>NC_138193.1:95705763-97187013 GCF_964194105.1 Spermophilus citellus | reverse complement strand
GAAGGGAATGTCAAATGAGCCCATTTTGGCAAACAGTTTGGCAATTACTCAAAAAGTTAAACATAGCCGGGCACGGTGGCACATGTCTATAATCCCAGAGACTCTGGAGGCTGAGGCAAGAGGATTGCAAGTTCAAGGCCAGCTTGGGCAACTGAGAGAGCTCCTGTCTCAAAATAAAAAAAAAATTAAAAATGGCTAGGGATGTAACTCAGTGGTAAAGCACCCCTGGGTTCAACCCCTAGTCTCACACACACACACACACACACACACACACACACAAATCAAGTTGTGACCTAGCAATTCCACTCCTAATTTATGCACAAAATTTTTTATATACAAATTTTATAAGAGTTTATTCTCATTGATTATTATTATTTGTAGCAGCATTATTTATGAATAATAACCAAAACATGAAAATAACCTGATGTCCATTCATGATGAAAAAATAAGTAAAATGTGGTACATCTATACAGTGGAATGTTAAGCAATAATAAAAAGAAATCAGGTACAGACACAAGCTATGACATAGATGAATATTAAAAGCAAGACTGGAAGAAGCTAGACAAAATTTTCAAACACACAAACTTAGGAGGGAATCATACAGATAACCCCGGTGTGCCAGCAACCATCTCTTGACCTTTTGCTATCTATATATATTTTTTTGAGTTATGAGTGGACACAATACCTTTATTTTATTTATTTTTATGTGGTGCCAGGGGTGGGGTGGGTCTGAGCCTTGTCTGGGCCAGACTGAGGAGTCATCTGACCCATAAATGACATTGTGTCTCTGTAAGTGGAAGGTGCACTAAGATTCCCCCGAAACATTCATTTATTCATTCAAAAAATATTCACAAATCTCTGTGCAGGTGCTGGGCAGAGGAGGGCAATATCCCCTTGGCTGAGAGCTTGAGGACAGATTAAAGGGGGACTCATGGAGGAGATGTCCAGGCAGCAGACGATACAACGGCAACACAGACCAGCCTAGAGGTAGAGTGGTCAGGAGAAGGAGTCAGAGCTGGGTGTCCTGTAAAAGTAGGGCCAGCAGGGTTGGCCCATGGATGGATGAGTGTGAAGGAAGGGAAGAGTCCAAGACCCATCCAAGTTTTTAGCCTGAGTTCCCGGATGGAAGATGAGGAAGCCTAAGATAGGAGTGTGAGTTTGGAAGTCATCCATGCATGGGTGATATGGGAGGCTAGGGATGGAATTCAGTGAAGCCTTAAGAAAACTCCTCAAAGGTTTTCTTTAAATGACAAGCTGATTCTAAGGGGCATCCAGAAGGATAAATAACATTAAAAATTAAAAAAAAAAGAGAGAGAATATTTTGAAAAAGAGAAGTGTTATCTCACTACCATCAGATTCCCTCTTGAGAGCTCCGGCTGGGTGTAGCCCTGGCCCAGCAGCCATGGTGAGAACAGGAACCCACTGCTCCAGGTTCCACAGACACCCTCCCTCTGGGAAGGCCGGTTCCCAGCTCACACGCCTACACAGCTTCCTGCTGTCACTTTGGTCTTGTCCTTCTCCAAGTCCATATTTTCTTGTCAGCTTGGCAATGTGTTTTTATTAAATGTTTATGATATAATTTATAAGGCTTTTTCAGACATGTTCATTGGAAAGGGTCTTCAGTGGCCTCGTTTGCCACAAGAATGGACATAGAAGTTTCACACTGAGTCCTCTGGCCAGAATTCACATTCCTTTTTTCAAATATATTTATTGGGTTTTGTTTGTGTGTTTGTTTGTTTTGGTCATGGGCATTAAACTCAGAAGCACCCTACTGAGCTACAACCCAGCCCATTTTTTTTTTTTTCCGTTTTGATACAGGGTCTTGCAAAGTTGCTGTCCTCAAAGTTATGATCCTCCTGCCTTAGCCTCCCAAGTCACTGCAATTGCAGGGTGCACTGCTGCACCTTGCTTATTTATTGTTTTTTTATTTTTTTATTTTTCAGATGTTATATCTGAACTCTTATTTTTTAGTCTCTGATACCTCTGAACTGTGTTTTAAAACTATTAAATTACGACATATTTGGAGAACTCGCTGATTCCAACAACACAGGCAAGGGCAGGTCCTTGTAAACACAAAGATATCTATTCTCAAGGAATCCTTCTGATTCACCTGAGCCCATTCACCAGAGTGGCTCCTCTGACACTTTCCATCACTGCTGTGTCCATCCAAGGTGGTGTCTGAGGGGGCTTCTGTGCAGAGAAGGAAGTACTTATTGGGGTGTTGGTCAGTATTTAGAGAATTAGAAACTAGGTTGTTTTGTTTTGTTTTGTTACAACAAAAACTTTAGACATAACCTAAAAATCTTAAATTTACTTGTAAATCAAATAATCATTCGTTTTTACTTAATCTTGAATGGAGACTCAATTAGCTTGTGAATGTGGTAAATTCAATCTCCTAAACTTTGAGCTCCATCTGTGCTGATTCAATTCCCTTAGATACTGCAAACCGTGTTTACAAATGGAATATATCTTCAAACTTCAAACCTTAACAAATATCGCAAGCCAAATTCTAGTAAGCTCTATAGCAACTCTTAAAAGCTAGTGAATCAATCTTGTGTATTTATTTATATATTTGCTAATTCTGAGGATAGAACCAGGGGTCTTACACTTGGTAGGCAAGTGCTCTACCACCGAGCTATTCCTCAGTCCTCATAATTTTTTAAAAATATATTTAGTTGTAAATGGACACAATACTTTTGTTTATTTATTTTTAAGTGGTGCTGAGGATCGAACCCAGTGCCTCCCATGTGCTAGGCAAGCACTCTCCCATTGAGCTACAGTCCCAGCCCTCATAATGTATTGAATTAGTTCTCCTTAAGGGTGTGAATGATCTTTTTTTGACATCACAGTATACAAAAAGCAACACACATAGCTAATTTGGTAGAGTGCTTGCCTAGCATGCACAAGGCCTTGGGTTCAATTCCCAGCACCGCCACCGAAAAAAAAAAAAAAAAAGAAAGAAAGAAAGAAAGAAAGAAAATACCAACATAATAATGAAAAATGTGTTAAGACACCTGTATAAATAAAACGTTCAAAATGTATCAATACCACATGTTCCAGTTTTCTATGGCTGCACAACAACAAACCACCCATATGTAGTGACTTAAAACAGTAACCAACAAGTATGCTCCTGAATTTCTAGAGATCAGAAATTTAGACAGGACACACCGGGGATGGTCTTCATTTCACAATATCAAGGGCCTCAGCTACGAGTGCTGTACTGCAATGACCATGATACGAGGATGGAATAATCCCCAAACTGCTTCGCTCACGTCTGGTGCCCGGGCTGGGTGGTCTGAGGACCAGGTCCAGCTGGGTCTGTTGGTTGAGCCCCCACACAGGGCTGTCAGATGCCTTCAACCCTTATAGCATGGCAGCCTCAGGGAACCTGACTTATGACCCAGCAGCTCCTGGCTCCAAGAGCACACGCTCCAGCTAGCTAGGTAGAAACTGCTTGGCTCTTTAACGACCTGCCCTTGAAGCCACATCGCCTCTGCCACACTTAATTGGTCAAGCAGTCATAAGCCCTCCGAGATCCAGAGGGAACACAGAATCCTAAATAAGAAGAGCATCAAAGTTCACAGCCATGTTTTAAACCCATCCTGTCCTCAATCCAAATCATTTCTTCAGCTTGAAGAAATATTACTTGCACATTCATCTACCTGATCAGATAGATCCATTTCAGGAACTGAGGCTATGGATTGTTCATCAGGATCCAGGAAGAGTCTGCCCAAGGCATGAAACCTCTTTGATAAGGTGACAGAACGTTCCAGAAACATGCTTTTTCTTATGATTCAAGGCTTCATGTTTTCCTCATGCATCCTTAAGATTCTCCCTTGCCCACTTTCCTCCCTCACTATTCCTGTAATGTGTGACATATTCAATAGATTTTTTTTTTCCGATGCTGGGGATGGAACCCAGGGCCTCCCATATGCTTGGCAAGTGCTCTGCCACTAAGCCACATCCCCAGCCCCTCAACTTTTACTATGAAATTTCACCCAACTCTTTTATCAATTGATGTGTCCAAATGGGACTTAGCACACCACATCCTGTTTGCAATCTGTCTCATTCATTCTTTTCCTCAATGAGGTTCTGCCCTCCTCGTGGTTCTCTTCCTGTGTTCATCTTTGGCCACTCTGTTCTCTCTAGAGTTGTGCCTTTTCATAGACGTCATACAGTTGGCCTGCAGCGTAGCCTTCACAGACGGGCTTCCTTAGCAATATGAGCTTCAAGTTTCCTTCATATCTATTCATGGCTTGATAGCTCCTTTATTTTTATCATTGTATAGCACTCCATTTTCTGGATGTGCTTAGCCAGATTACCCATTCGCCTACTGAAGTACTTCTCCACTGTGTCCATGTTTGGGCGACAGTGAATAAAGCTGCTATTTCGGTTCATTCCAGTACAGTCATGCACCCCATAATGACAGGGACACGCTCTGAGAGATGCATCCTTGGCTGAGTTCATCATTGCGCAAACATCAGGTACTCACATAAATTAAGGCAGCTCTGACATCACTAGGCCTATAATCTTAGGGGGCCACTGTCCTAGACGCCACCGAAGCAACATGTGGCAGCCCTTGACTATAAATAACCTAGGATAGTGAATGCCGGATCTGTACTGGTGTTTTTAAAAAGAATGGATTCTTCTGGGCACAGTGGCATTCACCTGTAATCCCAGTGGCTGGGGGTAGGGTGGGGGGCTGAAATAGGAGAATCATGAGTTCAAAGTTAGACTCAGCAATGGCGAGGGGTTTAGCAACCCAGTGAGACCCTGTCTCTAAATAAAATACAAAATATGGCTGGGGATGTGTGGCTCAGTGGTCAAGTGCCCCTGAGTTCAATCCCTGGTAGTCCCCCCACACACAAAAAAAGAAAAGATCTGAGGATGTAGCTCAGTGTTAGAGCACCCCTGGGTTTCATAATTAGTTCCAAAAAAAAATTAGTTTGCTTAATTTGACTAATTAGAACAATTAAAAACATTTTTGTAAAAGTTTGCTTAATTTATTTGAACATCTTTCCTCTGAAAGCTCTTTATCTGACACTGACCTTGTGGTCACATCTGCTGCTGGTCTGGCCTCTCCCCAGAAGCTTTCTCCAAATTAGGTGCAGAGGGAAGGTCCTGGCCTGTTCATGGTCAGAGAACAGGAGTGTGGATGGTCCCCTAGTGAGGGAAGAGGTGATGTGATAATATCTACACCTCGAGAAAAGTGCAGAGGAGTTGCGAAAAAGCTGACTAGAACAGCCAGCCCGAACGACTATGGCACATTGCATGTTACTATTATGTACAGTTATAATGCACTGATAAAATTAATTTCTTGAATTTTTTTTAAAGTAAAGTGGAGAGAGCCAGAAAACATGATCCCTGGAGGATTCTCCCACAATCCCGAAGGGCAGCCCAGGAAGCAGCCTGGCCTGGTCATGTCCTTTAGTCACTTGATTAACTTCACAAGAACCCTGAGGGCCATGCCAAGTGCAGCTGACAACTTTAGAGAAGCCTGAACTTGGTTTCAGGGGGCCACATTCATGGAGTCTGCTCTCACCAGCTACCCCGCCGTTGGCCTGAATGCAGAGAGAGTGCAAAGGGTGGGAGAAATATTTGTAAATCATATATCTGGTAAGAGTCTAGTTTAATCTGGAGAATATACAACTCAAGGATAAAAAGACAAACACCCTGGATGGGCACAGTGGCACACACCTATAATCCCAGAAGCTCAGAAGGCTGAGGCAGAAGGATCTCAAGTTCAAAGCCAGTCTCAGCAACTTAGTAAGGCCCTAAGCAATTCAGCAAGAACTTTCTCTAATAAAATAAAAAAAGGATTAGAGAGCCTACTAATTGGGAACAAATTCTTACCACATACATGTCAGATAGAGCACTAATCTCTAGAATATATAAAGAACTCAAAAATTTTAACACCAAAAAATCTTAACACCAAAAAAACAAATAACCCAGAAGAAGATATACAATCTATCAACAAACATATGAAAAAATGTTCAACATCTCTAGCAATTAGAGAAATGCAAATCAAAACTACTGTAAGATTTCATCTCACTCCAGTCAGAATGGCAGCTATAAAGAATACAAATAACAATAAGTGTTGATGAGGATGTGGGGAAAAGGTACACTCATACATTGCTGGTGGGATTGCAAATTGGTGCAGCCAATATGGAAAGCAGTATGGAGATTCCTTGGAAAACTGGGAATGGAACCACCTTTTGACCCAGCTATCCCACTCCTCAGTCTATACCCAAAGGACTTAAAAACAGCATACTAGGGCTGGAGATGTGGCTCAAGTGGTAGCGCGCTCGCCTGGCATGCGTGCGGCCCGGGTTTGATCCTCAGCACCACATACAAACAAAGATGTTGTGTCCACCGAAAAAACTAAAAAATAAATAAAATTCTCTCTCTCTCTCTCTCTCTCTCTCTCAAAAAAAATTTTAAAAAACCAGCATACTACAGGGACACAGCCACATCCATGTTTATAGCAGCATGATTCACAATACCTAAATTGTGGAACCAACCTAGATGCCTTTCAGTAGATTAATGGATAAAGAAAATGTGGTATATATACACAGTGGAATATTACTCAGCATTAAAAGAGAATAAAATCATGGCATTTGCAGGTAAATGGATGGAGTTGGAGAATATAATGCTAAGTGAAGTTAGCCAATCCCATATAACAAAATGCTGAATGATTTCTCTGATTTAAAGATGCTGATTCATAATATGCTGTGGGAGATGGGGATGGGAGGATTGAGTGAACTCTAGATAGGGCAAAGGGGGAAAGAGGAGGGAGGGGAAGGGAGGGGAGATAAGGGTCGAAAAGACAGTGGAATGCAGTGGTCATCATTACCCTAAGTACATGTATAAAGACAGGATGTGACTCTACTTTGTGTACAACCAGAGATACAAAAAATTGTGCTCTATGTGTGTAATATAAATTGTAATGCATTCTGTTATCATATATAACAAATTAAAATTTAAAAAAATTTTTAAAAACCAAATAACCTGATTAAAACATAGGCAAAGGCTCTGCACAGACATTTCTCCAAAGAAGATGGAAAACTGATCAACAGGCACAAGAGATGTTCCACATCATTAGTCACTAGGCGAATGCAAATCAGAACCACCATGAGATCCCACTTCACCCCCACTGGATGAGGAGATTTAAATAATAACAAACAACAAAAAACAGAAGACATCAAGAGCTGGTAAGGATGTGAAAAAATTGAAAGCCTTATATCCTGCTGGTGGAAATGTTAAACGGCACTGTGGAAAACGGTTCAGCAGTCCTTAAACATTTAAACATACTCTTATCACATGGTCATTCTATTCCTAGGCATTTATCCAAGAGAAATCAAAGCCCTATGTCCACAAAAGCCTTTTACAGGACTTTTTCATAGAGATTTCTTCTTCATAATCATGAACCAGAAACACAGTCAGTGTCCATCAGAACTGGCGTGATGGTGCATGCCTGTAATCCCAGTGGTTCAGGAGGTTAAAGCAGGAAGATGACAAGTTCGAGGCCAGCCTCAGCAATTTAGCAAGGCCCCAACTTAGTGAGATCTGTCTCAAAATAAAAAAAAAAAAAGGGGGTCTGGGGCTGGGCACGGTGGCGCATGCCTATAATCCCAGAGGCTCTGGAAACTGAGGCGGGAGAATCACATGTTCAAAGCCAGCCTCAGCAATGGAGAGGCGCTAAGCAAGTCAGAGAGAACTTGTCTCTAAATAACATACAAAATAGAGCCAGGGATGTGGCTCAGAGGTTAAGTACCCCTGAATTCAATCCCTGGTACCAAAAAAAGGGGGTGCTAGGGTTGTAGCTCAGTGGTAGAGCGCTTGCCTTGCATGTCTGAGGCCCTGGGGTTCGATCCTCAGCACCACATAAAAATAAATAAGTAAAATAAAGGTATTGTGCCTGTCTACAACTAAAAAAATAAAAAATGAAAAAAAAAAAAAAAGGGCTGCGGATATGGCTCAGTGGTTAAGTGCCCTGGGTTCAATCCCAAGCACCAAAACACTCTACTGATACACGCAACAGCATGGATGAACCCCCAAACCATCGTAAAGGTTAGAGCACTTGCCTGGCATGTGTGAGGCCCTGGGTCAATGCCCAGCACTTAAAAACAAACAAGCAGCACTATACTGAGTGCAGGGGGTCAGAAGGGACCAGCCTGTAGGTTCATTTACAGAAGCCCTAGGAGAGGCGAATTCCACCACATCGAGGGCCATGGGGTGGGCAGCTGTCCCCGGGAATGGAGAGGGGACTGGCTGGGAAGGGCCTGGCCCCTGCCAGGCTGCCCTCCAGAGCCTCCCGCTCCTCCTGGGAGAGCAGCTTTGCCCACCATCTGGCCCCCAGCCCCACCCAGACTCCAGTCTGTGGTGACCAGGCCCTGGAAGGTTGTGGTCTGGCCTCTGTCCCCAAGACGGTCATGGAGAGGAAGCCGGTCGCCAGGGGCTCTGCCTTTTCAGCTGAAGCCCGGGGAGAGGCTGGGAGCCGGGCCCCCTGTTGCCCTGGCAAAGCGCAGGGAGGCCGGCACGGAGCCACACAAAGGGCAGTCACATCTCCATCTCGCTCTGCTTTTAAAAGGCTTGAGGGTCTGAGAGGGGACGTGGGTGGCGGTCCCGGGCTGATGGAGCTGTGGGCCCGGCTCGGGAGGGGCCAGGCTTTCAGGGCAGCACCAGGCAGCCGGGCAGGAGGACCATTTGCCATTGTGCTGTGGCCTTCAGCCCGCCGCACTCTGGTGAAGTGGATGGAAACAAAGGCCCCGGAGCCCAGAGACCGAGACCCTGCGGATGTTTTAGCTGCTGAGGACGAGCAGCCAGGTAATGGGATGGAGAGGGCATGGGGGTGGAGTAGCCAGGAGGGAGCTGGGCCACCTTCCAAAAGTTCTCGGGGGACCTGGGGTCTCTCCTCCACAACTGACCCTCCTCCTTGCCCACTCAGCATACCTGGACTCCCCCCGCCATCTGAAATGACAGAGTCCAGGTGCCAAGGCTCACCGTGGTGGGCAAGGCGTGCCCTCCATATCCAGAGAAGGGCAAGGACACACGTGGCCCCTGAATCCTGAGACAAGCCTGAGTATGAAGCAGGGATTCTCTTACCCAGCACTCCCAGAATGATGGATGAGGAGGTGCTGCCAACATGGGCACCCAAAGCCCTCCCTAGACTGAATTAGGTCCCTCTGCTGGGAGGCAAAGGGCAATGCTGTGTGCCAAGAGCCAGCTTGAAAGCAGTCTCTGTTCGCTAACAAGTCAGATGGCTGCGTGCTAGGGAGGCCAGAGTACCAGCGTGCACCAAGAAGCACACCAGAGGCAAAGAGCAGAGCCAGGCGCACCCACCACCCCGGCAATGCCTCAGGAGTTCCGGCCACGCAAGACGCAAAGGAAGCCAGGTGCAGTGGCCCACGCCTGTAATCCCAGCTCCTGGGGAGGCTGAGGCAGGAAGACACAAGTTCAGGGCCATATAGGGAGATCTTGTCTCAAAATAAAATTTAGAAAGCGCTGGAGTGTAGCTCGGTGGTAGAGTACCTGCTTAGCACGCACAGAAGCCTGGGTTCAGTCCCCAGCACCAGAAAGAAAGAAACCAACAAGACACAACAGGAAATAAGTCGACACCTAGATGATCATTTTCCACCGTTCACATCCCAGAGTGGGGAGTAGGCCAGGGCCCAGGACCAGGGGAGAGGCCAATGGACGATGGTCTCGATGGTCTCATCTGTAGCTCAGGGAATTTAAATGGAAGCGGCTTGGCCGGGAGCAATCTGGATTTATACATCCACACCTTCAAGGTATGCGCCCATCACTCCAGGTGGCCCTTTCTAACACTTGGTATCAAGAAAACACTGGAAAAGGTGCTTCAGGACGAACTTAGAAGGCTGCTTGTATTTGTGATGGAAAAAATAGAAACATAAATATCCACCACCAGGAGACTGGTGTGACCAATCCCAGTGCCCCCTTCTGTGACTGGAAGCCCCGTGATCACAGAGTGTGTCTGGTCACTCACACAAAGAGCAGCTGGTAGGCATTTCTTCAAAGAAGGAAGGAAGGAAGAGTGGACAGAGGGGAAAGCACTGTTAAGCAGCACTGTAAGAGAAGATGCAGAGCCAGGCAAGGGGGGCACACCTGTAATCCCAGTGGCTCAGGAGGCTGAGGCAGGAGGATCGAGAGTTCAAAGCCAGCCTCAGCAAAAGCAAGGCACTAAGCAACTCAGCAAGATCCTGTCTCTAAATAACAAATAAAAAGGGCTGGGGTTCAGTGGTGAAGCACCCCTGGGATCATTCCTGGTACAGAGAAGTTGCGGGGGAGAGAGGGAGAGAACAATACTGAGCTCTTGTACTAATGAACGGCTTTGCCTGCAACTGTGTGGTGTTCAGTAGAAAATACGAGTCACGACGTGGAATTGTATAAGCATTGGTGTGAGCCTGGAAGAGTTTACCTGAAAATCAAACTCACAGGGTTTGGAAAGCACACACTGAGATAAGCACTGACCAGTGCTTCCTGCTAGAATGAGTGAGATTGTGGAGTCTCTTCTATTCATTCTTTTTGCCGATATTTTCTGACTTTTCTATGACAAGCATATTTTGATCTTGTATAAAAAACAAAGTAATTTTTTAAAGAACAATGAAATGTGAAGGTGAATTCCTGGAATCCTTGAACATAATGCAATCAATATGAAGCCACTAAGTTTGGGGGCACTGGCAGCAACAGTAACCAAAACAATGATGATCCAGAAGCATCCAGCCTTGGTTCTCGCAGTTTCTAAATGCTGAGTGCTGGTCCATTACAGAGATATTCACAGATTGTCCAACTGACCAGTAACTAGTGGTCAGATATGTTTTTTGTTCTTCATTTATTCCAGAAACAAGTGTTGAGGACCCACCAGGTGCCAGGAATGGAGCAGGTGCCAGGTGCCAGGTGCCAGGGATGCTCTGAGAAACGGCAGGCTTTGTCTAGAAGTTCTGGTTCCAGTGAAGGAAAGAGATATTTAAGAAAGTAAACAGCCAAACAAATACATAATTACAAATTGCAATAAGTATCATAGTGGGGGGAGATCCTAAGAATCCCTAATATGGTGCAACATTGGAAAATTATCCAAATTATGATAATAATAATAATAACCATGGCAGAGAATGAAACAAGCAATTAGAAGCTCTAGGAAGAGAAAATGGCTGAGAAGGGAAGGAAATACAGAGGACAAGTACATCTTTGCACTGAACAATATTTACACAGCCCCGAGGATTCAACTGAATGTAAAATACCAGCCTGGGAATGACAGAGAGATGGTAGAAGGATCAGAGAAAGTCAGTCGATGTCTAAAATGGATAAATCAAAACTGGCGGCCTTGGCACGTTATTTAGTAACACTGAGTTCAACAAAAAGAAGAAAGGATGAAATCAGTCACCTCCCAGGAAGAGGACTGAGGAGGGGAAAGAGACCATCAGCAGAACTGGTGCTTTTCATCCATTCCACCCGTATTTCCTGAGCTGTTCTGTTGCCAGGCTCTATCCTAGGCACTAGGGACAGAGAAGTAAAAGAGCCAAAAAGTGGAGTTTATATTCTAGAAGGGGAGGAAATAAATAAGTAAAATCCACACTATGTTACAGGGTGGTAAGTCAATGGGAAAACATATTAAGAGAGAGAGAGAGAGAGAGAGAGAGAGAGAGAGAGAGAGAGAGAAGGATAGTGTCATTTTAGATAGCTGGACCAGAGATGGCATCACTGAGCAAGTGACATTTGAGTAATGACATGAAAAAGGAGAGAGTCGTGTATGTATCTGGGACAAGAACATTCCAAGCAGAGGAAACAGGAAGTGCAAAGGCCCTAAGGTAGGGGTGACCCCAGTGGATGGAAGAACAGTGAGATTTGTGTGGCTGTCAAGGGAGAGAGGTAGGAGATGAAGCTGGGGAAGCTTGGATAAGAGATCCATAATATTGTCTTGATTTATATTTAAGAAATAAGTCTGTTTCCAGGCACCATGGCTCATGCCTGTAATCTCAGCAACTCAGAAGGATGAGGCAGGAGGATCACAGGTTCAAAGCCAGCCTCAGCAACTTAGAAAGACCCTAAGCAACTTAGGAAGACTCTGTCTCAAAATAAAAAATAAAAAGAGCTGGAGATGTGGCTCAGGGACAAGGCATACCTGGGTTCACTTCAAAAAAAGTTATATTATTGACCTTGATCATTTCAAGATAGTAAACAATATCTTACTACTTAATTTATGTGCTCTTAAAAGGAAATATTGCTACTGACTGGAATGTAAAATGATATCATTTTGGCAAACAGTTTGGCAATTCTTCAAAAAGTTAAACGGCATATGTCTATAATCCAGAGACTCGGGAGGCTGAGGTAAGAGAACTGTAAGTTTGAGGCCAGCCTGGGTGACTTAGATTCTGTCTCAAAATAAAAAATAAAAAGGGCTGGGGCTGTAGCTCAGTGGTCAAGTACCCCTGGGTTCAATCCCTAGTACTAAAAAAAAGAAAGAAAAGAGATAACTCCACTGTAGAGCAGATGGGAAGAAGTTAGCTCAGGAGTGAGCACCCGACAGGAGGCTAAGCTAGACCCAGTGAGTCATTTTGACAATGGAGAAAAGCTACCATAGATCCCAGGTTCACTTAGTAAGCAGAAGAGAGAGCACCTGATGCTAGGTGCAGAGAGGTTGGGAGTGTAGGTTTGAGGAATGGCCCCAGGTGTCTAGCTTGAACCTTCATGTGCTGTTTCCCCAGATGGAAAAGTGTTCAGCTATTGACCCGTGTGAGTCTTCTGGAACCTCTTGAGAAGCTAGAACTTCATGCACGACTGAAGAGCATGCAGAACGGTGGGGCTGCTGGCGTGAACAGTTTGGCAATTCCTCAAAAAGTGAGTTACCATAGGAGCCATCAATTGTCCTCCCAAGGAGCAACCAAGAGGACTGAGAATACGTTCACAGGAAAACGTGTACTTGGATGTTCATAGCAATGCTATTCATCGTAGCCAAAGAGCAGGAACAACTTGAATGAATGCAAAAAATACGGTATGCAATTAAATTTTATTCAGATACAAAAAGAATGAAATACTGATACATCCTACAACATAAATGAACTACAAGTCTATTCCCTAAATGAAAGAACAGACCCAGGCCAGGAGTGGTGGCACATACCTGTAATTCCAGCCACTTGGGAAGCTGAGATAAGAAGATTGCGAGTTCAAATCCAGCCTCAGCAACTTAGCGAGGCACTTGCAACTCAGTGAGAATCTGTCTCTGAATAAAAAAAAAAAATTTTTAAAAAGGGCTGGGGATGTGGCTCAGTGGTTAAGCACCCCTGAGTTCAATTCGCAGTACCAAAAAACTAAAACTAAAACAAAACAAAACAAAAAAAAAACAGACTCAAAGGCTACATAGTGTATGATTTCATTTATAGGAAATGACGGGAATCAGCAAATCCTAAAACAAAAAGCAGACTAGTGCTGGGCATGGTGGCTCATGTCTGTAATCCCAGCAGCTCAGGAGGCTGAGGCAGGAGGATCACACGTTCAAAGCCTGCCTCAGCAACTTAGTGAGGCCCTAAGCAACTCAGCGAGACACTGTCTCTAAATATTAAAAAGGGCTGGGGATGTGGCTCAGTGCTTAGGCAGCCCCAAGTTCAATCCCCAGTACCAAATGAAAAAATAAATAAAGCAGACTAGTGCCATGGTCTAGGGACAAGGGAAATGAATGACCACTTTTTTGTTGTTCTGGGGTCATATAACGGTAATGTTTGCACAACCATGTGAATGAACTAAAAACCACTGAAATATACACTTCAAAATCTTGACAGGCGAAGTTTTTGATAGATGAATTCTATCTCAATAAATTTTAAAAAAAGGTGGTTGGCCATTTGAAACTGGAGGCACTGGGGACTTGACCATGGAGAGTCAGCATAGAGATGGCACTTACAACCCTGAGAAGGCAGAGTCCCACGCAGACAGCCCGCACAGCGAGAAAATCAGCAGAATCCCAAAGACTCTCAGGTTTAGAGCCTGGTGGCAGAAGAGGGTCACCTGTGGAGGTGGAAGAGGAGAGATCAGGAAGAACTGGAATTTGGAAGGGTGTCACCCCGGGCCACAGGAGTCCCTACCGACAGCGCTATTTCAAACATGAATCTCCCTGCACGGCTAGGGGATGTGTCCTCGAGGTGGAACTTCTGGGTCAGAGGGCAGGGGACTGTGATTCTGATAGATGCTGCATGTCCCCCCCACCCCCGCTCACACCACGTGAAAGTTCATCACAGACAAGATCTACCTCTGCCCTGGGTTGTAAGTGGGAGGACCCGGAAACTGCCTCGCGGAGGAAAACCAGAGCTGGCTCAGGGTCCTGGGCCAACGGGGCAGGGTGCGGGTTAC
Organism: Spermophilus citellus; assembly: GCF_964194105.1. Taxonomy (NCBI): domain Eukaryota; kingdom Metazoa; phylum Chordata; class Mammalia; order Rodentia; family Sciuridae; genus Spermophilus; species Spermophilus citellus. Next base: position 97,172,652 of record NC_138193.1, on the reverse strand, counting down.
TGGGCGGGACCTGGCTGAGCTGATGGACACAGCACATTCTACCAGAGCAGAACCCCGGCGAGGCCATCCATGTCGTAGGAGCAAGCAGGCAGGTCCGCGAGAGACCCTGGACGACAGTGCAGGAGAGAAACAGTGGCGAGCAGAGGAAGGAAGAGCTCTCCTCCTAGAACCCAGGTGGCCCCGAAGCTGCTGTGTGACCTTGGGTGAGTCCCTTCACCTGCCTGGTTCAGGCATCTCCTGAACTCAGGGTCTGGCCAGGCATTTCTCTCCTGCCCCCTCTGCTTTATAGCCCTGTGGTCCCCGGATAAGGAATCAAGTCTTTTTTTTAATCGCAGCCACCGAAATCGAGACCCCTTTCCTGTGGGGTTTCTCCATTCCCTGGAAGGAGCCGGGAGGTTGGGATTTTGAAGCAGCTTTGACCAAAGCAGATCAGTTCAATTCAGTACGCATTTTCTGAGTGTCCTGGGTGCTAAGCCACCACCATCCTCTCTCCCTACCACCACCTTGTACCTCTGTGGTCTCTGTCAACACAGTCGCTCATCTCAAGCAAAAAAGGAGCCGAAGGCAAAGTCTCCATGGGCCACAGGGATCTGTGGGTCTCACACACCTAAAAGGGTCCACACTGCAACCCCACATAAGCACTCTGCTGCCACCAAGCCTTTGCACATCCTGTCCCCTCTATCTTATCCCCTCACTTCATTGAGGTCTCATCAGAGACAATTTCCCTGACTTGGGCTGGGGATGTAGCTCAGGTGGTAGAGTGCTTGCCTCGCATGCACAAGGCCCTGGGTTCAATGCCCAGCACCACCAAAAAATTCCCAGACTACTTTATAGAAGCAGCCCTCCCTGCCTATCACGAATCCTGCTTGGTTCTCGCGACCTTTGTCACCACCTCCACATTACCATCCTGCCACCACACCCTAACTGTGAGGTTCACGATGACAGGGTGTCTTGCTGCCCCAGGTTAGCCAGCCTGGGACAAGCTCCCTGAGGGTAGGAACCCTGTCCTGGTCACTGAGGATCCCAGGGAGAGTACTGGGAAGGGCCAAAGCACTCACGGAATGGTGGCTTCAGAGAGGCTGTGTTCTTCACACAGAGCCAGAAAGAGATGCTTTGGCCCATCATGAAGGTCCCCAGGGAGGTGGCTCCCTGCCCTCTAAGGAAACCTCTGCATTACTTGAAACCTCATTTACAACGTGGTCTGGTGGCTACCCTCTCTGACAGTAGGGCTGCCCTGCCCTCTGGTGGCCATTCTGCAAAGTGACTCACAGGAATGCTTGAAAAAAACTTGGGGGAAATTTTTTGATTTCTTTCTATAAGTTACTAAAACCCTTAAAGACACCTTGGAAAATATAACACACAGGGCTGGGGATGTGGCTCAGTGGTTAAATGCCCCTAGGTTCAATACCTGGTACCCCCCAAAAAAAGATATAACATACAGAAATAAAAAATAATAACATCACCTTAATAATATTGATGCTACTTGAGTTTCCAATGTTTCATCCCCAGTTCATTCACTCAATGAAGTATTTACAGAGCACCAATGTGTCCCAAGCATCAGCCAGGATAAAAATAAAAATCACAGTGCTCCCATAGCTTATCTTCTGGCTGTAACCATTCTGCACTTTTCTTTTCTTTTTTTTTTTAATATTTATATTTTAGTTGTAGTTGGACACGATACCTTTATCTTATTTATTTATTTTTATGTGGTGCTGAGGATTGAACCCAGGGCCTCACATATGCTAGCTGAGTGCTCTACCACTGAGCCACAACCCCAGCCCCCATTCTGCACTTTTCTACCCCAAATCTTCACTCCATGTCATAGCCTATGTTGCCACACAACCTTCAGAAAATCAGTGCTGATGGCTACGCAACAGCGCATTGAATGAACGTCTTCAGGTTTTTGTCTAATGCAGCCTCTTACATGTGGCTTCTTCTGATCTGTAGAAGATTTTAGTCTCTTTGGAAAAGCAAGTTGAAGCTGGCTGAGTGGCCTCAATACACCACAACAGGACTTTTTAATTGTCTCCATGTCCTCGGTCCCTGAGGCCTGGAAGCTCTAGCCTGAAAGTCCGGACACCAACATGCCCTGGGTGTACTCAGCAACTACCACCTGCCGGGGTACCATTTAGGGGCTGGGGGTAGAGCAGTGAAAAAGACAGGCAGAGCCCTGCGCCTTCCTGGGATAACGTCAGTGTGAAATACAGTCACAAAAATAATTCTCATTACATGTTCCTGTATGAGCTGAGCCTGGTGGCACATGCCTGGAGTCCCAGTCACTCGGGAGGGCTGAGGCAGGAGAATCACCTGGGCCCAAGTGTTCAAGGCTAGTCTGGTCAATACCGTGAAACCCCACCTCAAAAACAAAAACACAATCATGCATCAAAGTATGGAACAGGAGCCCCAACTGAAGCCAAGGGACCACCTCCCTGAGGGAGGCTGGCTCTTCTTTTGCAGGGGGCAGTACTGGGGATTGATCCCAGGGCTGCACTACCATGAGCTACATTCCAGCCCTATTTATTTTTTGAGACAGGGTCATGCTAAACTGCTGAAGCTGGCCTGGAACTTGTGATCCTCCTGCCTCAGTCTCCCAGGCAGCTGGGATTACACGTGTGCACCCCTACACCCAGCCCTGAGATGTCTCCTTTAAGCTAAGAACTAGAGGATGCATCCTCAGGCCTGGTGGTGAGAGTGTGGGCACCTGGAGCACCAACAGTGCAGGAAGAGGGAGGAGGACACAGATCACACAAGCCCCTGGGAAGCGCAGGGTGTATCCCCAGTGCAACAGGAAGCCACTGCAGGGCTTGGGGCATTTGAGCAGAACTTGTCTTTTAGAAAGATCCCCGTAACAAACATAACCAGTTAGAGAACACAATGGAAGAAAAGAGTCCATTCATAAGAGTCACACAAAGAACAACTGTTTAGAAGTACATTTATCAAGACATGTATGTCTCAGGGCGGGGGGTGTGGCTCAGTGGTACAACAATTCAGAAGTCATCTTCTCAAAAGCCCCTCTCCCACTGCTAGGACTTTCCTCCCATAGCTCAGATGATAATGTGATTAAATTCTTTTGAAAGGTGTGTGACAGGCTGCCTTCCCCCTCACCTGTTAACACTAAAAGGGATTGGGAAATAGCTAAATGAAAATAGCCAGTAAATCTCTAAAAAGTAATCTTACCGGGTAGTATTTTTTTTTGGAGGGGGGGTACCGGGGATTGAACTCAGGGGCACTCAGCCACTGAGCCACATCCCCAGCCCTATTTTGTATTTGATTTAGAGACAGGGTCTCACTGGGTTGCTAAGCCCCTCACCACTGCTGAGGCTGGCTTTGAACTCACGATCCTCCTGCCTCAACCTCCCAATTACACGTGTTGTGCCACCACGCCTGGCTGAAGGCATCAGATCGTTTGTGGAAAGAGAAATGCGTTAAAGCCATTTTGGCAAACTGGTAATTTGGCAAAAGCTCTCAGTATTCTAACCGCAGCAAGTCTACCTTTTGTGTGTGGACAGGGGTCTGAACCCAGGGGCACTTCACCACCAAGCCATGTCCACAGCCCTTTTATTTTTATTTTGTGACAGGATCTTGATAAGTTGCTGAGGATCTTGCTCCATTGCTGAGACTGGTCTCGAACTTGGACTCCTCCTGCCTCCCCTCTTGAGTCACTGGTATTACAGGCGTGCACGTGTAGCTGTGGTTGGTGCTTTTGCAAGGGCTAGTGCATACATACATATACAGTTATACGTGCACGTGCAATTACATTATCCACACTTACACATAGGAGCATTTATATGCTTTTAAAAAACTGGGAAGGCATACAGGAGAAAATGGGTGCTGCTGGACAGTCGGCCTGCAGCCTGAGGACCAGGGGAAGGGGGAGAGGCCTCTACCTTTGGTTCTCACCTAATATCCTCCCCCCGCTCTCTGAACTCCCACTGTGAGAACATCCGGCTCCTTGTCACGGGACCAAAGTGTGTTGTCTTACTGCCACTGCTGGCATCTTAAGATCACTCAGGCTGCAGTGGCGTCAACTCACCCCAGGGACCTCTTGGTGAGGAGATACAGATACGGATGGCCATTCAGATAGGACAGGGCACAGCTGGAATGGGGACCATGAGGGCTGAAAAGAAAGGAACGGATTCCAGATTTACTTAAAGGGTAAACAATCGGAAAGGACTTAAAAGCATCACCATTCTCGGCTCCCGTGGCCACTCTTCCATCCCCCTCTCTGCCCCATGATAAGTGCCATCCCATGAGCTCAGAGCTACAAAGTGGAGACCGCTGCGAGGAAGGTACTGTGGGGCTTGAGCTGGCTCGGTCGGCCCCACGCACCCCTCACAGGTGCAGGCCGCAGCCCCAGGTTGGAGCCTCCTTGGCACTTGCAAGATGCCAAGCACCAGCAGGTGCAGCACCCACCTGCACACACCTCAGCTCTCCCTGCCCAGCATTGACAGGCTCTCCTGACCGCATGCACGAGGTTCAAGAGGCAGCTCACGCCCCCCTGCCTCCTTGACCCCAGCCCACACTCCCTGCCTGGCCCAGTCCCACAAGTTTTCCTTCTCCCGCCCTGTGCACCTCCAGTCTCCAGGAAGTGGGCCTTCTCTGGCCTTCATCACAGCCTTTCCCACCGGGCCTTTCTTAAGCCCTGCCTCCCTCTAATCCTTAGTACCTGTAGGCCCCAAATCAATGATCAGGAGCCACAGATCTGTCCCAGAACCACCTGAGAAAGTCACAAGGGCTTCTCAGAGGAGGCAACATCTGAGCTGGGCCTTGAAGCAAGAAGAGAAATGAGTTTCTTCCAGATAAAAACAAGAAAAAAGGGCATGCGCTGAGGGCTTGGTGGGGCTGGGTTAGAGGCGGCCAGGCTGTGCGGTGTTCCTGGGTGCTCCAGGCTCGAGGGAAACTCCACCCCCTGCCCCTCCCACCACAACCACTGCTCACACAGGTTGTGTGGCTACCTCCACGGGAGGCCCAGCTTCTCTACCAGGCTCTGAGTTCCTCAAGGATGGGCTGCGGCCCTGCACCCAGCGTGCCTGGCTCACACCAGGGCATTGGGTATATAGCAGATGCTCAACAAATGTTTCTTGACCTAAAAAAAAAAAAAAAAAAGCCCAGATATTTGCAATTGTGGTGGTCACACATCTGTAAACACAGATCAACATTCATTGAGTTATATACTTAAAATTGGTTCACGTCACCCTTTGTGAATATGCCCCAATGAAGCTGACCAGGCAGAGGATATGTGTATAGTCAAGCATCTGTGCTTCGAGGTTCAGCAGGTCCTCTCACACCACTTATCTCATGTAACCCAGACACCGACCCCATTCCACATATAGAGAAACTGAGGCCAGAGACTTGTCCAGATCCCACCGTGGCAGAGTTGAGTCTTTCCCTCAGAGTTTGGTACTCATGGGATTAGGACCCAGGAGGCATTTCAGAGGCTGTGAGCCAGCTGTGGTTGAGAGAATCCAAGAGGCAGAGGCCACAGCCTATAATGGCTGCTACTATCTTGTCCTCAGGAAGCTCAGCCCCTGTAGGAGAAGGTTCTGAAGGCCAGCTGTGTTCAGCGGGGCTCCTCAGGCCAGTGTGGCAATACTAGGAGACACCTCCTGCCACCTTTCCTGCATACCCCTCCCTTCTGTTCCATAAGGACCACGATCTTTCCCTAGGGCAGATATTAGGGTTCTGCACCAGATTCCCTCCAAGCCAGGCCCTCCATCGCAAATGGGGCTGCCAGGGTTAGCAAGTAAAAATGTAGGACCTGGGGACTGGAGTAGGGACTCAGGGGCAGAGCACTTGCCTGGCATGTGGGAGGCCCTGAGTTCGATCCCCAGCACCACATATAAATAAAATAAAAGATCCATTGACAACTAATATGTGTGTGTGTGTGTGTGTGTGTGTGTGTGTGTGTGTATATATATATATATTTTTTTTTTTTTTAAGTGCAGGACCTGCCAGTTACAGTGGCTGCACAACCACTGTGTTCGAGCTTCGGCCCTCTGCTCCCCGAGGAGGCCTGAGGAAGCAAAGAAGGTCCCTCGCCGGCCCTTGCTGCTTTCGCCTTGCTGGGGAGAAAATCTCAGGTGCCACCTTCAGGAATTGTGTCCCGGAGGACCCCAGGATGCCTGCCAGGGCCCCGGGGGAGGGTGACGCAGGTGACAGCTCCTCCAGCTGTACTTGGCTGCCCCGTCACTGCCACTCAAAGCCTAAGCATGACACTGTGTAGGTAGAAGGGGTGGGGGGTGTCCTTGTATTTTCTCCACAAATCTGAATTCGAAAAGGCACTGCGGAGAATTTTGCTCACTTGGAAAAAGCATTAATAAAGGTGGCATGGTATGAAGTCAATAATGCAAAATAAAGGAACACTTAGGTAAAGGTCCAAACCTTATGCCCAATAACCCCACTGCCTGTGAGTTTATCCTAAACAAATAGTTGAAAAGAATAAAAATGCTATATGCATAATCATGTTCATATGGCATTATTGGCATAGCTAAAACTAGAAACAACCTAACAACTGAGGGAAGGAAACTGGCTAAGTAAACCATTTCACACCCTCAAGATGGAATGCCAAGCCACCACTACGCCATATCTAAGGGCTGCCGAAACTTGTTTGTAATATAATCTTCCTGGAAAATTGTTTAATATGAAATGACACACATTTGGGGATCACAACTCCTTCAGAAACGGTTTTCCTTTCAATTGAAAACAAATTAGATCAGTGTAGATTCACATGCATTTATAAGGAATAACATAAACCAGGCACAGCATCCCACACACCCAGAATCCCAGCGACTCAAGAGCCTGAGTCAGGAGGATCACAAGTTCAAGACCAGCCTGGGCAATGTAACAAGACCCTGTCTCAAAAAATAAAAAAATAAAAAGGACTGGGGATGCAGCTCAGTAGCAGAGTGCTCCCAGGTTCCAGTACTGCACAAGAAGAGAAAGGAAGACAGGGAGGGAGGGAGGAAGGAAGGATTAACCTGGTGGTATTTGAGAGATTTTCTTTATAATGTTTCTATGTTGTCAATGGAGGGAAGGTTGAGCAATCCAAGGCAGCGAGAAGAGAGGAGGGGTCCCTAGTGCATTGTGGGGAAGGCCCAGGTGCCCTCCCAGCCACTCCAGGCCTGCCTGTGTGATTTGGGCAAATCAGGGCACACCCCCTGGGCTGCAGTGTCCCCCAGTCCGGTGGCTCTACCTAACAGGGTTACTGTGAAGTCTTATTGGCCAAGCTCAGGCAGCGGCCATCATCTCCGCCGGCAGCACAGTTAACTCACTAACTTGGACCAACTCACGGACATCTTCCACCAACCAGAACATAGGACACTAGAGGGGGCCCTTTGGCATCTCCCATCTTTCCCGGCCTTCTGGGCCTCACAGCCAAACCCGAAGGCTCACAAAGCAGGCGGGAAGGACTAAGCCCAAGCATGCCCTCAGAGTATCTTCTCCACCCCAGAAGGCCACCGGCCTTCTGCAGGGCTTCCTTACTTCTGCCCAAAGGAAGCATCTGAGTGACTTCTGGGAAGAAAGAATCCCTTGGTAAAGAGGCAGGGAGCTGGGGCTGGGTTCTAGCCATCTCACTGAACACCTGATATATTAAACACCTGATAAAGAGATTTTATGTTTTTGTTTGTTTGTTGAAGGATTGGGGATTGAACCCAAGGCCTCATATATACTAGGCAAATGCTCTGTCTCTGAGCCACATCCGCCTCCCTTTTTATTTTATTTTAAGACTGGTTGTAAATTGTCCAGGCTGGCCTTGAACTTACTATCTTCCTGCCTCATCCTCCAGAGCAGCTTTGATTACAGGTGTGCATTATTGTGTCTGGCTCTAATATACAGATCTTAAGCCTCACAACAACCCTGGGGTTGTGCACATTTGGTTGTGCACATTTCATAGATGAAAAAACTGAGTCTTGAAAAAGGTTGATTGTCACAGGCAAGAGCTAGGATTTGAACTCGGGTCTGTTTTTTTCTGCTTGGCTACACTATATTCCTATCCCTGATTAAGATCCATACTCCTAGGTTCAATTCCTCTAGCTGCTGCAGTCTTGGAAATGTGAGCTTATCAGTTGTAGAGTTGGGACGTCAATGTTCGTGTTCTAATTTTTCCAAAAGCTGAGAAGTCTCAAAAAGGTCTGAGGCTAGCCAGCCAGTAACTAGTACTTTCTATTGACTTTTGTTCACAAATCTGAGTCCCCAACTAGCCTGTGTGCTCTTTAATGCAGGCCCTCTGCCTGCATTAAAGAGCACGGGCAAGCCATGGGCAGGCCCCGCAGCCAAAATCTCTGACTGTCTTCCAGGGGCGGTTTACTGCTGTGGGTCCTGAGCCCTGGGACCTGCAGTGACACCTCAGACGTTTATGCTACAATGCTCTGGTAGGGACACCAAGTAGTAGCTCCTTTAGGTACCGCCCACCAGGAGACCTCAGCTGCACAGGGCTGAAAGGCCACGTCGGTGTGCAGGGCCCGCCCAGGTGGGGAGGGACCTTCCTGAGCCTGCGGAGAGCCCAGTTGGCTGAGAGGAGGAACCGGCGCTGCTAACCCCGAGGCTCCATTCCGGCGGAGGCTGGCGCGCGTGCGTGCGAGCGGGCCAGAGGAGTCCCGTGGACTGCGCAGGCGACCTGTCCCTTAGTCGTGTGACATCGAGGATCCCAGCACCACCCTTTGCTGCTTTTCTACCACCCTTTGCTGCTTTTCTTCCAACTATGCTGGGAGGTTTCTTTTTTTTTTTTCTTCGTTTTGTTTTTTACAAAAATATATGTAAGTGAATGTAGATCAGTGAAGGAACATGCTAGAATGCCCACTCCAACAGCTAATGGCGCCTTCCAAGGAATAGACAAAAAAACCTAAATGTCTTAAATTGTAGTCCTTCTAAGCAATAGAGTAGTATGCAGCCATTAAAATGTTTTCATCGCATCCCCTAAAAAATCTTTTAACAACACCATAAACTTTTTTTTAGAGATTTAATGCAGGGGGGAAAGTTCATAATAAAATACACATGAAAATAATATCTGGCATGCGAGTAATCATTGCAAAGCAAAATATTAATTAACAAAAATCAATAAACAATATGATTTTATTTAATTAATTATTTTCATGGAGGTATAAGAGTGGTCCACTTTATGCTTTGAATATAACCCTTGCTGCTCTGCCATTGCAACTTATTTTTCAAGTGGACATGTCTCTTTCCCTTCCTCTCTTCCTGCTCCTCCCTAACCTTTCTCCCTCACTAATCTCGGGAAACCAGGTTATCTTCCTTCCCCCTCCTAGGCAGTCTCTGTCCTTGAGTACACACCCACTATAGGAACAAGTAACCCAGACTTTGTGGATGGTACCAGAAGATCTCAGAAATGACTATCTTCCAAATTAACAAGCGAATTATAACTTCAGAAAGACCTGTTCCAGCTGATGGACAGAATCACAGCTCCTGGGGCAGGAGTCCCCTGTGTTGCTCCTTTGCTAGCAAAGCAATAAACCTTCTTTTTCCTTTTTCTCCAAACCCTATCCTCATTATTGGATGGGCATCAGGGACACGGACAGAGTTTTCTATTTCAACAGTGGTGCTAAGGACTGAACCCAGGGCCTGGGTCGAATACTAAGCAAGTGCTCTACCACTGAGCTACACCCTGGGCCCTAATGTTACCGCTGTTGGCCGGTGACGAGTCCTTGCTTCCCCGATGTTGAAGAATAACACCAAAGAAGCACGCCGAGGCAAGGTCAGAGGAGAAATTAGAAGTTTATTAAAGGACAGCAGAAAAGACTTCTCCCGGAGGAAGAAGGGGACCCAAGAGATGGAATCCAGTTGGCGGGCAGATGTGTTCCCCTTTTTATAGGTTTGGTGATGAAATGTAGGTTGGAGAGCCCGAGGGGTGGGACACTTCTTTGTGATGGGCTATCTTTAAGTTTGCTGGGGGCTGTTTATTAACACTTCTTTGAGGTGGACTTTGGCCTAGGGCCTTTTCGGGACTTCGTCATCATTCCATGAATTGTCCTGTGTTTTCCCTGAGTCATTCCCAGCATGGCCTCCATTTTAGATTTCACTCGGTATTAGACCCGATTTACCTAACTACACTGACTACCTAACTTTAAATCTGGCTTCACTAATATGATTTTATTTATTTTATTTTATTTATTTTTTAGTTTTAAGTGGACACAACATCTTTATTTTACATTTATGTAGTGCTGAGGATCGAACTCAGTGCCTCAAGCATGCTAGGCAAGCACTCCACCACTGAGCCACACCCCAGCCCCTAATATGATTTTATTTATTTTTTAGTTTTTTTTTTAGGTGGACACAATATCTTTATTTTTTATTTTTATGTGGTGTTGAGTATCGAACCCAGCACCCCACAAATGCCAGGCGAGCGCACTACCGCTTGAGCCACATCCCCAGCCCCCCTAATATGATTTTAAATGAGTAAAGTTGTATATGTATCTAAATGAAGAAATTCCAACTGAGTATCTCCAGGAGTTGGGACTTTGACTCTTACTGCCCTCTGTTTTGGGGTAGTTTTTAAATTACTGTAATCATTAAACACTCCCCCCTCCGAGTTTGAGGCCAGTGAGCTAAGACCCCAACTCTTTTTTTTTTAATGTTTATTTTTTAGTTGTAATTGGGCACAATACGTTTATTTTATTTATTTTTATGTGATGCTGAGGATTGAACCCAGGGCCTCACACGTGCTAGGCAAGCGCTCTACCGCTGAGCCACAACCCCAGCCCTAGACCCCCAACTCTTAAAGGCAAGGTTGATTTTTAATTCAAGTTCAGGAACAAAAGTTCATGGTATATTGATTTTTTTTTAAGCCTATGGCTCACTCTCATAATAGATGTTGCCTTGAACGCACAAGTTACCCTCTCTGTGGGCAGAAGCCGGGTGGGTGGAGCCTGGTGGACTGGTAAGTCCTGCCCTCTGGCCAGCTTCTACCTGGTGGGTTACAAAGACTGTATGGTCCTCAATTGTTTCATCTACAGAATGGACCTAATTGCCTAGGCACTGGCCTTCTCCTGAGAATTAAATGGGATAATTCCTGTAAAGGACTTGGCACAAGTCTGGACGTGGGAAGTGGAGCTGCTGCTGGAAGCTGCAGGGGAGCTGGCATGTACTCCGTGGGTGCGCAGTGACAGACGGCTATTGCTTCCTTTCTCCTGGCCTTTGTGTGCTGAGGACATAACTAGGCATTTCTGCAGCTAAGTGGGAACGAATGCAGAGGTCCTGGACGTTAAGCAAATCTGAGCACAGTAGCCCCAAATTGTGAGAGGGAGAGTCAGGTGGGTGATTTGCAGTGCCCAGACAAGTTCTGAAATCCAGGCATTTTCCCTGTGCACCCTGTGATCATAGCAGGGCTCAGATCAATCTGCAAAATGGGATAAGTGTTTCTAATGCAGAAGGTGGAGATGATTAAGTTGATAGGAATTTGGAGGTACAGAAAAGGAAAGATAGACTGAAGCTTAAAACGGGCTAGGGTGGTGGCTCAGTGGTAGAGCGCTTGCCTGGTACGTGTGAGGCACTGGGTTCAATCCCCAGCACCACATTAAAAAGAAAGAAAGAAAGGAAGGAAGGAAGGAAGAAAGGAAGGAAGAAAACAAAGGTACTGTGTCCATTTACTACTAAAAAAAAAATTTTTAAAGAGGAGGAGTTAAGATTCAGAAAATGCCCATGCACCTTTGAAATGCAAAACAAGCATTCCTGAGTAACCTAGCCCAAGTCCTTCACCTGCGCCCTTGACTTTGATGCACAAGCCTAGAGAACTGGCACCAAGTTGGTGCAACTTTCCCTGGCTCCACCTCTAGTCTAGCCCTGAGCAACCCTCCCTCTATAAATATTACTGCTCCACACCAAAGGGTTGCGTTGCTACCTCTAGAGAGCCCCCACATTGTCCCTTGAATGCAACTCTGCTTCCTTAGGTACATCGGTCTCTCTCTGATTGGCATGTGCTGAAATTCTTTCCCAACATGTATTTCAAGGACTCCACTTGTCTTGAGTCCCCTGTCTGGGAACTCCTTCAGACCTCCAGTGACAAATGAGTTGATACAGAATGGCTTCTGTGCACACGGAGCACCTGATGACTGCATAACAGTCATACCTGACCCAGACAGCCCTGGGTACACTGTGGAAACATGGAGAAGGCAGACTGTAAACAGTAAGCATAATAATCAGTAGGAATTTCTGAGGTTGGCAGTTATGAAAATAATAAATAGACTAGAGAGCAGTGGCCATAGAGTATGTGGAGTAGCCAAGGAGTACCCTTCATGCTGGGCGCAGTGGCACTCACCTGTAATCCCAGCAACTTCGAGGCTGAGACAGGAGGATCACAAGTTCCAAATCAGCCTCAGGCACTTAGACCCTGTTTCAAAATAAAAAAGACCTAAATGAGATGGTACACACCTATAATCCCAGAGACTTGGGGGGCAGAGGCAGGAGGATTGCAAGGCCAGCTTCAGCAACTTAGTGAGGTCTTAAGCAACTTAGCAAGACTGTCTCAAAATAAAAGGGGCTGGGGAGATGGCTCAGTGGTACACCACCCCTGTGCTCAATCCCCAGGATCCCGCCTCAAATTAAAAAAAGAAAGAGGGGTTGGGAATGTAGCTCAGTGATAGAGCCAGTGGGTTCAATCCCCCAATAACTCACACTCACACACACACACACACACACACACATGCACGCGCACACACACACGCGCGCGCGCACACACACACACACACACACAGTGCACCTCTCTGAACTGAGACTAGATGATAGGAGGCAAGCCAGGGAGAGCTGGGCGATGAGCAAGGCCTCCAGGCAGAGAGCCCAGCATGTGCATTAAAGCCCTGCAATGGCAGAATTTGATCTGCTCACAGGAAAGAAGGCCCACGGGGCTGGAATGTTGTTGAGGACAGTGGGCTTCATGGGACAAGGTGGGAGGGCTTCCGCTTGTTGCCATAGCACACAACTAAAGGCTTTTTCAAAAAAGGTTTGATTCAGGCTGAGTGTGTACTTGCCCTGCATGTGCAAGGCCCTGGGTTCTAGCCTCAACTCAGCTAAAACAAAGAAACAAACAGAGGGTTTTGGTGGGGGGTTGTTTTTTATTTTTATTAATATTTTTTAGCTGTCAATGGACCTTTATTTCATTTATTTATATGTGGTGCTGAGAATCGAACCCAGTGACTCACACATGCCAGGCAAGCGCTCTACCACTGAGCCACAAGCCCAGCCCCTAGGGTTTGGTTTTAATGAAATTATTGTGTGTGTTGAACAGGTTGGAAAGGATGGGAAAAGAAGGAAGGAGACCTGTTGTGGGAGGAGGGGACTTGGTTCAAAGTGGCATCAGTGAAGACAGTGAAAAGTGGCTGAATTGGGACTTTATTTCAGTATTAGGGGTTAGAACCCAGAGGTGCTTTACCACTGAGCTATATTTACAGTCCTTTTTTTTGGAGGAGGGGTACCGGGGATTGAACTCAGGGGCACTCAGCCACTGAGCCACATCCCCAGCCCTAATTTTTTTAAACATTTATTTTTTAGTTGTAGGTGGACACAATACCTTTATTTTCTTTTTATGTGGTGCTGAGGATCGAACCCAGGGCCTTGCTCGTGCTAGGCAAGTGCTCTACCGCTGAGCCACAGCCCTCCCCGCCCCCACTGCCAGCTCTATTTTGTATTTATTTAGAGACAGGGTCCCACTGAGTTGCTTAGGGCCTCACTTTTTCTGAGGCTGGCTTTGAACTCATGATCCTCCTGCCTCAGCCTCCTGAGCTCTGGGATGACAGGCGTGTGCCACCACACCTAGCTAAGGATATATTTACAGGTGAGTACTGCTGGTAGACGAGAAGTAGGTTGTGATATTAAGAGGGGATCAAGGATGAGACCCAAGGTCCTGATGCCAGTTAAGTACAAGCTGCTAAAAGAACTGAAGGCTGGGAGCAAGTTGGGAAGGAACCCAACGTTTCCGTTTTGACAGTTCACTTTTGAGATGCCCACCCAACACGAGAACCGAGAGGCCACCCAGGCCTTGGGTTCCGTGAGCCGGGGCCTCCAGAGGAGGGCAGGGGAAGACAGGCCTGAAAGCCCTCCCACATTAGAGAACAGAAGAACCATGGGGTAGGAAGCCCAGGGAAGCAGGGGTTTCAGGGAGGTGAAAGTCGCGCAGGGCCCAGCGCCTGAGCAGTCAGGTGAGAGCGGAGGAGAGGCCCAGGGCCTGGGGAAGGCACCCAGAGGGGAGGACCTCAGCGCCATCAACAGAGTGCTGTCAGGTTTTGCTGAAAAGCGGAACAGAGAACTAGGCAGCGCCTGGAGAGGGCAATCGGGAGGCCGCGTGCGTGTGCATGTGCACGTGCATGAAGGCAGGCTGGTGTGCTCCCGGGAGAGAAATGATGGCATTAGACAGAGGGAGCCGCCGCCTGAGAAGCAGCCAGGGAGGGAGAGCTGAGCTGAGCTGAGCAGAGAGCTGGGGAGACAGCAGGCGGGTGGGCTTGGAGGGGGAGGCACAGGGAGATAAGGACCTGGGGGACCTGGGGGACCAGAGCTGGCCTGTTGCTGTGCCAGGCAAGTGGCCTTTCTGGGTATTTCGCTCTGCCACCCCTTTCATAGGTGATGGGGAGGGCGGCCGTGCAGGTGATTCCAGCAGGGCCAAAGCTTCTCTGGAGGCTCTGAGTCCCTCTCTTGACCCACGTCTGCCAGAGTGGACCAGAGCCCTTGGTTGAGGGAGACAGGCTCCAGTGCTACCTCGTCCCCAGATCCTGGGTTACAGCCACCACAGGCTAAATGCTTTGGGAAAGAAGACAAAACTCAAGTTTCCTCTGAGAGGACTGAGGCCCAGGGTCACAGGGTTCAGACGGGGTAGAGTGAGGGCCTAAATGTGAGGTCTGTCTTTTATGCAGGACGTAATGCAGACACCTGGGCCCTGGGGTTGAATATTTAGGGGCTGGCCAGGTTGATCTCTGAAGTTCGAGTCTCTATAAGCTACTATTTTAGTTGCCATTCCTCGGAGACCTCCCCACTTAACCCCCAAACCAACAGGAGGGAGAATGTCACCAGGGGAAGGGCTGCATCTTTTTTTTTTTTTTTTTTTTTTTTTTTGGTGGTGCTTGGGAAACCTCACTCAGGACCTGGACCATATGGCTCAAGTGCTTTGCCACTGAGCTACATTCCCAGTCTGGGCTGCATCCTTTCCAAGTTCACTGGAGCCAAGGAGATAAGGGAGCATTGTGGGTACACTAGGACTCCTGTCCCCCTTAGAGGTACTTTCCTGTGTCCTCACCTGCAACACAGCAGCTGCTCATCTAACAGCACCCCCTGCCCCTTGTCATCACCCTGCAGTTATACCCCCTGCCCATGCTGGGCTCCTCTCCCAGGCAGCCCTTGGTGACCCTCCCACCTCTGTTCCACTAGACCCCCAGGCAGCCTTACTGAACCCTAAGCCAGGCTTGGGTGTGCGGGGTCCCTGCCATGGTCCCCGCCATACCTAAACAGAGTGCTGGGGCGGTGGGGGACCCACCTAGGCAGTCTCTGTGGACCTATCACTTCATGACTACCTTGACTCCTGCCAGCGCTGACCCTTACCCTGTCCCCCCACCCCTCAGCCATCAAGTGCTGTCTTGTTTAAACAAGCTTCACCAGACGGTTTTTACTAAGCAAATGGCCCAGCTGCTCACCCGCCATAACTTCTCTCACCCCTGGCTCAGATACATGGCGATCCCCACCTTTTTCCACCCTCCCATCTCTCCTTAGTCTTGGAACTAATCTCGGAGATCCAGTCTGAGTTCTGTCCCCAGGATTCCTCCAGGTAAGCTGATTTCAAAATCCAGTGACTAAATTGTGTTGCTTCTTCCTCTTCACTGTCACGGAGTCTGGCCCCTCCTGTTCTGTCTCTTCTGTATGTGGACACTTTATGATAATATGAAGGCCTCACCAGATGTGGCTGCTGATCTTGGACTTCCAGCCTCCAGAACCATGAGCTGACTAAATTTCTTTCCTTTATAAATTACCCATCCTCAGGTATTCTGTTGCAGCAACAGAAAACAGACTAAGACAATACATTTCTGAATTGGTGAAACTAAAGACCAGGTTTGTTTCTGAATGGAGACCCTCAGAGCTGAAGCTATACTGCCTGTCTGCTAACCTCTTGGAAGAAATCAAGTAAATGTCAGGAACCAATCAAAATATCCATCTATTTTTCTCCATTTGGTCTCATTTCTGGGAATCCATTTTAAAAGAAAAAAAAATACAAAATATAGGGGGGAAAGCCAAAACATAAAGACATTTATTGAAGCTCTATTTATAGCTAAAATAAAATTATATATATATATATTTATATAGAAACAAACATTCAACAGGAAAACACCATGCAGCCATTTGAAAAAACAAAAACAAAAAAAAGTTCTACATCAACATTGAAAAATATTGAGAAAAAAGTAGGATAAAAGTTAAATGTACACTTACAACTTTGTAAGGAAAAAACGGAGAGAAAAGGTGCCCATGACAAAGCCGGTTAGTCTGGTCGGGGTCCCCTCTTTTGTCAAACTTTCCCCTAATGACGTGTTTGCTGCCGGGAGAGCGCTGCCGTCCTGAACCTCCCACGAGTCTGGTGTAGAAAGAACCTCAAGCTGCCCTCCTCAGGAGCCCAACCATGGCTGGGCCCACGGGGCACTTGGGAGACAAAGCCCAGCACAGAGTGGCCGAGGTCCTGGGGCTAAGTGTGAGGGAACAGTCCCAGTCCTTACAGTATTCAGACTGTCACTTTAGACGGCTAGGGTAGGGGCCTAGAGACTGAAGCAGAGTCACAAGGTCAAAGCACATGTAGGGGCTCTGCAGGCCACACAGCACTGGCCACTTGCAAGTCGGTTCTGAGGGCCAGGCAGCAGGGGAACCCAGACGTGGGTCTGAAGGGAGACTGGCAACCCCTCAGAGGGCCACCCAGTTCCTCTCCCTAGCCAGGGCTCCTCTGCACCCAAGGCACCTCCTGCACTGTGGGCCCAGGGGACCGAGGTCTGCCTTACGCTGAGCTCACACTGGCCACCAGCAGTGTGGCCCAGCCCTGCGGGTGTCTGCAAATATGTTCTCCCAATGCTGGCTCCTAAGACAAATGGCTGGGTTCCTTCCAGGAATCCTCCCCAATCCAGACTGTCTACCTCTGGCTACTCCCCTCTGGACTCTGGTTTGTTGACAAAACCCTGTTGAGAGGGCACTGCTGCTGGTGACCAGGGGTCCTCCCCCACCGCCATCTGAGCAAGATACTGTCTCCTCTCTGCTCTGGTTTTCCAACTCCGATTGCTCCACTCTCTCCCTCTAGTTATCTCTGAGCTTCAGATCCACAGGCCTCTGCCACATGGGGCCCGGGCCTCTGTGACACCCAGGCAGGGGGTGATTTATAAAGAGTTGTCTGGACCCAATGCGGCACCTCCCACTGAGGTACTTAAGCCCTCTGGAGAAGGGCTGTGAACAGCCACGTCAGGGAAAAGGAGACGCAAGACAAAAGGACATTATCGGTGCTTTTTCCGTTTTTCTTTTTGCACAAAAACAGTCCATTTATTCAAGTGTTCTCCAGCACAAGTACATTAGAAAGGAGCTTTATTATATTCTTCTGGGCACAAAAAAAATGTGATGAAGGCGGAACTGACAGACTTTCTACATCTGCTGTACGCATTGACCTCTTTAATTATTTCATAAACAGCTATGTCACGAGCAATCACGTACACAGAGATACAACAGAACGCCGAGCGGGCGGCGGGGCCCTGCGGAACCCCCCTGCACCCCTCCCGGCTGTCCCAGAACCAGACTGTGAAATGTACATTATTATTGTCAATAAATAGAGAAGCAACCCTAAAAAAAATACAGTGGTGAAAAGGATGCTGGAACCAGGAAAAACAAAAACAAAACAAAGGAAAAGAGAGGAACTTAAGAGAAAGGAAGGAGGGCCAGGGAGGGAAGAATCTGGAAAGTCCTGCATTTAGCTGCGTGGAATGTGGAGTAGAAGTGCTCTGCCACCGGGGTCAAAGCGCAATCGTCTGTAACAGTAAAAGTTATTACCAAATCAGCTACGGAGTTTATTCTTCAGTATGAATACATGATTTCCCACAAATAAGTAAGCACCCGCTACTTCAATGCCTCAGCTAAAACACGTGAAATCGCTCACTTAGTTTTCAAGTACAAAGTTAAAATGCCTTTTTAATAATAATATATCAGAGTAAAATAATAGTCTCTTTTAAACTCCACTACAAGAAAACAAAACAAACAGTCATTGTCCAGACAGCAGACTTAATTTAACAATATATATTTTTAATAAAATGTTTTAGCACCTTGTTGAGTCACCTCCTCCCTCTGCGTATTCTAAGGAATTTCGGCATTTTTGTCGTCTGTTGGATTCTAGGGCTGTGCAACCAAATCGGTCTGTTAGTGAATGGGACTACAGTGACGCTTTAGACCGCTGCTCACGTCCTCAGGCACAGGCTGGAGCCAGGTGTCTGGGGAGTCCCCCTCTGTGCCCTCAAGGGAGCAGATCCCTGGAGCTTTCCAGTTGCTGGAGTTGCAGACGCCCAGGGGGCCTCTGGGAAGTTAGGGAGGGAGTCCCCCCAGCAAGGCCTCCTTCCCCTCCCTACTCTGACCTGCTTGCTTTCCCACTGCCCAAACTCTACTGCCTAGAGTCGGAGACAGGTCCCCAACCAAAGGCCCACCTTAGCCGGGTCTCTGAAACCCAAAGGGGCAAGATCCTCACTTCTCAAAGACCCCAGCCCTTCTTTACCAAAACGTAAAGATCCAAGAGCTTACACTAGAACAATGGGGTTCATCTATGTCCTTTCCTCTCCAGTCCTCCTGACCCCAGCACAAGGCCTGGCCACCTGTAGTTAACCCCAGAGGGCCACTCCAACTCCAGCCATCCCTCGGTAACCCCTTCCCTGTGCTGGGGGGAGTGGGAGGCGCAGCGGCTCCCTGCCAAGAGGGACAACTCAGTATCACATTCTAGTCACAAGCACTGGGAGCACGCAGACTAGAAAAAGATGAATGCAGATTGTTCCCTTCCCAGGATCAAGCTGTGGCCCTGCCTGCAAACAGCTCTCCAGAATCACATCTCTCAGGTTCCCCTGACCAGAGCAAGCAGCAGCAGCAGCCTCTTCAGAGGCGCCAGGCAAGCCCCACAGGCCCAGCCTATAGCTCACAGGGCTCCTATGAAATGACAGCTCCAAAGACACTAGTCACAGCAACTCTGCGCCACACAGAACAGCAAGAGGAATTCAAGACCTACTGATATAGACTTACATAATAAAAAATATGAACACTAATGATTGCAGTTTTCCTGTTAGCACGTCTCCAAGCAGGCTCAGCTGAACCACACTCCCTTGCTCCTCCTATGGACTTCCCTGTGCTAGAGATGGCAATGCTCAGAGGCTCCCCCAGAGCAGCTGTGGCCTGGGGCCAGCAAGCAGGTGAGGGGAGCCAGCTGACTAGTTAGAGACTGTCAGCATCAGCCTGCCTTCCTGCTGGGGTCTGCCTTTCCGGACCACACCCCAGCCACTCACCAAAACCTTCATCTCCACCTGCCAACCATGCCCAGACCTTTCAAAGGCTAAGAGGTCCTGGATGTTCTTTGGGGAAGTTTCTTTCTGATAGGATGTCAAACAGCAAGGAGGCTCTGAGGCCAGAGAGCAGACTTCAAGAGCCCCCTGATCTTCACCTGCGGGCTCCCCACTAGCCCACTGTTCCAGTCGGTCCCGCAGGAAAGGGGTTAGCACCAGCCAGCCTGAGGCCCTTAGGCTCGCAGCCATCTGCTGGGATTGAGTGCCTCCTTAGGCGAGAGGCCAAGGCTTGTGACCCTGGCACTAGCACCCAGCTGCCTCCCCCATGCAAGGGCCATGGATCTTTGGCACCATGCTCCACTTGGCACCCTCAGGAGGGAGGCTGTCACCTGGGCTCCTAGCACCCTGGTTTTAAGAAGATGGGCCTGCTCTTTGGAAAGGAAATCCCATAGGGAACACCCTTGGGGATTCTCCCCAGGCCCTTCTGGTTTCTCCAGATCCACTGCCCCCGCCCTTGGCTTCTTCTACAGCAAGCTCAACACTCCCCACACCTAACCCTCCCATGGCCCACCCGGCTGAGGCCCCTTTGTAAGGTACCAAATACCTGTCCTCAGAAGTCCCCCACAGGGATGGAGGTGGATGAAAGGAACACCACTTGGACCAAGTTGGCACATTCCCCAAGTCCCCTTCACCCTACCAAATTCTACTGTAAGACCAAGCCCACAGGAAGGGCTGGAAGAAAAGCTGGTGATTAACTCCTGTCCCTGTATGGGGGCACCATGTCCATTTTGGGGGCCTTGGCAGGTTACTAAGTGGGAGAAACAGGTGCTAAGTAGTCAGCCACAGGCCTCTGTGCCCAGCACTCTCTCAGAACAAGCTGGCCAGCATGTGCTGGCCCCTGGCTCTTGCCATTCACAGGTTCTTCCTGAGTCCCCACGCCAACCTTTGGGGGAGCACCAGCCCCAGCTAGGGTGGAGCTGGGGCCACTGGAAAAGGCTGACTCCTTCATATAAGCAGTGGACAGAGGCTCAGGACAGCCAGCAGTGTTGGAAGGGGAAAGCCCTCCGAGACTGTCCTGATGCAGATCTGGGAAGACCTTGGTGTTGGCCAGCAGGGGAGGGAGCACCTTGGACTGCTTGGGGCAGCCCTCCTCCCCTCAGCCCTCTGGAGCAGTGCTGGTAGACTCCAGGCCAGGAGGGAGCCCTGCAGAAGCAAGGAGGGACTCTGCTGGGCAGGGGCAGGCCTCCCCCTCTCCTAGCTGCTCCAGTTACCACCTGCCATGTCAGGGAAGTGGCAGGGAGCAACTGGGTGTGATCTTATGAAATCCATCTAACAAGGAACTGAGTAGACTGGGGCCAGGACTACCTGCCCCAGCAAGGAGCGAGCGGCCACAGCTGTGAGCTCTACTCCTGAGCAATGAGCAACAGGTTCAAAGCCTTGGTGTAGTTTTGTCACTAATTACTAATTTGCTTTATTGAAAAGGTGAAGTTCACTGTCCCATCATTATTACTTTTTTCTCAATGGAAGCCCTGTGGCCAAGACAGACAGGGATGTCAATTTGATTTTGTTTGGGGAGAATAGGTAGGGGGAGTAGAGGGCTGACTTGACTGGTGCCTAGAGTTGCAGGTCAGTATCACAGGTTGCTAACAGAAGAATCTTTGACATCACCAGGGGCAAAAGGGATAGAACACGACCTGCTAGAGGAAGCACCTTCTCCGATCAAACCACCTCCTCTTCCTACCTTCAGCACCTAGCAACTTCTGGGATCGACAGTCTACCTGCAACCAGGGCAACAGAGGTAAAGAGCTGCTCGGGCTGACTCCACAAAGTCCTGAATCCTGGGGAGAAGAGTAATGGGAGCTCCCTGGTGAGTGACTCGCTATGCATCCAAATAGAAGTAGGTTCCTGTGCATGTGAGACTGATTGGTGTGGGGTTTATGCCTGCAGTAGGGACCCAGGCTCAGCACACCGAGCCCGTTTCCCCCCACTCCCCACTACATAATATTTCTTATACATGACCCTATCTATGTATTTATATAGCGCCTATCACCATAGGCCCCATCTTTTCTAGGGATGCGGACTTGGGACCATGTGCTTGACGGCACACCTCCCAGCTCTGCCGGTCCCAGGAGGTGCCGCCCCCCCTCCCATTATAAAATATATATCTCTATATGCCACATATCTACACCCCATCCATCCAGGCAAGCTCTGCCCGTTGGGCCCTCACCCTGGAGCCAGCAACGCCATCCCTTCCCACCGCCAACGCCAGGCCAGGCCAGGCCAGGCCAGCTGCCCCTAGGAAGCAGAACAAAGTGCGAGCATGTGGGGCCCCAGGCGCTGCTGACTTGAGGCAAGAGCACAGCTATCATCAGACCAAACACTAGAAAAGAAACGCACACCACTCCAAGCACACACACAGGAGAGAGACCGCAGGCCTCCCCCGGCCCTGACACACCTGACTCAGAGGAGGGGAAGTAGAAGAGAAGAGCAAGAGCGACCAGCCCGGAGGGCAGGCCTGGGGGACTCCCTGGCCGTCCAGCTTGTCACCGCACTGCCCAGTGGCCCACCTGGCCCAGAGGGAAGGGAGCCAGGGCACCAGAGCCACCGCTAACTTAGAAGCACCCTGCTCCCGCACCTTGGTTTGAAACCTAAAGGGTGTTGGGTTTTGTTTTCTTAAAGAAAATCTTAAAACAACATAATTATAACCAGAACCATAAGAATAATTATAATAAAAGGTGTCATCAGCCTCCCAGTATAAAACTGCAGCCTTTGGAGATGACCAAAAACATCACATTCCAGGGGCCCAGAGCCGCCTTGTGCACAGAGGGGAGGATGGTGAGGGCCTCATAAAAGAACACACAAAAGGCGACTTAGACAGGAAAGCACCAGTACGTTTTGTATGTTTTTTTATTTGCTCCAGGTGGGGTTTTTAACTGTCAATTTCCCACACTCTGGACTATTTCTGATCCCACAAGGAGCCCTCAACTCCACTAACATGAGCAATCAGGAAGGAAGACTCCTTACCCTGCCATCTTGCTAAGGGAGTCTCTTTTTAGAAAAAATTCAAGTTATTGCCTGAGTCTGGATGGACTCCATGCTCAGCCTCCCAGGATCCCAACCACCTAAGCTGACCCCCATTTTGGCAGGGAGAAGTGGGAGAATGACACACTAGTTCTCCTCCTTCATCTTGTTAAAATCAAGGGGAAACCCCACCAGACAAAGCGCCATCTTCGAGCTGAATCCCTTTCTCCATCCTTGTTTAAAACCCTTTGCACATAAGGCCAGGTGGAAGCTGATGTTTTTACTCATCTCGCTGTTTTAAAGCACCATTATGAAGTCAGGTTGTACAGTAGTTAACAGTACCTTTTATATATATATCTCATATCTATCATATATATATAAACTGTAAACAAGAGGTAACAGCGGCTTCTAGAAACTGGTATTCTTCAAGGTTTCCTGTGTGTAGGCACCTGAAATACTGTAGAAAAGTATCTTATGTGGTGTTCGGTCTCCCTGCTGCTAGCTGGGTTCTGTCTGCATGACCAGGAATGGTGCTGGTAAGACAGCTCAGGGGCTGGGAGAGAATTCTGCCACCTGAGTGTCTCTTTTCTGTCCCCGCTTGTGCTCCTATCTGACCAGGCTAGAGACAACAACAACAAAAAAAAGATTTAAAAAAAATATATATACCCAATATATAGATTTCTATTTCCTTTTTCCCCTCTCTTCCACCTTTCCTCTGCAAGGTATTGTTACTATTTTTTTTTGTCACTGATTTTTGCTGTAATAACCCTCTTGTTTCAGTCACAGCAAGAAACAAAAACCCAAACAAACAAAACCCCTCTGGAAAGAGTAGAAAACAAAAGGTTTAAAAAAAAAAAAAAAGAAGGGGGAGGGGAGGGGACTTGGTTTGTTTTGTGTTTTCTTTTTTTAAATAGGACTGAAGATTAACATTGAAAAATCAGGAGATGATGTCCAACCCTTTTCGCAAGGCAAAGCCCTCCGGTATTTCCGCCTCTGTGGTTTTGTTTTAAATTCCTTTTTCTCTTCTGGGTGCTGATACTTCTCTCCATCCTCACGTTCTTGGTGTTTTATTGTGTTTTGTGTTTTTTTGTTTGTTTAACTTTGTGTCACTACCTCAGTTTGCCCCCATGTCCCTTACACACAAGCAAAATATTCCTTCAGCGGAGCGAAGAGGTGGCGGATGACTGGCACGCTCCACGACCGGCCCAGCAGTCTCTGCCTCGCCAAGCGGCTCATGTTGGAGACGTCAGTATAGTGGACAGGGAAGCCAAAAACCCTGGGGAAGAGGAGGCACAGAAAAGGCAGGGTGAGCAGGGACAAGATCAAGCTGCCCCAAAGCCATCTGACCACATACATGCCAGGAACACATGACCAGAAGCTGTCCACAGCACCTGGGAGGGGTCGATGTGTCACCCAAACACTCCTGATGGTGCCTGTTCTGTTGACTCCTTTGTTCTCTGTAACCAATTCCAACATTTGGATGGGTCACCAACTGTGTGCCTTGCACTGTGCTAGTCAAGTAGTTACTGTCGTCCCTGCCGTGAGCTTTACACAGCAGAAACAAAGCCAGGGTGCCAGGGGTGTAGCTCAGCAGTAGAACACTGGCCTGGCACGCGCAAAGCCCTGGCTTCCATCCCCAGACCGCCCCCCCAAAAAACAAGTCTTTCAAAGAACACCCCCAAAATGCCTCCTAGACACACTATATAGTTCCCCTGCACATGAGATCTAGGTACAGGGTGGACACGTCTGAATGTAACACACTCCACTTCTTGATTCTCCCCTGAAAGAGACAGGAATTCCAAAAGGAGCTGAACTCCTGCCCGACTTCACAAGTTCAAGGATTTCCTGTTTGTGAAAATGTTCTCTCTGCCTGGCTAAATTCTAGTTATACCCAGAGAATGAGGAACTGATTCAGCCCCTTGCCTTGATCCCAGTTTTCACCCAACCAGGGTACAGAGGCTGTGCAGCCCACAAGGTCCCAGATGCTGTGCTGATTTACCCACAGTATAAGTTAAGGAAGCCTCCAGGGTTGCAGCATTTCTGGAGGGTGCAGCAGGCTCTCTGGGAGCCCAGGCATTAAGAGCTGATTCCTAGACCCCTCCTGAGTTGTGACCAGCCAGTCACTCCCTCCCCAGGGTCCTGCTATATTAGAAATGCCCAGCAAGGCCCTCCCTCACACTGAATCTGTGGGAAACAGCAGCCTGGTAGGAAAAGTGAAGACCCTTCCCTCAAGCACAGCAGTCAGGATGCCTCACTCAGAGGCCAACACAGTACCTTTCCATTTCAGTGCACCATAGGATGTCCTCTTTCTCATTCATGAAGACGGGGAAATGCTGGTCTTTGCCCTGTTTTATGGAGTTTGACCTAGTAGTAATGGTCCTCACTTTGCTGAACTAGAAGATGGAGAGAAAAGAGGAATAAGCACACATCGCCCGCACCAAACACTAGCTAGGAAGGCTAGCCTGGGTCCTGGCTGGCTCTGCAGGGAAGAACCTCCCCATCCCCATGGCCCTTCTTCTCTTCCCACCTTGATGTCACCTGGCCACCCTGGGTCCAATCTAGCTAGTCAGATTTAAGAGGCAACAGCTCTGGCTACTATACTCTCTAAATCCTCCAAAGAATGGATTCTCTAGAGATATAGTAATTTACAGGGAAAAGCATATCATATGACCCACATGACCAAAGTTGGGCTCTGGGTGTCAACAGTCCTAAGTGTTGGAAGCTGCTGGCACTGGAACCTCACCCACTCACACAAGATTTCCCAGAGAAATCCACATTATAGGACATACCCCTCTGCTGTGAAGGCTCTTGTAGTAGGTTTCAACTAAATACAATTTTTTAAAAGAACACACACAGCAGGTCCCAGAATCTTGTAAAGATCCTTAGTGTGTCACTCCCAAGAGAAGGTGGGAGGTACTCTCTAGGGATGAAGGGCTAAAGGTCAGTAGCTTTGGGCCATCCGGGGCTGACAGGCTATGTGACCCTGCACCATCTCCTAAACTGCGTTCTCCACACTGGCTGTGCCCTGAGGGGCAGACAGAGGGAAGGAGACAGCCCTGCCACTGTCCCACCTGCCCCTGCCCCCTGCCCCTCTCCCTGGAGCACAGTGGAGGGCCTGGGTGGGGGCTGACCTTGGCTATTCTGCCATGTTCCAGACACTCCTGCAGCTCCAGCTTATCATTCACAGTGGATGCCAATGGCCTAGGGGGCAGAAGAGAGCATGTGACATCAGAGACCTGGAGAATAGCAGGAAGGTCCCCAGTAAGGTTCTAACCCCCAGCAGCAACTGACTAAAAGGCAGATACAAAGCCCACATCCTCATCATGTGTGCACACACACTGTAACCCTCTTCAAATTTCCCAACCCCTCCCCACACACACACAATGGCCATCCACATACACAAATCAACTGAGCCTTCATCCAACAGGC
The DNA here is from genome assembly GCF_964194105.1 of Spermophilus citellus. Classification (NCBI taxonomy): domain Eukaryota; kingdom Metazoa; phylum Chordata; class Mammalia; order Rodentia; family Sciuridae; genus Spermophilus; species Spermophilus citellus. The sequence continues at coordinate 97,146,715 of NC_138193.1, read as the reverse complement.
AAATTCAAAAGTGGTCTCAAGTTTACAGTAGACAAATACCTAGCCAAAAGGGGGACTGAACTCAGGGGCACCAGGCCACTGAGCCACATCCCCAGCTCTATTTTGTATTTTATTTAGGGTCTCAGTGAGTTGCTTAGGGCTTCACTTTTGCTGAAGCTGGCTTTGAACTCATGATCCTCCTGCCTCAGCCTCCGAAGCTGAGAGATGACGGGCATGCGCCACCATGCCCAGCAGCACCTTTCTTTTTTTTTAATCGGTTATTTAAAAATATGCCAAGTTTTCAGAATCCTACCACAGGTTTTGGGGATGACAGAATATTCTGATCTTACTTGTGGTGATGATTATATGGGGTGTGGACATAAGATGAAATCCATTGGACTGTACGCTTTAATGTACAGTGAAAGATTAATTATTGTTGTTATTATTTGTGGTCCTGGGTATCTGACCCAGAGCTTCATCCATGCCAGGCAAGCACTCTACCACTGAACCACATCTCCTGCCCTTACTCCCCTTTTCTGGCACTGGGGATTGAACCCAGGGTCTTGTGCTCTACCACTGGTCCACAAGCCTACACCCTATTTGTTTATTTTTTGTATTGGAAATTCATCCCAGTGGTACTTTACCATTGAGCTATGTCTCTGGTCCTGTTTTAACTAATTAATTTTTTCATTATTATTTATTGCAGTTCTGGGGAGTAGAACCCAGGGGCACTCTACCTACCAGTGAGCCACATTCCCAGGTCTAGTCTTGCTAAATTGCTCAGAGTGACCTCAAACTTGAGATCCTCCTGCCTCAGTCTGCCAAGTCTCTGGGATTATAGGTATGTGCCACTGCACCCAGCCTGTTTTATTTATCTCACTAAGTTGATGAGGGTCTTGCTAAATTGCTGAGGTTAGCATTGAACTTATAATGCCCTTGCCTCCACCTTCTGAGTCACTGGGATCATACCAAGGGTATGCGCTGCTGCACCCAACCATTTTATCTTTCTTATTTTTTCAATTTGAGATAGGGTCTTGCTAAATTGCCAGGTCTGGCTTCATACCTGTGATCCTCCTGCCTCAGCCTAGGACTCTAGTTTCTGAGATTACAGGTATGCACCAAAGACTTCAGGTTCTACACAGGCCTTGAAAAACTAAAATACTCTGACACTGAATATGTCACTTCTCAGCAGGTAGGTTGATGACTAAAGATCACCTTTAGTGCTGTCCTTTTCTGATTATTTTCTGAGTATTTCACGAAGGTTTCCCAGAATACTACAGAATCTAAGTAGGGAAACAGGGGGCTTGAGGTCAAACCAGATGCCTCTGTTAGGGATGTACCATCCATGATGCCTTTGTTCCTTCCAGAACACCTCAAGAGTTCTGTATTTTATAGTTGTAAGAAGCAGGTGCAAATAATCCCATAGAACTAAGGTCAGCTAGGAGTGGTTCTAGAGAAACAATGGACCAGAAGCCGGGTGTGGTGTCACACACCTGTAATCCCAGGGATATCAGGAGCCCAAGGCAGGGGGATCACAAATTCTGGGACAGGCTTGGCAATTTAGCAAGATCCCATCTCAAAATAAAAATATAAAAAGGGCTGGAGGTGGCTCAGTGGTAGAGTACCCCTGGGTTCAATCTTCAGGACAAGGGGGGAAAAAAAACAGAGACAGAGAAACACTGGACCATTTAAATCCACACTTTTCTAACACACACACATATCTTGGGGGCCCTGCAGGGGCAGTTTCAGGTAAGCTGCCTCCTCACCCATCTCCTCCTCAGCAAACCCTTGCAAAAGATAGCAGCTTTGCAAAACTGGTATGAAATAGGAAAGGCCCTACAACTTCACAAGAATGGCAAAGAAGGACCTTAGATGACTAAAGCCAAGCCAAATGATATTTTTTATTTATAGATTTAAAATCCCTGACTCAAACATTCTGGACAACATATCCCCCTAGACTGGGCCTTGAGAGCAGGTGTTCATGGTTTTGCTTTTCAACTGCAAAAGCTGGAACAGTTCCTTTCTTCTCCAAGGCCTTTCTATAATGCAACCATGACACCTGAAGAAATGAAATTTCCTCTCATCCGGGAGACCCAAGAGTAGAAAGTTCTTCCAATAAGGGGCCTGCAGCCAACCAAGTATGAGGAACACAGAATCCTCAAACGGGAAGGGTGCTGCTCCAGATCCCCTCTCCCCTCCACGTCCACCCCATCATCCGTGGCTTTTCCTCAGGACCTAAGGGACAGCTGGCTCTGCACACATAGATGAGGGCAAACCAACTAGAACTCTGCAGCACAGGACTCTTTTTGTATTAAAAATGTACCTTTAAAGGTCTTGGGCCGCTGGTTGCTGGCTTTTTTCTGGGACTTTTTAGGTTCTGTTTATTTGTCTGTTACTAGGGATTGAATCAAGGGGCACTCTACCACTGAGCCACAACCCCCAACCCTTTTATTTTTTGAGACAGGGTCTTGTTAGTTGCTGAGGTTGGCCTTCAACTTGCGACCCTCCCACCGCAGCCTCCTAAGTCACTGAGATTACAGGTATGTACCACCATGCCTGGCTGCTAGTTTCTCAAGGCAACGTATTTTCTATATCCAGATTTCCTTTTTTGCTCAAGGAATAAAGAACATGGCAGAACAGCAGGCATTCAGCAGAGAAGGCTGGCCTGGGAAGGACCCTCACTAACCTCACCTTGCAGACACCCTCCCACAGCTCCCTGGGCCCAGGAGCGCTCACCAACCTGTTCATACCGGGAAGGTTACCCCAGAAGTAGCGGGCCCTATGTGCAGCTGACACTTCTTTGGCATCAATCATCACAGGGTTGGACTACAAAATAGAAGATAGTTTAAAGATGAGCAAAGGAGGAAAATTAAATAGCTCTGGGTAATTTTGCTGGTCGAGAGCCTTAAGGCCTCAAAGCCTCTTATGACTCTCTGAGGAGGCCATACACTGGAATAGCCTGAAGCCCCTAGGAAAAGCTGGAATTAAACCTAGCCACAGTCCACATGCTTTTGCTGGATTATTCCAGGCTGGCATTGTCCGCCTGAACTTTCTGCAAGGATGGGAATTACCCTCTATCTGCATTATTCACTGCCATAGCCACTGGTCTACTAGCTATAGATGTTCACTTTGTACTTGAAATGAGGCCACTGTGATGGGAGAACTGAGAATTCTCATGTCAACGTAAATGGCCACCCATGGCAGATATTGGACAAGGCCGCTCCTGACCACCCAGAGGCAAAGAGCAAGCTCCAATGAGCGTGGATGTGTTCGCTGTGTCCACTTGATAAGCCAAGTAGATGCCCGCTCACATTTAAAGTGGCAACAGCAGTTGGAGGTGTTTCTGGCCCAAGATTTGGGAATGTGGACTCAAGCTCCCAGAGGGCCCAACCACAAGATGCGTCTGGCTATGGAAATCCTGTGTGTGGCTCATGCTTGGCTCAGAGCTTAACTGGGACTCACATCATAGGAAATAAAAGAGTAAGCCATGTTTTTTTCCCAGATGCCATAAAGCACCCATCATGGTGCCAGGGAATAAGGACAAGCCGTTTTGGTCACAGAAAATCACATGTGCATCTCGAAGGTCTCCTAAGTGTTAGCATCACACAGAATCCCTAACCCCAGGAGTCTGCTACCTCACCAGATTTAGAGACAGGTCCTTCAACCAGAGGTCCATGTCCACGCTACCACCTTCTAGAGCAAGCGTACCCACTCCTTCACGCAAGGTGGGGGTGGGGAGCCTCCCTTTCTACTTGGGAAGCCCAGAGCTTCCTAAACAGGTCCCTTGCAAAGTGAAGTCACCAGTCCCCAGCTCCACAATGCAGATGAGACAGGGATGAAGCAGCAGTCCAAGGTAGAAGCCATTAGTGAGCTGGCCAAACCAAGGTTGCTGGCTATACCTCGAGAAATCGCGAGATGTCCCTCTTGTCACTAACGCCCATGGCCACCACATTCTCAAAGAGCCAGAAGAAGGGGCGGTCATCTCCCTCCTTGGGCCGCGCATCATGCAGGAGGCGGTAGAACTCAAAGAAGAGCCGGCCAGTGCCCTCTGAGAGGTCGGAAGAAAAAGCCATCAGCTGGAGCTGTCTGCATCAGACAGTGGTATGGCTTGGGCATGGGGAGGGCAAGGGAAGACAGGGTCATCGGGAGGAGCTGTCCCAGGGTAGAAATATCTAACGAGGAAACCTAAGTGCGAAAGCACCAGCTCAAAAGGTAGCGGGGTAAGGACAACACCTACCGTAGAGTCCCTTGCGGGCAGGATTGACGATTGAGAGATCATTGCAGGGACTGCCCCCAATCACCAGATCGAATGGGCCCCACTCCTGGATCTGGGAAGACAAAGGCAACATGATGGGTCTGCTGCCCAGGGACAGAGGCAGAGGAACGATCTGTGGATGCAGTAGTCATAGAGGATCTCTGGGTAAGCAGACCAAACTGGGACCATCCCTGAGGCCAGCAGAGCAGGCTGTGCCAAGCAAGTGAAGCAGCCCCTCAGTGGGCAGGAGCTCCAGGAAGCTGGGCAGGGTGTCTGTGCCATATGAGTGCCCTCCAGAGGATTCCTGAGGTAGACCCAGAAAACTGGCAGAACAGAGGATCTTACGCCAAGATCCTGCTGAGCTCTCCCGGAAGTGGAAGGTGGTAAAGCTATCTGCCCAAAGTACTCAGAAGATGGGAACCCTCCTCTTCGATTTGAAGTGCTTTACCATAAAGGGCCAAGAAATCAACCCAGGGAGCAAGTGAGCCCCAAAATATAAGCTTCCAAATTCCATTCCTACACCTTCTTAGTGCTAGGGATAGAAGCCAGGGCCTCTTGCATGCCAGCAAGGGGTGCACCACTGAGCTACACCTTCAGCCCCAAGTTCCCATTTTCAATTTGCCTATTTCCTTTGCAAGTCAAAGACAAAACTGGAAGATAAGGAGGCTGGGGAAGGGTGAAAGGGAAACAGCAGATGAAGAGAAGGAAAAGGGAGGACGGGGGGCTGCCTCCAGGAGCTGAATGTGCAGGGGCAGAGAAGGGGGGATGTGCCCCGCAGCACTGACGTACATGCTTCTGTGTGACACTGCGGACGTCCCCGACGTACATGATCTTCCCCTGATGTCGCACCATGCCCACTGTGATGGAGTCCTCACACACCTCCGAAGCTATGTAGCGGTCCACCTGGATGCCCAAGTCCTTCAGCACCAGGAGCCCTGTGCCAGCCAGACAAAAGGGGTCAGCTGCAGGCCCATCTCTGCCCTACCTATGCACCTGTCTGAAATCCTTTCTCAACCAAGGGTGTGGTAGTTCTATTTTATACCTAGTTTGGCCTACTAGGAAGGTGGTCAGACAATAGTTGGTTTGGGGATCCTGGGAGAACCATTTAGTTTTTGGTGGCCTTCTAATAGTTTCTACATTTAGATCCTTGTCCTTCCTCACCCCTGTAGCATCACCACCTGAAATTCTATCCCACCCTTCAAGACTCAACAGGAGGCCACCTGGTCTACAGAGGTTTTTTGACTCCACCTCCTGAGTCAAAATTACAGTACTTTCATTTGAGGAAATCCTCTAATGCCCATCTCATCAAGAGTCCCCTGGAATCACCTGCCCCTCATCTGGAATACCCTAGCACTTTCTATCCTTCAATCTCATTAGAGTATTTTTCTAATTTGGTCCCTCTCTTGGACTGCAAATGTCCGAGCCAAGTAAAAGGGTTCACATGCTGTACCTCCTCCTGAGCTAATTTCCTGACAACAATCCCTGTCAATGCTGAGATGAGGAAACAATAAGAACAGACCCCAAGAGCTTCAGGAGAAATGGAGGACAGTGACACCATTTCTACTGCTTCCGACAGGTCTCTCCAAGGAGCTTTTATAGCTTCTTGGTTGTGACATAATTTTGGAAATTCCCGAGGGTCTAGCCTGGGAAACTCAAATTGCATGTGAATTTCTCTAGATTTGTAGGATACCAGCAGTGAGCTGAGAACAGAAGACAAACATCTGGGTGGGATGTCACTCCCACCTCACCCTTTGGCCAAGGCCCTCATGCTTAGACCACCTGTACCACCCTCCAATCACATTTAGACACAAATTCTAAGGGTTGACCCAGGGCCTTGTGCATGCAAAGCAAGCTCTCTAGCACTGAGTTGCATCCCAAGCCCAGCAATTACATTCTTAGAAACAGAGAGGCCCTCAGCCTGGGGAGAGGGTAGGGGTGGCTATATATATGTCGACCTTTTAGGAGAGTTTTCGGTGGGCATCAAGAGCTGCATAAAAATGATGATGATGATGATGCTGCCTGACCAAGACCCAGTGTTCCCTAAGAATTTCTCCTAAGAAGATTATGGCTTAAGTGTATAAAGATATATTAATCTGGGCACAGTGGTACAGGTCTATCACCCCAGCAACCCAGAAGATTGAGGCAGGAAATCACAAGTTCAAAGCCAGACTCAGGAATGAGTCTGTCTCAAAAAATAAAAAGGACTGGAGATATGGCTTAGTGGCTAAATGCCCCGGGGTTCAATCTCTGGTACCAAAAAACAAAGAATATATTTATAAGGAAGTTTGTCACAGCACTGCTTATAATAATGAAAAAAAAAAAAAACAGGAAATAACCTAATGGGGATTAGTTAATAAACTGCAATAATTTTATTTTTTTCCCTGCACTGGGGATTGAACCCAAGGACACTTTATCACTGAGCTACATTCCCAGTCCTTGTATGAGCCAGGGTCTGGTTGAGTTGCTGAGACTAGCCTTGAACTTGTAATCACTCCTACCTCCGCCTCCTGAGTCAAAATTATAGTGCTTTCATTTGAGGAAATCCTACATAGCACTAATGAATATAGCTCTACATCGGCTGACGTGAAAAGGAGTTATAAGAAATGACAAGCCAAGCTACAAAACAGCACGCGTTGACAATCTTAATGTAACTAGAGAGGCATGATTACATAAACATACACATGCACAAAAAAACAATTCTAAAAGGACATACACCAAAAATGTTAAAGAATTATGGGTAATTTAAATGGCCTTCTATAAATCACCTAGTTTATCCTGTTTTATTTATTTAATTTCTTTGTTTTGGTATTAGGGATTTAGTCCAAGAGCACTTTTACCACTGAGCTACATCCCCAGCCCTTTATTTTTTATTTTGAGACAGGGTCTCACTAAGTTGCTAAGATTGGCCTTGAACTTGGGATCCTCCCGTCTCAGCCTCTTGAGTTGCTGGAATTGACTTTTTGTTATAGCAGTCACTCCTTACTCCACTGCAGGATCTCTTTTCTTAGGGGAAGCACCACTGGGCAGGTTGGTTTGTCTTATTTTACTTTTTAGTTTTGGCTAAATCAAAGTTTCCTCTTTAGGATAATTCTCCCTGCAGTACCGGGGATTGAACCATGGGGCAGCACTGGGCTACATCCCCAGCCCTTTTTTCAAAAATTTGAGATAGGGTCTTGCCAAGTTGCACAGGCTAGCCTTAACTGCTGACTCTCTTGCCTCAGCCTCCCAGAAGCTGGGCTTACAGGTATGTGCCACTGCGACTGGCTAGTGTAGGATAACATTTTATAATCTTTCTTTTTCTTTTTTTATTTTTGTACTGGGGATTGAACTCAGGGGCACTCAACCACTGGGCCACATCCCCAGCCCTTTTTGTATTTTATTTAGCAACAGGGTCTCATTGAGTTGGCTTAGTGCCTCGCCATTGCTGAACTCGCAGTTCTCCTGCCTTAGCCTCCCGAGTCCCTGGGATTACAGGTATGTGCCATGCCCGGGCTAGGATAACATTTTCTTTTTTCTTTTTCTTTTTTTTTTTTTTTTTAAAGAGAGAGTGAGAGAGGAGAGAGAGAGAGAGAGAGAGAGAGAATTTTTCATATTTATTTTCTAGTTCTCGGCGGACACAACATCTTTTGTCTGTATGTGGTGCTGAGGATTGAACCCGGGCCGCACGCATGCCAGGCGAGCGCGCTACCGCTTGAGCCACCTCCCCAGCCCCTAGGATAACATTTTCATAGCTCTAATGTCAACACACTTAGATGTCTCTCCTGTCAAAGGACAAAGAAGCCAGCACCTTTTGGAACCTATGCCACTCACCTGTAGCAATTCCATCAAAGAGAGACAGCACCCGGATGGGCTTCCTTTTCTCGGCTGGGACAGGTGGGTAAACCTTCGGAGGATCCTAAGCAGTGAATTTGGTGGTCAGGTCTATACCCACAACCATCCCACAGACCCCCACCCTGGGCTGGCCTTCCCAGTTGATGATTAACCCACTAGGTCTTATAGGTCTGAACACCCTATGCGTCACTTGACCACTTCTGCTCACTGTCCAGGGGCCCTGCTACCCACTGAAGTGCTCTGCCTGGGTCAGCTAAGAGCATTTGAGACTACATTTTAGGTCCAGCACTCACAAATTCCTGGTCGTGGTTATTGGCGAAGAACATCTGAAGCCGTGAGGGCCAGTCGTCCCGCCGCCGCAGCAGCCCATAAGTGCCCTTGTGCCCGCACATGTAGCAGTTCCAGGGGTCTTCCTTAATGGCTGCTTGGGCAGCCCCCGGCCCCACCAAGAGATCCACACACTCCACACAAAAACACCTGAAAGGAAACCCAGTGAGCAGGTGGGGCCTCTCAGTCCCAGCCCAGGAGACCAAAATGTGTGACCTGGAATGGACACACACAGTCCAGAGCGTGGCTGTTGGAGCACAGCAGGACAGCTCAGGTCCCAGGCAAGGAGGGAGGACCCTGTATGTCTGAAGTGGGGAGCCTCACCTACAGCAGTTGTTGTTCCCACACATGAGCACCTCACGGCCCCCACAGCAGATGGTGCAATAGGACTGATAACCGTCATCGTCATACTGGTACGCACACTCCAGGAAGCAGTTCTAGGAAGCAATGCAGGGAGTCAGAGACCACCATGGTACGGCCCAGCACAGCCAGGGTCAAGGCAGGCCATGAACCTGGCCTCTTGGAGCCTTGACTCAGCCCTAGAGACAGAAACCTGCCACCCAGGGTCAGGCCTGAATCCCAGAACTAGGAATGGGAAGGCTCGTCTCCCCACATACCACAGGAGACAGACCACAGAAGGCTTAAGAGCAAGGCCGGGGGCAAAAGAGGGCTGCCCACCACCCTGCTCCATCCTACAGCTTTCCTCCCAGGGCTCCTAAGGACACAGCAACCCACCAGGTCAGCCTGCTAGACCCCACCTCTCTGCTGCCTACCCCTTCAAACTAGTAACTGCCACTTAAGCCCCTCCATCCCCCCGCCATGCCCACATCTCAGGCCTAGAATGGGGCTTGAGAGGATCTCTGAAGACAGAAACAACAACAAGCCAGAGCTTGGAGCCCAAGAGTCCCTTCACTCAGGACTCTGTTCCTGGAATCACCCAGAGTCTACAGCACACCCCCCCTACTAGATGCTAGCCCCCAAGAGCCAGAAAGGCAGGCAGGCTCTCCTACCTTGCAGTTCTGGCACATTCCACCAATGAACAGAGGATGCTCCAGGGTGACATTGAGGCTCCCACAAGAGATGCAAATATCTGCAAAGCAGCATGTTTTGTGAGCAACTCTAAAGCCCCTCACCAGAGCAAGGCCCAGCCCAAGAGACATTCCACAAAAAGGGTTATTAGGGCAGTAGCCAAAAAGGCAGGCAGAAAGAAGCCAGAAGCCCCCACCCTATAGAGCAGCAATGCCACCATCCAGCAACAGGGTAATGTGGAGGAAAACCCACTCGTGAGAAGAGGTTCTTTTCCTGGCTTTATTGTTCTGGAATTATTCCAGGGGCAGCCTGGTCCCTGACCCCAGTCCTTCCAGGGCTACCATCAAGGTCACTATCATTATGGCAAGGAGATGGATTGGGATGATAGGCAGGGAAGGATTAAAGGCCATCCTTAGACCACATTCAATCAAATCCACCAAGGCCTCACTTCTGACTCACTAGGGTATCACAAATCCCAAAAGCCAGACCATGCCATTGACAGGAAAGCAAATTCATGGCACCAGGATGACAGATGGCATGTGAAGCAGGCTGGCGGTGGCAGGACAAGCAGACAGGCCTCCACATTGAGTGCTGATGTCATGGGACCCATGGTATTCCAACCTTTCCAAAAACCTGTGCCAACGCCACTGTGTGCCCATGCTACACAATCAGCCAGAGTCTCCTGCCTGTGCAAGGAGTACCCTGACCCCAAGAGACAGACTCACCCTCAATGTTCCGGCATTTCTGCCGCACCTCATACACCAGCCGCTCTGCAGAGGGGAGAGAAGGCTGCATAAGAAGAGGCCACCCAGGCTATGACTGCCCCATGGCAGGCCACCCTCCTGAGGGAGGCCACCCACCTCTTGTGCGTTCATCAATAATCTCCTTGACCTTGGGCTTCTCAGTTGTGCTCTTTCGTGGCTTTTTGGCTGGTGGGGGTGGTGCATAGGCAGCTGCCTCGGGTTCAACCCACATGTCTGTGTAAACTTCCTTGTAGGGATTTTTCTCCTCTGCACCAGGAAGGAAGGTGACCAGGTCAGTTACAGGCTGACGTGGAACCCCAACTCCCTTGCCATGCCACCTACGTGGGGTGTAGCCTGGTCCTCAACTGATTCCTACTTCCCAATTCTCAGGGTCAGGCAAGCCAGTGCAGAGCAGATTATTCTCAATTTCCAACACAACCCTGAATCCAGGCGAGGAAGGCCATGGCCACTCCTCTGGGCCCCTCTGTGGGACCTTGACAGCTCTCCCCAACAATGGCTCTCCCAGCCTTGGCAGGAATCTGGCTGGTAGGGGTGCCAAAAGGCTGGGCTGAGTACCCATTTACCTTCTGGTGGCTCTAGGCCCTTCGGGCCAGAGGGCTGGAACCCCCCGAGGGCCCATTCAATCATCTGCTTGTTCTGCACCTCCACAGCCTTGGCAGTGTCACTCTCGTCACTGTCATGGCAGGCTGGAAACAGCTTCCCGGCACGGCTACTGGCCACCTGGAGGGCAACATATGGGAGCATGGGTCAGCACAGGCTGGATGGCAGGTGAGGCCTACTCAAGGGCGGACTCCAAGAGCAGTGAAGATGGGCAGGGGTGGGGATGGGAGACCATCTGAAGAGGCAGAGCCTAGAAGCGGGAGGTGGGTAAGTAAGCTCAGAAGGAAAGAAGTCCCCGCCAAAGGGTCTTAAGCAATGCCCAATTTCACGGCAGCTTCCAGGCCTCCTGGTGGCCCCACTGGCTAAGCTCCCTCCTCTGCGCCCCTGGAGGCACCGCTCACCTGGAGGACTTCGTAGATGGCTTTGCGGTACATGGGCTGCTTGTTGTACGTGGCCTGGTGGAAGGCGCTGCAGAACGAGCTCAGTGGCATCAGCTTCTCTACACACACCTGGGGATGAGCAGACCGTTTGTTCCTCTCCCACTCCCAAGCCCCCTCCGAATGCCTCGCAATTATCAGGGCTGGGAGTACCAGAGTCAGTCTGGGCCTATAGGGCCTGAAGTATTGACAATTAATGACAAATGAGCAAAAGCGGGAAGACCACCTGAAGGCCGGGAAAGAAATTCCTGCGAAGGGACTCCTGGCAGCTAACAGTCTGGCAGAAGCACCCACAATCTGAGCCAGGGGTGCCACTTAGTCATCTCCAGGGTTTCTTCCATTCACCACATGCAGGTAAAAAGAGCCTACTTCCACCACCCCAATTCTAGATAAACTGCTACAACTACAGGCCCCGGGTCTGCGACCCCCCAACACACTCCAGCCAACCCCACACTCACCACTGAGAACTTGCCGTCTCCGAACCACATGACCCAGCGGGTGCCTTCAGCTGCACGGCTCCGGCCCGTCATCCACCAAGACACAATACGGCCTGGCCACCAGGAGAAGCCCCGCAGTTTCCCCCACACCAGCTCCCCAATGCCAAAGCCCCGGCCGTCCTGGAGCCCCAAGGAGCAGAAATAATTACACGGCGGTCATGATGCCCTGCCACCCTGATCCCCCCATGGCAACCCTAGCCCTGGCCATCTGGGGGCAAGACAGCCAGGAGAAAGCTCCACATGAAAGGAGGGAGACAGCAAAATCGGGGCCCGGGGTCAGGTAGAGAGTGAGCGGCCAGAGGGAGATGGAGAGCAGGATGGGAGGAGAAGGCCCCAGGAAAGAGCTGGACTAGGCTGGTGAAGTAGCAAGCCGCTCACCTCATACTCTGGCTCATCATCGGCTGATTTGGTGGCATTCTTGTCCCCAGCATCAGCCCCCACGGGCTCCGGTGTGGTGGCCACAGTGGGAGATGCTGGGTCAGTGGGCTGCTGCACAGCAGGAGGGCTGGCCTCCTCCACCTTCTGAGCCTCCCCGGAGCCCTGGTTCTCTTCCACAGCATTCATTACTGCAATGACCTTGGCTTTCTTCTCAGCCTGAGGAAACAAAGAGCAAGTCACCTTGACCCCTCCAGGAATTAGCAAAGCAACGTGAGATGGAGGGGCTCTTCCCGTCTGTGGTCTGGAGACAGTGACGGGAGGTAAGGGGCCAGAGAGAACAGCTCTTCCCTTATCAACCCAACTGGCTCACCATGGAAATGGAAACAGCTGAAGTTGGGAGGTGAACTCAAATAACTCGATTCCATTCCAGCCTTTTTTTCTGCCTCTCAGGAAACCTCCCTCCATGGCCTAATCCTCGCCCTGGCCAGCTCATTAGTTGCCCACCCTCTGATCTGGAAAGGATGATTCTATTCAAATATTAATTATGCACCATTGTTCAGGCACAGATATTGGCTCCAATCTCTCCTTTCCAATCAAGAAGGGGATCTCTCATCTTTTTCTCCACAATTTCCCTTGGCCACCATCCCTTCTTTTCCTAGTTTCCTAGTTTCCACATCACAGTTATAGTTCTGTGATGCCTACAGATTATTTATAGAGCACATCTCCCCCCAAAATCTGCTCCAAGTCTATAGAATGCTCAAGAGCCTGCCTGCTCCCATGCTCAGACTTCACAGCTAACATACTGTATGCTGTTACCTTCTATGTGCACCTTTCATAACCGTAAATACATTGATTCATTCTATTATTTGCTGAGCACACAGATCAGGCATTCTCTGCCATCCCACCAACAAATTAATAATCCAAACCCCAGTTATTTTCCCATTGAACAGTCTCCAATCTTTCACCGTATCACACTCGTCTTTGAGGCTACGATCCACACGCCCATTCCTTCTCAAAACCTGCTCCAGGAGCCCTATAAAGGAGAATGAAATCCTTGATACTTAGTTCTGCGAACCATTCAACTTAATCTCACCCCCACTACTGAATCTAGCACACCCGGAACTCAAACTTCAAGACTCTGCAACCATTTTCCAGCACACTAGATTCAGAGGGGAAAAAATCCCATTTCTGTGTGTGTGTGCGTGTGTGTAGGTCCTTGCACATGCTAAACACATGTTCTACTACTGAGTTCCTTTTAGAAGGGAGTAACAGGCACTCAACCACTGAGCCATATCCAAACTCTATTTTATCTTTTACTTAGAGATAGGGTCTCTCGAGTTGCTTAGCACCTGGCTTTTGCTGAGGCTGGCTTTGAATTCTCAATCCCCTGCCTCAGCCTCTGGAGCAGTTGATTAGAGGCATGCGCTGCTCGGTCGAAATTCCATTTTCAACACAGCTTTCCCCTAAGAGCCTGAAGTTGCTAGTGCAAACCCACCCTCAAGTTTTCAAGTAATCAGAAAGCAAGCTGGAGAATAAGAGAACTAAACCAGAAATCGGAATAATCCATTCCTGCCTTAGCCTGGCAGCTCATTAGTAGCTGAACGGCCAGAGTCCCTTCTTTACAGAGTTGCCCAACCTGAAAGGGCATTTGAACTGCAGGGTTTCTGGCCACCTGTTTAAGAATCTTGATGTACACACATATCAAGGATTCCAAGGACTCTTCCAAAGCCTCTCAATGAACCCCACATCCAAGGGTCCCAGGTTAAGAACCTCTGTTTTAAGGTCAAAGATCTAGTGCACTGACTGGTAGGTTCACTTTATTTTGTTCAATCTTCAAGTTTTTGCCTCACGGCAACAAATCAAATCTTTTTCTTGTGGCGACTCCTAGAACACGGATGATGTTAGTCATAGCTCTCTCTCTCTCAACAAATTCTAAAATGAGATAAGGTATCCTCTGCCCCCAGCCCACAAACAGCTGGGAAAATGAGCTCAAGGTGGCCTGGCGGGGGTGGAGGAATGCAGAGTAATTGCTCAACCCACCGGCCCCAACCTCACCTGGAACTTCCTTCCAAATCAATGAGCTATCACCTCCTCCCCCAAGAAGAGGTACCCAGGCTAGATCTCTAGGAAAGCCACTTCTTTTCCTGGAATCACCAGCTAGTTACTCCAAATAACCATCCTGTCCTCCCCCCACCTCCCACCCTGGTGACTGCTCCCTCTACTGTGTTTTCTTGACCTTCAGGCAGGGACGACTGACCTAGATTGGGAGTTTGCCTGGGAAGTCCCAAAGACCCAGTTTGTAGGAATGAGAGGCCCGTCAGCCAGCATAAGGCAAGCAGGTGGCAGGACAGGAGGGGAAGGGACCCCCTCTAACATCCACAGTAGGCAACAGCCAGTGGATGCCAGCTCCCCACCAGGTTCCCAGGTCTAGAAGTCGTGCCTGCCACCACCCTCAGTACTCCCCCACAGCCCCTTTGTCTCCCTCCTCACCCCCTCTACAGCAGTTCCTGAAAATTCTTCTTCCCCCACAACTTCCCTCAGCTTGTCAGATGCAGCGGCTGATAGCTGCTCCGCATCCCCAACCCACTCGGTGCAGAACAGGCGCCCAGTACGGTAGATGCTGGCAGAGGAGGAAGGGGGCCTCCACCAGGACCAGGCTGCAGAGGAGGGGGGTTACCAGCAGGAGGCCAGAGGAAAGGGGAAGGAGGGCTGGAGCAGCCGGTGGGGGAGGGGCCTCATTAGAATAGTCAGCCCAGGGCAAGAGAACCAACCTCCAGTCCTCCTTCACCACCCCAGGCCTTCTCCCCAGGGGAACAATAGGAGAGGGAAGGGTTAACTTGGGGCTCTCGACTTTGGGCTGAAGGCTCCTCTCACAGAGAGGAGGCCGAGAGTCTGGGCAGGGTCCTAAGAGGGACACTACGCCATCCCCCACTACCCCTGACTCAAGGAAATCACTTGGCCAGGAGTCTGTCCAGCCTGGGGAAAGCCACTGGTAATTCCACTGACTACAGCCTCCCGGCCCAGGTCCATTTCCTAGGGCAGCTTTCTGCCTCCAACTCCTCCTGCAATTCCCAGTCCAAAGGTCAGAGGTCTTAGCGCCTCTACTCCCAAGCCCACGAGGTCTCGGGCTATCCCTGTGTCACAGGGCATCAGGCTGCTCCCACAGCCCGTCAGGGTTGTATTGATCCCCGCCCCTTCTTCTGGCAGCCTGCCCTGTGGCTCCCAGGAACTTCATGGGGAGGAAAACTATCCCTCAAGAGGCCACAGCTAGAAGGTCCCTGAGGGCAATGTGATCCCCCAACCCGGCACAGAGGTCAACGAGAAATCGCCAGGCACCATCTGCCAGCAGCTCAGCCCAGGCTGCTTCCAACCCAACTCCTGGTCACAGCTGCCCTTGGCCAGGCCGCCTGCTCCCCCAGCCTGCAGTTACCACTGCCCGGGGTGATCTTCCTGTCCCCTGAGGGCGCCAGGTGCCACTAGAGCCTGGTGAAGAGTGGGGCCTTGGGGCTCCTGAACTGGAGTGGGAGGGACGGCACTAAGTCAGCATCTCCAGAACTCTAGCGGGCCGGGGACGCCGCGGCAGCTGCGGGCCGGGGAGGCATACTTGACTCTTTTCAAACACAGAGGGCTGCGGGGATCCTCCCACCGGCCTGCCGCCTCCCCGCCCCCAGTCTCCCCAGGGCTCCGTCCAGGAACCTACCCATAAGGCCAGGTGTAGCCCCTCTGCGGTCCAGCTCAGGTGTGAGCCCCAGCCCTGAAGCTCTGTAAGTAGCTGCCCGTCTGGGGGGAGGGGAAGGGGGCGATGGGGCTGGGGGCGGAGGGGGCCAGAGTGAGGGGGAGGGGGCGGTGGGGGGGAGGGAGGGAACATTTTCTTTGTCTAGAACTCCAGGTCACGTGGGCCCCGCTGGAGTGCCTGGTTGGCTGCTGGCGGGCCGGGGGAGGGGGCCGGCCTCCGACGCTGGCCGTGGGCCAGCCCCTCTCCGGGGTCTGGGGGGCGCGGGGGCCTGGGGGCGAGGCCGGCCCGCGCCCGTTCCCAGGGCCCCGCCCCGGCCGGCCGAGCGCGCCCCTCCTCCGGCCGGCCCGCCCTGCCCCCGCGGCCCCCTCCCGGGAGGAGATTAGCGGAGCCGGCCCGGCGGGGAGCCGCTGGAGCGGGGAAGGAGGGCCGCTGGGAGGGGCGGTGTGCGCTGGCCGCGGGCCCTCGGGGAACCTGGTGGAGTCCCGGCGGGACGGGAGCGGAGCTTTCGGACGGTCTGGAAGAGCCGGGAGAAAGTTGTAGAAAGTGAGTTTCGCAGAAGCACGACCGGAAAAAGAAAGAAAAAGCTCACAGATAAGCGAGTCCCAGGCAGTTTAGGGAAACTCCGAATACAGATGGAGGGACAGAAGGCAGCCGCAAGGAAACTGCGCGCTCCAAGACGAGAACTGCTCCCCCTTCACGCTACAGGTGGACAGAAAGGGTGCTTACAAAGAGTGGTTGATAGATTCGGACATTGTGAGCCTCTAACTGGCCAAGTCCCGGGAGCCCCCGGATGGCTCATTTTCCTATTTGTAATGTTGAGTTGTAAAGTAGAGCAATGCCTCCGTTCCCAGCCAAGCCATGTGTAGCTTAAGACGACATTATTGTCGCCAGGAACCTCCAGGCGTAGCCTCCGCCATTTCAAGCTCCCTCCTAAGCAGGGGCACCTACCCCCAAGGTGACACAAAGTCTCCACCCAGAGCCCTCCATTAGATGGGCTGTAGCATCAGATCCAGGAACAGACACTTGGCCCTGCCCTCAGGGAGCTGCCAGATTCCACTAGTCTTGGGGAGACCGGAAAATCCACTGAAAAACAAGTGTATGTAAGATAACTGTACCACAGATCCCAAGCAGATGCCTCACAAGACAACGAAAATGGGTGGTAGGAATGATGAATGAGGTTACAGAGGTCAGAGGATGAATGGGATTTGGAATGAGGTCAGCCAGGCAGGATAAGAGATAGAGATATTAGGCAAATGAAGGAGAGAGAACCATGCTCACCTCCACCCTCCCAGTTCCACTAAAGCTAAGAGGAAGAAAAATATAAGGATAGATTGTAAGAAGGGTCAGGCATGTCAATGGATATATTCTGTAACAGTGAAGGATATATTCTGACAAGATAAATGGGTATTTTAGAAAAATTAGTCCTATTTTCAGTCTGCAAGATGAATTAAAAAGGACAGCAAACTGGGGCTGGGGTTGTGGGCTTAGCGGTAGAGCACTTGCCTTGCATGTGCAAGGCCCTGGGTTCGATCCTCAGCACCACATAAAAATAAATAAAAGTTAAAAAAAAAAGGACAGCAAACTGAAGGTGAATGCTCCCAGCAGGAGAGGGCTGTCTGGCTGCAAAATTGGCAGAAACCTGGACTTGAATTCTGATGCCACCACCATGACCTTGATGTGAGCCACTTAACCCCAAGAAGTCTGTTTTCTCATCTGCAAAACAAGAGAGATGACATCAGCTCTCTCAAGCTTCGAAGACCAGCATCCTAAGGACAATGAGATAACTCCCCAGGTGCCTGGCCCCCAGCCATAGTCAACTGCGACATACCAGCTGGAACAGGTATCAGAATAATGAGGACAAGAAATGCACTGTTAAGGACAGCCCACATCTCTTCAGGGTCTCAGCTCATCCTTCCCAGGGCCATCAGAACAATAAGCCCTGAAAAGAACGGAGGTCTCCATATCAGAGGACCTTCTGCATATAGGACTTGGATTACAAGCTTCCCTCTCAACACTAAACTTGTTCACAAGGAAAAACCAGTTCCATCAGCAACAAAAAAGTCCTCTTTCATCCCAATCTATCTTTCAACCTAATCAAGTTATCTGCTTGAGACATCTTTTCAGGAGATGCTCCAGCCATCATGAGAAGCCCAGAATTTGGGGCTAGGTGTGTAGGTCAGTGGTAAAGCCTGTTCCTAGCATGAAAAAGGCCCTGGGTTTGCCCTGAATTTACCCCTCTTGCCTGCCCCTGAAATTTAAGGAATGTGAAATGATTTGCTTAGGTGCTTGCCCTTCTGCTGCCTTCTTAGCATCTGGGCCCTGTCAACAACCACCTTAGACCTTCACCCCAGGCCTCCTCTCAAAAGGAAGTTTTTGATTTCTGGCTTGGCTCTTCTTTTCATATATCCTATCTCATCTGTGATACCTCCTTTTCCATCATAATACAACTGAACACCTCAGTCTGTTCTGTGGTCCTAGGACTTCTCCAGACAGTAATAAGCAGCCAAGATTGAAAAGTGTCAGAACTGACCATTTGCTTTTCTCAAATGGCCCACAAAGAAAGTAGCCACTCTCCCCTAGCTGTCAAACTTATTTATTTTCTTCCTTTAAAATTCAAGTCAAGCCAGATGTGGTTATGGACACCTGTAATATTAGCTACTCTGGAGGCTGAGGCAGGAGGATTATAAGTTTGAGGCTAGCCTCTGCAACTTACTGAGACCCTGTCTCAAAATAAAACTGAGGGCCTGGAGTTGTAGCTTGGTGGTAGAGTGTTGCCTAGCAGTTGAGGCACTGGGGTTCAATCCTCAGTAGCACATAAAAATAGATAAATAAATGTATTGTGTTCATCTATAACTAAAACTATTTTTAATATAAATAAATAAAATAAAATTGAAAAAAGGGCTGGGAATGTAGCTCAGTAGTTGAACACTTGCTTAGCAAGTATAAGGTCCAGGATTCAATACCCAATGCCACAAAGTTAATTTTAATTTAATTCAAGTCAAATATTAGCTCTTCCACACAGCTTCCCAACTTAAGAAAAAGGAAGACCAGACTCAAAAGTATCCCCTAACAAAATGAGGGCATCTTCCTTTCCTGAGGCCATGCAGACAAGAAACACTGCCCTTTTACAGACTGAGTCATGTAACCAGGCATGTGTCTTCTTTAGGATCAGTAGACAAGAATCAGACCCCAAGGCAGAAGAGACCCCAAGATCTAGGATAAGTAAGAGGTGATTTTGGAAAAAGGTCAGATATTAAAAAAAAATAACAGGGTAGCCTTTAAGGAACCTCACGTCACATATGCCTTTGACCTTCCGGGTAATTCCTGAGATAGGTCTTTTGATTGAGATAAAGATAGTCAACTTAAAATAGCAGCTTAATGTAAAATAAGCCCTGTCCTTGGAATTATCATCAAAGTATGTTGAAAGGAGAAGTGTGGTGGATGTCAAGAGCCTAAAAGAGGTGCTAGAGAGGAAGGATCCACCCTGGCCCAACAGAGAGGTGACCTCAAAGACAGAGCACATTTCCTCTCTGGCAGGCAAAGGCAGCAGTGACTCAACGGGCCACAGAGATGATGAAAACCTCTTGGGGACACCTGACTCTCAGCCCTATGCTATATTCATCAAGCAAACTCCTAACTTTAATTACATTTTCCAGTGGCGCTCATACCTTTTATGTTGCCAGAAAACCATAGGACAAGTATTATGATCTATGTGACCAGGACATGTCCTATTCTAAATTGCTAAATATACTCTTCTGGTATATGTCACTCTCTGGGGTCTTTGAAGAACATTGTCATAAGAGTGTACCCTTGCCAGGCGCCTGCCTATGATGCCAGTGGCTGGAGAGGCTGAGGCAGGAGGATCGCAAGTTCAAAGTCAGTCTCAGCAAAGCAAGGCACTTAGAAACTCACTGAGACCCTGTTTCTTAATAAAATACAAAATAGGGCTGGGGATGTGGCTCAATGGTTGAGTGTCCTGAGTTCTCAAATCCCTGGTACAAAAAAAAAAAAAAAAAAAAAAAAAAAAAGGACTTTCAGGCCCAGAGAACTGAGATGAGACCCTAGGCCAGGATATTGAACCAAAGAGCAGTAATGCCTGGAGGTCCAAGCTGCAATGGCCACTCCTACTTGCCTTGTTTTAGCTCAAGTTCAGTGTTCTGTAGCATGTCTTAAAGTGCCCTGCTGGCAGGGTGAAGGCAGTCTATTTGTTGCCATAACCAACAGGACACTTAACATCTGCGTCCCTTTACTCAAAATCAGAGAAGCCACGACCCTAAAAGCCATCTGCAAAGCAACACACTGGGGAGTCACTGAATATTTTCTTCCTGTCCTCACTGACCCTACCAAACAAAAGACCGTGAGGTCAGGATGGGTGTTCAAACCTGTCCTCCTGCCCCCAGCTTAAAGGCCTCAGTGCCAGGTGATCAATACTCTTTGCACAACACTTAAGGCCCCCACAAATCTGGAGGCTTCTGTGACATCTCACGCAGCCCATGCTCTGCCACCCACTTGCCACTCCTCATGCTGCTCATCTTGGAATGCTCTTCCCCTTCAACTTCCACCAGCCCAGATCCTGCCCATCCGTCTACGCCAGCTCACCAGTTACCTCCACCAGGGAAATTTCTCTAGCCCTGTGCTTTCCACTAAAGTAGCTTCTAGCTGCATATAGCTATTGAAAATAAATAAAAATTAAATATGGTTGTTTTTTGCACTAGCCACATTCTGAGTATCCAAGAGAACCACAAGTGAATGGGGGCTACTGTACTGGATAGCACAGATTATAGAACAGTTCCCTCCCCACAGAAAGTTCTTTTGGACAGGGCTGCTCTGGCCCTTTACCCTTGCTCCTGCTATTATCCCTACCTTCCCCTATAGTCCCTTATCTACTACCTTGTCTCTTCCTTCTCCTGCTCCTCCTCCTCCTCCCTACCATGTGTAACCCTCCCTTAGATCTGATGGTCTTACAGGAAGGCAGCTGTGTATACTCCTTTTCTCTGGGAGATAAATATCAGAAGGCCAGAACTGGATCTTAATTCAGTTTGATTTGGAAGCCCTGTGGACAAGGCACCTTAATGGAAGACTCAAACATTGGTTCCTGAACTGAAGGCAACATTGTCTCAGAAACTTTATCCTAAGCCACCCAAGTTCCAGGTTGGGGGACAGATAACTTTCCACTGTAGAAATTCCAATGGTTGCCGAGGGTCCGGGTCTAGGCTCCCCAAAGCAGCCAAGAACCTTCATTTTCCTATTCCCCTGCAATCCATGGGGGGTTGCAAGCAAATGACCAGGACTGGGCTGCTGGCAGTGAAGCTAAAAATAGCCACAGAGCCAACAGCATGGAGTTAGCAGGACTTGTTGCTAAGGAGACGGCCGTAGAGAGAGCAACTAAGCTGGAGAAGGTGTCAGACGTGCACCCAGAGAGCAGAGGCCATGCTGGGGGACTTTAAGTTGACAGGGGTCCAGGGCTCCCACCTAGGGATGTGCAGCCTTCTAGCAGCTTCTGACTAATGCTCTAAGTGGGGCAAATGCCCCCCCCTTGCATCCCTCAGTACCTCATCTCCATGGAAACCACCATGACTTGGGTGAAGTACCAGCCCCTGGAAGGGAGGCCTCTGCCTGGAGCTGGTTGTTATGGCAACATCCCCTCCTTCCTGTCATTCTCTCTCTCCTGGCTTCTCCTGAGGGAAGAGGTGGGGGCCAGACTTGGCTTAGCCAGCATGACCAGGAAACACTAGCTTCCTGGCACAACTAACCTGCCAGGGGTTCCAGAAGCTCCTGGGAGCCTAGAAAGGCCAGTCAGTCCTCAGCCCCAGGTAGAACTTCCTTTTCTTTCCACGAGGCCTCTGCAGGTCATCCTGCCAGGAGAACCCCAAAACTTACTGGGTTTAAATGCGATTAGGATCACCCAAGGAGGATTTTAAAAATAGAGATTCTTGGGCCTTACCTATCAGCAGCACCCTTGGGGAGGGGCCCAGGACTCTAGTAAAACCTGTCTAGGTAATGCTGATGCCAGCCAGGTGTGAGAACCAGAGATTCTTTGTTACAAATGAGGAAACTGAGGCCTAGAAAGGACTGCGCCCACCTGAAGAGCCAGAATCACTAACTGAAGAGGAAGTGGGGTGGAGAGAAGACTGTAGGAAGGAGGACATGCGAAGATGTGTGCCCATGCCACACTTCAGCCACTTGTCCCAGGCCAGCCACTTCACCTCCGAGGCCTTTCCCTTCTGCTCCCTTTCTGGTCATATCCTTTATTGCCTGATATTTGGTCATGATTTAAAACCGCAGGGCTGGACTAGCTTTGCCCTATGGAAGAAAGCAGAAGGCAGTAGGCTGGGAGTCTGGTTCCCAGAGTGTACAGAATGGTGGCAGTCCAGGCAGATGATTTGGACTGAAAAGAGAAATCCATCCTCCCCCTCCTCCTGAAGAAAAGCAAAAGGGTCACCATGGCAACTGCAGTGTGCTGGACTAGTTGGGCTCCATGCCACAAGCCCAAACCTGGGCCCTGAAGCAGAATATCCTCCCTGCAGTTCAGGAGAGGCACAGCACTTGAGTGAGAGCCACCGGACAGGGACACCCCCACCCTCACTTACCAGATTAATTTCCTGAAACCAACCTCAGTGAGCCTGCCTGAAACACACCTAGGCCCAATATGGCCCCAGGGTGAGTCCCAGGCACCTGCTGGGTTGGCAGGCCCTGAGGAAGGGAAAGAGAAGTGGGAGAGATGGGCCTCCACCTTCTGTTACTCACAGCCTAATTGTGTATCGCAGACCCGCCACACATAAACCACAGCCCACGTTCAAGACAGCCTACAATTAGATGGCAAATTACGTGGTAGCAATGCTTCCTACATGTGCCCAGGGAAATCAGACACTCAGGGATCAGCAAAGGCAGGAAGATTCAAGGGAAGACAAGAAAGGGTGTACCAGAATGGGCATACCCTCTCACTTTTCAGGCAGGAATGGCCAGATTTGGGAGTCACCTACTGCTGCATTAGCCCCAGCAGATGAGGGGAAGAAACAAACACAGGCACAGTCACTAGTAAGTCACTGGTAAGAGGGGCTGAAGCATGGGACCTGCTCTACCCGGGCTCAATGGTGCAAGCCTGTAATCCCAGTGGCTCAGGAGGCTGAGGCAGGAGGATTGCGAGTTCAGAGCTAGCCTCAGCAAGTTAGCAGAGGCACTGAGCAACTCAGTAAGACCCTGTCTGTAATAAAATACAAAATAGGGCTAGGGATGTGGCTCAGTGGTCAAGTGCCCCTGAGTTCAATCCTGGTAACTTCCCAAACGCACACCACCATCTCCCCCCCACCCCCACACCCAACACCCCCCCCCCCCCCCCCCGCAAATAAGAAAGAAAGATAGAGGCCCTTGGTTCCATCCCAAACACCACAAAAATAAGTAAATAAGATGCAGGGTAGAGGCCCTGCCAGAAAGCCAGTCCTTCCCTTCTCACTGACCCCCCTCCCCTCCCTGCCACCCCAGCTCTCTCCCAAGCAGCCCTCAGCCCTCCTCACTCAGCCCTATGCTTCCCTAATGGCTTATGCTTAGAAGCCAGAGGGACCAGGTCTGCAGCTAGACCTCCTGCCTCCCTCTGCCCACCTGCATTCTCTTTCCTGAAGCTCCAGGGCTGATCCTCCTGTCCTGTCACTTTTGTCCACTAACAAAGAACTGCTGGGTCTGCACTGCTCCACCTGAGCCTGGGGACCTGGGCAGGCAGCAGAGATGACATTACAGGGGTGAGGTGTAGAAAGCTGCACTGTCCCCAGGACTTACATGCTCCTTAACATGAGAATTAAGGGTGGGGGGCAGGTGGTGGGGGGAGAGGTATAGTCTGGACTGGGCAAGGTGTAGCTGATACAAGACCTTACCTCACCACCTAGCTTCTCTGGACCCGTTTCTTAGCCAGCCAACAGGACTATAAATATCTGCCAAATATTACAAATAAGATCAAAGGAGGGCTGGAGTTGTGGCTCAGTGGTAGAGCGCTTGCCTGGCATGCGTGAGGCCCTGGGTTGGATCCTTAGCACCTCATAGAAATAAATAAATAAAATAAAAGATCCATTGACAACTAAAAAATATTTTTAAAAAATTCAAAGGAAATCAGAGTGGGCAATACTTGGAAAGCAGAAAAACCTTATGACAAGTTTGCTTTAGAACATGTGGATGTTTTTACTTTGTTTTAGAAGCCAATCCCGGGGAGAAGTGCTAATTCTATACTGGGAGGAGGGGCAAAGGAACTGGTACACCTTAACCACCACCCTTCCCCCACCCTGTATTCCAGAATCTGGGGGCCAATTGGAGGGGCTAAGGGACCACCATTCAGATTCAGGCATGCAAACTCTCTCAAGTTTCAGAGTCCAAAGAGAAAGAAGACCTAGCAGATCCTGGGGACAAACATGGCCATCTCCATCAGAAAGGGAAAATTTAAATTCCTGTACCCAGCCCTTTTCCAGTCTTCCCCCACAACCCTGCCCAAGCTTACAAAGTGCCTGCCTCCAAGCCCATCTTTTTTCCTCTGCTGGTCCTTCCAGATCCAAGAGCCTGCATCTGGGCCTACATCAGAATGACCTGGAGACCTTTAGCAATGACTTGAGCTGGCTGCCACTAAATTCCCGGTGTGATTAATCCAGGCAGGTTGTACAGTTTAAACAAAATTCCCAGGTGACCCTACTGTGCAGAGGTCCCAGATGCAGGTTATACAATATTTCAGGGAATTTCTTCAGGTTTGGTTTAATTCTAAGCATCTGAAGCTTGGTGGTTCTCAGACTTTAGAAACCCCTGGAACCTTGTGGGGAACTGGTTGATATCCAGACCCGTCAAGCAATGCCCTGAGATCCTGCTGCAGTGGCTCAGAAAGGGGACCTGTCTTTGGATACATTGCCCAGGTGATTCTGAGGGGTGAAAAACAAACCCACCTCCAGGGAACACTGAATTCTAGTAACACCTTCATCTTCGGTGTGTATAGAAAGCAGGTCTAACTCAATTTTCATTTTCTGATTTTTGCCTCACAAAGGTGCCTTTCAAACACCACCAAGATTCAAATACAGGGAGTCTCAACGGTTATTCATATTTTTGTTCAATCCATCTGAGCTGGAAGTGAAAATATAAATATTCGTACTGCCTACTCTTCATTGTTAAAGTGGAAGAAGGGAAGAGCCATGTTATCTGTAAAGTGTTGACATGAAGAATAGCTACGTCAGAAAAATGGTAAGGTGGGCAGGTGGTGTGGAGCAAGTGCAAAGTGACCAGTGACTGATGAGAGGGCTGGGGATATGGCTCAGCTGGTAGAGTGCCTGGCTCACATGCACAAGGCCCTGGGTTCAATCTCCAGCACCACCAAAAAAAAAAAAAAAAAGTGACAGTTGAGGGTAAGGGACAGACCTTAGGAAGGACTCCACAGATGGGTGAGAAGGGGGCTTAGTAGACCTTAGTCTTCTAGCTGTCCAAGAAGTCTTAAAGCACACTGTTCTACCTTTCCTTCCCTTAATTTTTTGCAGTATTGGGGATTGAATCCAGGGCTTCACACAGGCTAGGCAAGTGCTCTATCATTTACCTATACCCCCATCCTTTTTTACTTTATTTTGAAACAAGGTCTCACTAAATTGCCTAGGCGAGCTTGAACTTGCAATCCTCCACACCACTGTGCCCAACCCCAAAAACAAATTTTATGAACATTGTTTTATCAGAGTCCTTATAAGGATGCTTTGCATAATGTGCCTCTAGGAAAAGCCTATGGGAGAGGTCTCAGAATTTGCTGATGTTTGGAGTTTTTGTACAAGGTAGTAGGGGTAACAAAGCGAGCTACAGGTCATGATTTAGTCCTCTTCACCACATTTTAGAATCCCTGGAGTCATAGAGTCTAATTCTGTCCAGGGAACTCAAGTGCAGAGAGGAGAAAGAGCTCCTCAAATTGATCAACTAATCAGAGGCACAAGCTAAGACCAGAAACCAGGCCTCCTGAATCTCATTCCAACATTGTCTTAATCCAATTTCACAATGTCAGACAGTCAGGAGAAAACAGCAAGTCAAGGGCAGGGCAAGGAACCAAGTGGAGCTGGGAGGGACAGGTCACAAGAGCTAAAAGGACCTGAGCCTCACAGAGTCAGGCAGCGCTGGAGGGTCTCTTCTAAACCTGCTTGAATTCATGACAACCCACAACTGCAAATCAGGAAAACTACCTGCGTGCAGAACAGAAGTCTGAGATCTGGAGTCTGGTTTTGCCCAGAGGCCTCTCCACTGGGATATTCATCTGGCTCTCACCTACTTACCTCGGGAAATCTTAGTTTCCCAGTGGTAAAAAACAGGGATGAAGTGCTTTTTATAGGACTGGGGGCGTAGCTCACCAGGAGCATGTCCTAAGCATGTGCTAATCATGCATGAGGTAGAAAGACCTAGTTTTAGTCCCCAGTACCAAAAACACAAAAACAAAAAATGAAAAACAAATGTATAGTAATTGGGGAAAATATGTTTTAGGGGTATGGTAAAAGCTAATACTCTGGGTGTAAGAATGTGCTGGTGCTCAATATAGTCTGCCCTCCACCCCCCAGCTTGGGCTTTGCGGTGGCAGGCCATTGGATGCTGGATACGTTATGGATATATTACTAACCCCCATATACTTATTTTCTCACTACTAAAAAGTGGGGGTTGTTCAGAGAGCTATTCTCTCTGTGCCCCCAGAAGTGAATTCTCCATTGTGCAAACAGCTCATCCACTTAAAGGATACTGGAGAGTTCCTTTGTGGCAGTTTTCACAGCTTAACACAAAGGTCAGCCCTGGAAGCCACTCTTGATTATGGGCTGTCACAGGAGCACCTTTAAAAGGTGGCCAGCCTTTTGGTAAAGTATACTTGTTATGCCTGCTTCAACTGTCACTGGCTCCTCAAAGGGTGATGTTCGTTTGGAGGCACTTTTGCAGGTAACGCAGTATTGTGAGGAATGTCTGCCTCAAATGCCCACCTTGGCTCCTAATTTGGTTGTAGCCCTTATTGATCTACTTTGCAAAAGCCCAGGAGATCACACCTCGGTCACCTTCTCTTCCCATAGCCCCTTGCACAGACGCCTACACAGGGGCACTGAACAATTGCTTATTAAATGGAATATGGCCCAGCAGGAGGTAGTCCTCTAGACTTTCTCTCTAGAAGGCTGATCTTCCCAGGGCAGAAAGGAAGAGCGGTCTTTTGGGACCACAGGTTGTAAAGCAAGAGGAAGTAACATTTGCTAAGCTTACCAAAGCAGCAGCACCACAAATGGCCAATAAACATATGAAAAGATGTTCAACCTTGCTTTTTAATCTGGGAAATGCCGATTATATTCATAATCAAAAACCATTCCCCTCCCATTTGATTAGCAAAGTATTGATGTTGGCAAAGGCAGAAGTCATCTCTACTCTGTTCTTGGAGCATAAATTGGTGCTGCCCTTTTTAGAGGGCAACTTGCCAAATTTTATAAAATGCAAACTGCACATTCCCTTTGAGTAGCAGTTTCTCTTTCTAGGTATCTGTCTCATAGAGACGCAGATGCAGAAAGAATCAGGATCTAGGATGTTCACTGCTGCAATAACTAGACAGAAAAATATTGTGCACAACATAAATGACCACTAATAAGAGGCTGGGTGAATAAAATCATAGTGATCTAAATGGTGGAATGAAATAGGAATTACATGATTAGACTGGCCAGGCTTATTGTAAATGAAAAACCAAGCTGTAAAATGGAATTAGTGTGGTTCCATTTATATAAAAGAAAAAAAAATCTGTGAAGAAAAATTATGTATTTGCATGTAAATCTAGATGGATAGGAATAATTGTGACATTTGTACACCAACCCAATAGCATGAAGCCCTTTAAAATTTGTGGGTTTTTTTTTTTTCCTTCATCGTAGTACTGAAGATTGAACTCAGGGGCACTCTACCACTCAGCTATATCCCCAGCCCCCTCCCCTCTTTTTTTTTTTTCACCAAAAAAAAGGTTGGCAGTCCTCCTGCTTCAGCCTCTCAAATAGCTGGCATTACAGGTGAGTGCCACCATGCCCAGCACCTAAAGTATATATATATATATATATATATATATATATATATATATATATATATATATTTTTTTTTTTTTTTTAAAGAGAGAGTGGGGGGGGGGAGAGAGATTTTTTTTTTTTTAAAGAGAGAGTGAGAGAGGAGAGAGAGAGAGAGAGAGTTTTTAATATTTATTTTTTAGTTCTCGGCGGACACAACATCTTTGTTTGTATGTGGTGCTGAGGATCGAACCCGGGCCGCACGCATGCCAGACAAGCGCGATACCGCTTGAGCCACATTCCCAGCCCTGAGAGAGAGAATTTTTAATATTTATTTTTTACTTCTTGGCAGACACAACATCTTTGTTTGTATGTGGTGCTGAGGATCGAACCCGGGTCGCACGCATGCCAGACAAGCGCGCTACCGCTTGAGCCACATCCCCAGCCCAGTATATATTTTTTAATATTTATTTTTTAGTTGTAGTTAGACAGAATACCTTTATTTTATTTATTTATTTTTATGTGGTACTGAGGATTGAACCCAGGGCCTCACACTTGCTAGGCAACCACTCCACCACTGAGCCACAACCCCAGCCCCCTAAAGTATTAAGTTAAAATTGGGGTGTGGGGGACAGAGTTCTCATAACATGTATTTATAAAGAGATTGTATAATACTTATGTAATTTAAAATACTTTTTTTGTTTGTTTTGTTTCTTTGGCAGTGCTGGAAATTGAACCCAGGGCCTTATGCATGCAAGGAAAGCACTCTACCAACTGAGCTATATCCCCAGACCCTAAAATACTTTTAAGAAACTTATCAATCTCCTATTACATGCTAGCTCTGTGCTAGGAGTGTTAATTAAGGGTTGTTTCCTCTTTAATGCACACACCTGCAGGACATCTTTGCCCTCCTGGTAACTCCCGCCTGCCAGCCCTGGGGACAGAGGTGCCCAGAGGACCTGCACTTAACAAACTGTGGTTGGGTAGAGGCAGTAAACAAACTGTTGAGTGCTGCTCCCATGGAGTTGAGATCTACGCAGAAGAGCAGCACTTGGCCAAGTCTATCCACAGAGGGACTTTAATTTAGTGGTGAGTTACAGTGATGTCTAAGGTCTCACGACCAGGAAGCCAGCATTTGAACTTGCCCCCAGAGGCCATAGTGAACAGCACCCTGCAAAACTTTGCTCCTTGCTGGACAGTCTGGGATAAGGGCAGGATTGTGTCTGAAGGTAGTAGGTGGGGAAAGAGGAGGAGAAACTACGATATTTGGGCCACAGATGATTCATTTTCTTCACTATTTGGTATTTATTTTTGTGGTGCTGGGCATTGAACCCATGGCCTTGTGCATGCAAGGCAAGCACTCTACCAACTGAGCTATATCCAGTATTTATTAATATATTAATATATTCAGTGTTTATTAAGCTTCTAATTATCATAAGGATGCATGAGTTGAGGGTCACGACCTTCAGGTTGGAAACCAGGAAACAGACTAGGTCTTAGAGCGGTAGGACACGGTACCCCTGCCTTGAAGTAATTGATAACTTGGTTGGGGTAAAGAGATTAGAGAGTTACAACATCCACAGGCTATAATGGAGTGCTAAAACCACTGGGTTAATGGTGGAAGTAACTGGGTTGAAAATATGAGAAATAGGGCTGGGGATGTGGCTCAAGGGGTAGCGCGCTCGCCTGGCATGCGTGCGGCCCGGGTTCGATCCTCAGCACCACATACCAACAAAGATGTTGTATCCGCCGAGAACTAAAAAATAAATATTAAAAATTCTCTCTTTCTTTAAAAAAAAAAAAAAGAAAATATGAGAAATAGTCAGAGGCTATCTGACAGGATGGTGGACACAATGGGGAGCCATTGTGGGTTCTAGGAAGGCCCTGGTCATGATTAAAGCAGAGGATTAGTAAACAGATGGAGGGAATAGGACATGGGACAGGCAGAGGACATCAGCTTCCTAGTTCCTGCATGAATCCCCACGTCAGCCTGAGGGATGGAGAAAATGTCATATTTTCCTCACCTACTTATTTTAAATTTCATGATTTATTTTGTGGTATTCTAAGTGTTTTTTAAGCCTTGGGTGGTAGGTTGGCTTGGGTAGACTGAAGAGAAAGGAGTAAGCCTTGCTCAGTAACTGTGGTCTGATTGACAAGGGAGGTCAAGGGAAAAGGAAATTAAACTAGAGGGGAGGGGAGGGGAGATTTTGAGTGAGGGCCTCCCAGGTGTGGCATTCTGACCAGGGGAACAGGCAGGCTGGGGTCTGGTAGAAGCTCCCCAGCAGGGCACACAAGCCCTTCAGGCCTGACCTGCTCCCACATTCCCAGTTGGGCTCCACCAGCACCCCCTGAATTCCAACACAAACCTCCAACAACAAACTTCCACTCTTAGAAGCCTTGGGACCTTTGCACCTGCTGCTTACCTTCTTCTGATATGCCTTTCCTCTCCACTCCCCAAATTCCAGTTCACCCTATACTTTTTACTTTTTTTTTTTTTTTTTTTTGGTACTAGGGATAGAACTCAGGGGTGCTCTACCATGGAGTTATATCCCCAGTCCTTCCCCAGGACTTTTTTTTTTTTTTTTTTTAAAGAGAGAGTGAGAGAGAGGGGGACAGAGAGAGAGAGAATTTTAACATTTATTTATTCTTAGTTCTCGGTGGACACAACATCTTCGTTTGTATGTGGTGCTGAGGATCGAACCCGGGCCGCACGCACGCTAGGCGAGCGCGCTACCGCTTGAGCCACATCGCCAGCCCCAGGACTTTTAAAATTTTTCATTTTAAGACAGGGTCTCACTAAATAGCTGAGGCTGCTCTTGAACTTGCAGTCCTCCTGCCTTGGCCTCCCAAGTCTTTGGGATTACTGCCACTAGGCCAGCCCAGTTTCATCCTTTAAAAAGTCTAAAGCTGTCTCTTTTTGATGCATGATGACCCTTGGAAGAATCAGTCAAAGCCCCTGTTCAGTACAATACACTTTCTGCAGGTACCCTGAGCCCTCCTCCTAACACTTCCAGTATTTTACATGGTGCTCAGACAGGAAGAGTTCTGGGAATGGGTTCAGTAAAGATGCCTGAAGGAAGTTTTGTTTGTTTGGTTTGTTTTTGTATTAGGAATTGGACCCAGGGGCACTTTACCACTAGTGGGGAGCTACATCCCCAGTCCTTTTTATTTTGAGATAGGGTCTTGCTAAATTGCTGAGGCTGGTCTTGAATTTGCAATCCTCCTGCCTCAGCCTCCAAAGTCACTGGAATTACAGGCATCCGAAGTTTTGAAAAGTGGTATTACACTCCCTGGTTAGGAAATGCTGGTTGCACCTTAAAGTGGCAGTGCCAGAGAAATAGGTGTAGCTAAGTCCTGGAGCCTGGGGGTTTTCTCAGGAGGGGAGATATCTTTCTGGGGAAGGCGTAGGTATTTGGATCTCTGAGACCAGATGAGTGGTAAGTGGATCAAGACTTTGGGGCTGGGGATGTGGCTCAAGCAGTAGCGCGCTTGCCTGGTGTGGGTGCAGCCTCACATCACATACAAAGATGTTGTATCTGCCGAAAACTAAAATGTAAATAAAATATTAAAAAAAAAAGACTGGCAGAGGGTGGGATAGAGGTCTGGGTTGCTGTGGTTTAGGAAGTACAGAGGATGCTACTGGGAACTGTAGCTGCCAAGAGGTAGGAACCTGCAGGGTCCTCAGGAAGGCAGTTTCAGAAGAAAGGGTCAAATGCTGAAGAGCTAAAATGAGACTAAGAAGATGGATTTCTGCACCACCTAGAAATCAGGTCTGATAGTAACAGTTAATTGCTCTTTAGTGTGGCAGAGTACGTAGGATGGGGGAGGTGTTTGAGCATCCTAAATCTACCTGTGTTTCCCCGACATTCTTGCTACCTGCAGCTGACCCTACCCTGCCCCCTGGATAGCCCAGGAAGACAGTTTGGGATTCAGAGCTGGGCCCACAAAGAAACAGGAAACCTAAATGCTAATTCCATGCCAACCCCAATCCCCATTTGCTATGTGAGCTGTGGCCAGTCATATAACTATCTGGCCCAGTACCCTAATCTGAAAATGAGGGGATCAATAGTTTTAGAACCTGACTGGAAACTACAGCATTCTTTATGACATCTTTAATTATAGCATAGGAATAAAGAACAATTTTACTGGCAGAAAACATATTTTGTTTGGAGATCTCACATTATAAGACCTGTAGTATTATTTTTAATATTTATGTTTTTAAATATTTATTTTTTTAAATATTTTTTTAGTTGTAGTTGAACGCATTATCTTTATTCTATTTATTTATTTATACGTGGTGCTGAGGATTGAACCCAGGGCCTTGCACATTCTAGGCAAGCAATAACCCCAGCCCAGAGACCTGTATTATTTTAAATTG
Organism: Spermophilus citellus; assembly: GCF_964194105.1. Lineage (NCBI taxonomy): Eukaryota > Metazoa > Chordata > Mammalia > Rodentia > Sciuridae > Spermophilus > Spermophilus citellus. The sequence continues at coordinate 97,114,505 of NC_138193.1, read as the reverse complement.
TGTATACCTTTATCTCAGCTACTAGGGAGGCTGAGGCAGGATGATCACAAGTTTAAGGCTAACGTGGGCAACTTAGCAAGACCATGTCTCAAAATAAAAAATTAAAAAGGGCTGGGGATGTAGCTCAGTGGTAGAGTGAAGCATGAAGCCCTGGATTCAATACACAGTACCACAAAATTAATTAATTAATTAATTAATTAAAGAACTTGTAAAACTTTTGATTAAAGCTCATTGTTACCTTTATTGGTTGTCGTGTTAAAATAGATACTAAAATTTAGCAGATTTACTAGAAAAATAATTTTTTGGGGGGTGTTACTGGGGATTGAAGCCAGGGATGCTCTACCACTAAGCTATAGTGGTAGAGCTTTTAAAAATTTATTATTTCAAAACCTATTTATTTTTTGGTGGTACTGGGAATGGAACTCAGGGGCACTCTACTGCCGAGCTACATCCCATCCCTTTTCAATTTTGAAACTGGGCCTTGCTAAATTGCAGAGGCCTTGAACTTGTGATCCTTCTGCCTCAGTTTCCTGAGACACTGGGATCACAGGTGTAGGCCACTGTGCCCAGCCCAGCAAATGTTCTTAATAAAAAAAGGAAAGAAAAAGAAAAAAAGTGTTAACTTTTAGTAGAAAACTTATAATTTAAATATATATATTTATCCTTATTCCTGTGAGCTGAGAAAAACCCTTTCATTATTGTAACTGAGGGAGCCCAGTTTGAGAAGCTCTTCCAAGTCTAAAAGTCTTAATCTCTATGTTTCCTGCCTCAGGGCTCAGTGAGAACAGAAAAAAAAAATGCAGAAAATGGGTCAAGAACCAAAGCCCCTGTGTTTGAGTCCCAGGGTCCCAGGAGCGAAGCCAGAGCTGAGGAAGAGAGTCTACTTCCTGAATCCCCATCCCAGAGCCGCTCTCCTCTCCTCCACCTGGTGCAGGCTGCTGCCCTTTTCCCAGGCTCTTTCAGGGGAGTAATTCCTGCCTTCCTGAATCCCGAAGGAATTGGGAACAATTGAGGAGCCAGGCCCCCCTTCCCATTGTTTGGAACTTTCTCCAGAGCCAACTCTCACACAATGGCAAATGGCCTGGGGTCAAGATGATGGTGAGCTAAGGTGAAATGCCCCACGTGGTGGCAGTTTCCTCTCAGCAACCCCACAGCCCTTTCTTTTTGTACTTTCTCTTCTCATCAAACACAGGAGGCAACCAGGCAACAAATTGTGCTTGGCGGGCTGACTTCCCTCCTTGGCTTCTGGTCTCCACTTCCTCACCTGCTCTCCTGGTTGAAGCCCTCGTGCGCTCCCCACACCCTCCTACCTTCCCCCACAGAAGCTGCTCTTAGACCAGCTCCCTTAGCTTTCCCATGCGTGGGCAAGTCTCCAGGAGCTGAGTGTCAAGGGCGGCCAGCCACTCCCCCAGGAGCCTTCTGCTTTCTGACACAGGCCTTCCTGCTCTTCACCACTAGCCCTCCCTCAGGCCTCTGCCTGGGCGCCTCCCCCTCTCTGCACAGCCCACAGAGGTTGCTGTTCCTGGACAGGATTCTGGCGCTTTCTCTCCTCTCTGCTAGGTGAGCTCCTTGGTTCCTATGGATTAAAATGCCAGGTTTCTTTTGACTCCACCTCCTCGATACCTGCAGCCTGTGCTTTCCTAAGCCCAGCTTTCAGGCACCTCACAACTCATGCTGAACCCCTAAATCCCACCTGCCAACACCTCTTCCTCCCCTAGTGCTCCTACCAGAGTAACTGGCATAACCACGGCCATGCCTGTGGGCCAGACCCCAGAGGTGGCCTTGCAGGTCGGTTCCCCACTCCTCCCTTAAGTCAACAAGCCCTACTGATTCTGTTCCAAAAAACAACCTAAAGCTGTCTGTCCTCTGTCTCCAGTGCTGCCACTTGAATCCACATCGACTCACTCCTCTGCACAGGTTCCTTCTATGACTCCCCAGTTCAGTCGGTCATCAGCTTTTGGTGGGATCTGCAAGGCCTGGATGACTGGAGCCTGCTCATCTCCAGTCTCATCTGGCCCCATTGTCCCACTTGCTCACCTCTGGGCAAACAGTTTGCCAAAAAGCCAGCACCTCCTCGTTTGTACCATTTCCTCTGTCCAGAACATTCTCCCCCACCCCACTTCCCACAGACCCAACTCTTCAGTTCCTTTAGAGCTGAAGTGAAAAGCAACCTCCTCTGAGGTCACCCCACCTAGAGCAGGCCTCTGTTATCTTGTTTGAGCCCCTTGTTTGTTACCTTGTCCCCCCCCCCCATCAGAATGTCAACTCCATGAAGGCAGAAACCATATACGCACACAGAGCCTAGTACACTGCCTGGTATACCATAAATGCTTAATAACCGTTAGTCCAAAGAACAAATGAATCAGTCACTACCTAGAGATCAAGTAGTTCCCTGGAAATTCTAGGGGTAACTTGAGGAGGAAGGAGGCTTGACCAGAGAGTGGGGACAGGTACATGGGACAGGTGGGGGCTCAGGCCAGAAGGCACCTCACCTCCCTTTTCCAGCGTGCCAGCCACTCGTCCCGCTTGCGCTTGCTGATGTAGTAGGGGTCCCCAGCCTGGAAGGTGAGCCGCGGCATGGGCCGCTGGCGGAGGCTGGACTCCCAGCCCAAGCCACCCCGCAGCCGGCCCCGGGAGCCCTAGGACAGAGAGACGGCAGAGAGACAGACAGGCATTAAGGTGGGCACTGTTGCCCCTGTGGGCCCCTCCTGGAAGAGGAACTGAGGGGGCACTCACCTCAAACAGAATATGAGAATTCTGGCTGCTGGCCAGAGGGGGCAACCAGGGAGTGCCGGGGCAGCCCCGTCTGGGCCAGAGAGTGAGGGATGTGGGAGGTGGGGCATAGAGACAAGGCCACAGGGAGAGTGCTCCTCCACAGGGGGAGGGTGTGCTGGCTGCATGTCTGGGGAACCTCCAGCTGCCACCCCCATTTCCTCTCCTCCTCACAGGGGGATGTCAAAGAAAGAGCAGGGGCCCACCCTCAGGATCCCCTCACACACACTCGCTACAGTCGCTCAGAGTGGTGGCTTTCTTCTAGAATCAGGATCCACAGAGCCCCTGGGGGTGAGGAAAACACTTGCCTCCATTTTCATGGATTCGATGTTGGTCTCCTTCTGTTCTTTGCCTGTGGAAAGGGAAGAACAAGGGGACTGTCGGCAGAGTTACAGGGGTAGCTCAGAGGTTGCACCTAGAGCCGGGGTCACTGCCTGCCACAGAGAATAGCATTTGGTCATTCAGGTGTTAACCATGTTGGCCCCACAGACTCAGAGGAAGGCCTAGAGCACAGAAAGAGAACTGGGGCCAGTTCAAGGACAAAGTATACAGAAATAATAGAAATTGCCAGGTGTAGTGGCACATGTATGTAGCTACTTGGGAGGCTGAGGCAGGAGGATCTCTCACATTTGAGGCCAAATTAGGTAACTTAGTGAGACCCTGTCTTAAAATAAAAAGAGTTGGGAATGTAGCTCATGGTGAAGTGCTAGACTAGCATGAGCCCCTGCATTCACTACCCAGAACTGAGAAATAAAAGACAAAAGCTGGGTCTGTGATTTCTGGCCCATTGATTCCGCCTCAGGTACACAGAAGGGGCCTAAAAATATCTCCACTGTGCAGCTCACATTCAACAGAGTTCCCTTCCAGAGCAGGGAACAGGAAGGTAGAGAGGGCCCCAGACTGGTTGCCTTCTGAGGCCCTGCAAGGGAGAGTCTGCTTCTCTGTGTAGAGTAGGAAGAGGTGCCTGCAGGTAGGAGGACATGTGACCTGGTGAAGCAACTTGTGTCTGTGATTCTGTCTCCTCATCTGGAGCATAATGATGCTGGAGATGATTTCCAAGATCTCCCTGAGTTCTAGCTATGGTGGTGCTGTTATTAATATCTACCTGTGTCTTCATTGCCTCCCATTCTGGGTTCCCTGAGCTCAGTTTGTAATCTACAACTCTTGGTTTTAGATTTCAACTTTCCCAGTGTGACCTCCCTAACCTCTCCTGACCAGTTTCACTGAAAAAAAAAAAAAAAAAGTGGATAACCTTCTGACCATTCTAACATGATTAATTTAGTGAAACTCGAGCCTAGAGCCCAGCTTGGTATATAGTAGGTGTTCAATCTGTGAATGTTGTTCCCCTTCCCTAAGACATTCCCTGGCACACAGCATCTCCCTGCTTCTCTACCCCTGGCTGTTCTGGGCCTTGATTCCAGTTCTTTGAAGGGACATCTGGCAGAGGGGGCAGAAGCCCCCTGCACACCTGTCTTTAGAAGGATCCTCCCTTCTTCAGGGCCCCTCCAGGCCACAGAAGAGGGCAGCCGCCTGCACTTCTGCCACAGTCCTCGCCCCTCAGAGGCCCTTTCAGGGTCAGCACAGCAGGCAGTTTTAGGGGGTCTGGCTGTGGGTTTGGGTGACAGCCTTCCCTAGCTTCCTGCGGGAAGTGGGGCCGGGAGGGAGCCCTCCTGTTGCCCGGGCCCCTGAACTCCTTCCTCTAAAGCCAAGAGACTGTTGAGCTGGGGCCAAAGCAGGAAGGTCACTAAAACAGGCTGTCGGGCCGGGGGCGTGGTGGAAGGAGACAAAGGGCCCCAAACGGAAAAAACAGCCCCTGCTTCATCCCCGCTGGAGCGGAAGCCCGCCGCGTTTAAGGCTCTGGATCCTCAGCCCGGGGGTGCTTCCCTCCCTCTCACCAGAGGCCTAGGGCTCACCCTGCACCTGCCCCACGGAGCCCAGGACAGCCATGTCTGTCCCCAGGGGCTCTCTTCTGGGTGACAGCTGGGGGAGGCAGGAAGGGCCAGCCCACCCTGCCGCCCCGTGGGCCCGCGGCCCGGCGGCGCCTGTCACTCGGCGCGCGTGGAGGCGGCGCGGGGGAGGAGAGCCGCGTCTGTCACGGCACGTGTGTGGGTGGGCGAGCGCGCACTCGCGGCGCTGAGTACGTGACCGGCCTTTTAAGGTATGTCTCATCCGTCACGTCTCTGTCTCTTCCTCCCTGCCTCCTTTACGTCCTGGCTCCCACCACAACCAGCCCCCCAACTTTTTGCGGGGTTCCCCTTCCGCCAGCCCAGGGCCCCCTCCTCTCCGGCTAACGCCCCGCCCCCCTCGGACCTCCGCGCTCTGTCGGCCAGGCCCTGGGATGCCAGCAGGGGGCGCCTGCTCTAGATCGGCAGCAGCCCAGCCACCGGGCTCCAGGTGGAGCCGCAACCGCAGTCACCGCGTCAGCCCTGCTGCTGGGGGCTGGTAGTGGGGACCCCCGCTCTGGCCCTGGGACCCAGAAGTCGAGGCCCTCTGCTGCATTCTCTCCCAGCCTCCCTTTGGCCCTAAACATTTCCTACCTGGGACCCTCCATGGCTTGCGATTACATTTACGGAGAAACATTTATTCATCAGAATGGAAGAAAATCAGGGCTGAAATGAATTGTAGAGATGTTTGAGTCCAACCCCTAAATTTTTAAATGAAGAAATAAGAAACTGAGGCCTGGGAAGTGGAGCGACTTACAGCCAGAGCTGTGGTCAGATTTCAGGGTTCCTAACTCCTAAACCAGTTCCCTTTCCAATGAACCACTAATTTTATTTCTTGAGGTACCCCCTTCCTGATTTCCAGTCCACAAGTTCCCCCAAACAGAATGACTTTTCCTTATGCAGTTTCCAACTGGCTTCTTTCTGGAATTTTCTCCCTGACAGACTGCGCATGCCCACTTGACTGATCTCCCCGGCATGCCTCTCTCTCCCTCCCTCTCTCCTCTCCCTCTCTTCCTCTCTCCCTCTCTCCCTCGCTCTCTCAGCAAGCGCTTTCTCTCTCTCTCTCTCTCTCTCTCTCTCTCTCTCTCTCTTCTCTCTCTCTCTCTCTCTCTCTCTCTCTCTCACACACACACACACACACACACACACACACACTTTCCAGCCTGGCCTAGCAAACAACCACCCGGCTGCCTCAGAATGCGGCACTTGTGGTGAGGCAGGCAGTCGGCTGCTCTCCCAGCACTCCCTCTGCAGCCCATCTGCTCCTGGCCCAGTCCCAGGGTCCCAGGCAGGGCAGGTGGCTGTGCGCCTTCCAGGGTGGCCCTGGCAGACTGGAACATGACCCCCACCACCACCGGGCATCTCAGGTCCCGGGAGCCGGGGAGGCCAGGGGCTTCTAATACTTACCTGTTGTTTCTGAGGCTATGCTCAGCCTGGTCACCCTAAGTTCTCTTTGAAATGAACCCAAATCCCCATGACAGGGCTGAGCCCAGGTTTACTCAGAGGGCAGTCCCTAGGCCAGTATTGGGCCTCATGCTCTGACCAGAGAGAAGCTTTGTGCTGACCCTAATCTGGTCCTTTTATAGTTACATAATCTTGGGCATTTTAACTTTTCTGAACCCCTTAGTCTGTAAAATGTGGATAATAAGAATCTTCCAACATGCTCACAAAAATACAATATAAGAATAGGGTGCTGGCACATGCCTGTAATCCCAGCTACTCAGAGGCTGAGGCAGGAGGATTGCAAGTCAACCAGCTTGGGCAACTTAGTGACCCTGGCTCAAAATAAAATAAAAATTTAAAAAGGAATGGGGATACAGCTCAGTGGTAGAGTGTTTGCCTAGCATGCATGAGGCCCTGGGTTCTATCCCCAATACTGCAAAGAAAAAAATCAGGGCTTCTCAGACTTTACTATGCATAAATCTGAGGATCTCTTCAGATGTAGAGCCTGCTTTAGTAGGTCTGAGGTAGAGCGTGAGATCCTTCATTTTAGCTCCCCAAGCAATGCTGACACTGCTGGTTGTGTAGCAAAGCACATCAACATATAGAGCTTGGTGATGGACAGCATGTTCCCTTGTCATTAGGATCCTCTGTGGCATTAATGCCAGGAGTGCAGGTACAGTCACAGGGCCTGCGGGTGGCAGGCTCTTGACCTCATTGCTCATCTCATCATTTCACCTCTTCCCGATTCTTTCTCCTGGCCTTACTCTCAGGATCCATGATCCTTGCTCTCGGGATCTGCTGGAATACTGCCTAAAGTCTTCCGTTTTTTGCTGTATAGGAACTAATAAAAGGGGTACCAGGAGAGATGGGTGGGACTCCTGGAACGAGGGGAACTGAAAGGAGACCGTGGCTGAGTCACTTCCTCCCTGGGGCCTTAATCTCCTTCCTCATCTGAACCTACCAGCTGAGTGTGCTCTGGGTCATCTGACTGCTGGACCAGGGGAGGCCTGCACACCCAATGCCCCCTGGCAGAGCCTCCAGGACGCCACTTCCTACCCCTCTTGGTAATGCCTCACCAATCTCAGCATTCTGGCTGCTCTGCAGTGGCCTTTGGGGATGCCATGGCTGATCCCTACCAACATTTCCACTTCCTGGATAGCTGAAGCCACTCAGAAGTGCCCCAAGGTCAAATTTTGGAGGTGGAGATGTCCAGCACTTGTGCCACCATCCATTCTAGCATTAAGATTCTGATGAAGATCCTCCATGTCTGAAAGCCCCAGCCTAGGAATAAGGAATAGTCCTTAATATTCCCTCACCCCTCACATCACTGGCTTTCATCACCTCCTCCCTCTCTCATCAGAGCCAGACAGCTTCCCTTCAATGCCTGCAGCTGCCTCCTAACCTCCTTCCCAGCCACTTCCCTCCACTGGGGGTCCAGGCAGCAAAGTGATCTTTTCAAACTGCAGAGCCTCTTGGGTCACTCCTGAGAGGCCTGCCTAGTCTGACATCTGCGGCCCACTACCTCTTACTCTTTCCCCTGGCTCTGTCCACTCCAGACTGGTGGCTTCTGTCAGATCCTGGGGTGCCCTGCTTCTTCCCACCTGGGAGTGCACCTGGGAACAGGGATGCTCTCACTCTCTGACTCTATCAGCCCTCGCCCGTTGGACTCTAGCTCATCCTTCAGCTTAGACAGGACAACCTGGGCCAGTTTAGATTCCTTTGTCATAGCTCCTCAGGGCACCAGGTTTCCTTACCCTTACAACATTGCTTTCCACACATTTTAAAGGGTGTAGTCCCTTGGCCCACTGTGATGTCCTTGGGGACAAGAACCAGGCTTTTGTTCATGATAGCTTCCCCGACCAGCACAGGTCCTGGTACATTCTAAACAGTTTAATGAACACCTGTTGGCTGACTGAAGGAGCTCCAGAGAAGAACTAGAAATGCCAACAGGGAGACCCCAAAGTGAAGACAAACCCTCAAGGCTAAAGAGCAGTCTTGGAGCTCTATCTCATCGCTGGCAGGAGGGGCTGGCCCAGCCCTGGGCAGCAGCATGCCGCCCATCCTGGTGTGATCCCAGTGACCTAGAAGTGGAGCCACCACATCTGCTTGGGAAGGGCTTCTGGCTGTCTCCTCCTGCACCTCTGCACTGAGAACCGGAGAAAGGGTTTCTTTCTCCCTTCCCTCTATTTCACTCTCCCCAGGCTCCCCCAACCCTCCCACAAAGTATGAGATAGACACTGGGAGGCCTGGGCAGTGTGGGAACCACCTATGACAAGCCCCATTCCAGAACAGCAGAGAACGGGAAGCAGAATAGCAAGAGTCGGCAAATCCTGGCTCTGCCACTCTCAGGCGTGGGGGCCACGAACAAGGCACTTTATCAGCCACAATTTTCCCCCTTAGGATGGGGATAATAATACCTCTTGAATGAAACTGTTTGGAGCAGTAAATAAAACAACAAACGCAAAGTGCCTCAGAAAGTGCCTTGCACACAGTGGAGCATCATAAATATTTGTTGAATAGCAAATGAAAGATATTTTAAAATAAGTTTGGAAATCTCTTTTCTGGAAATGTTCTCCATTCTGCATAAATATTAGGTTTGGATGCATGCAAAGTAAGTTAAGCCAATTAATCAATTTACTCATTTCATCAGACACACTTGGAAGGAAGACTTTTTGAAATTAAAATGCACATATGCAAAACAACCTGGCAGGGCCCTGGGAGGAGCAAATGTGATAATGTCTGAGGAAGTGCAGTGTAAGCTGTGAAGCCCCACACAAATGCTAGTTGTCCTCATTACTAACTTGTTTACAGCTCGGTTGGCCCTGAAATCTCTGGCTTAACCTGAAAGAGAAAAGTGGGCAACATTCCAGAAATCCAGGACGAGGCCAGAAAGTCCCCAGATGAAGAAGCCTAGGCTGGCTGGGCAGTGCACAGAGCCACCCCTCCCCCACCCCGCCCTCTCCCACGCCCCATTGCCACAACCAATTTTCCAATGGAATCAACCAGACTGTGGTAGTGTCCGGGTGGGGGTGGGGTGCGGATCAGGAGCTCTGTGCTGGGGGAGGCAAATAGGCTATCTGTTGCACTCACATTCTCAGGTCAGGGCTGATACACACACACATGGCAGTCCCCAAGAGCTGCCAGTCATGTGGAAGAGTAAGCAGGCCAGGTGGGAGCTAAGGGAAACTGAGGCACCTGGCCAACCGAGCAGGAAGGGGGATGCCCATTATTCTCGTCTAGCCACCCTTGGCATTGTGCAAACCCACTGATGCCAAATCTAGTTTTTTTTTCCTTCCCATGAAAAGCCAAAACTCCAGATTTTTATGTGAAGTTTCTTGATTTTTAAATACTGGTAACTAATTTTTTAAATGTTTGAAGCACTGTGTGGGCCAAATAAGCCATGTGTGGCCGCTGCATTCAGCCAGCAGTCTGCAGGCCACAGCTTGGCAAGCAGAGCCCCAGCTCCCACCCTGGCCCATCCTGCGGGGACCTATCTGCCAGGGAACTGGTCTTGGCCCTCGGGGGATCAGTGGGCCCAGAACAGACTCACCCTCTTCTGCAGAGGCTCCCCGGCCCTCCTTGGGTGCACAGCAGCCATTCTCCACTGCTCTGGAGGCTTCGGGCGGGGACTCAGCTGCACCCTCTCCCTCGGCTGGGGCCCCGCCCTTCTGTCCACCAGCGGGGCTCCCTTCCTCAGGCTGGGGCTCACTCCGCTTCTCCAAGTCCCCATTGGGTAACAACTCTGCAGGGCCGGAGTCCTGGGCCATGGACAGGGACTTGGAAGTGGCCGCAGAGTCCTTGGGTGTGTCACTGCTTTCCACCTAGAAACAAAGGAAGATGCACAGGGAAGGGTTAGGCCAGGACCTCAGCCTCTTTTGGGTCACAGACCCTCTGACATTCTCGTGGAAGTTATGCACCCTCAGTCCAAGAACTGACAAGCAGACACATTGTTTGCTTTCGACATCAGAGGGTCTGTGGCCTGACCCCCACATTAAGGGGTCTGTGGACTCCAGTGTGAGACAGAGGGTAAGATGCAAAGCAGTTGGCCAGCCTGGTCCTGCTGGCACCCCTGTGGGCCCCAATTCACTAAGGTTCCTAGGGCTTCCAAGCCTTCTCTGCAGTCCCTTTTCAAAAAAAAAAAAATGCTTTTCATGTTATTTGTCATCCAACCAGGACCCTTCCCTAGAAGATTCCAGTGCCTCCAGATCAGTTCTGGGAACCCCAGAGAGCACCCGCAGCTTTCCTCCTGGTGTCTCCAAGCTTGAGAGTCAAAGGAGGCCTCTCAAAGAAGCATTTCCTGGGCCAAAGCCCAGTACAGCTCTCTGCCCCTCAGATTAGGCCCCCAGGGGTTCTGGGAGAGCCCAGGCCCCAGCAAGCAATCTGCAGCCTTTGCAGCAGCCACTCCTGAGCATGGGAGTCTCACTGCCCCCTCAAAAGGCAATGCCATGCTTCATCCCATGAAACCTGAGGACTGAGTTTGCTCAGGTTCCAGCTAATAGAAACCAAGTATGGAGTCATCCTAATGGCCCTCGCACGCCCCATTACAGACTCTCAGTCTCCCTGGGAAGCGGGTGAGGAGCCCAAGACTCTGGGAGAATTTTATGACTTCTTTAAAGTCACTTAATTTGTAAAGACAGAACAAGTGCAGAAAAGCCAGTATCCTTCGTGCTCTGTGCATGCATGCTATGTCCTCGGCCAGCTGAAGGGAAGAGGTCAGGACATCTTGGGAAGAATGCTAGTGGTCAGCTTAGGGCAGAAAAATGCCAGGGTCCCTGCACTCACTGCTCTGCCACCCTCCTGGGCACCAGGTTGTACTCAGCAGCCCTCCATTACAGGATGCCTGGGCCCAGGAAGTAGAAGGAAGGGGCAGAATGGGCTCAGCAAGCCTCCAGGAAGGCACTGCTCTCAGCAGGTGCGTTGGTTTCCTCACCTGTGAGGTGAGATGACTAGTCTCAACCAATGGGAGCTTTGTTTAAGTCTCCCCCCCCCCATTATAGTCCTGAGTCCTGGGCCATGGATAGGGACTTGGCTGGGGATAGTTGATGGAAGGGAACTAATTTATAGTTAGAAGTAAGAAGCTATGGTGTGCTGTTGCACGGTAGCGTGATGATAGATATGGTACCATATGTGTCAAAAAGAAGAAAGAATTTTGTATGTTTTTAGCATAAAGAAACGATAAATGTTTAAGGACAGAAGTATGTTTAATCTGATTTAAACATAATATATACATTTATCGAGATATCACATGGTACCCCATTAATATGTATAACTTTCTTTCTGGACTCAGGGGTTCTCTACCACTGAGTTATATCCTCAGCCCTTTTTATTTTTTATTATTTTACTTTAATTAATTAATTGCAATACTAGGGATTAAACCCAGAGGTGCTCTGTCACTGAGCTACATCCCCAGCCTTTTTTATTTTTTGAAACAGGGTCTCGCTAAATTGCTGAAGCTGACCTTGAAATTGCAATCCTTCTGACTCAGCCTTTGAGTTGTTGGGATTACAGGTGTGTGCCACCACACCTGACTTTATTTTTAATTTTGAGAAAGGTCCTCATTTAGTTGCCAAGGCTGGCCTTGCATTTGTGATCCTCCCACCTCAGCCTCCAAAGTTGCTGAGATTTTAGGCAAGCACCACTGTACCCATAATGTGTATAATTTTTATGTATCAACTGAAAAAAATTAGTAATAAAAAGACATATATTATAAAATTTTGGGGCTAGGGATGTGGCTCAAGCGGTAATGTGCTCGCCTGGCATGCGGGGGCACTGGGTTCGATCCTCAGAACCACATAAAATAAAAAAAATAAAGATGTTGTGTCCACTGAAAACTGAAAAATAAATATTAAAAAATTCTATCTCTCCTCTCTCTCTCTTTAAAAAAAAATTCAAACTTCACAAAAATGAATGAGGTTAAGCAACCTCCTAATATAACTCCCCATGCCCCAATCACTCCCTACAAGGTGAACCATTACTAAGAGTTGGGCAAGCATCCTTTTTAGACTTTTTATGGTCGTGTGTAAGTCACACGTTTAACCATACATATTCACAGTGTATCCAGATTCCGAATCATGTTTGTATCAAAGGGTGCGACTTGTAATGTTTTGCAACTCACTTTTCCCTTAATAAACAGTGGGCGTTTCTCCACACAGTGCTTATGGATCTGCCTCCTGTTTAATGGGCGCTCCAGGATTTGTGTTCCAGGTGGACACTTGGGCCCATTTGCTTTCTGCTGCAGTGAGCACCCTGGCACTTGCGGCTCCTTAAATGTGTTTGTGTCTGAGGACAGAATCCCAGGAGTGGACTGGCAGGGTTAAGGGCATGCCTGTCTAAGTGCGAGGAGAATGGCCAAGTTCCCTTGAGAAGGTCGTCTTGTCTTGAGGAGAGCACAGCCTGAGAGGAGTGACTCCAGCCCCTCCCCTGCATGGCAGCTTCTGCAGTGCAGGTCTAGGACTTAGCCTCTGAGCCCACTGCTATCTGGTGAGGAACTCTCAGAGGAGGCAAATAGGGGCCAGGGCCTTGGAAAGAAAAAAAAAGCAAAACCAGGGTCCTCCCAGGTCTAGCTCCTCCCCTGACCCAGCTCCCTAGGTGAGCTCTTTCCTAAGCTGCTCAGAGAGCTGGGGTAGACCTGCCTCTGGGAAGAGAGAAGCCCCCTGGAAGCTGTGCTGCTGCAAGCCCAGGAGGCTGCAGCAAGCGGAAGAGCAAGCACCTGGTAGGAGAGAAGGCTCCTCGGGGCTCGGCAGGGGCCGGGCCAGCAGAGCAGGGCAGCCAGACATAGAGTGATGGCAGAGCACGCAGACCCCTGTCCACGGCCTAGGCAGCACGACATCCTGTGTCCCTCCCTGCCCAGGACCCAGCCTGTCTCTCAACTCCAGTCTAGAATGCACCTCCCTAGTGTAAATTCTGTCACCCTGCAAGCTCAGTCACATGAGTGAGGAAGTCATACTGCCCACACAGCCAGGAAAGGGGCACACACTGCTGCCCCAGTAGCCACCTTCTGTGGTCCAGCTATGCCAGGCACCACAAGGTCCCCAACACAGCACTACAGGGCAGTGGCTGTGGGTCCCTCCTGGTCAGAGCTAATTTCTCACTGTGACTGTGTCTTCTTTTCCTTTAGCCACCTGCTGCCCCACAGAACTGCTGGAGGCCACTCCACTGTCACTTCCTGCTTTGGGATCACAAGACCTCCTCTTACCCTGGGACTCACTTCCTATTGACTGACAGCCACATAGCATAGGGACCCAGGAGTGCCAGCTCTGAGACCCAGCCCAGGGCCCGACCTTCTGGGTCATTCAGGGACACTGAGTAGGCACTGCCTCTGCCTTGCCAGGAGGACCCCAGTCTGAAGCTGGCACACTGGGCACATGAGGAGAGGGACTCTGCACAGCTTCAGGCCTAGAGTTAGCTCAGCAGCTGGCCCCTCCACCTCGTCCTGCTGGTCCACAAGGTCCCATCCTTCAGTCCACTGTCTCTGGATTTGATGAGTCCTGAGTCAGCCAGAGCTTTCAGATTAGGGCAAATTGCTGGTTCCTGCATGGTCAACCGGATGTGTTCTGGAACCCATCAAGAATGCCCTGGGCTGCTCCAATGAGTGACAACCTGTAATCCCAGCTACTCAGGAGGCTGGAGGCAGGAGGATCCCAAGTTCAAGAGCAGCCTCTGCAACTTAATGAGGTCTGTCTCAAAATAAAAACTTAAAAAGGGCTGGGGAAGTAGCTCAGTGAGGTCCTGGGTTCAATCCCCAGTACTGAAGAAAAAACAAACAAACAACAACAACAACAACAACAAAAAAAAAACCCCTGGGCTTTATGTGGCCCCTCACTGAGGCTCTTTGGAGCCCAGTCTAACTGGGCAGGGCAAATCCAACAGAGGAAACCACTGAGGGAAAGGAAGGGAGGTGAGAGCACATGACCTGAAGCAGTTTTCCAAGTCTGGGTAGGAGCTGGGTGCTTACTCAGGTAAGAAGCCTGGGGGACTCACCCACCCAGCCAGGCCCGGACTCTTCTGCAGCCACCTCCATGCCTGCTTGGCTGTTCCCACCTCTCTTCTCCTCTTCCCCACCCTTCTAGTTTGTGGACTCCTGGAGCTCAGTGCCTCTGCTTAATCCAGCCAGATTTAGTGTGGAGCAGGGCATCTGGCAGGTGCTCAATAAATATTCACAACTGATTCATTGATGGCAAAGACAAGGTTAAAAGTGTGAACACCCTGCTCATGATCTTGGAGGGAGCTTCAGTCCCATTACTATGCCAGATGGAAGAGCTGGAATTGTTTGCTCCAGCCGCCATCCTTGCCGTCCTGGGGACTGAACCCAGGGCCTTGCCCCTGCTTAGCTAGTGCTCTGCCATGGAGCTACGCCCAGTCCTGTTTGCTTTTATTTTGACAGTGCCCTAGAAGGAGACACAGCACACCCCTGAGAATGCCATCTCAGATGGCACCCACAGCAGTTGCAGATGATGGCTTCAGAATGGGAACAGTGGCAGTGTCCACTGTTCAGGGACCACTGCAGGTCATGACACTAGTATCCCAGATCTGAGTGAAGCTGGTCCTGTTGTCCAGTGCCTGCCTCCCCCACCAGGCGTGCCTCATTTTGGGTATTCAAACACTGCCTGTCACCTCCAGAGGTCCCTCAGAGTTCGCTGGTCTTTGTCTTCCTGCCAGGCAAGCCCCACCCCTACTGTTCCCCGTTGCCCACCAGCTCCTCCTCAGGCCTGTCCTGTGAACAGCTCATTCCAATACACCAGGCTGATGGTTCTCAACTGGGGGTGACTTTGCCACCTCCACCCCAGGATATTTGGTAATGTCTGGAGACATTTTGGCAGGGGGAAAGGAGTCCTGGGGATTGAACCCAGTGACACATTACCACTGAGCCACATCCCCAGGCCTTCTTATTTTTTATTTTGAGACAGGGTCTCACTAAGTTGTTTAGGGCCTTGTTAAGCTGGCCTCCAAGTTGTGATCCTCCTGCCTCAGCCTTCTGAGCCACTGGGATTACAGGCATGTGCCACTGCACTTGACTGGAGACATTTTTTATTATCAAGTGGCTGCTGGCATCTAGTGAGTAGGAGGCCAGGGTGCTGCTCCGCACCCTATAGGTGTAGGACAGCCTTTTTGACAAAGGATTATACTACCCCAGTGTCAAAGTGTCTTTGAAAAATCCTGAGCTGAGGCTAGGGGAAATGACTGGGGACTGCCAAGAATACACAAAATTTATTGTTTTAACCATTTCCAAGTATACATGAAGTTCTTTCACATTATTATACAACCCTCACTACCATCTATCTCCAAAATGATTTTGTCATCTGGAGCAGAAATTCTGCACCCATTAAACAGCAACCCCTGCCCAGTTCTCCCCTTCCTTAGTGACCACCACTCTATCTTCTGTTCTCTAAGGAACATTTCAATCTCTCCCATCACTGGGGGCTTGTGCTGGGCCTCCTGTCCTGGCAGCCCCAGCCTTACCCACATCCTCGGTTCCCAAAGCCCCCGCCACGTAGCTGGCAAGTGTGAACAGCTGCTGGTCCCAGCTTCCCCTGAAGGATGGGGTGAAGTCCATGCAGCAGGCACTCCCGTCCCCAGCCCACAGCACGCACGCTTGTTTGCAAAGCGCTTTCTCACCCGATCTCATTACACCGCTCATCACGCTGCACCTAATTATTTGTTTACCGTATGTCTCCTGCTAGACCGTGAACTTTGCCTTATTTATCTTTTTTATTTCTCTCCACCTACAGCTCTCCAGCATCCAGCACAGGACCTGGCGTCCCTATGCTTATAAAATTAATAAAGTTAATGATCACTATGACCCTGAGGCAGCCAGTGTTGTCCTCACTTTTCTGAGGAGAAAGTCTCCAGGGCTCGCCTTGGGGCGCACACCTCCTCTGATGACCAAGACAGGCTTTTGAAGCCCCTGGGCTGGGTCCTAGGAAAAGCCCAAGCAAATCGCAAGGGTTCCAAGAAGGAAAGGCATCTCCAATGTGCCCCAGAAGATAGCCTCTGTCTGGAGGAAAAGCAGGGCGAGGCAGGAAGGAGCCTCTGAGGGAACCCAGCCAGACCCAGACCAATGCCCCGCGCCACCGCCTCCTCCACTCCTGCTCACGGTCGGCCGGACGCTGGCCAGATGCCAGAACTCCTGACCTCTCTTTCTCCAGGTGCGGCCATGTGTCCCAAGGAAGGGCAGAGTGCTCAGGATCCTAATGGGGGAATGATATTGAGACCGTCTTTATTCTAATTTACTGTTTGCACGCAAAACCTAAAAACCAGGCACACAAGAGGCGAGGGACAAGGGAGCTGGGGCCCAAGCGACGGAGGACCAGTGTCGGAGGTGGGGAGGCTGGGCAGCTGTCACACACACAGGACCACCAAGAGCCACCAGGAACCCCTCCCACCTTCTCCAGGATGGCGATTGTGCCTTTAAGGCGTTGGCAGGGTTCAGCCATCCGGGAACCCTGGCATCTGGCCAGCCATGGGCTCTTGACACACAATCATGCACAGACACACACGGCGCTCACCCCGGCCTGGCCAACAACACACACCGGACCGACTATGCTGGCAGGCAGGATGCTCAAGTGAAGGCCGAGGAGCAAGGAAACAGAACCCCCCTCGAGCACCCCCTTGCGCACTGCTGCCCCTTGCTCCCTCCACTCCTGGGCTGCCCCAGCACCAGCAGCCCCCACCCAGCCTGGATTTTTCCAGGTTGACTCCAGTTTCAGGAAACAGCCACACGTCCAAGCCGGGCAGCCCCGCCCCTGAAGCACTGCCCCAGGGCCAGCACTGCCCCCCATCCTGCCTGCAGCCCCTTCCCCTGGCAGCCCTCCCCCAGAGATCTTGCAGCTGGAAGTGGCCTGTGGCAGCAGGGGGAGCCAGAAAGAACCACCGCCCTGCTCCCAAGAGAGGTTCCAGAGGCTCACCTGCTTTGCTACTCCCGGAGTCAGTGCAGCGAGGCTCCAACACTTGGGAACTAGGACGCTGTGACTCCTCCACTTTTCTTTTTTCCCAGTGGAGCAGCTTAAAGGGCCACCCGAGGGGTAAGGGAACAGCAGGACCAGTTGCCAAAGATGGCTACTCTGGAAACTCTGGTCCCAGCCAGGGCAACTCAGTCCCACCTGGTCCCTCTTACCACTTTGCTGGGAGCTGCCTCCTCCTCCCCAGAGATCTCTCCACCTGTGAGTATCAGGGCCAGCGCTCCAGGCTTGGGAAGCCCTGGCCAGGCTGCCCCTAGCTATGGCAAATGGCTGCGAGAACAAACTGCCCAGTGAGTGGCACATGAGTGACTCAGCCCACTGGGTTCCATCTCCAGCAGGGACACCTGTCCACCTGAATGTGGGCCTGGCTGTGCTCTTTGAAGTCAACCTCAGAGGGTTTCGGGGTGAGCTGAAGAGCTCACATGTACAAGAGATCCACCATAGTCAGTCTCTATACCGCCACCATCCTGGAGGCGACCGATTTGGTAAGAAGGGAATCCACCACGGCGAATGGTACTTTCTTCTGAAGTGTCAAGGGCTGTGATGGTCCTGCCCCACCTGACAGGGCTTCCTAGCCAGGATCTCATCCCCACTTGCTCAGCCCCTGTGCCTGCAGACTGGAGAGCCCTCCTCTCTTGGAGGCCTCGCCTTCCCTGGGTCACTTTAGCTGCCCTTCTCTGGAGCTTCCCCAGCTCACTTAGGTCCTTCCTGAGGTGGAGAGCCCAAGTGCGGGAGCTTTCCAGATGAGAGGAGGACAGGGCACTGGGGTTGACACTGGTCAGGCAAGGCCTGCGCAGCAGCAGGAGATGCAGGTGCCACTGGCTTCTAAGAGGCCAAAACCTGTGGGTACGAAGGGCTTACTGGAGGTGGCCCAAGAGCATGTGACGCTGGGGAAGGAGTCAGGGAGGGACACAAGTGGATAGAGGGATTTTTTTGAAAAGCAAAATGTCGGTTCTGAGAACTCACTGGAATGTCCCCGTAAGCAGCTAGCCAGGGTGGCCTCCAGCTGCTCCCTTTCAGGAGCCTCAGTGTCTGACAACAGCCCTGGCACCGATCCTGTGGTGCCATCACTGGGGCCCGTGGCATCGCCTTCCCTTCCTTTCTCTCCTCATTCCCAGTGGCCAGCAGCACAGGCCTTGCCAATCTGAACCTCCACTGCCATTCCCTTGAGACCCTGGGGTTGTTTTGGGGGTCCCCCACCCTCTCTTCCATGCTCTGGCTGCATGAGCTCCACTGGGCTCCTGGATGCCTCCCCAGACACCCCCACACGGCTCCACAGCCCCTCCTAACCTTCCTGATAGACACGCGCTTCTGAAAGAATAAGAAGAGTGAAACTCAGACTGCCGGCTAACTCCCTTTTTAACCTGGACTGGACACAGTGTTAAAAAAATAACCCCCAGTGCACCGGGATGGCCAGGCCTGTCAGCTCTCCGTGCCTGCCTCTGGCCTCCCCACAATGCACCAGCCCACATGCACTCCTTCCTCACACCTTGCTCAGCAAGGTCACAGCAAGTGTCTGTCACTTCCCCCCTTAACTGCCACACTCTTTTTTTTTTTTAAACCTCTGAGCTACATCCCAAGCCCTTTAAAAAAAAAGAAAGAAAAAGAAAATTATTTTTTAGTTGTAGTTGGACGCAATACCTTTATTTTACTTATTTATTTTTATGTGGTGCTGAAGATGGAACCCAGGGCCTTGCCCGTGCTAGGGGAGTGCTCTACCGCTGAGCCACAACCCCAGCCCCATCCCAAGCCCTTTTTATTTTGAGCTAAGTTCTCACTAAGTTGCCCAGACTGGCCTTGAACTTGTGATCCTCTTGCCTCAACCTCCTAAATCACTGGGATTACAGCCCACCACCCTCTTTTAAGGCCCTTGGTACTGGATCCCAGTGGTGGGGGTAGACTTGACTGCTCAGGCTGGGGAATCTGCAGGGAAGAGTGCGAAGTCTTGACCCTCATGAGCTACAGTTTCTTCACACCTTCCACAATATGAGAAGACAGGAGAGAAGGCAGCAGTGAACTGACCCTTCTGCCACGAGAGAACCTGTCTTAAGAAGTTTGGGGCCTGTGCTCGCTTCGGCAGCACATATACTAAAAAAGAAGTTTGGGGCCTAAAAACAAGGGGGTTCCAAGTTAAAAAGTCACAATTGAACAGGTTAGTGCAGAAGCAATTCTGGAAAGAAGGGGATTTGAGCTCTGTGTTAACCTGGAGAAGAATTAAAAGGTCCTATTAGGTTAGAAAATTTGCCTAGGGCTGGGGATGTGGCTCAAGCGGTAGCGCGCTCGCCTGGCATGCGTGCAGCCCGGGTTCGATCCTCAGCACCACATACAAACAAAGATGTTGTGTCTGCCAAAAACTAAAAAATAAAAATTAAAAAAAAAAAAGAAAGAAAATTTGCCCATACTATAAACTTTTTTTTTCTGTACCAGGGATTGAATCCATGGGTGCTTAACCAATGAGCCACATCCCCAGCCCTTTTTATTTCGAGCCATGTTCTCACTAAGTTGCCCAGACTGGCCTTGAACTTGAGATCCTCCTGCCTCAGCCTCCTGAGCTGCTGGGATTACAGGAGTGCGTCAACACACCAAGCCCGTACTATAGACTCTTAAAAGTTGAGTGAACTGCTGAGCTGACCTAAGTGGGAGCTCACGGGTTCCCAAGCCTCCAGCAGTTGGCTTCTGAGTCTTCTGCCCTGACAGGGGTCAGTTTTGCCCTGGCAGACTCCCCTCCTCCTGGTGTGCTAGAGGGTGGGAGGTGGAGTAAGGAACCCCAGCTCAGCTGAGCTCAGCGCCAGCTCCCAGTCCCCTCCTGCCCTTTCTGGGCTATTCTTAGCAAGAGGTGACCTCAGAATGCTCCCTCCAAGCAAAAATAACCCTAGAGGAAGTTGGTGGGTATAAATCTTCAATGACAAAACGCGTACAGCTAGTGAGCAAGGCAGGTCGCTCCCCAGGGTCTGTGGTCAAGGGCAGAAACTGTCCCTCATAAGCTCCAGCTGGAACCACCTATGAAGGACAAAAGGTTTTGAAGTGCTGTCTGGGCTTGTGACCAGGCAGGAACCGGCCTCTGACAGCTTCACTTGTCACCCTGCAACATCTCGGGCGCTGCTGGATAAGAAGATGCCCCTTCCTGCCCACGCTGACACATGCAGGCCGGTCCCCTCCTCCTCTTCATGGGCACTGGCCAGCCTGCAGTCCCTGGCCCAGGTGCCAGTTCTCTTCCTAAGCCCCGCCCAGCCTTGAAGCAGCTGGCTTCCTGTTTCCTGTTGTCGGCAACATCCTGGCTCTGCAGCCAGAGCTGCCGGCAAGCCGGGCGCTGCCTGGGGTTAGGAGTTAGGAGGCCCACTCTCAGTCCTCAGGCCACTGCAGCCTTCCCCACTTAAACACGGGCTTCCTGGCATGTGGTCTGGTCACCTATATTTTTCTTGGTATGCACAGTTCTGTGCACTTTTTTTTAAACCTCCTTGCATTTGTACACTAACTTACCCTTTGGGAACCCAGTCAGCCAGGCTGAGTGGCTGTAGTGGTAAAGAGGAGAGAGCACTGTGAGCCCCGCAGTTGGGAGGCATGGAATTCAAGTCCTGAATCCTCTCTGAACCTCAGCCTCTTCATCCGAATGTTGGGATGGTAATGATGGAGATCCCATAAGCCTTCATTCATGATCTGTGTCCTCAGGGGGGTGACTAGGCAAAGGGCACGACACCAAGAGTCAAAACTAGCAGAAGGCACAAGCTCTCTCCACCTGCCTTTCAGATTCTCTGAGGTAAAAGGCCAGGTTTTGGTTTTAGATTTTTAAAAATTCTCTAGCCACTGAGAAGTTAGACTTTTTGTAAAATCAAAGTCAGGCACAGGGATGTGGCAACAAGGGCAAACTGATTAAGAAAGCTCCTGGGGCTGCAGTTGGCTCAGTGGTGGGACGCTTTCCCAGCTGCACGGGTCCTGACTTCATCCCCAGTACCCCCAAAACCAAACTCTTATATACTCATTCTTGAGTTCTGTACGGACAGGTAACCAACCAAACAGCACTTCTCAACATGAGGTCTAGACCACTGCTGCCAGCACCCAGTCCCTGGACTTGTCACTTGTCTTTGATTCCTCAGCAGTTTATTTGTACTAACTTACAGACAGGGCAAGAAGGGAGAGGCCAGAGTGGGTGACAGTGGCTGAACGGGGCTTCATTTTCGAGCCAGGCTTTGGCGGGTGATGGCTCTGGGGCAGGCTGAGACCAGGGAAGGCTCAGAACAGGAGGGGCAGCAGGGGAAGTGAGCCAGGCGCGTTCAGCAAGAAGATGTGGTTTCTGTGGCCAAAGAGGAGGTATTGGGCACTGGTGAGGGTGGTGGGGGGTCAGGAGAGATCCGATAATAATGAGCTGCAATGCCAGACGGAATATTCCAGATCTTGTCCCATAAGAAAGTCCCTAGGACCTGTGAACAGAGATATGCTGGGCAAGATATTTAATATGACTATATGTGGCCTCTTCTTTCTAGCACAATAGATTGGAAGATAAATCTTTTTTTTTTTGTACTAGAGATTGAGCCCAGGGGCCTAAGGACATTTAACACTGAGCTAGAGATACACCAACAGCCCCTTTTGTTTTTTTATTTTGAGATAGGGTCTCACTAAGTTGCTTAAGGGCCTCACTAAATTGCTGAGGCTGGTCTCCAACTTGTGATCCTCCTGCCTCAGCCTCCTGAGTAGCTAATAGGTGTGTGCCACAGGACCCTGCTGGGAAGATAAATCTTTTTCTGGGTTTCTCCCCTACCTTGTGGTAGGTGCTCAGTAAGTGCAAAGTGTTCCTTGTGAGGGGAAAGAATGGGTGGGGGGTTCTAGAAAGCATGCTGTCCTGGGCACCCCAGGGACAGGTGGAGCTGGTTTGGGAGAGGGTGTAGCTAGAAGGCCAGTACAGCAGCACCCATAGTAGCATCCTGCTGAAGGCACAGACAGGCCTTGGGAGCAAAAGGAGGAGCAGTCCAAGACTTCTCAGCCTTGGGGCTGGAGAGGATGCTGGTGATATGCCTTGTCCCTCCCTGTCCAGCGTGGACAGTACAAAGTCTACACAAAGGACCCCCCTGCTGACCCCATCAGGGCTAGCTGAGCTCCCTGCTCTCTCTGGGCTTAGTCCTAATCAGCTACTGTAATAGTCCCTGGCAAAGCTATTCTCAGGGCCATAGCTGCACCAGGACCCAGCGACACTCCCCCTGCTGCGCTCCTGGGGAGGGGAGGAGGCCCAGAGCAGCACCTGCCCTCCCAGGTGCTGTGTGCTGAGGCCCTAGTCAGGACCCAGCAGGCCAGACATGGGCCAAAGGCTGCCCCCTGGCTGCAGGAAGAATTTCCCCTGCAGGCTCCCAGGGAGAGAGGTGCTGCCAGTGTTCCCTGGCTGTGGTTCCTCCATTCCCGAGTGTGCAGATGTCCTCTCCAGCCACTGTCTCCCAGGAACGCCCCTGCCCAGAGCCTTTCCTGAGTCCTGGCAGCTGCACGTCTCACCTAGGACATGGCTGGACCACATCTCACCAGGACTCGCAGGATGCACATCGCCTCCTGTGGCGGCTGCTCAGGGGCTAAAGCTGGGCCCCCCTCCAAGGCCTGCACCCCAGTCTGTGGACACTGGTCCCTGCCGTGGTGCAGGGACTCATTGCACTGCCAGCTTAGCGTATTTGGAATCAGCTTTACTGTTTGCTTGTTTGTTTTGGTTTTTGGTGCTGGGGATCGAACCCAGGGCCTTGTGCATGCAGCTTTACTGTTTGCAAAGTACCCCCGTAGGCAGACACGGCAAGTATTATTTGCAGCCCTTTTTTACCAATGAGGAAGCAGCTCAGAGAGGTTAAGTAACTTGCTCAAGGTTACGCAGCTGGGAAGCAGTAAATTCAAGTGCTGTTTCTTCTGTGAAACTGATTTCTGTGGCCTCTTAAAGAGGAAAGGCTGGTCAAGGGCAGGCCTGGCATTGCTGAGCACCAGCTGGGTAGTGCTTCAGCCCATTTCATTGTCACTGTAGTCTACAAGGAATGCATCCTTATCACCCCTCTTTTTCACAGAAGAACCTGAGATTTGGACCTCCTTCATGGTCACAGGTAGAGAGCTGTGGAGCTCGGGTTTGAACCCTGCTGGACGCCAAAGATGGTGTCTCTCCTGTGCTGGAACCCACTCTTCTTCCCCCTCGTTGTCCATCTGTGGGCCATTTCCTGTGCCCTCTGACCCTTCTCAGTGATGCCTTCCCTCTGATTTCAGAGACTTACAAATTGGAGTCAAAGGGTTGCTGGGTGTTTATTTGATACAGGTGGTGGCTCTTGTTCCCAGCAACTAGATAGGGAAAAGGAAGTTAGCTCTGCAGGTCTCAGCTGAGCCTCAGGAGGCAGGCAGGGCCCACGGGGAGCCAGGTGCGGACTCTGACTCCAGCCTGGCTCCCCACGCACCCACCCACCTTCTCCTCCAAGGTGCCCTGTGGCAGAAGAGTGTGCAGCAGCCTCCCAGGAATTGGCCAGTATTGCCCGCTGCAACTGGGAATTCCTTGGAAGTCCCAGTTTATCTTTCATTGCCATGTGAACTTTTCATTCCAAGCCATACAACACCCATGTTGGTTTAACGTTAAAGTGTTTACAGGTGCTTAATTCTACCCCTCTTGCCCACTCGAGCAGATTGGTAGTGGTGCACTCTATCGCGTGGCAGGTGCCCAAATCTCCCACGTCTAAGAACCTACCTCCCCAACTCTGCTGTGCTCTCCTGGGCTCCCGGCCCTGCTGAGAGCATTTCCTTGAAGGGCTGAGTTACACAGCCAGAGCCCCTGACTCCCCCTCACCTTCTTGCTCCAAGTTTACCATTCTCAGCTAGAAGGGACTAAAAGAAAGGAACCAGCTGTCTTTGGTGCTGGGAAATAATTATCCACCTCTGAGTTTAAGCCCTCAGGGAGGCAGACCCTCCAGCCCACAGCCTTGCCCTCCGAGCTCCCTTCATCTTGGCAACCCCAGCACTCCCCCATACCTCAGCGGAGCCTGGTGCTTGCAGGGCAGCCTTGCAGCCTCCACCCCTGCGGGACTTCAACAGCACCCCGGAGCTCCTCTTACAAAGAGAGGAGCTCAGCCTGGGTCCTCTCCTCTCCCTGAACAGATGCCCAATCTCAGGTCCCACTTGGAGTCCTCCTGTTGGAGTCTGAGGCCCAGGGTGGGTGTGTGGATCATAGGGAGGGCCCGAGCAGCCAGGCCAGGGGCTCAGTCCAGTCCGGGGAATCCATCAGACTCTTTGCTGCTCTTCCAGAGGGAGGCTGGGAATCGGGGGCCTGTTTGAAATCCCAGCTCCAACACCCACCAGCCAAGCTCCCTGGCCTTGTGGGACCTCCAGTTCTCAATACTAAATAGGGAACTGTGCGGGTGGCTGTGGGATTGAAAGAATGGGGAATGTGAGCGAGCTCTGGAGCTCACTTAACATCCGAGGGTCCTTGCAGGATGTACATCACTGCTACCCAGGTCATGTGTGTGTGTGTGTGTGTTGGGGGATGCGTGGGACAGGACACTCACAGGTGGGTGCTTCCGCTTCCGGCCAGGCCTCCCCACCTTCCGGGCTGTGGCACTGGGCTCCTGGCGCTCCTCCTTGCCACGAGGCTCCTCCTGGTCTTCTCCCTCCTGTGGGCACAGACGACACAGCCAGTGAGCCAGAGCTAATCTAAGAGGCACTTCCTTCCAGAACCATCTGGGCTGGCTCTGGCCTCCTCCTATCCCATCCCCATGACAGCCACACTCCCAGGGCTGTGCCCTGCTGCCTGCCCCCACAGGGTGAGCGCCACCTCTGGCGGTCTGGCAAAGCTGGTGCCACCCTGCATGCCACAGTTAAATGTATCTGGGGGGATTTTCAGGGGACCTCGCTGTCTCAGCAAAGCACTATTCCCTCTTGTGATCACAATTTCTCAACCACGAGATCATAACACATGCATTGATAAAGGATTTGTTTCTGAATCAGGAGCTTATTTATATGAAAAACAAATCTTATGCAAGTACAAAAAGTCAATGAGTAACCTATTTAATGAATCTCCTGAAAAGTATAAAATCACACGAGAAGTTAAATTGAGTGGTGCCTGTTTATAATGCACACAATACTTGAAGTGAGGGCTACTGTACAGGATGCAGGACTTTTATAGCTGCTGACAATACCCCTGCCCTGGAGCTGGGCCACGTGGCACTGGAACTGCACGTGCGAGGCACCCGGGGAGTGTCTCGCGGACCACATCTTGCCTCTTTTTTCGTGACCCTTTTGTCATCCTCCCCCCTGGCAACAGTACCTGTGCAGGGCCAGGCCCTCTTGCTAAGTCTCCTGGGGCAGAGACATAAACCTAGAAAGTCCTGCCTCACTGCTCCAGTCTGGCCACAAACCACCCACAAGTCCCTTCTGACTCAGCCAGGCTCTGGCATGACTAATCACCACCAGAAATAAGGTTGAGGAAGGAGAGAGAGACCCCTGCCCAGCGGAAGGGCAGCAGGCTGCTCCAGGGCCCTGCACGCTGTGGAGCTGAGTTCAGGGCTCTCCCGGGGAACAACCAGCCAGAGAGACAGCACCGCAGGAGAGAAGAGCAGGGCGCCCGGGTTTCTTGGAGATCCAGTTGAGATGGCCCTCGGCTTCCCACTCAACTTTCATTTCCTGTGATTTCAAAATAGCTTGTGGTTTGCCACATTAATGTTCAGGTAATGAAGGGACATGAGAATGAAAACCTCCTGCCACCAACTGCAGACACCAAGCCCAGGGGAAGAGTCTCGCTGGCCCCTCTACCTGTCCCCATCCATTCAAGGCATGTCCATGAGACAGACCATCGCAGCTCAAGTCCTGGGGGCCTCCAAAGACAGGCCGGGGAGGGTGACAGAGGCTCCAGGCCTTGGCACCCAGCGGTGGCAACGGTCATGCTGGAGAGAAGGCCATGCTCTTAAAAGAGATGGAGAACGGTCACCCATGCACTGTGGGAACAAGAAAGGTGACAGCTGCCACCAGGAACCAAAGTCGGCTGATATAATGATGTCAGGACAGAGATGGGGCCAGAGCTCATAATGCTGGCCTTCAGGAGCACTGTCACCAGAATGACACGGCAATGAGCACAGAGGGCCTGGAGAGGGCTGGAGAGGACGATTTAAGGAGCTCAGCCCAGAAGGGGAGGAAGCCAGAGGATAGAAGGGCCTGTACTGTCGGGGTCCAGTGTGGAGGGAGAGGCGGCCCGAGGGGCAGAGGTCCTTGAGGGGTTCTCTTCAGGAAAGCACAGCAGAGGAGCAGTGCGACAGCAAGGCCCAGGGGAGGCAACCAGCTGGAAAGGGAGCTTTTTAGGGCCGGGAAGGCCCAAGCCACTGGAGGTCCGAGGGCATGTGCCTGCGGGAGGCCAGGCGGCTGGATGTGAGCCGCCCCCCAAGATCCCACAGACAGCCCGCTAAGAAAGGATCGTGCACGGTGGTGCACACCTCCCATCCCAGCTACTTGGGAGGCTGAGGCAGGAGGATGGCAAATTCAAGGCCAGCCGGGCGACTCAGTGAGACCCTGTCTCAAAACAAAAATTAAAAAAGGGCCAGGGGGGGCTGGGGGGGCTGGGTTGGGGCTCAGTGGCAGAGCATTTGCACGTGTGAGGCACTGGTTTGATCCTCAGCACCACTTAAAAATTAAAAAATAAAGGTATTGTGTCCATCTACAAGTAAAAAAAATATTTAAGACAGAAGTAAAGCACCCCTGTACCAAAAAGGGGGAAATGGGGAGACAAAGGTGTCCATTCTGCCTGCTTCCCAGGTTTCTCAGGAAATAAATGGTTTGTCCCTGAGTTGTTTTGTTTCCTGCTGAATCCCCTGAGCCGAGGATAGATTCTGGAAGAACTCCTACTGTCCAGAAATTCTGGGCTTTGAACTATTTTTAAAACAAACAACACTTATTACAAAGGGCCTTATTTGACTCTCTCACACTTTTATTCTGAACTAATCAGAGATGTGAAAGCCAATTGGAAACTCTGATCAGCAAAAAGAAACCACGGTCACCACATGGCAAGGACTAAAAACAAGTACACTTGATGTTTCAGGACGGGCAAGCCCCAGCTCCCACCAGGCACAAGGGCAAAACCTTTGGGGTCTCTGACCGGCAACCCCACACCATGAGCACCCACTGCCGGTCCTCACAGCACCTCTGTCTGTCACGCACGCTGTCCAGGCAGGCTGGCGGTGCTCAGCACATTTTTTCCCCTGTTGGATTCAATTCAGGGCAATCCAACCCAGGAAGAAGGGGCGGAGTCCCCATGCCAGGCCACCTCTCCAGGGTCCCGCCCTGTCCAGAGAGGTGGAGAACACCAGGCAGGGTGCTGTGTGCCCAGCATGAGGCAAGGTGCACTCAGGTCATGTGCACCTCTGGGTTAGACTCGAGGAAACCAAGTCTCCATGGGACCCTTGCTCAGAATTCACAGCCAGGTCTGGCCCTTGCCCTTTGCATTTGGCCCTGAAGCACAGCTTTATGAAAAGCACATTATCTTCTGCCAACACGTCATTCTTCCATGATGGAGCCCAAGCACAGGGCAAAGTGGAAGGAGAGCTTCGGGCTCTGGGCCTGCTGTGGTTCACGCTGCCGGGCAGGGGCTGATGCTCCGAGCAGGGTAAGCAGATGGCCGGGGCCATGCCCTCAACGGCTCCACGGAGGCGTATCAACTGGTTTATTTTCACATCTGTCACGGGGTCTGTTTTATTCAATATCTTTGCTGATGGGTTGAGCAAAGGAATGTAAAATATGCTTATCAAATCTGCAAGTAGTACTGAGTTAAGAGGCATCACTAATACTGTGAAATAGAAGAATCTGATCCACAGCAACTTGAGCAGCTGGGAAGCAGCAACGCGTTTAGCGGGAACAGATTTGGGGCCAGGTTGGTTTCCTCGTCTGTCAAGTAAGGGACTGAATTAGCCCTTCCAGCAGCAGTGAAGGAGGAGGACTAGAGACAGGTGGGCGGGGATTTCTGCTCTGCCCTCTCCTTACTAGTCACTTCAAGCTCCTTCTTCTCTCTGTGCCTTGTTTTCTTCATCCATAAGTTGGGGGTAATGATACTTCACAGCAGTGGGATACGTACGAACGGAGGTAATCAATCAAAAGCTCGCACGTGACAGTCACTCAGAGCTGCTCACTTCCTCCCTGCTCCACGCGGCTGACTAGAACATTTCACACAAGCATGGCACTCCCACCCTCCTCTGGGTCCCTCCCTGCCTCTTGCAATCCCAGCTGGTTGCATGTGCAGCCATCACTCAAGGCTCAGACCCAGCCCAACATCTGGCTGGTGCCATGGCGATAAGATACTCCGCGCACTGGGACGCCTGATCTTTCCAAAATAAAACGCTGATTATGTCACTAAACACAGTGTTAACCCAAGGGGGACCCCAGGGCCTGCAAGTCAGGCCCACTCCTCAGCCCTTGTGCAGGAAGCTCCCCAGGACGTCTGGATCACCTGGGCCTCCTCTCCAAGCGGGCCCAACAGACTGCAGCGGGTGCAAAAGCAGCTGCTCCCCCTGGCCCGTGGGCCGACTGTTTCCTCTGCCACCTTCCCCTCAGGCTTCCCAGCAAACCCAGACTCCCCTTTCCAGCCTTGCATCCCTTCCCCTGCACCCCCTTCCCCATCCCCTAGCTAGACTGGCCTGATAAACTGCTCCTCTCCCCAAGCACCCCATCCTGCATTCCATCTCAGCACTGCGCTGGCCAGGCCATGAGCTCCTCCACAGAGGTGACAGGCCTTCACACGGCATCCACACTGCCCCGTCTGATGCATGCAGCATGAGACAGACAGTCCAAAACACTGGATGAGTGGCTGTCGCAGAGTAGGTGCTCAATAAATAACTGAGTCTGTACACACAGATGAGGAACATGAACAAGTACACAAACCCAAGCAAATACAGTGTGCCTGATTTGCCGGCGCTACTCAGAGCTTTACATCTCCAGAATCAGGAAACGGGATGACTAACGCGCACTTTCTAGGCTTAAATGCAATTGTCACTTTACATTTATGTAATTCTTTATGGCTTTCAAAGCACCTTCACATTTGGGTGCCTCTTAGATGAGGTGGTTCCCATCAGCCTCTCTCTAAACTTCTGAGGCTATGATCTGACCTACATTTCAGCGCAGCTCACTGGATGGATTATTTTAAGCCACATACAACTTCACATTCTGATGAGCTGGGCTATGATGATAATAATCTCTCACATTCGTACAGTATAGGGTAATTAACAAAGCATTTCCACGTATGTTGTTTCATTTTATTCTTATGCTTTACAGCAAGCAGAGGTGGTATTACTTTTTTCCATTACATAAATGGGAAATGAAGCCCAGAGAGGTTATCTGACTCTGAGAGATCAGAGGCCTAGGAGGTCTTCAGAACCAAAATTCAAATCTTTTCAGGGCTCGGCCTTGAAAACTACAAAACGTGTCACTACAACCCACCGTGCTGTGTTACACACACACATACACACACGGAAGACACAAACATGCAGGGAATGCAAGGGGAGGGCAGCCACCAGGCCCATCATGCCAGTCCCCTCCCTTAAGAGATATATGTCCCTCAGGATCTTTGCCCAGAGACAGTCGGAGAGACATGTGTGCTCCCTTCAATATTTAAACCGGATGCTACTGACCCGGCATCCACTGAGCAGATGTCTCAAGTTGGTGTTCGAGTCGAGGGGATGAACTTGCCGGATCTAGTCAGCCACTTGCCCGGGGTCCCCTGGGACAAGAAGCACGTACAGCCTCTGCCAGCTGGCTGGCTGGCCTCCC
This sequence comes from Spermophilus citellus, assembly GCF_964194105.1. Classification (NCBI taxonomy): domain Eukaryota; kingdom Metazoa; phylum Chordata; class Mammalia; order Rodentia; family Sciuridae; genus Spermophilus; species Spermophilus citellus. The sequence continues at coordinate 97,084,651 of NC_138193.1, read as the reverse complement.
AGAGACTGTCTGTGGTTGTGGAATTCAGCGAAACGAATTGGCTTCTGCAGCTCATGGAGCCCTGGGCTGCCTGAGCACCAAGTTGCAGGAGCCACCCCCTCGGGATCTTGGACTCACATAAAGCACGTGGGACATGGGCAAACACTCACATACAGGCGTGCCCAGGCCCACACTGCAGAGGTGGCTCTGGCTAGAGAGGCCAAGGGCAGAGGCTGTAGTGGTTGAATTAGGAATCGCTGGAGAAAGCTCACTTCCACAGCCCTCTAAACCCTTGCTTTACCTGACCTCAGTCACCCCCAAAGCTCATCAGGCCTTTATTTCAATTACTCAATAAATTCAGCAAACATGCCAAGGGTGGTGGCCAACAGCTGTAATCCCAGCTACTCAGGAGTTTGAGGAAGGAGGGTCAAGTATAAGGCCAGCCTCAACAATTAACAAAGGCCCAGAATGCAGCTCACTCGTGGAACGCATTGCCTAGCATGCACGCACACACCCCTGGTTCAGTTCCCAGCACTACAAAAACATAAAATTCTGATGATGATGGTATTAAAAAATTCAGCAAAGATTCATTGGCTTCATATTATAACTACCAATGGCCCGAAGGCCACAGTCCTGGAAGGCAGGGATCATGTCTTAGTAGACCCTTTGAGTCCCTCAGAGCTTCTAAGTACATGCACACAGCAGGTGCCTTATAAATGCTAAATGATTGAAAATGGTCATGCCTGCTGACTTCCACAGGTCACCCTACCTCCTTCCACAGCTGCCTCCTTGCTTGGAGGCACCCCAACTTGCTTGGAGGCACCCCAACTCCCTCACAAGTTGCCTCCTTGCCTTTGTTAAAACATCATCCCGTCTTGTTTTATTGACTACCTGGACAATAAATGTACAAAGTTGCTGAGTGAACGCCTGAATATTTTCAGCCTTTGTTACAGCATTAGAATAGTTTACAGTGTTTACCTATATTGTTCTGCAGCAAATACAATGCACGTGGGGTGGGGGCCCTCACATTATTTTGGAAAGAAAATAAACACAGAGTGGGCAGGGCCTCACTCCCCCCCCCCAAGAGGCCAGACACAGGGGTGTGCTCAAAAAAAATCATTGAGTGCCTAATGTGTACTGGATAAAAAGGTAAGGAAACAAACGGAACTCAGTCTAGAGGGAGAGACAATACTAAACAAGACCCAGCTGAGCCATGCTGAGGGCCAGAGGGGAGCGTGCCCACTGCTTGCTGGCAGCCAACTCCATGGGCACCCGGCCCGTTCCCGTCCACTCCTTCAACAGCCCACCCAGACTCTGTGCTGGCCTTGCTCTACAGAGGCAGACCAGAAAAAAACTACCTCGTTTTTTGAGACACTTTCCAAGTATGCTAACCTGGCTAAGCCTCTCTTGCTCACCTGTAAAATGGGATAACGACAGCAGGTGCCTCCGGAGGGACTATGAACATTAAATAAAGTTAATTGCGGTGCAAAGGAGACTCCTTTATGAGCCCTTTCCCATGGCCTGTGGCTCAGAGAGGCAGTTACAGGGCAGAATCAGGCCTCCTGGGCCCAGCCCAATTGCTAGAAATCAAGGGCCATTCCCTGTGGTCCAGGGACACCTGCTCCAGTTGGGTCCCCCCCTTCCCCTCTGCACATCTGAGTCCAACCTTTCCCACTCTGTCCCTAGAGGACCCACCTTCTCAGCAGAACATGCTCTGACCCTAGCCTGCACGTTAAGAGAAGGAGGAATCAAGTGACTGTGGACTTAGCCCTGGCCCCTCACCTGGATCTCTGAAGGTATCCACAGCTCCTGTCATCAGAAGGTGGGTCTCACTGCCACTTACCTTGGTTTTGCTTCTGTTCAATGGGCAAAAGGACCTCAGCCCTCTCGTACCTGTAGACCTAGCAAGAGGAGCTTCCCTCCATGTGCAGAGCTCACAAGGGACTCCAAACCCACAACAGTGACATGTCTATCTGGTTCCTTGAGCTTCCCCACACCACAAAGGGGTAGGCAGGCAGACAGACAGATGGACAGATAAAGTGAAAGTCATCCAAAATAAAGTATAAGGCTAACTTAATATATATATACCAGCTCCTTGCGTTAACAGCTCGCTCACAGACACCATCTACCTAAACACCTCAGGCCAGCGAGGAGCCCTCTCCCTGCCCGGCGCTGGCGCTGCTGAGTCAGGCACCGGAGGCCAGACTCAAACACGGGTCTGTCTCCAGAGCCCCACTGACCCACCAAGACCGTACCAACTGCAAGGCTAACTGCAGGTGACATTCAATAAGGTCTGTTTCAAGAAATGTCTAGACAATCTGAAACCCAAAATGTAGGTCCTGGGCAGGTCACAAGTGGTCAGTATACATCACAGACCTGTTGGATGTACCTGGCACCTAATAACTGCATGAGTAAAATGTACACATCACTGTCCACGTGCTGTGCTCCTGAAGGGGAAAGTGGCTTTTTCTATTTAAATGTCCCCAAGGTTTGCTTTCTTTTTTTTTTTTTTTTCAGTCCTGCAGTCCTCAGGGCCTCCTCGCACACACTAGGCAAGCCACAGAGTTTCAGCCCTAGCTGTTTTCTTAAATTTTGAGACAGGGACTTGCTAAGTTGTTTAGGCTGGCCTGGAACTTTCGATCCTCCTGCCTCAGCCTCCCGAGTAGCTGGGGTTACGGGTGTGGGCCACTGCGCCTGGCAGGGGGAAGTCTTTTAAAAGACTCCAGTGACTAGCCAGCCCCAGGTGACTATGCAGGGGCATCTGAACGCAGTAAAGCCAGATCCTGCCCGGGAAGACTGCTTTCCTGCAGACCTGTGGACCTGCAAGAACCCCTGAGATTGGAGCTGGTGGAAACCCTACCCAGGGACGCCCTTGAGCTTGGGTACCAGGGCAAGGAAGTGCTCAGGGCCCAAGGGAAACCAATGCTTGCCAGCCCTCTGGGCTGGACTTTGACGGGGAAGGGAAGGAAGGAGCTCTAGCCCCAGGCTGAATGCACGCGTGCAGTATGTGTAGACAGGCACGCAGGCGCTCCTGCATGCTCCCAGCACAAGGACACAGCCCTGCTGCCTCTCTACACAGCAGGACAGGGCACGGGTGTGTGTCGTGGGGCAAATGCCCCAGAGTCCCTGCCCACTGCTGCATGGCCCAGCTGTCTTGGTATCTTCCTAGCCCTTGTCCTTTGCAAGGCCCTCTGAGAGTGCTCATCAGTCCACCGTCGATCTGTGGAGCCTACTATCCCTTTCCCTGGAAAGGCATCTGAGTCTGAAGGAAAAAAGAGGGAGGGAGAGAGGAAAAGAGAAGAGAGGAATGGAGGGAGGAATGGTAAGAAGCACTGTGTCCAAGGTGTTCAATCAAAAGAACCTATGGGGAGCAGATATGCACATGTGCAGACACGTGCAATCCTGCACATGAGCCTGAATATATGAGCTCCTGCTGCAGGCGAAGTGCCCTCAATGTCCTCCTCCACCCCACCCCAGGGCAAGAGCATGCTGCACAGAGACAGGCTTCTCTGAACACCCTTTCAGTCTAAACAAATACCCTTGAACCTGTAGCACCAGAAACCCGAGCAGGACTATGGTGCATCACAGAGGAGTGGCACTGTCCATGCCATTCCCTTTCATACAAGAGGCAACCAGAAGGGCACAGAAACCAACAGCAAGGCTGCTGGGTTCCAACCTCTGTACTACCTCCTATAGCTGTTTGACTTTAGGCAAGTGACTTAACCTCTCTGAGACTCAGTTTAGTCCTTCGTAAGAAAGAATAATAAAAATAATAGTGCCTACCTTATTGGGCAATTATAAGAATTAAATAAGAGGCTGGGCGCCATGGCACACGCCTATAATCCCAGTAGCTCAGGAGGCTGAGTCAGGAGGATTTCGAGTTCAAAGCCAGCCTCAGCAACTTAGAGGGGTCCTAAGCAACTCAGTGAGACCCTGCCTCTAAATAAAATACAAAAAAGGGCTGGGAATGTAGCTCAGTGGCTAAGTCCCTCTGGGTTTAATCCCTAGTACCAAAAAAAAAAAAAAAAAAAAAAAAAAGAAAGAAAGAAAGAAAGAAAATTAAATAAGGAAATGCACATACAGAACATACAGAATACCTAGCGGTCAGTGCTCAGTGCATCTTGGCCATTGTTTCTGAGGTAGAGGAAAGAAGAGGGCCTAAGACTTGGGGACGGCCAGGGGATCTGCACTCCGGCCAGCTCCGATGCGTCTGTGGGGATCTGAAGAGATCCCCGAAATGTTCTCGGTCCCCTCTCCTGCTCCACTTGCTCCTTGCACTCTCTTCCACACAGGGCTGGCCCTCTACCTCCAGGTCCCCTCTAAGCTATTGGCCTCTACTTCTTGCTTCCTGTCCCATTCCCCTCAAGGCCAGGCTCCTTCCCTCTGCCCTGTTACATTTACCAACAGACTCACCCTGACCCCAACCCCAGAGATTGCCCCCTCAGCCTGCTCCCCCTGCCCACCCGTGGATGGCAGGGGTTGGGCTGGCAGGTGCTGGGGGGCACTTATATGCCTGGACCTGCCCGTGCACCCCCAGCCAGTGTGTCCACTTTGGCTCCTCACCCCACCTTCCTGACCCTCGGCCCTAGGTAATGACTCCCCTGTGGCGGGGTCTTAGCCACTCTCATTTTTCTTTCCATCGTATCCATAAAACACTTCCTGAGCACACACCGTGGGCTACTGTGGGCCCTGGGGACTCCTACAGAAGAAAGGGCTGAGACCCCACTCCCCAGGGGCACCAGACATTACCCACACCAGTCATCTTCAACTGTTGGTGGCCACAGACCCCCTGCAGGCTGCTTAAAACCTGGACAGTCAGAGTTCCTGGCTCAGCAGGCCAGGGGTGGGGCCTGAATGTCATCTTCAACACCCTCCAGGTGGTGTGGATGAGGCTGGTCAGGGCATCACATTTTGATCATGGCTGTCCACCACAAGCTGTAATCCAGGGCAGATGGAAGCCAGGGCTCCAGGGCAGTCAAGATCCGGACAAGGCCCGAAGGCAGAGGGGACAGCGTGAACAAAGGCCTGGCACCCAGGAAGCACTCAAGTGGTATCTGGAGGCGGGACTGGGACAGGCTGGAAGGGCAGGTGGAGCCGGTGATGGAGGGGGCCAGTGGACAGCCACACCCCTTCTCTCTGGCTCACCAAAGAACTCCTTTGTGCCAGGTGCCCCCGAAAGCTTCACCAGGCTCTTGGGCTACAGACCAACCCATGTCTCCCCTCTGCAGCACCCTGCCCCAGGGCTGGCTTTAACGGCAGCTGGCAGTGTCTCTATCCTCCCGCCCCAGGCAGCTCCCTGGCTCTGCTGGAGCCAGCCCAGAGGTGCCATGGAGGTGTGCCAGGTGAGCCAGCATGGTGGTGGGGAGGAGGCACACAGTGCCCCGGCGCTTGTCTACCTGGATCACTGCCATCTTTTGGCATGATCACCTGCCCTGCTGCCTGTGAGTGCGCCTGCTTTATCAGCACCAGCATCTGGAGCTGGGGTGTGTTTGTTGCCATTGGAGCCAGAGCAGTTACTATGGGTAGATAATAATAGCAATCGTAATCCTTCATAATTGGACCAGACTTTGCTGTCTGCAGGGCACTTCCATGCCCATGACCTCATCTGACTTCCACAACCACCCTGTAAGACAGGCGAGGCTAGAGTTACTATCCCCATTTTCCAGCTGAGCAAACACAAGCCCAGATGGCCTGAAGTCACTTCTCCCGTAAGTGGCAGACTTGGGATTGGGCAGGGGACTTTTGACTCCTGGGGCGGTGCTCCTTCTCTATCCATAACTGTCACAACGCAGAGCTGATCTGCTGTTGTTTGGGGGGATGGGGGCGGAGAGCTCTGTGGTCCGGTCACAGGAGGAGTCTGTCCACCTGTGGGGGATGGCTGGCCAGTAACTGCAGGAGCACTGGTATGAAGGTGTGCTAACATCTGTCAGAACATGGGATTCAGGGTAGGAGGAGGCTCAGAGCCACCCAATCCACTAGGGAAATGAAACCAGACCCCAGGAGGGGAAGGAATCATCCAGAGCCACAGCCAGCCCTGAGCAGAGGTGGACCCAGGTCCCTGACTTTGCGGCTGCAAGCTCCAGGTGTCTGTGCTGCCTGAGTCCTGAGCAGGAGCACCCTGGGGAGCCAGGTGGGTGGTACTTGTCTGTAACCCAGTGACTACAGAGGCTGAGGCAGGAGGATTACAAGTTTCAGGCCAGCCCGGGAACTTAGCAAGACCCTGTCTCAGAAAATAAAAAGGGTCAGGGATGTAGCTCAGTGCCAGAGCACCCCTGGGTTCAACTAACAAAAGAGAAAGGAAGGGTACCCCGAAAGGTCTGTAGGACCACCTGGACTGTCAGTTCTTTGCTTGTGGGATTAGAAAGAAGGGAATGGACCTGTAGTTCCAAGGGCCCTGCACAGGGCCACAGCACACACTGACGCCCCTGCATGCTCTGCCTGACTGTGCCCACACACCCCTGGGACTCAGCAGGGTTCCAGGCTAGGAATTCCTGGCCTCATGTGCACGTGTGTGTGTGTGTGTATGTGTGTGTGTGTGTCCCCACAGCAGGAACCATGCAGGTGGCCTTGGAAGGGCTCAGATCTGGTGGGGCAGGAGACCAGGCTCTCATTTGGACCCACCGCTGACTAGCTGGGCTCAGTGTCCCTATCTGGACATCAGGGCCATCTGTCGTGCCCTGCTTGTTTCAAAGGTTGTCCCTGAGGACAAATGGAACAATGGATGGAAACCACCCAAACCCAGAAACACACTCTAAGAACAAGCAAGTCCAGGAAAGAGGTGAGCATGTGAGAGATTTCTCAGCATGGCATGCAAGGTAGGCAGAGCTGCCCTCCTTGGGATGGGTGCCCAGGATGCCTACTCGGGGGCCCCCCATACCTGGTGCCAGGGGTCCACCCTGTGCCAGAAGAACAAATTGCTGCCCCCAAGAACAGGCCCTGCCACTGCTAGACACCACCCAGCATCCCAACCCTTCAGAAGGCAGAGGGAACTGTGGAGACAGGCCAGGAAGGGCCACTGTGGCTCCCTTGGAGGATGACCATGGAGTTGACTACCCGCTGACAGAGGGAAAATAGGTCCCACTGTTGGAGTCAGAAGTCATTTTTCCCATGGGTGGTCACAGCTTAGGAGGTCCCAAGGTGGCCTGTGAATTCTGATGAAAGCCCCTTCAACCGATTCAGGCTAAACCTGGAGTTCAGCAGAAGAATGATGAGGTTACCCTCGTGGGACTCTGAAAACAGGGGGGCCACCAGCTCCATGGCCAGAAGCTACATCAAAGATCATGCAGTGACACTCTCTCGGAGCCCGGGTGGTGGGTGAGGAAACACCACCTCTAAGGGATGCTGCTGTCCCCAGCCACTTAGTATCTGAACATAGCAGTGTGCCTGTGTGGGTGATGGCCCTCGGGAAGTCACTGAGCACCCTGGGAAGCAGGCAGCTAAAACAAAGAGGTGGAGTGACTCACCTGAGGACTCACAGCAATAAAAGGCAGATTCTAAAAGGGGATCGGGCTGTGGGACTCCCTTTAGAGCTGCTGGGACTGGGGGTTTGAGTCTGTGCCCATCACCATGGCAGCTGAAAGCTGGGGCCCTGGAGCCAGGCTACTGGGTCCAAATTCCTGTCCCACCCCCAGATCTTCACCTCTCCAACCCTCAGCTTCCTCATCACCAAAACAGGGGGTCAAGGGTCCAGACCACCCTGCGGAGGAGAACCAAGCGAACTGCCGGCCTGACCGCACAGGAGCAGTGCTCAGCACAGCCGAATGGTCACTCTGTGGGGACAGGGTCCTCCTGCTCCCCAGGCACCAGCCAGAGGGTGTCCTGGAGAGCCACTTGCTCACCTTCCGGTCTTCCTCCCGCTCCGGAGCGGAGCTGCTGGTGTCCCCGGGGCCGCTGGAGGGCATTGCGGGCAGCTGGGCGGTGGGAGGCAGGCTGGGGCTGCGCGGGGCTGGGGGGCTGCCGGGCTTCGGGGAGGGAATTATCGTGGCCTTGGTCAGCGAGAGTTGAGACTCAGCATAGAGCCCAGCTGGAGCCTCGGGGAGACGCGGCCTCAGTTGGCGTGTGGGTCTGGGCCTCTGTGCCTCCACCTGTGGGGGGAAGAGAGCGTCAGCAGGGTGGCGCACCAGGCCCGCTCCCACCTGAGCCCCAGGGCCAGCCGGGCCTGCGACCCCCTGGCCCTGCTCTCCCCTCGAAGCCTCACCAGCACCTCAGACGCAGGGACACCGAGGCCGATTGGCTGGCCAGCACCTGTGCCCCTCGGGCACCTCCCCACCAGGGTGGCCTCCAGGCTGCTGTGGCCGTGGGTGCCACTTCTGGGACTTCCAGAGGCCTCCTGCCTCCTCCTCCTCTGCTCTCACATCCGTCCTTCCCTTTGAAAGCTTCCCGCACCCCCTCCCACTGCGACAGCCCTGGGAAACCCCAGCCTCCCCAGGCCCCCGGCCCTGCCTTTCCCTTCTCCTCTGTCCTCACCCGACCCCACCCCCACGGCTCCTGCCACGTGGAGGAAGTGAGTGGCAGTCACAGGATGTAGTGAAATGAATGTCACCTCACGTCGGGGGCTAGCGCCTGGGCCAGCGCCTGGGCCGGGGAAAGCGGGGGCCTGGCGCAGGCCGGGCTGGCGGTCCAGGGGGCGCCCCGCGGGGCGAGGCGCGGTCCAGGGAGGGTGCGGGCTGCCCGCTGGCCGCCCAGGGACAGGCCCCATCTGCGTGCAGAACTGGTGGGCTCCAGCGAGCCCCAGGCTGAATTTTAGGGGCTTTTCTTCCTCCCTGTTCCAGGTGTGGGCTTCAAGCCAGTGAAATAACAAAGCCTGGTGCCTGGGCCACAGCTGGGTAGGGGTGCTGTGTCAACCCCCCCCCCCCCCCGCAGGGAGCAGAGGTCTCCGCTCCCACCCCCGGAGACAGCGCCAAGCCCCTGCCTCGAGTGCTGGCCCGCGGGAGGGGACTGGCAACAGCAGGAAAGTGGGAGGCAGGCTGGATCGGGGCCATCCACACCCTTCCCCTTCCAGTTCCCGGCTCTGCTTCCCAGCTCTCCTCCCTCTTGGGCTTTTCCTCCCTTCCCCCTCCAGCCAGGGCTCCCTGGAAAACCAGGAGCTGGAGACAGCACAGCCTGGGCTCTCCCATGGGCCCAGCTTCTTCAGGGGTCTGGGTGCAAAGCCTGGGAGGTGGGTGCCTCCTGTCCAGCTCTGCCCTGGGGTAGCCTGAGCAAGCCGCAGGTGGGAGGAGCCTTCTTGGGGCAAGGACAGGAAGGGTCCCTCAGTTACAAACCCAGACAGGATGGAAAGCCTGGGTGTAGGGTGGATGGGCAGCTGTGCCCTCCAGGAGGCCTGGGGGGGGGGGCAATGCACCCTATCTCCCACATCCGGGAGCTCGGCACCTTGCTGGGCTCCATGAGGGTCAGCTGCTGGATCCCTGAGAGTATGGATGGCAACCACGAGTGGTCCGCCCCCCGCCCCCAGATCCTGTGCTAAGCCCAGGACGGCGTTCCTCATGTGGGCAGCTGCCAGTACCTCCTGGTCTATGTGGAATCTAAGGCTCAAAACAGCAATGGGTGGCAGGAGGCAGGAGGCAGGAGGCAGATCTCTTGACTCCTGTGTTCCGAGGGGCGGGTTTCTCTGGGAAGCTACATCCCCCAACTCACACCACCCCACAGAAGCAACTGCAGAGTCCAGTGGAGAGCTCACCCAACCCCGAGCACCCCGAGTCTTCAGCCATTATCAGTCATTGATAGGTCCTCGGTCATTGATTAGTCCTCAAGCAATCATCTCCAATCACCCCCAAGTCAAAAACTTCAAAGGATGCAGAGTCTGGCTAGAAGGAACATTTAGCCCAAAGCCAGCAGATCAGAGCCCGGTTCTGCCTGGGCTTCTCCTCTGGCCCTCAGATCTTTGTCAGTGAGATGGGGAAACTAGTCTGGCTGACCTCCAGGACCTCTTCTAACCCTGACCTGTCACACTGTGGAGGCCCCACGGGCAACAAGGAGCACAGGTGCGAGGCAGGCAAGGCCAGGCACCTTGGGAGCCCCAAAATGGAGACAGGGAGACCCAGGCACAAAGTAAACAAATAGGAGTTAGTCTCAATACTGCTCTGGGGCCCAGAGACACGAGGGAGTGAGGGCCTGTGACACCAGAGGTGCAGTGAGAGAAGCCCTTTCAGAGAACCTCTGTCCCCAGTGGCGAGGAGGAACGCAGATGGGAACGCAGAGCATCACAGGGCACTGACCCCGAGGGAGACATCCCGGAAGGGAAGAAGATATTTCTTCCTCCTCATCTTCCTCCACCCCAGTCTCTGACATCTGAGCTGCATAAATTGTCCTCACAGAAAATGCAGTTTGACTGGGTCAGACTCAGTCTCTTTGTGTTACTCAATGGACCAGCCGTGACCAAAGGGGGCTCTCAAAATCACCCAGCATGTGACCAGACCAGGCTTGTACTGCACAATCGAGGGGCCCCTGGGTGGCCCAGGTCCCAAGCCTTCACGCAGCACTCAGATCTTGGGAGCAATCTTCTCCCAGGCAGTCTGGTTGCAGGGAGCTCCGGGGCCACTGTCCCAGCCCAGCAGCCCGTGTCCCCCATGCTTCACGGCCCTGCTGCCCCCAGCACCAGAGCATGCGCCTCCCCTAGGCCAAGAGCTACACCACAAAAACCACCACCACAAAAAAAGTCCTTGCTAAGACCCCTGCCGCCACAGCCAGCAGCTTTCACTTTCTCTCTGGTACTTTCCATTTCTACGGTGACCCTATTAATGTTTATGACGATGACTTAAAAGAAGTATAAAGAATCCCATCATGGAAACATCTCAGCAATGCCACTAGCCCAGTCACCTTCAGCACCGCTTCAGTTACAAAGCAGCTCTGCCAAAAGATCCGGGATTTTTTTTAAAAATATATATATATATTTTTTTGTAGATGGATACAACATCTTTATTTTGTTTATTTATGTGGTGCTAAGGTTCGAACCCAGTGCTTCACACACGATAGACAAGCGCTCCACCACTGTGCCACAGCCGCACCCCCCCCAAGATCCGGGATTCTGAAGATACACACTTCACCACCTTCTTCTGTCCAACCTCGTAGAAAGGTTTTTTAAGAAGACGTAAAAAATCAAAAGATTGGGCTGAAAGAGAGAAGAGACACTACTAACAAAATCTGGGGATCTAGAAAGCAGACCTGTGACAGTGAAATTTGGAGCAGGAGAGTGAAAGCCAGTCTAGAACACAGAGTCCTCAACAGATATGTGACGTGATCACACCAGGTACTCTGGGACTCGGGTGAAGGGATGCGTGTGTGAAAATAAAGGGTCAATGAAATAAGTGAAATCCCTCCCCACCCCTGAGAAGTCTGAAGGTCTAGGGAGTATAATAAAACAGGGGGCCTTGGCACAGACAGTTGACTGGCAGAACAGAGAGCAAAGATGGTATATGAAGCCAAAGAAAAGAAGGTTAATGGAAATGCTGATGTAGGATCCCTCAGGCTGTTCCCAGGCTGGGCTGGAGAGCAGTGGGAGCCTGACCCTGACCTTCTCCTCTGGAGAATCTAAACTGACCAAGAGAGAAAGGGCTAAGGATGCCAATACTAACATCAGTATCAAAATGGGCTCCAAATGTCTTGCTCAGGTCAACCAATGTGGATTTCAAAATTGACAAGTCCCACCATCGTGCTGAGAGCTTACAATCAGCTTTTTTCAGTTCCTTATTCTTAACCCAGAAAGGACAACCAAGGACTACCAGACATTCAAGGGAAGTAGAAGATAGAGACCAGAACAGATAAACCAAGACTAAGCCCAAACCAAACACAACAATAACAAAAACCATTTGGAGGAAACAGACTTTATGCACAGAGAAGATACTATATCCATGAAACAAGAATGGGATGCTACTAAAAAAGAATAGTCAGATAACTAAAAAAGAACCCCTAGAAATAAAAATCATACTAATAGAAATATAAGACTCAAAAGAAGACTGGAAATAGAACTACCATATGATCTAGCAATTCCACTACTGGGTATATAGCCAAAGAAAATGAAATCAGTATGTCAAAGATATATCTGCACTCCTGTGTTTATTGCAGCACTATTCATAATAGCCAAGATATGGAATCAACCTAGGTGTCTACCAATGGATAAATACACAATGTAGATACACAATGGAATATTATTTTATCATACAAAGAACAAAAGCCTGTCATTTGTAGCAACATGGAAAAGCCTAGGGGACTTTATGTTAAGTGAAATAAGCCAAGAATAGGAAGAAAAATACCATGTTTTCATTTATATGTAAAAGCTAAAAATGTTGATTTCATAGAAGTACCGAGTAGACAGTTGGGTGCAGTGGTGCACACCTGTAATCTGCAGGAAGATCACAATTTCAAAGCCAGCCTGGGCAACTTAGTGAGAAATTTTTCACATCTGAAAACAGGAGTTACAGAAAGAAAGAATAGTGGGGGGAAAATCACCAATGAAATAAAATAACTGTAAAGAATTTCCCAAAACTGAAAGATGGGAGTTGCTCCCTTGAAAAGCCTAATTGTCCAACACACAGATGAACACAGCCCCACACCAAAGCCACACTGTGAACTTTCAGAACACTGAGACAGAGAGAAGAGCATACCCCTTACCAGAGAGGGAGAAAAGTGATATAAAATGGGTCAGGAATTAGAATGGCTTCAGATTGCTCAATAGCAATCTTGAAAACAAGATGATAAAGCCCTCCCCTTAAACTCTTTTTTTGGGGGGTGGGTGGGTACTGGGAATTAAACTTAGGGGCACTCGACCATTGAGCCACATCCCCAGCCCTGGTTTGTATTTTATTTTAGAGACAGTGTCTCACTGAGTTGCTTACCACCTCGCTTTTGCTGAGGCTGGCTTTGAACTTGCGATCCTCCTGTCTTAGCCTCCTGAGAGCTGGGATTATAGGCATGTGCCACCATGCCCGGCTCCCTTCAAAAACTTTAAAAACAAAAATATTTACTTTTTAGTTGTAGTTGGACAAAATACCTTTATTTCACTTATTTATCTTTATGTGGTGCTGAGGATGGAACCTAAGGTCTCGCACGTGTGAGGCGAGCGCTCTGCCACTGAGCCATAACCCCAGCCCCCTCAAAAATTCTTAAAGATGAAACAAACCTTAATTCTCCAGTTAAAATTCTTCCCCCTGGGGCTGGGGATGTGGCTCAAGCGGTAGCGTGCTCGCCTGGCATGCGTGCGGCCCGGGTTCGATCCTCAGCACCACATACCAACAAAGATGTTGTGTCCGCTGAAAACTGAAAAATAAATATTAAAAAAATTAAAAAAAATTCTTCCCCCTGACAAATTATCTTTAAGTGCGAGTGGAATTAGGTCTCAAGCCCTTCTCTCTGGAAGCCAGGGAAGATGTCCTCTGAGCCACAGGAGACACAGCACAGAGGAGAAGGAAGTGCATCTGGGGAAGAAGGTGAGGAGGCTGCCTGGTGCACCCGCACAAGCCCACAAGCCGCAGGCGATGCCACGCCCACCTAAGCGGTGTGACCAGTCTGAGGCCTGTGGGGTGCGACCATCACCATTCCCTCTGCTGCAGAACCTGGCAAAGCACAGGGACAGCTCACAGCTTGACTCCGCAGTCTGAACCCAGGCACAAAACAGGAAGTCACAGAACAGCAGCTACCACATGGCACGTGCCTAGAGCGGCTGGCCGGAGAGAAAGAGTGAAACCTAGAACTGAAACATGTTTTCTTAGCTGCTGTGGCTGTCCTTGTGGACCACCAGACTGAGGCTCTTAGGTGTGGGAGGAATTAGCAACAGGTACAAAGAAAACAAGGCAGGGGAACAAACAAGGTAACGATTAACTTCAGGGGGTAGAAGGCAACGGAAAGACCAGAAACCACCCTACTACACCAGGAGGCTCCGCTGAGAACAGTGCTCGTACCAACACGATAGTGGACACACTGTGCTGATCTAGCAAACGTGTGTACACATGTGTGTGTATATGTACACACACATACATGTTGCATGTGCCACCAAATTAATGGCTTAATTCAAGACAAGTTGATTATCTTGCAATTATCCTGCACGTGGGAGGTACAGCGGTTCTCAGTGGTTCTCCTGGCCAGGTGAACGTCCAGGTGTTCTTTTCTGGAAGCTCTAGGAAGAATCCATTTTCCTGACTTTCCCAGCTTCTAGAGGCCGTCCCTGTTCCTTGATTTATGGCCCCTCCCATCTCTAAAGTCACTGATGGACATTCTCTCTCCCATCATGCCACTCTGTCTCTGCGTTTGTTACTTCTTTCTGACTTTCTTTATGTTTCATGTCTTTCTTTCTTTTTGCTTCAGGGGATTGAACCCAGGGGCAACTCACCACTGAACTACATCCCTGTCCCTTTTTATTTTTTAATCTTGAGACTGTGTCTTGCTAAGTTGCTGAGGCTGGTTTTGAACTTGTAATCCTCTTGCTTCAGCCTTCAGAGCCACAGGAATTACAGGCATAGACCACCACGGTGCCTGGCTTCTTTATCTTTCATTTTTAAGGACCCTGTGGCTCCACTGACTCACCCAGATAATCCAGGATAACCTCTCCGTCTCAAGGGCCCTGATTTAATCACATCTGCAAAGGCCTTTTGGCCATGTAAGGCAACATATTCACAGGCTCGGGGGATCAAGATGTAGCCATCTTTGAGGGGCTCTTATTCTGCCTATTACATGTTTACACATATATACATCAACATATGCATACTCATTTTTGAAAGAATATTGGAATGAGACTATAGGAGTAAGCCTAGCACACACACACAAAAAAAAGCTATTTAGGAGGATGGCTGGAGGAGAGAAAGATTGGCCATGTCAGAGAATCTATCAAATAGGAAATCAAAGGAAAACATCTACATAGATTAATTGAAAATGTGCAAATTACTCAGAAATGAGATGTAGCCAGGCCACCACTTATGAAAATAGTGACAGCCTCCCAGTTACTCTGGAGGCTGAGGCAGGAAAATCACAAGTTCAAGGCCAACCTTGGCAACTTAGTGAGACCAGATCTCAAAATAAAAAGGGGTAGGGGTGTAACTCAGTGGTAGAGTGTCCTGTGTTCAGCCCCCAACATGAAGGAAGAAGGAAAAGAGATAAAGAAAGGCAAACAAACAGGAGACGTAAAACTGCAGGCAGAGCGGGCTCCCAGGGTTGAGAGTGGCCGCCCTGAGGAGGGGCAGAGGAGCTGCGTTTTGTTAGGGCAGTGAGCACCACTGGACTCCTTAGATCGCGCTCTGTGCTGCTGTAAATACAAACTAATTTTTGGAAAGAGGGAATGGGGATGGGAAAACGCTTCACCCCACCCAGCCACGGTGGCATTTGCCTCCGCTTCCTCCCCTATCAATACGAAAGTGGCCACGGCCATCGCCCCTCCGTGGCTCAGTGAAACCAGCACATCCCACAGAGGCACCTCACCAGCTCCTCAGCCTACGCAGAGTTCCATCACCAGCTACAGGAGCGGTGCCTCCCTCCGCCCCCACCCCGCCCCCTCATGAAATATTCACCCCTCCAGTGACATCACTTCCCCAGGGCAGCCCATGCTGAGCACCTCCTTTCCGTTCCTCCCAAACTCGGTGTCAGGGCTGCGAAGTTCCAACCACAAACTGGCTCCCTCACCAGCCTGCCTCAGGCCAAGGACCCGCAATTCAATGTCCCCCACCCCCCACCTCAGGACTGTCCCACTCAAAGAGTCAGCACCCACCCACTGTCCCCAAGGTCAGCCACCTTCCTCACCTACCCCAGTCTCCCCAGCACAGGCAAGCTGACCATCCCCGGCCTCAGCTCTTCCTTGCTTCAACCAGCTCCAGCTAGGTTGCCCCTCACAGCAGCCCTTGGCACCACCGTCAAATCCATCAGTGCCCACAGGCCAAAAGCTTCGCTCCACCAAAAAAAATCCCAATGGCATCATCCTAAGAGCCTCCTCCCCATCTCCAGGCCTCTATGGGAAGGCAGGTGAGGACATTCTCTGGGGGTTTGGCTGTGCCCCGCTGAGCCCACGCCACCCCATTGCAGAGTCAGGGCCTGTCCAGGCGCAGCCAATCAGAGGCCTCCCTGGAACTTCTTCACTGATGCTATGAAAGATGCTAATAGGGTGGCACGTGAGCCAGGGGCTACCAGCAGACTTCCTGTGGCCGCGAGGGCAATTTGGGCTGAGGACAAAGAGCAAAGAGGTGAAGACAGGGATCAAAGGTGGCAGGCACGGGGGGCGCTGCACCTGGCTGTACCTGTGGTGGCCATCCCTGAGCTCCCGGCTGTGGGTGTCCTAACTCTCACACTCGGTAGTGAGCGGACACGGGCCTGACTGGGGCTGATCACCACCTTGGAGTGTGCAGTGTTCTCAGCTGTAAAGTGGGGGCATAATAGCACTGCCTCACAGGGTCATGGGGAGGGTCAGCTCAAAATGCACTGGGAGTGCTCATGAGAGCACCTGGCACAGAGAAAGAACCCCATAAAGCTTAACGATTATTAGTGCCTGACTCATCCACCCACAGATTCCTCTCTTTTCTCGAAATCCCTGGAGTGCCTGTAAGTGGACGTCGCTCAAGCCGGAGCGTGTGTGTATTATGCTCCTGGTTGTGCCAGGCGTGAGCCGTGCTCTGCGATGCCAACAGCTTACTTACGCCTCACTGGTGCCCTCTGAAGTGGGTGCTATTTTTATCCCCATTTCCCAGATGAGAAAAATAAGGTACAGAAAGGTTCATAAAAACTGTTTTTTTGAACACAGTAAGAGGCGGTCCAAACCCAGACCCAGGCCTATACTGTTCAGAAGCCAGTTCTCCCCTCCATCTTAGTCCCTCGTGACTGCCAAGTGACTGTGGGCATGGTTGGTCAGAACAGTTTCCAGCCAGCCCCCTTCTGGTTAGGCTGGTGTGCACTGGGGCAGGGAAGCAGGTGGCGGTGGGCTTGCCACCTTCTAATCACAAAACCCTTCTAAGCCAGTGAAAGGTTTAGTTTGTTTGTTTGTTTTTGGCGGTGCTGGGGATTGAACCCAGGGCCTGTGCATGCAAGGCAAGCACTCTACCAACTGAGCTATATCCCCAGCCCCAAACATTTATTCATTCAACTATTCACTGAACACCTACCGTCTGCCAGGCACAGTGCTCCAGGACACGCTGTCCCATTTAATCCTCATACCAATCCTATGAAGCCTAGGAAGTACGTCCCATCGTTATTCCCATCTTACAGAAGAGGAAATGAAGAGGTTTATTACCTCTCTAAGACAGCACAGCTAGAGAGTTCCAGGGCGAGATTATGAATCCAGGTCCATCCAACCTGGAGCCCTTGCAAACACAGCGGCTCTCAGATGGGGACGTTAAGCACAGACCTCAAAGCCACTTCCACAGTGCTCTGTGCCCCTGGGGTGACCCCAGCTCACAAATAACAGCCTCATAACAGAGCTTTCTATTGAGCTGGGAAGAGGTACAAATGGGTCCAGTGGGTGATGAAAGGCAGGAAAGCATCGTGAGTCCCCTCCCCCTACCTGTCCCATCGTCTCCCAGAGCAGTGACAGGCTCTGGGTTGCTGTAAACTGGGGGCCAACAGAAGGCTGAAGGGGACCCCACGGACTTCTAGAGGGAGATGTCTATCTGCTAACCCCCTTCCTTCAAGTATAGCCTCTCTGCGTCTTGAGTCAGGCTGGGTAAGGAGGAGGGGCAAGGGGAGGCTCAGTGCCACTTTAGAGTGAGATGACATCATCACCCATTGCTCTTTCAGAAATACCACTTGTATCCACCCACCCACTGCCCACGGAACACCAAAAGTCACCGGTGACAGGTTAATAGTCCTGCCAGCCTGTCCCAATTTTGGAGCCCATTAGTCTGGCTTGGGAGTCACAATAAGGTGACTTTGGCTCTCGCACACCCCTGGAGGCCAGGTCACTGTGCCTGCACAGGTACTGCCTGCAGGAGCATTTACGACAACTCCACACCTGCAGCCAGGATGGCCGCCACGGGGCGGGCTGAGTCTGAGTCAGACTCCTCTGCTCACGCTAATGGTTACCATGACACAGCCCCAAAAGTGTGTGTGGGGGGAAGTTTATACCCAAAATAGATGCTGTTAAGGAGTTGGAATTGTTCTCAGGAGCCAAAATGAGCCACCAGAGATTTCCATAAAGGAGTCTCCATTGCCAAGGGTGTACCCACAAGGGGCCATGTGTGCTGTGGCGGTCAGGTGGGTTTCCACGGCTCAGGCATCAGGGGCTGAAAGTCCATGTGAAAAATCAGTCATGTGGTCGCTGGCAGGCTTCGTGGCAGTCATGAGTGCCAATCTGACCTTATCCTCCCCAGGAGGTGTGGCCCAAGAGCCACCCCGTGTGCCTCTCTGGTGTAAAGAATGTTCCACACCTGCCAACTCCAGACCCTCTTCATGAATTCTCCCCTTAGTTCCCTGGGTTTGGCCCCTGCTCCCTACCCCATACCTCGGAAACCCTGTGGGGACACAGACTGCCTTCAACCCCCAGAGGAAAAATGCTTCCACCAGGGAATTCCAAAATGGTTCCACTGGAAAGTGAGATATCTTCCTGGGTTTTGTTTTTGGACCCCCTGGCCATTGAAACCACAGATAAAGGAGTTACTCTACTGTGGGGAGTGACGATTACCAAGGAGAAACTGATTGCTGATACTCGGTAAAGCCAAAGAAGGCTAAGTCTGGAACCTGGGAGGTTCTCCCACGTGACTCTTAGAACTTCTGTGCTCTAAAGTAGGGATTCATGGAAAACTACAGTAACAACAGAATCAAGACAACGGCTCAGATCCTTCAGGAATGGAGGTTTGGGTCACTCCATTAAGTTAATGCAGCATGACTTGCTGAGACACTGGCTGAGAGCAGAGATGCAGAATGGGAATGGGAGAGGGAAACCGGACAGCCAGTGTGGCCTTGTGAACAAAGGCAGAAATGGGGACTGAGGCATTTGTGCATATTTCCTATTTACTGGGATGTGTATTCATTTGCATATATAGTTACCAATTGTCTTCCTCTTTTTTTCTTCTTCCCACTGTTTTCTATGTAAATTGTTAGCGGTTAACTTTTTAATTTACTTGTTAGGTAACAAGAGTCAGGGGACTCTGGCTGAGTTTGAGAAGTTATTTCTGTAGCCAGGGGTTGGTACACAGATTATTGGGACTCTACTTGGGCAAGAGGATGAGAATGTCACAAGGATAACTATGTCTTGACAGTAGATATCTAGTCATTTTGCTGCTGCACAGGAGTTTGGATGAGTGTAAGGGGTGCAGAGGGAAGCTATGTAGCCAAAGGGGTGGCTACATAGCCCTTTAAATACTTTTCCCCTTTCCTGGCTGGCACAACATTAACTTTGTCAGTGGGGGGCACTGCAGAGACATTGAAGGAGGAAGGAGATTTCCTTCCCAGACCCAGTCTGCTCTCCTGGAGGGCTTCCACATTGTACACAACTCCTCCAGCAGCCAGATCCTGCAGCCTGGATGCTTTCCAGCATTAGGTTCTTGCAGGAGGTGAGCTCCCAGCACCCAGCTCTACCGTTGCAGCTGCTCTGGCACCTGGTTCCCACAGCCCAGCTTCTCCAACACCTGATTTTAGCAGTGCGGGCTAACCAGCAGCACCCCACAGCCAGCAGCTTCACCCAGCACTCACCTGGGGAGTTTAGGAGCAGTGCCTCTAGTAAGATCCTTCCCCTTGAACAACTTCCCTTGGGACCCAAAGGATGCACTTCCAATAAGTCCCAGAGTGCAGATTTCTAGAAAGTTCCACCAACATGGCTCCAATGACTTTTCTGCCATCCAGGGAGCCACAGCATGCCCTCTCCATCCTGGTCTGAACCTGAGCCCTGGGGGCCTCTTTCTTGGGCACTCTATGGCAATGGTAGTGGTAGTGGCTATTTTTATATCGTCTATTTCTGTATTCTTTGGAGTTCCTGGCACTAACCAATCTCTCATTATCCCAATCCCCTGGTACCACTGACCATTCTTTAAACTTTCCTTGTTCAAAACACCATGTGGTTTCTGTCTCCTGTGTGGGCCTTCGCTGAAGTCACCCACAGCCTCCCAGGGCTTTTTTCTATCCTTGTGGTCCTTGAGCTCAATTCAGGAGCCCTGGTAGCTAATGACGCCCTGCTTCAAGCACTTGCTCACCAATCAGATATCCAGTGCCACTGCTGTGTCGGCCGGGGGTGAACAAGGGACCCCTGCTTCTGGAAGCTCACAAGCCAGTGGCCTCCTCCTCCCCCTTCCCTCCACCCTCCTTTGGTGTCTCCCCCTCTTCCCCAGCCGCTCAGCGCAGACAGTTCACATGCAGCTTCCTCAACCAAACACCTGATGCCTAATGAGAAGTTTCTAAAATTGACTTTGACAATGGCCACACAATTCTGTTTGTGTACTAAGACCATCCAATTGTACATATACATGGGTGATTCGTATGGAATGTTCTTATAGCTTCTATTTCTGTACTCTTCAGAGTTCTTGGCACTGGCCAATCCCTCATTATTCCAATCCCCTGGTGTAGCTGATCATTCTTTATATTAAACTTTCCTTGTGCAAAATCCCATGTAGTTTTTGTCTCCTGAATGGGCCCTCACTGATAGAGTCAGTGAATAATATCTTTTTCTTTTTTGTGGTATTAGGAATTTAACCCAGGGGTGTTCTACTTCTGAGCCACATCCCCAACCCTGTTTTTAAATTTCGTTTTGAGAGGGTCTCACTAAATTGTCAAGGCTGACTTTGAACTTGTGATCCTTCTGCCTCCGGCTCCCGAGTCACTGGGATTACAGGTGTGCACCACCACACCCGGCACGGATTATATATTAATAAAGTTGATACATATCTCTAGCTCTCCATCTCTATTTATTTGAACTCTGTGATGCCAATATTTTCCACACACGGTAAGATCTAAACTCTGGTCTTGTCTTACACCAGTGGGTGGCTACAGAAAGACCTCGGCCTCCACCTCTGGCCTCACCCTCCATCTCTCCCAGCCAACCCCCCCATTCCATGTCTAGTCATAGTTCTCAGCTGACATCCCCTGCTCCACACAGTGTCTGCCCACACCACTCTCTCCTCCAAAATGGGGCTCCTCCCAGAAGTCCCCCAGTTCCTCTCTCCCTGACCCTCAGTCTGACATCTCTCTTTCCTCCATTTGCCCCCTTCTCCTTGTCTACCCACCTGGGGTCTTTAATCAGCTTCTGTGGGGGGTTGCTCAATATGTCACGTGTATGTGGATGTTTCTATTTTCCCAAATAGATGAGGTCAGAATTCATGTCTTGCCCTTTCCTGGTGCCTTCTCCTCACCCTGCAGCCCATAGTTGGGGCTGCTCCTGCCCCCCCAATTCCGGGTGACCCTTGAGGCGGAGAGGACTGTGTGAAGTCACTCCCAGGCAGCTGCAACATCCCCAGCACAGTGCTGCGGTGCCTAGAGTGACCCCCCACAATCCCCATTCTAGGGGTCACTTGGCAGGGCCCCCAGGCACTGTACCAATGGAAAGGCCATTTTCAGGAACCCCAAGGACAGAACTGACACCTGGCAAGGGGGGTACAGGTTCTCCTGTCCCCAGATGCAAAGCCGAAGGGGGTCATGATGGTTCCAGGGTGCCAGTGATCCACAGGAAACAGAGGGCAGGTGAGTCCCTTTCTCCTGTGACCTCCCTGTCCAAAAGTACCCACGGACACGCTTCCCCGACCCCGATTGTGTCATCAACTCCCTAGGCTAAGTGATACCCTCAATCACCCAGCTGACCCACTCCAAGGTCAAAACTAGGAGGTCCCCAAGGGTCTTCAGGGACTGGAAGCTGCTATTGGGGCTCAGCCTCTCCCCACCCACTAAGGCAGAACGGAGCTGCTGCTCTCAGAACTATCCATGGCACCCTAAGCTGCTTTCCCCTCACCCTCCACCCCAGCCATTTGTGGAGGGGATCAAGCAAGGAGGAAGAGCTCCAGGATTCTGAGCAGCAAGTCCCAGAACCACCAGCCCCTCCCCCAGACCCCTGCTGCAGCCCACCCACCCTTCCACCCTCAGGTGGCTCAGCCAGACCCCACTCTGGCTCTGTCACTCAGAAGTGTGGACCTCAGTTTCCCAATCTGTAAAACAGGCACAGTGCTGGCATGTGGTAGGCACTCAGTAAATGTTCATTTAAGACGTTACATGGCTCAGAAAGAAAAGCCAGTATGGTTCTCAGGAAACCTAGACTCCTGCTTAATACTCCATCCAAGGGTGCTGGCACGTGCTCCTAGAATAAAAGCTGTGGCTTCACCCAGAGCGATGACTTTCCACCCATCATTGTGGCCTTAGGAGTCTCTCGCAGCCACACAGACTCACATACACACACAAGCACACAGACAGACAAATACCCAGCCATAAACACACAGACACAGATGCACACAGAGACAGACACAGATACAAACACAGACACAGATGAGCACGCAGAGATACACAGAAACAGACACATGAGCACAAGCACATGTGCACCCAGCTACAGAGACACACAACACCCGCAGACACACGCAGATGCACGTGCACACGCTGAGAGCAACCCACAAAGGCACGCACCCCCCTGGAGCCGCAAGCCTGGGGGCACCTGGAGCAGGGGGCTGGTGGCCACCCCCACACAGGCACATGCTTGCACATTTCACCTACTGTATGGGCCAAAGAGGCATTTGGAAACCAGCTTGGGAAGCTCATAACCATTCATAACATTGTTCTGAGAGAAAATACAAAACATTGCCCTATAAACAAACATTTGCAATCGAATTCCTCCAAAAGCTGGGAATTGCCTGTACCAGAAAACTAACAGAGCAAGAAGAGAAAAACCACATAAACTTGGTTTGCCTCTGCAAAATTAATACCAATTACAAAAACATTTATGTGAACTGCTTACCATTTACACCTAATTACCATGCAGCACAATTATGCATATCATTAAGGGTATGCCAGATTAATTACGCTGTACATTTCATTTGATTACAGCACCACACCCTGGGTTCAGATAGGCCCAGCCTCCAGAGGGGCAGGCTAAGGCCTGGGTCCTCTCTGTTCAAACCAGAGAAAAATGGATTCCACACTCAAGTAAGCAGCAGTCCCCACCCAGGTCGCAGCCCTAGCCAGAGACAGCCTGATACTTGCCAGGCCTCCTGGCCCACATCACCAGCACAAGAGCCCCTGCTGAAAAGCCACCCCCCCCAAACCCAAACCTCTGGAACGCAGGGATGCTTCAAAGATCTCCCCCACCAGAGTAGCTGCAGATCACAGGTCCACAACATGGCAAAGAGCCACCATGTGTGTCCCTCACAGAGGATTCTGGCCCCACTGTTTCCTGAGATCTGGCTGCACAAGCAGGACAGCCCACCCCAAGTCCAGGCCAAGTCACCCCCAATCTCACCTCCCCAACCCCACCAGGGCTCTCACCCCTTTCCCCTGGCACACTGAGCCAGCTGCAGGAGGAGGTCCCAGAGGTGGTCCCACTGAATCTTGTGACTATCCGCCCTGACTCCCCTGAACCCTCTGCTCTCCACACAGCCCTAGGCAGCTCGGCACCCACGCTCCCTCTCAGTTATTAAAACGAGAAAGGAGCTGACTCCCTTTCCCATGCTCAGCAGAAGCTCCTCACACACCAGGGTGACTCAAGTCGAAGGAAAAGAACTGGGAATAAGAGTCACTGGGACCTCACAAAAGGATCTTTGCAGGAACAGGGAGCTCAAAACTGACTATGACTATGGGACCGGGGATGGGGGGGGAGGGGGACAGGCCTCTTGGGAGGCAAAGCACCAGAGGAGACTCAGCTAGATAGAGGGGAGGGAGGGGGAGGGAGGGGCGTATATACCGCCTCTGCTAAACAGGGAACCTACATGGCAGAATGTTAATCTTCTTACACCTGTGAGGCCAACTGGATAAGAATTCTTTTAAAAGATGAGTGAAATAAAATATCCAGGTTTAGCACAAGATGCAACATTCGAGCAAACAAACAAACACACACACAAATCTGTGATGTTACATCCGCTCCAAAGATGGCACCACCAAGGCCCACAGAGGTTAAGAGGTCTGCCCAAGGATACACGGCTGGGAGGCGGCACAGGGAAGGTGATACCACTGCCTGTCCAGCCCGAGACTGATGGCACCAGCATGATGCCACGCTGGCCCTTGCCTCTGCCTGGCTTCGGTGCTGCTGATGTGGCTCAGGTCATTTTTCTAGAAACTCTTTGGAAACAGCTTTCAGATTATTCTACATGTGACACACAAAAGACTCATTTCTATTTGAAAGAAACAGTTTTCATATCTTCTCTGTTCGCTTAGCAAAAATGCTGTCCCCAGCTTGTCCCCTCCTATCTTGGCCAAACAGCCTCTCCATGGACAGTGGCTGGAAGGCCCGACAGCTTTACCTCAATTTCCAGTCTACACATAATTCTCACAGGGTGGTGGGACTTACCTATACACGCAGCCAGAGAGTGGAGTGACAGGGTCTAGGCCTTGCTGCTCATCTCTGGAGGGAACCACAGAGAAGCAGAAGCCCCAGCACAGGTCCCCAACATCAGCAAGTGCCTGGTTAAGTCACTGCCTCCCTAAAGCATCTGCAGGGCTGCCTACCAGTGACGAACCACATGCCCCTTTCTCAGCCATCCCACTGGACGCCCCCTCCAGGCCTGTGATTCAGGCTCTCTCCTCCTTCTGCAAGCCTGGCCCCTGTCCAGGCTCCTCTGAGGAAATCCCACCCACCCTCCAGCCCCAACTTCAATGCTGCTTCCCTGGGAAGCACCCCACCTCTCCCCCACGCAGCTGGCTGAGCTGCCCCCACTCCCATCAATGAGCAGCCCTTCCTGCCTCTGCTTCCTGAGTGTCCCTCAAAGCATGCCCTCCTCTAAGCCCACACCACTGCCCCTGCTCCTGCATCAGCCTTCCACCTGGGCTCCCAGTCACCAAACTTACCTGTCCCAGTTCTCCACCTTGATGTCCCCAAATGATCTTTCTCACATATAAACACGAAGCTCCTGGCCCAACATCCCTCATGGATAACATCCCAGCCCCGGTGGCCTGGCCCAGCCCAGCCTCGGGCTTTCTATCCTGGCATTCCCTACACTCCAGCCACATCGGGCCAGAACATGCCCTTGACCACCTAACTAATTGCTCCCTGCTCTTCAACTCAGCTCAAGTGTCACATCCTTCAGAAAGCTCTTCCGGACCTTCACTCCCCTCTGAGATCCAGTCAGGGCTTCTCCCAGCTGCCCGCACTGTGACTGGCCTCGCCACACTCCCACCTAAGCCACTGGCTCCTTGGGTCTCTCCTCTGTGTGGCCAATGCCCAGTACCCAGAGGTTCCTCATAAATGCCCTCTGTGGTCTGAGGCAAGGGACTTCCAGAGAAGCAGCTCAGGAGCCGTCAGGCCTGCCACTAGCTCTCAGATGCTAGGCTGCTGGGAGGGTGTTGACAGAAGAAGACTGAGAGGCAACTACCCAGCCCCAGTGGGCTTTGCAGCTGAGCTTTCAGTACCAGGCAGGGCCCTCAGGCCACCACCAGTCAGGCTGGGAAGTGAGGCCGCGAGTGCATGGCAACAAGCAGCGCATTGTTGCCGGTAATAAAACCATTAGGAGCCATTGCTGAGTGCAGCTGCCAGGCCGCTGTGGTCTAGACCCTCCCATGCCTCCAGGCCGTGGCACAGCCAGCCTGCCAGCAGACCCAGAACCCAGAGCAGAGGCCTGTCTGGCCCCAAGGAGACCAGGGGACAGGGAGGGAAAGAGTGCCCAGGGGTTGCAGATACTATGTGGGCAGGGGTCTCTATACAGTCAAATCCTGGCTTTGTGGAGGAAGAAATGGAGGTCCAGAAAGGTCAAACTCCTTGTTGGCACTGGGAAAAGGGACCTGGGTCAGACAATGAAAGCTGGTGGATAGAGATATCTTTCTCTGTCCATGCCACGGCTCTCCCTCCAGCCCAGAATCCACTGTGGGCTTGGGGATCATTCTCATCGTGACTCTCTCTTCCTTTCACCTAAGGGTGATGAGGACAGGTCACCTTTGCACCAGAGCCTTCACAGGGGTTGTCCTCACTCTTTGCCACCCAGGAACTACCCCTACTTGAAGAGGTGCGTACCTCCTTGGCAGCTCACTACATTCGGGCTGTTTCCATCAGCGTCTGCATTTTGTTCAACTCTGGTAAGATGAGGACACCCTTCTCCCTGAGCTACAGATGAAAACCCTGCATCTCACAGCTGTTCAGGGCTCCAGCAACTGAGCCTAATACAATATGATAATCCCCTGGTAGGGGAGGTCTGTCCCACTACCCAGTTCCTTTTTTGCCCTGCACATCTGTCCCTACCAGCCTAGAACTAAGGGACTGTTCTGCAGAGAGACCAGGGACTGGCTCTGCTTGCCTCCCTGCTGGGAGCCATTCATTTCTCCTTCTGCCTTCTTCCAGAGGAGGCTGGCAAAGACCCTTTCTTGTGCTGTTTAACACGGGGAGCTTTAGAGAGGACGGGAGCTCTAAGACACACCTATGGCTGGGGAGGAGAGAAGACTGTAGAAGGGGAGTGGTCTGATATCTCTATGCCTGGGCTGGATCACCTGCATGAACGCCTGGGCCAGGCCACAGTCGTGTCTTCAGCTCCTGGAGAACATCTGGGCCTCAACAGTGCACCAAACTGATGTCTTTCAGGAAGATCCTCAATGATGTGTTTCTCACCCTGGGTAGGAACAGTTTTGAGTCACCATTCTAGAAAGCTAACTCTGTCCACTGTCCCTGGGGGACAGAGTTCAGGCAGCTGCCTATTTTCTACTTGTAGTCCCTGCCAGTCCAGGTCTTTGCCCTGAAAACTTTCTAGAAAAGATACTCCCTGCAAAGGTTTAGTTTACTCCAGTAACCTTGACTTGTCTGTAGATCAATTTCTTATCCGTTATGAAAAACAGTTTTGTTCTCCCCACTAGGATGACTTAAAATTCTTTTTCACAATAATATCCATAAACTTTCAATATATGTGATTTTTTTCCCTTGATATCTGATCATTGTCAATAACTCATCAAATTTCTCATTCCCATCCTTGGTATCCAATCACCCTGGCTGCCTTTAGCAAGAATCCTATTATGTCTCTTTGCCAGGCTCCCTATCTTATCCTGACCTCTAGCCCTGCTCCTGGCTAAGAATCGACACTGGTTCAGGCTATTCAGAATGGAGCCCAGTTCTACACTATGGACTCTTTCCCCCTGCTGCAAAAGTTCCCAAATAAAATCTGTTTTTAACCGCTTTTATTTTTTTTTAAGGTATAGTTTTATTTTTGTTGTTATCATTAAGAAACAAACACATGTTCATTTACATTTTTTCAAAGAATACAAAAATGTATAAAGTAAGAAGGCAAAATCCTTGCTGACAGATTGGGTGTATATCCTTCCAGGACAACTTTTTTATGTGCATACTGGTCCACGCATACATGTTAATATTTGTATTTATTTTAAAGGAGTTTTACAAAAATGAGAATATACTATGCATGCTGCTTTTTGGGTAAACCAATACCAATTCATGGGCATTTAACAAGTCAGAATAGACACCCTTCCTACCTCATTTAAAAGGTTCTGGAGGATCTATTTAGATTCCCCTTTATCTATAAATTTATTTAGCCTTCCAGAATCTATAAAATTAATCACACAAGACCATCCCTTCAAGAAGCCTCCTTTCCAAGATGCTGCTTGCTAGCGTGTTGGAGGATTCCTGGTCTGGCACAAGTTGGGGCACACTCCCCTGTGCCTCCCAGGGTCCTCTGGGGAATTGAAGGGAGGCACACTCCAGGGCCTTGCAGACATCACGATGACACGGTTCATGTCCTGCCAATAGCTCAGTCAACCACAAATCTAACCCCTCAATCCCATAATCTTCACTCTAAGCATCTTTTTTAACACTTTCAAGTAAGGGTCATTGGAACGCTGTGATCTAGCTGAGTAGGTCTGGAGCATTTTCTGTACTGACCCCCAACTAATCTATAACAAGAACACTGATCTAGGACCCAGGAGACTTGAATCCCAGCTTCCCTGTTGCTGGCTAGAAAAGATGGTCCTCCGTCCATCCCCTCTTTGCACCCAAATGGGGTGCTAACAACAGGCTGAGAATTAAATATGACCTTGACATTTGAAACAGAAACAGAGGAGCAGGATCAATACAGATGACCGCAGGAAAGAGAAAATAGGAACCTGGTCGTATATCTAAATAAGGTCGGGAAGGCTTAGGGGTCAGAGAGGAGCAGAGCAGAATAGGAGGGGGGCCTGCAGACACCTCTGCTGCTAGAAAATTAATCCACTCCCCACCAGGACTTGGCCAGGAAACCTCCAGGCATCTGCATCTCCTCCCCAACCTCTGTCCTCCAGACAGGCAGTGGCCATGGATGTGATCAGCAAGGGAAATGTGGCCTGGCTGGACAGTGGGCCCTGTCCATGGACTGTCCTCACCAAAGGTTGCTAGGTACCTGCCCCCACACCTGGGGGCACTGTTGCCTGCCCAGGCCCCTCCCCTCTGAGTAGGCAGCTGAGCTCTTCAGAGTGTGGGGGAGGTAGAAGAGGGCAAGGGGAGTCTGCATGTAGAGGCTCGAATCTGCCATTCCAATCCCATTTCCCTCCTACCCTTCGTAGGAATGTCCTGGATGCTGGGGTATCTAGATCTGGAGAGTGATCAGTGGGGGATATGGAAACCTTTGAAAGACCAGAGGAGGGACCCTCTGCCTCCAACCACACTGTGATTGCCATCGCAGACATGGACACTAGCACTTGCCCTGGCATTCAGTGGCCATGACCCCCTGGGGCTGTGCACTTCAAGCCTGCTCAGCTCCTCTCCAAGTCTGAACTCTTGGGCTCTTGTCTATGGAATATAAAGAATCAATATCCTATTCCCAAAGAGCAGCTCAGTCAGCCCCTCCAGCTGCCCCCTTCTGTTCTGCCTTCTCTCCACCCTGCCCCCACCCTCAGATGCAAGCTGTTCAGAGCTGCTCCAGGGGCCACACAGACTTTAGGAGTCCCAGGAACCTTCTCTCCAAACCAATTCAGGGCCTCAATCTGACCTCCAGCATACCCCAGGCCCCAGCCACTTCCCCAGCCACTGTCCCCACACTGTGGCTGCTTCAGATGATACTCTTCCCCCGGCCCTTCGGAGCTCTGAGACCCTTCTGAAGTGTCCCCTCCTCCAAGAAGCCTTCCTTGACCCCCTCGGCTATTTATGGCCTCCCTCTCCTTTGAGCACTTCACTTCTCCCAAGATGCTCATACTGCAGCATTAATTAGTTGGGTACATATTCAGCTCAATGTTCCCTCAAAGCCAGCACAGGGCTTGCTCACAGGAAATGCTCAGCAAACCTCTGAAAAAAGGAAGCAAATGTGGGGGGGATAGTATTGACTTCAAGACAAAATAAGAGGGGCTGGGGCTGGGGCTGAGTGGTAAAGCACTCAGCACATGTGAGGCACCAGGTTCGATTCTTAGCACCACACAAAAATAAAAGAGGTATTGTGTCCATCTACAACATATATATATATATATATAGACCCTGGAACAGGTTGCTAAGTGGCCCTGGGGAGGCTCCCATCCCTCCAGATTTTCAATCAGAATCAATATTTGGCATATCTGACCAAGACTTTGCAAAAGAGGCAAAAGGGCAGACAGGACTTCTAGGAGACTTCCCATGGTGTCAGTCCCTGCCTACTGCCCAAAGGAAGAAAGTGGTCACAACCTGCTCCCATGCTGAAGCTGGGAAGTTCAGCTCCTTCTGACTTCAGGGCTCTCCCTTAACATTGCTTTGAAACCAGCTCATGTTGAAGCAAGTCCTGTCTGTCCACAAGCAGCCATACACCACAAGAACACAGATCTGCACAGACCCATGTGCACCCACACTTCACCAAGTGGAGACAGCTCAGACACAAACACAAATCTCAGGTTGAAAACTGATCTGAGATTTGGTAGTTTTTAAGGTAGACATACTGTAGTCAAAAAGTCAAACAACTGACAATAAGCCCTCCAAGTTGAAGAGGAAAGGAATCCGCACTCTTTATTTACAATTAAAGCCCACTTCGGAGCAACACAGTCCCAGTAGAAACCCAGTCTTGACAGGCAGGCCAACGGCCTCTGACACCTACTAGACACCAAGATGGAAGTGGACGCGACTCCCAAGAGCAGTGCCCTGTCCGTACCTGCTAAAAGCCAGACACATGCTCAACTATCAGCAGTACATGCAGGGTGGAGGGGACCTCAGGCCAGCAAGCTAAAGGCCGCAGAAGTGGTGAGGGGCAGGAGCATGTCATGGTACTCAAGTGGCTCTTCTGACTCAGGCTCTGTACCAACTGTAGGAAGAACTGGGCCTGACCCTCCCCACAGTCCTCAACCAGGTCTGAGTGTTGTCAGGGCTTACAGTTCAATCCCAAACTCTAAGGCCTAGAATCTTAACGTAACAGCTCAGAACCCAAGGGTGGAGAGACAAGATCCATTTTCAATCTACCCTTTAGAGACAGCAAGGCTGCTCTCAGATTCCCTTTTCTACTTGGTTCCCTGCGGAGGAGCCTCTAAAGGAGCATGGGAAGAGCTGGGGTCTCTCAGGAAACCTAAGGAACTGACCTATAAGTAGGTGATGGCCACTGGACACAAGGACAGCAACAGTAGGCAAAAGAGAGTTGACCATAAACCTGCCTCCTGAGAGAGGGCAGGGACTTCAAGTAAGCTTCTTTTCATTCGCAGAACACCCAGGGAGGCTACACTAAATGTCCAACAGGAGACTCAGATCGACCAGGCAAGATGCCTTCTCAAACTGATAGGGGACCTGGACCCACAGTGGCAGCCCAGGACACAGCTGTGGTTGGGGCAGCCTTGGTCGCCCAGAGTGCAAGCCAGGGTCTCATGGCTCATCCTGTCTTCCTGGCTGGCTTTTAAGAGGACCAACGGCAGAGAGGTATGAAAGTGATAGTAAAATATCCTTCATGGACTGAGGGGCTTACAGTAAATTGGACTCAGGAAGGAAGGAATTTCAGACATCACCCACACGCAGATTTCCACAGGAGCCTACAGAAGGACACACACATATGAGGTCTTAATGAAGCTGCACTCTCACACCCTCTGCAGAGTCGGATGTGACAAACCTGTCTCCCTGCAGAACTTCCCTGCAGCAACCCTCCTTTCCAAGGCCCACCCCCTGGGAGGTCCTGCTCTCTCTCTTATACCTCCTCTCCAGGAAGTCTACCCTGACTACATCTGTGGTGAAAAACAGACCACTCCACCCCCATTCTGGGTTTGAAATTCCACCGCCAAAATCAGAGCCATAGAATTTCAAAGTTGGAATGGGCCTCCAAGCTCCAGTCCAACCCCCACCCCACAGAGGAATCCTGTCCGCAGACACCCTGACAGATGGCCACTGGCGGCCTCCCCTAAGCTCCTCCAGTCCTGGAAGGGCAGCCCTTGCACTGTGGCCGGGTCACTCCTTGAGTCTAGAAGGAATTCACCTCCCTTGAGGTCAGCCTCTCACTGAAGGCACTGGAGCCTCCATGGGATAAGAAAGCAAGCCGTGGGCAGCTGCGTATTTGATGAGGAGCTGAACACAAGCGCCAAGGAGCAGGAAGAGAGGCTGGAGGGAACTTCAGGCCCAGAGTAGAAGGGAGCCAAGGAAAGGGAGCAAACAGGTGGCACACTGGCTGCTTGGCTTAGCCTGGAGTCCCCCTGCACACCTCCACATGCACACATTGTGACAGAATTGCCTGTCAACAGTCCCACCAGCGCCTCAGTGGAGCCTAGAGAAGCAGAGGGGGCCATCTTGCCCCAGAAACGCAGCAGGAACTCTAGCAACCTAACTCTCCAAAGGCAAGCAGCCCCTGCCAGCAGAGGGGATAGCCCAAAGAGGGTCTGCCTGACAGCTGGGCTCCCCAAATCCCACAGGCCAGTACTAACATCCCAACCACTCAGGGAGAATAGTTCCCTAGGCTGCAGCTGTCACATCTGCCTGGAGGGAGGAGGCACACTGGAGCAGCACCTGATCCCAGGATCCCTTCACAGCCTGCCCAGGAGGCGGTTCAGCCTCTGGCAGCCCAGGGTGAAACATGAAGACTGAACTGTCCCCAGGGATGCTGATGGCAGTCTCTGGGCAGGGCAGTGAGGGGCAAGCTGGGTCACAGGGCAGAGGGTGCTTCTCCCCAAAGTCTCCTGTTCCTGCTAGTTTGAGAGGAGGCAGTTACGTGGTGGCTCCCGTCTCCAGCCCTTCCGCTCCTGCCTGACGCAGGCCTGAGCTGCCCAACTGGGTGCTGAACGCCATCTTGGGTCAAGGTGCAGCCACAGGGGGCTACACTTGGGAGCCTGGGAGAGAGCCCCTGAGAACTAGCCGCCCCCTACTTCTACCCAGGGTGCCCACACCTTGCACCCTGGCTTTGAAGCAGCGAGAGAGAAGGAAGGACGGAGGGGATTGTGAGAAGGGGGAAAACAGCAGAGGTGGGGAGGGAAGGGAGTGGGTGCCCCCAACAAGGCAGGCTGCAGGAAAGCAAAATGCAGTTTGGCAGCCAGAGGACCGCGGGCCCCAGCGTTGAGGGGCTGGGGGAGGCCGGGGGCGGGTCCTGGACACCGGCCAGCTTAGACCGCGCCGAAGGGGAGGGAGGGCAGGGCGGCCTGGGGAGCGGAGCCGGGGTGAGGGCGGGACACGGACCGCGGCCGCCTGCGGCTTGGAGCTCGGGGTCTCCCGGGGCCCGGGGACGTGGGGCCAAAGACCCCGATCCGCAGCCTCGGTGAGGCCTCGTCCTTCACTGTACAGATGCGAAGCTTTCAAGGACAGTCTGCACCGGCCCGGCGGGGGTGCGTGTGCGTGAGTGTGTCCGCGTGCCTGTGAGTGTGTGCGGGGGGGCTGCTGCAGGGGGCGACCCCGGCGTCCCCACCCGCGCGGTTCCCAGCCCCGATGCTCCCACCCCCGCGTTTTCCGGCCCCCGCGGCCGGCCCCGGGATCCTCGCCCGCCCCCGCCCCGCCCCCACACTGCGGCGCCGCCACCACCGCCGCCCCGGCTCCCACGGCCCGCAGCGGGGGCAGGGAGGAGCCAGCCACGACGCCCCCCACTCCGCGCCGCCCGGCCCTCGGCTGGAAGGTGTGCCCCCCGAATGGGCACTCTCCCCACCCTCGCTGCCCCTCCCAGATCTCCTGGAGCCCCGCACCCCCAGCCACAGGTGGCCAGAGGAGGATCGCTGCGCAGCACTCCCCGGCCCGGCCCCCGGATCGCCCCCCGGCCCGCCTCCGGGGGCCTCCCGGGTCCCCCGCCCCGCCGGGCCGAGGAGGGCCGGGAGCCGGGGGGAGGGGCGGGGGGCCGGGTCGTGCCAGGCTGCCATTTTCTGCCGCCGCCGCGGAGCCTGCGCGGGGCCCGGCCCCCGCCCCCTCCCTCACTCCCTGTGGGCCGCGGCGGGGGCCGATTATTCCGGGTCGGGGTCCGCGCCCTCCAGCGCCCTGGACTCAGGCCCTAAGCAGGGCCCCGGGGCGGGGGCAGAGCCCGGAAGGCGGGGGCGGTCGGGCCGGGGCCCCTACGGCAGCGCGGAGCCGGGCACCGCGGCTGAGGCCCGCGGTGGAGAGGGCCCCCCGCAGCATTGTATAGACTTGAACTTGAGCCCGGAGCCGGGCGGGGGCGGGGAGGGGGGTCCGCGCCGGGAGCGGGCAGGACGGGAGGGGGCGCCTGCCGAGCCCGCGGGGACATAAACAAACCCTCAAATCCCCCGCGCCGCCCCGGCCAGCCTGGCCCGCCGTCCCCGCCCGCAGCTCTGGCCCCTCCGGCGCCCGGTGCCGAGTTGCAGGGGTCCAGGAGCGTGCCCCGAGCCGGGCACTGCCCGCCGCCGCGTCCCTCGCCCGGCCTCCCTCTTCCCAGCCCGCCTCCGGGCCGACCTCCCGGGCCGCCACCAGCGGCGCTCATTACCGTGTGGCCGGTCGGGTCGGGCCGGCCCGGCTGCGCGCCCTGGTGCCGCGGCGCCGCGTCCCGGCTCGTCCTCTGCTCTCGCCGCCGCCGCCGCCGCCCGCGCGCCCTCCTCCCTCCCGGCCCGCCTGCCTGCCTGCCTCGCTCGCTCGCTCGCTCCCTCCCTCCGCTCGCTGTCGCGCTCCCTCTCTCCGCCTCCTCCGCCGGGTCCCCCCCTCCCACCCCTTCTCTCCGCCTTCCTCCTTCCCTCCCTCCGGCCGCCCGCGGGCCCAGGCCTCCGCCCGCCACTCGCCCCCCGCGGCCGCGCTGGCCCGGGCCCCGGCACTGCGGAGCCGGCCCGGGAGGCAGCGTCGGCTGGGGGGCCCCGGGGCGCCGCGGCGGGAGCGGCCTGGGCGCGCGGCCGGTCCTAGCGCCCTCAGTCTGACTTGCTGGCCTCTGCGGCCCCACCGGGGTCCCCGCACGCTACGAGACCGAGGGCCAAACCCCGCATCGCTTCGACGGTGCGCCGGGCCTGAGCACCCCGCCACTGACGCGCTCGCGACCACTCAGGGCCCCTTGGGTAGGAGCTGAGCCCAGGGCCTTGCTGCAGCCTCCCCCCGCAGAGCGCCCCGCTACCTGGCGCTGCTTCTGCGCTGGGTCCCCGCATCCAGCACTGGCCGCAGGGACAGCGGCCCCTCCTCTCCCGGGCCGGTGTCAAGTGCCTCCCCCCCCCCCACACCGCAGCCCACTGAGCCCCCGGCGGCCTTCGCCCTGCAGTTCTCCCGACCTCCACCAGAGCCCACTGCACTCTGCCTGCCTCAGCACTGGGGCTGGGGACAGCAGCGCTGGCCCGTCCGAGCCGCAATCCCCAGCCAGGTGCCGCCGCCGGAGTGGCGTCCAGTCGTTTCAACAGGGCCAAGGTCGGCGCGCCAGCCTCCTCCAGGCTTCCCCAGAGGCTCAAGCACCTCTATCAGATGTGCTGCCTAGAAGAGAGTGAGCTCCCCCTACCTTGAGGTGTCCAAGTAGAGTTGGGTACCATCAGGTGGGCTCTGGAAGACTGAAAGATCTCGTGGGGTGGGAGGTTGAACTAAATGACATTGAAAGGTCTCCCAGCTGTAAGATTCTGTGTACACCTACACTCTGCCCTCACCCCTTCACCGTGGAGGTTGTTCTCAATCCCCAGACGGCTCTCTGAGCTCCAGGCTTCTGACTTGGGGCATCAGTCTAATGCCACCAGCACAGCCACCTTCTGCTCATCTTTCTTCCAAAAGTCACCTCTAGGACTTGGCGCTGGGCCCTCAGCTCTTCAGCTACCTTACCTGACTTCTCTGTTCTGCCTATCCCTCCATAACCATCATTCACTGTGCACCTGCATTGGGCCCCCTCCAGGCACTCACCATCCCACCTGCTGGGGCTACTGGAGATGGGTGTCCAAGGCCCTCACTGCCAAAGCTGATTCTACTTTTCTGTTGTCATCATGTAACACCCCCTCACCTACCAACTTTGCCCTTTTTAGTGTTAAGAAAGAGCTAGTTTTGAAGAACACACAACTACTCTTTCATCTAAGAGAGCTAGTTTTCCTTCAGGAAGCCCCCCAAGTGTTTCCAGGTCTCCACCTGCCCCCCACCCCCAACCCCCAGGCCCCAAGACCTGAGACCCAGGCAATTGAATTGCCCTGGTCTTTTTCATGTCACATCCTCTGAAGTGACCACTCCAGGCTACTGATGCTAGGCTCTGCTCTCCATGATCTCCACCAGGCCAGTTCCAGAGACTCATAATGCTCTGTGAGGTTAAGGACCACATCTCTCATCTCTGTAGCCCAGCATCTGATGCATAGTAGGTCCTTAGTATACCTTGGTTGAATGACTATGTGAACTGCAGGTTTCTTTTCTTCATGGCTCTCTATATCCGATTGGGCATCCACATACTACATGGTGCTTCCAACTTGGCTAAAGGGGAGGGCATTTTAGGGAAATGATTGACATGCCTCTGTACTTTGTCAAGGGCTCATATAACAGTGCCCCCAAAGAGTAACAGCCACTTACTGTTTACCAAGTGCCAGCCATCTGACATGGCACTTTCCCCTTAGTCATCACTACCCTTTCAGGTAGTTTGAATTGTCCTCACTCTCCAGTGAAAGAATTGAGCTTGGGGCTGGGGGCTGTGGCTCAGTGGTAGAGCACTTGTCTAACATGTGCAAACCCTAGGTTCAATATCCAGCACAGAAAAGAGAGAGAAGTGGCAGAATCAGGATTCAAAGCAAGGTTCGTCTGACTCTGAAATCACTACACCACAACACAACCACATCTTTAACACATTATAGTTGCTTTTATCAAACTGAAATTCTCAGTACCAAGATGGGCAAATGCTTGTTACTATTATTAGGATTATTTATGATGACATCATTGGGAACCTTAGATGTGTGTGACTTTGGGTGTCTGTGTTGCTGGGGTCCAGGTGGCAAGGTGAGGGAGTTTGTGTCCAATAAGAAGCAAATGTGGCAACAGGTTTGTTCAGACCCTGGCCCTGCTATCTTTAGTCCCAAGAGGAAGCATATCGGTGCCAGCTAGCCCTCCTCACTGCACATCACCCTGAGTTCAGCTCAAATTGGATTAATGTTTAGGCTCCTACACCCCCCACCACTTGTATCTGTCCATCTGTGGACTTGCCAGAATGGTCAGTTCTAGATACTGTGGGGTGAAGGGTAGTGGCAGTCTAGATAGACTAGGTTATCCTGCAGTAAGAACTCCAAATGTTACTGACTTAAAACCCACAAAATTCCTATGGAAAATAGTATAGTGGTTCCTCAGAAAAATTAAACAGAACTGCCATATGACCCAGCAATCTTTGGGGTATTTATCCAAAAGAATTGACAACAGACTCAAACAGATATTTGAGCACCAATGTTCATAGCAACACTGTTCACAATAGCCAATAGAAACAACCTGAATGTCCATCAACAGATGAATGGATAAATAAAATGTAGTGTATACACTGAAATATTATTCAGCCTTAAAAAGAAAGGAGATTCTGACATATGCTACAACCTAAATGAACCTTGAAGATGTGCCAAGTAAAATAATCTACCCTCAGAAGGACAAATGATGTAGGATTTCACATACACGAGGTACCAAGAATAATTAACCTCAGGGAGACACAGTGGAATAATGGTTACCAGGAACTGGAGGGAGACAGGGATGGGGAGTTAGTGTTTAATGGGCACAGAGTTCCATTTTGGAAAGATGAAAAAACTCTGGAAATAGATGACAAAGACATTTGCATGATGATGTGATTTTATTGAATGCCACCAAACTGAAAAATGGTGAAAATGGTAAATTTTGTGTTATGTATATTTTACCAAAATAAAACAAACAGAGCACTGGGCATGGTGGTTCATGCCTGTAATCTCAGCAGCTCAGGAGGCTGAGGCAGGAGGATCACGGGTTCAAAGACAGCCTCAGCAACCCTGTCTCAAAAAAGAGGCTGGGAATGTGGCTCAGTGGTTAGTCACTCTTGAGTTCAATCTCTGGCCCAGTGGTTAAGTGCTGTTGGGTTTAATCTCTGGTACCTAAATAAATAAATAAGAATAAACACACACCAGAGCATAGTGCAACTGTAAATTTATTATGATAATCAGTAGGACCGGCATATGACTCAGTGGGCGAGGGCTTGCCTGCCATGCTTGAGACCCTAGGTTGATTCCTAGCACTAGGAAAAAAAAAATCTATACGTTTCTTGTTCAATTCACATGTATCCTGCATATCTGCAGTGGGGTGGAGGTAGGAGGCTGGGTCCACTGAATATTCAGGGACCTGAGCAGTAGATAAGCTACCTTCTCATGGAGAGATCTGGAGGGTATCACTTAGAAAATAGACATTTGTCACTTGGTGACTAGAACCAGTCATTTGGTTCCATTTAACTCCAAAGATCCAGGAAGTAAATGCCACCATTGGCCTCAAAGATCCAGATATATTTACATCAGTGACCATCAGAGGCATCCTTCCAAACCTCTTGCTGACTTTGCCATCCTCCTCCCTGACTTCCAGACCTGGCTTACCTACCCAACCCTCCTGGTGACATCAATCTCACAGTGACTCACCACTTCAGTCATCTCAATGTCCTCTTCAGGTCCCTCCTGGGA
This sequence comes from Spermophilus citellus, assembly GCF_964194105.1. Classification (NCBI taxonomy): domain Eukaryota; kingdom Metazoa; phylum Chordata; class Mammalia; order Rodentia; family Sciuridae; genus Spermophilus; species Spermophilus citellus. The sequence goes on along the minus strand of NC_138193.1, from coordinate 97,046,737 downwards.
CAGCTACATCCATTGTTAGTGCAAGTTCTTCATCTGAACCTACAAATGGTGATACATCTATCTTCCTTCCAGGGAAAATTGTTAAGCTAGTCAAGACTGTTGCAGGAGACAGCGTCCCAGCCTGGGCCATCTTACACAAAGGGACTAAGTTGCTTAGAGTTTAGACAACTGGGATCCCAGGTTGGGTTTTCAAGAGTAGGAAAATCCAGGAGTTTTAATGGCACTTCCAGAGGGTGTGCTCATTTTCAAGATATCTCCCCCACCCTCCACTCATATCTGCTTCCCACTGGGTCCACATCTACATCTACTACTTCAAACAAACCCCACAAAGCTTTGGAAGATGGTGGCAGCCAGCAGGCTCAGGTTCCCCCAGCTCAGGGTTCTGTGGTAACAAACCACTTTCTTTTCCTTCAGGAAGCCCCCTGATGTCTCCAGGACATGAAGCTCCCAGTTCTTTAACATCCTCACAACCCTGAGCTTTAAGGTCTGAAACACACAATGTCCTTATTTTGTTTTTTGTTTCTTAGTCAGTGTTGCCTTCACTCCTGAGGCCATCCCTACCAGAAAAATCCCAAGAATTACTTCAGTTTTTTCTGGCTTTGGTCAAAAGCCCACCCTGAACCAAGTTCTATGGCCAGTGGGATGACATGGATCACATACCCATCCCTGTAAGTGGATAAAAGACATGGCATTGAGATGTACAGAACCAGTCAGCACCCTATGAATTAGGGGTGGAGTTGTTCCCCAAAGTGGCAGCTTATCCTTCTTCAAATGTACTTTCAAAAATGATTCTGCTACTTGACAGTGAGTGGCTGCACAACAATGTGACTGTACTAAATGCTACTGAATTGCACACTTTAAAATGGTTAATGTTATGTGAATTTCATCTCAATAAAAAGATATTATTTGGGCTGGGATTGTGGCTCAGTGGCAAAGTGCTAGTCCAGCAGTATGAGGCCCTGGGTTCAATCCTCAGCATCACATAAAGATAAATAAATAAAATAAAAGTATTGTGTCCAACTACAACTAAAAAATAAATATTAGGGCTGGGGATGTGGCTCATGCGGTAGCGCGCTCGCCTCGCATGCGTGCGGCCCGGGTTCGATCCTCAGCACCACATACCAACAAAGATGTTGTGTCCGCTGAGAACTAAAAAAAAATAAGTATTAAAAATTCTCTCTCTCTCTCTCTCTCTCTCACTCTCTCTCCTCTCTCACTCTCTCTTTTAAAAAAAATAAAATAAAAAAAAATAAATATTAAAAATATGTGATTAGTAATGCTCCTGCTGATATAAAGAACCCACCCCATCTGCAACCTCTTTCCCAGAAAAGGCTAATCCAATCCCGACCGACTCTAAGATCAAGATCTCTTGAGTAATGTGCATTCTTATCCATGAGGTCTCCATGTGGCTTCTTGTCACCCTGTACCCTGTGGTTAAATTATCAATTCAACCACCCCCAAAACACCAAATATACAATGGTGTGAAGGAAATAGATTATCCAAATGAGGACAGACTTTGGAAAAGAGAAGATAGGAAAGAAGGCGCAGGGCTGCTGTCCCCTGGCCGGCACCATACCTGCTGGCACGGTGGGCGGGGCTCCTCTTGGCAGTGGAGCCAGGTCCTGTGTGACTTCCTAGCGGTATCTCTCTGGTTCATGGTCTGTGGCTGCACCTGGGGGCTGACGGGAAGAATTCCCTTTAGGGAGTTCCTGCTCACTCCTCCTGGGGATTCCTTCAGAGGCTGAGTGTCCCTGGGGCTGGAGACCACCACGTCCTTCAAACCCTATCCAAATGCTAGTCAGCCCATTTCCTGGGAAGTTGTGTTAGTCGGCTTTCTATCACTGTGACAAAATATCTAAGATATACAATTTAAAGGAAAAAAAGGTTTATTTCGGCTCACAGTTTCAGAGGTCAGTTCCTGGTTGCTTGACCCTATTGCTTTGGGTCTGTGGCAAAGCAGAATATGAGAGTGGACAGCACATGGTAGAGTGAAGCTGCTCACCTCATGGTGGCCAGGAAGCAGAGAGAGACCAGGAGCTGGGGTCCCAATATACCCTTCCAGGGCATCCCCCAGTGACCTAACTCCTTCCAACTATGTCCCGCCTCCTAAAGTCTCCTCATCCTCCCAATAGCACCACCAGCTGGGGACCAAGGCTTCAACGTTTGGTTCCCAGCTTTTTTGTGGGGTGGGGTGGGGTGGGGTACAGGTACTGGGGATTGAACCCAGGGGCACTCAACCACTGAGCCACACCCCCAGCCCTGTTTTGTATTTTATTTAGAGACAGGGACTCACTGAGTGGCTCAGCTTAATGCCTGGCTTTTGCTGAGGCTGGCTTTGAACTCATGATCCTCCTGCTTCCCGAGACGCTGGGATTACAGGCGTGTGCCACCACACCTGGCTTGGTTCCCAGCTTTGGGGGGACATTTTGACACAAATCATAATAGAAGTCCACAGACTAGTAACTATAGTTTTCCAAAGACTCAAAGACACCAAGTTAATTACTCGGCATGCACCAATGTTGGGAGAATTAAAACAAGGAGTCAGTATGGAAGTGCTTTGTCCCCCATAAAATGCCATATTGTCGTTCACAGAGGAAATCATAAAGACACAAATTCATTCCATATGGTTTTATATGTGAATGTACAAAGTCCTTCTCTTCAATTATTTTTATCCTCTTTATTGCGTTTCTCACAGCAGCTTCAATAAATGTTCCCTCACTTCTAAGCTGTTGGTTCAGCCCCTTGCCCAACAGATACCTCAGCCCCTGCCTCTCAGCCAAGTAGGAGCCTTCATCCTGTAAGAAAAATAGAGGTGGAGCTGGGGGCAGGTCTCAGTGGTAGAGCACTTGGCTAGCTAGATTAGTGAATAGAGGTAAAATGTGATGTGATATATATGCACACACATGCATTTGTGTGTATATCTCTCCACATACATGTATATGTGTATGTGGGTATATGTTCCCTTGTTGTCCCCGAGAAGGCTTGAAATCAATGAAATCTCAATAGCAATGAGCACACCTCTTATCCAGATCTTGGTTTCTAAATACCATTCTTTACTTAAAAAAAAAAAAAAACTGAGTCAGGTAAGGAACAACCTGAGCTCAGAATATGTCACATGTAAAAGTTAAGAAGTAGTCAAACAATGATGGGATACAGAAGGGGCTCCCACTGGTGGAGCACCAAAATAAATAACAAGAATATCAGATTCGAACCCACAGAGCCAGGTGCCATGGCACAGACCTATAATCCCAGCAATTCGGGAGGCTGAGACAGGAGGATTGCAAATTCAAGGCCAACATGGGTAACTTAGCAAGACCCTGTCTCAAAATAAAAAATAAAAAGAACTGGGGATGTAGGTCAGTGGTAGAGCACCCCATGTTCTATCTCCAGTGCATGCACGTGCGCGCGCACACACACACACAGATGCACAGATTCCATACAGACAGCAATAACTGTAGTAGTATGTTGTTTAATGAAAGAGACATGTTCTGAGAAATGCATCATTAGGCATTTTTTTGTGGGGGGCACACTTTTTTATTGATTTCTTTTTATATATGACAGCGGAATGCATGACAATTCATATTACACATATAGAGTACATTTCATTAGGCAATTTTGTTGTTGTGCAAACATTGCCAAGTGCACTTATATAAACTAAGATGGCTATAATATAATCTGGGTGATATAAACTTATGGAACTACTGTCATATATGTGTCATATATGTCATGTGCTATTGACTGATTTGTGGCCTACGACTGTAATGAACAAGACTACAGGTTTAATGAGGAATGCAATATTCATGTAGTCTCAAAGTACTTCCCCACAAAATGCATTTTAATTACAAAGAGGAAGAAAGTAACTTTACAATGGAAAAGATGGGAACATATCACTTTAATCAAGTGATCAAAATCAAAGTTAATGTCATCGGTCAGGTCATCATCAAAGTGGTGCACCAGGGGCTGGAGTTGTAGCTCAGTGGTAAAGCGCTTGCCTTGCACGCAGGAGGTCCTGGGTTCGGTCCCCAGCACCACACAGAAATAAGCAAAAATAAAGATATTGTGTCCCTCTACAACTAAAAAATATATATATTTTTTAAAAATTGTGCACCAGCCAACAGGATACCATAACGACACAGCAGCATTTCTGTGATTTGCCACCACAGGCGTATCTGAATCTGATCTTGAGGAGACATCAGACCAACCTAAGATGAGGGCTATTCTACAAATGAGCTGACTTGCACCTTTCAAAAGCGTCAAGGTCAAGAACATCAAAGAAAGGTTGAGAAACTCTTCAATACTGAAGGAAGCTAAAGACGCATGAAAACAAAAAGTGCAAAAAATAAATGAAAAATAAAAGATAACAAAGTATGATCTTTTTGTTATAAAGGACATTATCTGAACTACTAGAGAACACAAATGGGCTCAAGAGTTAGATAGTAATAATGGACCAATGTTACTTTCCTGATTTTGATGTTTGTACTATAGCTATGAAAGAGAAAGTCCTATTCGCAAGAAAAATATGCTAAAATTTTTTTTTGGGGGGGGATGCTGGAGTATCTGGTTAACAACTTGTTGACAAATGATTCAGAAACAAATAGTACTTTGTACCATATCTGCAACTTTTTTGTAAGTTTGAGATTGTTTTGCCATAAAATATTTTCAAAATAATAGGGATTATAGCATTTTGCCTTTCCACCAGGAATATATATGAGTCTTACTAGCTGAGTATGCTGTCACACTCCTGGAGGTTTGCCCGTGTAACAGGTGAGCAGTGCTCTCTTGCTGTACATTTTCATTTGCATTTTTCTTATTATGAGGCAGTTGAACATGTTTTCATATGGCTAAGGGCCATTTGCATTTATAAACAGAACGATCCGTTTATATCTTTGGACCGTTTTTTCCTATCAGATTGTTGGGCTCCTTCTCCTTGATTTTTCGGATCACTTTATAAACTGAGGCGGCTCTTCCTGGACTGAGACGAGGCCACAATCGTTGTTGCACTTTTGTATTCTGGGCCCAGCATTGTGCCAAGGAAGTTGGTAGGTTGGTCTTTGCCAGGGGGACTGTTAAACTCCATCCAGAGAAATGTTAGCCATTTTCCCTGAGAGCTGAGTCGTGGTGCTCTGGAGAGTGGTCTTGGTTGCACTGAAAGAGGAAACGGATCTGAGCTGGGTCTGAAGCTGCTTGGTTTTGACAGCCGAGGGTATTGAGGATACAGAACAAGGAGGCGGGCGGAGCGAGGGCACGGCAGGGCATGCCTGCGGCCACCCCTTTCCCCTCTCTCCCTCTACTGCCTGCCCCACCCTGGGCTCGGTTGCCCTGTTGGACAGAACTCCCCCTGTCCAACTTGCCCTGTGCCCACCCTCCCACTTCCCACTGCTCCTGCACAGGGAAGGAGGACGCCTGCTGCCTCCGGAACCCCATCTCATTGAATCTGCGCCAAGCAGCAGTGCCAGGGGCTCATGGCTGGCAATCTCACTGTCACCTCACTTTCTCTGGGGTGTGTGTCTTCATGGCAAAATAAAAGATTAGAAAGCTGCCATTGTGCTCCTACTTTTCAGGTATACACAGTGCCTTGGGGGAACGCAGTGGAGTTTTTTCCCCCCATGGTATTCTTCTGGTAGGCAGTGTGTGCCTCCTGCGCTCTAAATTGAGTTTCATGTAATTCAATCAGGGGGGTGTCATTTTTTAAAAAATAAACGTTTTATTTTGAGATAATGTTGTATTCCTGTGCAGTTATAAGAAACACTGCAGAAGCCAGCATGGTGGCACTGAATACCTCTAATCTCAGTGACTCGGGAAGCTGAGGCAGAAAGAGCGCAAGTTCAAGACTAGCATCAGCAATTTAGTGAGGGTCTGTATCAAAAATGGGGGGCTGGGGGGTGGGGCTGTGGCTCAGCGGTAGAGCACCCGCCTCTCAAGTGCAAGGCCCTGGGTTTGATCCTCAGCACCACGTAAAAATAAATAAATGAGATAAAGGTATTGTGTGTAACTACAACTGGGTTGGATCCTCAGCACCACATACAAATAAATAAAATAAAGGTATTGTTTCTACCTACAACTAAAAAAAATTTCTTAAAAGAAAAATAGGGGTGGGGATCAGTGGTAGAGGGCCTCTGGGTTCAACCCCCAGTTTCACAAAGGAAAAGAAAGGAAGGAAAGAAGGAAGGGAGGGAGGGAGGAAATACTACAGGGAGATCCACATACCCTTACCCAATTTCCCCTCGATTATGAGACCTCAAAAAACTTACGTGTAACATCACAACCAAGAGTTGACATTGAAATGAAGATTTACATCAACGCAAGATTCCTGATGTGGCCCTTATAGAGATGCCCTCCTGTGTTTCCCATAACCCTGAGCAACTACTAATCTGTTCTCTGTTTCTGTAATGTCATCATTTCAACAACATTATATAAGTGGAGTCATATAGTGTATGGCCTTTTTGGAATGGAATTTTTCACTCAGCACAATTCTCTGGAGATTCATCCAAATGATTAGTTGTGTCAATAGTTCACCCCCACCCCTTTTGGTGTGTGTGGTCCTAGAGATGGAGCCCAGGGGCATTCTACCACTAAACCCATCCCTCAGCCCTTTTATGTTTTATTTTGAGATAGGGTCCTGCTAAGTTGCTGGGGCTGGCCCTGAACTTGTAATTGCCTGCCTCAACCTCCCAAGTTCTGGAATTACAAGTGTGTGCCATGGTGCCATTCATTTACTAAAGGATATTGGAGTGTTTCCAGGTTTTAGCTGTTTTTCAGTTTTCATGGTTTCTAGGGTTAGAAATCTGAGACCAGGGAAGTGGACCAACTTGCATCAAAGGCCACAGGCCCCAGGCAGGATGGTGCACACCTATAATCCTAGTGGCTTAGGAAAGCACCTTGGCAACTTAGCGAGGCCCTAAGCAACTTAGTGAGACCTGTCTCAGATTTAAAAAGAGCTGGGGATGTGGCTCAGTGGTTCAATCCCTGGTATCAAAAAGAGGGGTGGGGGACAGGGCCACAGGCAGAACTGGCATTCAAAGCCAGGCTCATTTGCTGCAGTCACATGGGGCCCTGGGTGGGAAACAGACCAGGCAGGCTCAGTGGGAAATATGGAGACCTGAGAGTAATTCACAATCTGATGGCTTAGGGCTGGGGTTGTGGCTCAGCAGTAGAGCTCTCACCTCTCAAGTGCAAGGCCCTGGGTTTGATCCTCAGCACCACATAAAAATAAATAAATAAGATAAAGGTATTGTGTAACGACAACTAAAAATTGATTTTTTTTTTAAATCTGATGACTTAAAAGTCATGTAAGAAAGGTGAGTTGGAATAGGAGGGAGGCCAGGAGATCTGTGGCCAGCATTGACCAGGGATTTGGGGAAGTTGTCAATCTCCTTCCAAAGGGAACATCTATTGTTAATGGGAAACAGAAATGAGAAGGAGGGACCTAGTGACTGATTTGGGTTGTTTGGATAACATTCAGATGAAATGTATATTCGGGGGCCAGAGGAGAAATGGAGCCGGATGCAGATAAGCTGATGCAATGGAGGAAACTTCTAGAGAAACGTCACCATAGACATAGCCATCACTGAGCCATGAATGGATGGATGTCTAGGGGAGTGTGGAGACCAGAGATGCTGGGAAGGACCGGAACTCTCTCCCAGCATGGTGGCAAAGAAGAAAGAAGGAGGCTTAGGGAGGCAAAGAGGCAAAGGAAGAGCCAGATGAGTGAACAGAGGCGACAGAGGACAAGGATTGCCAAGGATCGGGGTCCAGGAAGGGGAGCATGTTTGTTGGCAATTGCTGCATGAAAAATTGACCCAAATCTTGGTGGTTTAAGCAACAATTATTGTCTCACTGTTTCTGTGTGTCAGGTATCTGTGGGTAGCTTAGCAGTGTCCTCTGGCTCCGGGTCTCTCACAGGTGGCAGTCAAGGTGTCTGGCTGTCACCCTCTCGGGGTCATCTTTTCGGGTGGGGAAGGGTCTGTTTCCGAGTCATCCACAGAGCAGATGTTGACGGGACTGAGTTCCACAGAGGTTGTTGGTCCAGGGGCTTCAGTTTAACACTGGCTGTTGGCCAGAGGCTGCCCTCAGTCCCTCGTCAGATGGGTCTTTTCACAGCGTGGCTCACAAAATAGCAGCTGGCTTCATCAGAGTGAGGGAGCAGGGCAGAACCAGAGAGAGCGTGGCGAGGCGGGAAGGACAAGTCTTTTATAACAGATCTCAGAAACTTTTGCCCTAATTTTCTCCACTAACAGCAAGTCACTGGGACCAGCCCACACTGGAGGGGAGGGGATTATACAGGAAGCTCCTGGGGAGTGAAGGCAGCCTAGCTGGATGTGACCTAAGACTGTTCCAAGGTGGCCCACGACCAGACAGTGCCAGGAGAGTATGAGGGGACAGAGGACAGGGTGGCATGCAGTGAAGTGGTGATTCCAAGTCCCAGCTGCCCTTAGCACCTCAGAGACCCCACTGGTTCCCAGAAGACCCCAGCTCAGTCACCTGCCTCAGTTCCTTCTCCCCACCCCCTCCTCCGGCTCCACCAGCAGAACCAGGAATAAAAAAATAATAAATAGCCAGGACCAGGCTGTGGCTTGTGGTAGAGCATGTACCTGGCATGCCTGAGGCCCTGGGTGCAATCCCAGCACCATTAAAAATAAATAAATAGCTGCAAAAATGCCCTCCCAGTAGCCACAGGAGCACACACCTGACTTGCCATCTCTGTTCCCCCTTCCACCAGCGAAAACCTCTTGAGGGCACAGGAAGAGGGCACCGACTCCATGGACGTTTCCATGTGCCAGGATTGGCATCCTCTCAGCTGCTCGGCCATCAGTCCCCTGTCCCTTCAGGGCGGGGAGAGTCCCCCTTCCCTGGAAGCTCTCTCTCCACAGAGCCTGGGCATATTTCCTTGTCACCCTGAAGCTGTATGGGTAGGAATGACAGACGACATGGGAGACGCTGAGAAGGTGGCACTGAGGTCCTCCTACGAAGGAGCTAGCACCACCCTTGTCTGGGATGCTCAGGGGGCAGGAATGAGGGGGAACCCTCAAGGGCTGAGATGAGGCTGGACAGAGACTTTTTGAGGAGGTCACAGAAGAGAGTAGCAGGTACAAAGTCCCATCTGCAGGTCAGGTGCAAGATGTAACCATTTGCAGAAGTCCCCTTGTGACAAGGGGCACAGGGAGGAAGACCCTCCAAGTCCTCCACGTCCTAATTGCTGGACCCTGTGAACATGTTAGGTCACATGTCAAGGGGAATTAAGGTTGCAGCTGAGTGAAGGTCACTCCTCAGTGACCCAGAGATGGGGTGACGGCCCTCAATTATCTGAGTGGGTCCTCACCAAGAGAAGAGGAGGCAGAGAAGTTGGGTCAGAGCCACACTGGGCAAGAAGGACTCCACCCGCTGTGGCTGGCTGGGAAGACACAGGACGGGGCCAGGGCGGAGGAGTGTGGGCAGCCCCTCAAAGCTGGCCACAGAGGGGCTGCCCACAGCCAGGAAATGCATCCCCAGCAGAGCTGTGAGGAAGGCTCCCACACGCCCTCCCTTTTCTCCAGCTCCAAGCCGGGGCCTGAGCCCAGGGAGCTGGGCTAAAAGTTGGGAGACCTGGATTCCAACCCTGGCCCTCCTTCTAACTTGCTCTTTGACCCTGAGAAGTCATTTTTCTTCCTCTGGCTCAAGTTTTTCTGAAACATGACCTTGGTGACCACCCCCTGCCACCCTCCTGCGGCACCCCATGCTGGGGGAGGCTCCCAGCCTGGGTGAAAATCCCAACACCCACTTTCAGGGCCAGGTCCTCCCACTCCGGGTCTGACTCCCCATTTGCATTTTTATTCCTCCTCTAACTCAGCACAGGATTGGAACCAGGGATAATAAAAATGGCTCCCAGTGGATGAATGGATAAAGAAACCGTGGTATAGACACACCATAGGATGTTACTCGGCATTGAAAGAAAATAAAATCAAGGCATTTGCAGGTAAATGGATGGAGCTGAAGAATATCATGCTAAGTGAAGTAAGCCAATCCCCCAAAACCAAAAACCAATGTCTTCTCTGATCAGTGGATTCATAATGGGAGTGGGGGGAGCATGGGAGGAAGGGAGGAACTTTGGATAAGGCAAAGGGGAGGGAGGGGAAAGGAGGGGGTAGGGGGGAAGGAAGAATGTGGAATGAGATGGCCATCATTACCCTAGGTTCATGTATGAAGACAGAAATGGTGTGACTCTACTTTGTGTGCAACCAGAGACATGAAAAATTGTGCTCCCTTTGTGTGCTATGAATCGAAATACATTCTGCTGTCATGTATAACAAATTAGAACAAATGAACAAATTAATTAATTAAAAGAAAACAATGGAATAACACCTTTAATATGCTGTAAATAACTACAGGTCCATAATATTACACACAGCAAAGATATCCTCAAGGAGTGAAGGCAAAAATGAAGATGTTTTCAGACAAATAAAAATAAAAAATAAAAATGAATCCCGGAGGACAAACTCCTTGTTCAAAGAGGACATGGAAGACCAGAGAAGTCAAGTAAATTTTCCAAGTCCACACAGCAAATTGGGGCAGTAGTAAACTCAGGTCAGACTTCCAACTAGGTTATTTTCCCCACACTAGGGTGTCTCCTTCAGGGAAACTTTTGTCCCAGAACAGTGTTGGGGTCAAGGGCAGGGGCTTGCTGAAGGCAGTTGTGGATTTGCATGCTGGGCCTTCACCACCAGAGGTTGTAAGCTTATGTTGATTTGGAAGCCATGGACATGTCTAATTCACAGGGTTATTTGGAAAATTAAATGAAATAGTGCTCAATGGCATGTAGCAAGCACTCCACACACGTCAGCTAACAGTACCGTTACTGACTGCCAGTGACTCAGGAAGCTGAGACAGGAGGATCTCAAGTTTGAGCCAGCCTGGACAACTTAGTGAGACTCTGTCTCAAAAATTAAAAAAGTAAAAAGGGGTGGGGATGTAGCTCAGTGGTAAAGTGTCCCCAGGTCCAAGGTTTATCCCTCAGCAGGTGTGTGCGTACACACACACACACACACACACACACACACACACACAAAATGAGCTCTTATTAAATCCTAAAAATCCCAACCACAAACCTGAAAGTGAACAAACTTGTGATTGTTATGTCCATTTTAATAATGAGGCCACTGAGGCCCAGAGAGGTCTCTTGGAGGCAAGTCTGCAGCAGAGTGAGGATTTGCACCCTGCCTGTTGCCCACACAGATTTTTCCAGAGGGGCCAGTGTTCTTTTGTGCATACGAGAATGGCTGAGAAGCAGCCAGCTCTCTGCCCACCTGCTGCTGCAGGTACTGCGTGTGGAGTTTGGGGCTTGCTTCTCTGTCCCTAAGCAATCTAACCCGGCCTCCCCTTGCAGTATGCACCTGTCCCCATGGTGTGCCAGGTCCCTGTATTCAACAAACACCTGGAAAACCTGCCTGTCCCCAGACATCTGGTGTCTCTCCTGGAGACCAAGCCTTTCATTCCACGTTGAAGGACTCGCAGGAGCTAATGAGCCCTGCAGCCCTGGGGAGATGGGGAACCATGAGCAGGGCAGGAGAGCTGTGGAGATGGGAAGAGAGGCTGTGGAGAGGAGGGAACCCGGGTCATGGGCACTCATGTTCTTGAGCAAAATGGTTTAGTGTGTGCCTGGGGTCAGGGAACTGGATGGGAGACGGAGGCCAGGTGTTAAGGCTACACTGGAACAGGGAAGGAAAGGGTGGCCTCCGGTACTTCTCAGTGGCAGCCTCAGTGTCTCCCTAGCACAGGCCACAGTGAGCCAGGGTTGGGCCTTCTGGCCCAGGAAGTGGCAGGGAAGGCCTGTCTTACGTCCAGGGTGCCTGCCTTCTCTGCCAGGGCTAACTTGGATGCCCAGGAAGTCCTCTCTGCAAGCCCCAAGGCCATCTGCAGGGGTTTTGCAGTGTATGACTCCCCACTGTCCTCTTGAGCCCCAACTCAGCAGATTTCCTAGCTAACATGGATCCTCTGTTCCCAAAAGCCAGCCCTGAGCGAGGCCCATGGGTTGCCCTGTGCATTGCCCCCTTGGCAAGGCAAATCACCCTGGAATTTCCACAGCAAGGTTTTTCCTTGCCCACCAGGGTGCTGCTCTCATAATCCCCCTGGTGCTACTCAGATCAGACTTCCTCCCACACCTCAGCCTTTCGGTCCTCCACATCCTGGTCGCCATTCCCCTCCACCGTTTCTTTTTCTGGTCATAAAATAGGGAAGCAGAGTCAAGTAATTTTGTACTGGGGATTGAATCCAGGGGTGCTTTATCACTGAGCTAATTCCCCAGACCTTTTTATTTTATTTTATTTTTTGTTTTGAGACAGGGTCTCACTAAACTGCTTAGGTCTTGCTAAGTTGCTGAAGGGAGTCTTGAACTTGTAATCCTCCTGTCTCAGCCTCCTGAGTCGCTGGGATTACAGATGTGTGCCACTCTGCTGGGGGATACATTAATATATTTTTAAAACCAGATTTCTTGAAACTTTGTGAGGAGGATCCTGTCCATGTCAGAGATCTGTGACAGTGGCGTACAGTGGGTGCTCACCCCCACTCCTACTGGGGAGGAAGTCCCCAGACTTCCTATACTTTCCAAAGTACAGGGGCCTGAGGCTAGGGGACAGAGACAGTCTACCCTCCTGAGAGCTCTCAGACTTTATTAAAAAAGAAAAAAAAATGAAATTAGGATTGTTGTTAAAGACTCAACACACCCAGGAACATGCCAGAAAAAAATGTATCAGGACACATACACACACACACATGCAAGGAGCCTGAGATGAGCAATGGTTAATTTTAGTAGCACCCTGTGCAGGTGAAGAGGTGCGGGCCATTTGCCACCCCACTCAGTCAGAGCCTGAGGTCTGGGTGCAGCTCGGGAGGTCAGAGGCATCTCTGGGCCACTAGCTGGGGGGCTGGGAGTGAGAGCAGCCCTGCCTCATGGATTGGGAGCCAAGAGAAAAGGTGCCAGCCCCACCTTGGGCATCTGCTGTGTTTGATGGGCAACGTCCCCCAAAATGCTACAACATTTAAAACCTCTGTTGTGCCACTTTTCTGAGCCGTTTTTCCTTATCAAATCCATTCTTTTGGCCAAGTAGGGCTAATATGCCTCACAGACGGGGAAAGCGATTTGGGCCCAGAGGTTAAAATGGGTGTTGGCAGCTCCCGGAGGCCCCCCCGCCAAAGCCCTGGGTCCGGCTGCGGCGGGGGCGACCTCTCCGCCCGCACCGCACCTGCGCTCTTCAACCTCCAGATGGCGCTGGAGAGGCCGCTCACTGTCACTCATGGGGGGGGGTGGGAGCTCAGAAATACTGACTTCTGATTGGCTGAGTACAGTCTTGGTTTCTTTTCGCGTTCCAGCGGGTCTCGGGGAGGGCACCGGGGCACCCGAGGCTGAGCTGCGCGGTGCAAGTGTGTGTGTGTGTGTGTGTGTGTGTGTGTGTGCGCGCGTGCGCGCGCGCGAGCACGCTGTACCTTTTTTTCTGGCATGTCCTCTGGGTGTATTCAGTCCTTAAGGGCAATCCTAATTTTATTTTTTTCTTTTTTTAAAGACATTTTGCTAAGTGTCTAATTAATTGATTTCCCCATTTTCATACACTTACAAGACATTTCATAAACTTACCCACCAGGGAAAATCCTTGGTGGGACCTGTTGATAATAAGGACATGGTTTCTTCATCAGGCAGCTGAGGTTCAGGGTCTCCCAGGCCTTCCCTCTTCACCTTTCCCTTAGTCTTTGACTGTACGTGCATTACCAATAGAATTGTATTTGTGGTTGTGTTTTGTTTGCACGTTGGACAGTGTTTGTCAAGCTTCCACTATTTGGTGACACTGGGTAAGGCTGCTTAGGGTCAGGAATGGAGCAGATATGGGCCCTGCCTGGCCTGGAGGAGCTTACAGACCACAGCACAATGGACACACACACACACATTAAATACTTTAGAACCCTGCTAAAAGGAGGGGTGTGGTGGTGCATCCTGGGATCCCAGCAACTGGGAGGCTGAGGCAGGAGGATCCTACATTTTTAAGTCCAGCCTCAGCAACTTAGTGAGATCCTGTCTCAAAAGGACCGGAGATATATGGTTCAGTGGTAGAGCACCCCTGGGTTCAATCTCCAGTATGGAGAAAAAAATAATAACCCCCCTGCTGAGGGCCCTAAAGGAGAAGTGGTGCGAGAGCAGCAGGGTTCTGAGGAAGGGCTGTGGTAAGTGCCGCCACAGGTGGAGAGCAGCTCTGCAGTTAGACTGACCTTAGAGCAGAGGGCCCAGGGGCTTCTTTGGGGAGTTCCAGGCTGTGGGGCAGACCAAGGGAGAGGCTGTCGGGGGTGCCCATGGCAGCTGCGGGGGGGCTACTTGCCTTGTGCCTGGTCAGTACAGAGAAAAGCATTGGACCCTGTGTAACTTCCAGAATATTCCTTTCTTCCTCCTGATAGAAAGCCATGTTTGGGACTGGATGTGATTGGGGACTGAAAACCGGAAAGGTTGTCAAAGGAGGACTGGCAAGACTACCAAAGACTCCAGGTGAAACAAAGGCCTGGAATCCAGAACATGGTGGAGTCCAGAGGGCAGGAGAGAGGCAGGATGGTATTGGCCGGAGAGTGGATTAGCCGCTTGGAGAGTCTGGTGCAAGTGGCTGGCGGGGGTGGACCAAGGCCCGGAGAGTCATACACTGTCCTGGATTGGAGACCTACCAGAAGAATTTCCTGCCAAGTAAAATTGTGTGTTTCTCTTTGCTCACCTAAAAAAGTTGCCAGTTACTACAGAGGAGGGGCAGAGACCATGACCATCAAGAGCTCACACACCGTTGCCCCCTCCACTGCCCCCCACTCCAGGCCCATGACTCAACTCTCAAACTTCCACATGCTTTTCCCCAGAGCCCTTCCCACCTCCTAGCTTTACACAACTGCTTATTGTCTATCTCTTGTATGGGAACGAAAGCTTCCTGAGGGCAGATGCCTGTCATTATTCTTTGCTGTTTTCCTAGGGCCTAGAATATGGCCGGCACATAGTAGCTGCTCAAGGAAATACTCTTGAATGACTGAATGAAGCAGATGCTTCCTGGTCTGCAGCGAAGACCTAGTGTAGGGTGCACAGAGCACATGATCCCTGGCAAAGACAGGGCTGTCCTTAGTTTGGGGGAAACTAGCCCATTTGTCACAAACTAGCGAAAAAGATTAAGATAGGACTTGTGCTTCAGAGTCTGGAAATAGTAGACCCCAACCCCCAGTGAGGAGCAGCCAGGCCAGGGAGAGCTACATGTGTACGTGGTGATGGGGCTGAGTTCTGGAAGGTGGCCCTCCTGGCCCTAACCTGGTACTCCTGGACCAGCCCCAGGGGTGTTTTTTCCGTTGTCTGAAGACGGTAGCTGGGGCAGAAGTGTGGCTCAGTGCTCTGGGCCCCTCCGTCCCCTGAAGGTGGTCCTTCTGTGTCTGTAGGGGAGATGAAGTGGTGCCTGAGCCTGAGCACCCTCACCAGTCTGGGGAGACCCCACTGGGGTGGCTGAGCCACTTGGGACTGGGCCCGGGGCTCAGTCCCCAGCAGCACCAGGAGCCTGCATGACATCAGTGCAGCGTGGCCTTTGAGTCATGAGGCCTGGCCAGTGTGGCTTGGCGTGGCCTGACCTGAACTGCAAGCCGGAGGGGGAGGCAGACACGAGTCAGAGGAAGGAACTGGAGTAGCAGGGACAGAGCTGAGCATTTGCTGTGTGCCCAGCCTGGTGCCTAACAACTGTCTAGAGTGGAATGATCTTTGTTTTATAGATGCAGAGAGGAAGGCTGTGCCCTGAGGTCACACTCTTGAGAGGAGCAGCAGCGTCAGGATTTAAAGGCAGGCCTGACTGTCCCCAGAGCCCAAGCTGGTCCACTGAAACCCACAGCTGGGTAGGAAGCTCAGGGAAGTCCCCAGCTCCCGATAAGGAGGCCGCCGGCCTCTGAGAGAGCAGAGGCAGAGGCACAGCCATCCTGGCGAGGCAGAGAGGGCAGTCTTAGCAGGGGCCCTGCAGCTGCAGGCTCACAGGAAGAGGAGCAGAGAAGGTCCAAAAGGATGAACCAAGGCGTGAGGTGGCAAAGATTGGCCAGGCTCAAGGTGGCCTGAGGTGGATGACTTGGGGACCAAAGCTGGAGCAGGGTCACACAAGAGTAAATACCCCCAGGAGTTGGACAGGTCACATCCCAGGGCAGGTGAGGAGGGGGGCAGGAGCAGACAGAGGGACAAGCAGGAGGCTGGAACCGAGAGGCTGAGCAGGGCCCGGAGCCCACAAGCCCAGGCCCAGGGCACGCTGCCAGGACCCTATCTTTCTAGGCAGCTGGGGAGGGGTGTGTTGGGGACACCAGACGGTCATAGGCCCTGGGCTCAGGCACTGGCTCCCGTGTGGATACCATGTGATCTTTTGCCTCCTCAGCCTCTTGGAGCTCCTCCTGCAGATGGGCATCCCTCTGCACCATCCTAAACCACACACCATTAGCCGCACTGGAAAGCAGCTTGGACCAGTCCGTATGGTCATTAGGTTCTGCGTCTCATTTCCAGGCCAGCGCACCCCCTGGCGTTGGCTCACTCAGGATTGTCCAACACGACCTTCCAGTTCCTTCCTCCATGTTTCACTCCGTGGGCACATCTGGGCACAGGTATAGCTCTTTGGGGTGTTCCCAAGTGAGAAGATCCTCCATGGTCACAGCCACAGAATGTAAAATTTCTTCTGGGGACCACGGTGATTGGCCCACCTCCCGCCCACCCAGCCAGGGCCTCACGGAGCCTGAGGTGATGGCTCCTTGCTCGGGTGTACAGCTCCAGTGCCTCAGCACTGGGCAGAGTGAGTGGGGTGTCACTCAGGAAACCAGGTGTTGGCAGGTGGATTCTTCTCTTTTAAAAAAGCAGTGAAATACTATTATTATTTGTAAACTTTGTTCAGACACTATGGTAGCTTTCACAAGTGTTAACAGACAGAAATTTAATCTACTCTATGTGTATCTATATTTAATGAACGATTTTGCTTATAAGCACTCATTTTAGTCCCCAGGGAGCTTAGAGAACATAGTATTCCATGTTGTGAGGACACCTGAAGACTGTCACGACCCCTGCCCTGGGGAGCTTGCAGGAAGCTCAGGGAGCGAGAGGAACACCAGGGCCTAGCTCAGTGGGGATGAAGCTCAATGGCAGGACACAGGCCTACCACACTCGAGGTCCTTCATTCCATCCAGAACCAAAACCCAAAAAACAACTCCAGGGCCCAAGTCCTACGTGAGGGAGTGCTCAGTGACATGAATGGAGAATAGTGTTTCAAGGAGGTGACAGGTGGGGCTGTGTACAGGCTAAACTCACAACTGTGACCATGCAGAGGGTGTCTTCACCTCATGCTCTTCCTCGATTGCCCGTTTCTCTAAAACCACCTCTCCTTTCTTGCTTTGAACACAGGGTCACCCTGGACAGTCATTACGAAGCCTGCTGTCACTATGGGGTAGCCCAAGGACACATCTTCCAGGAACACCATCCTTCGGCATTTACCTATGCAAATGTTACATTGAGCAAAGTAGCACAGTCCGCATGTAGATTGGGGTGTGGGGCTTTTGCCTCTGGAGTTCCCCCGGTTTGAGTGATGGCAGCAGAAGGATCCAGTGAGCAGGTGCCAGGAGCAGCTGACGGGGACCAGAGGAGCTCTGACTCAACAGCGAGGCTCTCCTGGTCGCATGCAGAAGCAGCACAGTAAGGGGGGTGGGGGGCAGAACAGTAAGGGTGTGGAGGTTCCCCCAGAAGTTTGGTTGTCTCAGCTGAGTTCTCCTCAGAGCCCGAGGGCGGCTGCCTGGGAAAGGCCAGGGGTTTTCTCAGGTGTGGCCTAGAAAGATGCAGTGAGGGCCACAGGGAGGCAGCCCTAGAACACAGGGCGGCAGGCAGCAAGGCAGGTGGGCATCTGAGGGACTGCAGAGGGCTCCCAGCTGACCTGTGGGAACTGTGGGAGCAACAGAGCTAACTTTTCCAGGGATCCTGTAGGGCTGGATCTTGCTGTGAAATTTTCTGCTGTCTCACCATTTCCAACCATTAAATTGTTTATAAAACCCCTTTGAGGCCAACAAGTTAAGACTTCGGACCACACTCCAACGGACGCCCCAGGCAGCAAGCAGCACCTGCTTCCCTAGCCTGCTCACAACCCAGCTCCCAGGGTGGCGGACCCTAGGCACTCCCTCCCCAGAGGGCAAAGCTGGCAAATGACTTGGGACAGAAGCCAGTGCATGGGGTCACCTGCATACCCTCAACCCCGGGAGATTTCAGCTTTACCCTTCCCAGCCTTTGCCACCAACTTCTTTTGTGGCTAGACACCCTTCCCAGCCTGGTGTCCACGGTGGCCAGGATGAGGGGCAGGCGAAGTAATCCCTTTGCATTAGGCCACCCCAATCCTGGGCCCACATTGCCACAGGAAGGAGCCCAGTCTTAAGCCTCCCAAGGCCTGGCTCTGGTTTGGAGAGTTGAAATAGAGCCCTGTCCTTCTCCCCCAGTGAGACTGTGGGCTGCGTCCTGAGCAGCCCTCTGCGTCTTGCTTTGCCTTTGTCATTTTTAAGGTAAATCCACGAAGAGATGTATTTATTTGCTTTGCGTGTGCTGTGGTTGAGTTGATTTTGTTTTGACACATTGGTTCAAAATAAGACTGACCCTTTGGAAAATCAACTTGTTAAAGCCATTTACTCAGCTTCAGCTCGAGGGGCTTAATTGAAAACAGCTGAGGCACACTGACATCACCACAGGCCTCCAGACTGAAAGGGACCTCAGAGTTGTGTGGGCTTGAGAGTGACAGCGCAGCTTCAAAGGCAAGAGCCAGCAAGGCGAAGTTGTATCCCGGGAGGAAGGTTTCCCTTCAAAAATAGTTCCTTTGGTGTATTTTTTTTTTTAATAAAGATACTAAAGGAGCTGACAAGGCATATTTAAGACCATGCAAGAAGAGCAGGAAACAGGAAAAGAACTCACTGGAACTAACAGCAGCCTTGGCAGGGCTGTGGGTGAGTTCATATAACTGGACAGCATGGTTTCTGCTATTTCATATTTTGCTACAATTTGATTTGCTTCCACTTGGATTCTTCCTCCCTTGGCACTTTTCTGTGCCCTGTGCTTGGTAATTAGCAAGCATCACTTGCATGATTGCCTTTTACACCCACACCACTGCAGGCTGCAGGCCCCAGAGGGCGTGGCAGCCACCACTGACTGGGGTCCAGGATCTAGTGCTCTTGGTGTGGAGGCCAAGAACACTCTCATTTCAGTGCAAGTGCCTGCTTACCCCACCAACTTTGCAGAGGTTCCCCTCTGTTTGGCCAGATTAGTCCAGACCAGTCACTGGATGGCACACTTCTGGGAGGTTGAATGCCACGTGTATGGGGGGCATGTGACATGAACGTCACAGTCAGGTATGGGGAAAGTCAGGTAAGTAGAAGCAGCACCACTATCAGTTAATGAGGATGATGGGAGTGGAGGGGAGTGGGCAAATGCTCATTTAGCTGGAGGCCAGGATACAGTGTGCCATCTAGCATTTTCTCCTGAACCTGTGAAGGTTCAGGGTGATCCCAAGTAGCAGGACCGGTTCCCTAGATACACGTTGGCAACAGGAAGCCTGGGAAGCCTGAAGGAGCTCCTCTGCCCCTCCCTGGTGGCCTTGGCCCCTCCGACTGCCTTGGAGTCAGCTCCCTGGGCTGTCCAGATGGTTCCTTCACCCTCTCACATCCTACGACTCCGCTTGTTCTAACCCTGGAGAGGCTGGGGAAATGTCACAGCCTCTCTGGGGCTAATGATTACATTCCTATTCTCCCCTCACAGGTGTGGGGTGGGGTGTTGGTAGAGCCAGCAAGTGTGAAGCCTTGATTAGGGCTGAGAGATCCCTCAGAGGGTAAGGAACCCCAAGACCTTCCATTCCTGCAAAGCAGTTGAGGACCCTGGACGTTAGCATTGGTCCCTGTGAGTGGCTTCCTGAGGCACAGTGGGCCTGGTGAAAGACCACCTTGCTGAGTGGGAGGCTGACAACCTCCCCACCTTCCCCCTTCCTACTGAAGGGAGTTAATATGCAGAAAGAACTAAGGACAGTGCCAGGCCCAGAAATCCTGCTCAATCAATGTCTACTGGCCATGGAGACGCACTGTGGTTTAAATATGGAAACTCACGTTGAAATGTGGTCCCCAGTGTAACATGTTGAGAGATGGTGGGATCTTTAAGGTGATTAGACTGCTAAGAGGGATTAATGCCGCTTTCATAGGGCTGGATTAGGTGCAGCAGGAGCAGGCTAGCAGACAGCAGGGCTGCCCCAATGAGTGTTTATACATACTCCTGGCCCTTCTGTTCTTCCCCCATATTAGGCTGCAGCAGGAGGCCCTTGCTAGATGTGGCTGTCTGATCTTGGACTTCCAGCCTTCAGGACCATGGGATAAATCTTTCCTTTATGAATTACCCAGTCTAGGTATTCTGTTATAGCAACTGAAAATGCACTAAGATAAGGCAGTATTTCCCAGTGGTCAGACACCTGTGGTGACAGCCTGTCTGGATTCAAACCAATTCCTGAGTCCCTCATTTCAGTTGCCTAATCTGGTCATAGGGGACTCAGGCGAGGTCGAAACAGTGTTGGCATATGTAAGTGCCACCTGGGTCCTCCGGGGCTATCATTTCTACCTTCTCATAGCATTTGTTTTCCTAGAACCCATATTTTGGGAAAAACAAAGTCAAAATAAAGTCAATTGGCTGACATGTACAGGTTGGGTTGCACAGAAGAAGGGTAGGCCTGAAGGTGGAGGTGGTGTTGGGAATTAGAGACATTATCTTGGTTAAGATTTAAGAAGTACATCAGTGGTGTTCCTCCACCATTGTGGCCTTCAAGATGGAAAACCAGGCTCCACTAAACCAACTGGCTGCACACTGCACTCTTTACCTAAGCCGTCTCCCTGCTCTTCCCCCAAATTGGAATATTCTTTTTCCTTGAAATTTTGCAGAAATTCGACTACATTAGCAGTTGGAGGTCGTGAGACATGGGAACATCAGAGTCAAGCAGACAGGTGCAGCTGTGTCATCTTAGGGAAGGCACCTATCTCTCAGAGTCTTGTTCCCTTGGGAATTGATAAGCCTACATCTAGCTTTGTGAAGCAGATGACATTAAATGACACCTGGCACACAGCAGGCACT
Source organism: Spermophilus citellus (assembly GCF_964194105.1). Classification (NCBI taxonomy): domain Eukaryota; kingdom Metazoa; phylum Chordata; class Mammalia; order Rodentia; family Sciuridae; genus Spermophilus; species Spermophilus citellus. The sequence continues at coordinate 97,025,616 of NC_138193.1, read as the reverse complement.
TAGCATATGCTCATTTCCTTCCCGTTGCAGCAAAAGCCTTTGAAGAAGCCCTCTTGTTCTGGTCAGCTAGCAATACTCAGCAAACCCGAGGCACACATATCTCACAGGACAATTGTGTGAGAGTCTCTCTCTCTCTCTTTTTTTTCCCCCCTTTGGCACTGGGAGATTGAATCCAGGGGTGCTTTACTATTGAGCTACATGCCCAGCCCTTTTTATTTTTAAATTCTGAGAAGGGGTTTTCTGAGTTGCTGAGACTGGACAGTGCTCTCTGGCTTGGGGCCTTGGTACTGGTGGTAGTTTCTGAGCCTCTAAGTTCCCGTCCAGGGTGTGCCCAGGTGTGCTGGGAGGGAAAGCCTTTTCTGATGGGAGTGTGTGCACAATGTGGCTAGAATGACCTTGTCCCAGGGAGCTATCACCCCTCCACAGGACAAGCAGGGGAATAAAGATCCAAGCTGCATCATAAAATGTGAAGAGGAAAAGGCCAGTGAGGAGCCAGGCGGGGGCCATGGGCAGGTTAGGGTGGGGGCTTCGGTAAATAGGAACGTTAAACAAGGGCCCCTCGCAGCTCCACCTTAGCTTATCCTGCACGGTGTGCTGTGCAAAGTTTGGCTCCAGAGGCCTCTCAGTGACCCCAATCTAATTCTCCCCACTCTCCCGCAATGGCTGAAGGCAGCAAGATAAGCGGCCTCCTTGAACGAGGCAACCTGCAGGAAATCCCGTCAGCCCCCTGAGGGTGCAGCTGAGTGCGGACGGCTGAGCGAGGGTGGGTGTGGCGAGGAGGGAGGGGCCGGGCAGATAAGAGCCTTCAGGGGGAGGAGGCGTGGGGGGCAGGCCTGCCCTAGGAGTCCGAGAAGGGGTACCCAGGCCTAGATAATGAAGCCCCTGGTGGAAAGCAAGTGGGGATATAATTAGGGTAAAATCCAGAGCTAATGAGCTGTGGCAGCAACAGGACAAAGGAATTAATTGTGCCGAGCCCAGGGTGCAGCATGACGGAATGTGCCCGACCCTGCCTCCCCTCGCGGGTCCTCCCGGTGCAGGCCGGCGGACACCCTTCTTCTGTCTTCAGCTCATCCCTTTGCCTTCTCTCCTTCCTGCTCCCCTGTTTTGCCCGTGTCCCTCCTTTCACCCTGCTGTTCCCTTCCTCCCAGCTGGACTCTGGGCTCCCAGGGTGGGCTGGGTGGTGAAGGGTGAAACTAGGATGGTTGCCTAGGCAATGAGAAAAATAGGGCAAACACCAAGCAGAGACCAGCGGGAAAAGAGGGACCAGAGGAGGGCAGGCGTCCCACCAGCTCCCTCCCAGCCAACACCGGCCGGCTCCTGCTCCTGGGCCCAGAGCCGTCCTCCTCCTTCTCGGTGCACCCTCCTCCTCCCTTGGTGCATGGCCTCCTCCTCAGCAGATCCAGAGCGTTTTTTCTTTTAGGAGACCACCCTGGCACGGAGTCCTGAGGCGGCAACACTTAGCAAGGCCAGCGACCACGGAGGTCGCTTGTCCCCTAGGCGCAGCTCTCCGACTTCACAACTAATTGTTGCCAGGTTTTGTGGAGAAGGGACAGCTGTAGGGCCTACTCTGGGGGGTGGGGAGCACACCAGGTCTGGGTGTGGAGGCTGCAGACCCAGGACCCAGACAGGATGTGCTCTCTGTTAGGGGGTGGGTGCCTGGTATGCAGGATGCCTTTTTTGGAGGGGAGGGCAAGAGACTAATAAGGTCTTGGGACCAGGTCATGGTGGTGGGGACAGTGATTCATGAGCCTGTCGGGCTAGATACTCTGTTCAATTCCAAGGGTCAGGTCCTGGGTCTAAAGCTTTGCTCACCTCAGACAAAACTGCAACTGCCGGCCTACGCCGGCCTACACTGCCCAAGCCAGAGGGCCTTATGGGCCTCACCCAAACTGGGTGGGCCGTAACTGCCCTGCCATCCCCATAGGCCCACAAGCTCTGAGAGCTTGGCAACGGCTGGAAGGCCGGCTTGCTTTTGGGCAGGTTTTTCTGTTACCTAGTTAAGGACTCTGGTTGGGCTGAAGCAGATCCAGGCTATCATTGGTTATGAATGGTAATTAACTCGCTACTAGTGAGCAGCAAGCAGAGGTCCGGGGGCCACGGAGTCTCTGTCAGCCATGACTCCTAAACTCTCAGGACCTCACTCTGCCCAGGCTCCCCTCCTTTCATAAGCCCAAAGACCAACACTTGTAAGTGACTGGAACAGACTTAGTAGTGACCGTGTTCACCTCCTCCTTTGAGTGGCCTCATTTTGCCCCTACTGTCCTGAGTCTGAGGTCAGGGCGCAGTCCCAGCTCCTCCAAGTTCACCCCTCATCTCAGTTACATATTCAGACAGGGCTTCAACCTTAATCTCCAATACCCTGGACTCGGTGAGGCCTGAAGACTTGAGGAAAGGCTTTGCACTGAGCACACAGTTTGTGCTCATTAGTATCCTTGTGGGCAGATGCCAGCCCTGCTTCCTCTTTTAGTAGTGACAGGCCTCATTCACTATGAAGACAGCTATCTGGTGTTGGCCTCTTCAAAGGCTCCAGGACCCTGGCAAGTCTTGGCTCCCTGAATTTCAAAATGAAAGAACCCATCATCCATCCAAACTTTCAAACTGGTAAACTAATTCTGCTTTCTAGAGCTGGTACCCACTCCTTGTATGCCTCAGTCCTACCCTGGTTGGCTGTCCCCTTCGAGTAGGTGGAAGAGAGATGGCGCCAGTAAACTCCCCGTTTGCAGATATGCCCATGCAGGGGACACTCCAAGCCCACCACCCACAAAGACTTGCTTTCCCAGGCTTGGCTTAGTATGCAGAAAAGGCATCAGATCCCTGGGCCTGCTGCTATTCCTAAGTGGGCGGATTTGTAGCATATAGCTTAGCTTCTCTAGAAATCATTCTCTCCCAGCTCATGACCAGGGGAGATGGAGTCCAAATGATTTTTTTTTTAGTGTGAAAGATAGTATTTTATTCTGGGGAAGGCATTGTGGGGTAGAAGCTCTAATTGTGAGGGGTAGGCACCTACACACCCTCTCTGTTATCCCTCCTATGCCAGGCATCCATTAACATGCCCCATGCTGAGACTGCAGACTCACAAATGACCTGCCTGTCACTGGACATCTGTGATGGCGTTCTCTGCAACTTAAAGGCTTTGCCTTCATGCTGCCCCCATCCTCTTTCATGACTGAGAAGGTATTATTGATTATTGGAGACCAATAACAGAGTCTGAGGGCCACCAGGATCAGAACACATTCCCCCAGGGCCCTAAGCCAAGAAATGGGACTTACTCTTTTTCTTCTTCTAGAATAGACAACTGACCCTGGCCTTCTGCTTGACTGGCGATGGCTTCTGCACAAATGTGATCTTTTTATTTATTTATTTTGTCCTCCTAAAAATGTCGTGCAGTGGTCCTCTCACTGTGCTCTTTTAGATCAACAACACAACATCACTTGGTAACTTGCTAGAACTGAAAATTCTTTGGTTTCAGCCCAGAGATACAGAATCAGAAATTCTGGAGGCATGACCAAACTGTCTCTGTTTCAGCCCCCCCCCCCCCCCAGGGGATTCTGATGCATGCTCAAGTTTTAGCACATTGCCTAAGAGCTCCAGGTAGAAAAACTTATTTCATTTCTGATCCACACAGAGACCTTGTCCAGGGCTGTGTGGTTTGTAGCCACGGTGTCTTCCCAAGTCAGGCAGGCCACCTACCAAGCTTCTGACCCCTTAGAGTGCAGAGACCATAAGCCAGACATGAAGAGTGACTCTTCACGAGCCCTTGTCTTCCAGGAGGTGCAGCTGAAGTCAGATGTCTCTAGGCATTGCCATGGCAACTTCACCTTTCTGAAACTGTGGGCACCAGGAACAGGAATTAAGCAGTGTGGGAGAAGAGAGTCTGCCATTGGATAAAGCATAATCAGCAGATGAGGTGTGACAATAAATAGAAGCTCAGGATGGCTGGGACTTATGGTCCAGGGTTTGCCAGGGGGTCGTGCTTCCTCAAGGGCCAGGATCCATCTGGTTCCTCTCCAGGGTCTTCACAGTCACAAAACAGCACCAACCCCCAGTGCTGCAGGACAGCCTGACTCCCCCAGGGTTCATGGAGATGCTGACAGTAAATGCCTCTCAAAAGATATCAACCTGGGTTAAATTGGGCTCCTAAATGGCCATGGAGCAATTAAGAAGAAAAGTGCTGCTACATCAGAATGACCACCTGTGTTCCGAGTCAGGGCTGAGGAAAGGAAAGCAGCTTCAAACTTCCAATGTGGATCTTGGCCTGAAAGCAGATGCCAAGAAGCCATGAGGCACCTCAGGGGCGTTAGACAATAGTGGATATTCTAACTAAAAGAAATCAACTGTGACGGAGAATTTATACAACAATGGCATGTTCAATATCCAAAATACTGGCATCAAGGTATCCTCAACCCCATCATTATCCTCTCATTACCCTCCAGGGCTGGTCAGCAGTAAGTGCTTAGGAGATCTGAGCTTCTCCTACAGGCAAACACTGCTCCTTCCCAGAGACAGGAAGAGAGCAAGAGAACCTGCAGACTGGTCATTGGCCCGGAGGGGCCCAGGGGATGCTGCCTATGCACCACACACACCTCAGCTGGCCTGAGCACTCAGCTGCTCTGGAGACACTAGTGTTTTGAGTCTGAGTGTTCCTTTTAACTCTTTCTGCTCTGGAAGAAGGAAGCAGCTCACATGAGGAATCAGGAGATGGGATTCAACCCTGTTCTCAGGGGAAAGGTATATAGTGTGAGATGTCAGGATCATAGGGGGGAAGCAGTCCCTCAAGAGTGTCCTCTCAGAGACTGTCATATCTTCATGCATAACCTCACACTGGTGGGCACTGAGTGTCCCCAGAACTTTCCATGTGTTTGTGTTCACCCTTCCCCCCTGTGGCCTTCCAGGCAAGTTAGGATGCCTTTCCCCTTTTTCCTGAAAGTGTGGAAACCTTTTTACCTTTTTCCTTTTCTTTACCCAAGCCCCTGCCGGCTCTTCAGGCCCTCAGTTTGGCTTGCCCACCCAGTGTGGGTGAGGCAGGCTTCCTACTGGGGCTTGGAGGAAAGGTGTCTTTTTCACAGATGAGCAGGAGCCATCTCCTGTCTCCTTTTCCTCTATGCCCTCAAATAGCTGCAGCACCCATGCCCCTCATACCTAGTAGTAGGACACCAAGAACCTGGGCCCAGCAAGGCACCCCACTTCCACATCTCCAGCCTCGACCTCTGTTGGAAATGGGAATAACTGAGGCAAAGACAGGTGAGAGGCTGCGAGTTAACATCCACCCTTTGTTCTATCCCAACGGGTCCTTTACGCGGTGCTCTTGGGACTCTATCCATGTGTGGTCACAAGTCCAGCCCAGTGGCTCTGCACATACCTCAAAGCCAGGGCAGGGGTCTGCAGAGGTGGTGGTGGGGGCAGCCAGTTGTAGGGCCTCTCGCTCCATTCCAGTCACTGCCCTTTATAAATATTTATAGCAACTCCTCTATTAAAAATAACATTCTGGAGCCCAGGGAGCAGAAAAATATAAATGAAAATCACCGGGAATTGGACTTGATCACGTGTGCCTGAGCCGCACGGAGCCCCAGGGAGAGGCTGCGCCTCTGGCAGCGCGCCCCCTGGCGGCCGACCCCCGCGCTGGGCTCTCCGCCCCGCCTCCTGGCTGCAGAGCCCCAGCATCTCGCTCGGCGGGGCGGAAGCCTCAGCAGTGCGAGAAAGGAAGGCGGCTATTTATAGCACTACCATTGCGGCCAGGGTGTGCACGTCTACAGCGCTGAGCAAGGCCTGCAGCTTTCTTTTGCAAAGACGGAAGAGAACCTGTTGGTTTTTAAAGGTCAAAGGTAAGGAGGAAACTTGTGCCTCCACTCTAGGGCGCGTACCACGTGTTGGCCAGACGCCAGATCCATCAGGTCACACACACACACACACAAGGGCTTAGAGCTTTTCTTTTCTCTTTTCAACCTCCGGGAAAATTCCTGATGCAGAGATGAGACCATGCCCGGAGGGGAGTAATGAAGATGCTAGTACATGCAGGGCTGCGCAGGGGAAGGCCCACCAGCTGCGGCTTTGCTCCAGGCAGGCCCTCCCCACTTCCCACCGGTTTGGCTCCCCTCTCCCTGGCGATGGAGTGACGTCTGACAGCCTGCAAGCCGGGTCCAGGTGTGCAGCAGAAAGATGGATAGGAATGTGCCTCTGGGGGAAGACCGTGCCTTGGTAGTGTTGGTGCCAGCTTGCCACGTCCTCTGTGCCTGTGCAAGACAGACTCACCATTAGTCACCCGCACCACTTTGGCCTGGGGCAAACACTGCTAACAGCTGCTCTGAACAAGCTCATCTGCAGAGAGGGGCTGTGGGGCTCTAGGGGTGAAGTGGATTCTCTGAGATGGGGCCTAGGGTCTTCTGCAATCATTGCTTATGTCACAGGGTCAGGCAACGTTTCCATGGAAGAACTGGGTTCGCAATGACAGGTTTGGAGTGCGGTTGATTCTTGGGAAGAATTATGGCTGAGCAAAGTAGAGAGGATGCCAAAGCACCTATTAATACTGACAGGAGGGAAGGCTTAGCCTCGGTCCAGTAGAGAGCAGAACTGGTAGCCTTTTCATCTCACTCTAAGTCGGTTTTTCAAAACTCCTGATGTGGGGTCAAAGAGGACAGTGGCACTGAGCTCCTTGGTGTAGGCCTTGGTTTCCTCTTCTGTATCAAGAGAGGGTAGGCCAGGCGTCGAGAGCACACGTCCCTTCTACTCCAGTTCCTCTGCCCCAGGGAGAGGGGCTCTGGCAGGCTCCTGCAGGCCAGTCAGTTCCTGACTTCCCCAGGGAGCTGTGGTGCCCGGGCTTGTTTTGGAAGGGCCTCACCTGCATGTGCATGGCAAGTTCAGGGAGAAGCTGCTCTGCTCTCCAAGACCCTGTGGCTGCAGATGCTTGGGGGACTGGCACGTGCAGCATGCACCAGCTGACCCACGCAGGCTGAAACTGCAGGGAGGTGTGTGTGCTGAACGCAGCCCTTGGGGACCTGGTCTGGGTGGGAGGGAGAGGTTGGGTCTGGCCTGGAGGCAGTTCCAGGGTGATACTACTTGGAAAGGTCTTAAGGAAAACTTCTGGATCCTGGGACTGAGGCCCTGGCTTTTTTGCCCTGAAGACATGTAACTGAAGATGATGTCTAATTTAAAAAAAAAGGGGGGGGGGAGAGAGGGCAGAAAAGAGCTCAACAGTAGACAGCAGTTTCATGGCTGCTCCACTTGAATCGATTCTTCTCCTGAACTGATGGCTGGCCTTCCTTTCGATCCCCCTGCCTTTCTTTGGGTGGGGTGGTGTGGTGGTGGTGGTTCTGGGGATTGAACCAGGGGTGCTCTACCACTGAACTACATCCCCAGCCCTTCTTATTATTTGAGTCAGGGTCTCACTAGGTTGCTGAGGTTGGCACTGACCTTCATAAGCCTCCTGGATGGCTCTTCCCCTCCTTTTAGAGAACAAACCCAGAAGCAGCAATATCTTGGAGTTGGGACCACAGTGAGTTGTGGTCTCAAGATGGAAAAATGGGAGACTCATTCCTTAAGGCAGTGGGTGTACTTTGATTCATTTGTTCTTTGGGGAAGTGGGAAGGTACAGCTTGGCCAGGCTGCATGGGAAGTCGGTTGGTCTGCTCTGTAGTCAGTGTGATCTGCATGGCTCCAACATGTGCCTGGGGTCAGGGCTAGGCCAGGGGATAGTGCAGGGTGATAGGATCCCAGGGGTGCTCTGGCTGTCGTGTGGTATCTGTGGGAAACAGGAGCACTGGAGGCAGCCCAGGTGAGTGCCTGCTTCAGCCAGCAGCATTGGTGACACCAGACCTGTCTGGGGGCCAGGCCACACGGAAAACACGGCCTGGGCAAAACAGGGAAAAGTGGGCTCACTGGCAGGGCTGGGGGAAGAGGGAAAGGTACACCTGGGCTCTTTCAAGAAAATCCTGATTGTAGCTTGGCTTGTTAAGATTGCTTTGGCTTGGGACCCACAACTGAAGAAAGAGGAAATGAAGTTGCTAAACAAGGAGGGGGAGGGGCTGCGGGAAGGTGGAGGCTGCGCTGGCTGCAGGCTCCCTACTCACCTGAGCGTCCTCTGTGCCTGGCTCCTTGGCTAACCTGGGGAAGCATGGGCAGAAACAACATCAAGGTCACACCCAGACTCTTCTCAGCCCCTGGATCCTCCCCAGGGGGCTTTCCTGACCCATCCTTCCCAGGGGCTTCTGGATTGCCTCTCCCATGTTACCTTTTCCTGACCAGGGCCTGATAATGGAGAGACTGACCATCTAGAGTCAGCAACCACATCTGACACAAGACCGAGTGAGGACAAATATTTCACAGAAGGAAAACAGTAATATGGAGGCCACCTTAAACCTAGGGGCAGATACACTGCGGGGCAAAGCCCATCTGGTTCTGGAAGTGAGCAAGGTGGAAATTAACACCTTTGATCGGGGCAGTATTTCCCTCTTGCAGATGCCTCTGTGTTAGACTGTCCAATCACGCTCCTGCTCCTACTGGGAAGGAAAACACGACCAGGGCCCTAAAGGGCCTGTGTCTAACCTCATAGAGGGCCACTGCTGTCCAGACATTCACCAGGGTTCCTTTGGTGTGCAAATTGGATTGATAGCCACCAACCCTGGGAAGGCAGTTCCCGGGAGAGGGGATTCTGAAGGACACAGGAGCATAAAATGAGGCTCTGGAGTGGCTGAGATGAAGTAGGCTACTGACATAATAGGGGAGAAGCGACGTCAGTCTATGCCTCATCTATGTGGTCTTGGTTATACAGAGTGAGGGGACCCACAATAGGAAGGGCACCCCAGCAGAGCAGAAGCATTCTCCAGAGCGTCACCAGAGAGCCAGGCAGAAACATGAACTAGGAGTCGATGTGGCTGGAAGTCTGGCTTGGTCTGAATTCTTCACAGGTGCCCATTTGGCTCTCACGGCTTTTGTATGCCTCACAGGGTGCTGACCAAATTGGACTTAGATTATCAGTATGATTTCAACCCAAAGAAAGGAAATAATTCTCCCTCTTCCCTTTATGGTGGGTACTGACCTTTAATAGCCTGATGACTACAGTTGGTGCTGTCAGCCTACAATAAAACCCCAGGCCTTAATCATGGCAGAGAATGGGAGGTCCACCCAGAAAAACCCACAGAAAAGCTACTTGTAGCTACAGGGACATATCCTAGGGCCAATGCAAGATTAAGAATCAAACATTTTAAAAAACTCTACCCATCTTTCACCCCAACTCTTAACACTCTTGCTGTCAGGGATGACATGTAAAAACCACAGAAATAGAAACGCAGGCATTTTCATGAGAAGAGCTCACAGACGTACAGAAACTCTAGTATGAGCATCGAAAGAGACTGTGAACAAGAGGCAAAGAAAAAGAGGTGTTGACAGGGTAAGTCAGGTGCAAAGACAGAAAGTCCCCGAGTCAGGAAGTCCGGGCTCATGAAGCTGTCCCCAATTCCTATGGGAGATGTGGCCCACATTCAGGCCTGAACCAGAACTCTGGGCTGGGGTCACAGTCAGCGCAAGGCCTCAGTGGCTGGGGCATAGCTCTGGGTTTACTTTAGGGAATTGGAGGAAAGCTAGGGAGAGGCCTGGACAAAGTTCCTGGGGCAGGCCAAGGTCACAGCTGTTATGCCTTCAGCCAAGAACATTCCAGAGGAATGCTGGGATTTGATTGGTGTGTGTGTGTCTGGGATCGGGAGTGGAAATTTCCCTCTGTAGCTCCCCTTCTCTCCTGCCTGGTTCCTCTTAGCAGGGGACGTAGGTCTCATCTGGACGTCTGAATTGCGGCTATCCTGCTGACCACGGTGCGGCCCCATGCCATTGGCACCAACTCATCCTGCTAACATCCCTTGCTCCCAGGCCTGCCCTGGCTCCTGGATGGTTTCAGCACCTGTACTCTATTTCTCCCAGTTGCTCCCATGGCAATTTCAGTTTCTTCAGTGGCAAATTCCTTGCTCTGAGTCTTCCAAGACCTCTTCTCTCATCATGCTCACCCCCATGGGCGCATGCTCCCAACCCACTGTCCAGGAGCTGCCCTCCAGCCATGGCTTCCTTAGTGTGGCTCCCACTTCACTGCTGCTTGCCCTTCCTGCAACTTCCCAACTTCAATACCTGTTCTGCTCAGGTAAAAGCCTGGAGGTTGGAGGTGGAGATTCCTGGGATCAATCCAGCTCTGCCACCCTCTACCTGTCCAGTTACTGCACCCCTCTGAACCTTGTCTAGAATTCCTCCTTGTGGGACTGTGAAGCCGGGTGAGAAGGAGGAGTTATAATGGGCGCAGCACCTAGTAGGCACCTGGGAGTCAGTGCTGGCCCTTTCTCATCTTCCCTTCCCCACTATCTTGGTCTCCTAAGGGCGGCTGACCACTTTTGTTCTCTCCCCTGATCAGGTCCTCTCTATTACATCCTATTTACTGCTACAGACTGATCATTTACTGACATCCTGCTAAGTGCCAGGTGCTGTTCTAGGCACAGGGAAAATAATACCAACAAAGTCTGTGCTTCAGGGGGCTTGTGTTTTGGAGGAATCCAGCAATAGACAGGTTACTATAGGACATAAATAAAAGGTAACCCTCATATGTCCCAAGAGAATTTTGTTTTCTGATTAGCATAACATTGAAGGATGAAGAGTAAGTTTGGAATTAGAAGGACCCAATTCAAGCCCAGTGCTGCCATTCCATGGCTATGTGAACAAAATCTCCAGAGCCCATTTCCTCACTACTAAAATGGGGCTGTTATTATATACATATTTCACATGTTAAGGATTAAATGAGATTATATATGAAAATCATTTAGCACAGCTCTTTTCCCAGATAACAAGTTATCAAATAAGTTTTATGGATAACAAAATTAGGAAGGCATTACTGTCCTTTACTGACACTGTTTGTTCCTGGCTTCTATTTTTTCCAATAAGCCCCAAAACTTTTCGCTATTCCAGCCTACAATGATCTCTTCCTTTCCAGAAATGCTTATTGTATGTTCAAATTTTGTGATGAACTTTCTGTTGCTTGTCTGGTCTCCTATTTAGTCTCCATATCTTAGGACTTGCTTTACTAACCTGATTACCAACTCCTCAGGGCAAGGGATCATGCTCTCTGTATTGCTGTATCTATTTCCTGTATCCCACCCATCTACCACAGTAGCAGGAAACCATGAAGCTCTGTCAGTCAGTTCACATGACTACCTGTAGGTAAAGCCTGACTGTCAGGTGGGAAGCAGTAAGAGGAACTGTGGGGCTGGAGGCTTTGGGAAAGGAGGGCAGAAACAGAGGGGAGATGCTGACGTTCATCAGTGCTACATCTCAGGTGCCCTGTTAAGCCAGGGCTCCTGCAGAGCTGCCGTTACCTCTGTCTTTCCCATTCTGCATCTTCTCTTCCTCTTCCTCTGCACCTTCCTCTGCTGTGAAAACAAGTCCAAGGAGGCCAGTGACCCTTCCGCACAGCACAAGCACGGAAAGGCAGGTGAGCAGAATAACTTAGGAGTCTTGGGAAGAACTCTGGCTAAAGGCTCACAGTGTAGACCTCCAAGTCTGATGTCACCCACCCTGCTGCTGGCTTCTTTGGGATGGGGAGTGCCTGTTTTTCCTAAGGTGATAACATCTGCCAGAGATACACCTAATATCTCGCGTTTGGGTTCAGGTTTAAGAAAGCGACAATGTAAGTGCATAGTGGAGGAACACCTAGGTTAACACGGGCTTCTATAAAACAAAATCAATGAACAACTAGAAGTTTTAACTAACAGCAAACTTACAATGACTTCACAGTGTAAACTGACCCCGTGGAACAAAGCTAATGTCACCTAATGTTGCTCTCCCAGGTGCCCCCTGTAGAATAGTCACAGATCCCCTATGCTTTGTAGGGACAGTCCCCCTATGATATGGAGCAGTGTGCTCAGCCCTGGGTGTTCACTTGAATTGGGGCTTTGGAAAACTGAACCACAGGACAGTAAAGTGAAGATCATGTTACATTCAGGTAGGTGAGGGAACGGGGTAGAGTTGTTTAGAGAAGAGAAAGCAAGGGAGAAGCCACGTTATCTGCCACCAGACACGTGGGAGGTGACCTGCAAAGGAGGGACTGAACTGATTCTGGGTACCATTAGAGAGAGAACAAGCATAAATCAGCTACAGAAAGGCATATTCTGGTTCCCCAATAAGAACTCTCCAGTGACTAGAGTTGATCATGAAAAAGTTCACTGGGAACCTGCAAATAGAGGACTTTTATATTGGGCAGAAGTTGGATTAAATATCCTCTCAGAACCCTTTGAATTCTAGCATTCCACTATTTATTAAACTGTTCTTAAAAGATGAGGAGGACAAGCTATGGATATCTGCAGAACAGATATGTGCACTGTATACAGTATGTGAAAAAGATAATCTGAATATCTACTGTGATCCTAATAAACCCCTGTGAAATCAAGATCAAGGAGAGGTAAAAAATGTGATGGTGCTGGGCAAGCCTCTTCATTCATTGAGAAACTGTCACCTTTGCATGTAAAGGGAGTTTACTTCTGCATTTTTAAGGGACACACTGTGCCACATGAATTTAGTCCACATCTACAGGCTTAAGTGCTGGGGAGAAAAATGGGTATTCGGGGAACCCTGAGTTTGATGCCTGGCTTTGGGTGAGGCAAGAACACTGGCTTCATATTCTACAGACCTGAGTTCTTGGACCAGCTTTGTCCCTTCAAGCTCCACAACTTTAGGCAAACCACTTCTCTTTTTCTTTTTTGCAGTAATTGGGATTGAAACCAAGAGTGCTCTAGCACTGAGCTATATCCTCAGCCTTTTTTATTTTATTCTGATACAGGGTCTCCTTGGGTTTCCCAGGCTGACCTGGAACTAGTGATCCTCCTGCCTGCCGAGTCACTGGAATTATAGGCTTGTGCCACCGTGCCTGGCAGCAAATCACTTCTTTTGATAATCACTCACCACATTTCTAAAATAAGGGTACTGAACTATATGATCTCTGAGGTACCTTCTAAATGACACTGCATAATCATGTTGAAATCATCCTTTGCTATTATAAGAGATGAATAACTATCCCTGTAAACACCTCATCTCTGTGACACTATTTGGTCTCTGGGTGCTTTATGTTTACTGATGTCCAATTACCCTCAGTTAATCGCACTCTCATCCTAGTGGATGAGTGCAAGAGCAACTTATTTTGCATAAATCTTAACAAGAAGCCCCAAGGAACAAATATAGTTCATCTCCATGGCTGAAATTCCCTCTATAAGTGGGATTTCTGGCCACTGTTGGAACTATATTAAGGAAGGGATCTTCTAATCAGCTCTGAAGTCATCTCTGAAGGCCACCACCTCCCCTGCTTATGAGTGTGTGTGCAGGGGGTTTTGTTTCACTAGGCATGAGAGACAGGACTAGATGGGGACAGGGGCACCATAAAGTTCCCTTGCCAAGGCCTGGGAAACACCCTGGGCTTGCCTCCCCTACAGGGTCTGAATAGTCCATGGAGGAACTCCTTCCTATTTTTATTTAATAACGCTGCTAAATTACTGCTAGGTACTTACAAGCACTACGTTAGATGAAAAGGGACAGAGGAAGGCCCTCGTCGTGAGGGACCCCCAGCCCTCAGGAAGGGAGCCCACTTGCTTAACATGACACATAGGGATCCCACCGCTGGAAAATTCACAAGTGTCGGGCGGCTACGTCACTGATGGAGTCGAGGGGACACTTGGAGGTATGATGATACGTGAGAAGCCTTTTATTTTCTCTTTCTTTCCTGGGTTTTATGTAAGGGGAAAGCCATGAGGCAGAGGTCTCTGGAAAGTCACCGCAGTGGCCGGGTGATGAAGAGACGGAGAAAGAAGTCAGAAAAGACCAAACATGAGGAGCAGAGGAAGCAGCAGGTCTCGAACTTTAGGTGAAATCACAGCCTGGTCACGGACGAAAGGAGAGGAAAGGGTTTCAAAATCAAGTAAGAGAGCAGAAAGGCAGCTGGAGGGCCCAGCGCTAGTGGCTGCCTTGGCTGCCGACATCAGGACAGGTTCAGGAGGAGCTGGCGACAGGGCCTAGGGAAAGAGCTGCTGTGGACAAAGGTGCACGTAGGAGAGCGGTGGGGTGGGGTGGGGGGCTGGCTGCACTAAGAGCTGAATTTCTTTAAATTGAGAACTACATTTGCTTCACCAGGTATCTTAGGATAAACCTAAACGTGTAACTGTCCCACTGTGACCACGTGTGGGAGGGAGGTGCGCTGGGTGAAGATTCTGCACGTTCCTAGAAGGCAAAACCAAGTGGTGAAACCAGGGGGGTGTGAGTGGTGACCTTCTGTGGCGAGGCAGTGTGGGGGGGCAGAGGGTGGGAGTGGCGGGAGCTCTGGGTTTCACCTGAATGGAGCTCCTTCACCAGGGATGACATGGTGTTGGTGATGGAGTCAGCAGCCACCAGCAGGTCATTGCGGAGGTTTCTCCTCGTACCTGAGGAGAGTCAGAGCAGATGGCAATGCCAGGGTGGTGGGCATGGAGATGCCTGAGTCTGCAGGCCCTAGGACACAGGTACAGAATAGCTAAGGGGAGATGGGGCCACAGCCGCTCCACTTCCTCCCAGTGCGTCGGGAGTCTGCTGTTCCCACTCCCTGTCCTCTCTACCTGGAAGTCAGGATCTGGTCAAGTCCATGCTTCAGACACCATACAGTGAGAAAAGTCAGGTTCCCAACAAGGTGCTCAGCCTCAGAGGCGGCTCTACTCCACAACAACCCCCTCCCAACTCCTAGCCCCAGCTCCCTCAAGACTTCCTTCTCAACCACTGGAAACTGTGGGTCCCTGGATCCTCAGATGGTTGTGGCAATTCCATGCTCACTGTGCCGTTAACCAGGTTCCCTTTAGAGAACTACACTTCCCGTGTTTGCCAGTCCTAATGACCTTCTGGGCCAACCGTATGACTGTGGATTATTCCATCTAATTCCTCTGAAGAAGGCACAGCCCGGAGAGTGCAGTACCTTCTCAACCCAGAACAAGAACACAGAACCCAAGGGGCCTGTTCTGCACACACCTGAAGGCAGACAGGGCTCCCGCAGAAGACTGGCTCATCTCCTAAGAAGGGGCCAGCATGCACCTGATTATTTATACTGTCAATCTGATATCTACAGCTAAGACAGCAAGAGCACAAAAGGAAAGTAACTGGAAAAATCTCAGCAGGAATCTTATACATGCTCCCAACCCCTTCAGCTCCCCATTACACTTGGGCCTGGAAACTCACCTTGGGCGAAGGCCTCCTGCACGTCTCCCCCAACCCCGCTCAGAGAGTCCTGTGGGCCATGGGTGGGGGTGGACCCGGCAGATGCAGAACGGACAGGCATGGGCATGGGACGGCTGCCTGCGTGAGTGGGCGATGTATGTGGCGATCCTGTGGCCTGAGCCTGGGAGATCAGAGATAAAATATGTCATCTCAAGGGTCCAACTTCTTTGAGGAAGGGGGAAGCACTCAGTCTGAGCCAGCCAACAGTCTGCTGGGGCATGATCCTATTTGAATGGATGGAGTCACGCTGCCTCCGTGACGAGGGAGACGAGGGAAAGGAAAGGCAACAAGGAAGAAAGGGAGATTGCAGTAAGAACGGACTGAGAATGTTGGGGGAAAGGCCAGCAGGGACAGACAGGAGCCTTCAGGTGGACAGGCTGGGCAGGGCAGCGGGGTCAAGGATCTGGGAGGGGTTGACAACACCAGGAAGAAACAACACACAGATATCCTCTTGTTTGCAAACACATCCATATACTCGTTCTCGCCGGATTCTCCAACAACTCATGGGTAGAATGACATCTGTTTATATCAACTTTTAGATGCAAAGAGTGTGAGGCTGCACAGCTGGGCAGAGGCAGAAGTCAGAATAAGCTCCTGGACTCCAGGGGCCCCAACCCCACACCCCAGGTCTGAAAGAATGGACACATAATGCAGAGAACAGATGCATGTTAAGCAGGTGGGCTTTATGTGTCATAGTTTTAGAGGGAGCTTGGAGCAATGGGGTAAAACAAATGAAAAGAGCAAAGGACGAATTCAAATCAGCTCAATGACCCTTGGGAGCCAGGAGACTGGGTGTGGCAGGTCGACTGTAGAAGCAGGACTGGGAAAATACAAGCTGAATGTGAGAATGAGTTCAAATAGAGACCACTGTCCTGGGAGTCCAGCTCAGAAGCCCCATATCACCACAGATCACTGAGGCTGACCGGCTGCCAGGACGGCACCTCCCAGCACAGCAGAGAGTGGGCACTGAACTGAAGCCATGTCTTATTCTCTACTGTTCTTAATTTGAATCATTTGTGTGTGTGTGTGTGTGTTTTATTTTGAGAAATACAAATGAATAATTGTTAATGTTGTGTCAAATTTGTTTCAACCTAAAAATAGTTCAGATAAATCTCAAGACTCCTTTTACTATCATTTTTTTCCAAGCCTAGTTCCTTCCTCTTATCCCTACAGAGGTGACTATTTTTTCCCCCAGAAGTGACTATTACCAGAAATTCTGCTGTGAAATTTTTACCTATGTGCACACATGTAACTATGAAGAATATACAATATCTTCATGATTTAAAATTTTTATGAATGGTATTGTACTGAAAATATCACTTTGAAAGTTGCTTTTATCACTTAGTTTACTCTGAGATCTACCCATGATATAAATAAATAAACTTAGACCCAACCTCAGGCCAGATTAAAAAAAAAATAAAACAGAACACAGTATCTGTAAGAGTGAAAAGTACAAAATTTCTCAAACACAATATAAGAAAAATCTTATGACCTAGGGTTAAGGCAAAGATTTCTTAGATATGATACCAAAACCATGATATGTAAAAGAATAAATAGATAGGAGCTGGGCAGGCAGCAAGTGGTAGAGCACTTGCCAAACATGCAAGAAGTGCTGGGTTCAATCCCTAGCACTGGGTGGTGGGTCCAGGGGAGGTGTTTATCAAGAATCCAAAACTATTTTCTTTTTTGATGGAGCTGAGGATTAAAACCAGGGCCTCATGCACACTAGGCAAGCGCTATAATCACTGCGCTTCATCCTCAGCTCAAAAATCTATTTTTTTTTCCTGCCAAAATAGCAGGAAGAGAGGATTTTAAATGTTATCTTTACAAAGAAATGAAAAATGTTTTTGATGATGGATATCCTGAGTTGATCAACACACAATGTATAAATGTACCCAAATATCACACTGTGCCTCATAAAAATGTTACAATTATGATCTTTTAATAATTTAAAAAGTATTTTATTCTTTAAAAAACATCATGAAGTACCATATGGACAAGTCAACTCAAAAATGGATCAACAACCTATATGTGAGATGCAAGAGCTAAAACTAAAACTTAGAAGATAACGTGGGTGAAAACTTTATGACGCTGGATTAGGCAATGACTTTTTATATATGACAGTAAAAGCACAGCCACAAAAAAACAAAACAAAACAAAAAAAATTATCAACACTGAACATCATAACATTACTTTTGTGCTTCAAAGGATCATCAAGAAAATGAAAGGACAATTCACAAAAAGAGAAGAAAAGTTTTGCAAATTATATATCTGATAATGGACTTCTATCTATCATATATAAAGAACACTTACAACTAAATAATAGAGAAAAATAGTCTAATTTAAAAATGGTCAAAGCAGGGGCTGGGGATATAGCTCAGTTGGTAGAGTGCTTGCCTCACATGCACAAAGCCATGGGTTCAATCCCCAGCACCAAAAATAAAATAAAATAAAATAAATATGGTCAAAGCATCTAAACTGGTATCTCCATAGAAGATACATAAATGTCCAATAGGCATGCAAAAAGATGCTCAACATTATTAGACATTAGGGAAATGTCTGATAATTATAATAATTATAGCCACCGACTAAGATGACTATATTAAAATGACAGATAATAACAAGTATTGGCAAAGATATGGAGAAATTGGACTCCTCATACAATGACAGTAGAAATGTAAAACTGTGCAGTTCCTCAAGAGGTTAATCACTGAATACCACCTGACCCAGTAAGTCTACTCCCAGGTATATACCCAAGATAAATGAAAACATGTTTGCATAAAAATCTTCGTCCAAAGGTTCACACCAGCATTATTCAGGGTAGTCAAAAAAAGTAGAAACAACTCAAATATTCATGAACTGATGAATGATTTCAATAAAATGTGCTACATCCATACAAAGGAACATTATTTAATAATAAAAATGATTGAAGTACTGATACATGCTGCAACATGGATGAACCTTGAAAGCATTTTGCTAAGTGGAAGAAACCAGTCATAAAAGGCTATATATGGTGTGATTCTATTTATGTGCAATAGGTAATCCATAGGGATAGAAAGCAGATTAGTGGTCATCTAGGCTGGGGTTGGGGATTTGGAAAGGATGAGGAATGATTGCTAATGGGCATGAGGTTTCTCTTTGGAATTGATGGCGTGTGTTGATAATGATGGTGGCTGCATACATCTGTGAATGTATTATAAAATGCTGAATTTTATACTTTAAAACAGTGAATCAGGGCTGGGGTTGTGGCTCAGTGGTAGAGCCCTCACCTAGCATGGGCGAGGCCCTGGGTTTGATCCTTAGCACCACATAAAAATAAATAAATTAAAATAACGGTACTGTGTCCAACTATAACAAAAAATAAATATTAAAAAAACCTAGTGAATTTTATGGAATGTGAATTATATTTCAATGAAATAATAAAAAAAGGACACCATTAAGAAAAATAAAAAGACACAGATTGTGGAAATATTTGTAAATTATATCAAAAAACAAAACAAAACAAAACCCTTCTATCCAGAACATATAAAGAACTCCTACAACTCATTAAGAAGACAAACTACCCATGTTACAAAAGAGGCAAAAATTCAAACGGATATTTCACCAAAGAAGATGTGCAAACAGGCTGATGATCACATGAGAAATGTGCAGCCAAGAGAAATCATGAGGGAAATAGAAATTTAAGTCACAATGCAACACCACTTAATGCCCACCAAAATAGCTACAACCCAAAAGAGTGACAGGGAGGCTGACACCCTGGACCCTGTCAATGAGACTGTAAAGGGTGTGTCTACTGTGGAAAACTTCTCAGCAGTTTCCTAACCCAGCAAATTCTGCTCCTGAGTATTCCCCAAGAGAAATGAGAATGGGTCCACTGAAAATAGAACCAAATATTTATTTGCAACAATTTAATAGCCAAAAAGGAGAAACAACTCCAATGTCCATTAACTCATGAATGGATTAACAATGCCATGGGATATTATGGAATCTCTTTTTTTTGCTATGTCAAGTATTTTACTATTAACTTTTATAATCATTTTCCACTGACAATTATTCTCTTCTATTTTTATCAGTGGTTCTAAAACATTTTTACGACTTTATCAGGTTATGTTATCTTTTCTTAAAAAGTGGTTCACAAATCCTGTTTAGCCAGTTAATATTATCATATACTAATCACTTCCTCTACCTTTTATCCTATGATCACCATCACCCCCTATTTTGGGGCTATTTTTATAGGAGATGGGGCAAATAATAACAAAATTCATGACTCTAAGATTTAAAGGTGCTGCCCTCTGGGCATAAGACAGAGCTGGGAAGTGCATACAGCCAGACCTGGCAGGTTCAGCCCCAGTCCGCACTGAGTGAGGGAGGGCGGGAAGAGCATCTGTACAGAAGGCAACCAAGTTTGACGTAGAGAGTTGTGAGCTGGCAGTTGGGGATGGGAGAGAATGGGTGGACACTGGCAGAGCTCCACTCCAGGGTCCCAGGCTCCCTAGCTCTGGTGGTTTTCCCACAGGCTAACAAAAAGTTGGTGGTAACTGTGTAGATGGTGAGCCTAGTGATCTCTTACCTCAGAGAAGGATTAGACCCTTGAAGTGGCCACTTGTGGACTGTGGGAGCCGGGGAGCCTGGGAGTTCAAATGTATTGTCACAGAGCTCCTAGTACTGCCTGAGAGAATTAGACCTCCCTGCAACCAAGGACATGACCCAACCACCCATGGTCCAGGTCTTAGCACCCATCAAGTTGAAAACGCTGACGTCTCTCCGCTGAGGTCACAGCACCACAGTTTAAGTCCCTGAGGCTCAGCATCACTCTTAGGTGCAGGGGTGGGGGATGAGCATCTCTGAGGGACTGGCTTCATGAAGAGCTAGCCTGGAAATGCCTGGATTAAGTGTCCAGTTCAGACAGAACGAGAACTTGAGATGGAAATTAGACCCAGTTAAAGAAAAAATTGGTCTGTGAAATTCAAACTCACTTTGCTATATGACAGTTATATGTGGTCCCCTCAGAGGGCTAACCCAGCATGAAGCATATGGTAAGTCCTTATAAATCTCCCCCATATGTTTTGGGCCAGACGTTGGACCTGAGGCCCCAGTGTCAGAGTCACAAGCCCCAAGATGGACATACTGCTTCTTTTTGGTAACATGAAACTCAACCTCTGCAAATATTTTCATATGAGAGTGATGACAGGGAATGGGACAAGAGGTGGGCAGCAACATGTGGTTAGGACTCTTGGTCCAGGAAGTAACATCTACTGTCTCTTTTCAGTGTGAACATCATCAGACCTTTTTCTGGGATTACTGCCTAGCATGTGCCTTCTGAAGCCGAGAAAAACCAGACCCTTGAAGTTGTCTTTGTTCAGAGCAGTTGACAGAGCAAAGCTAAGGATACTGAAAAACATTTCCCGTAGGTCTCGCAACCCCAGCCACTGGCTTTAGGATCTTACTGGAATAAAACATTGCCAGGACAGAGCTGCTAGGGGACCATGCAGATGATGGTTTAGGCAGAGTAAAGCCACTTCAGTATCCTGGGGGAGTCAAAGAGACAAGGTCCCGTCCACCAATATGTACCTGTTCTGGCCAGGTCCAAAGCTGAGGGTCAGGAAGCCTAGAGGCGAAGTTGGTCCTGGATGAGGAATACATAGGTGCAGGGGTGCCAATGGACTCTGTTACTAGCTGATTTTGATAAAAAAGCTAGACACTTCTTTCAACCTGTTGAAAGGGCTGTGCCCTTTCTCTTGCTCTCAGGCCCTTACTTGAGTTCTCTGCCAGGAGCACTATTCAGCTTGGCACTGACCTGCTCCAGATGGTCCTCCAAGAGGCAGTGAGGCTGCCCCCTCCTCTAGGAGGAGGTTGCATCTGTCTGAGGTGCTCCTACTGCGCCCTGCGCTTCTGTCCCAGCCCTATCTCGCTTCTTAAATTTCATTCTTGGCATCATTGTTCTCAGCACAAGTAAACGCTTAATAAATACTTGTTAAGTGACAATGAGGAGCATCAAGTTTCTGACCCTTTTTCTTCTGTAATGGAAAGTGGGAAAGTAGCCAGAGTAGGCAATAATCTCCAGGAAGTAATAAATCTATAGCCACCAGTAAATCCTTATATGAAATACTAACTAGATAACGAAATGTGGTAGCCAGACATCTGATGGCCCCAAATGATCCCCTCCATTCACATCCTGATCTAATTCCCTCTCCTGGAGTGTGGGCTGGACTTAGTGACTTGCTTCTAATGAATCAGACAAAGGGGATGCCACTTCTGAGATGAGGTTATAAATGAATGTGACTGTATTGCTCACTTTCTCCTGCTTGCTTGCTCTGGTGAGGTCAGCTGCCATCCTGTGAGTGACCCCATGGAGAAGCACTGAGGGTGGCTTCTGTCCATCAGCCATTACTGAATGGAGGCCTTCACTTCAACAAACCATGACAAACTGAACCTGCCAGCAACCACATGAGCTGTTGAGCCTTGAACTGACTACAGCCTTGGCCCACACGCTAACTGCAGCCTTGTGAGAGGGTCTGAGCTGAAGGACCAGGAAATTGCACCTGGGTTCCTGGCCCACAGAAGCTGTGCCATAAACAGCATTTGTTTTTCGAAGACTCTAGGTTTTGGGGTAATTTTTTATGTAGCAATAGATAATGTATACACTAGCTGGGAGTTATGGCAGATGTCTAGAATCCCAGCCACTTGGGAGGTTGACGCAGGAGGACTACAAGTTCAAAGCCAGTCTCAGGGACTTAGCAACATCCTGTGTCAAAAATAAAAATAAAAAATAAAAAAAAAGAGGGGCTGGGGATGTGGCTCAAGCGGTAGTGGGCTCGCCTGGCATATGTGCAGCCCAGGTTCGATCCTCAGCACCACATACAAACAAAGATGTTGTGTCTGCTGAGAACTAAAAAATAAATATTAAAAAAAAATTCTCCCTCCCTCCCTCCCTCCCTCTCTTTAAAATAAATAAACAAGCAAACAAACAAATAAATAAATAAAATAAAAAAAGAGTGGGGATGTAGCTCAGTGGTAAACTGCCGTTGGATTGAAACCCCAGTACCAAAAGAAAAAAAAGAAAAAACAAGGTAATACATGCACTAGGGTTGATTAGAAAAAAACATCAGCAGATCAGTCGTATGTGATGGACATTTGATTGATAGCAAGAGAAAGGAGAGATGCAGGGATGTGAGACCAGGACCAGAGGCCCTCATGACAGGCCAAAGACCCCAAGAAAGATGCCTACAGATGAGGAGAGAGGCAGAGATTGATAATCAGGAAAACATTTTCCTAATGAGAATAAGCTAGGGATCTGAATATGTTAGTCTGTCCTGACACTGAAGGTCTCAACCTCTTTACTTTGTCAATAATTACCAGGACCTAGGGGCATTTCTCTGCTTTCCAAAGAAGAGGGGGAATTGCAGGCTCTAAGGGACAAGCCTAGATGTTCCCACTGCCTTAGATGAATGTTGAGGGAGGAAGAACGCTTCAACAACAAAGGCATGGACCAGAACCCTGGCTTCTTTTCTTTACTGTGTAGCAAATATACCTTACCATTCCTGGGGCTCAATCTGCTGGTTTGTAAACTGAGGGAGATCAGCTAACTGACTCTTGAGGTCTTTTTCAGACAGAACATTCCTTGACCTATCATCTTCACCAAGTTATATCATCTCAGAAATGCCAAAGGAGCTCTGCTTTTGGCTTCAGCTGGAATCACTCTGTAAGTGAAGGACATGCTTTTGAGTGCTCCACAGCCATTTCATGGTCACATGATGACATATTCTACTTGCAACCTATACCTTCCTCATGAAAGGAATCAATACCAGAGATGCTACTCACTGAGGCCTCTTGCAAATGCAGTGGATAAGAAGGTGCAGGGAGCAGGCATTATGCAGAAAAGGGACCATCTCTCTCCACAAGACAGTATGAGACAGGTCCTTCTAATTACATAAGTACAAGCTGGAGCGTATGGCACACAGTTTGACACAGCGCCTGCAGTGCAGAGCAGCCCCCGCAACATGCTGACCCTCACCCAGGAATCTGGTAGGTCTGTTAACTCTCTGCCCACCCAAAAGGCATGGGCCAGACACTAAAACACAAACCACAATGTGCAACTGCACCTTTGCCTCAGAAGCACAAACGGGTTTTTAGCTAGAGAGGCAGGCCTTCTCCATGGAGACTGCCAAGCGCTCAGCTCAAGGCAAAGGAACCCAGAATAAGTGGCAGAGTGGGAGGCCGGGTTGTGCACTCCACCGTAGGCACTGAGATTATGGGAAACCTGAAAATCACACAGAAATCTGTATGGTGGAGGAATGAGTCAGGTGGCTCAAGGGAATGGTAGGCATGAAAGCACTGAGTGATTCTGGGTTGCAGCTGTCAAGAGGGGGCATCAGCCTGGTGAAGCAGGGAAGCGCTGCAGCACGCCACTCAGGGTTTTAAGATTTCCTGACACAGGACACTGGAATCTTGTTGTAATGCTATCTATAACTAAGGCCTGAGTACACACAGGGTAGTTCTTCAGAGAACTTGAGTTACAGGACGCTATTGTGTTTAGTTCTAAGACTAAACACAATACACGTCCTGTAACTCAGGTTCTCTGAATACAGAGGTCCCTTAGAGTGGAAAATAACTGCTGGGAAAGTAGAGCCAGAGATGCACTGCAATCTCTATAACTCCCTGAGCTGCTGGCTCTTCACTTTTCAAATCAGCAAAGACTCTGAGAACCTGAGAAAGGTGTGGATCACATTCCAAAACCAGTACTTAGAAATTATGCTTTCAATTTTAGAGGTTCATGACCACAGGAAAATAGCCTGTCTTAGGTAGATGTTCATTTTTTATTTGAGGAGACTGAGACTTAGAGAGTGACAAGGTCACAAACAAATCAGTAGAAAGACTAAGTGGGTGCACAGATCTTCTAATGACCTCAACTGCTAGGAGAAACCTAAGCACACAGGTCACAGTCCCACCTTCCTTCCCACCCCCCTCTCAGTACTGGGGATGGAAACCAGGGTGTTTTACTTCTGAGCTACATATTCAGCCCTTTTGATTTTGAGACAGAGTCTTACTATGATGCTGGGATTATAGGCCTGGGCCACCATGCCAGACACAGCACCAGGTTTCTCAGGCCAGAAGGAATATGAACCAACCAAGACTTCTTACTGCTGAAGCCAACTATGATTTTCTTTCTTTTTTGTGGGGGATGCTGGGGGAGGGTACCGGGGATTTAACTCAGTGGTATCTAATCACTAAGCCAGATCCCCAGCCCTGTTTTGTAATTTATTTAGAGACAGGGTGTCACTGAGTTGCTTAGCACCTCATTTTTGCTGGCTTTGAACTCTCGATCCTCTGCCTTAGCCTCCTGGGCTGCTAGGATTACAGGTGTGTGCCACAGTGCCCAGCTGAAGCTGGCCATGATTTTATAAGTCAATTTCATTTCTAGAGCTGAGCTTGGTAGCACACGCCTATAATTCTAGTGACATGAGAGGCTGAGGCAGGAGAATCCTAAGTACAAGGCCAGCCTCAGCACCTTAGCAAGGCTTTAATCAACTTAGCGAAACCCTTTCTCAAAATAAAAAATAAAAAAATGGCTGGGGACTTAGCTCAGTGGCAAAGCACCCCTGAGTTTAATTCCTAGTACAATAAACAAACAAACAAACAAACAAATTCCCAGTAAGAGCAAGACATGTGAAAGGAGAATATAGGGACTATGACTTACACCTTTATCTAGAACACAGATCTAACAGTGGAGCCAAAACAGGTACAAAGAATGCCAGAGAAGGTGAGCTGAGGACACAGTGTTGCCTCCCTAGCCCTCATCTGAGCACAAAGAGGGACTCACCTGCTGAGGCAGAAAGAGTTGGCCAGAAGGCCAGATGCACGCAGAGAAGGTGCTATCTTTAGCAGGAAAATGATATGGCACAGCTCTTGGCCTGGCACATAGTAGGGGCCCCATAAATAGAACTTCCTTTCCTTCTTCTCCCTCATAGAACAGGTAAGAATTTTGTCTCCTTGGTACACATTATACTCAAGTGACCAATCCCAGACAAGAGGCTGTGGCAAAAGCCTGCCGTTGAGAGTTAAGTTCTCTGTGGGGCAGCATCAAAAACTCTCAGCCTGGCTGTTATCGTGGCAACAGGACGGAGGACATGTCAGTCTCCATCTCTCTCTCTGACACATGGATACCTGCCAGGGAGCAGATGGCCTGTGTGGACAATTACCTCCATTTTGCTGCAGTGTATTTAAATTAAACAAACTGGCTTCTGTATCACCTATTTTTAGAGGTCCTCTCAGAAAAGCAAAAAATGATGTTGGGAGAAAGAAGTCGCAAGTCTGAAGTTTAGGCAAAGCAACCACGACCCTACGAAGAACTGAGATGGATAAGGAACAGACTTTGAACAGGAAGAGGTGAGAGCACCACACACTGTTGCCAGCCATGCTGGCGGTGAGCTGTATCTTGGGGGATCCAGCTGCCTCGTCAGCTGTGGGAGGAACAGGAGCAAGGGGACAGGTTATCTGCTGCCGCACTGTATGTCCTGCTGCAAGATGAGAAATAATTGCCTCACCTGACAAGAGTTCAGACTGCTGGGAGTAAGGGCTGGAGACAGGAGCCACAGACAATAGGAGGCAACAAGAAAGACAGCCATGGGCAGCAAGTGAAGTGTAGGCTGTGGTTCCCTCTGGGCTGGATCAGATGCAGGGAAAGAAGGCACCTGCAGAGCTGTCTTAGCAAGGCGTCACCTGTGAGCTTGTGTCAGCAGAGTCTGTGGAAGATGAACCTGGCTCCTAAACATCCCAGATGGGGCTGAAGAGAGCCTCACGTCTCTGAGCTCTCACCACTGTCAATGCACAGGTGTCTGTTAGAAGGGTGAGGTCCCTCTGCAGAGGGCTGCTGCCGGCTTTTCCTGTATCACATCAGGAAACTCAGAGCTCACACATGACCTCACTCTCTGTGGTGGCTTGCTGGTGTCCCAGGACTGACAGTGTTGGCAATGACAGAAGGTGATGGTTCTTAACCCACGACTGTTATCTGCTGAAGCCACACCAAATTATATAGAAGAGTGAGCCTACTCTGGGATCAGTTCTTGGCCAAATGATCAGGGACTTCACCAAGAGAAAAATCTCTATAAAAGGAATATCAAACACTAAGATTCCATATTATAAAAGGGGTGGGAGGTAAGGTGTTCACTTAACTTTCTTAGTGAAGAGAGATGGCATACTGAATTTCTGGGACAAAGAACAACCTATTAAAATTTGCCGTAAGCCCAAAGATCAAAAGGAAGTTTAAATTTGAACTTTCAGCTAGGGAAGCTCATAAATCCCAACGCTAGCATTACTCTTTCTACTTGTTTCTCTGGGATGCCCAGTACTATTTGGATTTGGTCTCCCTATTAGTCCTTACTGCAGTATTTCAAAGCCAGTTCTCAGCCAAATGATCAGGGACTTCACCAAGAGAAAAATCTCTAAAAATGAATATCAAACACGAAGACTCCATATTATAAACAAATACTAACATAGGCTCCAGGAATGTGTGGTCCTCATTCAACGCTAATCAGTTACCAGACCAGCAGCTGTGGTGTTTTAAAATTCGGTGAGTTAGTGGTGGGTCCTTCTAGGGGGTGACATTCAGCAGGTCTTTTGGGGCAATGGACCTTCTGCCCTAGGACCATGGCCCAGTTTGTGTGTAACCACTCAGAGAAGTCCCTCGCACTGGTGAATGCTGGCGTGACTTACTCAAACCCTCAACTGGCTGTATTTTGGCATTTTGCCAAGGTTGAGCTCTTCCTCCAACCCCTGCTGAGATCCCTAAGACTACTCAAGAGCCTGAAAAAACAAAAACCACCACCACCACCACCAACAAAAAAAACTCAGACAACAGTGCTCAAACTGGTAGCTTCAAACAGCTCACAGTTAAGGAAGCTGTGCTGGATGGTTTGGTGGCTACTGAAGTGTGGATGTGGTTTTATATTGGAGAGAGCACAGCCAAGCATGACATCATTGGCTATAAGGTTTGAAGACTAATCCGTAACATCTGATTTTATTTGATTTATTGTTTGGGTTTTCTTGGACCATGTATGATTAGACTGCTATCTGAATAAAATCAGATGTGTCAGAAAAAAAAATTCAGTGAGTCAAATTTAACTGTGTCTTACAAAACCTATGTGGTGGAGTATGGCATCTTCTCCAACAACACTCCACTCTTTGTTGAGTGCCTGTTTATATAATGTGGTGGTTGCCATCCAGGCTTTGCCATTAGGTGGACCTAGTCTGGATTCCAATTACTAGCTGTGTGCCCTTGGGTAACTGACTTAACCTCTCAGCACCCCAGATGCTTCATCTCACAATGGGGATGATATCTACTTCACAGGCTGATGAGGATGATTATGAAATACCCCACACAAATGGACAGTGGAGTGACCTGTGGGGAAGGAGACCAAAAATCTCTTCATATTCATGCCAAACCCAAATATCAGAATGGGGATTCTGAGTGTGTCAGAGGCTCATGGGAGGATCACAGAGAGATGCTCTGAGTTCAGTGCAGGGCTTCTTAACTGGGGCAGTTTAACCAGCTGAGGGCCTGAGGTGGGGGCATTTAGTGGGTGAGTTTAAGGTTGCTGCTAAACATCCTGCCATGCCCAGGACAGCTCCTCACAAAAGAGTTATCTGGCCCCAGAGTTATGGTCAGCCATGCCAAGGAGAAAAACCTGCCTGGAGATGACTCAGAGTCATGCCGTCCGTCCACCAGAAGCTGATCCAAACAGTTGTTGTGCTGTGTTGTTGTTGTGTTGCCCAGGATCAGGCCCAGGCCTTGCCCATGCCAGGCCCTGAATTACACCCCCAGCCCTGTCCTGGGCTTTCCTTCTAGGCAGTGAGCTGCTGTGGAAGGAAGGGAAACTACCAGTAGTCTCAGATTTAGTTAGAACCTTCAAGGCCAAGGATAGACTCCTGCACATTTGTCAGATGTGGCCACAGGTCTGAGAGAATTCTAGATTCTCTCTTAGTTTCCTGTTAAACTAGGAGATAAAGTTAATAGTTTCCTGGCTAAAGGCATGAGCTAAATTTTGAAGTGAGGAGGCAATTAATAAATAGCAAATTTTCTATCATTTTAAGTTACTAATAATATATAATGATAAAGGTACTGACGGACTCAGCCATCTCTACAGAGCAGGAGTGCACAGCGTGCACTCTTACTAAGGGCACCACTTCAGCGGCAACTAACTGCCTCTCTGCACTGTCTGACATCCTTCTACTTTTTCTTTTTTTAAACATAGGTCATTTATATTGCAGTCCCAAATGAGAGTTAATTTATTTGCCAAATGATAATTAGCAGTAAATACAGAATAGTAGAAAAGAGTCTCCTGCATCCTTTGTGAAATGCTTCTTTTAGTGGAATTGAGCAGATATTCTTTTGGCTATGGACTCTAGGCCAGGAAGTACTACACCTTGGCATTATTGCTGCATGAACATCAGAACAGCCTGAGGTTCAACCATAAAACCTGCTACCCTAGAGATTGACACAGCCCCCTGAATTGAGGAAATTCCTATAGAAGCTCTCAGAGTGAAAGGTTATAGTTGGGCATGTGGCAAATGCCTGAAATCCCAGAGACTTGGGAGGGTCAGGCAGGAGGATTGCAAGTTAGAGGACGTCCTCAGAAACTTAGCAAGATCCTAAGCAATTTAGCAAGACCCTGCCTCAAAATAAAAAATAAAAAGGGCTAGGGATATGACTCAGTGGTAAAGTGCTGCTGGGTTCAGCTTTGGCCCACTGCCGAGAGAGAGAAAGGGGGGGGGGGAGAGGGAGAGAGAGAAAGTAAGAAAGTAAGTAAGTTACAGAAACAACCCATACTGAGAGAAGATGTGGTCAAACAGAGAAGAAGAAGGCTAGGGAATCCTAGGGAATCCTGTTCTATTGGAGACATGGCCAAGTAGCACAGAGATGAGCCAAGGGAGAAGGGTGCCAGCACCTTTCTTAGGGTGCTTCCTTTTGTCTGGAAAAGTTGGAAGTAGGAGGTTGACATGAATAAACCCCAGGGAAGGTGTTGGTTATTCAAAGAAAGCCCAGTTAATGAAGTGAAGCCAGGCAGTTTCAAAGTCACAAGAGGAAAAACCAGTAAAATGAACTCAGATGGATTTCTATAGACCCTCCTTGATTTATAACCATTCCTTAATATACTGATTGGTGTCAGTCACAAAAAATCAAAGTACTGTGGAGCTGGACATTTACAGATAAGGAAACTGAGGTTTGCAAAAGTTATGTACTTATCAAATGAGAAAGAAATTAGATCTTATTTATTTATTTATTTAGGTACGGGGATTGAACTCAGGGGCACTGAACCACTGAGCCACACCCCAGCCCTATTTTGTATTTTATTTAGAGACAGCATCTTACTGAGTTGCTTTGTGCCTTGTGTTGCTGAGGCTGGCTTTGAACTCACGATCCTCCTGTCTCAGCCTCCCAAGCTGCTGGGATTATAGGCATGCACCACTGTACCCAGCAAGAAATGATATTTTGCTAACAAGGTTCCATTAGTCAGAAAGGCTACCTATTCACAGGTGATGCAACAAGCGGATGTGAGCTTTCCAGGGGCAGGGTAGTAGCAGTGAGACAAAGCCTGTTTTTCAAAGCTCTTTGTATTCTACTACTCTACTGAAGTTTTCTTTTTAGTTGCTGACAAGTCCAATATTGTCAAATCCAAGGGCTCCCCAATCTTATTTACCATCTCCTTCTTGAAGTGCTCTGGAATTCCAAGAGAACCCCTGATCCTTTATGTCCCACCTCCTCTCACTGCTTCCTCTTTCTTTTTGTCTACTCTGGGTTCTCCCAAAGGCGCATGTTTATGGTTTGCATGTTTAATGTCCCCCTGAAAAGCTCATGTTAGGCAACACGTGAAATGTACTGAGGAGAAATGATTAGATTATCACAGCTATAACCTCATCAGTGGATTAATAATTTGAATAGTACTAGGGGTAACTGCAGATAGGTGAGTTGTGGCCAGAGGAAGTTGGTTGCTGGGGATATGTGGCCTTGGACTATATCTTGTTCCTGGCTCCTTTTCTATTTCCTGGCTGCTATGAGCTTTATACCACTATAATGTTCTGCCATGATGTTTCTGCCTCACCTTAAGTCCAGAAAAATGGAGTTGGCACACCATGAACTGAACCACTCAAACTGAGTCCGAAATAAACTTTTCCTCCTCTAAATTGTTCTTGTCACAGAAATGATTTCAAATCTGATTTTATGTCAAAAGATTCCAAATCTATATGGTCAGCCCTATTTTCCCATTAGAGTTTCAGTTGCACATCTCCAAGAATCTAGCAGACCTTTCTGTTCGACCGCCTGTCTATTCTACATAACCTAATATGCCTCAAGTCAGATCAACCTCTCCTTCCTAATCCGGATCATATCCCTCCCCCTTTTCTAATGGACACAATACCTCTATTTTTATTTGGTGCCAGACAGGAAACACTGCCTTGGCACTCTACCACTGAGCCAGCCCCTGTCCTCCTATCCCCCCTTTACTTCTTCAGCCAATGGTACCCTTCATTTTTCCAGGTTCTCAGGCTCCAAACAGAGATGGCATCTTTCACTCATCTTTTTCTGTTAACCCTTAGGTGAGATTCAGACTGAGGGAGTTTGTGTGTTCTAGAAGTTCAATATTCTTCCATGGAAAGAGAATTTCTCTAGCTGGGTGTGGATAGAATTTTCCTGGAGACCTTGGAGCACAATTTTCATATTTTGTGTGCATTCTGGTTAAGGGAGGGAAAGTTAGGAATGTAATACAGAAGGGAAATAAAAAGTAGGTGCGAGGGGCAGGAGGGGAAGCTCAGAGGTAAATCACTTGCCTAGAGTATGTGAGGCCCTGGGGTTCCATCCTTAACACTGGGGGAAAAAAGTAAATGAGAAACCTTTTAGGGCTGGGGTTAAGGCTCAGCGGTAGAACACTTGCCTAGCAAGTACAAGGCCCTGGGTTTGATCCTCAGCACCACATAAAAATAAATAAAATAAAGATATTGTGTCCAACTGTAACTAAAAAAAAAAAAAAAAAAAAAAGAAACCTTTTAGCTCGTCTTTGATGAGAGTGATGATAAACACCGTACAGATGCCAAGTACATTTCCCCTTGTATCTTCATACTGCAAACTCCTCATAGATATTCAGGAAGTTTTGGGGGTGAGATAGACATGGTAGTGCACACCTGTAATCCCAGCACTTGGGAGGCTGAGGAAGGGGGATTGCAAGTTTGAGGCCAGCCTCAGCAATTTAGTGAGACCCTGCCTTAAAGTGATAAGGCCTGGGACTATAACTCAGTGGTGGAGTGCACCTGGGTTCAATCCCTAGTTCCCCACAAAAAAAAGTTGAGGGAAAAAGTTGGGGGAGTGACATACAGATACCTATTTTTGATATTGTAAATAGTATTTCCTTTTTTTGGAAAACAAAAACAAACAACAAAAAAAAAAAAAAACAAAAAGGAACTGAAGATGCCTACAGTAAGCACAGGTGCCAAAGAATGAACACACATGGCAGACAGAAGCCTCGGTGGGCAATTGGTCTTCTGGACATATGTACATATCCTGGGACTGGGACCCAGACTAAAGGTTTGTGGGACAGTCATGTAAGACAGTACACTTACCAAAGAACATCCATGCACTGCAAACACAGGAGGGCAGCAGTGGTGCAGAAGGCTCAGGAAAACATGAGCAGGCTTGAGTTACTACATTTAGGGCACCGTGTCAGCTGCAAAATTACTTTCATACTATTTGAGGGTGATATTATCCTTTCATCCTCTGAAAGCCCAAGCTTGTTGCCTTGAGCACATGTGGTAAAACACTGCTGGATAAACAAAGGAATGGTAACTCTTTACCTCTCAGGAAGAAACAGAGCCTCTTAGCAGCCCACAAAGGTTCCGCTAATTACATCATTTTCAGGGTGACAGCTACATTACCCCACTACTAACCTGGGTTACGGTCACTTCTGTGGCAGCCTCCTCTATCCTTAAATAACTTCTACTATCTAAAGTTGCCATCTTTGAGCCTCGTGTTCCCATGGATATGCCATGCAGAATGATCTGTCTAAGGAAACACAAACTTCATGAATGAGCTCAATCCCTTGCCTTGTACAGCTCATTTCATTGGCTGCAAGAGATCCAGAAATGAAGTTTGATGATGTACTGAGTTACTGGGAAAAATGGAGCCCTGAGACATTCCTAGAGTGAATATGAACAAATTAAATTGGGAAGTTGTTTGATCTAGACTCAGGAGAGCCAGGATTCCAGTGCACACACCAACAGTCATGTACATCACTGCCAGTAGGGTCCTCTTCAGCATGCTGTTGCATTAGTGTGTCCTTTGTAACATGCTGGCATTGAGCAATGATTAGAATATTCCCAAATGACACAAATGACTATAGATATCCTGCTCTTTATAGATTATCTGTGTTGGGAAAAAAGAGGGCAATTTTATTCTACATAATCATTATCTGTTCTTTAGGCAATAATAATAGAGCTAATAATACTAATATTTTACCTTGATGTTCCTATTTGTTTAGTAACACTGAATTTTGTTTTCCTAATTCCTTTATATATTTCTGAACTATAGTTTAGTTTCCTGAAAGGATCTACCTATCATGTGAGAGTATCTTGAGCAAAATCATAGTTATAGGTACTTAAAACCAGTTTTGTTCCTTACAATTAATACAATTATTAATTCATACAGCTTTTGGTTATTACTGGTTATCATTTAACAAATATTTATTGAGTATCTACTATGGGACAGGATGGGCTAGTGACTGGGGATACAACAGCAAAGAAAGCAAAGTCCTTTAATTGTATCCTATGATGATCTTGAGCCTGACTGACCCTATCCCATCTGACACAGTCTAATCCCCAGCCTCTTAAACCACAGAGTGGGCTGGATACTCAGTGGAGTCTTATCTGACATAGGCCATTCTGCCCTTCATCATGACCCTTAGATCTAAGAAGGGAAAGGGAAGGAAAAAGGCAAGAGAATCACCAGTCCTGATGACACTCAGAGCACTTGGCTGAGGCTGAATGTAAAACTCTAGCAACAAAGCTTTCTTAAATTTGATTTATTTTTTAAAATTTGTTTTTGAGTGCTGGAAATTGAAGCCAAGGCTCTATGCTGAGCTATGCCCCGACCATTGGCCTCAAAGTTCTTAAAGTAACAGTCATTCCCAATATTCTCAAGTTCCCCAAAGCCAAAGCAATCTGTGATTCTGTGAGACAGTAAGTATGCATTTGATCTTCTATTAGGACTTAGATTTGAAGGAGGTATCCCCAAAAAGCTCATGTGTGAGACAATGCAAGAAAGTTGAGAGATGAAATGATTAGGTTATTAAGGCCTTAACCTAATCAGCGTATTAATCTGCTGATAGTTGTTGTTGTTGTTTGCCAGGGTACCAGGGATTGAACTCAGGGCATTCAACCACTGAGCCACATCCCAGCCCTATTTTTATTCTACTTACAGACAGGGTCTCACTGAGTTGCTCAGCTCTTCGCTTTTGCTGAGGTTGGCTCCCGTCTCAGCCACCCGAGCCGCTGGGGTTACAAGAATGCACCACTGTGCCTGGCTGCTGATAGCTATTAACTGGGTGGTGACTGTAGGCAGGTAGGGTGTGGCTGCAGGAGGTAGACCACTGTGAGCATGACTTTGGGGTTTATATTTGACTAAATATAAACTCTAGTGAGCAGAGTCTCTCTGCTTCCTGACTGTCATGTCCTGAGCTGCTTTCTCTGCCATGCCCCTCTGCCATGATATTCTGCCTCATCTTGGGCTCAGGGCAACCAATTTGGTCATCTATGGACTGAGACCTCTGAAACGGTGAGCACCACATAAATTTTTCCTCTTTTACATTGTTGCTTTCAGATGTTTTTGTCACAGCAATGAAAAAGCGGACTAAAACATCTCTCCTCTCAGATTCTTAGCAGAAGAGCTTCTAAAAAACCCTTGAAATCTCCAGGGTAAAGGGGGGTCCTTTACATTCTAATCAGATGGCTGGT
Source organism: Spermophilus citellus (assembly GCF_964194105.1). Classification (NCBI taxonomy): domain Eukaryota; kingdom Metazoa; phylum Chordata; class Mammalia; order Rodentia; family Sciuridae; genus Spermophilus; species Spermophilus citellus. The sequence goes on along the minus strand of NC_138193.1, from coordinate 96,991,377 downwards.
GGTCAGGGCCCCTTAGACAGCTCAACATGGGAGTTGGCTGCCAGAAAGACCACAGCATGATTAGAAAGCTGGAACCTTCAAACCTCACCAGACTTCTGAGGAGGGGAGAAGGGGCTGGAGATGGAGTTGGTCACCAAGAGCCAATGACTTACTCAATCCTGCTCATCTAACAGAACCTCCATAAACCCTCAACAAAGAGGCTCTGGGATTAGTGAAGGCATTCACAGCCCAGGAGGCAGAGAACTACAACACCACTGGGATAGAAGCCCCCGTGCTTCTGGACCCTTCTGGACCTTGCCCTCTTCATCTGGCTGTTTATCTGTATAATATCCTTTATAATAAATCTGTTAATAGCAAGTGAAGTGTTCCCCAAGTTCCAGGAGCCATTAGAGCAAATTATTGAACTTGAGGAAGGGGTCATGATTTTCAGTTAAATCAGACATAAGTGTGTGCTACTTATAGTTGGTGACGGAAGTAGGGGTCAATCTTGTGAGATGAGTCCTTAACCTATGGGTTCTGGGTAAACTCCAGGTAGTGTCAGAATTGAATTAAATTGCAGGACTAACAGTTGGTGTCTGCAGTGAACTAGAGATTGTGTGGCATGAAACCCCCATAAAATATATGTTGGAAATGTTCTGTAAACAGGATCATGGTAGTAATAGTAAATCTCTGGGAAGAGGAGAAGAAGGTGGGCTATCTTAAAAGTTCACTATAATGTATTTATAGAGCCTGTTTTTGGAAGCATGTCTAGAAAATTCATTTAAAAAGTCTTTTATAGCTAAGCGTGGTGGTATGCACCTATAATTTTCAGGAGGCTGAGGCAGGAGGATCTCAAGTTCAAGGCCAGTCTGGATACCTTAGTGAGACCTGTCTCAGAAAATAAAAAGAACTGGGGATGTAGTTCCTTGGTAGAATGCCTCTGGGTTCAATACCCAGTCCTGAAAAAAACAGGTTTTCTACAATTGCTTTATTACCTATTTAAGATAATATATTTTGATAGAAAAAAAATCAAACTATGCTAGCCAGAGTCTGGGATAGAATGGGTTACATCTTAGCCCTGTGTTTAATACTCTTACTTTTTTCTTCTCTCACTCTACAATGATGTGGGTTAAAACAAAATAGCAAGGATATCTTCCCCCCGTAGTGGGGAGTGAACTCAGGGGTACTCTACCACTGACCTACATCTCAGCCCTTTTTATTTTTATTTTTGAGACAGGGTCTTGCTAAGTTGCTGAGGTTGGCCTCAAACCTGTGATTCTCCTTCCTCAGCCTACTGAGAAGCTGGGATTACAGGTAGGAGCTTCCATGCCTGGCTTATTCTAAAGCTTTATAGTCTTTTCAGCCATACAAGTGAAAAACTGCACTAAATTATGTAAAATTAGTCATTTAGTCCAAATTAGAGCCTCAGGGCTGAGCCTTAGGTGGGTCCAGTTTAAGCCTGTGAGGTGGACAGACAGGGATTTCTGCCTAGATCAACAGTGCAGCATCCCCTACCTCATACCATGGTGGCGAAAGCCATCTATAGTGAGGACAAAACTATCTGTATCCATTGGTGTTACGAACAGACTTAGGAGACTGGGATGACTATGACATGGCTCAGGAACCTGTCTGTGGAGAATTCATAAGACCACACACAAGAGGCTTATGAGTGGCAGTCTGCAGCAATCCGTTTCCCATTTTGCCAACTTTAAGAGAATGATGATCTCATGCAGAATGAAAGGTCACTGAAATGAGTGTGCTTAATTTAATTCTCTCTCTGCTCAAGGTTACTGTTGTTGTTATTATTAATGTGGGGCTGGGGATTGAATCCAGGGCTTTATACATGCTAGGCAAGTACCCTTTCACTGAACTATGACCCCAGCCCTCAGTGTTAGCTTTAACTTGGCCTAAGAAACACCCACAATGATGCATTCTTAGATTACATGTTATTCCATAAAATTTGAAAAAAACATACTGTAGGGAAGCTCTACTACTACTGTTAAAATAAATATTCATGATGTCTACCCTCTTTGAAAGAGAGGTCTCAGATAATGGAAGAGCATTTCCAATTCTTTCACAGAGTGAAATCAGGAGATGCTAGTCTGGAAGACTGTTGGAAGTAGATTCCTAGCAAGTAGCTTTAGCTGTAAAGTGCATCTCTGGTGCAACTGTTGGGGGAGTGACACTTCAGGATCAGCAGGAAGACCATACTGCACAAGTGGGGATGAGACTACTAGGAAAATGGGAGGGGAAAAGGAGAGGAAGGATCAGTGGCCTGCTTCCTTCCCTCCACCCAGCTCAAGTCATTCTCCTACTTGGGAGGGAGAGGGGCTTTAAACTTCTGCTCTCTCCTATTTTTAAGCACACTTGAAAACTATACCTCCCTGCCCCCTTCCATGAAGGTAAGTGTGGTCATGTGACTTGCTCTGAACAAGGAAATGGAGGGGAAGTGATGCATACCACTTCCTGGTAGAAGCACAGGAAGCCTGGGATTGAGCCTCTGCTTTGTAAATGTATATTTGTAAATGGAAGTGCCAAAAGATGGAAGAGATAAAACTTTGTGTGAATCAGGGAAACAGCAAAACCAATTCCAGGCAAGAACAAAACCAAACCAGTTTTTGTTACATTAAAGCTGTTGGGTTGGTGGCTCCCCGGCTCCAGCCAGGGCCTCCTTCTTCTCCCTGACTTGCTGTCCGTTTTCACCCCCCTTTCCTGCCCCTCCCTCATCACCTGGCTCTTCCTTTCCTTTCCTCTACTCTGTGCTGATTCCACTGCTCTCCTAACTGGAAAAAAATGAGCATGTTTTATATTCTCATTCTTAATCTAAAACAAGGACAAGTTTGTGTTTTTATTAAAAAAGTGGGTGGTTTTTAAAGTAAACATTTATATTTCTTGAGTTTTAGTTTTCCTGAGGTAAACTGAGCTTTAGCTTATGTAAAAACGTATGCATTGAAAACTTGACTATTTTATATAAACAAATTAAGTTACTCCTGTGTATAGACCCTCCGTTGGTTTTCTTGTGTGGCTATCAGGAAAAAGAAGAACATCCACCCTCCCTGAACATCATGCAGTGACAGCCACATAACTCAGAAACCCCAAGGTCCCCCTGCAGCTGCTCTGAGCGGCAAACCACTTTCTGTGCAGTTGTCCTCAGTAATTTTGTTAAAAGGGCTGGAGGAGCAGGAGTGTCCAGCAGCTTATTCAAGATTGTCAGACACCTTGGGTTACCTGAAGAACTAATCATTTCCATGCACATTCATTCATGCCATAGCACTTAGACCCGAGGTCACCCCCACCACCCGGAAAGTTGGTTCAAGCAATTAAAGTCCCTCTAGACATAAAAGAGCAGAACAGGAAAGGGCAGGAAAATGCAATGATAGCCTGGCTAATCATGCATATTTAAATAAACACAGCAGATGTGCACTTAAAAAAATTTAAACGAGCTCTGGTTTCAAGTAAGAACATGCTCTACTAGGTAAACAACACCAGGACTTTTAGGCCATTTTAGACACCATGGAGGAAACTACTGAGGGTTTTACACATGACCAATTCCTCAGAGATGATGTGGTGCAGGAAGGGGAGAGGGAAGGAGGCAACATTTATATTAGGAACAGAAGAACATGCACAGGAGCGAGAGTCCTGAGGAGAATTCTGAAGTGCACTTACTGCCTGCTTTTGCTCTTCTTCCTAGAAGTGATGAACAAAAACAAGGCAGAGGAGAAAAGGAGAGAAATTAATGCCATCACCACAATGTTGGGAAGAAATGAGGCAAACCAAGCCAGATCCTGGGTTCTGAGATCAAAGGGCCTGTCCAGTAGAAGAGCATCAATGGGACAGAGCGAATGGCAGGCCTCTGCCCAACCAGTTAATTCAATGCTAACTTATAGAACTGAAAGGAAAGAATCTTAGAAACCATCTAGTCCAACTTCCTAATTTACAGATATCAGAGGCCAAGAGAGCCTCACTTTCTAAGGTCACATAACCATTTAGGGTAAACTGATAGAAGAAATTCACTCATGGCTTAAGATCCTAACCATCATTCTATGTCACCATTCATAATTTACAAGTGATTTGCTACACTTATCTAGTTCCAAGGTGTGGAATACAAGCCAACAGCATCAGCATCCCCTGGTAACTTACCAGAGATACAAATTTGGCCAGACCCACTGAATGAAAGCTCTAGAATGGGGCACAGCAGTGTGTTCCAAGAGTCTTTCATTCGAGTTTGAGAACCATTGCTCTCTAAGTTTCCAGTGAGCAGTTCCATCCATTCTTGGTCTGCTTCTTTTCTAGTTCCCTCTCCCCAATAAACATGTTGGAACTGCACCCGCTTCCATTTTTTTTTTTTTTCAGGGAAGCACATGCCCACTTCTCCCAATAAACCGCAGATTGCTTCAGAAGGCCTTTCAAAACAGAATTCTCAGTCTGACTCAGGTCTGACTTTTAGAACCTTTTAGTGATGGCCCTTGCTAACCCCAGCTGACTGACAAAATGAATGCACCATCAGACACTGCAGAGGAAGTTCAAAGATGAGATAAACACTTTCGAGTTTCTTTCTCCTCGGTCCTTTGCTCTTTGGCTACCCTATTCTGTCTTTTAGTGGATTTCTTCTTCCTCTTTCTGTGCCTCATGGTGGGTGTCTGTGGTCAGGGTGCATCTGCTTTTTGCTCCAGTATGTAAATATTAAAGTGGCTGCAATGGCTCTACTTAAGTTGGATCCACATGTGCAGGCCATCTCCACTGAACACAAGTCTGGGAGTCTTAGCAATGGATATGTATTCCTGCTGTCACAAAGTGTGCAGGTCTAGGTGTGACAGCAGAGTGATTTTAGTTAAGCAAAGGAATTGCGAAAGGGAGAGAGGGTAAGTAAAAACTTGGGAGACAATATTTTTTACTTGTGCAACGGCCAGACACGAACTAGAAATTAAATGAACAGCAAGAAATTCCTTGAGGCAGTTCTGGTTCTGCCCAGGGAGGTGTTTTTCTTATTAGAAGTCAGCTGCCAGGTACTGACCAAATCTAACACCCAGGGAACCCAGACAGGTGGCCCTGAGCACCAGCTCATTCACCTTAAGAAGGCGGAGGCTTCCTGCCTGTGCATGTGCACATAGGGCTCTAGTCCCAGGGGAGTTTTTCATTTGGGAAGTTATCTCCCTTTGCAGCCAGGCTTCCCGATGGTGCTGGACAATGCTTACATTCAGCAGGCAAGGCAAACAGCCATACAAGAGTTATTAAACAATCTTAAAACATGTTTTTTTATTGCTGCTACCAAGTATTGAAATGGAAATTGGGATGGTAGGGGAGAAATGGGGCAATTCTCACAGCCTGAAATCCTTTCTCAGGTCAAAAGACCAGTTTGTAATTTCTTAGAACTACTTCTCAGATACCTCCCAATTGTCACTGTTTTTCCAGCAATGTTTTATGCTTGCCCATGTGGTGACTCTGCTATATATGTTTGTTCAAAGACATGAAACCATTATGACTGGCAGTACACACATGTGTCACATTAGGACGGGGTTGGTGGACAGGCTATCATCCTCAGGACTTCAAGGTCCCCATGTGGACTTGTGGACTTTGGCAAACTGTTACCTAGGATGGAGCTGTATAACTTAAAACACACACAGTTATTCAGATAAAGTCTTTAAGGCTCTGTCAACACTGAAAAAAGTCTAGATATAAGGTCTTAGAACTTTTTGTTATCAATTAATCAGCAGGAATCAGTAAACATTGACTGATGACAACGGACAGAGCCCAATCTTGATTTAAAGGGGTCATAATACCTTAATTTTAAAGTGCAAATCCTAGAACTGCTTATGATATCTAAAAATTTGAATTTCTTCCACATGGGGTAAGGTCTGGCCCGGTGGCAAAAGTAATGGCATAGTTTCTGGGATCATCTATACAAAAATATACATTCTAGCTAGATAAACATTTGCAAATGAGGTTGAAATTCAAAACATCAGTATTTATTTGTATATATATTTATTTATCTGCATATTATATATTTATCTGTATATAAGTGTATTTCAAAAGCAATATTGGAACTATGAGCTGGCACAGTGGTGCACACCTTGCAACTCCATCTACTCAAGAGACTGAAGCAGGGGCTGGGGTTGTGGCTCAGCGGTAGAGCCCTTACCTAGCACGCGTGAGACAATGGGTTCGATCCTCAGCACTACATAAAAATAAGTAAATAAAATAAAGGCATTCTGTCCATCTACTACTACTAGAGAGAGAGAGAGAGAGAGAGAGAGAGAGAGAGAGAGAGAGAGAGAGAGAGTGTGTGTGTGTGTGTGTGTGTGTGTGTGTGTGTGAGGGAGGGACGGGGGCAATCTGAAGCAGGGCAATCTCAAGTTTGAGTCCAGCCTGGCCCCTTGCAAGACCCTGTCTCAAAATAAAATATATAAAGAGTTTGGGATGTAGCTCAGTGGTAGGGTAACTCTGGGTTCAATCCTCAGTAACACACACCCACACACATACAGAAAAACAAGAAAGCATGCATTAGAAACAGAAATACCAGCACACTTTCTAGATTAAATAAGAAATTTGAGCACAGGTTATTGATATACTCACTAATCAAGAAAAAATGTAGGGAAAAGATATGTAGAGAAACATGGGTATTTGAAAATCAGTGTATATTATATCATCAAAAGAAAAAACAACTGAGAAGAAAGTCCTTGATACTCCTTGGTGATGGGGATTGAGTCTCTTCACCATTACTTACCAAATACCTAGCATGACATTTAGGAACTCAACACATTTTTGTAAAATAAACATGTAGTTAGTTTTTACCCTGCCTTGTTCCCCAAAAAGAATATTTGAGAAAAATTTTTATTGACTGAATTAATAAACAATGGTGCAACTTTTTATATATACTTACTTACATGATCACTTTTTCAGATAAAAAAATGAAGTACAAAATATTTTACTGACGCTATGGAGTGAAAGAACTGCCTGTGAAATGGAAATTCACTGTGTGATATATGTATGTTAATTTATGAGCCTCCCAGACCATGTGGTTTAACTGTCCATTTGACTAACTGCTTACAGCTGTTTTATGATCGAATTAAATACTAACAGACTGAACATCAATGAAAGGAGGACAGTCATTTGAAATTAAAATTAGGAGTCCAAAGGGTGTTTTTATTATGGGTTGGTATAATTTTTTTAATAGTAGGAAAACATCTTTGAGATTTTAATAGAAGCCACTAACTTCTATATATGACCTTTTGGGAATGTATATAATACACAAATTAAGATTGTGCTGTAATTCCTTCAGGAATCTGGACATTACTAAAGACATCAGATTTTCAACTGTGAATTGTGTTCCATGGATAAAAAGAGAACGTTTCTAGGCTTGTGTTTACAAATTCATCTAGTCTGAGTGGCCTCAGCCCTGTCAGGTGGGTAAATGATAAGGCATTTAAATCTGGTAGGGGATCCTATAAGATGGGGTGGCAGGGTCCTGTTTGTTTTGCTGAAATTATAAGACAAAAGTTAGAAAGAAATTTGGGATTTGGGGTTAGGGAAAAAAAAAAAGAGGAAAGGCAAACTTGCTCTCTCTTCTGGAATTGGGGCATTCATCTCTTCCTGCCCTTGGACACAGGAGCTCCTCTGACTCTCAGGCCTTAGGACACCAGGACTTACGCCAGTGATCTAATACCCACTCCTCCAACACACTCTCTAGTCTGGGGGCTACACCATCATATCCCCGGGTTCTTAGGCCTTGGGACCCATGCTGGATTATACCACTGTGTACACAGAGAGCATACCATGGGACTTCTTTGCCTCCATAATTGACTGAGCCAATTCCTATAATAAACCCCCTCTTCTATAAGTCTTTATTTCCTGTTGGTTTTGTTTCTCTAAAATCACTCTGATACAGTTTGCTTCCATACTACTTATACTACTTATTAAAATGGACATGACATTCATTAAGTATTTAGGTGGAATATCTGAAAAAATATCTTAAAAGAAACTTCAGTTGAGAAATATTCCTTTATACATAGCTAATATCCTATTTATAAACATCCTTATTTGTTTGTAAAAGCAACTATTCAAGAACATTACCCTATTTCCAGTTACTAAATTTTTTTCATTATTTTTTCATTGTTGATGAACCTTTATTTTATTCATTTATTTATATGTAGTGCTGAGAATCAAACCCAGTGCCTCACAGATGCAAGGAAGTGCTCTACCACTGAGCCACAACCCCAGCCTTTTTTCTTTTTCTTTTATAGTGCTGGGGATTAAACCCGGGGCCTCATGCATGCTCTGCAAGAGCTCCACCACTGAATCACACCTTCAGACTTTTTATTTATTTTTTATTTTGAGAAAGGTTGAATTTGAGACTTAGTAAGTTGTCCAGGCTGGCCTCCCACTTGAGATGCTCATCTCAGCCTCCCAAGCAGCTAGGATTATAATTTCTGATTTCTCCACCGGGAACAAAACTCTGTTGTATTAACCTAGCTGAGAATTGGCAGTTCCTGGATTTATATACATTGATCAAAATGCCCGGCCGCTCCAGTTATTAACATTTTATAATCAGGCTTTGTACCAATTTTGATAACTTTTATACCTAATTTGTGGAGATTTGCCTGAACACTGGTTCCAGGTCTAGCAGCCAAGCCTTTCAGCCTCCATGCTATTCTGACACCAAGGGCGGTCGCAGCTGAGACTGTGGTGGGAGGTGAAGCCGAAGACTGGTAGGAGGAGAAGCCCAGAGAGGCCCCTCTACTTACCTTCAGCAGCTTCATCAACCCCTCCAGCTGGACCATGAGCTCCCGCCTGCTTTCCTGTAGTGCCGACATCCTCTGCTCCAGCTCGTCTTTCCTTTGCCTGCATTAAGAGGAAGAATCCACCGGGAACAAAACTGTTGTATTAGCCTAGCTGAGAATTGGCAGTTCCTGGATTTATATACATTGATCAGAATCCAAAGGATGTCAAATATTAACAAATTAAAACTGCCCTTTATGTGTCTTCCAGTAAATTAAAGTTCTCAATATTATTGTTGATGAATTTACCAATTTCATGGTTAGTAATTCTGAGAGATTATTTTCTATACCAAAATCCTAAAGAAATTCCAAGTGTTCTGGTGGTTTCAAAGTTGTGCCTTTGTGTTCACTCTGTTGGTGTTGGTTTCTGTGTCCGGTGGAGGCCCAGTGTCTTCTGAACACTACCCAAGTGTCCTCCCTTCTTCATGATACAGAAGCACCTTTCAAAGTCAAACATTCCTGATTTCTCAAGCTTGAAAATCCCTTTGGACTTACATAAATTCCTGCTTCTTGCTGCCTTATGGACACTCCTGGACTCAGCCAACCAAATGCACATTTTTCAGATCCTTCCAGCTTAGCACTGAACACTTTAATAATAATAATCCCATTTCCAGCAACAGTTAGATGCCAGGAGGACAGTTTTTGCTTTTCTATATATAGAAATAGTTACTTGTGCCTGAACTGAACTAGGGAAGGAAAAAGATGTATTTTACATATTATATAATTCTCTGCTGGAGTCAACATTCATCTCCCCATCCTTCCCAGTATCACTCAAATCTCATTAATATCCCAAATATGGCACAGTGAACACAGAGCAACCAAAATTTCTACCCGACTACATTTAGAAACAAAAATGAATTTTTACCAGATGGAACTCTATATACCTCTAATGATTTTCACCTGCATAGTTTCAATTCTATATTACTAATTATTGAGGGAACAAATTTTAACAATAGGATACCTATGGAAAAACAATAATCTCTATTCTCTAGGAGAAGAAATCATGGTTAAGAGGCTAAGTGACCAAAACCAAAGGAAGAATTAAAAAAAAAAAAAAAAAGGTATTCAGCTACACAGAATCCTAGATGACGAAACATTAGAAATTGATTGTGGAATGTCAATGCTACAACCTAACAGAAAAGAACTGCTATTTGGGAATTGAGAGTTCGAGTGGGAATCAATGGTTCCTCTAAAGTCTCTACTCACAGGAGGGTACACACTGTTTCTAAGGTAGAAAGGAAACAAGATCCTAGGTCACGTTCTTCTGAGAAGATTCTTCATTCCCTCCAAAAGAGCATCAAACTCGAAGCTGACCTTGCTCTCTGCTCCCATGCTGATCCTATGTCTAGCTTCTTAATCTTAAGAGACACTGTACATTTTTGTAGAAGTGAGAAGGTACCATACATAGTCAAGGTAGAAGGGAGGCTCCTGTGGTTTCACATCTCCGCTGAGGTGCATTGGAAGCATCCTTTTCCTGCTCTATGAAGAGCCAGGAGAATTACTCACAGGAAAGCGGGATGCCCAGCCAGAGTCTCTAAAGCCAGACAACTCAGCAAGAAAAGAGGAGGATGGCAGTATAACTGTCATTTTAAAATAATCCCAAAGGACAGACACTGCCCAGCTTGTCCTGGGAATTTAAGGAGATAAACTGGTATTTACCAGTTCTGTATTGATGGCTGAATTCTCAGCATGATTAATAATGGACCTCCTGAGCAGGTTTTTCTAACGGGACTGCCTACCTACATGGCAAGAGATTCTAATTCACTAGTTTGTTTCCACTGTAGATTATAGTGTGGGGACAAAAGAGCAGTCTCACTACCTACCTCAGCAACCGCAGCTCAGCCAGCAACGTGGGGTTCTGCTGGGCCTTCTCAGGAGTGGGCTGTGAAGCCTGCTCGTGCTCCAGACGGAGACGCTGGATCTCTTGCAGGATCTCTCTAGAGAGGAGGATGAAAGAAAGACAGCTGCCTGGTGCTTCTCAGCTCTCCTTCACTTTTTCCTGTTAGAACTTTTAACCCTTACAGTGTCTTATTCTGATTGCTTCCACATGACCAAAATGTGAAACAGACTCCTCCTCAATGCTCTTTCACCTGACAATTCCTCAATGAAACAATCCTTTGTGACGGAAAGGTCAGAAAAACACTTCTTCCCAATAACTTGCAAAATCTCCAGGGAAGGGAAATGACAACCAGAATGCTTTATTTACCCTGCTCCTCCCTGGGGGAAGGAAAAAGACTCCTTGTAACCTCTCATGCAGGTCCCTATGCAGGTTTTCAGGTCTCCAGCCCCTGACCCTTCTCTCCTGAAGCCATGCATGGGACTCTAGGTCCAGTCTCTGCCCTGGTTTCTACCAGTCAGTGCACAGCAGCCTGCTGTCAGGTCTTTATGCCTTTGAAGCGTTTTTCCTAACCCAGAGACCAGTCACATGCAGTGCAATGGGCCAGGACAAGATGACCACACAGAGCAAAATGCTGAAGGGAAGCAGAGTGGAGAAAGGAATCCAGGAAGGGGTCACACTGGTGCTGGAGGGGATCCGGAGAAAGAATTCAGGGAGCACAGGAGAGAAGCACTTTGTACAGCCAGAATCAACAGCATGCAGATGCACACCAGGGCCCAGGGCACTCCTTGGGCTTCAGCCAGCCTCTGTGCACTGGGGTAGGACCTTCCTGTGTGGTCGGAAGCCATCTAATCTGTGAGGAAGATGAGAACCAGATACACATGTGCTAATCCTGGACTTGAGAAATGGGCTTGATTTACGCATCTTACCTGTTCTTGTTTTCCAGTTCTGCAATAAGTTGTCTCTGCTGTTTGTTGGCATCAAAGTTAAAGCTCACATCAGCAGGAGGACGAGTCTAGAGGAGGTAGAGAGTTGTTTTTTCCTGATTCAAATGTACCTAGGGTCTGAGACTGACTTGATTTCTTAGAAACTGTTTTTTTTTTTTTTAATTATTTTTTAGTTGTAGTTGGACATAATACCTTTATTTTAACGTGGTGCTGAGGATAGAACCCAGTCTTGCACATGCTAGGCAAACACTCTACCACAATTTACATACCATAAAATCCACCCATTTTAAGTATACAATTCAATGAATCTTAGTAAATTCAAATGGTTTTGCAGCCAACAACCACAGTCCAGTTTTAGAACATTTTCCATCACCACAAAATATTCCTTCATGGTAGTCTTCAACCACCACTCCCACCCCAACCACAGGCAGCCACTGATGAGCTTTCTGGCTGGTTTTGCCTTTTCTAGAAAATTCATATAAATGGAACCATACAACATGTAGGTTTTAATTCTAGTTTTCACTTAACATGAGCTTTTTTTTCCCTATACCTTTATTTATTTTTATGTGGTGCTGAGGATTGAACCCCAGTGCCTCATATGTGCTATGCAAACACTCTACCACAGAGCTACAACCCCAGCCCCAACATGAGTTTTTTAAAATGATTAAATTATTGCTTATTTTCTTAGGTGTGTCAATGACATTTTGAATACACAGGAAAATATTTCTATTCTTAGGCAATGTATGCTGAAGTATTCAGGACATATAATTAGGACATACGCAACTTATATTGAAGTGGTCAAGTAAAAAACATGGTAAAATACTAACAATCATGTAATTTAGGCTGAAAGTATGAAAAAATTCACCATACTACTCTTTGAGCCTTTTTGAATGTTTTAAAACTTTTATAATAAAAGTAAGAAAAATGAGAAGGGCAAGCAACCTGGTAGAAAAATGGGTAAAAGATATACTCAGACATTTCACAGATGAGAAACTATTCTCAGCCATTGTTCATAATCAGGAAAATGTAAATTAAAACCACAAATGGCATTTCACATCTATTAGAGTAGTTAAAAAGAATGAAAATATCAACTGTTACTAAAGACAAAGAATAATGGGGTATATGCTGCTGGTACGAGATGAACTGGCTTAAAGACACCATAACTTCCATGCAACGGTAATGCCTGTTCTGTGGAAATACCTTGGAAAAACTGTGAGCATCAGTTACTGGTACATAGATTTATGTAATCCTTGAAGTTTTCTACCCATTTTTTGGAGGGTAGGGGATGCTAGGGATTGAACCCAGGGATTTGTGTATGAAAGGCAAGCACTCTGTCAATTGAGCTATATCACCAGCCCTATCCTTTAAGTTTTATTGTAGCAGCACGTTTACCAGGGGGCTGCATTTTCCTATCTAAAAGATACCATATTTTAGCAAAAGTGGCCTATAGCTGGGGTGCCCTAGAGGAACTAGATGTTTCCCCACTGGCAGCGCCAGCCATCCTTCTTTAACCAATAACATGTTTGTTTCTTTTTTTTTAATTATTGGTTGTTCACAACATTACAAAGCTCTTGACATATCATATTTCATACATTAGATTGAAGTGGGTTATGAACTCCCAATTTTACCCCAAATGCAGATTGCAGAATCACGTCGGTTACACATCCACAATTTTACATAATGCCCTATTAGTAACTGTTGTATTCTGCTACCTTTCCTATCCCCTACTATCCCCCCTCCCCTTCCCTCACATCTTCTCTCTCTACCCCACCTACTGTAATTCATTTCTCTCCTTGTTAATTTTCCCATTCCCCTCACAACCTCTTATATGTAATTTTGTATAGCAATGAGGGTCTCCCTTCATTTCCATGCAATTTCCCTTTTCTCTCTCTTTCCCTCCCATCTCATGTCTCTGTTTAAAGTTAATCTTTTCTTCCTGCTCTTCCTCCCTACTCTGTTCATAGTTGCTCTCATTATATCAAGGAAGACATTTGATATTTGTTTTTTAGGGATTGGCTAGCTTCACTAAGCATAATCTGCTCTAGTGCCATCCATTTCCCTGCAAATTCCATGATTTTTGTCATTTTTTATTGCTGCATAGTACTCCATAGTATATAGATGCCACATTTTTTTTATCCATTCATCTATTGAAGGGCATCTGGGTTGGTTCCACAGTCTAGCTATTGTGAATTGTGCTGCTATGAACATCGATGTGGCAGTATCCCTGTAGCATGCTCTTTTAAGGTATTCAGGGAATAGTCCGAGAAGGGCAATAGCAGGGTCAAATGGTGGTTCCATTCCCAGCTTTCCCAGGAATCTCCAAACTGCTTTCCAAATTGGCCACATGTTTGTTTCTTTCCTTTTTTATTTGGTGGAGGAGGGTGGTGGGCAGGGTTTGAACCCAGGGTTGCTTTACCACTGAGCCACCTCCTCAGCCCTTTTTATTTTTGTTTTGAGACAGGGTGTCAGCTAAGTTGCTGAGACTGGTCTTGAAGTTGGGGTCCTCCTGCCTCAGCCTCCCAAGTTGTTGGGATCACAAGCATGTGCCACTGTGTCTAGCTAACATGGGGTTTTTGAAGTTCATCTGTATTGCTTCATGAACCAGTAGTTCCTTCTTTATTATTCTTTTTGTTTCTGAATAGTATTCCACTGTTTCCAGCTTTGGCTATTACAAAGGAAGCTATATGAGCTTTCATTTACAACTCTATATCAATGTTTCCATTTCTCTTGAATAAATGCGAATAAATGCATTGTTGTGAATTGCTGAGGTATATGTCTCTCTCTTTTTTTTTTTTTTTTTTTTTTTTTTTGTGGTGCTGGGGATTGAACCTAGGGCCTTGTGCATGCGAGGCAAGCACTCTACCAACTGAGCTATATCACCAGCCCCACTGAGTTATAAGGTAAAGGTATACTTCAAAATATTTGAGAACCGTCAACTGTTTTCCAAAGTGGATGCATTATGGTACAGTCCCAATGATAATGATTGGGGGTTCCAATTTCTCTCACCTGTACCAACACTTGGTATTGTCCTTTTGATTTTAATCATCCTAGTGGATGTGAAATTCCCAATTGTGAGTTTTTGTTTTTTTTTTAAACTGAGATACAATTTACATTCTACAAAATCTACTCTTTTAAAGTGTACAATGCAGCGGTTTTTAGTGAATTTATGACTTGTGTAAAACCGTTTCACAAACCTAAGTCCCCAAAAGAAACTCTGTGCTCGTTAGTAGCCATTCCCTATTCCTCCCGTTCCCAACAGACACCATTCTGCTTTCTGTCTCTTTGGATTTATTTATTCTAATTATTTCGTATATATCTGGCTTCTTTCATTTAACAGAAATTTTCAAGGTTCATCCATGTTCTACCATGTATCAGTACTCTATTCCTTTTCTTCTTTTTTTTTTTTTTAAATATTTTTTTAGTTGAAGATGGACACAATACCTTTATTTATTTGTTTTTAGTGTGGTGCTAGGGATAGAACCCAGTGCCACACACATCTAGGCATGTGCTACCACTGAGCCACACTCCCAGTTTCACTTCATTACTTTCCATGGCTGAAAAATATAAGTAACTTATAGATGTTTTATCTATTCAACAGCTGATGAACTTTTGAGTTGTTTCCTCTTTTTGGCTGTTTTGAACAATGCTGCTATGAATATCTGTGTACAAATTAAGTTTTCTTTCTCTTGAGTAATATAGAGGAGTGGAATTGCGGGTCATATGGTAATTGCCTTTTGGGAAACTGCCAAACTGTTTTCCAAACTGGCCACATTGTTTATTCGCACCAGCAGTGTATGACATTTCCATTTTTTTCAAAATCCTTGCCAACAGGGGGTACTGTCTACCGTTTTGACTAGTCACCCTATGGGTGTGGAGTAGGTCTATGGAGTCGCTCTGCATTTCCTTAATGACTATAGCCTGAGCATACTTTTTTGGTGTGTGCTTATTAGCCATCTGTGTATCTGCTTTGGAGAACTCATGTGGGTTTAATTTGCATGTCGACTGATGTTTCTGACCCTTGTTACGGTCTTGGAGAATACAGTAGCC
Source organism: Spermophilus citellus (assembly GCF_964194105.1). NCBI lineage: Eukaryota > Metazoa > Chordata > Mammalia > Rodentia > Sciuridae > Spermophilus > Spermophilus citellus. The sequence goes on along the minus strand of NC_138193.1, from coordinate 96,975,793 downwards.
AATTATCAAGAAAGGGGAAAAGGGACAAGGACGTGAGGTTTCCCTTTTACTGAGCAGATGCCCTCACTGAGAGCCCTGTGGTGGCCAGGCCTCACTCCCACTCTTTTTTTTTTTTTTTTTTTTTTTAGAGAGAGAGAGAGAGAGAGAGAGAGAGAGAGAATTTTTAATTCACTCCCACTCTTGACTCTGCCTGAAACATGGCCTACAGCAGCAGAAACCTTGTTACTTTGTTCCTACCTAGAGTTAAAGGATTTAATAAGTAACTCTTTTCATACTGTGTTTTCTAAATACACACCAAAACAGTAGAGCAAATCTGGGTGGGAGAATTTTGACCAAATTACAAAAGAATTTTCTTTTTTAAAAGATGATCCTTCTTCTTCCAAAGAAACATGGACCAGCAGCCAGCTGAGTAAATTTTCCATATTGTAATCAATCTTGTGACAGCCCAAGCTGACCCTCAGAAAAATGCCTTGTTTTGAGACTGAATCTAGCAATAAATAATAGGATTGCAATTTCCTTCCTTCCTTCCTTCCTTTCTTCCTTCCTTCCTTCCTCCCTCTCTCCCTTGCTCCCTTCCTTCTCTTCCTTCTTTCTTTCTAATTATAATTTCTGAAAACAAGAGTTACAGGGTACATATAGTTGAGGAAGTCAGCGCTAAAGGAATTTGCTTCTTATGAAGACAACAACAAATTACTAAAGAACCCTTCCAGTTCTGAGTGTCCGACAGTGAAGCTGAGGCGTCTTCCACAATGGAGGGTTAGCATGGGAATCTAGTCATTATCTATAGAGATTGCTAATTAGGTACATTCTTTGCCTCCAGAAAGTACTACTACTAAAAAATATGAAGAAACAGGGTGTAGGGCTGGGCTCCTCCATCTGAGTGCACCAATAGGGAGAAATCCCTCACCCCATTTTCAGAATCTAACAAGGGCTTATTTTAATCAGTGAAAATGTAAACAAGCCAGGCTGCCATGGTGTGAACATCCCCACGCTTCCTAAGTTGAAATTTCATCCCCACACTGAGGTGCTGAAGGGGTGGAAACTGTTCATGGGACCTTTGGGAGGTGACTAGGACTAGGTATGGTCCTTGTGGTAGAGCCCCTGTAACCTGGTGATCTGGCAAGTTGTAATCCAGTGGTGTGCATTTCTGCAGACTCCTAAAAGTGACAAAGGCTCTCATCTTTATGAAACTGTCAGGATGAGTCCTAAAGAAACCTTTTAGATTGTCTTTACACTGCACGGCAGTCTGCCCACCATTCCAAACTCACAGAGACTAACTGAAGGGCTGCAGATTATTAATAGCTCTCAAAAACCCAATAATGTTGTTTAAGACAGTGGTTACAGCTAACTGTTAATCAGAAGACTGGAACTTGACTCTTCTTCCTTCTTTTCGATAAAGATCGATGAGCCCTAATCCTAGAGGTTCTCATTCAGTAAGTGTGAGGCAAAGCCAAGGATCTCTATATTTATTAAATGTTTCATATACAAATGTAATATGTAGCCACGGTTGACAATGCCTATTTTTAAAATGTGTGCAAAACACTGCATGGATACTGTTAATCTCTAATTCTAAGAAGCCATGAGGATGTTCCCAAGATGGTATGTGCCTGCAGCAGCTCAGATAGTGGGGCTATGAAGGCTGGGATACCGGAAAAGCCTAGCACAGATGTTTTAAATGAGCAGGGTGTGGTAGTGCATGCCTGTAATCCGAGTAGTTTGGGAGGCTAAAGCAGGAGGATCACAAGTTCTAGGCCAGTCTCAACATTTAGCAAGGCTCTAAGCAATTTAGCAAGAACCTGTATCAAAAAATTAAAAAAATAAAAAATAAAAAAATAGGGCTGGTAGAGTCCCTGCCTTGCATGCACAAGGGCCTGTGTTTAATCCCCAGCACCACAAAATCATAAATAAATGAAATAAAATGGGCTGGGGATGTAGCTCAGTGGTAAAGTGCCCCTGGGTTCAATCTTTAGTACCAAAAATAAATGAATGAATGAATGAATGAAAGAAGAATAAATAAAAGTTTTAAATGTGAGGGAGTATGACAATGGGTGATGGTTTATCCTTCCTGTCAATTTCCTCCTAAATTTCCCACAGTGAGTTTTAATTAACACTTTCCAAAAAGGGGGTTGTAATCCAGTGGTGCTGGGGATTGAACTCAGGGCCTTATGCATGCAAGGCAAGCACTCTACCAACTGAGCTATATCCCCAGCCCCAAGGTAAACAAAATATATGATTTAAATCTAACTCTGGTGACCTTTGTGAGGAAACTTGGAGAATCTGCTGTTATTACTATGATTTATTGCACATTACAGTTTTTTTTTAAAGATGGACACAATATCTTTATTTTATTTATTTTTATGTGGTGATGGGGATTGAACACAGTGCCTCACATGTGTGAGGCAAGTGCTCTTCTGCTAAGCTGTAACCCCAGTCGCCACATTACAGTTTTTTGTTTTGTTTTCCAACTTTGTTAAAAAGGAATTTAATATTTGAGAAAAAAGAAAAATGAGCTCTCCTGGTTCATCTAAGCAGCCTAAAATGTCTTTCTTCAAGGGTCGGTCAGCCTGAGTGGGCCTGTTGGGCGTTTGGGGAGAAGTCCCTGGGCTGATAGGGAGGCACTCCACAGGGTGCTTTGCTGGCTGCTCAAATGATCTAACTGGCTCTCTTTGTAGAAGAAGGTCTTTGAAAAAAATCAATACAAAGCTTATCTGGCAGGCTATAAATAAATTCTTTTGAGCAGTACACCCACTTTATGCAAAGCACTTGTATAGTTGTTGAGATTAGAGGATTAGGAGTCTTCTGTTTAACAGAAATCCAGTCAGGAGGAATCCTTCCTGAGAGGTCCAATACTTGTGAGATCACTCACTGCACATGGCAAAACAAACACAGGGAAAGGCACCAGAGGCAGTACTCACCCTCCCCATCCTAACAACCATTTCACAAGAATTAGAGAACTGGTATCAGGAACTACCAGGTGTAAACAGCCTTATCTTGGTTCAAAGTTAAGGAGTACAGGGATCTCAGGGTCAAACGGCTTTGCAGTTTTTATTTACCAACACTTTAAAAGCACTATGTGAGGTCAACAAGGCTATTTAACAGCATTACAGATACTAAATTATTAAAATTCAATCGGTGCAGCCCATATCAACAAATTTATCTATATATTTTTAATTTCCAAACTAGTGGTTGGGAATGATTGAAGACAGGTGTAAGGTTTAACTTACCTCACTGTACTTTTCTTTTTCCCCAGACTTTTTTCTATTTAGTTCTGTTTCACTAACCTTTCATGTTTAGAGTCAGACATGCAACATGTTTCTAGCTTCTTGGGAAGAGGATTTGGAAATCTTTGGAAGAGGAAATTTGAAAGATTTGGAAGAGGAAATTTTGAAATTACTTCCTTGGGGAGAAACAAATCAAGAATTTCCATCTGCAGCTTTTGCAACTCTATTTTCCTATGAAAGCATAAAGTGGCACACCTTGCTATACCTGATAGACTGTGTTTGTATGACCTGCTCCTGGGTGAGCTGTCCTGCCTGGCTTCATTCCAGTGCTGTTCCTGCACTCTGGTCCTGCAGCCTCAAACTTCAGGACTTAACATTCGTTTAAACACTCCACTGGGCCATATTCCATCCCCTTCACCTGGTTAACACTTAGAAAGTCTGTGGTTTGGGTTTCAGATCGTCCCTCCTATCATCTCCTTCTTTGCTTCTAGGTTTAATTCCCTTCCTCCTGGATTACCATTTCAACTATGCAACATGGGTAGTTTCTTTATCTCTCTCAGGCTTAGTTTCCTCACAAGATTATTCTGAATAATAAATTAGCTAAGACATATGCAAAACACTGAGAATAATAACTGGCACATAATAAATATTCAATAAGTGTTAACTATTTGTACTATTCTTTTAGCATGTTACGGTGACCTTTCCAGTCCTTGACAGAAAGCATCTATTTCTCATGTTGACAGCTAAGCTTGTTTCTTTCAGTGTGTTCAAGATATTCAATGGTCTTTTATTCGTGGAGAAAATTCGTAAAAGTTTTATCACAAACATCTTGCAGCAGCACTGGATGTAATCAGATATTTTATTTGAAAATAAGGGTTTTTGGCCAGTTGTGGTGGTGCAGGCCTATAATCCAGCATCTTGGGAGGCTAAGGCAGGAGAATTGCAAGTTTGAGGCCAGCCTCAGGAACTTAGTGAAGCCCTAAGCAACTCAGTAAGACTCTGTCTCAAGATAAAAAATAAAAAAGGGCTGGGGATGTGGCTCAGTGGTTAGGTGCCCCTGGGTTCAATCCTCAGTACCAAAACAAACAAACAAAAAAATAAGTCTTCTTTTCTTTTATAAAGAAATTGTTCTATTATTGCCGTAGAAAAACTAATTGCCAATACTTTGCAGGAGGAAATTTAGAGATTTTCTCATCTCTGTGCTGGCATAAAGCTATCTTTTATACCATTCCTTCTCCGAGGAAACGGTGCTTCAGTGGGCCAGGCTCAATATAAATTTGCATTCCCAGGGTGGATCTCACTTGATCATGGAGTATTATCCTTTATACATCTTCCTGGATTCAATTTGCTAATATTTTGTTAATGATTTTTTGCACTGTGTTTATGAGAGAATTTAGTCAGCAGTTTTCTTTTCTTGTAATGGCCTTACATTGTTTTGGTATCAGTGGCCTGACAGAATGACCTGGAAAGTCTTCCTTCCTGCCTTCAGACAGAGGATGCACTAAGCTAATCTTATTTCTTCTTTTAGCATGATAGCAGTGCACAGTTAAGCCATCAGGGCTGGGGATTTTCTTGGTGGAAAGTTAATTATAAATTCAATTTCTTGGGCTGGGGATGTGGCTCAAGCGGTAGCGTGCTCACTTGGCATGCATGCGGCCCGGTTCGATCCTCAGCACCACATACAAACAAAGATGTTGTGTCCGACGAAAACTAAAAAATAAATATTAAAAAAAAAATTCTCTCTCTCTCTAAAAAAAAAAAAAAAAAAAAAACTCTAAATAAATAAATAAATTTAATTTCTTTAACAGAGCTATTTGGTTTTGTCTGTCTTTTAAGAAGTTTGTCTATTTCACATAAATTGTCGATTTTATTGGCAAAAGTTGTTCATAATTTTCTTTATCACCATTTTAGTGTAAGATCTGTAGTGATAATCCTTCTTTCATTCCTGAGACTGGTCATTTGTGTTTTTGCTTAATCAGTATTGTTGAGTTTATTGATTTTATTGATCTTTTTAAAGAACTCAACTTTGATTTTCTCTTCGTGGTTCCTTTTTATTTTTTTAAAGAAAGAGAACACTGTAGATGATATTATAGGTTTCTTCAATCTCCCCCCAAACATCCTCCCTGCTTCTGTCCCTGGGGTAATTTCTCTCTTGTTTCACATTTACATTCCCCTACACAATGTGTACATTAATCAATGCTAATTTCTACCACACTGCTGGGTGGTAGAAATTACTCACCGTGTTTCCTGCTTCTGCAGCCAGTCGGGCAGCATAGCGGGCTATGAGTCGGTGCTCCTCATCCAGCCGGCTAGGACTTTCCAGGACACTGCCAAGGAGATAAAAATTCAACAGGTGTCTATTAAGCACCCCCAACTGTTGTTCCATCCTTAAAAAGAAGACACAGGAGAAAAGCTTATAATTCAGAATAATAACAAAAGAAATGCAGGCCTGGATCAAAGGCAATAATGGTCTCCTGAGACAAAAGGGGACTCAGAGATGTGAAGCTGCATGTGTCATTCTTCCCCAGCATACAAAGCACTCTCCCGCACCAGCAAAGGGGCACTTCATTTTGAATGAAGGGCTAAAACAGGGTACTCACAAGTTCTGAGTTAGGGATTTCTAACCAAATGTTGGGAAAGATCCATGACTTCTTAGACCTAGATCTTGAATTCAAAAAGACCAAGAGAAAACTAGAATATTATGAAAAAAGAAAGAACTGAGAAAAAGTATACTTGACATGGCTGAGCAAAAGTGGGGAACCCTGGCTGGAGCCAACCAAACTACTATAAAGCAGGAGAAGAATCCATGGTATTCAACATTCCCTTTTAATACCTCTCTCTTATTTTACTATGCTTATTCTACAACTTTACCCCTTAGTTTAGGCAACTAAATGAAAGAAGGGTTCTTGAGTAGGTTAGTCCTATGTAAATGGTTGACTTTTTTATTTTAGTAAGCTGTTGTTTACTCATACCAGCACAGTCCTAGATTAACAGGGACTCTGTCAGGCATGGTGGTACACACCTGTAAAGCCAGCAACTTGGGAGGTTGAGGCAGGAGGATTGAAAGTACAAGGCCAGCCTCAGCAATTTAACAAAACCCCATCTCCAAATAAAAAAATAAAAATAAACAAACAGGAACTGTATCCACATAATTATCTTTAAGACTGGAAGAAGCTTTAGGACAAAAGTGACAATGATGACTGACCAGTGAAGGTTGCTGTGGCTTGTCTCTACTTTGGCCCTAGTTTCATGAAGTTTCCAAACCTTTTGATCAGAATTTGGTGGCATGAAAAGTAATATTTAAGAATTTAAAGATATGAGTTCAACACTCCCCCAACCTTGTTACAATGACTGTGGGGATGCTGGGAAGGTCCAGGTTAAATCAATAAAGAAAGCCCTGACTTTTTCTTGCATAGAAGCAACTGCATTTTTTCTATTTAAAAAAAAAAAAAAACTTCCTATGTTTCTATTTCTGTGGCCAATTTAACCTTAACTTAGTCTTTCCTCTAGGATAGATTTTTTTTTTTTTTTTATAAAAACATGCTTTAAGTCTTCTGGCTATAACCCCTATCAATGTTTTATAAAGTTTTAGGTGCGTGAATGTTCATGTTACTCAGTTGGCTGTAATATTTCAGGGTCAAGACCCCATAGTCTGAGTTGAACTACCATATTTGTGCCTTAAAGGTGTTTTGTCAGAAACAAGAGAGCTGTGTGTTTTATTTATTGATTTATTGCAATATTGTGGAATGAACTCAGCAGTGCTCTCCCACTGAGCTACATCCTCAGCCCTCACTTTTTCAAAAAATATTTTATTTTGAAAAAGGGTCTTACTAAGTTGCCAAGGCTGGCCTTGAACTTGGGATCCTATAGCCTCAGCCTCCTGAGTGGCTGGGATTATGGGTTTACATCACCATGCCCAGCAAAAACTGTATCTTTTAATTAAAAAACAAAAATGAATGATTAACAAAACAAGTGAAATGACATTACAGAGGGAATAGCAGCCTAAGAGTGGGACCTCTGTAATATGGCAAGGCTCTCTGGCACAGAAGCTCCTTTTCCTCTATCACACTCCATCTCTGTAGTAATCTTACGTGCCATTTACACACAAGCATGGATGATAAGACTGCTTTAATTGGCTATGTTTTCTAGACAGAAACTAGAACTGTGTGTTAATGAGAATATTTTAGTGTTGTTGTTACTGGGAATTGAACCGAGAGGTGGTCCCCAACCCCCTTTTTAAAAGTCTGTCTTTATCCCCAGCCCTTTTTATTTTTTATTTTGAGACAGCATCTCACTAAGTTACTGAGGGCCTTGCTAATTTGCTGAGACTGGCCTTGAACTTATGATCCTCCTGTCTTAGCCTCCCATGTTGCTGGGATTACGGGTATGTACCATTCAGCTAATGAGAAGTTTTAAGGTCAATGAAAATTATTTGATGGTAATTACAAAGGTTCTTTACTCTTCTGTTTGACTTACATTTTCAGAATTAGCCAGGAAATGCCTGACTTCTTCAATGAACTATGAGGCTCAGTTCCTCAGACTATAAATCAAGAAGAGATGCAGCATTCACTACTCATCATGTTCTCCCAGGACCACAAGCCACCATTTCTTGCTCAGGGAGTCTAGGACCTAAGCCATGGGACTTGAACACTTTGGCAAAACCTACCACAAACCTTTGTGGGCTGAAATATCAGGCAGCAGTCTCTGCCAACATCCTGTTGCCATTTTACTGTGGCATCTTTAAGCATCCTGGACAACTGCCCTTACTGATAAAAAGTAATTTTTCCTGCCTGGGGTAAAACATCTCAATTTCCAGAAACCAAGAGGCTGGAATGAGTGCACAGAAATCAGGTGTTGGACAAGAAGATGTTCTCTGTGACTCAACGTACAATTATCAGCCTTACTTCCCCTTCCCCAGAATGAGCCCCTTTGGACCCACCTGGGACTCCAGAGGATCCTAGATCTTCTATGGCTTTTGAGAGAGGAAAATGCCCCCAAATCACAATGCTTCTTAGTCACACAAAAAAAACTCATGGGAAATAGTGTGGCACACCATAGTAAAAACAGTCCTTTTCAAGTGTACGTTTCCCCCACTGACTACTAATTAGAATGGGGGATGATGAGTGAGGTCAAAGGACCTTCCCAAGGAGCCATGCATGCTATGTGAAAAACTTGGATCAAATTTAATGTTCTACCTGTTATATGTATAGTTTATATATTATGATTTTCTCTTATAATAGGCTTCTCAAAGCAAGGCTTTACAAGTTCTTTGGCATCATACTCCTCTTTGCTGCTATGTAGAGGGAAGGGGTGGCTTTAGGTTATCATCCTTGGAGAATGGTGTCGGCATGGAGTAGACAGGAGGCTGTGGTTCTACCTGAATGAAAAGTGCTTTGTTTGGTATTAACTTTTTTTTTAAGGGATTAACTTTGCCATAGTTAGTGGTTACCTAATATTTTTCCATCTCAACCCACTGAGGGATCAGTCACATTCCCATAGTAACAGTAAGTCAGAACTCTAGATAGGGAAGAGGGGTTAAAGGCAAGGGGGGTGGGACATGGGGTTAGAAATGATGGCGGAATGTGATGATCATTATTATCCAAACTACATGTATGAAGACATGAATTGGTGTGAGTATACTTTGTATACATCCAGAGATATGAAAAATGGTGGTTTATATGTATAATAAGAATTGCAATGCATTCCGCTGCCATATATAAATTAAAAAATAGTAGCTTTTATTTATTTATTTGTTTTGCCACAGTAGTTTTTAGGGTAAGGGGCATGGAGGATTATAGTACATGTAACTATTATAATATGAGGAGGTATATATAGAGTTCTTAAGAAGCCTCTTAGGTGACAATGATCCAATACCACTGTTGAACACCAGTGGTTTAAAGAATCTAAAATGACAGATTTATGCCAACATACTAAAGATGAAATAGGGTGATGGCATCAAAGCACCCATATTAGACAAAGTGAGACTGATTGGCCTTCACCTTCGAGTATCAATAGGAAGATTTCATTATTTAGAAGGAGAGAATGCATGAAACACTTCTGTGAACGATATCTGGAACTGTAGATCTCTAGGAGGTTTTATGCACTCTTCAAGTGCAATCTGAAGGGGTTAAACCCTACTTCTGGGGAGACTTTATAACTCCACGTTTAGGTAAATGCTGGGCTTGGCAAGGCTCCTTCTCTTGTGGAAGCCAATGCATCAGCAATTGTTTTAACTCTGCCAACCACAGCTGGCAAGTTTTCAAGAGCACCCCACATGCTGAGCTTTTCCGGCTGGCAACCCCAGGTAACCCAGCTCTCACTCCCTCCAATCAGCCCTGGCTACCCGCCTGGTGCTGTTGCTCTACCACTAACCGTGCACAGTGCTGCAGACGGGCCACATAGGAGGCTATCAGCGCATGCTCATCGGCCAGCGAGCTGGGCATATCCTGGCTATACTGAAACCTGGGAACGATGCAGGCAAGGACAGCAAGTGTGACAAACACAGAAGGAAAAATGAACATGGATTAAAATGAGCAAACTTAAAAATAGGAAAAATAAATCATGATAAGGAAAATAATAAAAAACCACAATGCATAATGTGATAAGGTATTAGGCGATCTGGACTCCATCCCAGTCCTTTAACACAAGCAACCTTTTAGGAGATAATGTTGGCCAACTGACAACACAGTCCTTGAGGAACTGTGCTCTCAGCTCTGTCAAGGTTCTGGGCTTTGCAATGGGTGTATGTTTTAGGGAGGCCCTCTGGCAGAACTATTGAGCAGAATGAATCTATTTCGTATTACTAAGTGATTTCTGAACATTTTGCTTTTATAGCTTTTGTCTACCCTTAAGAATTTTCAATGTTAATGCACACTGCTATCTAAATATTATTTGTCAGAATACCTCCTTTAGCTTCAGTCTATTTTCTCCCATAAAACTTGTACTTGAACCAAACTCAGTGGAATTGTATCCAATTATAAGACATCTCTGTGAGACTCTCTCTTAGAGATATGGGAAAGGTTCTTAAGCACATGCTCTTTTTTAAAAAATTTTTTATTCTAATTTGTTATATATGACAGCAGAATGCGTTACAATTCATATTACACATATAGAGGCCATTTTTCATATCTCTAGTTGTATACAAAGTATATTCATATCATTTGTGTCTTCATATATATACTTTGGATAATGATGTCCATCTCATTCCACCATCATTTCTAACCCATGCCTCTTCCCTTCCCCTCCAACCCCTTTTCCCTAACTAGAGTTAGTCTATTCCTCCCACGCTCCCCCTCCCAACTCCAATATAAGTCAGCCTCCTTATATCAGAGAAAAACTCGGCATTTGTTTTTTGGAATTGGCTAACTTCACTCAGCATTATATTCTCCAGCTCCATCCATTTACCTGCAAATGCCATGATTCTATTATCTTTTAATGCTGAGTAATATTCCATTATGTATTTTTACCACATTTTTTTTATCCATTCGTCTACTGAAGAACACTTAGGTTGGTTCCACAATTTAGCTATTGTGAATTGTGCTGCTATATGGCATGTTTTTTAAAAAATTTATTATACAAATGCTAAAATTTGCATAAAATACAATAATCTAAGGACTGCCTCTCAGGTACCCATCAACAAACATGAACAAATATCAACATTTCATCAATCTTGTGTAATCTATTCTTTCTTCTTTTAACTTTGGTGCAGGAAAGGTGGCTATAGTAAATCCAAGGCAATTATTTCACTTAGGAATCCTTGAGCTTATATATCTATCAGTGAAAACATTTTACATGACCAACATTATCATCACACTTATGAAATTTGGCAAAAGTGTTTTAATATATCAGCTATTTTGAAAAATCTCTTCAAATCCTAAAAGTGTCCCTTTCCTGTTAAAATCAAGATCCAAACAAGGTTCCCACTTTGCATTTGGTTGATAAGCTTACATTTGATGGATATATTTCTGTCTTTAGTCCATAATGGTTCCATCTTTTCCTCGTTTATTTTATGACATCTGTTGTGAAGAAACCAGAATACCTCGTAGAATACACTATATTCTGGATTTGACTGTTTCCTGTGCAAGTTATAAGACATTGTAACTTATTTCTCTATCCCGTGTTTAGATCTAGATACTTGATTACATTTTTTGCTTGTTTTGTTCATGAGAAGTGGCTTGAGTCTGTGTATGTTGTACTCATAAACCAAAAAGAAGGCATATAATGGAATGGAATACAGACACTGATGAGTGGACTCAGATGTTATTGGTCGTCTCTCTCCATTATGAAGTCCTTCTTTTAATTTTTAACCTAACGGTACTTTAACATATACTAATGATTCTTACCTAGATTCACCATTTTTTTAGGGGGGCGGTGTGGCAAAATGTTGATTTTTCTAATATTATCATCCTTTCTGCAATTATTATTTTCCTATTTTTTAATCTTAAGAAAGACTGTAAAACAAAGGCTGATTTTTCCATTATTTAATAAAATTCAGAATAATGAGTTAGTGCCATAGCAACCTCTAATGGCTACCCAGGAATTTTCTTAGTATCATTATGAATTCATATAGGTGTTCCAATCAATTTCAATTGTTATTATGGTTATTTTTTTAGATGACGTCTTGCTACATTGCCCAGACCAAACTTGAATTCACGGACCCCAGTGATAAGTTCAACTCAAGTGATCCTCTTACTTTAGCCTCCCAAGTGGCTGAGATTACAGACACATAACAGTGTGCCTGGCTCAGTTATGTTTTCGATACTCAGACTGTCCTACTTTTGACAAGTGGGGCAGAAGCTTCTGAGTTCTCTGACACACCAATTAGAACTTATTCGTTTCCTTGCTTTTTGTAATAAGATACACCCATTTTGTCTTGTATATATCCTGTCCCAGACTTGAAATAAACCACTTTTCCAAGGGCTTGTGGTTTCCTTTACTGGGAACGAGTATTTAGAGACCATATTAGGGTGCTCAGTATTTCTGGTTTGTCACTACTTTTAGGCCCTTTCAGTGGATAAAGCTAGGAAATGTGTATTTAGAAAGAAGAAAAATAAATGATTTATCTTAGGACTTTCAAAGTACCATTCCATTTTCTTCTGGCCTGCGTTGTTTTTAGTGAGTTGTCATCAATATTCTTGTTTTTTTTTTTTTTTTTTTCTGTATACAACATGTCTTTTTTTCCCTCTAGCTGCCTTTAATATGTTCTCTTTCTCATTACTTACTGTTCAGCAATTTTATTCTGACGTGTCTTGGTTGGTATGATTGTTGTCTCTATTTAGCCTGCTTAAATTTATTGAGCTTTTCTGTTGTTGTTGAGCCTATAAATCTGTAGATTTATAGTTTTTTTGCTTGACATTGTCCCACAGGTAACTGAGCCTCTGTTCATTTTTCAGGAATTCTCTTCTTTGTGCTTCATTTTGGATAGTTGTATCTCTCTGTCTTTAACTTCAGTGAACTATTCTCCTATGATTTCTGATCTTCTGTTAAGTCCAGCCAGCCACTGACTTTTTCAACTCAAGCATTGCCCTTTCAACCCTAGGCATTCCATTATTCTTTTTTTTTTCTTTTTTAGAATTTTTAATATTTATTTTTTAGTTCTCGGTGGACACAACATCTTTGTTTGTATGTGGTGCTGAGGATCGAACCCGGGCAGCACGCATGCCAGGCGAGCGCGCTACCGCTTGAGCCACATCCCCAGCCCCGTTTCCATTATTCTTGTTTAAATTTTTTTTGAATCAAAGTAGAAAATATATTCAGAAAGTTTTAATTACATTTGGTTCTTTCTTATTTCTTCCATTTTGCTCATTATATCCATATTTTTCTTTATATTCCTGATATTTACCATTACTGTTTGAAAATCCATGCATGCTAATTGCACCATAGATTATTTCTCTGTTTCTCTTGACTGATTTTTCTCCTGGATAGAGCTCATATTTTCCTGCCTTTTCCTGTGTCTTCTAAACTTTTTTTTTTTCCTTACTGAATCATGGAAATGATAAATTTATATTATAAATGTCTGGATTTTGTTGCCTTCCTCTAAAGAATCTGGCAGGTTTTTTTTTTTTTTTTTTTTTTGTTTTTTTTTTTTTTTTTTTTTTGGTACTGGGGACTGAACTCAGGGGCACTTGGCTACTGAGCCACATCCCCAGCCCTAATTTATATTTTATTTAAGAGACAGGGTCTCACAGAGTTGCTTAGCACCTTGCTGTTGTTGAGGCTAGCTTTGAACTCAGGATTCTCCTTTCAGCCTCTCCAGCCACTGGGATTACAGGCATCTGCTACCACACCTCACCAGGCAGTTAATTTTGAGGCTTGTTTTAAGCTTCATCAGCACAGATCTAGAGTGGCCTTTATCAAGGACAATTTTCACCCTGCTCCTAAGGAGTGGCCTTCCTGATGGTTTTTACAGAGTAATGTTCAGTTTTTAATGTCGTCTCTCTTCTCTACTTTGACTGGTCGGAACTCAAATATTTGTGTGTCTCAGGTAATTACCTGTTCCATTTTCAGATTTTCAGGATTTGTTCTTTCCAAGGTATTAGAAAGTCTCATTCTATACAAATACAGCTTAGTTTTCAGAAAGATGGCTTCCTCCCCTCTGGTATTCTGCCTGGGAAATTCCAGCTTTCTTGAAGTCTGACTTCTATCTCCACATCTCAGAAGAGTGTCCTGCTCTGCTAGTATCCATTGCACTATGGACAAATGCCTCTGGGCAGGATGCCAGAGCAAACACAGGGCTATCTTCACTGCTTCTCTTCCCTCAGGGATCAGTCCTGTAGCACTTATTATCTACTTTCTGAAAACAACTGTTTCTTATATTTAGACTAGTTGTAGTTCATACTGGGAAAGCTATAATTTAATAACAGTTACTTCACCACAACCAGAGTGGAAGTTCCCTAATAACTCATTTTTATCATACCTTTGTAAAGTATTGATCCACCTCAAACTGGAAATGAAAACTTAAATAAAACTGCTTCTTCGTGGTGGACAGGTTGGGAAGTACTGCTATATAACCTTGCAGGCCACTATCTGGACATAAGCTTTTACTTTGATATAAGAAGCTATAGGAGGGTTTTGAAAAGAAGCAAGGAGGGCTGGGGTTGTGGCTCAGTGGTAGAGCACTTGCCTACCATGTGAGGCACCGGGTTCAATTCTCAGCACCACATACAAAACAAAACAAAGCAAATAAATAAAGACCCATCAATAACATAGAAAAATATTTGTTTAAAAAAGAAGTAAGGAATGATAAGATTTACATTTTAGTAGGATAATTTGCTCTGTGGAAAGTAAACTGTAGAGAACAGAAGCACTCAAGTAGATTATTGCAACATTCCTGAGGGCATGGTGGTGCACACTTGTAATCCCAGAGACTCTGGAGGCTGAGGCAGGAGGATCACAAGTTCAGGGTCAGTCTCAGCAACTTAGTGAGGCCCTAAGCAACTGAGTGAGACCTTGTCTCAAAATTAAAAATTACAAGGGCGGGGTAATGGATGTGGTTCAGTGGTTAAGCATCCCTGGGTTCAATCCCCAGTACCACTAAAAAAAAAAAAAATTCTGCAACATTCAAAACATTTCAGATGAGAGACAGGGTGTGTAGAAAAATAGTAATAGCAGAAGTGGCAAGAAATAGTAGGATCTTGGTGTTTTGTTTATTTATTTTTTTGTTAGAGTTGATCTAATAATCAGACAGTTTAGATGGATGTAAGAGAATGACAGGAATCAAGATTTTTACTGAGTAACTAAAAGAATGAAACTGCCAATAACCAGGAGGGGAAGACTGGGAAAAGTAGATTTGGTGGGGGAAGATAGAGAACTCAGTTTGGGACATGCACATTGTAAGACGTGTATTAAACACCCAAGGAAAAGTACTGATCAGGAGGTAGACATAAGCAATTAGAGCTGAGGAAAAGGTCTGGACCAGAAAAATAAGACTAGAAGTCACCAGTATGCAGACAGTCATCATTATTTAATTTTTTTTGGTGGTGCTGGGGATTGAACCCAGGGCCTTGTGCATGTGAGGCAAGCACTCTACCAACTAAGCTGTATCCCCAGCCCTAAGACAGTAATAAAATCTATGAATACAGATGAGACTACCTATAGTAAGAGAATGAAGATAGAAAAAAAAGTGGTGTCTACTGCCATACCACCCTGAATGTACCTGATCTTGTCTGATCTCAGAAAAGAAAAGCCATCCAGGCATACTACCATTCACAGTTCAAAAAGGTATGAAGCACTAGCAAAGGAAGCCAGGAAGGAATGAAGGAAAACGAGTACGACACCTGTAAGCCAAGCATTACAGTGTTCCAAGAAAGCAGGAGAGATGATCCGTGCCAGACGCCACTCAGAGACCAAGCAAGGCCCTGAGCAGTGACCACTAAAGTCAGTGCCCTGGAATCCAGGAAGTTTCCATGACAGCGCTAGTTCTAGCAGAGTAGTGGGAGGTGAACATCTGACTGGTGTACATGGCAGAACAAAAACCGAAGATGCATACTACAGATAACTTTCAAGAAGTTCTCCTAAAATGGTAGACAGAGAGAGAGAGAGACACAGGGATCACTGGAGGGGAAACTGAGGCCAAGATAGGACTCCCCCCCCCCAAAAAAAAAAAAGAAGAAATGAGATGTATAGATTGACAGAAAAGATCCAGTTGAGATGAGGGCAAAGGATGACAGAGGAGAACTGCTTTACCAGAAGTCCTTAACTGACCAGTGACGATGAGGCCCAGTGCACAGGAGGGCCCTCTAGCCAGGCACATGGGTAGACACAGGCGGAGGAGTACTTAAGGTGGGAGCTTAGTGGATTTTTTCTTTCTAATTGTTTCTTTTTTCTCAATGATATGGATGTGACAATCTGCCAAATTCCATTTTAAGTTTATAGAAAGACTGTTGTTTAGAACTAGTGTTATTTGTATTTGCCAGATAATTAAGCTCCTCCTCCTCTTCTCTCTCTTTTTTTTTTTTTTTTTAAACAGTACTGGGGATTGACTCATGGGTACTCTACCACGAAGCTACATCCCTAGACATTTTTTTTTTTTTTAAAGACAGTCTCACAAAGCTGCCAGGCAAGGCTCGGGGCTTCAAACTTGCTATCATTCAGACCAGACTCAGCCTCCCCAGTCACTGAGATTACAGAACGTGCCACTGTGTTGACTCCTAACTAAGGATCTAGATCGAAATGAAAAGCATTATCAGTAGCTGCCTGCAGTAGAAAAGGAACTGAAGTGTCCATGCATTTTCTGATCATTTTGCTTGATAGGATGCTCACCTTGAAAGTTGCACCTGTTTGAACAGATTTTTAACTCTTCTTTTTGACAAAATACAAATATACATATGACACTAACTGAAAAATAGGTTAGAAAACTGTTTTTCTAGAGCCAAGTCAATAGTTTACAATTCAGTATGTATTTTCCTATAAATAATTGTTCTAAGACGTCAAATATCAACTCAATCTATAAAAGTAGATGATTTTCATGCCTAAATATATAATAAGTCTAACAGCATTTCTGATGGAAACTGGACATTTGAAACAGTGTGTGGAGCACCTAAGAGGTATCAGGCAGAGGTGGGGACACCACAGGAGCAAAACCCGGGCATGGCTACCGTCCTGCTGGTGCTACAGTCTATGGGAAAAGACATGACCACAAAAATAGGTGCAAAATTGCAAATATAGCTGTTGAGAGGGATATTCTCTAAGAGGACCTAACAGAACTTTAACCAGTCAGGGAGATTAGCAAAAGCAAGGCCAGGGAATGAGCCCTGAAGTTCAACTGGAGCCACGATGGGATGAGCGTACCCTCCTAGGATATGCACACAGCAGACTTTCACCCAAGGCTCCCCTAGCGCCAGACCAACAGTAATGAGAACCAGCGCTGGGACAGAGGGCCCTGGTGGGACGTGGTAGGGTCTAAAGTCATTTTTCTAATACTGCGTTTTCCCAGACTACCTCCTCCAGAACATCCTGGCTTTTCTACTAGATCAGACTCTCTGCGAAAGAGGCTTGGGAATCTGCACTGTTTCACGGTTTCAGCAGAACTTCTGTTCCTTTCCTCCCTTTCCCTCTTTCTCTCTGGACTAGGGATTAAACCCAGGGTGCTCTACCACAGAGCTATGTCCCCAACCCTTTTTATTATTTATTTAAAAACCATTTTTAGTTGTAGATGGACACAATACCTTTGTTTACTTATTTCTTATGTGGTGCTGAGGATGAAACCCAGGGCCTCACAATATGAGGCAAGTGCTCTACCACTCGGCCACACCCCCAGCCCTTAATTTTTATTTTGAGACAAGGTTTAGCTAAGTTGTCCAGCCTAGTCTCAAACTAGTGATCCTCCAGAGCTGCTGGGATTACAGGTGTGTGCCACGGAGCCCAGCTCAGCACAGCCAAAAGGCACATTTGTGGGAACAGTTAAAAAGAGGCAGAGATTTGTGTGGGGAAAACAGGGATGAAAGGCAAACAATGTGTGGACAAGGTCAGAAGCAGTAAAGCACGCTGGAGGCTGGGTGTGGAGCAGGGGTGTGGAGCCACCATAAAGGTACTCTGCACCAAGTGGGAGCAGTGTAGAAAAGCACGAGAGAGTGTGGGCTTTTGGTTGTAATCCACACAGATGCTTGTCTGCTATGAGGACTTGGGCAATAACCTTTCCATGCTTCAGTCCCCTCATCTGTAAAACAGGGAAATAGCATAAAGTCTACCTCCTGTAATGTTTACTTTATAGAGTGTTGGGAGGATTAAGTAAAATAATGTTGACAAAGCATCTGGAATACATCTGTAGTCACTGTCAACAAGGTATCTGAGACCTATCAGATGCTTTTATATGTGCTTTTTTTCCTGATCTCAGGACAATCTTACAAGAAATGTATTATTATAACATCTTTTGAGACAGGGTCTCTTAATTTTACATTTTCAGCCCTGACCTCTTCCCTAAGCTTTAGAATCGTATTTTTGATGGCTTCCTCAGCTACCTAATAGTCATCTCAAACCTAACATTCAAAACAGAATTCTCCATTTTCCCATCCTACTTTCTCACCTGCTATTCCCCACATGTACCAGTTTAAATAAGGAGCATCATGTTTACCCAGCCATCAAGCCAAAAATGGAGATTCCCTAATTCTCTCTTCCTCTCACACCACATGCCATCTACCGTAAGTTCTAATGGCTGTTTTCTCACCACCTCCCCTGCCATCATGACACATGGCACAGTTTCTCACCATGCCTTATTTAGCCAAGGTCAACAGCCTCTCTCTCTCTCTTTTTTTTTTTTTTTTTCCAATGCTGAGGATTGAACCCAGGGCCTTGTGCCTGCTAAGCAGGGGCTCTACCTCTCAGCTACACCTCCACCCCTTTTTCTTTTTTAGACAGGGTCTAAGTTGCCCAGATTGGCCTTGAATTTGTGATCCTCCTGTGTCGGCCTTCTGTATAGCTGGCATTATAGGAATGGGCCACCATGCCTGGTTCCAACAGCTTCTTGTCTGGTCTTTCTTTTGCTACTCTCTTCCTCGGCAGCTGATTTTTTGCACTGCACTGAGTGATCTTTTAGTAATAATTCAGTTCCGGGTGATGAAAATTTTTCTAAAATTGACTGTGATGATGATTGTACAACTGCATATACTAAAACCACCGAACTGTATATTCTGAATGGATGAATTATACAGTATATGAATTACATCTCAATAAATCTGTTTAAGAAATTGAGGAACCTAACTAATAATTCTGAAACTGCTACACATGCTTCTGGGACTGGAAATGGCTGTTGGATGAAAGGAATCAGGTTTCTCACCACTGGAGAGGAAAACTGCACATAATCAAGGGAGAAAAGCTAGAGGGAAACATGCAAAACAGAACTAGCAACAGACTCATCAGTTTAACTCCTGGATGGCGTGATGTAGACACAAGTGGATAAAGGACTTTGGATGCGTATGTATACAGACACTGATTTCTAATGTCATTCTCTAATAAAAGGAACCAGGTTCTGTAGAGAAATGTCTCATTCTAAGGTGGGGGTAGGACTGTATAAGAAAAGCAAGAGCATGTTGTATGCCGGAAAGTGAGGAGGTACTAAAGAAAAGAAAAGAAGGTATGTCAAAGGGACACAGGATCTGGCTTGAAGAAGTCCCAGTGGCCAAAGCCCCGGAACAATTTCAGCAATAAAATGATGGCATTGGATTATAATCCAAAGTAGAAAATAAGTTTCCAAGAGTTCAAACTGAAATAAATAAAAGACCGAATAAACACATGAATGGGAGATACAGAGGACGTAGACACTTCCCCCAACCCCTGACCTTGTGTGGGTCTGTGCTGGGTGACCTGCTTCCAAGGAACAAAGTAGGAAAGGAATTAAAAAATATATAGACACCTACTTGGGCAGGTAAACGGACGACCACCACTGGTGGAGTCTGTCGATGGTATGGCCCTCTAACAAGACAAGGGCACCTCATTCCTGTGATACTCTTCCCTGAAACACAACCCCAAACTAACCATGAGAAAACCATGAAAAACCTTCTACAAAATATCTGACCAGGACTCCTCAAAACTGTCAAGATCCTCTGCACCTCCTAGAGGAAAATGTAGGCCCAACTCTCCATCATGTCGGCTTAGGAATCGACTTCTTCAACAGGACTCCTAAAGCACCAGTAAAATCAAGAATCAATAAATGGGATGGCATCAAACTAAAAAGCTTCTTCACAGCAAAGGGAACAATCAAGAATGTGAAGAAGGAGCCTGTAGCATGGGAGAACATCTTTGCCACCTGCACCTTAGAGCATTGATCTCCAGAATACATAAAGAACTCAAAAAACTTGATACCAACCCCCCCCACAATAACCCAACCAATAAATGGGCAAAGGAACTGCACCTGCACTTCACAGAAGAAATATGAATGGTCAGCAAATATTTGAAAAAATGATGTTCAACATCTCTAGAAATTAGAGAAATGCAAATTAAAACTATGCTGAGATTTCACTTCACTCCAGCCAGAATGGCAATTATCAAGAATACTAGTAACAATAAGTGTTAGTGAGAAAGCGAGGGAAAAAGTACAGTCATAGATTGCTGTTGAGACTGCAAACTGGTACAACCACTCTGGAAAGCAGTATGGAGGTTCATCAGAAAACTTGGAATGGAACCACCATTTGACCCAGTTATCCCACTCCTTGGTATATACCCAAAGAAGTTAAAATCAGCTCAATTCACAATAGCTAAGTTATGGAACCAACCTGGGTGCACTTCAACAGATAATTGGATAAATAAAATGTAATATGTTTTATGACTAATATTCCATTGTGTATATATGATATGGATAAAGTATATATACACAATGAAATATTACTCAGTCATGAAAAAAGAATGGCTTTATGACATTTGCTGGTAAATGGGTGGTCTACAGATTATCGTGTTAAGTGAAATAAGCTAATCCCCCAAACACCAAAGATCAAATGTTCTCTCTTTTGCAGATGCTAACATACATCAAGTAGGGGTGGGTGACAGAAGTTAAGTGGATTAGCCAGGCACGGTGGTATATACCTATAATCCCAGTGGCTCAGGAGGCTGAGACAGGAGGACAGTGAGTTCAAAGCCAGCCTCAGCAGTTTAGCGAGGTCCTAAGCAACTCAGTGAGACCCTGTATCTAAATAAAATACAAAATAGGACTGGGTATGTTGGTCAGTGGTCAAGTGTTCCTGAGTACAATATCTGGTACTCCCCCCACCCCAAAAGAAGTTCAGTGGATTAGACAAAGAGGAATAAAGGGAAGGGAGGGAGACAGGAATAGGAAAGACAGTAGAATGAACCGGGAAAACCTTTCCTATGTACATACATGAATACACCACAGTGAAACTCTACATCATGTACAACCACAAGACTGGGATACTAATTAGAATAAGTTATACTCCATGTATGTATAACATGTCAAAATACACTGTATTGTCATGTATCTCTAAAAAGAACTAAAAAATACTTTTAAAAAACTGTCAAGGTCATAAAAAACAAAGACTAAAAAATTGTTACAGATCAGAGGAGAGACACCAAGAAGACATGATGACTGAACACAATGTGGTACCCTGGGACAGAAAAAGGACATAAGCGAAAAAACTAGTGAACTATGACTAAAGTCTGGAGTTTCTGTTAATACTAATGTACCAATGTTGCTTTCTTAGAAGTGACTTGGGCCAAGCTGTCAATATTAAACAGAGTGATGGGCATATGGTAACTTGCAACTTTTCTTGAAATCTAAAACTATTCCAAAATAAGGTTTATTAAAAATATTTTTAAAAAATCAGATCACGTCTCCTTCATGGTCTGGCCCCTAGCCACCTCAGGGAACTGGCTTCCGACTGTTGATCCCTCTTGGTCACAGAGCCCTTCTGCTACCCCACGAAAAGGCCAGGCTCGCTCTCCATGGGCCTTCACTCCTCCTGCTCCCTCAGTCTGAGCGTGCCTTTTTGGGTCCTTCATGGCTCTCCTTTTCCTCACAACATTAGTTTCCTGGTCGAATGCCACCTCTTCAGACTCCTTTCCTGGACATCAAACTTGAAATCTAAAACTCTCTAACCCATTTATGCCCCATTTTTCTGCAAAGTATTTATCACTACCCTTTATTATATTATGAATTTATTATTTTTGTCTTCTACTCTAGAATGGAAGATACATGAAAGCAGGGACTTATCTTTGTACAGACGGATCATCACCTCCTAAAATAGTGCCTGGCCCATACGAGGTGCTCATCATAAATCTGCTGAATTAATAAATTGCTACTTTGTCATTACTACTAATGGCAAAGTAGTAATTTATTAATTAACTACTACCCTGAAGGAGGTGATTACATATATGAAGCTCACATAACAGGTAAGTGACAAAGCTCGACCCTGAAACCTAGGCCTACTTGACCTTTGAGCCCATGATCATTCATGCTGCACCAGGTTTTCTTTATCAAAGGTGAAAATGGAATGGACAATGAATCAAGAGATGCAGGCGGGCACAGAGAGCAGGAGATCTCCTAAACCCATCATGCGACAGCTAAGTTGCTGGCTGGGTACCTGTGAGCACGGAGTGCAGAGAGTGCTTCCTGGCTGTGCCTGGTAATAGGCTATTTGAGGCAGAAGTCTGAATTAAATTGACGGGTAAAGGTGAGTGAGATTTTTCTCATGGTACCTTAATTTTTTCATTTGTTACATATTGAAAGTACAGAATGAGGATTATTACAAAGTATTGTTATAAAAGAATTTAAGAAAATAATGTTTTCCAACTCTTTAATTTCTATTCAGTGAGAGTAATTTTAGCAACTACTGTTTCAAAGTGTCAGACATTTAGGGGTCTAACCTCCAAAGAAGGCTAAACAGCATCATCTGAAGGCTCTGGATGCAGAGGCAGGGCCTTGCTTAGACAGTCATTCACTAATGCCATCTTCCTCAGTGGAAGCGGTTCTTCCCTCAATTACTAGTTACCAGCTGCTCTGTGTTCTCCTCTTAAGTTTCTCAGGAACTCCCTCGGCCACACCCATACTCCCTATTACCAGGCCCCTGGGCATGCTGAAGTGAAGTGATGCGGACTCATCTCCATATCTGATATTACACTTTTTATAGGACCAGAATTTGTTCCTTTGATTTTTGCTACCACAAAACTCAGAAAGAGATGCTACTACTAATGAAACAGATGCAAAGTCTTACTAAACCTGCTATAATAGATCTCATTCTTTTCTGTGTTGAGGCCAATAATGAACTACAACATTCTGATTTCTAAAATATCATTTATGGGCTGTGAAAATCTATGAGTCTATTGAGAACAATTGAGAGCTACATCTCATCTTTCTAATATCCTATTCTAAATCCAAGAAGAGGCAAAAATGCTTGTTTTTCTTAAAGAGCCAGGGAGCAAATATTTAAGGCTTTGTAGGTCATAGGATTTTTGTTGCAAATATTCAACTGCCATTGTAGGGAAAACACCTATAAGCAGTATGTAAACAAGTGAACATAGTTTTATTCCAATAAAACTTTATTTACAAAAATAGGCTGCCACCTGTAGGCTGCAGTTTGCCAACTACTTCTGTAGTGCAGACCACAGGGTAGCTGGAAAGTATTCTGAGGCCAGGCAATCACGCCAATATCTGGGTAGAATTCAGAAATCTTTGTCATATAATCCTGAATTTGGGACAAGGCCCCAAGCCATATCAGTGTTGACTTTGATTCCCAATTGGTTCTAGAGTCCTTCAATATCTTGGATGAGTTTTACTTGGTACCAGGGACTCATCATAATGTTGGTGAGGAAATGGTGACAGCTATACTCTTCCAAGGTGATGTAATCCAGAGAAGAAAAGCTCTAGATTTGGCACACCCTTCTCCCTAGTAAACCCAGCCCAGGACCGACTCTGTGGTACTCCTAACCTAACAAGACTGCTCTAGGCTACAACACCAGAGGCCCCTGAGTGTAAGCAGGTGACACGCTGGGACACTGCTGTTGAAGAATGACTCTCTGAGTGTAAAAAGCAGACTGGAGCAAGGTGAAAGAAAAGACAGGAAGTTCGGTGAGTAGACTGCAGTGTCTAGGTGTGAGGTGGCTCTTGGTGGCTTGTACCACATCAGAGACAGAAATGGTTGAATTAAAGAGATTCAGGAAGAAAAGGCCATAGTGACTGAATGAATTATAGGCCTTGGTCAAAACTCATCAAGTTGTATTCTTAATTGGTGAATTTTTATTGCATACAAATTATAACTCAAAAAAGATGAAAAAAAAGTCTGTAGTGTCCGGCTGGTTGTGGTGGAAGCAGAGGTGAGGTGAGGAGACAGAAGGATTCCCAAATTTCTGGCTTCAGTGTGAAGGGGATGGTGCTGCCACTTCCTGAGTTGGAAGAATGGAGGAGGACTAGGTACTGTAGGCCCAGGTTTACACGTATTGAGTTGTTGATGTCTGTGAAACATCTACCTGGAAATGTCAGGCAGCAATTTGATAAATAGTTCTCCAACCAGAATTTGAGACTGGACTGAACTGAGAATGAATTGATTTGGGTTGGAGATAAAATGCAAGACCACTAAAATGGGAGTCCAAGATGGCCCAAGACAGAGTCCTGAGAACATCAGCATTCCATAGATGGTAGAGCTACAGGAATTAATTATGGAGCCTGAGGTCCTAAACCAAGGAAGAAGGGGACCAAAAATTCACAACACACTGGAATTTAGGGTATAACAAAAAAGTTTAGTTCTTCCAATCTAGAATTCAATTGGAGTGTCATTGTTTTCCTTTCCTGCTAAAATGTAAGCTAGGAGGATACACGACCATTTGGTTAAACACCTTCAAGAAGAGACCTCCTAGAAGTCTATCAGAAATGGTATATGATGAACTCAGAGTCTTTCAGAGTCCTCCATGATCAAAGTGGAAAGCCCACTGAATCCAACAGTAAATCACAAGATAATTCTCTGGCTCTGGAAAAGCCCTGGTATTTTGAGAAATGTCAGTACTGTTGTTACACTGGGAGAAACTTGTGGTGGGGTTCACCAAAGGAATGGAAAGACATCCAGAAAAATTCTAGTTAAAATCTCAATACCCATGACTTACTGATGTCAACAAAAGAGCCCTTCTAGAAGTGAGTATAGGGTAGGGATGCACAGGGTAGGAGTTCTTGTAGAAGATGACAGCTTTGGATCACTGTGCCAAGCTACGTGCTGTTAAATCAATATAGTAATATGCATAAGCACAATTATTAATATGCAGTAAGCATAGTAACTGGCTTCCAATGTCTGAAGACTCTCAGATCTATAAGGCAAAAATGTCATTCTTCTCTACATGTCATCATGCAGCACACCATAAATAATTCTGGGAGCAAATCAGTTACTTTCCTTCTCTGTCACTAAAATGAACAAAATATCAAGGCATTAGTGTGGAGAGATGGATTTACAAGATGCAAGGTTGTTCCTTTTCTAGATTATCTGTTCTCAAAGGACCGCAACCTAGAGAGAGGACAAAGGAGTGGGGGAAAGACATCCAACTAACAGCTCACTGCCTCTGGGCCCTTTGCTGTATTACAAGCTCAAGAGAAAAAAATGCTGTGTCCAGTGAGAACCGTAAAAGAAATAAGCTCAACTATGCGCACAATTCTCTGGTTCCACCAGATTATAGAGAGGAGGGAGTGGTTGTTGGAGCTGAGACTTGTTCAACACTGTTTATTTTTACCCATGGAATGCTGAAGTGATGATGTTAGCTGAATTTGTCAGATTACCTCTTTTCCAATACTAAATGCATCAAAAACCTTTATTAAGTAAAAATCATAATAAAAGAAAAAATATCTGATTCTTTCTCCCTCCACATCCCGTTTTTCTGCATTGCCACCAGCCACATGCAGCTGCTTAAATTCCACTTAATTCCAATTAAACAAAATTAAGGGGCTGGAGTTGTGGCTCAGTGGCAGAGTACTTGCCTAGCATGTGTGAGGCACAGGGTTTGATTCTCAGCACTGCATACAAATAAATAAAAAATAAAGGACCATCAACAACTAAAAAATTATAAATAAATAAATAAAATTAAATACATTTCCTCCATCACACTGGTCACATTTCAAGTGCTCAACAGCCACATATGGCTAGTATCTGCTGTACTAGGAATGCATAAAATATGGAGAAACATGGGTAGCATGGAGATGCCATGACAAAGTGCTACAGAAAAGAAGAGCCACCAAGAAGATTCAATTAAGAATATCACCAAACTTGCATTTCAGAAAAGTCCCTCGGGTTGCAAAGAAATGTGGGGACAGGGAACATGGGATCCATGTGAAATAAAGAACTGTACCACTGGGCTGATTTGCATTGCGTGTTTGCTTCACTAGCTAGAGCAAGCTGTAATATTTTAATGGTTTGATACTAAAAGAAGTGAAAAATGTCTCTGGTTGAACATAGTAGGTTTAAGTGGGATCACCACAGGGATTTCAGCTCTGTGACAGAGATGTTCTTAATATGCATCAGGCCATGGCACACCACTACCACCTGGAAGTGGCACTGAGCCAGCTCCTTAAGAGGAAATTAATTAAAAGCCTCTGTAGCATATGAGAAACTGCAAAAAGCAAATGTGTGTTCACGGATGTATTAGAGAAACAGAGACAGGGAATGTGGATATGAGAGGAAGAGAGTGTGCTGGAGGGGGTAGGAGAAAATCTGTGAGTGTTTGTGTAGGGGAAGTTCTATTGGTCATTTGTCAGATCTAAGTCTGGATGCTCCCATGTCACCACCAATTCACTCAATTCTTTGCAACCAGAGGGACTTTTCTGAAATGCCATCTGCTGATGTTATTATTCTGATGAAAACTTTCCAGTGGCTCTTCTTTTCTGTAGAACTTTGAAACAGCATCTCCATGCTACCCATGTTTCCATATTTTGTGCTAAAACCAGTACAGTTGCCACTGGCCCCATGTGGCTACTGAACACTTGAAGTATGACTAATGTGACAGAGGAAATGAGTTTTTAATTCTATTTAACTGGTTCTGCCAGATTAGAAGAGGTGAGACTGTGAGGAAGCTGGAAGAATCAGAATGATAAGAACTTGTGCTCTGGTCTTCCACAGCATCTCTAGCTCCACATACCCTGGCTGTCTTCCTGCCCAAATCTTCCTCCTGTGCATGACCAAAGGTACCTCAACCCAAGCCAGGAAGGAACCCAGAACATTATCTCTCCCCTTCCTCAGCCCCCTGGGCCAGAATCTCCACAGCCTGCCTTCACTCCCACCACCCCACAGCCTCTGCAGTGAACATGGCAACACCATGGAGTGATTTCTCCCAGATCTGTTGCTTCCACCCTGCTCTACTGGAGTCCCTATAGATGCGACCTGCTCTCGCTCAGGACCCCAAACTCTACTCAGTGCAATGAGGAGGAAACTCTCTGTTTCTATGCTTCTATCAACTTCAGTTTTTCAAACTTGGATTTTTAAGTATGGGCTTGGAAATATTCAAGTGTTCTGTTTGTACTAACTGGAGTTTGAATTGGTGGAAAGTTTACCTTAAATGCTTGAGTGGAGGTGAACTCTAATCCAAACCCCAAAACACATGAAAACTGGCAGTCTGCCCAAGCCCAGACGGGCCTTGGGAATCTGCCAACAGTGAGGACCCTGCCATTCCATAGATGATGTGTTAATTTTCAACTACTCCACTTTTCTGTCTTAAAAAAAACAAACAAACAAGAACAACAAAAAAGAGAAACAACAATTCCTATACTGACTTGGAGAGATTCTCAAAAATTCAAACAAGCCATTTTTTCCTGAAACCCTCATTAATTCCTGCTTTTCAACCAAATTCTATTTCTCCCACTTCACAGGTAAGAAGATCAGTGGCTGAGTTCACGGATGGTTAGTTTTTGACTAAAACAGTCTCATTTGCCTCATTTCTCAGTTTCTCTAATATCTCTGTTCCTCTCTATCTAAAAAGCCAGCAGATAGCAGTTTTTATCATTCTACTTATTTTTTAGATAAACTGATAACACTACCACAACTCCCAGTCAGAAGGCCATTAATACCATCACAGTATAATCGTCTCTTTGCTCGGTCACATACACAGTTCAGGAACTGCATTCACACTGTGGCATCTTCTTGCCTTTAAAAATGGCTTTTTCATGAGAAGTACATATTGAAGAAAAAAAGTTCAAATGATAACATCTGCCCTAACCTAAAATTTCTAGCAACTGGTGACTACCCGGAATTGATGTTCTGATATTTACCTGTTACCCTTCTAGGATAATATATGTCAAAACAAAACATCTCCACACGCTGAACAAACAGAATGGAAAGCATTTTTTAACCCTTGACAGAAATAAAAATGAGGTGGTGGGCAGGTAGTGGGAGTGGTCTGACTGCTCTGTATTCTTCCACACGTTTCCTGTTCCTCCTTGGGGGGGCATCATCCATATGACATTCTCATCTTCTACTTGCTGGTTCTTTCCTTTCAGTTTATTTCCAATAAAGACAATATATTAACTCTTTACAAGAATCCACAAGTAGAAATAAATATTTCAGGGAGAGCCAAGGAATACAGAGGATAAACTCTTATAGATAAAGAGTACCCCCATGTCACAGATTTAGAAAAATTGAAGCTAAAAAACATGTTCACGTCAGGAGAGAGCTAGGATCCAAACTCAGGCAGTCTGGCTCCAAAGTCTGGGACCCAGTGCACAGCACCACGTGGCTCTGCAGAAGGGGAGACTGGCTGCTGCCCTGCTAGGAATGTCCCAGTGGGGCTGTAGGCAGGGACTCTTACCTGGTCAGGGTCCTGAGTCTCTACAAAGATATAGCTATATCAAAGTTCCTCTGATTTATTCAGTCCCAAAATCCTCTCTTCCAGGGTAGCCTACACATTGGTCTCTTGCTTCCTTCTAAGGTCATTTCCCTAACCTGCTTGATGGAGAGAAACACCTGGAATGTTTGTTAAAAATGAAACTGCTCAGGATGCTGTCCTTTGAGGTTCTGATCTATGGGGTCTGATGTAGTCCCAGAAATGCATATTTTAAACAAGTGCCCTGGGGAAAGTCTTCTCATCAGCTGGGTTTCAGAAATGTTGCTCTAGAAGTTTTAGCCAATAGGAACAAACACCACTGGCTTTAAGTATTATAAATTAAGTCAAAATATTATTAATTAGTGACATTTCTGCAGCTGAATTAATCCAAAGCAAATGGCGCATATGACACAAATTGTTTTCTTCCAGGAAAGACATGCTAGGTGGGCTGGGATGTCTTTGTGGCTTTTTCTTATTGAGTGATAACTATTAGAGAGAATTCTTTAATGGTGTGCCCTTGAGGGAGTTTCTGCATTGCTCTGGTCATAGAAAAGCTTAATTTAAGTAGAAAGCATGCTGTTTTATACAGTTCTTTTAGGTTCTACGAGAATTTCAGAGAAGAGGAAATTTTAAAAGGGAGAAAAGAGTACAGAGTTCTTGTTCCTTGAAGGACTCTAAAGTGAATTCTTTAGAGAATTGTATAACTGAGAGAGAAGGATTTAGGCTTTTCAACTTAAATGTTTATGAATCATATACAGAATGACTTATGAAAACATTTTATAAGGTTGTAGTTCAATTTACATAGTCTATCAGAAGCAGGAATGATCTTTGACACTTATATCAAATGCAAAATTTTGAAACTTGTGATTATTAAAATACTGTTCAGTGTTAATAAAAGATCTCAAATGTGCCTGATTTGCTCTGACACAGTGTTTGCTGCTTGTCACAATGAAGTTTCCACCTGAGGCACTACTTCAATTGCTGTGTGTATGAGTCACTAGGGGAAAAAGAGGAAGATGAAAGCAGAAATAATACTAAATAAAAGACACTCAAAGGGGGAGATAGAAAGCTGTCCTCTCTGCCCTGTGGAATGCCTTGTTTCCAAGGGGGCCGTTGCAAATCAGTGGCAGGGGACTGTTCCCAACTCTTGGGCACAAGACACACATACCTCTTGGTGGGGGTGGGCACTCCAGAGGACATGTGGCTAACCATGGTGTCATTCATATTGGTCAGAGGGCGAGGAGGGCTGAAAGAAAACACATTTAGGTTTATGTTAATAGTTACCAACACAACTAGAGAAACAAGAACGACAAGGTTAAAGGAACCAATTATCCCTGCTGACAGGCACAGTGGCACCATGGAAAGAGAGACCTCCAGCCTACATAAATCCATCAAGAAGGGGTTCTCTCTTGCAAGGCCATAGGGCTGCAGGGCTACAAAGTACCAGGGGAACAACAAATTATACCACCACCACAACCAGTGGAACCTCAGTGGTTTTTGCTTGTGGTTTTAGTGCACAAGGATGTAAAGTCTGCTACTTAATTTTGATTAATTTCTCCACATGTTATGTAGAGGACTGCCAAGTGTTTGGCAAGTGTATCACAAAGTTCTTGACATCGAGGCATGCACTTTTCTTGAGATTTGTTTACAACTCACTGTTCTCCCTCACACTTAGTTTGCAAACTCTATTACGTAAACAATTAAGTGGTTAAACACAAAATTTAAAAATAAGACTCTGAAGCAAAGTTTTATTAATCCTGTACTAGAATCTTAATAATCCAAATTTTATACCTATACTTCAATTAGAACGCTGTCTTTTGTAACCTACTCAAATTTAAATGTAAAAGCAAGCATTTTTATAATTTGTCTTCTGGGGTTGGATTTCTATACTCAAATCCCATTCCTTCCTCTTGTGTAAGTGCAGAGTGAATAAATCCAGACTTATCAAAAAGAGTTTGTCATCGAAAACTTCAGGCCACTCCAATGCTTCTCCCTCTCTAGGGGCACAGCTACAAAAGGTTTCTGTCTTGCATCTGGAACATGACAACTACTTTCTTCTTGGGAAATCTGTCAGTTTCACTCCTAAACTGAAAGAAGTACTTTTCAGAAAGACTAGTCCCTCAAAAGCAGGAAAGTGAAGCCAAAAAGTCCTCTTATGTAGGTGCTGATTTCTCCTTACTTTTGAGAGACATGCTGATTAGTATACTGCTCTTGGAGGCTATACTTAGCAATGGCTAGTGAGTGTTAAAGGATGTCACCTGGGGCTGGGGTGGTGGCTCAGTGGTAGTGCGCTCGCCTAGCATGCATGGAGCACTGGGTTCAATCCTCAGCACCACATAAAAGCAAACTAATGTATCCACCTTAAACTAAAGATACATAGTAAATAAATATTTTAAATAAAATAAAATAAAGGACGTAACCTATTGTTTTGCATGTTTTCTACTACATTCAAATAAAGACTCAGGGAAATACTTCAGGGAGAGCCAAGGAACCCAGGGTATAAAGAGGAGTTTCTCTCTCTCCATCTACCATGCACTCCTATTTTCTAAAAAAAAAAATTCATTTCTGGGTAGGGAGACTTTTAAAAAAATGACATCCCATTTAACAGAGAGGATCCAAAATGGAAAGCAATTTGCAGAGAACAGATTGAGGTCTCTTGATTTTTAAGCCACAGTACCATGCTTATTGTTCTACATTGCTTCCCTTGGGTTACAAGTCCCTAAGTAAGACGTTCAGAACAGAAATATGCCTTCCTGGCTAGAGTTCAATTCCCAACTATTTGACTACACGTCATTCAGACAGATACCCAAACTTTCAAGCCTATTTATGTTGTGAGTTATAATCAACACATCAATTGTTTTAGGTTGACTAGCGATGGAAGAGAAAACAAGATTAGCTTACTTTTAGTTCTAAATTTCTAATTTTGCCTCTGGTTCTTTTAAATCAATTGTCCAGCTGAATCAAGGAGAAAATTCCTATGAAGTAACAAATTCAGCAGAACAGCTTTTCACGCTTAAGGGCACTAGAAATTTTCTGGTCTTGAAATAGAATGGCTTTGCTTCTTTAGTAGATTATTAGCAATGCATTTCCAAAATAAGATAAGAACACTCTCATGTTGCTTTCAGAACTAACACAGTTACCCAGATCATCTCAATATTATGGACACTACTGTATTCAATTTCTTTTCTGATATCCTCAGAGAAATATGACAATAGAATTTTTTTAAATTCCTTTAACATGGATCCACATGATAAAATTTTATGATTTGTAGCATTCTGTTTCATCTGATGTTACAAGTCTTTATAATCACCTCCATCTCAGCAAATATAATGTTTGACTATCATTTTAACACACAGAGAAGCCTCTTCTCTAGTATTCAATACTAGGCAGTAATGATTACATTGTATTCTGTAAACTCAGCAGAACTTCCTCCAAGCGGCATAACCTTTCTTGACTTCTAATATGTTTTGCTAGAGATAAGTTTGTGTTTGCAAACCAAAATGGAAGTGGCCTTTGCAAACATCAAGGTCTTTAGTATAGTATCTTCTCCAGAGCCACAGTTTACAGGGAAAACCAACAGCTCCAATGCATTCTTAGAAGATGCAATACACTGAAAAGGATTTCAGGCTTAAAAGAAAAAAATCTTCATGAAGACATATTTGAAAACATCTTCATGTCCAATGAGCTGGGCACGTGCATGCCTGTAATCCCAAATAGCTCAGGAGGCTGAGGCAGAAGGATTGTGAATTCAAAGCCAGCCTCAGTAACTTAGCCAGGCAACTCAGAAAGACCCTGTCTCTAAATAAAATGTAAAATAGGGCTGGGGATGTGGCTCGATGGTTAAGTTCAATCCCTGATACCAAGAAAAAAAAATATATAATGAAATAGCCATTAATAATATAAGTTATGGAAACTTATAAGACAGTAGAATTAGCAAAATCAGATGGATTTTTTGATCTTTAATTCTAAAACCCAGCTAAATACTCCGAACACATCACTAGCTGGTCCATGTCCTCCTTTAGTGAAGATCTAACAGGATACTTTTAGACAGTAACAAGTTCCATCTATGAATTCCACGCTACAAAAAGGCTACCATAGTTTGGGAGGCTCCTTCTTTGTTAAAAATATATGTTTTGTTTTTAAAAAATGAGGCATAAAAGCAGATGGGTGAATAGGTAGAAGGTGGTAAGTACCTCACTAGTCACAAGAGGTGGCTTTTAAAAGGCTTGGAGAGGGGCTGGGGATATAGCTCAGTTGGTAAAGTGTTTGCTTCTTAATCAAAGGATAAGAAACATACTTCCTGAAAGCCTGTGCAAGATAAGAAAGACCTTTATCTCAGTGACTTAACTATACAGATATGGAGACAGATCTGCAAACAAATAATCACAATACCCAAGAGTGAGTGCAGCAGAGCAAGCACAGGCAGAATCCTGAAGAGCCACAGTTTACAGGGAAAGCCAGTAGCTCCAATGCATTCTTAGAATACGTAATACACCAAAAACGATTTCAGGCTTAAAAGAAAAGAAATCTTCATGAAGACATAGTTGAAACGTTTTCATGTTCAATGAGCCGGGCACATGCTGCCTGGAGAAATGAGGGGGAGTCAGGGAAGGTCCCCAGAGGTGAAGTAATGGGGAGTTTTCCAGATGCAGAAAAAAGCTAAGTGACCCAAGATGGAAATGGTATGTAAAAAGGCACAGAAATGCAAAAGTGCACACTGGATCTAACTCACTTGATAAGACTCAAAGGGCCTGAAGGGGGTAAGTGAAAATGTACCTGGAAAGGTGGTGATAGCCAGGCTTGTTCTCTCATAACCTAAGACAGCTAGACTTTATATTAGAGGGAGAGGGGGAAGAATTGAATGTTTTTAATCTAAAGAATGATATGATTATAGTTGAGTTTTTTAAAAAGATAATTATAGGAGTTGTGGGATACTGGTTTTTATCAGGGTTATGCACAAAAATCATCTGGGAAGCGTTTCATAAAGCAAGATGCCCAAACTCTACCCTCAATTTAGCAGGTCTAAAGCTTTAGAGGCAAGGGCAGTCTTTCTAAAGCACTTCCAACTAAAAATCATTAATGTAGGGTGGATTTGGAAGGAGGAGGGAATGGAAGCTATGAGACCAGGTAAGGTTTTATGGCAATTGTCCAGACTAGGGCTTATGAGGGTGGACAGTGGTAGTGAAATGGGGTAGAGACAAAAGGAAAGAGATTGCTGGAGTCAGACAGACATAAGACATGGTGACTGCCTAAGAATACAGGGTTAGGGAGTGAAGAATAATGGAATTTTTACCTGGCTGACGGGAGGTAGAGGTATCAATATCTGAACTAGGTAGTGGACACAGAATAAGCAGGAAGGTAAGGGTGAACAGGATTTTAGCTGTGAAACTGTAGACTCTCTAGTGCCACTGACAAACACAGGTAACTGGATGTCTAGAAGGCAGATGGAAATAGGAGAATGAAAACTAGGTGAAATGTCAATTTGAAAATTATATTAGAGTATCTTAAATGGTACCAATTCTTTGAGTATCATGAACACTAGAGAGGCACATCTTTATTTGTTGTTTCTAGCTGGGACAGGATAGGTTTGGGAAGGTGACTTAGATAACAGATACAAAGCTTCCGGTTATTGAGAAGACACCTCTCTCCTATAAAGTGAAAATTTAGTTTACTGGCACAAACCATTTTCATGTAGTTCTCTGCTACGTTTAAGTCTCCTCTGAAATTCATGTTAAAATTTAACTGCCATCAAGGTGTTTGAAGAGGAGGTCCCCTCAAGCAGTGACTAATGCCATCACGGCAGGAGTGGGTTAGCATGGTGGGAGTGGGCTGACAAGAGGGCGGGCCCCACTCTTGCTCTGGTGCTTGCACCTTCCACCAGGGGATGACACTCGAGGGCCTTTGCCAGAGGCTGGCACTGTGCTCTGACTTCCCAGCCTCCAGAACCTAAAACAAACACACTTTTATTTCTGATGCATTACACAGTCTCAGATATTCTGTTATATAACAACATCAAAGAGACGAAGGCACTCTCTTAGGACCACACTATTCAAATTCATTCGGGTGGATGTTCTGGAATATACAATATTTTTAAATAAAATTTTCCACAAAATCTCTCTTAAGGTTTTAAAATTAGATTCTAAGACTAGATGATAAATAACTTGTGCCTTTAAAGATCTTCCAAAACAAAGGGTTGGGAATGTAGCTCAGTGGTAGAGCACTTGCTGAGTACGTGTGAGGCCCTGAGTTCAGTCCCCAATACTGGGGTTTAAAAAAAAAGAGGTAGCTAAAAATCTTCCAGGACAGATTATATGCAAGTGTATATTTGATTCATTTTTTAATTGCTGTGTTTCCATGAAGTGGTTGGTACTGTGCTAATTTCTGGGGATCAAAATTTAAAAAATGAAAACTTGGAGAAGAAAAATTCAGAAAAGAAATAATCATGATATAGTAAGGAATTCACATAGATTTATAAGAAAACAATTAGTATTTTAATCAAACAAATATATAAAATGGATATATATCTTTAAAAAGAAGTAACACAAATAACTCAAAAGAGATTCATATTAAAAATTACCAAACATTTTCCCTCATAGAAATAATGATTTTTTTTAAATTTATTTTTTTAGTTTTCAGCAGACACAACATCTTTGTTTGTATGTGGTGCTGACGATCGAACCCAGGTGAGTGCGCTACTGCTTGAGCCACATCCCCAGCCCCGAAATAATGATTTTTTACAAAGGAAATCTTTAGCACTGGAGAGGATTTTGACTTAGGTCCTTCATTTACTTTACTAGTAGTCCAGAGTGAAAATAAAACATCGAGCCAATTTGGCAATACATCCATCAAGACCTTAAATAGTGTTGAAACACTTTTGAATCAGGAATTCTTCTAGGAATTTATTCCAAGGAATTAATCAGAAATATAAATAGATTTACTTTAACAAATAATCAGAGAAGTAGTATTTATGATAATTTGGAAGCAGACAAAATATTCACTATGGGGAAAAGAAAACAATGGTATGTCCATAATCATAGGGTATTTTGCTGTTATTGAAAAATAATGCTGTGAAGAGTTTTTTTTTTTTTTTTTGGAAACAGATATTTATTACAGAATATTTAAAAAAAATTAAATGCCTTAAACAAAAAACAATACCATAAAGTAATAGACCTAGTAGCATGCAAATACTTCAGGTTGGAGAGGCATGTTTGCTCTTGATGAATGTACATATAATAAATTCCTGACATTTGACTCCAAAATGAATGTATGAATCGGCTGGACATGATTATATGACTAATAATTTAAAGTAAAATATAATCTTAAAGGCAATTTAAACACTGGCATTAATCTATAGGAGTCCATTCAAGGTCAGTGACTGGAGAGCTATATAAAAAGAACTGAGGTTAAATCTTTAGGAAGCAATGCTGTGCCTATGAACATCTGTAAGATTCAGGCTCAACTTCTGCTTCTGACGAACCTGATTCGGAAAAGGATGTATAACATCCATTACACATCTGTTTCAAACACAGTCTATTTCTAAAATTACACATCTCTTTACAAATAAATATCAAGTATTAATAGCTGAAAGATGCCACTGGGATGGGCTCCAAAGTCTGCTGTTCTCATGGCCACCCCAAGACATATTTTAAGGCATCATTTTTATCTTGGGGCTTTAAGAACATCTTCTTTGCTTTAATTGGTTTTATGTTTCCATTTTCATCTTCTTCGTAATTGGCACGGTCTCTTTTCTTGGCAAACTTTTTTCCAATTGTCCCCACCAAGGTCTCATATCTTCTAGCCATTTCCTCATCTGACACATCAAGCTCTACTATCTCATCTTCATCTTCATCTTCTGCTTTGTTCTTAGCATTCATCTGAAGCATCAATTTCTCAACTTCAGGATTAAATCCTCTGAATGACATTCTTCCATACAGAAGATCTTCACATAACAAGAAGCTCTGCTCCTCTATTATGACACTCTCTTTTTCTTTAAGCTCTGGCAAATCCAAGTACCAGTGCTCTTCACTGATGATCTTCTTTTCTTCTTCCTCTAGCTGTTTTTTGGTTTCTGAGTCCAGTTCCCTTTGCATGAACTTCATGCACAGCAGGTTCTTGGACAACTTGGTCTTGCGCTCGGTAGCCATGCTGGCTCCAGCTGCCAGCCTCGCACACCAGCCCTCTGCCAAGAGTTCTTAATTTCTTGGAAAAGTGCTTAGCCTGAAGCTGAAGGAGGTTAAAAAAAAAAAAAGGAGGCCAAGGGCTGAGGGTGTAGTTCAGTGGTGGAGCTTTGCAGCATGTATGAGAAACAAGGGCAAGATAATTAGGGAACAGCTAACAATTATTGAATATTGGTATCTACCTTTCAGACACTCTTTAGAGCTGTAAGTACACCATGTGTCTTCACAGCAGCCCTATAACATAAGACACAACTATTCATACATACACACAGCATGGTCTCAGCTGAGTAATATAAGAAGCATAAACCAAGGGAATAGGCCAAAATGTTAAGTGGAACTGTGAGCAATTTCTCCTGCTTGCTTATACTTTTCCTATACTTGCCTGATTTTCCAGTTTTTTTTTTTTTTTTTTTTTCCAGAGAGAAAGGTGCTTAACGTAAGAAAAAGAATTTAGAAAGTACAGGGGAAAACAGAAAAAAAAAAAAACCTATAACGACACTGAGTCAAGTTTTGTAAAGTGAACCTATATTATAGTTTTTGTTATTAAGAAAGCAAACTGAAAGTGTAATACAAAACACAGACATGCATGCACACTCACACATGTGAGATGGTGCTGTACGACTTTAATACCTGAAGAAGCCCAGTAAAACAGTCTGAGTAGATCCCAAGGTGTACAACCTCCCAGCATCCTCCCACCACCGTCCCTCAGGAAAGGAGGATTATCTATTCTCTTAGACTGTAGACATTTATGTGATTTTTTAAAAAACTGTTATATATTAAGTACACAGCATTCATGGTATGAGTCATGGTGTAGGTACTCAGTAATATTTGTTGATCATGAGTCACACCATGTGTGGAATATACAGTAGTGTAGAGAGTACAGAGTATCATTTTTCTGTTATATTTCACTTTGGTGAGACTGTTCTCCATGAATGGAACCCTGACATTATTAGCTGTTGTATTTGGTAGATGTGTCCACAGTGTTCCCAGCTAGAGTAGGCCTCCCCCAGCCCTCAAATTGCAGACAGTGGTATATTCCTCTCTATTTAACTCTGAGTGTCAACTACTTGATATATGTCATTTTTTTTCTTCTATTCTACCATCTGTGACTTAGTAATAGAATCAGCAGTGGACTGTGTCTTTAATAACAACAGCAATATTTACTGAACATTTAATGTGTGTCAGACTCAGTGTGACTGTTTTCCAGGGATTCACTCATTTAACAACCCCAAAAGGTAGAAACCATTATTCTTATTTTACAGACGGAGAAACTGAGGCATGGAGAGAAGTAATGTTCTTGTGGTCACAAGGCCAAATTATGGAATAACTAGTATTGAACCAAGGCAGTGAGGCTCCAGAGTGTGTTGTCAGTCATGATAATAGAGTCATTTCGGGAAAAACCTTAAGGCTGTTTACTTAAGTTTATACATTAAAATTGGCAGCTCAATAATAATTCTTGTAACCTTTCCACAGAAAGGTAAAACATTAACAGTCACAGAGTATAGTTTTTGGTGATTTATTTTTTCCCCATCACACCATTAAAATACTGTATTATAAATGCCTATTCACATTCAAATCAACTTGTTTGAGCTCTCATTTTTAATTATTGCCAGACTGCCCCAAGGAAAACTAGATAAGCCAGAATAAATTGTTTCCTTCAAAAACATGTTTCCAGTTTATTAGAATGACTTTAAAATCTAATCATAACGTCAAAGATTTTCCAGGTTCTTAATCTCAGTCTAACAGCATATATTCATTTAATGAACAAGTTAACTACTATGTCAGTCAGACTGCTGACTTAAAAAGAAATGCAAGCTTAACACTGGGCACAGGACCAATAGTAAGTGTTGTGACTTGCTTTGGCTTTCTGAGTTGATTTAGATCCAGGGGCAAGCACTGTCTGGATAAGACTCTAACCAAGAATGTGAATGTATGTTATCAATGTTGTTTAACCAAGACTTCTACATGAAAATGGTCAAGGGAATAAATGCACAAAGCCCACTCTGAAGCCTGGGGTTGGGGCGAGATCTTGGGCACCTGTCAGAGCTAACCCTTCTCCTGAGGCCCGAGGACAGAACCTATTCTGTAGGAGGCCATGAGATTTCAGCTGTTACCCCTGCCCTTCACATTTTAAATGATTTGCACATTAGCTTGCTTTTTCCACCAGAGCATATTTGTAGTTGTAGAGATGGGTTACTGTCCTGCAATGCACTCTCACCTGGACAGCTGTCTGCCAGCCGTGTACTTGGGCATTCTTAGCAGATTTTTGGTCTGTTTATTACTGTTAGTGTAACATAGAAACAGATTTTATTATGCCCCAATGCTTTCATTTTTGTGATTACTTCTTTTTT
Source organism: Spermophilus citellus (assembly GCF_964194105.1). Taxonomy (NCBI): domain Eukaryota; kingdom Metazoa; phylum Chordata; class Mammalia; order Rodentia; family Sciuridae; genus Spermophilus; species Spermophilus citellus. Next base: position 96,936,817 of record NC_138193.1, on the reverse strand, counting down.
GTACTCCCCAAAATAATGCTTTTCATAGGGGGTAACCATGTAGTTAATACATTTAATCTCATTACATTTTTTTTTATACCCAGCTATTTTGACTAGAATCTAGATACCTATGATACTTTTTTAAAATTTTATTTATTTATATATATTTTTAGTTGTTGATGGACCTTTATTTTACTCATTTATATGCGGTGCTAAGAATCGAACCCAGTGCCTCACACATGCTAGGGAAGTGTGCTACCATTAAGCTACAATCCCAGCCCCCGTTACCTTTTTTTTTTTTTTAAATACTTATTTTTTTAGTTGTAGTTGGACACAATACCTTTTATTTTATTTTATTTATTCATTTTCATATGGTGCTGAGGATTGAACCCAGGGCCTCACACATGCTAGGCAAGTACTCTACTGCTGAGCCACAACCCCAGCCCCCCCAATGTTACTGTTTTTTTTTTTTTTTTAGTTGTAGATGAACACAATCTCTTTATTTATTTTTATGTGGTGCTGAGGATCGAACCCAGTGGCTCACATGTGCAAGGCAAATGCTTTACCACTGAGACACAACTCTAGCCCCCCATGTTAAGACTGTCTTCCTGACTCACTTGGATCACACTTTTAGGTCATGTGGCAGATTTTATCATACTTTAAAATAAAATAAATGCAAAGCCCACAATTATAGACTTCCTCATTCTTTTACCCAGTGAACAGCTCCAGCCCATCTCTCCAGCAAACTGTTCTTGCTTCATTTGAGCCCCTGCCTTGAACTCTTCTCCCAGGTCCCCTTCCTGGAATGTCCTTCTTCACAGACTTGCCAAAATTCTCACATATCTTATCAGAAAAACAGCTCCTGAAACTTCAGCATCTCCAGGAAACTCCTCTGATTATAAGCTCCATTTAAATAAATATGAGCCTCAAACACAAACAAAAATCTATGCTTATCACACCTAGCACTGCTAGCTTTGGGGAAAACACAAAATAAAACAAGTTGAAGACTGTCATTGCCCTCAAGAAGTTTACAGTCCTGAAGCTGGGGCTGGGGCTCAGTGGTAGAGCATTTGCCTAGGATGCATGAGGCACTGGGTTCAATCCTCAACATCACATAAAAATAAACAAATAAAATAAAGGTATTCTGTCCATCTACAACTACAAAAAAAATAAAATAAAAATTAAAAAAGAAGTTTTTGTCCAATCATTTTCATAATTGTCACAGCAACAATAGATACTTAAGCTCAGTGTAATATATGGTGATTTTCAGATCAAATCATGCTTGACAATAATTTATAATCAAAACCATGTAAAACATTTAAAAACATTATGACAGTCTAGTTATTTCATTTGATATAATCAAAGATGAATACAATAAAAGAATATGAAAAATCCTATGAAGTTAACAGTAAAGAGAGTTGTGTGATCTGCATACATTTCTTCACTTGGAGAACCCTGGGGAGAGCTGGGAGTAATGTCTGCATCTGTGGAGCCTGAGCAGTGCATCTGTGCTCAGTCAGGCCCTTCAGACACACATCTGAATTCTTGCTGCTACTCATGGTGGGATTTCTATTTCACAAATAAGGAAATGAAAATGAAAGAGGATGATCAATGTGTTCAAGATTATATGGTAGGATCAGTATTGGAACCAATTTTTATCTGGTTCTAAAGCCATAGAAGGGATCTAATCCACAGATCCACCCCCCTAATTCAGGCATCTCTGTATTAACCAAATTTTTCAGATCAGAGTTCTCAGGGAACAATACATTCTCAAGTTGAGAAAAACTGCCCTAATTTAGGATGACTGGCTTCAAATCTAACTTGAAGTCACTAACGAAAAAAAAAAAAGAGGAAGAACTAAGTATCATAACTGTTAACTAAATCCATAAAAAATTTCACCTAGGGTAGGGGTTGGGTGGCTTCCAGGATACTGGAATCTCATTAGGACACTTGCTGTTACCTTTGCCAAGCTCTTGTTTTGGGTCAGAGTCTAATAGAGCTCACAGCTGTTCATGCTTAACAAGAATGTTTCTGCCCAATATCCCACAGCTCCACCATCAGCCCCAGCAATTACTCTGAACTGTCCGAGTTATCTGCCCTCTGTGGCAGATGCTGAAATGTCACCATCTACAGGAAACTCCTCTGATTATAAGCTCCCTTTAAATAAATAAGAGCCTCAAAACACAAACAAACAAAAATCCATGCTTATCACACCTAGCACTGCTAGCTTTGGGGAAAACAAAATTAAACAAGTTGAAGACTGTCCTTGCTCTCAAAAAGTTTATAATCCAATCATTTCATAATTGTCACAGCAACAATAGATATTTAAGCTCAGCACAATATATGACGATTTGGGGCCTTGGTGGGTTAAAGAACAACACGTTGGGATTGGGAGAGGATCAAGTCTCCAGAGAGACCTGTGAACCTCTCCAGCAAACTGTTCTTGCTTCATTTGAGCCCGACTTGAGCTCTTCTCCCCGAGAAAAGGAAAGCTGCAGACCAAATCAACAAAAAATGTTCACTTAGATTAACTTTCCTCAAAAGATGGCAGCATTCAGGACACAGATATTTCTGCTGCACAAGGCTTTGGGATGTGTTTGTTTTTCTTCAAAATTTAATAGACCTATTCATGGACCCCAAATGTAACCAAAATATATTTGAAAACAACATATATTTGACTCAACAAGCCAGCTTATTGATTATGATTAAGAGGATACATAGGATTTATAGTGATTTATAATGTTGATTTTATTGGTGAAATATTAAGGAGGGCAGATTCTAAATTCCTTTTATTGCTACGATTCATCCTTCCCTCAAAGAGCACTCTGACTGCAGCAACAGTTAGGTCAAGTGCAGAGCACTTCTTCTTCCTGGACTAGAATGAAGTTTTGTTCTGTGCAATGGCAAATCACCTCCTATTGTCAAGGCAGGTTCCACGTTTACCTACTGAAGCAAGAAGTTAAACAAATAAGACAAACCATCTTTTGGGAAAGTAGCATAAATATCACGCTACATATTTACAATGAGGTTTCTCTGACTTCTAGCAAGTACATTTTACTCTATTGGTCTTTCATAATAATTAACAGAGAAAAATGCAAAATTTCCAAAATGAACTAGTAGTCTGAACAGGTTACAATTAACTTGTTAATAGAAAGAAACAAAAATCAAACAAACAAACAAAAAAAAAAACCTTTCACCAGATACGTTTATAGCAATTTGACATAGCTATTTGTGGTACGGGCCTTATTTAATGAGATTTTTTTTTTTTTTTTTAGGAAGAAAAGGTTTACCACAAATGAATTCTTAAACTTTCACCACTAAACAGGGTCTCAATATTTGCAGAGGAACCCAGGTATCTAGCTCTAGAAAAGGACAGAATTGTAAGATGACACAACGATCAGTAAATTAACTATTTAATAGTATTGCTCAGATTAATATGAGTTCAATATGTTGAAAAATCAGACAAGGGTCTTACAAAACAGATATCCAAATCAACAGAAATGTACTATTTTATTTTCAAAACCTTTCAACAATGAATCTCCTCTTCCTTATTCTCCTTGTTCATTAAACTTAGAGAGGCAGGCCATACTACTTTATATAGATGTCTACTTCTGTATTTAAGAAAACTTAAATGCTTCCACAAGTTGCTGCTCCCAGAGAAGTTAGAGACACCTGTCATGCAATGTCATTTCCAGACCTATTTACATAGTCACTACTGAAATCTGTTTTCAAAAATAGAAACAAATACATTGCTACAGAAAACAGGCTGACTCTTAAGTATTTTTTCCTAGACAGGGAGGATAGAATGGGCTGTCCCTTATACAGTGACTCCCTGGAAAGTTCCAGGGGCTTTAGCACCTTATCAAAAATGAACATGAGTATCTTCAACACAGCAGCTAAGGAGCAAAAACATAAAATGGCAAGAAAAAGGAAAAGCTGGCAACCTCTGTGTTCTGTGGCAAATGCTGCTTCCTTCTGCATGCACCTGGCATTTACCTCACGACACTGCTACTGTCCCTGAGGAAACGGCAATCACACGCTGAGGGCTCTTCTCCACAAGGTGTTTACTTCACAGAGCACCTTGGGAGAACAGGTCTGAAATACAGGTCTGCACTGTGCTAGCAAGCCCATGCAGGAGGCAAATGCAGCCGACAAACAGGAAGGCAGTGCAGTGCACAGGTGCTACTCAATGGAGTTTAAAAAGGGAACACTCACCGGCAACAGAACCCAAGTCTTGCCATTCAGTGACTCAGTGAACCCAGTCAGCGAATGTATCCTGATGGGACCTCCCCAAGGTCCTTTCTTCTTTGCCAACTGGAGGATAAGAAGTCGTGTGCAGGGGCTGGGGTTGTAGCTCAGTGGTAGAGCACTTGCCTCACAAGAGTGAGGCACTGGGTTCAATCCTCAGCACCATATTAAAAATTTTTAAAAAATTAAAATAAAGAAAATAAAGGTATTGTGTCCATCTACAACTAAAAAAAAAAAAAAAATTTTTTTTAAAAGTAGCAGTAGTAGTCACCTGCAGACTGCATCTGCCAATCCACCTAGGGAGGTAGCTACTGGCAGAAGAGCAAGGCTTAATTTTTTATTGTTTGGCTGAAGAGAAGTTAACAGGAACACAAGCAGGATGAAAAAATAGGACAGCAGTGTCTATCTAACCCTTTGAAGCAAAGAGCTCCCTAATTCATAAAGGCAGCTCGTCAAGAGGGCAGCTGAAACACAAGAGCCCAACAGCAACACAAGAGCCCAACAGCATGAGCTGCTGAGCAAGCTTCAGGAGGCACTTCTAGCAGGACGATCTGATGAGACCGTCCCTGCCACTCAGACTTATCCTGTGGTCTCTTGTTCTTTCATCTCATCCACAGCTCTTAAAACCCCTGTGCCTAGTTTCTGCCTCCTTCACATTTCAGCTCTCACTTGTCTCGAGTCACCTGAGTATTGTCACATCTTTCTATTGGTTTGCTGGTGTCCAGAGAAGAATTCTGTTGTTATTAATGTGCATCTTACTCTTCAGGGCTGGCACGTCTTTCTGCCCCAAGCTGTCCACCCTCCTCTGTGCTCATCTTGATTTTCACCACATCCTTAGCTTTCGAAGTGTCCCAGGTAAAAACTCTATTCAAACACAGGACTTATATTCTGGACGTTTCCACCACAATAAAACAAAATAATAAAGTATATAAAAGCACTTCCACTGAAAACAGAGCTAATCAAGACAAATCCCACACTAACCACCTAAATACCTGGGCAAGAATTCTATTATTTCCTTAGATAAACAAAGAAGTGAGAAAAATCAGAGGACTAATACTGATTTTAATTTAAACACTCTGATGTAAAAAAAATGCCTAAAAGATAAAGTGAATACACATACTAGAATGAAAGAGTTGATTTATTATTTCAGAAATATAAAACAAATAGTGAATAATATCTTTCAAGACTTCAAGTTCTAAGAATATACAAGAGGGACATAGTTCAGAATATGAAGGGCATTTGAACAATAGGTAAAATTAACTTCATGGGGAAAAAAAAGAACTAAAGAACATCTATTATTGAAATACCATAATTTAACAAAAATAAATTTTTTAGTGGTAACTGGGCACAATATCTTTATTTTATTTATTTATTTTTATGTGGTGCTGAGGATCAAACCCAGGGCCCTGCACGTGTTAGGCAATCGCTCTACCGCTGAGCAATCCCAGCCCCTGAAGTACCATAATTTTATACTAAAAGTGCATCAAGAGAGAAAAAGGAGCAGCAAAGAGATGAAAGAACACAAGCTTTGGAGAAAAAGGTTCACATTCCGACTCTGGTACTAAGCGGATGATGAGACCTGTGTGACGTGGGACAATGCATCTTTTGTGCCTAAATTGTTTTTCGGTGAGGTGATTCTAAAGATTAAGTATTTCTCCTAGACAGGGAGGATAGAGTGGGCTGTCCCTTATACAGGGGCTGGTTCTAAAGCAAGGATCTTCACATGTTGCCCCTGAGATGGCGGGGGGCGACTCAGTAACCAGGGTGGACAGAAAGGGACAGAACAATGCCATGAGGCACCACCTTGATTCAATAAGAATCTCTACCTCAGATTTCAGATGAATAAAATATTTCATTGCTTATTTAAAACTATGTGAAGTCCTTTCCTGACTATGAAATTTAAATGAGAATCTCCTGCTATGTTCTTAGTATCCTGTTACCTTCTTTTATAGTACTTCTCAAATTTGCAATTACATAGAACTAATGTTGTTTGTTGACTGATTTCACTCAAGAGCTTGCAAACTTCAAGGGCAGGAGCCACAGGGTTTGTTCTAGCTCTGTGTTCACTGTGTTCACACTGTGTATTTAAGACCATGACTGGAACACAGTGGGTGCTCAAGAACTATCCATTCAACAGCGAGTAAGTCCCTTTCACATCTGAGATTTTTCTGATGTTACTTACTGCTCTCTTCTACTTTGAACAACACATCAGCTGAAACCCCCAAAGTGCCAATGGGGAAGGGCTCACCTAAACTGAATTTTATTTTTTTAATCTTTTTAATATCTTTATTTTATTTTTATGTGGTTCTGAGAATCGAACCCAGTGCCTCATGCATATTAGGCGAGTGCTCTACCACTAGAGCCACATCCCCAGCTCCTAAACTGAATTTTAAATGGGACAAATGCCCAGACAGGGAATCCAAAGGCGAGCAGACAGACAGGACATTCAGAATGGCAAATATTCTTGAGTGAGAGGAGTCTTGTAGACTAAATGATCCTCCAGTAGAACACAACACCTGAACACCGGGAGCGGCAGAACTGCTCACATGTACTGACTCAGGCCGAAAGTGCCTGTTAAGTCAGCCTTGGTATTTAATTTCTGAGCCAAAAGAATTTAAAAGCAATTTTAAACATCATCATATATTAGGGAATTTGCCAGAGGGGGAAGAACCACCCTGCATTTCATTAAAACATGTGTCAAAGCTGGGTGTGGTGGCACAGGCCTGTAATCCCAGACACTCAGGAGGCTGAGGAAAATCAAAAGGCCAGTCTTAGCCACATAGTGAGGCCCTGTCACACAATCAGAAGTAGAAAGGTTTGGGGATGTAGTTCAGCAATAGAGCACCCCTGGGGTTCAAGTCCCAGGTACTATAAACAAACAAACAAACAAACAAAATCCAAAGCCTCAGAGCCATTGGGAGACAATGGTATCCATGAGAGTAAACTATAAATCAGCTGCAGAAGTATTCTAGGAACTCCTGGTTCAAGGTGAGAGGCTGTGCACATGCTGGGAATTCAGCCTCCTCTACCAAAGAAAACTGATTTAAACATATAAAAATGAATGGATGCATGCATAAGTAGAATACAAACAAAAATAAACTCTCTTTAAGAGAAAAAAAGGGGGGTTGGGGCTTTAGCTCAGTGGCAAAGTGCTTACTTAGCATATGTGAGGCACTGGTTCGATTCTCAGCACCACATAATAAATAAATTAATAAACAAAGATATTGTGTGTCCCTCAACAACTAAAAAAAAAAGAAAAAGAAAAAAGAAAGGTATGTCTGGGCTGGGGATGTGGCTCAAGCACTAGCGCGCTCGCCTGGCATGCTTGCGGCCTGGGTTCGATCCTCAGCACCACATACAAAGATGTGGTGTCCGCCGAAAACTAAAAAATAAATATTAACAAAATTCTCTCTCTCTCTCTTTAAAAAAAGAAAGAAAAGAAAAGAAAAGAAAGGTATGTCTACCATGAAAGAAGATAGAAAGGAAGCCATGGTGCTGGGCAAGGCTGCCCCTAGCTGGCATCAGCCACACACAGGAGAGCAGGCCACCATGGGGATGGAAGATCTTAAATCTTGCCCCTCCCCGCTTCCAAAAAGAGCATCTGAAAGGGTCTTTAAAATGAGTATATTAACTATCCTGTGGACCTTAGATATTAGAATAAGAGCATAAAGTGTTTTGGAAAATAACCAATTAGAGACTTTAAAAGTGAAAGTCACATTTATTGAGTTTTTAAAAAGTCCACAAATGGACTTTAAAAAAAAAACTGAACCACCTAAAGACTGACAGAGGATTAAACTACCAAAAAAAAAAAAAAAAAGTTAGGAAATGTGAGAGACAGATTCAATAATTTTAAAGTCTACATCTAGGAATTTCGAAGAGTCCAAAGAGAGGCAAAAGTGTTACTAGAACAGACAATGGCTGAGAACTCCTCACAACTGGTGAAAGACACGAGATCCCAGAGACTAAGAAACTTGGATATTAAAACAAGTCAAAAATTCAATTACATAAAAGCTTAAACAGCTTATATCCAGATAGAGTATGGTAAAACCCCAGATTACCAATTCTATAAGGATGATCCTAAAAAAGTTACCAGCAAATTATGAAACATTCAACAGAAAGGAAGAAGAATCAGACTGTCTTCAGCAAAACAGTCTGCGAGTTAACAGAAGAGTGAGATCCTCAAAGGACGAAGGGAAACAACTTTTGGCTGGATTCTAAATCCAGTCAAATGATCATTCAAGAGTGAGGATGCACCACAATAATTAGACAAGAAAAATAAAGATATCCATATTGTAAAGGAAGAGATAAAATATCTCTACTAGTAGATAACATGATTTCACGTGGAAAATCCTGAAGATTCCACACAAAAAGAATTATTAGAGGTAAGCAGGATGTTAAGATCAATACACAAAAAAATAAGTTGTATTTCTACATATTAGTAATGAAAAAGCTGAAAATAAAATGTAAGAAAACAATGTCATTTACAATAGCATGAAAAGGAATAAAATACCTAGAAATGAATTTACTCAAAATGTTAAAAAGTATAAAACATTATGAAAGACAAAAAGTGTAAGTAAATGGAAAGACACCTCATGTCCTGTCCAGAGACTCAAAAACTTAAAATTAAGATGGCAATATTCTTCAGAGTGACCCTTGGATTCCACTTCAGAACTACAGGTTTCAGTTTCATGACTCAATTTCCTAAGGTCCTTGAGGTTCTGAGTCAGCACATGATTATTCACGCAGCCTCTTCCATCACATCAGGCCAGCTGGCACTTTCACCTATCATCGTTTAAAGTAGTTTTATTTTTAACAAATAGTTAATAATTTCAATGCAACGTGAATGTGGAGAAACACACACTCAGCAATTTGATACTATATTTAAACACACAGGGGATATTTAGAAAAACTATTCAGATACTTGGCCCTGAAAGAAATCACAACTCTACTGAAGAATCATTATCTTACAGAGTACCACCCCGACCAACATTCAATAGTATCAGAGAGCATCAAAGAATACTAAAAAAGTCTCATGTGTTTGGAAATTTTGAAAATTGCCTTAACTATGTGTATTACAAAATTTTTTCAAAAATCAATTAAATAAATAATCATCTAAAGAATAAGAAACACGGGATTTGATCCCTAAGTACTTTCTCTTCTCTACCTAAAAATCTATAAGTTGCCAATTCCTAAATTTATACTTTCAAGCACACACACTCCAGGTTCATCCCCCCCACCCACACACACAGACTTACATCAACTGCCTACTTGATATTTCTCGTTGCGTGTCAAAAATAATTCAACATGTCCATAGAGGAGCTCTTCTGATACAATTCAAATTGGCTGTACCTATAATAATCCTCTTTTCTGTCCTTTCCCACTGTTCATACTGCTCTTTCCCTAACTTCATGTCCAACCTGTCAGCAAACCTGTTGGAACAAATACATCCAGTGATCATGTATTTGGTCACTTCTTGTTACCTCTATTGCTATCCTGGCATGCACTCATGTTCACCCCCTCAGCTGGATTTCTTCAAAACTGTCTAACTAGTTTCCTTCCTTCCATCCTGACACTAGGTCTTTCAAAACTGTCTAATTAATTTCCTTCCTTCCGGCCTATCCCTCCTCTGTCAATTCCATAAAGACCCTCCTTTTAAATGGAAGTGAGAACAGTGAAAACTGTCCAAATGCTGCCCCTTCTCAGTTCTTACAATGGGCTATAAGAACTTATGATGCCGATCTCTTATAACATCTTTGATTTTATGTCCCCTTTGCTTCTTTAATTTCCTCTACACCAGATTTCTTGGTGTTCCTTGAACATGCCAGGTATTCCTCCACAGCAGGGCTTTGTAAAATCTGTTTCGTCTGCAAGAATGTTCTTCCTCAGTTTAGCTATTGTGAATTCTGCTGCTGTAAACATTGATGTGGCTGTGTCCCTGTAGTATGCTGTTTTAAGTCCTTTGGGTATAGACCGAGGAGAGGGATAGCTGGGTTAAATGGTGGTTCCATTCCAAGTTTTCCAAGAAATCTCCATACTGCTTTCCATATTGGCTGCACCAATCTGCAGTCCCACCACCAATGTATAAATGTGTCTTTTCTCCCACATCCTCGTCAACACTTATTATTGTTGGTCTTCATAATAGCTATCATTCTGACTAGAGTGAGATGGTATCTTAGTAGTTTTGATTTGCATTTCTCTAATTGCTAGAGATGATGCACATATTTTCATATATTTGTTGATTGATTGAATATCCACTTCAGCACAATTCACAATACATAAACTGTGGAACCAACCTAGATGTCCTTCAGTAGATGAATGGATTAAAAACATGTGGCATATATACACAATGGAATATTACTCAGCAATAAAAGAGAATAAAATCCTGGCATTTGCAGGTAAACGGATGCAGTTGGAGAAGATAATACAAAGTGAAGTTAGCCAATTTCCAAAAAACAAATGGCAAATGTTTTCTCTGATATAAGGTGAATGACTCATAGTGGGGTAGGGAGAGGGAGCATGGGAGGAATAGACAAATTCTAGATAAGGCAGAGGAGTGGGAGGGGAAGGGAATGGATAGGGGGTTAGCAATAATGGTGGAATGTGATGGACATCATTATCCAAAGTACATGTATAAAGACATGAATTTGTGTGAACGTACTTTATATATATATAAAAATTTATATATTTATAAAATATAATTTTAAATTATATATAAATATATAATTTAAAAATTATATATATAAATTTATAAATTTATATATATAAAACTGTGTACTATGTGTGTAATAAGAATTGTGATGCATTTTGTTCTCATGTATTTCAAAAATAAAAGCAATTTTTAAAAATGCTGTTCCTTCAGATACACTCAAGGGCCATCCCATCATATCCTCACAGCCTGTGCTCAAATATCACCTTTCATTAACATTTAAATGGAAACTATTAAAAACTGGACTCCTCCACCTGCAGTACTTCTCACCCCTCTTTTCCTGTATTAGTCTTCTCAATGGTACTTCGTGACTTTCTGAAGTCCTCTATGCTTTACTTATTATCATTTATGTCTATCTCTCTCCACTAGAAAACAAGATCCATGAAAGCAAAGTTTTTTTGTCTGTTTTTCTCTGAGTGGTGCCTGGAACATAGTAAGTGCTCAATAAATATCTGCTGAATTTCTTAGAAAACTCTAAAAAAATAGAAAAGAATAAAGACAAAAGCAGAAACCAGTAATTATTTTCTCATTTCATAATTACTAAAAAATAATTTTGACACGGAGATGAGAAAGTTGTTAAAGATGATCTGTTCTGGATGTCTGGTATATCACTGGCCTTCTGACTTAAAAACATACTATCTCCTTATTTATTTGTATCTTTTAACTTCTCTTTTAGCAGTGCCTTGTAGTCTTACATGTGTTTCATTATATTTATTCCTATGCTATCTTTGTGCAATTATAAAAGGTATTGATTTTTCTGTTGTCCTCTAGCTTTACTACAGGGATGGCTTTTCCTTTAAAAGTCTTAGTTGGAATTCATTCTCATCGGCCACCAATTTGGGATAATTCACACTCACTATCTTTTTGCCCTGCCTCTAATTTTTAAATTTTGTCTTTCTGGAATTCCAATGACCTATGTGTTACAACTTTCCTTTGTACACCATAATTTTTATCTCTTTTGTCTCTGTGTATTGCATTCTGAATAACTTGTTTGGATTTATCTTTCAGTTCAGTAATTTTCTCTCTATGTTTATTTTAATATTTACCTTATACTACTGAGGTCTGTGATTCCCCCCATCCCCACCCAATTCCTAAAAATTTGATTTGTTTCCTCTTCAAATTTTGGGGGGAATTTTTATTGTCTTGTTTCTTCATAATAGTTTACATTTTAAAATATTCCTATTCTTTTTTAAAAAGATACATAATATATACATAAGTTCTGTATTTGATAATTCAAACTCTTTATGCAACTTTTTTATATTACTTCTCTTAATTCTTACTCATGCCATCATGCTTTTTCTGTATTTTGGGGAGTCTTGAGTTCCTTGGAACTTTATCTGTGGACACTACTTGAAGCTCGGGCTTTTAAAGGCCCTTCTTCCTAGAAGATTTGTGTTTGCTTCCAACAGGCTTCTGGGAATAATACCCAAAAAGAAGAGCTTTAAACTTGATTTGAGCTGGGATTTGGTGATTAAAAGTTTCAAATCCATGTTATGATGGGCTTGTGGTTAGGAAGCTCTCTTTTAGGCCTTTGCTATTTAGAGTTAATTATGGTATGTTCGGATTGCTGATTTCCTCAAAGGGTCAAGAATAAAATATTTATGTTTCTTACCCAACAACTTGGCAAATGTGATAGGGAATTTGAGATAATCAGCCTATAAATCAGGATGCCCTTACAATCAGATAAACAGGACATATTAATATCCTAAATCTTATGGAAACATGAAGGATGCTTAAAATGTATTATTTTATGCAGCACCACACCATTCATTTGTATTTATTCATTTTTTTTTAATATTTATTTTTTAGTTCTCGGAGGACACAACATCTTTGTTGGTATGTGGTGCTGAGGATCGAACCCAGGCCGCATGCATGCCAGGCGAGCGCGCTACCACTTGAGCCACATCCCCAGCCCTGTATTTATTCATTTTATGTGCAAAATGAATGTTATAACGTTAGTATAAATAGGTTTTATGCATTAAATTCATGTTGGCTCAATTTTGAGGGTACATTTTTTGGGAGGTATCAGGGATTGAATTCAGGGTCACTCAACCACTGAGCCACATCCCCAGCCCTATTTTGTATTTTATTTAGAGACAGGGTCTCACTGAATTGCTTAGCACCTCGCTTTTGCTAAGGCTGGCTTTGAACTTTCGATCCTCCTGCCTCAGCCTCCCGAGATGCTGAGATTAGAGGTGTGCACCATCACACCTGGCTTGAGGGTACCTTTTTTATCCTCCTATATATCAATTTTAGATTTTTAAGTTTTTTGAAGGGCTAAAGTCACAAAGATAAATCAAGAGCAGTTTAACAAATTTTTCAAGATTAATATGTTAAATATCACAATGAACTCTACAGAAAAATATTCTTAAGAAGAATATTTTTCTTGTGATAATCTGGACATAGAAAATGAACGGAAAGTAACAGCTGGATTTACACGAAATTAAACATGAGGTGGTGGCAGCTTGGAAGAAATGACTAATGAGAAAAAAGAAGTCCCTTAAATTCCAAAAAGCATTTTCCTAAAAAAGTGAAAAACCAAGGAGGAAGATTATTCAATATAATTTAACAAAATATTTCCTTAAATTCATGATTAAAATTAATGCTTCTAATTTACTCTTACACTTATTTCACTAATGCTATCCAAAAGGAAAAAGACAAATGAGAAGAGCCACTTTATACCAAAGGAGAAGATGCCTTATGTGACTTCCAGGATTATTTCAAGAAGTTAAAGAAGGCTTCCCTCCAGAAGATCATTAAAAAAAAAAAAAAAAAGACTTTTATAATATAGTAACCTCTATTTGGTTGCCTTCCAAGGCTTCAGGAAGATGAGTAAAGGCATACTGAATAAACAAGCAAGGTCCTCTAATGTGGCCTTCAGCTAGAATTTACAATTATTCTCTTACTCCAGAGCACAAGTGAGTAGAGGCCCATAAACTGCTGGGATTTTCCAGGCACTAAGGGTATACAATCCCACCTGCTTAAGAAGCTGATGGTTAATGTTAACAGTGGATACCAAAGCCCAAGGTGAGAATAAACCAGGAAAACAAAAGGGCACGGAGCTCAGCAGTAAAGTGGTAGGAAATGAAGTCAGAGAGGTTGCCAGGAGCCAGCCCTTATTAGGCCTCATAGATCATAGAAGATTTTAGCTTTTAAGTGTAAGGGAAGTCATTGAAGGGATAAGAACAATGAATGAGTGAAAACTGGATTATGCAATAGGACAGATATAATGCTAAATCAATGTGTAAAAACCTAATTAATAATTCTAAATATTCTTTGCATATATCTAACATATGCTTTTTAATATTTATTTTTCAGTTTTTAGGTGAACACAATATCTTTATTTTATCTTTATGTGGTATTAAGGATCAAACCCAGCGCCTCGTGCATGCCAGGTGAGTGCGATACCACTTGAGCCACATCCCTAGCCTATCTAACATGCTTTTAGAAACAGTTAACTTGTATATTAAGTTCATACAAAGAGGCACATCTTTGAAAGACCTCAAAAAGATTTTAAATTAACATTATTATCTTTAAAGCAGAATATAAAAAGCAGACTGAATCACAGGGAATATATTCAGGGTTGTAGTTAAGATGACTGTGTCTAAGACAGGATTAGCTACTCAAAAGCAAACACAGAAGACAATAAGACAAAACAAAGAACAAACAAGTACCCAAATAATGAGGGAAAAGGAAGTTGGAGTATGAGGAGAAAGAAGACTGATTAGTAGGCTCAGTGGAAATCCCTGTCAAAATTCCAGCAGAGGGGCTGGGGTTGTAGCTCAGCGGTAGAGCACTCACTTAGCACGTGCGAGGCCCTGGGTTCAATCCTCAGCACCACATAAAAATAACTAAACAAACTAAAGTTGTTGTGTACAACTAAAAAATAAACATTTAAAAAAAAATTCGAGCAGACTTCATTACAATAGATAGGCATACCCTAAAATTTACATGGAAATAAAAAAAGGGGTTGAGGTTGGGGAATAAAACTAAGAATTTTGAAACCGAAGAAAATTTATACAGCTTGGGAGGTTGAGGCAGGAGGATTGCAAGTTCAAAGACAGCCTTAGCAACAGTGAGGCACTAAGTAACTCAGTGAGACCCTGTCTCTAAATAAAATAGAAAGTAGGGCTGGGATGTGGCTCAGTGGTTGAGTGCCCCTGAGTTCAATCCCCAGCACAAAAAAAAAAAAAGAACTTACATGAAATTTCAAGACTTACTATTAAGTTATAGTAATGAAGACCATGTGGTGCTGGCATGAAAACAGAGAGACACAGAGATTTAAAAAAAAAAAAAAAAAAAAAGAGGACTGGGAGCCCAGAAATAAAACCATACATTTGCAGTCAATTGTTTTGACAAGGCTATTCAACAGAGCAAAGGACAGTCTTTTCAACAAATGGTGCCTAGACAACTAGATAGTCACATATCAAAAAGGAAACCTGGACACTTACCTCAAACAAAAAATTATCTTAAAACTAACCCAAGAGCTGAGTATGGTAGCACATTCCTGTAATCCCAGAAACTCAGGAGGCTGAGGCCAGAGAATCTCAAGTTTGGGGTCAGCCTCAGCAACTTATCAAGGCACTAAGCAAGACGCTTAGTAAGGTGATGGGGAAGTTCGGGATGTAGCTCAGTGGTTAAATGACTCTGGGTTCAATTCCCAGTATGTAAAATAAAAAACAAACAAAAAAATTGATTCAAGACTGAAATGTAAGAGTTAAAAATATAAAACTTCTATGAGAAAACCTTTTTTATTTTGGGTTAGGCAAAGATTTCTTAACAAAAATACATTCCATAAGAGAAAATATTCATAATTTTACTCCCTCAAAACTAATTAATTTTTACTCCTCATAAGATCACTAAGGGGTGGGCTGGGGATGTGGCTCAAGTGGTAGCGCGCTTGCCTGGCATGCGTGCGGCCCGGGTTCGATCCTCAACACCACATACAAAGAGTTGTGTCCGCCGAGAACTAAAAAATAAATATTAAAAAAAAAAATTCTATCTTTCTCTCTCTTTAAAAAAAAAAAAAGTTTAAAAAAAAAAAAGATCACTAAGGGGGCTGGGGTTGTGGCTCAGCAGTAGAGCGCTCGCCTAGCACGTTCGAGGCATGGGTTTGATCCTCAGCACCACATAAAAATAAATAAATAAAATAAAGGTATTGTGTCCAACTACAAATAAAAAATAAACATTAAAAAAAAGATGTCTAAGAACCAGGTGTGATCCCCGCTATTCAGAAAGCCTTCTGAGGTTTCAGTTACCTGTGGTCTGAAAATATTAAATGAAGACTTCTAGAAATAAGTAAATTATACATTTTAAACAACTTTTATCACAATATTTTGTTATAATCTATTTTACTGTTAGTTGTTGTTAATCTCTTACTTGCCTCAATTATAAATTAAAATCTATCAGGTTTGTACATACAGGTTTGTACAGTACAGAGTTTGATACTATCCAGTTTCAGGCATCAATCAAGGGACACCTCCCCCACAGATGGGGGACTACTGTTTAATGTTGTCTGTGTTGGGCTGGAGATGGGAGCTGGGATTCATTACAAAGGGTAGGAGCCTCTTTTGAATGATGGAAATATTCTAAAACTAGATGACAGTAAATAATACAAAACTGTATGAATTTAGTAAAAATAATTTAATTGTCACAATGGGTAAATATAATGGAACATAAATTGGACCTCAATAAAACTGATGGGGAAAAAAGACAAACCAAAATTGTAATATTACTTCAAACCCATTACAATGGTTACTATAAAAATAAATACAACTACATAAAATGTGTTGGTGAGCATGTGGAGAAAATGAAGGCTTGTGCACTGCTAGAAGAATTATAAAATGGTGCAACATGTGTGAAAAAAGAATTCAGAGGTTTCTCAGAAAATTAAGAATAGAACTACCATATGATCCAGCAATCCCGGTTCTCAATACATAATCTAAAAGAATTAAAAGCAGGGTACTTGCCCACCCATTTTCATAGCAGCACTATCTACAAGATCTAAAACACAAAAGCAACACAAGCCAAGCACCCATTGACAGATGAGTGGATACGCAGAATATATAATAAACATTCAATGGGATATTATTTGGCCTTAAAAAGAAAGGGAATCCTGTCATGTGCTAAACATGTTTAATGCTTAAGAGGACATTCTGCTAAATGACAAAAAAAGACAAATACCATATGATTTCATTCATATGAGGTACCTGAAGTAGTCAAATTTATAGAAACAGAAATTAGAAAGGTAGTTACCTGGGCTGGGGGAGAGGAAAAAGGGCATTGTTATTTAATAGGGATATAGTTTTAGAATTGGAAAAATAAAAAGTTCTAGAAGTCTGTTTCATAACAATGTGGATACACTTAGCACTCCTGAACTATTCACTTACAGTGGACAAAAACTTTATATTGTACTTTCTAATCCAATTTTTTAAAAAAGGAAAACCAAGCGATGATGACTTTAGGCCATGTGAGAGTAAGAGTTTAAAGTAGGTGGTAAACAGGGTGAGAAAGTCCCAAGGGCATGGTGAAACTCAGCATAGCAGAGTCACAGACACTTGTAAACAATTACTCTCCTAGGATTGGGCTTTGAGAGGTCTGAGTCAATTTGATTGGGCTTCAAATTTAAGATAGCAAAATACAATAGAGTTAATAACAGATGAGCTAAAATCGTCAGAAACAGTTCAAAATTATAATCTTCCAAATAGGTTCAGTCTCAAGAAACCAAGACACCCAGAATGAATGTGATACTCTTCTTAAGTGACTGGAACATCAGATTCATCTGGTGACCTAATAGAAGGATCATCTTATCAGTGTCCTCAGAGGAGACTCTGTCCCCACACCATACATACAGCCTGCTCACAACACCTTCAATAAGTACTTGCAGAAGACTGATCATTATTACAGGTTCCATAACATCTGTCAATTTTTCTTTTAATTTTTTTTTGTGATACATGGACACAATATCTGTATTTTGTTGTTTTTATGAGGTGCTAAGGATCGAACTTAGTGCCTCACGTGTTCGAGGCAAGTGCTCTACCACTGAGCCAGAACCCCAACCCACATCTGTCAATTTTTAACAGATTTTTATCTACTTATTTTACATGTGACAATTTGTTCGTGAATACAGTTGAACTCAGTTAATAACTTTGAAAAAATCTGACTTTTAAAAAAAAGTTGCCAAGAAGCATTTGGTTTGATACATTACAATTGGCTAGAAGTGTCCTTGTCACAAAAGGTACTTCCAAACACCAAACTCAGTCATCATCTTAAAACAAGTGACACAAAAATGTGCTTTATTAACTCAACACAACATAAACAAGAAGTAAGCCCAATTCATAGGGTTACAAATTGTTCTACATGCTTCCTGCTCTAGTAAATTTCACTGATCTACTTAAAGTCATGAAAGACAAGTATAAAATAGGCAAATTTTTAATTGTGCTATCCTAACCAGTTCACAAACACTGAAAGTACAAGTGTTTAAAACATAATTGTCTAAAGTTTAAAAAGAAAATCCATGAGGTTGGTGTAGGGGAAAAAAAAGATATTTTTTAGATCAAATCAAAGCAATGCACATATATAGAGTTCAAGTCAGTGTTAAGCAGAAGAGTAGTTAATAAGAGCAACATTAAAGTATGGCTTTAGTTATAATTTTATAATTGTAGTATAATTTAAATAACATTAGTTTTCAACTGTCTAGGTTAATTAAGTTTTGATGCAAGGTATAGAAAAAAGTGGCTTCGCTGTGCAAATATTCTATATATTTATGAATGCAAAGGTAGTGAGAAACAAATGAAGGAGCTCTCTCAATAAGAGGCAGTCTGGTTCTAGTAAGAAACCTAAGAGATTATCAATTATCCTTCACCCTTGAGTGGAAAAAATCTGGACCATCCAACCAAATATAATACCATTTGGAAAAAAGAACATCAAGAAGCACAAAGTACAGTTTTTATCCACTCTTTCTTAAGAGCAGAGGTCAGCAAACTTGTCCTGTAAAGAGCCAGACAGTAAATATTTAGGCTTGGGCAGGCATGCGGTCTCAGCTGCAGCAAATCTGTTCTGCCAAGTTAGTACCAAAGTGCCACAAACAAGACATAAATGGGTAAATGTGGCTGTGGCCCAATCAAGCTTTGGATATGAACAGGGACATTTCAATTTAATACAATTTTCACTTCACAAAATATTAGCATTCTTTTATTTATCCTGAACCATTTAAAAATATAAAAGTCACTCCTAGATCATGGGCCATACAATAACAGATGACAGGCTGGGTTTACCCTAAGGGCTAGAGTTTGGCAACCCTGTCAAGAAATTAGATGAATCCCAGGTGTATGTGGCAGGACACGGTCATGCTCTTTCTCTCTGGAATTTAAGAATATAGACACTAAGCCAACACCAGCAAGTTTTGCTTTCTCTCAGTAATAAATAACCACAAACTGAAATGTAGTGGTGACTAACCCCTAATTAAAGAAATTAGGTTTAAGAACTACATGGTTAAATAATTAGATCCTAAGCAACAACAAATTGCAAGAATTGGAACAGAAGAGAGTCTATCAGAGATGTCAAGAACCAGAAATTGTATAAAAATATTCTGGCCAAAAGAAGCAACTAATTTTTCTCTTAGAGACTTGGACTTAGTTACTAGTATGCTGGTAGGAGAATCTTCAAATCTTTGTTTTGAAGATAAGGCTTGAGATTTATTTGACAAACCTCATTTACTCAATATTGTCAACTCCCCCAAAGATCAACAGGAGGAATTGTGCCTGACATCTAGTGGAGGCTTCAGGAAACTGAAGGGACATGTGAGACTCTCTGAAGGGGAAAACAAAATGGAGAAACACACAAAGGGGCAGGGCATAGTCACCTGTCCACAGCAACCAGGCTTGCTACCCTGACTTCACTTCATGCTGTATAAGAAGCTAACACGCATTGGGCAGCATTGAAGGCACTAGGGATTTGGTGGAGATATTTATAACATAAACGTTGCTGGATATGAAGAAGTGAGCAAAGGGCCTAGAGTACTGTGAGTCCCAAATAAATATCAACAACATTTCAATCTCAAACATGTGAGGGTCTGAATAAATGTCTAGCCTATGTCAACAATGAAACATTAATGTATATTTTATCTCATAGTTTCAATTTCTGTCCCCAATTTCTATTGGGGTTTTAATTTTATTTCTTGGTATGCAATAATGGTACCACATAAGGTTTCTTACATGTTTATAAACTTCTCTCTCTATGGCCACCATGACAGTTCAAAGCACCATGGTCCCTAACCTGGTCTTTGAAGATTCTCTAGCTGGCCTCTTCCCTTTCAAGGGTCTGAGCAGTGGTTTTCTTTTTTGTTTTTGTACTGGGGATTGAACCTGGAACATTTTACCACTGAGCTACATCCACAGCCTTTTTTAATTTTGAGACAGGTCTCACTAAGTTGCCCAGGTTAGCCTCAAATTTGGAATCCTTCTCCCTCAATCTCCCAAAATGCTAGGATTATAAACCTGCACACTGCACCTGGCCAGGCAGGGGTTTTCTAAAGTGGCAAGTCTATCATAGCCCTCCCCTCCCCACACCTAGCAGCTGTCCTTCTCCTTTACAGCCAGCCCTGGCTCCACATGGCTCTGGTCCCTGCTCTTTCTGCCAGAGTGTCCCATCCACCACCTTCCGCAGGTTACACTCTGGCTTCACTGTAAATGCTGTTCTTCACAAAAGACTTCCCTGGCCATCCAAGAAGGTAAACACATCTTGTTAGAGAATTATTTTGTGTAAACAGGAAAAATATAGGATAGTTCTTTGAGATACAACAGTACAATCTTGAAACTGGTCAGAGAGCATAGGAAGAAATTATAAAGAACTTTAAAGAAATCCCAAATGTTAAAGTTTTTAGAAGAAAACACAACTGAGGATTATTTAAACTCAATAATGCTATTCTTTCAAGTAAAACTACTATTTCAGACCTTTTTTGAAGACATTTATTGCTCCAGTTATCTGGTACAAAATAAAACTTAATGTTGAAGTGACATATGCCCCAGGAGGCAACTTCAAGTTGCACCGTCCAAGCTGTTACTGTAGAAAGTTTTAAGTAAACCTTCCAATGATCTGGAGAGAATCTCTGTAACTGGAAAATATCTAATTTTAGAGCATCTAAGAAGACTGCAGATTCCAGATAGATGTTAAAACTCATGGAGATTAGTATGCATGTTTGTTTTTGTACTGGGGATTGAACCTGGAACATTTTACCACTCAGCTACATCCATAGGTCTATTGCTAGAAGAAATAAAATATCATATTTACATACCACATTTATATAATTTACATTATAGGAAAATCACTTTCCTATACCTGAAAAGGTTTAAGAAACAATTATTCAGAACACCCACTCTTTTCTAAGGGGAAGATAACACCCCATTTTTTCGGAGGAAGAATGTGATCTCAGTGGTTCAGGATCCATAAGTACTGACGGGGTGTGGGGAGGGGGACCGGGGATTGAAGTCAGGGGCACTTGACCACTGAGCCACATCCCTAGCCTTATTTTGTATTTTATTAGTGAGACGGTCTCCCTGAGTTGCTTAGTGCCTCGATAAATTGCTGAAGCTGGCTCTAAACTCACGATCCTCCTGCCTCAGCCTCCCAAGTTGCTGGGATTAGAGGCATGTGCCACCGCAACTGGCCTCACTAAGGAACTTTTAGGGGTAGACTCTCAGGCCACCCCAGAATAATAATTAAATTGACCCAGAATGGAAGTAATGTGTACTCTGTAAATCTCTCTGAGTTTTAAAATCAGCTGAGATGGGAAACCACTGACATGTAGGAAAACAAAAATCTATAAGACATACAAAATCAAAGTTGAAAGGAATTTTAAAATTTATCTAGCAAATCCAATTAGGAGTAACTGTTCTGAAATTCATTAGAATCTAAAAGAGAACCTATCACTGCTTTTTTTTTTTTTTTTTTTTTTTTGGTGGGGGGGAGACCTGCTAACCATATTCTTGGTTTGGGAACAAATCAGATTACCAAATTCTTGAAAATTTAGTCTAACTGAGACCAGGTAGAGTTGAAGACACTTACACAACACACTCCTGAGCTGACCATCTCTGGCTCTCCTCCCCAGGAACCCAGAAGACTATACACTGTTGAATCTAGTGGGGGCAGAAGAGCTCAGTGAGCTCAAATTCTCTCAATTTGAATCTGATTGTAATGAGTGATGTTAACCATAAACATTGTTACTGGATTCTCAACTTTTTTTTTTAACTATTTTTTTTTAAAGAGAGAGAGAGAGAGAGAGAGAGAGGAGAGAGAGAATTTTTAATATTTATTTTTTAGTTTTCGGAGGACACAACATCTTTGTTTGTATGTGGTGCTGAGGATCGAACTCGGGCCGCACGCATGCCAGGCAAGCGCGCTACCACTTGAGCCACATCCCCAGCCCTGGATTCTCAACTTTTATGTTTATAAATCTTGGAACACTTTGTTATAGACCAGAACGATTATCAATATTGGCAAAGTGAAAATCAGGAGGCAAAAAGAGAAATAAAACACACTGATTTTCTCAGTTTATGCAGTAGAAGTTGAAGGGAGTTCTAAGAAATTGAGTTTTAAGAATATTATTTAAAATCAATAAGGAAGCCAACTTAAAAATGGTGATACAATTATGAAAAACTGGGATGAGTTAGGGTTAGGATTAGGATGGCATCTATTTATAAATGAGGTTGATTTCTTACACCCTTGATGAAGTTCAATAATATCTAAAACTGGTAGGTCAAGAAAAATGGTCTTATACATATAAGACAGAGCAATAGAGAGGTAACTACTGGTAGACCTAAAACCCAGGCAAAGAAGGGTCAAGTGTTGGAGGGTGTGTTGTGTTAAAACAAGCAGTTCTGTATTACTGAATTTTTAATCCACATGCATATATTATTTTAATAAATACCAAAGTTTTTAAGATATTTAAAATTATTTTAAAAATTATTTGATATCCCCAACAGCTCATTTGGTCAAACCATCTTCCATCAGGTAGGTAAAAGATAATGAGTGCTCACTATAGCAGAGAAACTTCCACACTCATGATGAAGACTAAAGATCCCAAACCTGCCAACTTTATTGAGCAAAGTATACTTACTATCACCATTTAATTCAGAATGAAGAAATCATTTTAGAGACTGAATCCTATCCTTCTCTGTCTCTCTTCCTCCTTACCTCTGGTCTTTATTTCTCAAACTTTTTGTTCCCCAGTAGCTTTGCATTATTTATCGCGCGCCTCTCGTGTGTGTGTGTGTGTGTGTGTGTGTGTGTGTAACAGCACATACAGTGCCTAATTTTCTCTCAATTTAAAAAGCAAAAAGTAAGTTGGTTTTTATTTCCATGTCATGTAAACTGACTCAAGTCCCTGTGGGCACTACGCTGAGGAGAAGAGGTGACTTCTATCACTAATTTAAGGGCAGGACATAAAAACAACAAAAGGCAACTCAGCTCAACAGCACAAACACTCCTCTTCAAGGTATTCCTATTCTGAAAATGCTGTTTCTTAGGCTTCAGGAATCAGGAAGCTAGGCTTCCATGTAGATGTTTATGGTGATTTAAAGAAATTGGAGCTTAGCGTCTAGAAAGGGCAATGTTCATGTTAGGTGATTCTTGGTTTTGATTCAAAGGAATTTCACAAGACCTCCATTTCAGAAGGGTCCACATTCAGGTGCATACTTACACTATATGTGCAAGGTCAAGTGGTTTCTCTGGTTGCTCAGGAAAAACAGGATGTGGGGGTTCTCTGGAGGGCACACACCCCAAAGATTTACTAATTGCATGGCTCAGCTTCTTTGCAGGGGATTTCTGTGTCAAAGTAAAAAATAAAACAAAAATAAGGAATTAACTCTTCAAAATAATGATAAAGAACTTGGTGACAACAGCATAGAAAGTATCTTTTCAAGTACAAATCAAGTTTCATTGTAGTCAACATTATTGGGCCTTGCAGGAAGGAACCTGCAGTGGTCCCAAGGTCACTGGGGTTCCTTCATTTCTGTGGCCTCCCTCATTTCTATTCTAAGGTCACACTATCAAGTTAACATTAACTTCCCTCTTGGCCATCACTACATGCCCTTGGAATGAATTTGCTCTTTTGAAGCTTCTGGATTATTTTTGGAGAAATGTTAAAAAGTTAATTCCTCATCAAAGTCAGAACTTTTTGATGGCTGCAATACTCAAAGTTTAAAATAATGCTAAGACCGCGTGGCTTTATGGATGTTAGCAAATGAGCTAACTGAGACACATCCCAAAATGTCAGAATACTTCCAAATAAATGTGAGACAGAAAATTTGGTATTAAGGGTTTGGCTATACAGGCAGATACAAACTCACATACACAGGTCAGCATCAAACCTATGATATACTAAAGGTACAAAAATAAGTTGGTATACCAACCATTTCTCTGAAAGACAGAAACAAGAAATCCCAAGATTATTAAATCTAAGACTTAACAGTAAATAGTCGTAGAAGCAACAAAATTAAGTTACATAAAACACTTCTAAAGCCTCTGTTTGTCTTTTTTGAATTCTTTATACTTTACTTTTGGTGCTGGGGGTCAAATCCAGGACCTCCTGCTACCGAGTTACAACCCCAGGCCTTTTAAAACTCATAAAGGAGGCTATTCACATAAGATTTTGTTGTCTACTCAAACCCCTTTAAATAACACCATTATCTGAGATTTTGGCAGGTTATTACCTGCAAAAAAGAAAAAAAAAGTTTAAAGATTTCTTTCTACTGTCTCTGCAATTTATTACAGAATGTGCCACTTAAATTCCTCATCAATACCACATCTCCACTTGACTTTATATGCTGCTTCCTATAGTAAAATAATACAAAATAAGGGCCAGGGTTGTAGCTCAGTGGTAGAGCACTTGCTTAGCGTGTGTGAAGCACTGGATTCAATTCTCAGCACCAAATATAAATTTTTTTTAAAAAAGGCCCAATAATGTTGACTACAATGAAACTAAAAAATAATGTAAAAACATAAAATAAATAAAAATCTCTTTGCTCTTAATATAAGGTAAAGTTAATTAATACTTGTTTATAATAGACTGAATAATACCAATGTCTTCAGAAACTTCGTATGTTGGCTCCAAATCACCTACCACTATCTCCTTCGATGAATTAAGTTCTAAGAAAAGTCTAGATGTAATCTAGCTTCCTGCATATCCTGAAAAGTGAAACAAAGCAGAATCTTTCCCCAACTGCTTCCCACTTCCCTTTGCCTAACAACCAGCCATCTTCTGCACTGCCCCAGAGAACATAACATGACCCTCTTCTGCTTAAGAGCTCTCACAGGGTGATAAGCTGTAGAGGATAAGATCTAAGAAAAGACCATCACACTCCACATGGACACCCTCAAGACACCCTCATATCAGGTCCTCAACCCTCTCCTCCAATGACAAGCTGCTTGCTCACAGTTAACCCAATACGCCTCGTCCTTTTAGGTTTCTGTACCTTGGCATGTGCCTTTTCCAGGTGTCCCTTTCCCAGTCTGTCTTACTGTAAACTTTCTGCTCATCTTTTAAACCTGCCTCCAAGTGCCACTTCCTCAGTGAAGAGTCCCTTGCTCTCCAAGGTCAGTATCACCTTCCCAAGCTACCTATCAACTTACACATGCTCCTCTAAAACACATACCATGCTGTGTCAGGTTTTATTTTACTTGCCTATTCTTATTAGGCTGGTGCTTCTGAGGGAAGGACCCACATCTTATCCATCTTTGCATTACTAGAGTGGTTTCTACAACAGAATATGATATCCAAACAGGATTTTCTAGATTGATTTTTCCTAACAATACCACATCAGAGTTTTGGTTTTTTTTTTTTTTTTTTTTTTGAGAATTACAAGTAAGAGACAACCAAAGGGAATCAAATGAATGCTTTAATTCACCTTTATAACTAAATATTACATGTATAAACCACACAATTTCATGATTTGTTGCTGTATCTGAGAACCATTTGGGCCATGAATTCATGCAGTCTATGTGTGACTTACATTGCCTTCATCTAAGAAATAAGTCATGCAATCACAGGCTTCATGAGCGTATTTTATAAGAAAGATTAAAATAACTAGGTGACTATTAAAAATTATTTGCCTTTGTGGGGCTGGGGTTGTGGCTCAGCGGTTTAGCACTCGCCTAGCTCATGCAAGCCCTGGGTTCGATCCTCAGCACCACATAAAAATGAATAAAACAAGGTATTGTGTCCAACTAAAAAATAAATATTTTTTTAAAAAGTATTTGCCTTTGTATTCCCTGATATTCTTAGCAGTATGCTTGTGATGATCTTGGAAATACTGCTTTAAGTCAAAGTTTAAGATGAGATCCAATTTCAAGCCTCAAAAGCATAGATATAAAAGTAAAAATCAATATATTGGGTTCAACTGATACATATGTGAAGGATAACTTAAAAAATTGGAATGCATCAGACATAGTGGCACATGCTTGTAATCCCAATTACTCAGAAGGCTGAGGCAGGAAGATCAAAATTTGGGCAACTTAGCAAAACGCTGTTTCAAAATAAAATTTTAAAGAAAGGTCTGATAAAGGATACCTGGGTTCAATCTCCAGTACCAAAAACAAACAAACAACAACAACAACAACAACAAAAAAAAAACCAACACTGGAATAACTATATGTAAGAATTAGGCTGTTATCTAAGATACAGATCCAGATTAAAAAGGATGTTATCCTGAAAAAATTTAAAGCCGTGCATTTCATTAGGTTTGTCTAAACATATAAATAGGGATTTATCTAAAAAGATCTCAAAGAGTGATTATAATATGTACCTGAAGTGAATTTTGATGAGTTAGTTTAGGAAGATAATATTATCAGTCTCTAAGCAAGAGTTTAAAAAATGTTGTAAGTGTCAAGACAGGTACATTCCCTGATTTGTCTATTCAGCTCCTAGGACAGGTTTGGTAATTAAAGAACTAAATATTTAAGGGAGTGAGAAAGGGAGTGGTAGAGAAAGAAAACCAATCCAGGTCCAGGACGTGTGTCTCCAACACTTCCCTTACACTACCACACCAGAGATGTTCTCTTAGGTCTCTACACTCTCCCTGAATTTGCACTCTTAAAACTGCTAGAATAGAGAGGCCTTAACTTAGAAAATTAAATCAATCTTTTTGCATTTTAACACCTTAATTCATTTTACCTAATTTAAAAACATCTCCTATTATCTCTAAAATTACTACAGGTTACATTTCTCTTAAATGTATCAAAAAAGGCATAAAATGTGCCATGCAGGGGCTGGGGATATAGCTCAGTTGGTAAAGTGCTTGCCTCACATGTACAAGGCCCTGGGTTCAACCTCCATCACCACCACCACAAAAAAAAAAAAAAAAAAAAAAAAAGTGCCCATTGAGTTTTAAAAGTCATAAACCCCATCAAAGTCATAATATTCACCTTGCACTATTCTGCCTGAGAAACAGAACCATGACAGTCACTTTAAGCTTCCTTGTGCACCCTTATGCCAATATACCTGACTCCCACACCTTCTCCTCTCCTGGCAATCACTGCTGGGATTTTGTGTTAATTATTTCCTGAATTTTACTAGTTCTGCAATTATGTATAAATAATATATCTTTAGACTGTTTAAAACCTACACATATACATATATTCTTCTATAACTTGCTTTTTTCAACAAAAATTGTTACAATTCACATACGTGGATAAATATAACTTTAATCCACTTGCTTTACTGCTTGATGTATTTCATTGCTTAATGACTCATAATTTATGTATGTATTCCACGGCTGGTGAACATTTGGGTTGTTCCCACTTTTTTCCCTATCATTCATAACACGTCTATAAACGTCCTAGTCTGTCTCTCTTGGTGTCCATGTGTCAGAATTTCTTAGAGTGAAATTACTGGATCAAACGGTTACTCACTTTCAATTTAACAAAGTATTGCCAACTTGTTTTTACAAATTGGTCACACTTTCCCCTCCCATCTGAGGTGTGAGAGAGTTCTTGAAACTCCACATTCTGGCCAACCCTTATTATTTGTGTTTCTTCTGTGAAAGGCCTGTTCCTGTCTTTGCCATAGTATTGCACAGATTGTCTTTCTCTGGTAGATTTGTAAAAACTCTTTATTTTAACCCTAAAAAAGTTATGTTGTACAAACAATTCTTGCTTTAGGACTATTTCTCAAACAATTATGTTTTTGGTGAACAGTCATCTTTAAATATGGGCAGTCCCAAACCAGTAACTTTTCTTTAATTTTTTTTTTTTTTGCTTTTTTTGTACCTTAACGGTTTCCTTCTTGAGATTATAAAGAGTCTCTCCCACATTGTTTTCTAAAGTTTTGTAGTTTTTACTTTCATATGTAAGTTTGATTCTACTTAGAACTGATTTTTTAACATATAAGGAGAGATCCATTTTTATCCTATGTGCATAAGGAACTGCCTTAATGCCATTAAATAAAATTCTGTTCTTTCCTGCTAGATATTCTATTTCAACCCTGTACTAGTTCCACAGTGATTTAATTACTATAGCTTCTTCTTATCTTTTCAGAGGCCAATGCCCCACATTTTTCTTCAAGAGTATCATTATTCTTGATTCTTTGCACTAAATTTTAGAAGTCAGTTTGTCATTTACCATTAAAAAAAAAAAAAACCCTTGTGGGATTTTGATGGGAACTGATCAAATCTATAAATTTTGCAGAGAATTGACATCTTTGTGAACTAAACTTTGTCTGAGCCTTCTTTAAACATGAAGTTTTACATTCCTCTATGCATTCATTATTTACTCCTATTTTATAAATAGTTTTTATCCAGCAAACCTGCTTTTATTTGTTTGCTTATGGTGAGATACATATAACACAAAATTTACCATCTCAATCATTTTTAAATGAGCAGTTTAGCTGTTAAGCACGTTTATTACACTGTTGTGCAATCCATTTCCAAACCTCTCCAACCTACAGAACTGAAAGTATACACTCATTAAACAACACCTGCCCTTTGCCTCATCTCCCCAGTCCCTGACCACCACTGATGGAAACCTAGTTGCTTCCACCTCTAGGTTACTGTGAATAGTGCTGCCAGGAACATGAGTGTACAAATTCCTCTTTGAGACCCTGCTTCCAATTCTTTGGGATACATACACAGATGCAGAATTGCTAGATCATATGGTAATTCTATTTTTAAGTTTTTAAGGAAATGCTATACTGCTTTCCATAAAGGTTGTACCATTTTACAATCCAGTAACAGTTCCCCAAAATTCCAACTTCTCCACATCCCTGCCAATGTTTATTATTATTACTATTATTATTGTATGTGTGTTTTAATAGTAGCCATCATAATGAGTGTAGGTGATAGCTAACTGTGGTGATTTCCATTTTCCTACTGATCACTGATTTTGAGCATCTTTTCATCTACCTGTTGGCATCTATATCGTCTTTGGAGAAATGTCTGTTCAATTGTTTTGCTCATTTTTCAGCTGGACTATCTGTGAGATTTTTGTTCAGCTGTAGTTCTTGACATATTCTGAATATTAAACCTTGTCAGATATATGATTTCCACACATTTTCTTCCACTCCACGGGTTGCCTTTTCACTTGCTGTGTATTTAATGCACATAAGCTTTCAATTTTGATGCAGTTTATCTATTTTAACTTTTGTTTTATCTGACCCCTTTTCATTTTAATGGTTAATCCAGACATTCTGCACTGAGAGTCATCATCAAATAATAATTTTCTTTTCTTTCCTTTCAATTCAAACGCCTTTCTTTTTCTTGTTGTCTATGTGGTTTAGGATTACCAACAGATTGTTGAATAAAAGTGGTGATAGTAAGCCTCGTGTTATTTTCAATCTTTAAACAAAGAGTTTTGACATCTCACCCATAAATATAATGGATACTATTAGTTTTTATAAATATACTCTATTAGGTTAAGGAAGTTTCTTCTACTTCTAAATTAAGATTTTGCTGGTGGTTTTGTGTGTGTGTGTGTGTGTGTGTGTGTGTGTTCAAATTACCAATGGATGCCAATGGATGTTGTCTTTTATGAAAAGTCATTCGGTCTTGTTTGTTTCCTTTGTGTTACCAAGTCAGTTTCTTTAATGATTCTGCTTCTATTTGGGTTTTCTATTCCATCTTGTATAAGTCTTGGTAAGCAATGTTCTTTTAGGAATATTTCACAGCTAATTTATTTTTTTGCATACAACTAAACATTCAATAACCAATGTATGGTTATTTTTTATTGTTGGATTTCTCAGAGAATACAGTCTATTGCAACTAATTCTTTTTTGAGACTTCCTTTATGTAGCGAATTTTTATATTTGAAAAGAATGTGCAATCAATAATTATTATTGAGTACAAATTTTTTAATTCTTCATTTTTGCATAATGGTTCAAACAGTTGTTGTAAAAGATGTGTTAAAATTACATATTTCAATAATGTATTTCTCAATTTCTTATGGTGCTCCAACTAATTTTTAATTTATAAATTTTTATACTTACATTGCTAGGTATATACATTAATAAGTGTATATTAGTATAGAAGTGTTCGTTTCCTCTTTTAGCTTTGGTAAATTTTTATCTCTGGAAGAACTTTTAAAAATTGTGATAAAAATATATGTATCACAAACTTCCCTGGTAAAGTTTTTTATTTTATTTTAACCAGAAATCCTTTAGAAATCCTTTTGCAATTAATATAGTGTCGGCAAATTTTTTTTTATTAGATTTTGCCTGGTATGTTTTTTTTTAATCCTTAACTTTCATTTGTCCTTACCTTTCATAGGTCCTTACCTTTTAGCTCTCTTGTAAACAGCCTAGAGCCAGATTTTTTTTTAACAGTCACTAGTCAAGTAGAAAATTCTGTTGATTTGTTCATTATTAACATTTTTATCCATCTCTGTAACTTATTGTGCCATTATTTGTCCTTTTTAGGTTTTATTTTTCTCATTTTGTCTTCCACTTTTGGTAATTTTCTGAGTTGATTCTTCTAGCAACTGCCCCTTTTTTCTTTAAATGAAAGTAATATTTTTTGAGAACCTACTAGTGTCAGGGACTCAACAAGTACTTTTTGCACATACATAGGCTCATTTAACCCTCAAAGTAGTCTTATGAATTAGATGTTAACAGTGTCGGTCTTATAGATGCAGAAATTAAAGTTTGGTGCAATAACTAAAGCTCATATAAGAGGCCTATCTTAATTCTTTTCAGGGTCATTTTCCCCTTGACAGGTAAAATTACTTAGGAAAGTTCACATAGAGATTTCAAGAGACAGCCCAAAGCAATGGGACATTGAGGAGGAGCTACAGGCATAGACACCCACGGCTCAGGGTGGGAACACATGAAGGTGATGGTGGGGGGACACAGAGCTTCCACTGGATGGGCAGACACCAACTGGGGGAGCGGGAGGTGACTTGGGCTGCAACTGTTGCATGGTGTGTTCTTATGCCAGGGCTGGGACTTGTTTTCCTCACATAACCACGGACCAGGCACTAAGACACACTGAAATAATTTTTTTCTTGAGCTCAGATCACTGTATTTTCCATCAGCCTCAAGCTAATTCCTTGCGCAGCACACTCCTTAGCTAGGGTACATGCTGACAGGCCCTGACACCCGTGAGCACAACAACTGAATAGAAAAAACTCAGGACTCCTGCCTTCGAGGCCATTCCTGTCATCTTCACTCCCATTACTCTAAGTGCATCACCCTACACTCCAAGCCACAACATCTGTAGGGATTCATGTAAAAAATTACCCCTCAGTGGAGGGCTTTCAATTCCAAAGCTTACTGAATCCTCACAAAAGGAAGGAACCTTCTCTATTTTAACATGAACACTTAACTACAATCTTAATCAGCATTTCTATCCTCAACCAGGAACTTCAAATCCTTTACATCTAATCATACCTCCACCAATTCCAAGTCACAGTCGCTGAGTGCTTTAGCTGTACCTTGTCTTAAGTCCATCAAAATCAGTCATTATTAGGCAATGACCATTATTATTATTTACATTTGGTGCTTATTATACTTACCCACATTTATCAATTCCACTATATACCGTCTCTTCTTGCATCCCAATTTTTCCTTCTTGCTTCAGTTTATTTTTTCCTCTAAGTATCTTTAATTTGTTTCTCCAGCAATGTTTTTTTTTGGTGACAAACTTGTTGAGATTTCTTCTGAAAATATCTTTGTTTTTTGCTCTTGAATAGATTAGATATAGAATTCTAGCCTGATCTTCTCATTCTATTCTTTGAATCCTTTAAATGCCTTTCATATCTTCTATCTCCTTATATATGTTCACAGTATTCTGCATCCTGACTAATTTCTTCAGATCTATTTCACATTCCGTAATTTTTATTATCTCTAATTGGCTATTTAACCCCTTTAGTGAGTTTAATCTTTTTTTTTTTTATTTCCAGAAGCTCAAATTGGTCTTTTTCCATATCAGCTTTAATTCCTAACTATACTTAACATTACTTTAACTTTTTTTAAATGGACCATTTTTTCAGAGTTCTTTTTTGTATGTTTGCTGACTTTCCCTCAGAATGTTTAGTGACTGGGTTTGCATGTTTTTATAATGAGCTCACCTTCAGGAGGGATTGTTTTCTGCATAGGAGCCCCATTTGACCAGAGCATAGAAATTGGATTGCTGTGGAGGTATTTTTGTCTGCTACTAGTAGGTACCATAGAGCACTGGTATCCAATAGAACTTTACTGAACTGTTTCTGCATTGGCCAGTATGGTAGCCACTAGACACATAATTATTGAGCACTGGCAGTGTTGCTTCTATGACTCAGGAAGTTCATTTTAAATTTCATTTAATTTTAAAATTAAATACCCACATGTGGCTAATGGCTACCATATTGGACAACACAGCTGAGGCTTCTCTTCCCTTGAATGTTTTTTGGTTTGGGAATTTCCATGCAATTTCTCTGGTAGAAATCTGGATTGAATACTTCTGGTTAGTAAACATCATGGCCTCAGTTTTTCAAAGTTGACTTTGTTTTTTTCTCTCACAGCCTGGCAGTTACATATTTCTTTGTACCTTCTTTAAGCCAGTGGATTTTTCCCTCTAGTTCCTCTTTCTTAAGGAGACAGCTCTTTTAAAGTCCTAGCCTTTATAATATTATTAGTTCTACTTATGTTGAGTAAACCAAAGACAGATTTCCTGTGTCATTAGACAATAACCCTCAATCTTGGGAACCTAAATCTAGTATCCAGTCTGACAAACCCCTAGAACACCAGTCTGGGGTTTAATTCTGATTGCCAGGGATTTCTCTGACTTGTATTCAAGTTCAACTCTGCAATTCAATCTTGTTGTATTTAATCTGGCACGCATGTCTCTGTTACTGGGGAAAGAAGGTATAAATGCCTCAATTTAACAAGTTGCTGGAGTTAGCAGTTAGGTTGCTGCAATGAATAGAACTTCTATTCAATTATCTTCAAAGCAACTTGAACTATTCTTGCATATCCAGAGTAAGTGCTAATTGATCATGCTTAAGTTAATTCTCCATTTTTAAATGTAGAATTTTTGCATCTATATTCTTAAGTGAGAACAGCTTACAGTTTTATTTTTTGGTGCTGTACTTGCCTGTTGGAGATGGAAGTTATACTAGCTTAGTAAAATTGGTTGGGGCATTCTTGCGCTCTGGAGAGGTATACATAAAATGAAAATTATCAGTTCCCCTTGAAGGTCTGAGAGAATTCCACCTGTTAAACAGTCTAAGCTTCCTTTGGAGTGCAGACCTGTGATTCTCATTCCAATATTTTTAACCTACTTGTGTATCATTAAGATTCTTTTTATTCTTCTTGAACCAAATTTGGTAATATCTATTTTCCTGGAAAATACTCCATTTCACTTAAATCTTCCAGTTCATTAGCATAAAGTCATTGACAGGACTCTCTAATAATCACAAAAAAAGCAAGATTGCTCTGTATCCAAATTCCTATTTTCATTTATGACATTTTTAAAAATATTTTTTAGTTGTCAATGTACATTTATTATTATTTTTTAAACTTATATTTGGTGCTGAGAATTGAACCCAGTGCCTCACACATGCTAGTCAAGCACTCTACCACTGAGCTACAACCCTAGCCCCATTTATGACATTATTTTTGTACTTTTCAAAAACTACTCGTTAATAGATCTATTTCACCATTTTTTCAAACGACAATTTTTTTTTATTGAATTGAGTTAATTTCTTATTTCTATTTCAATAAGGGGTAATTTTATTATTCCCTTCTCCTTCAGATTTATCAGTAGTTCTTTTCAGTTTAGAGAGTTAAAATCTAGTTTCATTTCTTTTTAATCTTTTTTCTCTAGACTACATATAGTTACCATTTTTCTTTTGAATATTATGTGAAATGTAAGCATAGGTTTAGACATGTTATATACTTTTCCAGTTAATTTTGTTAAATCTGATTATGAATTTTCCTTATTCCATAAAGTTAGAAGTTGTTGTGGTTTCTTAATTCTAAATGTGTGTTAAGGTTATTTTTTTCTTTCTGTTGATGACATCTAATTTTACTGCACTGTGGTCAGGGCAGCTTCCTTCAGAGTAAAGGCCGGAAGGAGGTGAGGCAGTGAGGCATGTACACATCTGGGGAATGAGCTTTCCAGGCAGAATGAAGAGCAAGTGCAGCTCTAAAAATGCAAGCCTGCCTGATGTGGAGTGAGGGGGAGAAGGCAGGAGATGAGGTGAGAGGTAAGGGAACGGGGAAGGCGGGGAAGCAAGGCCCTTTAGGCCACCGTGAGGACTGTGGTTTTTACCCTGAAGATGGGCAGCCCTTGCAGTGTACTGAGCAGTCTAGGGTCTGATATGCTTAAGAGAATCATCTGGTTGCACTATCTATTTACTTAATTACTTATTATGGTACTGTGAATTGAACCCAGGGGCTCTCTACCACTAAGCTACATCCCCACCCATTTTATTTTTTATTTTGAGACAGTGTCACTAAGTTGTTCAGGCTGAGCTGCAATGTGATGCTCTCCTGCCTTGGCCTCCCAAGTTACCAGGAATACAGGTGTACGTCACAGGGCCCAGCTGGCTGCATTATTTAGAAAAGACTGAAGAAATGAAGGAATAATTAGGACCATCATTTAGGAAGCCTCTAATAATTACACACACACATATACATACATATATACACAAATATGCAATACTGTTGAGAACAAACAGACTTGCACTGATTCTTGGTAAATTCTTTTTTTTATCATTTGGAACTCTCCCCCTTGTCCTTCCAATGCTGACTGCCTTGAATTGTCACCTCATATTAATATTTTAGAATATTTATAATATTTGTAATAAAATTTATCAGTTGTTTCTGTCCTTCTCTAAAGCAGCATGTATATGGGGTTTTGTCATTTTTTTAAATGTTTTCTTCTAACAGTTTTAAGTTTTCTATTTTATTTCTTCCTATTGGACTATTGTTAGCCTTAAATTTTGAATGCATACTTAAAATCATATTTTTACAAGATATGTTTTATATTCCTTTCCTGATAGTTTGAGTATGTTTTCATTCTCTCTTTTAAAATTTTTAATTTGTTACATATGACAGCAGAATGCATTACAATTCATAATACACATATAGAGCACAACTTTTCATGTCTCCGGTTGTACACAAATTAGAGTCACACCTTTGTGTCTTCATACATGTACTTAGAGTAATGATGTCCATCTCATTCCACCATCTTCATTCCCTTTTTTTTTAAAATATATTTTTGTTTATTTTTTCATATGACACTTTCCTTTCCCCACCCTGAGCCATTATCTTTACATTAAGAACGGAAACTGAGGGGCTGGAGTTATAGCTTAGCCTTAGAGCGCTTGCCTCATCTGTGTGAAGGACTGGGTTCAATTCCTAGCACCACATATAAATAAGCAAATAAAATAAAGGTCCATCAACAATTAGAAAATATTAAAAATAAAAAAAGAATGGAAACTGAAATATATTTCTATATCCACAGTGCCAAGCTCAAATCTGACATGTCCTGGAACTTAACCACAAATTCCACGTTGCTAGCTATGTTGATTTAAATTACAACTTATTTAAAATCAGTTTACATTTTACAAACAATATTTACTTAGATGAAATGCTGTTGCTTTCCTGATTTCTCTGCCTCTCCCTTTTTCTTTGTATCCCCTTACTACCTTCTGGGCTGATTTTTTCCTTATTGCAGTACATCCTTAAATAGTTTTCAGTAAAGAACTTTCAAGGTCACTGAGATCTGAAAAGGCTACTATGGCATACTTGCTGTTAAAAGACAGAGTGGAATATAACTTGATTTTCTCTCAGCACCTAGAAGATATTGCATATTGTTTGTTTGTTTTTAAAATCAGTAACTGTCAATTGAATTTTCATTCTTTTGAAGACCACCAGCCTTTCTCTCTAGTGTTTCGTAGGAATTCCTCTTTACTACTATCACTATGATGCATACTCCGTCTGAGGGCTCAGAGTTTTTCAGTTCCGGAAAAACTTAGAATGTTATTTTTTCTTTTTTTTTTTTTTAATATTTACTTCTTTAGTTTTTATGTGGACACAGTATCTTTATTTCACATTTCTGTGGTGCTGAGAACCGAACCCAGTGCCTCACATACTCTAGGCGAGCGAGCTACCAATTGAGCCACATCCCCAGCCCCAGAATGTTATTTTTTCAAACATTGTCTCTTGTCAATTTTCTTCACTTATAACTCCTATTAAACACTGGAACTTCTGTGCATCCTAAATGCCTAACTTTTCTCTCATACTCTATTTCTTGGCTCTTGATGCCGAGTTTTGGGAGAACTTCTCGTCTTGATCTTTTTTTGTTGCTTATTAAAATATTTTTGGGGGTTGTAGATGGACACAATACCTTCATCTTATTTATTTATTTTAATATGGTGCTGAGGATCGAACCCAGTGTCTCACACGTTCCAGGCAAGTGCTCTACTACTGAACCACAGCCCCAGCCCCTCTCACCTTGATTAGCTCATTCTCACTTGTTCCTCAACTTGTTGCTCTGCAGCAAATCCAATGAGTTTATCTCAACAACTGTATTTTTTATTTTCACAACTACCTGTTTTTGTACCTTCTAGTTCTAGTATTAATCATGAAAGCCTCTCTCTCCTCCTTGAAGGCCATTAAACTTTCCCTTAAAGTTTCCTTTTGATTGCTCTACAGTTCGTGTTTTGTAAGTTCATACTACACATGGTGGTGCTAGGCTGCTTCCCCCAGATTTTCATGGTCCTGGCCAAGCAGACATCCCATAGGACTGTTCGCTTGCAGCCCAGGTCAACAGGGGCCCCTGATGAATTTGTTCTAAAAGAGCTGGCAGCGTAGCTCCAGGGTCCCAGAGGTAGTACAGGCAGCTACTTCTGCAGTGTCTCCTTCACTGGAAGATATCTGATACATTTAGGTCTGGAACATTCTTTTTCTTCTTTTCAATCTTGAAAGGAGATTTATTAACCTACGTTGGTGTTTTCTCTCTTGTTAGATGGAACTCCTCAGTCTTTCTTTCATGCTTTAATATCATTTCTATTTTACTTTATCCTTATGTGACGTGCTTAGGAACAATGCTCTTCAGCTATAAACACTGTTAATCCAGCCCCAAAGTTAAACTTCTTATTGTGACTATCAAATTTTTCATTTCCAGGGTTTATAATTAATTATTTTTAGTAGGGAAAAAATTGTTCTTATCTTTCCAAGGACTGAACTAGATTTACTGTAAAATCCAGTTCTGCATATTCTATGAATTCTATTTCTGAGACAAATTCTTTTGCTACCATCTCTGCATCACTGTGTTTCTCTATTCAGGGTAATTTTTAATTTTTCTTGGGGGGGGGTACTGGGGATTGGACTCAGGGGCACTCAATCACTAGCCACATCCCAGCCCTATTTTGTATTTTATTTAGAGACAGAGTCTTACTGAGTTGCTTAGCACCTCACTTTGAACTCATGATCCTCCTGAGCTGCTGGGTTAAAGGCGTGCACTGCTCCCAGCTTCAGGGTGATTTTTAACTAAGAGCTTATCTCTGCAGTCAGGACTTCCTGCTCAGGCCTTCCACCCTCTCAGTTTGCAATGCCTCCTTGGAGGGGAGGTGTGGGAGCTGTTCTTAGTGAGGTGGAGGGAAGACAGAAAGTGCCACCTCATGGAAGAGCTCTGTAGTCTCAGCAAGGGAACTCTGCCCTATCTCTTCAGCACAAGCTTCTCCACTCATCATACCTGCCTGATACCCTCTACCCCTGGATGGCCATCAGACCCATCTTCAGCAGCATTGCTTTCCTACCTTGCTTTGGACCTAGGTCTTCTTCTGCACACAAATATCATATGCTTTTCAGAGATTCTTCACAACCTGCAGCTTAGTAAGGGCTTCCCTTCCTTTTTCACCCCCTTGAGTATATTTTCAGATAATTTTTAAATTTCTTTTTTTTTCTTTTTTTTGCGTGTGATGGTGGAGATTGAACTCAGGACCTTGTGCATATAAAGCAAGCACACTACCAACTGAGCTATATCCCCAGTGCCACATTATTTTTAAAATTCTAATCTATTATTTCTAAGTATCTATGACATGATGAAAAGGCTAGACAGCGTGTCCTCATCCAACCACCTGGAAACGGAATTACTATCTTTTTTAAATTAGAGCTAACAAAAATTTATTTTGAAAAATTTGTAATATCTCTTGGGATATATTATTTTAAAAACACTTCAGAATAACTGCTTTAAAAAGTGAAAATTTAGAGAATTGATAAACTCTTGGTTAACTTAACTGGTAAAGCTATTCTTGATTGATTGATATATGAGTAAAAATAATTCATGTAATTTGTTAACCTTCCAAAATTAAAAAGTATTAGCTCTCTGACATAAAAGTATAACTAGGAACAATAAAATGTAATTGGTTCACACATGGCTTCTGAAACACGCCTATAAATTACAAAACCCCTTAATGCACACAAAAAAGAAGCCACTACTATTCCAACTGGTTCAACTACAGCCAAAGCAGGCGCTATAATAAAGAGAGGACTGATATCTTATACTGAATAGCAAACAGCTTCAGTTTCCCTTTCAGGAAAAAGAAGAAGAAAAGATTTGTTGGAATTCAGCCTCAACAGACTGACATTCCTATGCCATGAGAGCCAAAATAACATTTATGATTCTACACACACCAACCCTGGGGACAAGGGACACCCCTGAAGTAGGAACAATTGGTACATTACATGCTGGTAATTTAGACTGAAAGAGTTGTGAACACACACAGGTTAAAAAAAAAAAAAGTTTGAGGCCAAACTTTGCTCCTAATTGAGTTGTCACATCAATCTGGCCTACGTTAGAAGCATTCAGTCAAGAAGGTGGGGTGGCAATCTTCACAGCATGTACAATAGGGAAATAAAACAGTTCATTTTCTCATTTTCTTCAAGCAATTTGTTTAGAGACTTATTGCTTTATATGAGAATTAAAAGTAACATATTACTTACAAGTGAGAAGTGAACAAATAATAAATTTCCTACAAGGAGGGAGTGTGAAGTAATAAAGTAACCTTGAAGAGCATTTTAGCAACATCTAGGAAAATTAAAAACACACATTCCTGTTGTCCCAGGGATCCCATTCCTAAAACCATGCCCTAGGAAAACTCCCCATTCTGCACAAAAAGACCTGTCTCCAAAAATCTACCAAAGTTATATTTGGAAAAACAGAAAACTAAACCCAAGCTGAATGTATATCACCAGGAGAATAAATAACCTTTAGGACATTCATAGAAATAAATTCCATATGGCATTTAAAATAACTATATCAACATGGGAGATCATTCTAAAACAAAGTAGGTAAAAGCAGAGAAGTTATAATAGGACACATGCACTATGACACTATTCTAATGAAGTTTAAAATTGTGAGACACAGCATTGTAGACTGCTAATGGTCACATACACATAATAAATAAAAAGTACAAAAATATGAACGAAATTCACCAAATTCAAAACACAGGTTTAGGGCTGGGGTTGTGGCTCAGTGGTAGAATGCTTGCCTAGCATACGTGAGGCACTGGGTTCAATCCTCAGGACCACATAAAAAAGTGAATAAATAAAATAAAGTTATTATAAAAAGAAGAAAACCTTTTTAAAAAAAGAGGTTTATCTCTGAAAGGAGAGGAAAGTGGGTTTGCAGGATATATATGGAATTCAACTTTTTCTGTTTTATTCCTTTAAAAAATATACAGCCAGGTGTGGTTGCATATGCCTGTAATCCCAGAAACATGGGAGGCTGAGGCCAGAGGATCACAAGTTTGAGGCCAGCCTCAGCATCTAGTGAGACACTGTATTAAAAAAAAAAAAAAAAAAAAAAGACTTGGGGGTTGGGTTTGTAGCTCAGTGGTTGAGCACTTGCCTCACATGTGTGAGGCACTGGGTTCAAGCCTCACTACCACATTAAAAACAATAAATAAATAAAATAAAGATATTATGTCCACCTACAACTAAAAAAAATAATTAAAAAAAGACTGAGGATGTAACTCTGTGATAACAAACTGTTAAATCCAATATAACCTTTTCTCTATGCTTAAAATATTTAATTGTAAGATATTACCTATTACTTGCTAGTTCAGAAAAGAACAACTTAAACATTTGGGGGAAAGAAATAGCCAAATTATAGAACCAGCCTAGGTGTCCATCAACTTATGAAAGGATAAAGAAAATGCAATATAAATATATTACACAATAGATTTTTATCCAACCATAAAGAAAAATGAAATTGTGTCATTTGCAAGAAAACAGATGAAACTAGGACTAGAATGTTAGGTGAAATAAGTCCAACTCAGAAGGTTAAGGGTGGTATATTTTCTCTCATATGTGGAAGCTAGAGAGGAAAAAGGAAAACAAAGGTAAAGTAGATCTCCTAAAAATCAAAGGGAGATCAGAAGAGAAAAAAGGGACCAAGGGATGAGAGGTGGGGAGGGAGGGGGAAAGTGCTAGGGAGCGATACCGGCCAAATTATATTGTTATATACCGTGAACTGTGTGGATAAACAAGTATGTAACAACACATACCATCATTATGTACAACTGTAACGCACCAATTAAAAAATGTATGGGCAGGGGGAGTCTTCTTCTCTATACCCTTGCCCAAACTGAATATTATCAATCACTTACATTTTTTGCAAGTGGGGTGGACATAAAATGAATATTTTCATGATCACAAGTAATTTAAAACTGAACAAATGAGAAATGGCAACTTTCATTAAAGTTCTTTAATAAAGATGTGCACATCAAATAAGTAATATATTAAGGCTAATGGCATACAAAGGACTAATGATCTAATGGTATATACATGATAGGAAAGGAGAGGAGATAGAGGCAGCTAGAATAGCAGATTCAAAAACATAAAAGTAGAAAATACAATATGTCAGGTAACTACAAATAGTCTCATAATGTTTAGTGTTGCCTGTGAGTGGAAGACATAAACAAAAGTTCCAGACCAAATACATGACTGTAAAAGCTTTCAAAACATTCCTCTGCAAGATAAAACTTCAGTGTGCTATAAGCCATCTCTGTTCTGGAAGGTGCTTCTAGCATATGCTGAGTGGACAGTGTTCTGGCACTCACAGATGCACTCACAGATTACATGGCAGGAGAGAACCAGGCAGCAGCGTGACCAGTACTGCAGGTCTGGCAAAGGTACAGCCAGTTAAAACAAAAGGGAGCTGAGTACACAAGAACCATGGAAGTGGCCACAGGCAGGCACTGTCTCAAGAAAACAAGGCTGGAGGGAGCCTGGAGAGCTGAGGGTGCCCAGGTGCATCTGCAGAACCCAGACTCCAGTTTACTGAACAGATAACAGTAAAGAAAACTTGTCTGGCTCAGGCTGTCCACTGTATGACCACATCTGGGCACACAGTCTCTCCAAAGCTGTCACAAATACTGCCACAAGAAAAGCTGAAGAAAGGGACTGAGCTAGCAGTCTAGTGACATCAACATGGTACACCAAAGTCAGCAATAGAACAGAGACTCCTCTGACAAAGTCTCCCAGTCCAGTCTGAATATAATAAATTTTTGGACACTTGTTTAAAAACAAAACAAAACAGACTTCTTTGCCTCAACCTGAGCCTACCAGGTTAAGATCCCTGGGGATGGACCTGGTGCTCTA
Organism: Spermophilus citellus; assembly: GCF_964194105.1. Classification (NCBI taxonomy): domain Eukaryota; kingdom Metazoa; phylum Chordata; class Mammalia; order Rodentia; family Sciuridae; genus Spermophilus; species Spermophilus citellus. Next base: position 96,894,809 of record NC_138193.1, on the reverse strand, counting down.
CATATTTCACATGCAGTCTGCGGAAGATTCTTTTCAAGAACTGTTGGAAGCATTGCTTTAAAGTTCTTGTCAATATAAAGAAGTAAAAACAAGAGATAAAACTATCAGAGAGTGATTCAGTTATTGTTTCCTAGAAGTGGCACACTTATCTACTGAGAAGTCCAAGGAAATGAACTGGAAAATTCCTGGAACTCTGTTGATAGAAAGCAAGCGAGATTTCAAGATGGAAGAGTCCAGCAAGTCAGTGAACGAGACAAGCACGGACTGGAATTAAGAACTGGAGACACTTGTCAGTGCCTGGGGCAGGGTGGGGGCATCTAAAATCCGGAAGTGTGTGCAGCAGGGATGTGCTGCAAGAGAAGACAGCTCAGGAGAGGGAAGACAGGGGAGCACAGCAGCCGGTTGACCAAAGGTGGTGGAAAGGTCCCATGGGTAAGTAACCTGTGAAGTTTCATAATTGGAAACTTTGTAGTCACTAAATGGAGATAAAGTGTAATTAACATATAATGCACATTTATTAAATTTATTTAGGGAAAGAACTCTGCCCTAAATCTGTATCTACAGAATTCAGAAAGCTCTAGGCAAGAATCACTGATGTATTTGAGAAAATGCAGAGACAAAGCAATTCAAATGACTGGGTCACATTAAGACCCCCTGATCATCCCTACACATGGAAGGAGGGTATAGGCCCTCCAGTTCAGCTCTGGTGACCACCTGTGAGAATACAAAAAGATCTAACATTGAAAAATGGGTTGTGGGTGAGTGCTGACAGCAAGAGAAAATTGCTCATTTGAAGAACTGTTTGATTTCAGCCACACTTCCCTGCAATGGCTAAACCTCCCTGTCACCTCTCTGCTCTAAGAATAATCAGGCTACAATTGAAAAAAAAAAAAACTTATTATTTCATAAAGAATACACCAATTCTTTCTTTGATAAGCATTCATCTTTTGAAACAGCTGGGTCCACTTAAAATATTCTGTTTTCAAAATCAGCACTTTTGCAGCTATAAATGGGTTTAACAATAAACAGTAAAGCCAAATACCACAGGAGAATTGGGCAATGTTCAGATGGTTGAAGGGGCAACATCTAAAACACTTCAAGCTATAAATGTTGTCAGGAGACTTCTAGCCTATTCCCTCAGACAATGCTAGAAAGCCAAACATTTCAGAGGAAGGCCTTTGGTCCACAAAATGGTCTCATCCCATAAGATTTGTACATCCTCTCACATGACCCATCTCCTACTAATGCTCAAGTTTCAAAACACTCCTGCTGGTGTGTGGACATATATATTTTAATTCTAGAGGGTATCTATTTAGAAACTAAACTGCTGGATCACATGGTAACCCCACTCTTAACATGTTGAGAGCTTGCTAAGCATTTTCCAATGTGGCTGCACAATTTTACACCAGCAATAATGTATGAGGTTCCAATCTCTCCACATCCTTACCAACATTTGTCATTGTCAGTCTTCATTATTTCAGTCACCTTGTGTGAAATGGCATCATCTCATGTGGTTTTGAGTTGCATTTCCCTAATGACTAATTGGTCATTTTATATCTTCTTTGGAGAAATGTGTATTCAGATCCTATGCCCATCATTTCCCCTGAGCTTATCTGCATTTTTAAAATTGGGGTAAAAGAACATATAACAAGAAATTTACCAATGAACCCATTATTAAGTACACAGTTTGGTAGTGTTAGGTGTATTAACACTGTTGTGAAACAGATCTCTGGAACTTTTCCATCTTGCAAATCTGAAACTTTGTACCCATTAAGCAACAACTCCCTCTCCTCCTCCCTATAGCCAGTGGTGATCTCATAATCGCCATGCTACTTCCCCTTTGCCCAGTTTCATATAGGATCATTTGGGGGTTTTCATAGTTGCTGCTGGATTTCAGGAGATCCTTATAATTTTGGATAAAAGTCCCTTTAATATGCAAATATAACTTACAAATATTTTCACCTATTCAGTGTTTTTTTCTTGGAGGGGGTAGTTACTGGAGAATAAACCCAGAAATGCTTTATCACTGAGTTACCCAGGCTAGTCCCAAACTTTTGATCCTCCTGCCTCAGGCTCTGAGGACCTAGGATTAGAGGTGTGCTACACTCTTGGCTCTTTTTCACTTCCTTAATGGTATCCTTTGAAGCATTGAAATTTTTATGTTTTTTTTTAATACTTTTTTAGTTGATGATGGAGCTTTATTTTTTATTTATTTATATATAGTGCTGAGAATCAAACCAATGCCTCACACATGGCTAGGCAGGTGCTCTACCACTGAGCTACAATCCCAGCCCTTTTATGTTTTTTTTTTTTTTTTTTTTTTTTGTATTGAGGATTGAACCCAGGGATGCTTTACCACTGAGCAAATCCCAAGTCCTTTTTTAATTTGGTGACAGGAGCTCACTAAATTGTTGGTTGAGTCTGGTCTTAACCTTGTGATCCTCCTGCCTCAGCCCCCTATTCGCTAGAATTACAAGCATGCACCACCATGTCTCGCTATAAAGTTTTTAATTTTGATAAGGTCCAAAAATGTCCATTTCCTTCTGTTGCTTGAGCTCTTGGTATCCTACCTAAGATGTCACTGTACAACCCAAGGTCTTGAGGACTTACAACTGTTTTCTTCCAAGGGTTATATAGTTTGAGCTTTTTTGTACTTGGGGGTCTGTGACCCATTTTGAGTTCATGTTTCACGTTGTATATGGAAGAAGTCCAAATTCATTCTTTTGCCTGCGAATATCCAGTTGTCTCAGCACCATATGTTAAGAAGACTATTCTTAGCTTGGCATGGTGGTGTACACCTGTAATCCCAGTGGCTTGGGAGGCTAAGGCAGGAGGATTACAAGTTTAAGGACAACCTTAGCAAGACCCTGTCTGAAAAGAAAAGAAAAGAAAAGAAAAGAAAAGAAAAGAAAAGAAAAGAAAAGAAAAGAAAAGAAAAGAAGAGAAAATCAATTGACAATAAACTTAAGAACTTGTTTCTGGATTCCCCATCCACTCCATTACTCTATACTTCTATCTTCATGATAATACCACACTACTTTGATTACTGTTTCTCTGAGTAAGTTTTGAAATCTGGAAGAGTGAGTCCCCCAACTTTGTTCTTCTTTGTCAAGTTTGTTTTAGCAATATAGGGTCCCTTATGCTTCCACATGAATTTTTTTTTCAGCTGTAGATGAACACAATATCTATCATTCATTCATTCATTCATTCATTCATTCATTCAGTGCTGAGGATCAAACCCAGGGCCTCACACTTGCTAGGCAAGTGCTCTACCACTGAGCTACAACCCAGCCCCTTCCACATGAATTTTAAGAGCAGTGCACATGGTCATACAAAAAAAGCAGCTAAGATTTTCATAGGGATTACAATGAACCTGTAGGTCAATTTAAGGAGTACTGACATTTTAACAGTATTAAGACTTCCAACTCATGATCACAGAATGTCTTTCCATTTCCTTAGGTCTTCTTTAATTTCTTACAGTTTTGGTAGTTTTCAGTGTCTAATACTTCTTCGGTTAACTTTATTTCTATTTTGTACTTCTTGATGCTGCTAATAAATGAAAATTTCTTCTTAGTTTCATTTCCAAATTATTTATTGCTAGTGTATAAAAACAATTGCTTCTTTCTTTCTTTCTTTTTCTTTCTTTCTTTCTTTCTTTTTTGTAGTTGTAGATGGACAGAATGCCTTTATTTTATTTGTTTATTTTTTAAAATATATTTATTTATTTATTGTAGTTATACACAATCACTTTATCTTATTTATTATATTTTTATGTGGTGCTGAGGATCGAACCCAGGACTTTGCACGTGCAAGGCGAGCGCTCTACCACTGAGCCACATTCCCAGCCCTTATTTGTTTATTTTTATGTGGTGCTAAGGATCAAACCCAGTGCCTCACACATGCCAGGCAAGCATTCTGCCACTGAGCCCCAGCCCCAACCTGAAAAAATTGTTTTTTTTACATTGATTTTATATCCTGCAATCTTTCTAAACTTACTATTTCTAACAGTTTTTTTGTATGTGTTCCTTATGATTTTCTTTCTTTTTTTTTTAAGAGACAGAGAGAGAGAATTTTTTTTAATATTTATTTTTTAGTTTTCAGCGGATACAACATCTTTGTTTGTATGTGGTGCTGAGGATCGAACCCGGGCCACATGCATGCCAGGAGAACGTGCCACCGCTTAAGCCACATCCCAGCCCCCTTATGATTTCCTATATAAGACACCATGCCATTCACAAACAGAGAAAGTTTTATTTCTTTGTTTCTAACATGGATGCATTCTATTTCCTTTTCTTGCTCAATTCCCCTGGCTATGACCTCCTGCATAATGTTGAAAAACGTGATGAGAGCAAACATTGTCTTATTTTGATCTTAGAGGGAGAGCTTTTAGTCTCTGATCATTAATTATGATGTTCACTGTGGGGTTTTTATGGGTATTCTTTGTTAAGTTGAGGAAGTTCCTTCCTTCCTATCTGTCCATCTATCAATCATCTAACTACACAGGTATTCATTAGGTTGCCCAGGCTGGACTTGAACTTGTGTTCCTCCTGCCTTAGCATCCTGAGTAACTGGGATTATAGTCACATACCACCCACCATGCCTGGCTGAGAAACTCCTTTCTATTCCTAGTTTGTTGCCTTTTTTTTTTTTTTTTTCAAATCACAAAAGGGTACTGAGTTGTTCCCAACTCCTTTTCCACATTTATTGAGATGATCATGTGTTTTTTGTCCTTTGTTCTATGAATAGTGTATTATATTGATTTTTGCCAACTGAAAAAACTTGCATTCCTGCGACACTTCCTACTTGGTTATGTTGTATGAGACTTTTTATATGTGGATGAATTTAATTTGCTAATATTTTGTTGAAGGTGTTCCCACTTAAATTCATAAAAATAAATATTAATTTGTAGTTTTCTTCACGTACCCTTTTTTCAGTTTGGGTAACACTGCCCCTATAGAATGAGTTGGAAAGTTCTGTTCCCATCTATTTGGGGAAATTTGTGAAGGACTGATATTAATTATTTAAGTGTTCGATAGAATTCACCAACAAAGCCACATAGGTCTGGCCTTTTTTTCAGAGATGATTTTTGATTACTAACTCCATCTCTTTACTAGTTATAGATCTATTCAGATTTTCTATTTTCCTGATTCAGTAAAAGCAATTTGTTGATTATTGTATCTTTGGTAGCTAGTCATCTTTCTGTCATATCACTACATTTTACTGTTATCCACAGAACTTATCATCACTTGGTATCTTTTTAGTTCACTTTTTTAGAACTTTTTTTAAAAAATGTTTTTAATCCAACTATTCTCTTTTCAATGTGAGCTCTATGAAGGACAGGCTTTGTTCCAGTTTATTCTAGGTAACCTAGAACAGTGCCTGCCACATGGCAGGTACCTAGTAAGAATTTATTAAATAAGCATATGTACCTATGAGTAACCCTGGAAGAAGAAAGTCAAGGGAGCTCCTGTCTAATGGCTGTTTGCTCTGTAATAAGAAAGGAAGTCATCTGCTTAAAGAGGAAGAGGAGTTGGGCAGATACTTAAACAGAATGGTTATGCTTAAAAGAATGGTTACTTTAATTAATCAGTGCAAAGAAAAGGAAAGCAAGGTTATTAGACAACTGTAAAAGGATCATAATACTGCAGCTAGTTGAAGCAAGCAATCATGAATGTATGTTAACATTAATCTGCCCTATTAATCATTTTCTTCATAAATACTTAAAAGAAAGCAGACCAGTTCATCTATGAATTTGTTTGATTAAAAAAAAAACTGGCTGTATAAGAACAAATGGTCATATCTAAAATGGATAAGGAGAGAAGTATCAGCATACACCTGTAATCCCAGCAACTTGGGAGGCTGAATCAGGAAGATCACAAGTTTGAGGAAAGCCTCAGCAACTTACCAAGACTCTGTCTCAAAACAAAAAATAAATAAATAAAAGGGCTGGGGATGTATCTCAGTGGTAGAGCACCCCTGGGTTTCATCTCCCAGTACCACAAAAAAAGAAAAAGAAGAGGGGGGGGGGGGAAGGATGCTGAACAGAGACAAAGCAGCTAATGGGTTCAAAATTGGAAGAAGATTAAAAGATAAAGTGAAAGAAGTTGAACAAATCAGATCAAATGATAACAGGTTATCAATAGAAAACAAGATGTCTAAATCACAGTGTGGTAACAGAGCAGTCAGAGGTGGTGAAAATGTCCAGGGTGTAAGTAGGAGCAAAGGTGTGAGGTTCAGTGGAGGAGATCATCAGAACTGAGGAAGTCAAGAAATTGCATGGCCACAGTGTTAAGACTGCAGACCCTGAAATCACCCATGAGATAACCAATAAGTCTAGTACCAAACCATCTGACCCATGGAGAGAATAGTCATGACCAGGAAGTTAAGACATAGCTGCCATTAGGAAAGGAGGGTAACAGAATTAATGACATAAGCCTTAGAGTTAAGTATCTTGCTTGCTTTTTCTTTTTAACTTTTATTTTAACCAAGAGATTCATGATATAAAATTGTAGAAGTAGCAAGTTGGAAAACAAGAAGTAAAATAACCAGGGTGACTAGCGTAGGCAGATTTCTAAATTAACCCTCAGTAACTCTCATCCTTGTATAATGGCTTCCCCTCTCAGTGTGGGTGGAGCTTGTAAACATGATAAGCTATTCAAAGCCCTCTGAGTATGTTACATTACATAAGGTGAAAAGGAGACTACACTGAGTGGACCTGGTCTGGCCAGGCATTTCGCTGGGGGCTGGGGATGTGACTCATGTGGTAGCGCGCTCGCCTGGCGTGCGTGCGGCCCGGGTTCGATCCTCAGCACCACATACAAACAAAGATGTCGTGTCTGCCGAAAACTAAAAAATAATTATTAAAATTTCTCTCTCTCTCTCTCAAAAAAAAAAAAAAAAAAAAAAGAGCATTTCGCTGATGGGCTGCAGAAGAGGAAATCTGAGAGACGCACTCCAGACTGGAAGAAAGTGAATGTTCATACTATAAACTGCCTATGGAAGCCACATGGCAAAGGAGGCCTCTGAGAGCTGAGAGTCATTCTCTCAGCACCACAGCTGCAGGGAAAGTAATTCCCTCAGCAATCAGTGGAGCCAGCTAGAAGATCTGCAAGCCCCAGACAGTAAACCACAGCCTCAGGGGCACCCTGATTGCAGCTCAGCGAGACCTGGTACTGAGAGAGAATTGAGTCATGCCACACCTGGCATTCTGACCTACTGAAATCAAGATGGTAAATTTTCTTTGTTTTAAGCCACTAAATCTGTAGGAACGTGTTATGCAGCAATAGAACATTCAAGCAGTGAGCCCAGTCCCAGCTGACCGCAGATAATCCTGGGCCACGCATGTGGTCCCTCCGTAATTAGCAGTACTCCTTTCCACTCTCAACAGGGTCCAATTCACATGGTAAGTTACCTGGTTCTCTTAATGATTTCACATCCCAACCCTTCAATATGCATGTGGGCAGAAGAGCATTAACAGCCACAACTGCAAGGGGACAGAGGAGTGGAGCTCTTAGAGGGGGCCAAAGTTCAACTCATCCCAAGGAGCTTGAGATGAGGAGGATGACTGGAGGAAGCTCAGACCAAGCTTGGAACTGGGAACACTGGTGCCCACAGGACAGAGAAGCCAGGCAGCTGCCCCAACATGGCCTGACGAGGCAGAACAGGAACCCAACCTTAGCAGTTTCTGTGAGGAGAGATGAGTAGTGGGCAAAAGGACCAGAGTGCCATCAATGACTTTAAAAAAAAGGACCGACTTCGCAGATTTTAGGTTTAATTTGTATTTGTGTGTGTGTGTGTGTGTGTGTGTGCGCTCTTTCTATCCTACCTCCTGCTTGCTACAAGTGGAGACACTGTCTTATCTTTAAAAAAAAGAATCCTCCTTCCCAGTTTTGTGCTATGTTCAAAGTAGTTATTTAATTGTGACACATGACAATTTAAACTGGACAGAAGTGCAGTGACAGCACACCTTTTTCTTACTGAATATATATTTTCTTTTATAATTTGAGAGATGCGAGGAGACAGATGCTAGTTACAGGAAAGTTAAACATCCCCTCTAAAAAGAGAAGTCAACAATCTTAGCTATGCCATGCCGGTAACAATATGATTTTGCACTCTCACTCATTAAATGATTTAAGTTATGTCATCACCAAGTCTCCCCAAAACTACACTGGACATAAATGAGATGCTCGTTAACATTTATTTTAAAAATTAAACATTAATATTTGTTTAACAGAGCACTTCCTCATTTACAGTGGATTCTGAAGAATGGGATAAGTACCATAGTTCAGAGGTGGAGTCTGCCATCTGCTGGGAGGAAAGGTAAAATTTTTCTGTCATCAACCAGTCAATTATGTAACTACCTCCACCAAAGCACTATGCTAACAGACTACCTGTGTTACAAGTGTCTTTTTATAAATATACACGCACACATACACACTTCCTAAAGGGAACAACTAAACGGAATCAGACTTATCTTGGTAGAGAGGTCTGATGGAAGACAGGGTCAGGGAATGAGTAGCAGCTATGTCTCAGGCCTTCCTTAAGAATTTCAGTTTGGGGGGCTGAGCTCGCCTAGCACCTGTGAGGCCCTGGGTTCAAACCTCAGCACCACATAAAAATAAAATAAAGGTATTGTGTCCAACTACAACTAAAAAATAAATATTAAAAACAAAAACCTGTAAGATTTAAAAACAAGAAGAATCATGTCAGTTTGGGAAGAGGAAGAAGGCTGCAGATGGACAATGGCAATGACTGTGCCAACGGCGAGGGCTTAATATGTCTCAACTATACACCTACAAAAGGTCAAAGGGTAAAGGTTGTGTTATATATATTTCACCACAATGAAAACAAAGAAAGAACCATCGAGAATGAGCGAGAAGAGAGGAGGGAAGAAAGAAAGACTGGTTGAAAGGGAATCAGCAAAGTATTTCCAGACCAAGGAAAATGAAGAGTAGGGTTAAAGATCAATTAACAGTAATTTAAAGCAAAAACAAAAACAAAACTGTATCCAAAATATTTTACTTGAAAAATCTTTCCCCAAATCAAAATCACTTAAAGAAATAAAAATCCTAGAGAATACCAGGATTAGTTGTTCTAATAAAGGTCTTTTTTAAAAGTATAATTAGTATAAAAAATGAAAACCTCTGTGGCTAAATTAACCACTGACATGGGAACCCTGGGCTCAGATGACAGGGTCTCTCTTCCTGTGTGTCGCAGGCTGTGTTTCCCAAACATACTGTGGTAGGAAGTAACTCCACCAGTTTCTGGCACCACACAGGCGCCCCTACAATATGAGTGCCTCATGGGATGAGGTCCAGGCCTCCTCCCCTGCTTTGGGCTGGCCCTTGACACCCCTGGAAACCAGAGGGCACAGCGGGAATGGCACTAAACACCTTCTGGGGAGGCAAGAAAGGCTTGGCAGCTCTGCCCAGGGCTCGGGCACCACTTGCTCTCTAGATGCCTCTGCTATGACACTCTCCCCTAAAACACAGCCACCAGGCTATGAGAAGCACACACCAGGTGAAGAGGCCACACATGGCCGGCTCCAGGCCACCCCTCCAGTTGACCTTGGCCTTCTCACCATGCCATGGCAGGCAGTCAGTGGACAGGGCAGTGAAGAAACCTCTGGTCCCTCGAGTCACTCCCACCCCACCCACCCCATGTTTTAGTGATCCCAACTGAGGCCCCGGACAGCATGCACAGTCACACCAACCCCTCTATCCTGTCCGAATTTCTGATACCACATCCAGGGGTGTAATCAAAAGTTGGTATATTATGTCACTAATTTCGGGTGGCTTATGTTGCAGCAAGAGAACCCACAACCTGTCATCTGCCTAATTCCTGGCTGCAGTCTTGGGTGCAGAAAAGTGAAATGGGATTAAAAACCCAAGATGAACTGCTATTAGAAATGGTGTTAGAAATAGACGTTCGCTGGACAAACCCTCTGGACTTGCTGTCTTCATCTCCTTTCCTTCTTTAACCCACTTTAGTCAGGTTTTTGTCTTGACTGGTCCGTGAAAGCTGTTCTGAAGGCAACAAACCCCACAATGTTGAACAAAGTGCCAGTTCTGTCTTCTTAGGTACTATCAGCAACACGTGACACGGCTAATGGCTTTCTCCTCAAAACACTTCCTTCACATGTTTTCCAAACTCTATACTTTCCTGGTCTTCACCCCCTATCCCTGGGCCCCAGGTTCTCTTTCAGATCTCATCATGTTGGAGAACTTAGCTCTTAGTCCTCTCCTCTTTTTTCTTCACTCATTCACTTATCATCCAGTCTCCTGGCTTTAAATATATGCCAATGACCCCCAAATTTATATTTCTATCTCAGACTTTTCTCTTGAACTCTAGACTCATACACAATGGCCTACTCAACAACTCCCTACAGACATCTACTAGCAACTTAAATTCAACATGGTCAAAACTGAACCCTTGATCTTTAAGAACTAAGCACACTCTAAGCACACAGCCCTTCCCATCTCAGCCAATGGCAATTCCACACTTCTAGCTGTTTAAATCTTAAGTGTCTCCCTTGACTCCTCTCATACTCCAGCCATATCCTACTCATTATGCTGATTTATAAAACACATCCTAAGTCAACCCTTTTTACAACCTCTATTGCCTCTACCCTATGCTGTTTTAATTGCAATAGTCATTTCTCCTAAATGATGTCTCTTCTTCTGTTTACTCGTTTTTTAAAATTTTTAGTTGCAGATGAACCTTTTTTTTTAATTTTTTTTATTGGTTATTCACAACATTACAAAGCTCTTGACATATCATATTTCATACATTAGATTGAAGTGGGTTATGAACCCACAATTTTACCCCAAATGCAGATTGCAGAATCACATCGGTTACACATCCACAATTTTACATAATGCCCTATTAGTAATTGTTGTATTCTGCTACCTTTCCTATCCCCTACTATCCCCCCTCCCCTCCCCTCCCAACTTCTCTCTCTACCCCATCTACTGTAATTCATTTCTCTCCTTGTTTATTTCCCATTCCCCTCACAACCTCTTATATGTAATTTTGTATAGCAATGAGGGTCTCCCTTCATTTACATGCAATTTCCCTTTTCTCTCCCTTTCCCTCCCATCTCATGTCTCTGTTTAATGTTAATCTTTTCTTCCTGCTCTTCCTCCCTGCTCTGTTCATAGTTGCTCTCATTATATCAAGGAAGACATTTGGTATTTGTTTTTTAGGGATTGACTAGCTTCACTAAGCATAATCTGCTCTAGTGCCATCCATTTCCCTGCAAATTCTATGATTTTGTCATTTTTTATTGCTGCATAGTACTCCATTGTGTATACATGCCACATTTTTTTTATCCATTCATCTATTGAAGGGCATCTGGGTTGGTTCCACAGTCTAGCTATTGTGAATTGTGCTGCTATGAACATCAATGTGGCAGTATCCCTGTAGCATGCTCTTTTAAGGTCTTCAGGGAACCTTTATGATATTTATTTATGTGGTGCTGAGGCTGAAACTTAGTGCCCCATGCATGCTAGGCAACCGCTCTGCCACTGAGCCACAATCCCAGCCCTGCTGTTTACTCTTTATGTGGCATCAAATTGATAATTTTAAAACATAAGTCAATCGTGTTACTTTTTTACTCAAAATGTTATGAAGACTCCACATTTTTTGAGCAGAAGTCTCTTTACAATGGCCAACAAGGCCTTCTTAACATTCTGACCTCCGCTCCCACAATCCTCCCCTGTCTAGTCCACTCAGGCCTTATTGGATTCCTTTTTTTTTTTTTTTAGTTGCAATTGGACATAATACCTTTATTTTTATTTTTTTATTTTATTTTATTTTTTTTAATGTGATGCTGAGGATCGAACCCAGCACCTTGCACATGCTAGGAGAGCGCTCTACCACTGAGCCACATCCTCAGCCCCTTAATGGATTCTTCACCTGGCCCAGACCCTGATGCTGAACACTCCTGCTCTTTTCCAATGTCTCCTGGCAGACATCTACATCTTTGCTCAAGCATCACTTTCCCAACAAGGCCTATATGACTTCTGTACTGAATTTATAATCTCCTCACTATGTACTCCTGATTTTTCTTCCCCGTTTCTTATTCATATCAGAGTCTGAAGTAGATTGGCAGAGGAACACCACTCCATTCATTAGGTATCCAGCCTCATTTCATTAAGGGTTCCTGTCTCAACTAGTTCTTTGGAGACCTTTCCATTGGGCCAACAGATACCAACAGCAGGAGGATAAAGACAGAGAGGATAGAGAAGGTGCAGCTGCTTGGCTGAGAAGAAATATGTATGTCACTTCCAAATAAATTCCTCTTGTGAGACCCAGTCACGTGGTCCCTATCTGGCTGTAAGAAAGATAGATTATATAATCTGGCATATATCCAGAAAGAAAAGGAAATATGGATCTTAGTGAGCCCTTCAATCACCAAGTATCTTTTTGCTCCCATTTTTATGCTTAAAGCACATTCAACACCTCCCACCACACCATACATGCTCCAAAAGAATACCTGTGGTCATTCAGTTGGCGTATCCAGACTATCTGGACACAGCAGTCTCTTCATCAGGATCGCATGCCAATACCTTACATGTAACCCATGAACTGCAAGAGTTAAGTGATTTGCACTTCTTTTCTCACTCTCTATACACGATGGTAGAACAGGAGTTTCTCCCTCACCCAGGATCTTCCTTGGCCCAGTGGACTCTGGCACACCCTCCTTTGGGGTGATATGACCTCCTCAACACATCAATGCACCTGCCACAGAAAGTTCTGGGTTTTCTCACAGCTGTTGTACAGTTCAAAAGTCAAATCAAGTCAGTCCAGGCACATGGATTCTGTGCTAATATAATTCCCTCAGTCGCTTAATAGGCCTTTGATCTATTTGTTTCCCATCAGTTCCATGTGCCAGTAACCACACAGTTCTTTCCTGGACACAATTCTCAAGCCTGATTTATTTCTTTGCCTCCACGCCTCTTGCTTTCAACTGACAGAAGCCACCTGGAGGCCATATGAAACAGGTCCCAACTTTGGCTGCACAACAGAATCACTTGGGGAACTTTGAAAAACCAACTGTCTAGGTTTCCTGGACCTCAGACCAATAACTCAAAAGCTGAAAAGGTGAGATCAAGAACCCACACCCTCAATCTGATCTCTGCCACAGAACTAGCAGAACACAGAACAGCCTTTCGCAACTCCATCTCTTACTCCTTAGAGTCTAGAAGTAGCATGTTCTTCCTCTCACTGCCCAAGTGTCAGAACTTTCTCTATTCCCTTTCATTTTTCGCTGGCATACTAGTCAATCTTTCCTAAGCTATCTCTTTCTCTTGAGACCTTACTTAACATTAATAGACTCTGATCCTTTCCAACATCTAACCTCGGCTCAGAGGGTGCAGTTACGGTCCATGTTATCACAGATGACAACTTTACCAAATTGGTTATCACAGTATAATATGGGTTTCTGTCTTTCTCCTCTCCATATCAATTTTTTCATCAATGTGCCACCTGATTGCTAAGCCAATGCAATGAATTTTAAGGTTTTAACAGAACTCCATTTCTAATATTATTGTAGAAACAACTAAAACTTAGTGACTTAACACCAAAGATTTTATCATTCCCCCTCCCAGTCAAGCAAGTTGGCAGATATTCTTCCCTACCAGTAATTCAAGGACCCAGTTTGCTTTTGTTTCATGCCTTCAATCTCCCCTGGGTCCCAATGGAATTCTCCCATCTAAAGTATCAAAGAGGGTAGAAAAGAAACCTGGTAGTAACTGTCTAATTCTGAAAAGACACATATCACCCTTTTTGCATTTCACTAGTGAGAACTATTCACATGGCCCTACTTAGATAAGGGGGGTGGGCTGAGAAAAGTAGCCTAGATGCCCAGAAAGTATAGGAAATAGTAGTGTTAGCAAGCCATAGTGGTCTCCTTCATATTCTTTAAAACTTAAGCTCCCAAATGGAAGAATCTTTGAGGGGTTCGTTCACAGATGTATCCCTGTTCCTATTACCTTGCCTGGCACACAGAAGGTCAAAAAAAATACCTTTTAAATGAATGCAAGGATGGATGGATAAACAGAATGAATCTCAAACTCAGTGCCAGATGCCACTTTTGGAATAAAAGCAAACTAACTGAATTGAGGATTAAAAGAATATTAAAAATTATACACCATAGTTACTTACATAAAACATTAAACAGAACCTTTTGGAAAAATCACAATAAATTCCCAGGTACCAAAAACTACAAAGATCACATCCACAATGTAAATTCATACACAAGTTGGTTAAACACACCGAATTCATCTGTTGTGAACACAAGTCACAGTCACTCAAAATATTAGTACAGACAACACAATGGACAACCTTCAAAGAAATTACCATTAAACTGACCACTCATCTTTTTGTTAGATGGAAATTTCTTCACCCAGACTCAAATTCACCCACATCTTCCTCAAAGGACTGTACTGTATACACACAGTCTTAATTTTAAAAACAGTTACATAAAGACACACATACTACCAGTACACACCCACCATACACAATGTACACATCCACTGAAATTCAGAACTGATACGTATCTGGTATCAGCTTCAAAACTATGCCTGATGATAAGAGTAGATTTTTCATAGAGTAGTACTCAGTCGCTTACCTTTAAACAGACGTAAAATATCCACTTTTGAAAGGGTTATATATTGGCTAAAAGAGCAAGTTCAAACTAAGAAGAACAAGAAATTCCTCATTCTCCTCACCCCAACATCAGAATGGGAACTGTCAGCAGAAACACACCAGTGAACCCAATCACTGTGAAACTTAATAGAGCAAAAAGCTACGTTAGCATCAAAGAATTAGACTCTAAACAAATAAACAGTGAGAAAACATGCATACATCACTTAACACTGTGAGTACTTCTACTTCACAAAAGGAAAAAGAAAAAAGTTGAAAATCTGAGTCTTCTTACTCAATGAATAAGAAAAATACTGGAGTTCCCCTTCCCTTTATTTTTTTAAAGACTTAAAAAATGACCCTTCAACCAAAAAGAAAAAAAAAAAAAACAGTGTTAGATTTCATAATACAAACAAGACCCAGGGCAGGATGTTCAGTTTAACAACATTTTATAGTTAATTATTATGAAAAACCTATCTAATAAAAAAAAAAAAACCTCACTAACACTTTGTCAGAGATGCAAGAAACAGACTTAAGTATACAAGTGGATTGAAGTTTATTTAACTTTTTTTCTTTAGCTAATCCCTGTTATGAGCTTATTTGCTTTTTCTTCGTTGAGTTTTAAGAACACTAAAGTGGGAATAGGGGGTGATTATTAAGGCTTTTTAATACCTGAAACTCAAATATTAAAGTAAGATGACCAGGGTTAACAACCGAGATCCAGAATTTTATTTCTGACCTACTATTTTCTCTTAGCAAACCAACAAACCAACCAACAAAAACTAAAGAAAAGGTTTTAAAACAAAAACTTGAGCAACTTTATGGAAAGATAAGGATGACATTTTCAAAACCCCCGAAACAAATTGACAATACACACGTTACATGATTTATGAACACCTCAGGGAAAAAAAGATATCAACCTCCACCCAAATACTGCTATTTTAAAAATACTTTTGAAAATAAAGGCACATGTGGCATTGATTATAAAACACAGTATTTCCCCAACACAGGAAATCCCAAATGTTACTTCTTTATTTACGTCACTTGCTTTATAACATGGAAACCCTTCCAAAGTGAAGAAAATTTGCTTGAAAAGAGAACTTTAAGCCTACTAAAAGCTCAAATGAATAAACACTGGGGAAACACCCTATGTTTAATTCTAAATGCAGAAGAAACTTTTTCACTTTGGAAAGGGAGCATTGTAACATTTAATTTTACTGAATAAAAAGGACCATTTCAAATGTAATAATATCTCCACCTCCTGGAACGCTTTAAATTTCTGCTTTTAAAATCAAGTGAGGGAGCACAACACTTCTGCAACCCAGTATCACTGTGGAGCTACTTCATTATGCCATCCCCTCATCCAGTAGGGCATCCTTTAGGATGCTGGCCCAGGTATCACTACAAGTGACAAGATTCCTGGTCTGGGGCACAGACTGAAAGACAAAGCAGTTACCCAAGAGGAATGCTCCTTCATCTGGTGCTGGTTGCTGTGTGGGCCACTGGCATGGCCACGCCAAAAGCAGTTCTGGCAGAGCTGGTAGTTGTGGCACTGCTGGCATCGGTAGCGGAAGCCCATCATGCTCTCGCAGCGGCAGTAGGAGCACTCCACAGGATGGAAGACTTGTGGCCGGTCAGACAGGGAGCAGGGAAGGGAGAACAAGGACAAAGACACAGTTCACCTGGAGAACAGTCGATACAGAGGAAAAGCAAACCTAATAGAAAAGCCAAGCTCAAACCAAACTTAGAACCAAAAAATCTCAACTGTCTGCTTTTTGTCAACATAGTTCGAAGGAATGACAAAGTGTCCATAAGAGTTAATACTGGGGCTGGGGATGTGGCTCAAGTGGTAGCGCGCTCGCCTGGCATGCATGCGGCCCGGGTTTGATCCTCAGCACCACATACCAACAAGGATGTTGTGTCCGCCGAGAACTAAAAAATAAATATTAAAAAAATTCTCTCTCTCTCTCGTTCTCTCTCTCTCTCTCTCTCTCTCTCTCTCTTTAAAAAAAAAAAAAGAGTTAATACTGAAAATTAAAAGCACACAATGTAGTATAGTACCTCCAGACAGTATCAGTGTAGCCAATATATATAATTCTAAGTAAAAATTTGGGTTAATATGAAGTGTATTTATAATTCTAAGTAATAATTTGGGTTAATATGAAATATATAGGTATATTAGTATTAATGAATGCATTCTGATAATTTTGGTTGAACATATATATGTTTCTGTGATGTTCTTCTAAGCCAGTCAAGAGCCAGTGCTCACTTATACTGGTAGAATAGGTGGGCAGGGAGGAAAGTGAGAACCAGGGAGGAAGATCGAGTACACTGATTAGTTACTGATAAGTTAATGACTGTTCATGACAATACCTGATGAAAGTATTATTTTGCTAAAGTGCGCCACATAATAGTTATCTTCTTGTATACTATATACTTGGATTCAGAACCCAGTATAAAAACTGCACCTTTAGGTTAAGCTAATAAATATTTATCCTTTTGAATAGTTAATTTCAATACACAGCAAGCAAAGGGCCCCCCGCAAAAAAAAAAAAATATACTAGAAATACCATACATTTGTAATTTGCTTGCCACCATAAAAATTAATGGCAACCCTAGGTACATGTATGATTGCACGAATGGTGTGACCCTACTTTGTGTACAATCAGAGAAGTGAGAAATTGTGCTCTATTTGTGTACAATGAATCAAAGAACATTCTGCAGTCACGTACAGCTGATTAGAATAAATTTAAAAATTTTTAAAAACTTAATGACATATTGAAAATGTTAATGTAACGGGAAGGATGATTTATTCCTAGATATTTCAGTGGTTTCATAATATTTCTCTGTCTCCAAAGAAAAGTAATATCACTAACCACATAAGAATACAATCAGGGGCTGGGGCTGGGGCTGGGGCTGGGGCTCAGTGGTAGAAAGCGTGCCTCGAATATGTGAGGAACTGTGTTCGATCCTCAGTACCACATAAAAATATTTTAAACAAAATAAAGACATTGTGTCCATGTATAACTAAAAAAAAAATTTTGAAAAAAAAGGAATGCAATCAATACATAATATACCACACAAAATCATAACAGAATATTCAATATGGATAATAACACATCTTGACAAAAAAGGTTCCTTCTACTTCTCATAGCAAACACAAAATGATGTTTATGAAAATGAACTGGATATGAAATTGCTAAAACACTTAAGGCAAAAGCAAGCATTGCTCCTCAAAAAAACAATAATACTCTGGCAATTTAACAATTTATATCTCTATTCGAAATCCTATTAAAGAGGTTAGCTGTTTTCATCTAGTCAAGAGATTCTGGTCACTGGGCACGGTGGCACACACCTGTAATCCCAGAAGCTCCGGAGGCTTAGGCAGGAGGATCGCAAATCCAAAGCCAGCATAACTACTTAGCAAGACCCTATATCTAAATAAAATATTAAAAAAGGCTGGGAATGTGGCTCAGTGGTTAAGTGCCCCTGGGTTCAATCCCCGGTACCAAAAAAACAAAACAAAAAAAAAAAAAACGATTCTGGTACTTTAAGAAAATACTCCTGAATCTGAGACACAAGTGAACTAAATCTATTGTTGAGCAAAAACCATGAAGATAGGGAAAAAAGTATGCATACAAGGGACAGGTATGGATAGACAGGTATGGATAGAAGGGACAGAGTATGAGAAGGTGGTGGCAAGGGGAGGGGGCTGTTTTTTAGTGGCTTCTCAGCTCCTCCTCAGTCTTTTTTGTGAAATGGAGAGAGCCAGACAAGAGCCTGAAGAGAAGGGAGGTTGCACAGAAAGCTTCAGCCTTCCCTTTAATAAATCCCAACAACCTAAATGTAAACTGATGGTGATATCAGAAAACATTAAGAATTTGTAAGAAATTAGTATCATTTCAATACAAAAGCAAAGATTCAAGTCACATGACTGAGAAGAACACTGAGGGGACACTCGGGTAGATGGTGAGGAACAACGGCAGCTGTGCCACCTAGTGCAACATTGCATCTTATCGATTTTCTTCAAATTATTCAAAAGTAATTACAGTTTTAGTGGTTGATAATGCAAAAATCCATCTCTTTAGAGCTATGATTTTGCTAAATTAAAGAGGAAACAAAAAGGAAGTCACGGCAAAATCAGGCCAGCTCAAGGGTCAACCATCCTCTGTGATCTTGGGATGAAAAGGCCCAGTCTAAAGCACCAAGTCTCAGGACCTGGTACTATTACTTCTTGAAATCCAAGCTGAGTACTGAGTCTCTCCCTCAGAAAACTATTCCTCTTCTGAATGTTAAAACCACAAATTCAAACGATGGTGTGCCAGCAAATGTCAATTATGATTTTCAATAACAGCCAAGGATATTGTACATAATCAGTTCCTTATTCCCTACAGCACAAAAAAAAAAAAACTGAACAATAAATTTTCCACTCACCATTCTCAACATGGGCAAGCCTGTGCATGAGAGGTAGCCAAACAAGGCACTGTGGGGGAGGGTCTGCCATCATTGTGTCTAAAAACATATTTAGCATTATCTTTTTCTGTAAAGAGAAGAAAAACAAATATACTTCATATCTTTCAAATATCTCTAAACTCCAAGATTAAGTTAACAGGATTCTCCTAAATAACCATTAGTAATTTGCATGTGACACTGTTTAACAAAGTAATATTCTGCACGACTAAAGTCACATTACCACTATACTACACATGACTACTATATAAAATGTATTTCCACATGCAGTATTTGAGTCTTATAACAACTATATCAGATAAACAGATTAGGTGTTACTATCTTCCTTTGACAGAGGAGAAAATAAAGAAGCAAAGCATTTAAATGACTGGTAATGGTCCTACCCAAATCAGACACAGAGCTAAGACTAGAACTGCAAGTCCTTCCAATCACTATTTTTGCTGTCCAGTGGGGGAGACAGACATCCCACACCCAACATGAATGTCTGGTTGTCTCCATAACTCCAGCATTCCTAACAGTGCCTGGCACTCAACAGGCACTTGATAAGTAATTGTTGGATAAATAAATAATAAAGTGAGAAGCAAATACTCTTACATATCATTTAACAACTTTCTCATTTACAGGTGAAAAACAGAAGCTCAGTGCAGTTACATAACTTGACAGTCACAGAGACAGTTATAAGAGGGATGAGACCAGAACCTAAATACCACATGCCCATCACAGCACTCCCGCCAGCTCCCTCGAAAGGCTGCACTTTTCTTTCTAACTTTATTTCTCTCCAACGGTAATCTTCCATTGTATGTGCAACACTAACATAATTATGTCCCACATAGAAAAAGAAAATCAGAAAACAGTCCAGAAGGACATGATAGAATTATATGATATAGACAGAACAAATTCTCAACAATATTTCAAGTTCATGAATTTTCTTTTTTTCTTGGTTTTTTTTTTTTTGTTTTGTTTTTTTGTTTTTCCTTCAAGCCACAAATTTTCCAGCTCCAAAGGAAAAGGAAAAAGGAGCTGAGATCAGTGCCATGTGCTCAACACAGGGTTTGTTCTGATAACCTGAACACACAGCCCCACTCCAAACTCTACTCTGAGAAGAGCACAGACAAAAGGCAACACAGTAGATGCTGCACAGCCTAAAGCCCTGTCCATGCCCTGGCCCACCACATTGGGCCAAAAGGACCCCAGAATTTCATCTGACACTTACTTCCTAGTAATTGTGTTCTCAGCCCTACCAACAGGCTGTTAAAAATGGATGTGCAGCAATAAAAGCTTAAAATAATTTCCTCTAGAGGGGAAAAAAAAAAAACAGAAAAGATAAAGTTGGTTTGAGCCAGTTCATTGCAAAATAACTTGGATATTTATCTCTAATATATTTAACACACACTGAAAGGAAGGAATGAAGGCACCAGGGGGCTTAGGACAGAGAATACTAGGACTGCAGCTGGGCCCACCATGATACCCTGCCCACAATGGTCCCTTATCAAGCCAAATGCAAGGCCACACATACTCACTCCCATATCGTTTGGCAACTGTGAGAATCCCGACTCCAGAACTTACTGGAAGCTAGGAAGTAGGGCTTGGGAAAGGGAGGCAAAGCAGAAAGCAGAGCAGGAAAGAAGTGCTGCTAGAAACCTAGAAAAGATTTAGCAAGTTGAGGGTAAGTCAGATCCAGGGAGGAGTGGAGCTGATGGGTGGGGACTGAGATGCATGTAGACTGAGAGGGCAGTGGGGAGCCACATTCCCAGGACCTCTCAATACCAGTGTGCGCCTTGTTGAGAGCCACAGCCAAGGGGCCCCAGCAAACTTCCAGCTGCCAGCAAACTTCCAGTTGCCAGCAAACTTCCAGTTGCCAGCTGATAAATTGGCTCACAGTGACCCCAGCAAACTTCCAGCTGCCAACTGATTGGCTCCTCTGCGGTGATGCTCATTGGGTTTCAGACAACCGAGCTGCTCATTGGGGGACTTTTCTTGGCTCCGCCCATATGACCCAGCCAATCAGTCTCAAGAGCAGAAGGAGTAGGGGAGGTTGAGAGGCTTGTGGGAAGCCGGTGGTGGCAGTTGGGCTCTGAGGGAATTCCTGAAGAGCTGTGTGGTGCGGTGTGTGTGTTCTACAAATCGTTTCTTTTGACAAGTGGCTCCTGAATTGTGCCCAGCCAGACTGCAGCAGCGCCCAATGCCAGGTGAGAGAAAGGCCCACCCAACCAGGCCTCAAAATGGTGTCCCGAGTGTTTTCCATATCAGTATCCAAATTTCTACTTTTTCTTTATTTGAGGTGGGTGGGGGGCAGTGCTTCAAAACTGGTACATTTTAGCTCTATCTACTACTGAGCTACAACCCTGCCCCCAAGTTTCTGCTGTTTCTGAGACTCTGGTGGAATATAGGAATGATGAGATCAACACCAGAATGCCACCCGACATCTGAATGGAGGACCAGATAGGGAAAATACCCCAAACCACAGACACGGGGAAAACCAACAAACCAAAATGAAACCAAAGTGTCTCTTTGAAATAACTGAGAAAAAGATACTACCAAGGATTATTTTTTCAGCTAGTAAGAGGCAGAAGGCTAAAATTAAACTGGATCTTACCCTTTATTATAAATCTAGTTTAATATTTCTCTTTATGTTTGTTAAAATTACATTTTTTTACAAACCCACTTATAATTTTAATGCTACTTTCTCTAAAAAGTAGTTTAATTTTTTGAACAGTTTATAAACCACAGAGTTCTTGGGACTGGGATTGTAGCTCAGGGGCAGAGCACTTGCCTAGCTCGTCTGAGGCCTGGGTTCAAACCTTAGCACAACATAAAAATAAATGAAATAAAATAAAGGTATTATGTCCATCTACAACTTAAAAAAAAAATAAAAACAGAACTGTTAAAAAAAAAAAAAAACTTCAATCTGTGTGTGTTGTTGCATGCCTATAATCCCAGTGATTCAGGAGGCTGAGAAAAGAGGATTACAAATTCAAGGACAGTCTCAGTAACTCAGCGAGGCCCTCAACAATATAGCGAGACCCTGTCTCAAAGTAAAAAAAAAAAAAAAAGCTGGGGATGTAGCTCAGTGGTAAAGTGCCCCTAGGTAAAATCCCTAGCACTGAAAATAAAAAATAAATAAAACCTTCAAAATGAAAATCTCATCTTGTCTACATCCCTCTGGATACATATTTCTACATAATTATGAACATAGAGTAGATATAAAGATATCAACTGGTTTTCACTCAGCAATTTATTAAGTATCTTGTTTTGTATAAGGTCTTCATTTCTAATCAATTTAATAGTTGCCTGATGCACCGAGCAAAAACACCATGATTAATTTATGCTTTCCTCTGTAAAACATTGAGGCTGTTTCTATCCTTCTACCTGGTCTCATGTTTTTTCATAGAAATGTATGTTTTTATGTGTTGTATCTTGTTATTCTGATCCTTGATGCTGGCAATTATTATTCTATATTCCATTCCCATTTCCCTTCCTCCAACTCCCACTATCTCTTCCTTTTCAAAAATGGGGGCGGAACCATCCCTTTAAAAATTATAAATCTAGTATCACTAAAATAACATTAAGAGCTAAATTAAGGGGCTGAGGCTGTAGCTCAGTGGTAAAGTGTTTGCCTCACATGTGTGAGGCACTGGGTACAATCTTTAGCACCACATAAAAATAAATAAAGACACTGTGTTCATCTACAACGAAATAAGTATTTTTTTAAAAAGAATTAAGTTAAATAACTTAGCAACAGCTTATCATTGCTGTAATCGCCAAATTCATTTTCAATAAAAATTTCTATTTCCTGATATACAACATGTAAATATTTTCTATTCACTGCCCTATCACTTAAGCATATATGACATTTAGTTTGCCTCAGAAATGGCATTTTTGAAAGTTTTCAAATTAAAACATTCTTATTCAAACTTCTGTGTGGAGTTGTAGTACGACTTTTTCCTGGCAAGGAAAAACCTACACTAGAGTTATAGAACTGGTGTTGTGGGCCGCCTTTCAGTTACTATTGGACATTGAATTTGCCCATATCACGGATTTATTTTGGACTTTGAAAATATAAGTATTTTTTTTCAAATATTTATTTTTTAGTGGTAGTTGGACACAATACCTTTATTTTATTTATTTATTTTTATGTGGTGCTGAGGATCGAACCCAGGACCTCACACGTGCGAGATGAGTGCTGTACCGCTGAGCCACAACCCCAGACCCAATACAAGTGATTTTTTAATGACACAACAATATGATGGTGCTGTGCTTTTTTTTTTTTTTGGGGGGGGGGTGAACTCTGGGGTACGTGACCTCTGAGCCATATCCCAGCCCTATTTTGTATTTTATTTAGAGACAGGGTCTCACTGAGTTACTTAGTGCTTCACTTTTTGCTGAGGCTGGCTTTGAACTTGCCATCCTCCTTGTCACTGGGATTATAGGTGTGCGCCACCACACTGCTGAGCTTTTTTATAAGAGATTTTTTATTAATTATAGCTGGAAGAAATATTGTAAAAGCTCTTTTAAGAATTCTGAAATACTGTATTTCCTTATTTGCAATGACTATTACATCTGAGAACGCCATGGCATAATATGGATAAAAATAAGGTTGCATGTACTTTAAACTTTCAGTTAGAATTCAAGCCAAAACTACTAATTAAAAAATACTAATCTTGT
The DNA here is from genome assembly GCF_964194105.1 of Spermophilus citellus. Lineage (NCBI taxonomy): Eukaryota > Metazoa > Chordata > Mammalia > Rodentia > Sciuridae > Spermophilus > Spermophilus citellus. Next base: position 96,871,028 of record NC_138193.1, on the reverse strand, counting down.
TTTATACATGATTTAAAATCATTATTCAACTAATCCAGCAAATATTTAGTAAGCACTGTTCATTTTATAAGCATTCTGTCATCACTGGGATGTAAAGTTGGAGCCAGGTCTCTCCCTCAGGACATCCCTAAACATTCCTCCAAGTGCAGAAGGGGCACAAGTCATCCCACACTGAAAGACTCAGAGCACTAAGGGAGGGGATATCTTAGCTTGGATCTGAAACATGAGGCCTTGATGAAGGGGAGAGAGGTCAGGGGTTTGTAGGCCTTTCATTTTCCTTGAGCACTAACAGCATAAACAAAGACAAGAAGTGTCTGATCAAAATGCAGGCTACTCAAAACAAGACAAATGAAAAATCACTGAGATAACATTTCTCACCTATCAGATTGGCCACCATTCACAAGTGTAAGAACATGAGTGCTGGCAGGTACCTGTGGAGTGGCAAGCAGCACAGCAGTGGAGGAACCTGTGGTCTGAAGAGGGGTAAGAACAGTTCAGGGCTGGGGCAGGGGCACCAGGAATGAAGGCTGGGGTAGGGTGACAAGAACTACAATGTCACACCAGGAACCTTATCCAGCAGGCAATAAGAACTTAATAAATTTTTTAAAGAAAAAAGAGACAACAACAGAGCTATATTGTATTAAAATAGTGATTTAAACTCAAATTTGCTTATGATCAAAAGAAATAATAAGACAAAAGCAGTACCCGAGCAGCAGAGTCCTCTTCTTTAGAATGCCACTGAGCCACATAGGGATCAGGAGCCCAAGTCCTTTAGCTCTTTTTTTTTTTTTTTTTTTTTTTTTTTTTTTTTTTTTTTTTGGTAGTGCTAGGGATCCCTTGGCTTTTTGAGTAACAAGGTTTTCTGCTTTCCCTGAAGACTAGAGAACCACAAGGCAGAAGGGCAGAAAGGACTCCAGAAGGGGAGTATCTGCTGGGTTGTGCCACCAGCAAAAATACCAGAGAAGGCCAACAGCTTCCACCACTTCAAGCCTGGCAGCCTCCCTCCCTGCCCATGGCCTTTAGGCAGGGACACATGACCAAATACATCAGGGCTTGCATTCGTCTCATAAGCAGTATCTGAAAGGGGCCTTTCCTACAGCATGCAGATAGCAAGCACTGCTAACAAAAATGCTTCTCAAAAAAGAAAATTAGCCAGGATGGCGGCACATGCCTGTAATCCCAGCAAATTGAGAGGCTGAGGCAGGAGGATCACAAGTTCGAGTCTAGCATTGCCAATTTAGTGAGGCGTTAAGCAACTCAGCAAGACCCTGTCTCAAAATTAAAAATGAAAAGGACAGGGGATGTGGTTCAATTGCTTCTGTGGGATCAATCCTTGGTACCAAAAAAAGGAAAAAGAAATCAGAGTCACCTGTCATTTCTAAGGATTTATTGAGTAAGACATTCCTCACCACAGATCAAATTAAAACAAAACCCAATTCTGTTCAATCTAATTAATGCCAGTGAGAAAGTCCTCATTATAGTAGATCTGACCATAATAAAACCCATTCTGTATACTGCATTCCATCCAACCTAAGATGCACTTGTAGGATCACTTATAAGATACATTATATTTTTTCAACCATTAGTAAAGAAAAACACTCAATTAAACTTAATGGCTTAATTAACTGTGCTACTTCATGTGATGTGAATCCATCACACATCCTCTGGATGAACTGAATTTCTTTCATCTATTCAGAGGGATTAGGCAGTTTTGTCTACCTTCAGATGCACTGATTTGACAAGAAATTATTTAGGTCATATCTCAGTAATTAAAATTATATAGTTTCATCAATTTGGTGAAATCCTTCTTTTAAAAAAGATCTGGAAACACCTGCTGCTGCTTTGCAAGAAAATATGAAATTCCTCTAATGACGAATATCTGTTTGACCAACACCAAATATATTCCCCTCTGTTCCATGTTCATTCCTTTCTGTGTTTACACAAACTATTTTTTATTGCCAGATCACAGTATATTCTTAAGAACATGTGAAATGACAACACATATCAAAAATGGACCTGACTCAGATGAAGTGACAATCTGATTGGCTATGATCAACTTCACACATATGCAGGAAATGACAACCTGTCAGACCACTGCCTACCAAGTGCCACTTATGATGCCACTGGCTACATGGGGTATCTCAAACCTGCCTCTGAATCACTGAAACCAGTGGGACTAGTCCACATCAGTTTACTGGAAAATGAAGGGTCACTAATGAATGCTTAAAAAAGCTCCTTAATTAGAATACCTGTGAAATAACACAGATACCCACATATTCATGCCAGAGAATTCCTACCAAACTTTCTTCAATGTCCAGAGAAGCAAAGTGAGGACATCCAGAAAATGTCTCAAAGTGAGAACAAAAGTTATTTTGGCACATAGCCAAAGAGAACAGGTTGGTCAAAGTGTAATCAGAAGATATTTCCAGATATAAAATAGTCTTGTTTTTCTGAAAATCAACCAGCAATTATATAATCCCATCTCTACCTCTTCCCACTTCCTCTGTGAATCAAGAAGAGTGTGGCACAGCGTCCAATACAGTGTCACCCTGCAAGACTGCACCTACTTCCCTGTCACTCTACCCGCTCCACTCCGCTCACTCAGGTTTCTCCTTCAAGCAGAGAGCAGTGAACCTAAAACCCCTGGAGGGCAGGTGGAACTCTTCAAATTAAAGTCAGATGAAGAACTAGAAAACAAGTAATAAAACAAATGGTAAAACAGCCTTCAAAGGAGAAATACAATCCTTCCCTAAAATTCTGAAGTTTGGGGGAAATATGGGAGAAATTTAAATATATTGACTGTTTATTTTAAAAAAATTTTTTTTAGTTGTCAAATGGATCTTTATTTTATTTATTTATATGTGGTACTGAGAAGCAAACCCAGTGCCTCACACATACTAGGCAAGCATTCGACCACTGAGCTAGGAACCCAGCCCATACTGTTTATTTTTGATAACTTTTAAACCTTTAAAGTCCATCTTTTAACTCAAAGACACTGAAAAAAATCTTAATATATTTGATCTATTTACCCAAGAATTAGGCTTGGAGTGCTACATTAATATTGCAATGTTCAGACAATAAGCACCATATGAATGTGCAAATGGAATTAATTTTCTATTATTAAATTTTTTAAATCTACCATAGTAAAGAGAATGGTATAGTATGGCTATTATCCAGCTTCAACAATTCTCAACATACAACTAATTCTGTTTTATCTATGCTTTCAAACTCCTTCTACCTCCATTATCTTAAAATTAATTCCAGTCACATTATCTCATAAACATTTTATCATGATAGATACCGAGGATGGCTCCAATTTGGGGGTATTATGGATAAGGTTGGTAAGAGTATTCTTGTAAAAATCCTTTTGAGGACATGTTTTCATTTCACTTGGCAAAAACCTTGGAGTAGAAGGTCTAGGTCATGGGTAGGTTCTGTTTGGGTTTATGAGAAATCACCAGGGCTTCTCCCAAAGTGGTCTATATGCAAGGTCTGGTTGCTCCAAATCTTCATCAACATTTGGTGTCAGTCACTAATTTTTATCTATTCTAATGGGTGGGTTCTGTTGAGCTAACATAAATACTTTAACTTTTCTTATTTTAAAAACTACTAATTTTCCAGAAAACTTGGTCCCAGTATCTGAGGACCAGCCCCAAGGCGCTGTGAGACCAAAGGAAGAGAGGCAGACAGATGCAGGACTGCAGAGTGCAATTTACTGGGGACCTTACTGAAGTTTAGTCCTGGGTGGCAACTGAGCCAGCCAATCCCCACATTTTGGGTCAGAAGGAGGGGCATATTTATGGATTAGGAAAAAAGTTATTTTACCCATCTAGAATGTACCTGGTTTATCTTAATACTGATGAGTCAAGTACATCTCTGGAGCCATGGTCCCATTATAAAGTCCTTCAGATGGCTCTAGTGGCTTTATCTACTTTTGATTTGTTGGGAAACTATGCAGGGTTTCTAGGTCAGTCGTGGTGGTTATGACTCAAGATGGGTGCAGTCATGTCAAGCTTTATCCTTAAAACTAAACCACATAACTCCATAATCTTCTATTGGGTATAAAAAACAGGAACAAATGTGTTTTTTGTTTTGGTACTGTGAATTGAACACAGGGGTGCTTTATCACTGAGTCACATCCCCAGCCCCTTTGCATTTTTTACTTTTGAGACAGGGTCTCACTAAATTTCTAAGGCTAGTCCTGAACTCACGATCCTCCTGCCTCACCTTCCTGAATCACTGAGATTACAGGCATGTTCCACAGCACCCAACTACAAATATTTTAAAAATGAATTAAACTGATACATGGAACTAGGAATATGGTTCAGTGGTATAGTGCTTGCCTAGCATGCATGATGCCCTGGTTTCAATCCCCAGCACTACAAAAATAAACAAGAAAATACACCAAAACCAAAAATCTATTAAAATAAGCCAATATGTAATTCTCTTCATTTCATTTAAAAAAAAAAATTCTACAGCAATGCAACACACATATTCCTGGAAACAGAGACCAAACAATAATAATGCACTAATGATACCAGCCAATTAGACCTCCGCAGGTACTTTAACTAGGAGTCACCCTCAGGTATCACCTTTCAGCCTTAAATCCTGATATTTTCCTGCTTCATAATAAGGGCAATACAATTTCCAACACAGATCAGTCTTACAAAAACTACACACTGGATCCCAGGGACAGCTGGTTTCATCAGTTATTTTAGCATGGCAGGGGTACCTTCACATATTATTTATCACTTGCACTGCAGCTTCGTTGTTACAAAGCTGTGGAAAGAGAAGCAGTTCATGAATCCTCTAAACCTATCACTTCTTTCTCTACAGGATTTCCAGTTCTTTCTTAAAATATTTATTTTTTCTCTTTAATTGTAGTCACTTCTCTGTTCATCACAGAACATCAGCATGCTGAGGAAAACTGTGTAAGAACCAGCAAAGCAACTTCCACTTTGTCTTGGTTCGGCTCTGTCTGGCAACAATAAGATCCAGCTCACATGAAAGAAGCACTGCAGGAAACAAACTGTGCAGGAAAGGCCCACTTTCAAAAAGAAACCCAATATTCCGTGAATTTATTCTTGTTGCATCAAACTTTATTCAGTCTCATTTTTTGGTCATTCTGTCCACAGTTTATATTTCTTCAGAAGCTTTGTTTAAACATCTTCAAGAAGTTAGGAAAACTCAAGCTTCTCTAAACGGAGAAGAGCTTCTTAGACTTCTCCAAATTTGCCATATTTCCTTTTTTTAAAAAATATATTTTTTTAGTCAAACATGGGCACAATATCTTTATTTTGTTTGTTTTTATGTGGTGCTGAGGATCTAACCCAGGATCTCACACATGCAAGGCGAGTACTCTACCACTGAGCCACAACCCCAGCCCCAAATTTGCCATATTTCAAAATGTAGATTGCTTTTTTACAGGAATCTGAAGCAAGTGGAAAGCACAATCAGGCTGTGAGTTGGAAGGGCTCACAATCATACCCTTTGTGAGGTAACTTGCAGAATCTGGAACAGCACTCTCAGAATTAACAATTACAATTTTTTAAATGTCTTTAACATTTTAAACTGTTATTCCATGGATTAACATGGATTCTCCTCATGGCACTCAGATTACAATTTACACTGAAGGGCACTTTAGAGTTACCACCCCATAACTGTCACCCACTTGTCAGACACTGTCCCTCACTGTGTGTGAACAACCTTCTCCATTCTGATGTCATTTCACTCAAGAGCAGCTTCCCAGGATTTGATCAACATGCAGCCTCCAGGAAGCACCCTGAGAGGAGAGCCATGTGCACATGACCCACAAGTTCACCCCAGGGGCCTGGTGGACAAAAACGCAAGGTGCTGGGCCCACTTCAGGCTATGTTTTCGGTTGAACTTCGTAAAGATCCTGAAAGCAGTTTATCTCTTCACTGGTGATAAGCATTCTGATCACTTGGTTAAAGTGATGTCTGACAGGCTTATCCACCTGTAAAATCACTGTTTCTCTAGGTAATTAGCAAGTATCTTAATACTTTCACACTATGTCAATATCCTATTTCCATTAACTTTTTTTACCATTAGTTTTAACATGTATTTTTTTTATTAATTTCCCACTTTCCAGAACTGTCTAAGGTAGTTTTAAGCTTCTTTTATCTAATCTGCGCCTTCACTAGTGTCTATTCTAACCCCAGTCCTTTGAGGCACTCACCCCAACGTCTAGGCAAAGGCCTCAGGAGGAAGTCAAATCCATTTTCCTGTCATGAGAAATTGCAGCACACTTGAGGGGCGGGTGCTGGCAGCTGAGAGCTGCATGGCTCTCCCATCTCTGGCCCTGCTACAGTTTTATGTCAAAACCCTGCATTTCACAGTTTAAAGAACCCACATGGAAAAGAACAAATGTCCAGTGGCAATAATATAAACATTTTTTTTAAACTTTTTTTTTTTAATATTACAAATGTGATCCTTTTTTCAGAAAAGACCCCCTTCCCCACAGGAGTTCTCAGGTGGTTTTGCCCCTGCTCTACTCACCCCACCCCTGCCCCTGCCCCCACAAAGATGCTCCTCTTCCCCTACACAAGAGATGACATCCTAGGCTGGAAGGATCTGGTAGAACCTGCTAAGTGGTAGGATGGAAGAGAGTTCTGCTAGCCCTAGAGTCTATCCATCTGTCCTTACCTGCTGTGGAAAACAGGTGCGGACTGAGTGTTCTGTATACCCAAAAGATGGCCCTTCAAAGACAGCTGTTGGGAGCTTCAGAACTTCCTTCAGAAACTGGTCAAACTTGCTAAATATCATTAAGCCATTGGAATCTGACATCTGGGAGAAAATATCTATGAGAACAAAACCAAATAAAGTCAAACTACAAGAAAATATTAAGTTTTTTCACTCTACTGTCATGTATATCTAAAAAGAACAAATTAAAAAGAAAATATTAGATTTTTTAAATAAATGGTGCTATGTTATCTCTATACCAGTAAAAAAAAAAAAATCATTAAAAAGTACCATAAAGTCATGATTCTTAGTTAATATTAAAACTATTCTCATTCTTATTCACACTGTGTGGTTACTTTGCAGACAGGTCCCCTCAATCCCACTCACTTAATACTCCACCTACCATTGTATACAATAACATTCAGGTGTATCTACCTACATACTCTTTTTGAATATGAAAACTGAATGATATATAAACTTAAATTCAATTTATGACTCACTTTATTTCAAGAAAGATTCACAACAGACTGTCTTTATCCCTCAGTGACTGTGTTTATATAGAACACATACATGTTAGGTTACATGAACACAGTAGTGTAGTAGTGATAAGACATGACATGGTACTGTCTTTACACATTCATGTATAAATTAGGGAACCGTATACCTGTGAGGGAATCAATTTGACAAAGCATGGAAAATGTTTAAAATATTCTATTTAGTGAATTCTAAAGTACAATAAAAAGGACCCATATAAACTCTTCTATCCCAAAATACTTTAATAATATAAACCTTATTTTTACATAAAGTCCAGCTAAGCAAAGTAAAAAGAAATTTCCAGTAATATTACTCTTTCTTTACTTTTATGCAGAGTTCGTGTCTCTAGTTATCCCTCTCTTTTCATCCACGGTTGGAGAGAAAAAGACAAATAATCAGGAGATCAAAACAACACAATGAATGAAGAAACATAACCTAAACTGTTTTTCAAGTTACTGGGCTTCCTTACCCCCCCAAAAAAAAAATTAAAATAATTAGTGAATTAAATATGCAGAGAAAATCATTGCCTTAGGATTTTTCAAACAAAGCATTTTGAAAATTTATGTCTATCTATTCATAGTGAACAGGTATATGAGAAACCTACATATATATATGAAATATGCATTACTATTTAGGTTCAATTTGGGGAAGTTATCTCAAAGCACAAGGTAAAGAAAAAAAATTTTTAAATACATATATCAAAAAGAGACAAAATGCTAGATTGTCACTTCATAAGATAATTTTTTAAGATATAAGAAACTGAGAAATTATCAAAGGAATGAAAATCTACCCTGTCACAGGCCCCCCAAAAAAGGTTTAAGCCACACCATGTGGCAGGCACCACACTGAGTCAGCCAGCAGCCACTCAATATTTATTATTTTTCTCTTCATTAGTGACAGAACAGATTAAATTTCCCAGCCTCCATTTGCAAGGTGTGATCATGTGACTAAGCACTGGCCAATGAAACTGTAATCAGAAAGATGATGAGACTTCCAGGAAGGCTAAATAAAATTAACTGACTGGAAATCATGCCTTTTTTCCCCTATTCCTTTCTTCCTTCTGCTGATAGCTGGAGCTCTAGCAGCCACCCTGGCTATGTGGTCATCTTAATATAGGAATCATGCATCAGACTGTAGAAAAGAAAGACAAAGAAAGCATGCATCCTAGAAAAACATAAAGCTTCCAAAGTAGCCCTGGACTCCTTTTATGTTAAAGAAAAATAAACTTTAAGACACCATTATATTGAGTTTCTGCTTTCATACAACACACCCTAATCCTAAATGCTACTATATTTTACCAAACATTGCCTTGTTGTACTTTTATAAAAGGTTTATGTATGAGCATACACATGGGTACACACACACACACAATTACTTAAATTTTATGGATGAAGAAATTGTAGCTTAGAAAGGTTAACTTGTTCAAAAAGTTAGTAGGTGGCCAAATCAAGTTTTAAACCTACACTTGATTCCAAAGTAAATTTCATTATGCCATGTTCCTTCAAGATATAATTTAGGGGGCTGAGGCTATGGCTCAGTAGTAAAGAGCCTGTGTCGCATGTGTGAGGCACTGGGTTCGATCCTCAGCATCACATAAAAATAAATAAAGATGCTGTGTGTTCATCTACAACTTTAAAAAAAAAGGTAAACAAAGTGTTCTTTAAATATTAAACAAAAGGTATAATTTAGACTAGATATGAAAATATATAGGCACAGGAATATAGCTACCTTGAAAGATCAACAAACAGGACAGCATATATAGATTTTGGCAACATATATACTAGAACAAATGGGATAAGAACTAAGCATAATAAACATATTAAAAGGAACATTATCTATATGAAACAGAAAACAAATCATAAAAAAGAATGAATCAGAATAGAATAGACATTATGATTGCTGTATGTACATAGATGACTGTATGACCAATGTGATTCTGCAATCTGTACAATCAGAAAAATGAGAAATTATACCCCAATTGATTCAAATGTATGAATTGCCAAGATCATTGTAATGTCATGTGTAGCTAATGAAAAAAAAAGAATGAATCAGATATATCATACAACAGCTACAAAGCAAAATGACAGATGGGGCTCTTATGTTCATTCTACATAATAAACAGCAGCCTGGCTCCAGACGAAGGGCAATTAACAAAGAGAAAAGCAGACAGAAAAATGCTCCTAAAGGGAAGTAGAGAAATGTAAAGAAATTGAACCATATGTGAGAAACACCAATAGATAAACAGAATAGATACGTCAGCAATCCAAAAGAAAGGAATTTGAAGCTATGCCCTGAAAGATGAGGTCTGAAATGATGAGGTAAAAAGAGGCTGATGTGGGATGAGGACTCTCAGTAAAGAAGAGCAGGACCAGAGTCTCTGACAGGAGAGTGCAGGGTGAGTCTTCACTGCGAGGAGGAAGCAGGGCACAGAGAGCACATTCTCTCTCTGACATTCGATTTATGTGGAGAAATAAAGACTGAATAAGAAGAATACTTCTGTTAATGAAAGAAAATTCCTAAAAGATGAAAGCAATTTGGATTTGGTATTCAAGTGGGATGAAATGTTTCGGAAACAGGTGTCAGGAAGGTTAGAGTGGCTAGGTGCAAAGGCACCTGTAATCCTAGCAATGCAGGAGGTAGAGGCAGGAGAATGGCAAGTTCAAAGCCAGCCTCAGCAACTCAGCGAGGCACTACGCAACTTAGCAAGAACCAGTCTCAAAATTAAAAATAAAAATAACTGGAGGTGTGGCTCAGCGGTAAAATCCCCCTGGGGTAAGTCCTCAAGAGGAGGAAGAAGTGTGGGGGGGAGATGATGATTAGAGTGTAAATTACTATGACTAAAATAGGAAGAATGGAATTGGAGGGCGGGGGGGGGGGGCCTAAGCCAACACGTCTCAATGCTAGGAATTGCAGTTGGTGGGAAAATGGATTAAGATATAAAGGAATTTTAAAAGTTAGGATTATTCTTTAAATTTCTACCTTGCGGAAATGCTGACAACCCTTACTAAATCAACAAGTCAAAACAAAGATACCACACTTAGCTTTGAATTCAACTATATTTGGACCAATCAGCACATTTTCAAGTGGAACCATCCTAGAGAGGAAAAGTATACTGGGCCACAGTTCAAGATGGACAGCAGATAGACAGGTCTGAAATGTTAACACTGAGGTGAGCACTCGATGCTCTTCAAATGAGGGAAGAGCGTAAGTGATCCAATCTTTGGACAGCTGGTTACTGGTCTTATGATGAGGAAAATGATCCTCCACTCAATCTGAGTGAAAACCATGGAACACAGCAGACACTTAAAGGCGTCCCCTCAATACCTGTAGTCCCTCTTGCTCACTAAGGAACGCTGAGTTCAGGATGCCAGTGTGCCTGCCTGAAAAATGACTTCCCAGCCTCCTATGCACATTGTAACAGAACAGATTTCTGAAAAACCTTCAGCTTTCCTAATAGAAATACCTTTCTTCTTTCTTCCCAGAATGAGTATATGACGCCTATGACAGAGTCATCTTAATCCTAAGGAAGAAAGCAGAGCAGGAAGAGGGAGGAAGAGGTCTTTGACAATATCCTTGGGTCATTGTCCCAATTTGGAATTTACCAGCCCTTGGACGTATTACATGACAAAAATAAATCTCAATATATATAAATCTCTCTGTTAAGTTTTCTGTTCCTATTTAATGTATTCATAACTGATAAGCAAGTAATTAACTTATAGGCACTAATGGTAGAAATATTCAACAGAGAGTTTAGCTATCAAGTATATTAATACACATATGTACAGCTTCATAGTAACAAAAGCCCATATGTATAGACCCACATCAATGAGTCTACACTCAGAGTAACACATTCAGAGTAATAAAAGGGAGTGACTGGATATAACATGACTAACCACACACAGTAAAAAGTATTATTTTCAATTACACTTAGTTGCTATGTCATATGAAGAGATCAAAAATAAATTTTCTAATTCATGAAAAAAAAACTATAATTTAAAAGGCCATGTTGGAAGAGAACAAACAAAAACATCTATATTTGTTTTAATTTTTTAAAAATTGCTAGATCCAAAAATTAAAGGCAATAAAAGAAGAAAATGTAGGCTCAAATCTTCATCATGTTGGCTTAAGACCTGACTTCCTTAACACAACGCGTAAAGCATAAAAAATAAAATCAAGAATCGGGTTGGGGTTATGGCTCAGTGGTAGACCACTTGCCTAGCATGTTTGAGATACTGGGTTCAATTCTCAGCACCACATATAAATAAATAAAATAAAGGTCCATCAACAACTAAAAAATATTTTTTAAAAAATTAAGAATCAATAAATGGGATGGATTCAAACTAAAAAACTCCTTCTAAACAAAAACAATCACGCAAAGACAGAGCCTACAGAATAGGAGAAAATCTTTACCACATACACATCAGATAGAGCACTAATTTCCAGAATATATAAAGAACGCAAGGGCTGGAGTTGTGGCTCAGTGGTAGAGCACTTGTCTTGAATGTATGAGGCACTGGGTTCGATTCCCAGCACCACATATAAATTAAAAATAAAGGCCCATCAACAACTAAAATGAATAAAATAAAAATTTAAAAAAATAACTCAAAAAACTTAACACCAAAAAACAAAAAATAACCCAATCAATAAATGGGCTAAAAAACTGAACAAGCACTTCACAGAAGATACACAATCAATTAACAAATACATGAAAAAATGTTCAATATCTCTAGCAATTAGAGAAATGCAAATCAAAACTATTCTAAGATTTTATCTCACTCCAGTTGGAATGGCAATTCAAATAGCAATAAGTGTTGGTGAGGATGTGGGAGAAAAGGCACACTCAAATTTGGTGGTGGGACTGCATTGATGCAACCACTTGGAGAACTTTAAATGGAACCACCATTTGACCCAGCTATCCCTGGGTTTATATACCTAAAGGACTTAAAATCAGCATACTACAGTGCCGCAGCCATATCAATGTTTATAGCAGCTCAATTAACAATAGAATCAACCTACATGCCCTTCAACAGATGAATAAAGAAAATGTGATATATATACACACAATATAATTACTCAGCTTTAAAGAAGAATGAAATTATGGTATTTGCTGGTTAATGGATGGAGTTGGAGAATATCATGCTGAGTGAAATAAGCCAACCCCAAAAAAACAAAGGCCAAATGTTTTCTCTGATATGCAGATGCTCATCAATAATGAGAGTAGGGGGGGTAAGGAAGAATGGAGGAACTTTGGATTGGGCAGAGGGGAGTGAGGAAAGGGGAGGGCATGTCGGATGGGAGGCATGGTGGAATGAGACAGGTAATATTACCCTATGTACAGGCATGACTGCATGAATGGATATGACTGCATCATGTACAGCCGGAGAAATGAGAAGCTGTGCTCCACTTGTGTACAATGAGTTGAAATGCATTCTGTTGTCATGTACAACTAATTAGAACGAATTTTTTAAAAACTTAAAGGCAAAATGAAGTAATCTGTTATTTCTAATTACTGGTTAAACTTTTTTTTTTTTTTTTTAGAGTAGCCTTATCTATAAGAAAAACAGTACAAAATTATTTGCAAATTTTTAATTTTTTTTTTTTTTTTGTACTGGGGATTGAACCCAGGGGTGCTTAACCACTGAGCACATTCCAAGCCCCCCCTTTTTTTTTTAAAGATACAGGGTCCCACTAAGTTGCTAAGTACCTCGCTAAGTTGCTGAGACTGGCTTTGAACTCTCCATCCTCCTGCCTCAGCCTCCCAAACTGCTGGGATTATAAGCATGCTCCACCATACTGGGACAATTCTTAATCTGAAGCATAACAAATAATGCATCTAACAGTGTAATTTACTACATGCATATAAGATCTAAACAAAGATGTAAATGAGGCAATAAAATTTAATTAAAAAAAAATTTTTTTTTGTACCAGAGATTGAACCCTTAGGCTTAACCACTGACCCACATCCTGGACACTTTTTTGTATTTTTATTTAGAGACAGGGTCTCCTGAGTTGATTAAGGCCTCTCTGAGTTACTGAGGCTGGCTTTGAACTTGAGATCCTCCTGTCTCAGCTTCCCAAGCCCCTGGTATTACAGGCTTGCCCCACAACACCCAGATAAATAAAAATATTTTTTTAATGTTTTAATTTTAACTAGAACTGGGGATAGCTTTGTGGTAAGAGCATATGCTTAACATGCTCTAAAAAAAATAATTTTTACTTTTTAAATAGTCCTCTAATTAAAGCCCCACACTCTTCTGGTATTAAGGGACTAAGTCATTTCCTAGATCATCCTTAATTCGCCCTTTAATTCTTTTTCTACTAATATACCTCTGAAAGAAAGAATGCCAGCTCCCTACAGCTGTTTGCAGTTAAAAACAAAGTTAGGCTTTCTCCCTGGTGAAAACCCAACAGCTGAGCCCTTATGTACACACATGCATACAATCATTAAACTATTCTATCCTTTGTGAAATAAGCAAATAATACCATCATCACATGTCTCTTTTTTTCCCACTGATAATGACCCTCGTTTTCCTGGTTACATCAACCCTCCTACTTCTTCCCCTTTCACCCCAACGGACCAACCCTATACTTCTGCAAGGTGATAAGGCTCTTCAGACTGAGTCAAATCTATAAATAGAACCCATTTTCTTTTATGTTAGCTTTCCCTAGCAAATGACTCTCACTCATCATCCTCCAACCAACTGAGCAACTTAACCCAGAAAAACATGTACACATATCTGCATGTTTGTGGATACCCATACACATCTAACTCCAAGCTCATAATGCCTTCTCAAATGCATTAAAATTCTATATCACTCATTAGGTCAGAATGAAGCGGCAGGGGAGCCTATCAAGATTATTCCTTAGGGAAAGCTGCAGAAGCAGACTGAACAAAGGGATCTGAATATTTTTACAGCCTTCCCTGCGCTCTTCAAAACGGTAACACTAGTTTTTTAATGAATTTAAAATAACTTTACAAATCACCCAGTCCTATTGTTTAGTGCAACTAGATGGGATTTGCATAAGAGGTGATTAAATTAAATTTCTTATAAAAAATAGAATTGTCAGGTAACTGACAATTAAGTGTTGCTTAATAATAGACTTTACATTCTGAAAGTTTTGTTCTCATTAGTTATATTTTGGAATTCTGATATTACTGTTTAAAGTTTATATTCTGATTATAAATCACTGCTATTTATAATCCTGATGTAAGTTAACTTTCACTCTAAGATACAGTCCCTAATAGTACCAACACGGAACCATTTGTGCAAATGAATGACACCCATGGACAGAAATACTTTTTGGGGGGGGAAGTGGAGGTTAGAATCAAGGGTTGCTTAACCACTGAGCCACATCCAGGCTTTTTTTTATTTTTTAATTTGAGACAGGGTCTTGCTAAGTTGCTGAGGCTGGCTTTGAACTTACCATCCTCCTGTGTGTCACTGGGATTACAGGTATAAGCCACAAAACCTAGCTCAGGGAACAAAATGCTTTTAAGAGGAATCTTAAAATCCAATCAGAAAATGTTTCAGACTAAAGGCACAAGTCATTTCAAATGCTACCTTGACACTAAAACAAACGTTAAGAAGTCAAATGAAAAAGATGGGGGGGAAATTCAAAGTTTTTAAATTCTAAGAGGTAAAAACTAAAAGATCAAGGTAAAAAGAAAAAAAACTACACATGCTAAGGTGTATTCCATGTACTAGAAAACCTAACGTATTGAAAACATGAATAGAGATAGCAGTAAAAAAGCAGTGAGAAGGAGGAGGGTGGAGTAGAAGAGAGTGAATAAATGATGAGTGTTTCTGTGATGTTACCAGAATGGAGAAATCACTCTGAATCTTTAGCTTAAACAGATACTAAGAAATTTCATTATGATTTTCTTTTTCAGTAGTATATGAAAAGTAGTAAATCAGAAGCAAAAAGACTTCTAGAGACTAGTATACTGTTAACATCACATTAACCAGTGATAAAGGACACACGCATTCTACCTCCAACAACAATCAGGAATTTACAAGGCACAGTACAGCTGACCCTGGAACAACACTGGTTTCAACTGCTCAGGTCCACTTACTTATTTATATACAGATGAACCTCATAACTTAGAAATACTGAAAAAAATATGAAAAATGTATAAAATATATGTAGATAAGTCTATTTTGTCATTTATACTCTATACAAATCAACTATGAAAAGTTAAAATTTATCAAAGCTTTCATACAGACTACACATGGCACCACTTGCAGTGGAGAGAAATGTAAACAAATGCAAAGACACAGTATTGAAACACACTGCATAAAATCAACTGTAGTACATAGTGTACTACCACCATGTTTTGTAGCTACCTCCTAGTGCTATCAGAGTGGGCAGGTGAGCCCATCTTGCATCACATGAACACGTGTGATACTAATCATCTCCGCAGGAGCAGTCCACTTCTCCAGAAAACTGCATATTTTAGTGAACCATCTCTCACCATTCTGGCCTATTTCCTACCATACAAAACACATACAGCATACAAAGTGTTAATCAATCATTTATGTTATTAGTAAGGCCTTTAGCCAACAGCAGGCTACTAGCAGTTAAGAACTGAGGAGTTAAAAGCATTTTGTGGATTTTCTACTGGGGG
The DNA here is from genome assembly GCF_964194105.1 of Spermophilus citellus. Classification (NCBI taxonomy): domain Eukaryota; kingdom Metazoa; phylum Chordata; class Mammalia; order Rodentia; family Sciuridae; genus Spermophilus; species Spermophilus citellus. The sequence continues at coordinate 96,855,166 of NC_138193.1, read as the reverse complement.
GGGGGGCGGTCAGCACCCTTAACCCCATGGGTCAACTACAGTCTCAAGAGAAGGGACTAAACAACCCTAAACTTTACTTATCCCTAAATACATTAAAGAATGACATCACTAACAAATGAAAGATGTTTAAATTATGATCAGTGAGTTCTGGTAAAGAGAAGAAACTGGCCACATTTTAAAGTGGTTTACACCCTGGGTGGTTGAAATTTAAAACTGGAGACAGGCTTTCAGCACCCAAAATGTCCACTTACATTGAACATCTAATTCCCAAGCCAAGATAATTACAGTACAATAAAAATTAAATAGAGCTACATTGGTAGAAAAACCATAATTATGAGCATAAAGAAAATGTATCTTTATGTATCTGAATAAGATAAACATGGTGCTTAAGAGATCAGTAATCAAGTACAACTTGTATCATCTCAATCTTTATTCTAAGTGTAAAGAAAGCATTTGGAGCACACCAACACATCCCATTTGCGGTAGCATGCATGTTCTTCTGCCCACTGAATCTTGGTCAATTTGTGTTTTTCCAAGAAGTTCAAAGCCACACCAAAAAACCTGCTGTCAAGTGCTTGCCTAGCTAGGATGCTTGTGGCTATAGGTTGGACCATCAGCATAGAAAACACAAACTGCCACCACATGGGTCCTTCCATACTTTATATACTAGAGGAATTTGCACTTTTTCACTAAACAGTTAACAACAAAAAATTGTAGTGATTTTAGTATTCGATCAGTAATTTATATTTGGCAAATTTCTAAGTACTCACAATGTGCCAGGGGAGCCGACTACATGTAAATGTAGCAAATTTAATCACAGAAATGTAAAGACTCTAGGATCATCTAGAATATGCTGTTAGGGGCTGGGGCTGTATTGCCTAGAATGTATGAGGCACTGGGTTTGAGCCTCAGCACCACATAAAAATAAATAAAATAGAATATGCAGCTAAATAAAATCCATCAACCTACTACTATTTTCCAACCAGCCTCTTCATCTGGTAACATCATCAATTTAAAACTCAAACAAGATTCCAACTTTCTTGTGTATGTCAATGAAATATAAATTCATCTATATATTATCTTCCTCAGAAAAACACCATTCCATATTAAGAAAATATGAAAGATTTCAGTCCCAAAGAGTAATATTTTGAGATATCATGTTTTTTTTTAAAAAAAAAAAAACCTTAGAAAAGTATCTAAATAAAAAAATAATTTTTATGACCACTTTACGACATTGCAGCCAATTTTGAAATGAAGATAAACAGGACAAGAGTTGATCAAATACATGATCTAAGATCGTTCTTTAGAATATCTAAATCTGATCTTGTGGGCCATCTAACTTTCCAACTTTCAATGTCAATGTGTCACATAAAAAAAAGCAGAGAGAACAAATGTGCCTATGAGGCAATCTCGTCCAAAGCTCACACTCAAATCTGAGATGATCAAGCCTCTGTTTTTCAATTAAAAAAAAAAAAAAAAAAAAGCAGAACCCAAAGGAATATCCCAAGGATGCAATCATCAAGACCCAGTTTATGAGACATGCTACAGCACAGCTGAATTCAGAGAGTATCTCAACACTTGGTTAAAACACACAGATTCAACTTCATCTCCCTGAAACCTTAGGCAAGCTCCTTTGTCTCTGGTGCTTGTATGGAAGCACTTGAACATGGTTCTGTAACATGTGCGCCTCACATTACAGTACTGGCGTGGGGGAAAACGACACAGTAGCCTAGACCAGTGCTCTGAATTCAGATGAAATCCCAGCTTTCCCCCATAAAATTAAAAAAAAAAAAGTCACCTTCTACTTGAAGGAATTTTTAAGGATTTCATGGGAAACTATATGAAGAACACTTAGCACAATGCTTGGCACAGTCCAGAAGCAAGTCGCCTAATGATCGAATAAATACAAACCACAATCAGAAAAATTAAATAGCTGTAGTTCTTGTCTTCACTGATTTCATCTAGTCACATTCTTATAATATCTACTGAATAATAAAATGCCAAACTGGTCAACAGAAAACCAAAACAACAACAAAGAAAAGATAACTTGCAGGAGGGAAGGCTATCAATTTCCAAATAGCTGAGCCTGACTATAAGTACTGAGAATAGTTTAACCACAGCAAATACCACCTGACCAAATGTTGTCATCAAGAAAAGGCTGGAGGGCAGGGGATGTGGCTCAAGGGTAGCGTGCTCGCCTGGCACGCCTGCCGCCCGGGTTCGATCCTCAGCACCACATACAAACAAAGATGTTGTGTCCACCGAAAACTAAAAAATAAATATTAAAGTTCTCTCTCTCTCTCTCTCTCTCTCTCTCTCTCTATCGCTCTATCTCTCTCGCTCTCTCTTAAAAAAAAAAAAGAAAGAAAGAAAAAGAAAAAGGCTGGGCTTGACCAGACCCCTCAAAGGCAATCAAATTTATTTTCTAATTAGGTAAAAGTTCTCAATATAATCATCTTCAAATACATTTTAGTAACATGGAAAACAGTTTTTGAAGGATTTTTAAAATGTCAACATTATTATTCTGAACCTCTTTGGTTTTTTCACTTTAAAAAACAATTAAATCAACCAACTTCTCCATTTGAACAGTAGGTGGCGTAACTCACATACTGAGCCAGTTGCTGCAAAGAGAGGAGGTAAAATAAAATACAAAACACAGGGAATAAAAGCTCAATAATGCATCTTCCAAAACATTCATCAAAACTGTTTAAAGCTCCTAATTTGAAAAGAAAAGTTTTCAAATAATATGAAAATACTTACATCTCAATTTGTCCAGCATTTTTCCACCACACATGGTTGCTAACATAGCTTTAACTGAAAATACGGTCAACTTGCCTCGGCCCTCACTGAAAAATAAATATTAGAAATAATTGCTATCTGGAACCACAAAAGCAATCAAATGTATAACTAAATATTGAGCAACCAATAAACTGATTCGGCAACATTTGAAAGCCTTTTTTCCTTTGTATAATTTCCTTTGTATAATTAAGACTTCATCTATACTAAGTGAAGAATGCTAAAGCTAACCTGAATAATCTGGAAATGAGTTTTAGAAACTACATAAAAAGTAACTTCTATTGGTTCTGTAGGCAGAGGCCAGATGGATGAACCTAAAATTGTTTCCTATCCCCTAAACCCATTAAATCCACAGCTGAGGTGTTTTAAAGTAGTCAAAACTGAGGGACCATCTGGTTTGAAAATAACTCAGAAATGTGTCCTTATTTCAGGATAACAAGCTTATTATTATGCCCTAAACAACAGGGTGCACACTGCTTTAAAGATTTTATAGTACATTCATCTTTGTTTTTACTGTAACAACCTTTGTCACCACAGAAATGTTTATTCTAAAAATCTTAATCCTGCCTCTCTCAGATCTTCCGATATACCACTGTGAAAAAAGGGGAGAGGATGGTAATATTAATTCTTTTTTAGGAACTGGAAAAATGAATTCCTAAAGAAATGGTGCACACCACCAGCAGAACCAAGTAGCCCTGAGGCTCCCTGTCCATGGCCACATTCCACGCTGTCCACTATGCCCTGGTCTCATTCAGGTAAAAATGTCAAACTGATTGCTAAATTTGGCATACGTAAGTTAAAGATGGGTCTTTGTGTTAATTTTATAAAGCTTACGCTCATAGAGTTTCACAGTGACTTAAATAAAATATTTTTACAATAAAGAGAGCTATATAACCTTGGTCTTGAAAAGCAAATATCATTCATTTATATTCACTAAAAGAAGCCCTAACACAGTATTTCCCCTTTCCAAACCACCTTTGTATATAGAAAGATCACATCTGAGAAAAACAAATGGTCTATAAAACAGAAGATTCTCAGTGAAAACACTGCCAGGAAATACAAATTTTTGTTACACTCAGATTTTTCTTGTGGCTGAGTTTATTCTTCAGATAAAAACATAACTCTTCAGAAATAAAAACACTGTTCCACATAAAGACAATACAGCATCTGGAAATGATGAAGAATACCTCATGGTACAAGAAAGGCAAAACCCAAAGGATTACTATGTTAGGAGGAGTGGAATTTTAGGAACCTAAAAGAGCTATCAGTGAGTCAAAGTCAAACCAGTAGCCTAAGATCTGGCAAGATGCTAAAGACTACACGCCTGGAATGCCAGGAGTCTGAGATAACTGTAAGGGAAAAGCAGGCACCTAGGAAATGCCTTTGCAAGGAAAAGCCTTCCTTCCTACTGACTTCCAAGGTGATTATCACTGATGGCTCTGATACTACAGGAAAGAAATTATGACAAATGTGAATTATGTTAATGATAGGTGAGGGAATCGCCTCACACCTAGACTAAGCACAAGAGCTGGTGTGGAAACGCAACAATTTTATTCTCTCTGTGGTAACTGAGCCCTTAACAAAAGACAGCATATTATCTAGACACAGTTAAAGCAGGGAAAGGGGGGGGGGGGACGGGACGGGACAGGACAGGACACTGTTCCCCTCCCAAATAATTTACAAACTCAAGAAGTCTAAAATGATGGCTTCAAATGTGCATATTCATAGTCATTTACTTAAGTATTTTCTAAAGGCAAAAGACTGGAAATTCCCAAATGTTCAATAACAAAAGACCGACTATGCTGTCAAAAAAGAATGAGAACAGGTTGTGGCTCAGAGATAGAGTGGTGCCCAGCACGTGTGAGGCACTGGGTTAGATCCTCAGCACCATATAAAGTAAAAATAAAGACATGTGTCCACCTATAACTGAAAAATAAGTATTTTTTTAAAAAGATTGAGAATAATATATGAAAGCTAAAGAATAATATATAATACTGTTAAATTTTTTAAAAAGCAAGCAAGAATGTATACAGGTAGAGAACAAAATAATAGTTAGAATATTGTCTAGCAATCATGTTTAAAAGGAAAAAGAAAAATATATCCTCACATACTATTTGTATATGTATAAACCATCTGTGAAATAGTAAGAAAGCAAGAGCCCTGGCTGCCTCCAGGGTATGAGGAGGCACTTAACAAAGAAGAATTAAATTCAGCCTCAATTCCTAATACTTTCAGAAAAGTAGAAAAGAAATTTTCTCTATCAGGCATCTTTAAGAATAGTAATAACAGCACCTAACACCAAACTTACTTTTGAAAAACTGATTGCTTTTGCCCTAAGATCAAGTCAAGAATGACTGCTCCTTTTAAACATGACACTGGGGAACCTAGCTGGTGAGAGAGGACAAAAAAAGGGAAAGGGTACAAAAGCATTCAGATTGGAAGAATAAAACTTGTCTATTCCAGAAAATATGACCAGGTATTTATAAAATCCCAGCAAACCTACCAAAAGGGGGAAAAAAAACTATAAAACTTGGTAAAAACACTATAACACATGAGTTTAGCAAGGTTGCAGAATACAAGCTCAAAGCACAAATTCAATTTTATTTGTAAACTAAAAGAAACTAAAACATACTAGCACATAAAATATAAAATACTTTGATAAAAAGCCTTTTAGGGGCTGGGGCTGTAGCTCAATGGTAAAGTGCTTGCCCTGCATATGTGAGGCACTGTGTTGGATCCTCAGCACCACATAAAAATAAATAAAGATACTGTGTGTTTATCTACAACTAAAAAAATATTTTTAAAAAGCCTTTTAAAAATATTTTCAAGATCCATATGCTGAAAACTACAAAATACTGGCAAAAGAAATCAAAGAAGACTTAAAGATATACCTAAAATATTCAAGTTCATGAAACAGAAAATTCAATATTGTTAACATGTTAGTTCTCCTTAACTCAATTAGAATCCTGTTGTTATTCAATGCAATCCTCAGAGGTGAGGAGGAGAGATACTATTTTTCCTGCCTTTTACACAGCACTTAATTTAGCACATCACTCTGACACCAGATATGTGGGGATATCTTCCCATACACCAAGCAATTCTGCAGCAGACACTAGCTCTTCCAAGTCAATTCAATTCTGCTACTCTCTACTTGGAGATAGATCAGATCTTGAAGTAAGATACAAGAAAGAAGAAATGAGTACAAAGGAGTCATAAAGAAGAAGAACAGGAAAAAAAATATTTTATTTCATAAGTTCCACATACTTTTCCAGGCCCATCACACCCAAGCCAGTCTCTTTTTCAGATGTGCTACTTCCCAAATTTCTGGGAAATCTGTAATACCTAGGCACTGTTAAATTAACCCCGTCCCCTGAAAAACAGATTAAGTAAAGAGACATGATATTTCAAGAAACCTATAATTTAGGAGACTTTCCAATGCTATCTCTTGATCAAATAATGAACACCACATCAGCCTAGGAACCCTGAGACTGACCACACCACCAGGAACTATCGTGAGATCACCAGAATGATATCATTTCTACATACCTGTCCATATCCCCGCCCCCGCCAACTTTCCTTTACAAAAATTGGGAACCCCCAAAATGCATCTCTCACTCTCAAGACAGCTCTCGTTCTCCCTTGAATATGTACTCCTTGCTTTACCCCAAAAGACTTCTCTGGAGATTGCCCTCATTCTCACTTGAATGTGTATCTACTTTCCTAAATTAACCTCTGTTTCTACCTTTGATGAGCACATTGAAATTCTTTTCTGTCACGTATGCCAAGAACACTGCTGGTCCTGAGTCCATTTCCCCTTCTCTCCAGGAAATCCTTGGACCCTTCTTCAGAGACCCCTCATCTCCCATGATATCCCACAACACTGCCCTTACTTCCAAAGCCAGCTGAAGTTGTAGGTGGTCATTTACACTTCTGACCATCCAGCTATACATCAAGGATCCCCACAACCCGTTCCTTGCATTCAATTAATTTGCTAGAGTGCTTACAAAATTCAGGGAAATATGTCTACTGTTTATTCACAAAGGACACTACCAAGCACACTGATGAAAGAGCTGCATAAGGGTGAGGTATGTGGGAAGATGTGCAGAGCTTCCATGCCATTCCTGGACATTTGGGGTTTTTTATAAAGCTTCATTGCGTGGGCATGAATGATGAAATCACTGATTAACTTAATTTTCAGTCCCTCTCCACTCCCCAAAGCTGGGAGATGGGGCTAAAAGTTCCAACCCTCTTATCACACAGGTCAGTTCTCTTGGCAACCAACCTCCATCCTGAGGCTATTCAGGGAGCCCACCTAAAATCACCTCATTAGAACAAAAGATGTTCCTAACACCCAGGAAATTCCAAGGGATTTAGGAGAGTTGTCAGACATTCCTATCATCAGGAAATTACCTAGGTCTCAGGAGTGCCCTGCCAGGAGGCAGGGTCAAAGATCAAGATTCCCCTATTGACACTATTTACCCAGTATTAAAAGCTCAGTCTCGGGGCTGGGGATGTGGCTCAAGTGGTAGCGCGCTTGCCTCGCATGCGTGCAGCCCGGGTTCGATCCTCAGCACCACATACCAACAAAGATGTTGTGTCCGCCGAGAACTAAAAAATAAATGTTTAAAAAAAAAAATTCTCTCTCTCTCTCTCTCTCTCTTAAAAAAAAAAAAAAAAAAAAGCTCAGTCTCAAGAACCAGGGCAGAGACCAAACTTTAAAGCTGAAGCTTCTCCTAGTATCTCTTCTCTGAGAAATGACAAAGGTTTCAGAAGCTCTGTGCCAAGAACTGGGGACAGAAACCAATATGTATATTTCTCTAGTTTTTTTGGAAGGGCGGGGGGTACTTTCCAACTTGAGCTACATCTCCAGTCCTTTTTATTTTTCATTTTGAGATGGGGTCTCACTAAGTTGCCAAGGTTGACCTCAAACTTGTGATGCTCCTGACTTGACCTCCCTAGTAGATGGGACTAGAGAAATGTGTTACTGTGCCCAACTTATATTTCTTATTATTTCACAAATCTTAATAAAACTCACAAAAAGGGAGCTGGGCATGGTGGCACACGCCTGTAATCTCAGAAGCTCAGGAGGCTAAGGCACAAGGATCACGAGTTCAAAGCCAGCCCCAGCAACTCAGTGAGGCTCTCAGCGACTCAGTGAGACTCAGTGAGCCCCTGTCTCTAAATAAAATATTAAAAGGGATGGGGGTGTGGCTTAGTGGTAAAGTGCCTCTGGGTTTAATCCTCATGTTTAAAAAATTCCCCATGTAATTTTAAAATGGTCCAGAGCTGAGAACCGCCAACACAGAGCTTTGAATGTGATACTAAGACTTAGTTCTTATTTTGTTGTCAATAAAAAAACTGAAGATTTATCATAATGAAAGATTTAAGAAAATTAACATATGTTTGTATAAATCTTTCTGGTTCCAAATCTCACTTTCTTCCTTCAAAGAGACCAAATAATATCTGTTCCTTGCTACAGAGAAGAAACTAATGACACCTGTACAAACAGGAGAGTGTAACAGAGCCCAATACACTAACAAGGGAGCCAGGCTGACTTTAAGCTCCTCAGTAAAAAAGGTGGTGTGACCCAGGAATGGGTATCTGTAAACTCCTTACAACAACAGGTCTTACTGGGTACTATGATATTTTACTTCTAAAAATTATTATGATAATTAGCACTTACCCAACATTTTTCCTAATCTTCATAATATTTTAGACACTAACATTTTATACTTCCCAGTCTTTATTCAAAACATTCTCTACTTGGACTCTGTTGTTACATATAATAGTCCTAAGATTTGGTCTTATATTCAAATATAGAATAATGGATATAATTTTCAATTAACCTGAAGCAGAAAAAAACACTTTTATTCTCTTCCATTCATTAATATTATTACTAGTCTCCATGGCTGGTCTTCAATCAAGGAGTCTGTTCATTTACATAATAAGCTAGATCAGGATGTTTACAGTAAGAGGACTCATCAACCCCTCAATTATTACCAGCAATGTACGGTCCTTTAACAAGTTCATCTCTCATACCCATGTTTACAACCATTTCTCTTGTCCACAACAGCTAAATGTCAATCTCCACATAAACCTCCACCCAACAAACCACAGATCTCCTCTCCTCTCTGCCAGTGTTTAATGTAAAATGCTTTATTGAGGGTGAAGGGATATGCATCAAAGTGTCAGTGTGTACTTCCATGAGACAAAGAGAGTGCATATATATATAGCTGAAGGAGTTTTAGGTGTCAGAAAAGTAGAGGTATTTGAAATTAAAGGTGAATTTACAACAGAAGAGATTTGGGGAAATACTTAGTGAGTGCTTAAGTTTAAGAATCTGTTCAGCTGGCATGGTGGCACTCACGTGTAATCCGAGCAACTTGGAAGGCTGAGGCAGGAGGTTCACAAGTTCAAGACCAACCTTGGCAACCTAATGAGGCCTTAAGCAACTTAGCAAGACCCTGTCTCAAAATAAAATAGGGCTGGGGGTATGGCTCAGTGGTAAAGAGCCCCTGAGTTCAATCCCTAGTACCAAAAAATAAAAACAAAAGGCCTGGCTTCAACACTGAGCCCTTTGCCATGAATATTTTTCTTGTCAGTCTACCTTAAACCTAACTGCAACTTCCTATACAGACACGGTCCCCAAACAAAGCAAAGTCAGAATGTCACTTTTACATTTCTAACACTTTTCACAACTCCTGCATCCTTCCTCTGCAATTAGGAGCATGCAGAGAGAAACTGCAGTCATCCAGCAGACCAGTGCCCCATGATGATGCTCTTGAGCTAACTGATTCTTCCTGGAAGAACTTATACTTGATCCTTCCCACCAGACATCTGACATTATTCTTCATACACTGGTCAAATTGCACTTAAAATTGAATAGTCAGTTGCCTCTGGTCAAGGCATTTACAACCACACAAATGCCTATGTTTTCACCACTTCCTATGTAAATAAGAGCCTGTACAGAATTAATTCAAATCAAACAAGGTTAGGGAAAGACACTTAACCTGATTTCATCAAAAATAATATAACTCACTTAACATGTGACCTACAATAGCCTGCGTAGTTGATTAGTAAGTCAATATTTAAAATGCAACGCAACTAACAGGGAATATTAACTAACCCCTATCCAAAGACAACAAAATCAAAGGAGAAAAAGGTACTATCTGACTAATTAAAACATAAAATACATAAATAATTTTTAAGAAGGTACTGTCTGTCGAGGAAGGCTATACACAGGAAACTTGCTATGTTAATATTTCAACCCCACCCAGAGGGAAGCCTTCCAGGGACACCCTCCCCCAAGGAATACACAGATTCCCAGACTTCTCTGCATGGTTCATTTCCATAGACCTATCATTTTACACACATAACCACTCACATGACTTCTAAAAAGATTTCTTATTATCCAACACAGAAAACACCATCAGCTCTGCGCCAAGTAAAGCAAATAGTGAGTCACTCTGAATAAACACTGTGTATCTGAACACACAGGTATCATCAGAAGCCTCTGCAATCCTCACCTGTGCCCTGTGACTGGGAAATTGTTCATTTCAGTTTAATAAAGTCCCAAATTCTGCCTTTTGGTATTTAAACTAACCTCATCTGAACGATTTGTTTCTTGGCTGTGCAGTGCCAAATATGGGCTTGCGATTCAAATTAATACTTTTGAAAACAAGGCTATGGGGAATGTCTTTTTACTTAAGAACACAAGCTATTTCAACATCTTTAGCAAACAGTTGTGGATGCTGCCAAGCATAAATTAGTAATTCTTGTATGAAAATAGACTTCTACTTTAGAAACACTATTACCAGTCCAATTATCACACGTTGCTAAGAGGAATAAGCATTTCTCTTTGATTTTCAAAAACTCATATTTTTCCAATTAATCTTAATTTATAACATTCCACAGTGAATAGATTATGCGATAATCAACTGGAAATCAAGAACCCACTTGGCAAAAAAAAAAAGTCAAACAGCTTAATCAAGTAAAATCAACTTGGAATATTATTCAATTTTGCCACAATCAGAACGCCTGCTGCTTTTCATTTCTACCTCAGACATTTATGAAAAACCCAGCACTGTACTAACTGAAGAATCAAATAAATATAAAAGAGTCTGTACTCTCAAAAACTTTCAATCTCATCTGTACACTTTGGATGTAGTTCAGAATATCATATAATTAAAAACTAAAAATGATACAGACAACTATAGGTCATCAGAGGGGTGAAAATGAGGCTGGTGATAATAAGGAAGGCAATGCCATAGATAAAAACTTGAAGCGAATCCTGAAAAGGACAAAAGATTTGGATGACAGATGAAAAGGAGATGGTACTCTGGGCAGAGTGGGCAGGGGTGAGGTTGGGAGCAGCCCCATGCAAAGGAGCCAGAGATGAGCATGTCCACTGGAAAATCACAGAAGCACCTCAGGGAATTTAACTAAAGCCTGGCGAGCAGGAAGGTGAGGACCAGTGCAGTCAGACCCACAGACAGTGGCTTAATGCAAAACCACGAGAGCCTTAAAGGCTTCTGAAGGGTGAGTTACATGATAAGAGTAGTGTCTTCATCAGATTATCTGGAGGTGATGCACCGAGTGGCCTGGAGAACAAAACAATGGCAAGGAAAAGGCAATACCTCAGAAAAAGTATCCTCTGCCTTTTTTGAAAAAAAAAATACATATATATATATATATATAATACACACTATAAAAAGGCAGGATGAAATAAGCACAAAAAAAATAAACATAAAGAAATCTGAAATATTAACAAATAGTCAAACTCTCCCAAAGGTCTGCCTATCTTGAAACCAAAAGATTCTTGTTTGGAAATTGGCACAAACAATGACTTCTTTGACGAGAAGCTACAAACCACAGAGTAAGGTGAAGAGTGCTCCCCTCTTTCCTCTCTGTCCCCTGATTCCACCGATGGGCACTCCAGAGGAGCTGCAGGCACACATCCCACCACATCCTACAGTAGTACACAGTCACCAACCCCAAGGAGAGATGCAGGCCCCAGGCTCCACTCCTGTCCTCCTCAGAGCAGCAGTTTTTCTCCATTTTTACTAAATCCCCCCACTTAGGATTTCACTATTTTAAACATTCAAGACCCCTAGCCCATTCCCTATTATTTCTTGGAAAATGTCCTAAAACAGTTGTGATCAGAACCTAAAGAGTGAAACCTGCTGCGGGGGTGGGCGATTTCCCATTCAGCACAACACCCTAATTTTATTTGGCTGATATTTTTCTTGTCATCTTGAACACTTCTAAGAACAAGTAGGGACATAAGTACATACTGTAACCAAACACATAAAATGTTTGTGCCGCCCAGGAAATTATAGTTTTGTTTGGAAATCACTGAGGCAGACTGTAACCTGATATTATCATTTTTTCAGCCATGTCCACTCTGTACTCCACTAGTCGGGCAGATTCAGAATTCAATTTGCTTCAATTTTAAATGGACTAGTTTGTTTCTGCTTTGCGTGTGTGCGCATGTGTGTGTGTGTGTGTGTCTGTGTGTGTGTTGCTAGAAATTGAACCCAGGGCCTCACACAGACGAAGCACACACTGTTTTATACTATTTTGTTTTAAATGTCTACTATTAAAAGGCAACTATAAAATCATTTAAAGATATTCAAGGGGCTGGGTTTATGGCTCAGTGGTAGAGCTCTCGTCTAGCATGTGCAAGGCCCTGGGTTCGATCCTCAACACCACATAAAAATAAAATAAAGATATTGTGTCCAACTACAACTAAAAATATACATATTTTTTAAAAAGTATTCAAATTAAACTGCTAAAAGAAGACTATAAAATTATTGCTAACCATATTTTCAAACAACAGGAAATATTTCATATAACTCTATCATAAATTTTAAAACAAAATAGATGGTCCCCAACTTATATCGGTTTGACTTAAATATTTCTTGACTTTGTGATGGTGTGAAAAGCAATACACAATGAGTAAAAATCATACTTCAAATTTTGAACTTTTTAAAAATTTAAATACTGGGGACCAAACCTAGGGGCACTCTACCACTGAGCTACATCCTAGTCTTTTTTATTTTGAGACCTCACTAAGTTGCAAGGTTGGCCTCAAACTGGCAATATTGTTGCCTCAGCCTCCTAAGGATCCAGTGTTATAGGAGTGCACCACTGTAGCCAGCTCAAATTTTCAATCTGGATTGAAATTAGCAAAATGCAGTAGGTCATGCTCTCTTCATTGCAGGACAGAGTCTCCAGCTACATCTCCCAGTCACGTGATCAGCTCCTGGTGGGCCATGTGGTCATAAGAGTAAACAGCAGGTACTCTAGGTGCACTGTGTTGCTCAGCTAGGATGTTTAGTAGTTTAGATGTATTAAATGCATTTTCTCTTTTTTTTTTAATATTTATTTTTTAGTTCTCGGCGGACACAACATCTTTGTTGGTATATGGTGCTGAGGATCAAACCCGGGCCGCACGCATGCCAGGCGAGCGCGCTACTGCTTGAGCCACATCCCCAGCCCTTAAATGCATTTTCAACTTATGATGTGCTCGTTGGGAAATAACCCACAGTAAGTTAAGGAACATCTTTATGTATAAGTTATTACCCTAAAGGAATCTTTAGGTTGTTCAAATTAGCAAAGATGTTTTCTATTAAGTATTATTTTAAATGACAAACACTAAGCCTGGACTGTTCAACGATAAGTTCAATATTCACTGTTTATAGATTTTATCCAAACCTAGTTTCAATAAGTATATTATTTTCTTATAGGTTTGTTTCATTTTTAAGGTGGAATTTCATCATACCTCTGAACTAACACTTTTGGCAAAGGCCACAGATTCATTTATAAGGCAGAAATTGATGAAAAAACACAAGAGGAGGGCTGGGGTTGTAGTTCAGTAGTAGAGTGCTTGCCTCGCATGCGTGAGGCCCTGGGTTCGATCCTCAGCACCACATAAAAATAAATTAAATATATTGTGTACATGTACAACTAAAAAAAATGCTTAAAAAACACAAGAGGAAAAAGATATTCAATTGTCAGAAATAAAGTATAAAATAAATTTCTCAGGAACTCATTATGAAATATTATCCTCTCCTACACAGGAGCAAAAAAGAGAAAACAGTAGCTATCAAAGAAGAAAGCCCTCTCAGAATTAGTATATGAAAATTTTACAACAATAACTCACAATAATCAAGCTGAGTGTTGTGCTTTGGATATGATGTATCCTCCAAAAGCTCAAGTGTGAGACAATGCAAGAAAATTTAAAGGTGAAATGATTGGGTTATGAAAGTCTTAACCTACTCAGTTCATTAATCCACGGACATGGATTAACTGGGTGGTAACTGAAGGCAGGTAGGGTGTGGCTGGAGGAGACAGGTCACTGTGGGTATGCCTTTGGGGTTTATATTTTGTGCTTGATGAACAGAGCTCTCTCTGCTTCCTGATTGCAACGTCCTGAGTTGCGTTCCTCCTCACCACCCTTCCACCATGATGTTCTGCATCATCTCTGGCCCAGAGCAATGGAGTCAACCATCTACGGACTGAGACTTCTAAAACCAGGAGCCAAATAAACTTTTCCTCCTCCAAAATCATTCTTATCAGGTCTTTTGGTAACAGCGAAGAAAAGCTAAATAAAACACTGAGGATGTAACTCAGCAATAGAGCATTTGCCTAGATGTGTGAGACCCTGGGTTCAATCCCCAGTACTGCAACAAAACAGAACACTCACTAAACAATACTTTATCCCTATATATGTGACGAACTGTATTTCAGAAGCAACAAAAGGGTAACACAAATCAGGATAGTGTTAAACTGAACTAGGTTCAGACAGTGGGACGGGACAAGACAGCATAGAGATAAATAGAAGTTACTGCCAATAGTAGTATTTCTGGATTAGATGGCGGGTGCATGGATGTTTATTATCCCTAAAACCGAATAAATGAGGGAGAGAAGAAAGTACTACAAAAAGATCAGTGAGCAACCAGGGCAATAGTCCAGGGGAAGGTGAAGACACACTGGAGAAAAGCATCACACCTGAGATATCAGGAAGTAGAAATGACAGGACTGGGTAATTGGTTGGATGTGGGGACTAGAGGAGAAGGAAGACTTATAAATGATTCTCAGATTTCAGGTTTAAGAAACTGAGTGGACAGTGGGATCATTTCATGAGAAAGGGTTCCACAAGTTTATCATGTACTGCATGAAGCTTAGGGTGACCACTGCAGTTGTCTCCCTCATATCTAATCTACCCATTCCTACCACAGAGTAGCATGTGGTCAAAGTGAGCTTAAACCATTCCCTGCTCCAGAGACACACACCCTGATGTGTTTGAGCTATGAGACACAACACCTCCACATATCTGACCTAAGGGCACAGTTCCAGGGGGAAGTTCAGCTACTTCTGTTTGATGCCGAGAAAAGGTGGCTCTCTCCCTCTACCTATACCTAAAAAAGGATGTATTTAGTGGCTGCTAGCAAGCATTTCTTGAAGTCAGCCTAAGGGTGAACCTGATAGGAAGGCATAGCTGGAAGCAGAGTAAGGAAATGAAGCCAGGGCTTAATGCAACCAAGATCCAAGGCGGGCCTCCCTCTGGCCCCAGTTACTGTAAAAGCCCATGTAAGCAGCTTTCTCTTCCTCACATCTAAAGACACTGAACTAATACCAAGAGCTGAAACAGAAAGGGGTCTGTAAGTAAAAAGCACTAGAATGTGAAAGTGTCTCAATGCAGAACAGGAAGGCAGATCTCTCCCTCCTGCTGGGAATGTAGATAGTCAACTTCTGCCCCGTGGTTGGACCAGACCACAGGATAACCTGCACTGCAGTGGTGGGGGACCCAAGAGGTGGGAAGAATGAGGCTATCCATGTTTTTGCTAGTTTTTGTGGCTTTCGCCAAGGTTGTACACACAGGTGTTTGTAATGGAACTCTGTATTTTTCAACGTTTTAAAATGTGAAGTGCGTTAAATGTAACATTACATAAAGTATGTGATGTTAAAATGTAAAGTATTTAAAACTCAAGCATTTAACAAATTAAATCCTCAGAAAATACTATTTCTGGAAGGAAGTCTCAGACCCCATTTGTTCCTGTTGTTTTAGGGTCTTTTTTTTTTTAAAGAGAGAGTGAGAGAGAGAGAGTGAGAGAGAATTTTTAATATTTATTTTTTAGTTCTCGGCAGACACAACATCTTTGTTGGTATGTGGTGCTGAGGATCGAAGCCGGGCCGCACGCATGCCAGGGGAGCCCGCTACCGCTTGAGCCACATCCCCAGCCCCCAGGGTCTTATAATCTATTATAATAATCAGAAACCATTTGGCAAAAAAAAAAAAAAAAAAAAGAATATAAATTTGAAAGTGAGGAAAGTTAAGATTAAATAATATTTGCCTTCAATTTTAACCTTGAGGAATTATGAAATACAAAACCTGACTCAGTTGAAATAACTAGGTAATCTGCACAAAGGGACTCTCCAGCCTAAATAAATTGACCATTCAATAAAAAGACTAATACTTGAAGTATTTAACAACATAATGCTCTGATTTTCTAAAAATTCTGATAAACAGATCCTTTCTTTTTTCCAGTATAAGAAGGTCAATTTTAGCTGGACATGGTGGCACACACCTGTAATCCCAGGGGCTTGGAAGGCTGAGGCAGGAGGATCACAAGTTCAAAGCCAGCCTCAGCAACCTGGCAGCGCCCTAAGCAACTTAGTGAGACCCTCTCTCAAAATAAAAAATGAAAAGGGCCAGGAAGGTGGCTCAGTGGTTGTGTGCCCCTCGATTAAATCCCTAATACCCCCGCTCCCCAAAAAAAGAAAGCAAGCCAATTTGGTTTTTTTTCCTAATATTTTTAGTTGTAGATGGACACAATGCCTTTATTTTATTTATTTGTTTTTATGTGGTGCTGAGGATCGAACCCAGTGGTTTACACGTGCCAGGCAAGTGCTCTACCACTGAGCCACAGCCACAGCCCCAGAAAGCCAATTTTAAATGTCTAGAGAGTTAAATAAGTTCTTATCATATGCAGATGTCAAGGTTAGTGAAGACAGGATAACAGATTCTAATACCCATGGTCAAAGTGTTAAACATATGGACTTGAATATCACCAAACTCACCCTCCTACTCGTCACTCACTCATCTTTCTGGATTTGCTAGTGTTTTCAGCGTGCTCATCTACCCATCTGTCTTCATCTGGTTGACTGTCCAGTTATTCTTTTTGTCTTTTTCTGCACGTGTCCAGTTCTCTCTGAATCCATCCCAGGATATCTGTGTGCCTTCTGCTCCTATGTTTCTATCTTTTTACTCTTCCTTTCCTCCATTCTTTAGCCATTTGCTATGGTCTGAATGTCTCTGTCACATGAGAGCATGAGAAGGTGGGGTATTTGGGGGGGGGGGGGTGATTAGGTCTTGGGAGTGAAGCCCTCATGAATGGGATTAGTCCCCATATAAGAGGCCAGGCTGGGGAACATAGCTTAGTTGGTAGAGTATTTGCCTCCCATGCACAAAGGCCCTGAGTTTGAGCTCCAGCACCAAAAAAAAAAAAAAAAAGAGGCCCCAGAGAGATCCCTTGCCCCTTTCACCATGTGAAGATACAGCAAGTTGTCATCTGAGAGCCAGAAAGCAGGACCTTACAACATACAATCTCTCCCATGTTCTTGGACTTCCAGCCTCCACAACTGTCAGAAATATATTTCTGTTGTTTATAAGCAACTGTGTTTATGGTGCTTTTTTTTCTATTTTTTATTGGTGCATTACAGTTGTGTATAATAGTGGAATTTGTTATTACATACTCATACATACACACAATGTAACACTATAATTTGGCCAATATCATTCCCAGGTACTTCCTTTTCTCTCCCCTCGGCCCTCCCCTTGGTCCCTTTCCTCTACTCTACTGATCTCCCTTCAATTTTCATGAGATACCCCACCCCCACCTTTCCTTTCCTTTACCTAACTTCCACATATGTGAGAAAAAATATACAACCCTTGACTTTCTGAGTATGGCTTATTTCATAATAATTTCATAATTATTTCATAATTTTCCTGCACATGACATAATTTCATTCTTCTTTATGGCTGAATAAAACTCCACTTTGTATTTGTACCATATTTTCTTTATTCATTCATCCAATGATGGACACCTAGGCTGATCAGTTTAACATATTTTCTTACAGCAGCTCAGACACCATAGTATTTAACTTGATGTGACTATTGAATAAAAGTTTTTAATCCCTGCTTATCATTTTTAGATAGTAGATTCTTTTTTAATATTTATGTTTTAGCGGTGGTTGGACACAATACCTTATTTTATTTTTATAAGGTGCTGAGGATCGAACCCAGGACCTCACACACGCTAGGTGAGCACTCTATCGCTAAGCCACAATCCCAGCCCAGGGAGTAGATATTTTTATTTCTGACTTTTTATAAAAGTGCTTCTTAAATTGATTTGTGTTGTGACCCCTTGAACTGACATACTCAGTGGGTCAGTGTTATGATAAGGTGCTGCTTACTCATCACAGAATAACAATTTTCACTAAGGGTTCTTATCCTCAGATAGTGTAAAATTAAGCTTATGGATTCACTGATCTACTAAAAAGTGACATTAGGATTCTGGGACTCATGTCTCTAGGATATTCTGATTTTAATAATACAAATTTCCTTTAAATAATTTTCTATTAAATATCTATAATATATAATCAGGTAACATCTTATAAACATGTTGTACATTTAGTAACTATCTAATTGTGACCTAACTTTGATATAAAGTTTTACTTTGATACAATTAGTTTCATCACTAACTCACAGAATTTTCACTGTTTAAAGTATAATTAATAACATTTTACAAAGGTATGAACTCAAAGTAAGCCTATAGAGAAAAAAAAAATGAAGCAGATAGAATTAATCTATCCAAACCAAACAGCCAACAGAGTAACAGAAAGCAGACATATGAGCTCTCAGCTCCTGGAATGTAACTGCTAGCTTCTGCTTCCATCCTGCATGATTGGTTTAGTTTTCTTTTTCATAACATCAACTTAATTCTCTAAGAATACAAGTGTTTCAATCATTTACATTTTAATTTGGGATACATTTAAATAATTTTCTTCTCTTGATGTAAGTTTACCAATGTGCTGCACTGAAAAAAAAAATTTTTTAATAGGTTCCTAGATATTTATAAAGACAAAACAAGATACTTTAGTCCAAAGGCACTTAATGTTACAGATTAAAGAAACGATATCTTAAAAGTCAACTAGAAAGCCTCATAATCACACTCACAACCTAGATATATGTCACTAGAGAGGGAACAACTAGGTTAAGATATCTGCAATTGAACTCAACAACATGTCAAGCATTGTGATTCTCCTTGATACTAGAGAGCTTAACATGAGGTGCTCCAGGACAGTTAAGTCACTCTTGACTGGATACAAGGGACTTATACTGACGAACTTCCCTTTTAACTGTGATTCTAAGTGGACTAGCCTAAGGCAGTGTAGAAACAGAGCAATGAAGTGACAGGTGTTCCTAGAGTGAAGCAAGTGTGGAAGGTACTACCTGTCATAAGCGGCAATCATAAAGTTGAGGAGGAGGCTGATGGACTGTTCCACACTGATTTGGTGAGTAGAAGGAAGGCGCTTATTCAACTGATAGTAGATGGATGAGATGACGGTTTCCAGGCGGGACACACTGATCTCGGTGCTATGGTCCAGTGTATTAAGGCCATTGTCTCGAAAGGCTTCGATCATGTTCCAGATATCAACCAGATGAACTAAAACATGAAGAAAATAAGCTGTCAACAATTTTAAAATATGGTGCTCCATTCACAACTGGACACTTACATTTATCAACTAGTTTTTTAAGTTTAAAATATATAATCTCAGGCTGGGGCTCAGCAGTAACGCACTTGCCTGGCATGTGTGAGGCACTGGGTTCAATTCTCAGCACCACTTACAAATAAATAAATAAAAATAAAAAATTTCATCAACAATAAAAAATATTTTTTAAAAAATATACACTCTTTAGTCAACAAAGAGAAACACATTCTATGGAATGATAGTCTCAGAAGTCATCAAGAATCCACTATAAACTGGGTGCAATGGCACTTATCCCAGCGACTCAGGAAGCTAAAGTAGGAGAATCCCAAGTTCAAGATCAGACTCAGAATTCAGAGAGAACTTCAGCAACTTAGCAAACTTTGTCTCAAAACTAAAAACTTTAAAAAAACTGAGGATGTAGCTCAGTGGGAAAACACCCATGGGTTCAATACCCAGTACAAAAAAGAAGCCACTGTGGACCATGATGGACCATCTGCACTTTTATATTTGAATAACTGGTGAATTTGAATAACATGCTTGCCTAGCATGTGTGATGCACTGGGTTCGATTCTCAGCACCACATAAAATAAAAAATAAATAAAAATAAAGGTCCATCAACAACCAAAAAATATTTTTAAAAAAATTTAATGGAGGGATCAAGAAATATTCATAATGGGGCTGGGGCTGGGGCTGGGGCTCAGTGGTAGAGCACTTGCCTGGCATGTGTGAGGCACTGGGTTTGATCCATAGCACCACATAAAAATAGAAAACAAATAAAATAAAGGTGTCCACCTATGACTTAAGGAAAACAAATTATATATATTTTTGTAAGAACTTTCGCTCTTTTTAGTAACTTGCTACATTATCTCAAGTCACCTTATTTTAATACTTTAGCCTAGAAACTCTGAGAATATTTTACAACTAAAACTTTACTCTCGGGCTGGGGATGTGGCTCAAGCGGTAGCGCGCTAGCCTGGGATGCGTGGGGCCTGGGTTCGATCCTCAGCACCACATACCAACAAAGATGTTGTGTCCGCCGAGAACTATAAAATAAATATTAAAAATTTTCTCTCTCTCTCTCTCCTCTCTCACTCTCTCTTTAAAAAAATAAAATAAAATAAAAAAACTTTACTCTCTATAACCCTAAGAAGAGAGAAAATACAATAGTAAAACACTAAATGCCTCATGGACCACTCACAGCTCTGAACAATGGTAAGCAGAAAATAAATTTATCTTTTGTCTCTTTTCTCCATGACTTAAGAAGCTGATTTATTTTAAATTTTATTTCCAATAACAAAGCAGCCTTGTACCTGGATCTACTCTCCCCTTGAAAATAACTAAAAAATAACTAAAAACACAGAAACACCATCTTCAGTGCACTGGTGACTCAGGAAGAAAGTACTTGTACTCAACGAGACAGAAGAGACATTTCCTTGATAGTTAGAATGAAACTTGACTTCACTCAGGAGACTGAAACTTCTACCCAAAAGAAAGTTGATATAACTACAACAGAAAAAAGAGGGGATCGAAAACCACATGATCACCTAGATGGACACAGAAAAAGCATTTGGCAAAATCTATCACCCTTTCATAATACACACACAAGTTAGGAACAAAAGGAAAATTCCTCAGCTTGATAAAGGACATCTACCAAAAAAACCACAGTTAATGCTCTCCTTAACTGGGAAAGACAGACGCTCTCCCCTCAAGATCGGGAGCAACACATCTGAAGAATGAGCAACCAAGAAAACAGATACACTGGGTATTATTCAAATTTAAATTTGTGTTTCAAAAGATAACAGCAATAAAATGAGAAGGCAAGGGATGGAAGAAAATATTTGCAAGTCATAATTAAGAAAGATCTATGTCCAGAATACATAAATACTCTTAGAACTCAACCAAAAAAGACAAACAATTTAAATATGGGAAACAGCAAAGACACTTATCCAAAGAAGATATTCAGATGGCCAACAGCACATGAACAGATGCTATACATCATTAGTCTTAGGGAAATACAAAACAAAAGCTCAACGATATACCACTTCACACCACTAGGATAACGATAAATTTTTAATAGAAAACATCAACTGTTGGTAAGGATTTGGAGAAACTGGAACTTTTGTACATTCCTGCATTATTTAGCTGCATTATTCACAAGTCAAAAAGGAGAAATAACCTGAGCTGGGACTGTACTTCAGTGGTAGAGCACTTGCCTGGCATGTGTGAGGCACTGGGTTCCATTCTCAGCACCACATACAATTAATAAACTAATTAATTAATTATTAATTAATTAATTAATTAATAGAGGCATGCTGTCCATCTACAACTACAAAAAAAAAAATTTAAACATATAAACAACCCAAATGACTACCAACTGATAAATAAACAAAATCTAGTATATGTACAGAATATTATTTGGCCATAAAAAGAACGAAGTACTGATACACGCAGATGAAACTTGAAACCTGCATGCTAAGATTTTAGACAGTAAAGAACACATATCACATGATTTTACTTATATTTATAGTACAGAAATGGAAAATCCATAGAAGAAGTAAATTATTTGTAGCCAAGGAATAGGAGGATGAGGGAACCAAGATAACTACAAATACAACAGGGAGACGAAGACGTCCTGGAATTAGACACTGAGGAGGACTGCACAACTAACTCTCTGAATGCACTAAAACCCACTGAACTGCACACAAGAGTGAATTTTAGTATGAGAATTATATATACCACAATTTTAAAAAATGGTGGAACAAAACATTCCCAGAGATAAGAGTTATCGCATAATGATAAAAGTTTAAATTCAACAGAAACATGTAAGAACTTTTTGTTTACTCCTAACAGAATAGCCTCAAATTATACAGAGCAAAAATGAACACACGCTAAAGAGACACCAAACTCATTCACAATCTTAACAGCAGATACTAATACACCTCTCTTATTTCTAGTACAATCATAGAAAACCAACTCTGGACACAGTGGTTAACCTCCATGTCTAACAAAGTAGGCATAAGGACAACATATGAATCAATGCCCTCAGTGATTAGGATAATACGCAGCTCACAACTCTAACCCCAGCTGCTCAGGAGGCTGGGGCAAGAGGATTCTAAGTGACCAAGCAAGATTCTGTCTCAAAATAAAAATCTTTAAAAGGGCTGAGCTTGTGGCTCAGTGGTGGAGTGCTTGCCCAGTATGCACAAGCCTGTGTTCCTTAGTAGTAGAAAATATTTAAAAGATAATTTTTTTAAATTAACCTTTAAAAATTAAGAAACACCCTACTAGGGAATATTCTTAACCTAATGAAGGCTATCTATCTACAAGGAACCTGCAGTAAATGAACTACTTAATAGGAAATGTGGAAAGCCTGTTCTAATGCTGATAATAAGATGTGGAGGGCTGGGGATGTGGCTCAAGCGGTAGCGCGCTCGCCTGGCATGCGTGTGGCCCGGGTTCGATCCCCAGCACCACATACAAAACAAAGATGTTGTGTCCGCCGATAACTAAAAAATAAATATTAAAATTCTCTCTCTCTCTCATTCTCTCTTTAAAAAAAAAAAAAAAAAAGATGTGGATGTCCACCATCACCAACTTCACTAGACTTGAGGCCTAACCAATAGAAATATGCAGGATAAAGTAGGAAGCAGTAAGAAAGACAAATAAATACAATGGCCATCTACTAGATATGACAAAACTATGCATGCATAAAATCATAAATATCTAAGAAATAAGTTATTAAAATTAATATATGGATCTAAAACAACTGATAGAGGGTAAAAATATATAAGTCACTGTACTTCCATATATCACTAACATACAATGAAATTTTAAAGTGCTATTTATAGTAGTACATAAGTCAGAAAGACTATTGACAAATTCAATGAATGTGCTACATTACTACAAAGAAATCTATAAATATAATTGGCAGAAATTAAAGACCTAAATAAATAAAGGATGGATTTACCATGTTCATAGAGAAAATGTCAATATTGAAAATATGTCAATTCTACCGAACTTGATCTATTTATTCATTCAGTCACAATTAAAATCCCAAGAAGACTATATATTAAAGAAGTGAATTATATGTAAATTATACCTAAAAAAAAAAAGAAAAAATCTCAGCAGTTCTTTGTTTTACTTGAGTTCTAGTAGAAACTGTGAGATTCAAAAATCTGTATGAAAATGAAAAAAAGGCTACAAATGTCCCAGAGAATCTTAAAGAAAAACAGAATGAAGTAGGAAGACTTGCTTTACCTATAAGAAGGCTTATTAAAAGCTATCATGATGGTTACTGTACGGTATTGGTACAAGGACAAAAAAACCCACAAACACAAGAGGTCTCAGTAGATCTTCTCACATACAGACACCACTATGAACATTCTTGCATATTTCTCCTAAGGTGTATGAGAGGATTATTTGGCAATGAAAAAAAAAAGGATAGCTTTCAAAAAACAGGGAGGGGCAATGGAACGTGGATATGGACAAACATAAGGCTAACCCTACTTGTACTGTATACCCACACAAAGTTAAGGGAGAGTGTAGGACCATAAATAAAAGGTAGAACAATGTATCTTCTATTCTGCATTTCCAACTTCACTACCCGAGTTCAGGTTCTCAAAGCTGCACACACAGGATACTATTTCCCAAAAATAACTACGGGAGGAATGACAGAAAACAAGAATTGCTCAAAGTCAGTGGTTTTCAAATACTTTGACTACAACCCACAGAAATATATTTAAACCAATACACACACACACACACACACACACACACACACACACATTCACAAACACTTTTTTTTTACCATAAAAACTACATTCTGATACTTTTCTCTTTCTTTTGTATAACATGTTTTAAGTTGTGACAATAAAACAAGATTTCATGAAGCATCAATGCATGGGTCACAACACATGATTTGAAAAATCATGCTTTGGGAAATCAATGAAGAGAGAAACACAACTTTGATGTAGTATAGCATAAAAAACTTCTTGGAAAGAATTTTAAGCTAGGCTTTGTAAGGCTGAAAGTCTGGTAGACGTTATCAGATGTAATATAACTTGCCCAAGTTGTTTGTTTCAATAAATGGCAAACTAAGTCTAAAACCTAGGTTAAAGAGCTGGCGTTGTGAAGGCATCGATAAATTCCTTAAGGCATATGAGCTACCCAGATTGAGTCAGGATGATATAAACAACCTAAACAGACCAATATCAAGTGAGGAAATAGAAGAAGCCATCAAAAGACTACCAACCAAGAAAAGCCCAGGACCGGACAGATACACAGCAGAGTTTTACAAGAACTTTAAAGAAGAACTAATACCAATACTCTTCAATCTATTTCAGGAGATAGAAAAAGAGGGAGTACTTCCAAATTCATTCTATGAGGCCAACATCACCCCGGTTCCAAAACCAGATAAAGACACTTCAAAGAAATAAAAACTTCAGACCAATATCCCTAATGAATATAGATGCAAAAATCCTCAATAAAATTCAGGCAAACTGGATACAAAAACATATCAAAAAGATCGTGCACCATGACTAAGTGGGATTCATCCCTGGGATGCAAGGCTGGTTCAATATACGGAAATCAATAATGTAATTCACCAAATCAATAGACTTAAAGAACCATATGATCATCTCGATAGATGCTGAAAAAGCATTCGACAAAATACAGCATCACTTTATGTTCAAAACGCTAGAAAAATTAGGGATAACAGGAAATTACCTCAACATGGTAAAAGCTATATACGATAAGCCTCAGGCCAGCATCATTCTTTTTTTTTTTTTTTTAAAGAGAGAGTGAGATTTGAACAACCAACAATAAAAAAAAAAAAGAATGCTGTGAACTGCAAAAGAAAAAAAAAGGTAGAGAGTGAGAGAGGAGAGAGAGAGAGAGAGAGAGAGAGAGAGAGAGAGAGAGAGAGAGAGAGAATTTTTTAATATTTATTATTTTTTAGTTCTCGACGGACACAACATCTTTGTTTGTATGTGGTGCTGAGGATCGAACCCAGGCCGCACGCATGCCAGGCGAGCGCGCTACCGCTTGAGCCACATCCCCGCCCCCCAGCATCATTCTAAATGGAGAAAAATTGAAGGCATTCCCTTTAAAATCTGGAACAAGACAGGGATGCCCTCTCTCACCACTTCTATTCAACATAGTTCTTGAAACACTAGCCAGAGCAATTAGACAGACAAAAGAAATTAAAGGCATAAAAATATAGGAAAAGAAGAACTTAAATTAGCACTATTTGCCGATGACATGATCCTATACCTAGCAGACCCAAAAAGTTCAACAAGAAACTTGTAGAACTAGTAAATGAATTCAGCAAAGTGGCAGGATATAAAATCAATACCAATAAATCAAAGGCATTCCTGTATATCAGTGACAAATTCTCTAAAATGGAAATGAGGACAACTACTCCATTCACAATATCCTCAAAATAAATAAAATACCTGGGATTCAACCTAACAAAAGAGGTGAAAGATCTATACAGTGAAAACTACAGAACCCTGAAGAAAGAAATAGAAGAAGACCTTAGAAGATAGAAGGATTTACCTTGCTCATGGATTGGTAGAATTAATATTATTAAGATGGCCATATTACCAAAAGCACTTTACAGATTCAATGCAATTCCCATCAAAATCCCAATGACATTCCTTGCAGAAATAGAAAAAGCAATCATGAAACTCATCTGGAAAAATAAGAGACCCAGAATAGCTAAAGTAATTCTAAGCAGGAAGAGTGAAATTGGTGGTATCATGATTCCAGATTTCAAACTATATTACAGAGCAATAGTAACAAAAACAGCATGGTACTGGCACCAAAACAGGCTGGTAGACCAATGGTACAGAATAGAGGACACAGAGACAAATCCACAAAATTACAACTACCTTATATTAGACAAAGGTGCTAAAAATATGCAATGGAGAAAGGATAGCATCTTCAACAAATGGTGCTGGGAGAACTGGAAATCCATATGAAACAAAATGAAATTGAATCCCTTTCTCTCACCATGCACAAAAGTCAACTCAAAATGGATCAAGGAGCTAGGAATCAGACAAGAGACTCTGCGTCTAACAGAAGATAAAGTTGGCCTAATCTTCATCACATGGGGGCAGGCCCCAAATTTCTTAATAAGACACCTATAGCACAAGAGTTAAAACCAAGAATCAACAAATGGGATGAATTCAAACTAAAAAGTTTTTTCTTAGCAAGAGAAATAATATGTGAGGTGAATAGGGAGCCTACATCCTGGGAACAAATTTTTACCCCTCAAACATCAGATAGAGCTCTAATCTCTAGAGTATACAAAGAACTCAAAAAATTAAACAACAAAAAAGCAAATAACCCAATCAACAAATGGGCCAAGGACTTGAACAGAAACTTCTCAGAAGAGGATATACAATCAATCAACAAATACATGCAAAAATGCTCACCATCTCTAGCAATCAGAGAAATGCAAATTAAAACTACTCTAAGATACCATCTCACTCCAATAAGAATGGCAGCCATTATGAAGTCAAACAACAATAAGTGCTGGAGAGGATGGGGCGGGTGGAAGTACACTCATACATTGCTGGTGGGACTGTAAATTTGCAAATTGGTACAGCCAATTTGGAAAGAAGTATGGAGATTCCTTGGAAAGCTGGGAATGGAACCACCATTTGACTCAGCTATTCCCCTTCTCAGACTATACCCAAAAGACCTAAAAAGAGCATACTACAGGGACACAGCCATATCAATGTTTATAGCAGCACAATTCACAATAGCCAGAATGTGGAACCAAACTAGATGCCCTTCAATAGATGAATGGATTAAAAAATGTGGCATTTATACACAATGGAATATTACTCAGCATTAAAAAATAACAAGATCATGGCATTTGCAAGCAAATGGATGGCATTAGAGCAGATTATGCTAAGTGAAGTTAGCCAATCCCTAAAAAAACAAATGCCGAATGTCTTCTCTGATATAAGGGGGTGACTCAAAACGGGATAGGGAGGAAGAGCATGAGAAGAAGACTACCACTAAATAGGGAAGAGAGGTGGGAGGGAAAAAGAGGGAGAAGGGGAGTTGCACGGAAGATGGAAGGAGAACCTCATTGTTATACAGAATACATATATGATGTTGTGATGAGAAAAAGAAAAAAAAAGTGTGTCACATTAGATTGGATAGAGAGAAAGGACGGGAGAGGAGGGGAGGAGTAGGGGGGATAGGAAGGGCAGCAGAATAGAATAGACATTATGATTGATGTATGTACATTCCATGTATGTATTATATGTCAAAATACATTCTGCTGTCATGTATGACTAAAAAAATAAAATAAAAATAAATCGTATGGTTAAAAAAAAAAAGAGCTGGGGTTGTAGCTCAGTGGTGCAGCGCTTGCCAAGCACGTGTGAGGCACTAGGTTCGATCCTCAGCACCACATAAAAATAAATAAAATAAAGGTATTGTGTCCATCTACAACTAAAAAAATACAGAATAAAAAATAAATAAAGTCTAGGTTAATGTTCTTTTCATTATATATTATTATTTTTCATTAATAGTCCCTCTCTCCCACCACCATATACATAAGAAAAATATAATAATTCATACAACAGTTCATCTTCACGGAAATTAAGAGACTACATACATATATACACACATATATCCACCTATACTTTATAGTGCACATGAAAGCAATTACTTATCAAAAGGTTAATTTTTTATATTAACCTTAATCAAGAAAATTCCTACTACATATTTACCAAAACATCGATGTTTTTCTTTTTCCCCAGAAGCTGATAAATCGTATTAAAGTTTGTTTAACACATTTCTTTAACATTAGCAACAAGGAGAATTCAATTTTCATGCTTAAAGAACATTCACCATCATGCCAACCTCAAAACATTCTGTTCAACATTCTGGGGACACAGGAGTAAAATGACAAGTTCTTTCCATTATAAAGCTTATATTCTGATAAATACTTGCAACAAAAAGAATTCAATTAACATCACAATGTGTCCAAAAGATATTAAAATATTTTACAACATTGATAGCCCCATCTGCCCATCAGAGAAATGAGAAGAATGACTTACGGTTGCATCGTTTCTGTACAAAGCGTAATTTGCAAGCTGTTCTGTAAGTTGATAATCGTATGACATCAAAATTCTGTGCACCTGAAAAAAGGGCAAAAAAAATGTTCAACTGGATTTACCACTGAATTTCTTACACTAGGAAGTGGGGCTCCACCGCGTGACCACAGCACCCAGCGGTCAGCCAGGCCTTCTGAGAAAGCCAATGTGCAGGGAGAGTGGGAGACACTTCCTCCCCTTCCCACTACAGGCAGGACTCTGCCAGCAGCCTTGCCAACATCACCCTTAGGTTGGGCTAAGTAAGCTGAGGAAGGCTGGCTCACAACTTGAGGGACCCATGCAATCAGAGAGGGGAGCAGGTGGCGTTGCAGGTGGAAGAGCAGGAAGACGCAAGCCTCAATTCAAGAAAGCTAAATTCCAGCCCCAAAAAATCGAATGTGACGCAGCCACACTGCATATTTCTTCTCAGCCTTGGTGTCCTCATCAGCAAATCAAGGGGACTGGACCAGCTGACCAGTAAGCCTCGTTTCCAGGACTGTGGGAACCTGTACTTTCCTAAATATGGCCACAGGGGTATTCCCAGAGCTGTGCTTTATGTACTTCTAGTACAACATCCCTCCCCTGCACTTGAACAGGAGACTGTAACTGATCAGAATTCAACAGAAGTGGAGGTAGGTGATAAGACACAGCTCAGCTTGCCCCTGCTCCGGCAGGATGCCTGCCCTGGGAACCCAGCTGTCATGTTGTGTGGAAATAGAGACCGAATGGCCAGTAGACAGGGGCCACAGAGCACAGTTCAGACGTAGAGGAATGGAGTCCATGCACCAAGACACTCTCAACTGCCAAACCTGTGAGTGAGTGAGTGAGTGAGTGAGTGAGCCTTAAAAATGACTCAGCCCTGAGCTTTTACCTTCTAACCAAGACCTGGGACATTCAGAACAAAGTCAACAAGTCAGAACTGGATGTCTATACCCACAAAACTAGAAACAAAATAAATGATCATTTAGGGTGACACAGTCATAGTAACTAGAATGCCACCTAAAATTATATGTCTACAAATTAAACTTTATTCTCACTATATAATTTGCTGTAAATAAAGTCTCCTTTGATTTTAAGGTCATTTCAGATAGGTTTGGTCTCCAATTTGAGTTCCTTATTTCATCTATGCTGCCTTTATAATTCTTGACTCACTAAGGAGAAACTGAACTGGAATAAATTATCTTCTACAGTATTCATAGGCATCGCTCATTTCCACTCCACAGTATAGAAGGAGAAACAGGATTCTCCAGGTTCTTGGGGAAAGTAATTGACCAAAAGTAAAATATTTCTTTTAATCTCACTTCTATCAACCTTTACCTTAATGCCATGATTAAAATTATTTCTTCTACACCTGGTTCTCACAAAAATTTCTATACTTCTATACCATTATTATGTAGTCCTACTTTTTTTGAGATACAAAAACTTCTTGTTTGGTAGTGCTGGGGATTGAACCCAGGGCCTTGTGCATGCAAGGCAAACACTCTACCAATTGAGCTATATCCCCAACGTGAGATACAAAAGCTTTATTTAAGCGGGGCACAGTGATGCATGTCTGTAATCCCAGCACTTGGGAGGCTGAGGAAGGAGGATCATGAATTCAAAGCCAGCCTCAGCAAAAGCAAGGTGCTAAGTTGAGGATCTGGCTCAGTGGTCAAGTGCCCCTGGATTCAATCCCCAGTACCCACTCACCCCCAAAAAAAATACTTTATTTAAATATGATTTAGGCCAGGCACAGTGGTGCATGCCTATAATCCCAGCAACTTGGGAGGCTGAGGCAGAAGGATTGCAAGTTTGAGGCTAGCCTTAGCAATTTAGCAATGCCCTAAACAACATAGTGAGACCCTGTCTCAAAATAATAAATAAAAAGGTATTGAGATATGGCCCAGGTTTAATCCCTGGTGCCCAAAAAAAAAAGGAGAAAAAAATTCATATACCATACAAATTATTCATAAAGTATACCATTCAATGGTTATTATTACATACACAAAATTGTGCAATTATCATTATAATTGGTTTACAAAATTTTCATCATCCAAAAGAGATCTCTTCCGTTAGCCGTCACTTTGCCTACTACTTAATTGGGTTATCTTACAACCAACTAGAGAGAAGTCACAAGACATATGATTTGCAAATATTCTCTCCCGTTCTGTAGGTGATCCTTTCACTCTCTTGAAGTACAAATGTTTATCATTTAAGTCCAATTTATCTATTTATTCTTTCATCATCTGTGCTTCTGATGTCATATCCAAGAAGATTTACACCTGTGTTTTTTTTTTAAGTTTTTTTCTCTTGTACTTAGGTCTATGATTTTTAGTTAATCCGATATATAGTGTGAGGTAAGGACCCAAATGCATTGTTTCACATGTAGTTACCAAGTTTCTCCAACACCCTTTGTTCAAAAGACTATTCTTTCCTCATTGAATGATCTTGAAATCCTTGCCAAAAATCAATTAACCAGGGGCTGGGGTGGTGGCTCAGTGGCACAGTGCTTGCCCAGCATGTGTGAGGCACTGGGTTTGATTCTCAGCACCACATATAAATAAATGAATAAAATAAAGGTCCATCAACATCTAAAAAAAGAAAAAGCAATTAACCACCACTGACTCTGGTGACATAAGCTTGTAATTCCTGCAACTCAGTAGGCTGAAGCAGAAGGATCACAACTTCAAGGCCAGCCTCAGTAACTTAGGGAGGTCCTAAGTAACTCAGTGAGATCCTGTCTCAAAAAATAAAATATGAAGGACTAGGGATGTAGCTCAATGGTAAAACGCCCCTGGGTTTAATCCCCAGCACCAAAAAAGAAAAAAATAATAATCAACTGACCATAAATATATGAGTTTAATTCCAGACTTTCAATTCTACCCTCTTAAACGTCTCCCAAAGGCCCATGTGTTAAAGGTCAAAGTCTTTGAGATGTCACTGTGGTATAGTCATTAAGAGGTGAACCCTACAGGCCAGGACATAGCTCAGTTGGCAGAGTGGTTGCCTTGCATGCACAAAGCCCTGGGTTCAATCCCCAGCACCAAAAAAAAAAAAAAAAAAAAAAAGAGGTGGGAAGTCTTCAACTCATGGGGATATGTCCTCAAAGGGGCCGATGGACCTTGGTCTCTTCTGTCTTTCATTTCTGACCATATGAATGGCTTCCTCTGCTGTCTGCTTCTACTATGATGCACCATTTCACCAAAGACTCAAAAATAATGAGGCCAAGAGATCATGGACAGAAACCTTCAAAACTATGTGCTGGGGCACTAAGCCACATCCCCGGCCCTTTTTACTTATTTATTTATTTATAAGACAAGATTTTGCTGCTACATTTGCTCCTTTTTTTCCTCCACAGTTGCTCTTTTTAAAATTGATTGTTCCAGGTATTCTGTTACAACGATGGAAAGCTATGTGTCTATTCTTATGGAGGAGCACATGACCTAGATTAATATAACTTTGCAGTAAGTTCTAAAGGCAGAACATGTGAGTCCTCCAACTTTTTTCTCCTCTTCCAAGATCATTTTGGTTCTTCTAGGTCCTTCAAGTTCTCATATGAATTTTATAATCAGCCTACCTATTCTGCAAAAAAGCCAGTAAGGATTTTTTGATCCTGAAATTGAATCTATGAATCAATTTAGGAAATATTGCCACATTAACAGTATTAAATTTTCCAGTTGATTAACACAGAGCATCTTTCCATTTATGAGGTCTTTCTTAACTTCTTTCAACAATGCATTGCAGTTTTTAGCACACAGATTTTATAACTCTTTTGTTAAATTTATTTCTATTTTCTTTTACTCATTTAGCTTCTAAATATATTACCATCTCAACCTAAATATTTTAAATAGGGACCACTAAATATTAATTAATCAAAAGCAAACCAATGGTTTAAAGAAACAATGTTGACAAATGTAAAAGTCCATTTAATAAATAAGGTGTCATTAGATCACTACGTTAATTTTAATCTCTATTTTTATGAAAGATTTTAATGAGAAATATTGACAAAACAAATGAAAATAACTAGGAGAAGAAAGTTCTCATTCCCAGTTCAAAAAGAGAAAGATTACCAGTCTGGTCAGACTGCAGGGCATTCATTAGGCCATGTTTGCCTATGAGGCCATGTTTGGAGGAGAAAGTCAGTGAACTTGGTATAACTTGTTCCCTTCAGACTCTGGGGCAATCAGAGTCAGATTTGGGTACTTCAAAAAAATGAAATACAGCAAATATTACGTAAGTCCAAAGCTAAGTAGTTTTGGAAAATGAGAAAGCTATATGCTCTAGCCAAATGTGTCAGAGATCTCTACCCTAAAGTTCCAGGTACTGGTGAAGAATCAAGTGTCAGTCTCCTTTCCTTTGCCACTGTTCTTGTGAAAACGCCCCACTCTAAAACCCAGTAGAAGAAGGTTCAGACAGTGAGATAGCCCAGGATTCTGCAACTGTAGGGAGTCCTGGTCACGATACCACTTTTAAAGATCTAATAGCAGTCACATGCCAAAATAATTTCTGAAAGTAAGATATAATCAATACCTTAGAAGTTCATCAAAACTTTGTTGTGCCAACATTCCACCCACCAGGTTCCAAAACTTCCCACATGTCTACCTGCTTCTGGATTTTTTTAAAAAATATTTAGTTTTTTAATTGTAGTTGGACACAATACCTTCATTTTATTTACTTATATGTGGTGCTGAGGATCGAGCCCAGGGCCTTGCCGCTGAGTCAAAGCCCAGCCCCTGCTTCTGGATTTTATAAGAATCCTCATCCACTGCCTCTAGGATAGCCTTCACTTTTTTTTTCCCTGGGGATGTGGTTACTGGAGATCTAACTCAGGGATGCTTAATCATGAGCCACATCTCCCATTTTTATTTTTTATATTGAAACAGGGTCTCACCAATTTGCTTAGGTCCTCATTAAATTGCTGAAGCTGTCCTCGAATTTGAGATCCTCCTGCCTCAACCTCCTGAGTTGCTAAGATTACAGGTATGCACCATCACACCCGAACAGCCTTCCCTTTTTTTTTTTTTTTTTTAATACAGGCTGAATATCCCTTATCCAAAACTCTGGGGACCAAAAGTATTTCAGATTTTTGAGCTTTTCAGATTTTATCAGTTGTGCATCTCTAATGCAAAACTTTTTTTTTAATCTTTTCGTTTTGTATTTTTAATTATACACAACAGTAGAATGAATTTTGACATACATATATACATGGAGTATAACTTACCATTTTTGTGGTTGTACATAAAGTGGAGTTACACTGGTTGTGTATTCATATATGAACATAGGAATCATTCTGCTGTCTTTCCCATTCCCATCCTCTCTCCCTTCCCCCCATTCTCCCCATCTAATCCACTGAACCTCCACTCCCACCCCCACCCTATCCCCCGCCTATTGTGAGTCAGCATCCACACTTTCAGTCTTTGGTTTTGGGGGATTGGCTTATTTCACTTAGCATGATAGTCTTCACTTCCATCCATTTACCAGCAAAGGCCATAATTTCATTCTTTTTTTTTTTTTTAGAGAGAGAGAATTTTTTAATATTTATTTTTTAGTTCTCGGTGGACACAACATCTTTGTTTGTATGTGGTGCTGAGGATCGAACCCGGCCGCATGCATGCCAGGCGAGCGCGCTATTGTTTGAGCCACATCCCCAGCCCCATAATTTCATTATTCTTTAAGGCTGAGTAATATTCCATTGTATATATGTACCATATTTTCATTATCCATGTATCTGTGGAAGGGCACCCAGGTTGGTTCCATAGCTTAGCTATTATGAATTGAGCTGTTATAAACATTGATAGGAAGGGCAGCAGAATAAAATAGACACTAGTATTGCTGTATGTATATACGTTGCCGTATAACCAATGTGATTCTGCTACCTGTACACTTGGAAAAATGAGAAATTATACCCCATTTGATTCAAATGTATGATATGTCAAGATGATTGTATTGTCATGAGCAACTAAAAAAAAAAACAAAACAAAACAAAAAAACATTGATGTGGCCGTGTCACTGTAATATGCTTATTTGAAGTCCTTTGGGTATATGCAAAGGAGTGGGATAGCTGGGTTAGATGGTGATTCCATTCCAAGTTTTCTGAGGAATTTCCAAACTGCTTTCCAGAGTGGCTGCACCAATTTGCAGTCCCACAAGCAATGTTTGAGTGTGCCTTTTCCCCCATATCCTCGCCCACATTTATTGTTACTTGTACTCTTGATAACTGCCATTTACTGGAATGAAATTAAAATCTCAGTGTAGTTTTAATTTGCATTTCTCTAATTTCTAATAATGTTGAACATTTTTTTTCATATGTCTGTTGACGTATCATATTTCTTCTTCTGTGAAGTGCCTATTCAGTTCCTTAGTCCATTTATTGACTAGGTTATTTGTTTTTGTGGTGCTAAGTTTTTTGAGTACTTTATATATCTTGGAGACTCATACTCTGAGGTGCCATTGGCAAATATTTTCTCCCATTCTGTAGGCTCTCTTGATTGTTTCCTTTGCTGTGAAGAAGCTTTTTAGTTTGATACCATCCCATTTATCAATTCTTCATCTTACTTCTGTGCTTTAGGAGTGTTGTTGAAGAATTTGGATCCTAAGCCAATATGATGGAGACTTGGGTCTACTTTTTCTTCTAGCAGGCGCAGGTTCTCTGGTCTAATGCCTAGGTCCTTGATCCACTTGAGTTTTGGGCAGGATCTGAAATAGGGATCTAATTTTATTTTATCACAAATGGATTTCCAGTTTCCCAGAACCATTTGTTGACGACACTACCTTTTCTCCAATGTATGTTTGTGGTGCTTTTATCTAGTATAACTATATGTATGGATTTGTCTCTGTGTCTTCTATTCTGTACCATTTGTTTTCATTCTGTTTTTGTGCTAATACCATGCCATTTTTGTTAATATAGCTCTGCAATATAATTTAAGGTCTGGTATTGTAAGGGTCTCCTGATTCACTTTTCTCGCTGAAGATTACTTTGGCTATTCTGGGCCTCTTATTTTTCCAAATAAATTTCATACTGCTTTTTCTATTTCTATGAAGAACATCACTGGTACCTTAATAGAAATTGCTTAAATCTGTATAGCACTTTGGGTAGTATGGCCATTTTGACAATATTAATTCTGCCTATTCAAGAACATGGGAGATCCTTCCATCTTCTAGGGTATTCTTCAATTTCTTCCTTCAGTGTTCTGTAGTTGTAAAACTTTTTTTTCTTTTTTTTTTTTTTTTTTTAGAAATTTTCCAGATATCCAACATTTTCTTTTTTTTTAAGAGAGAGTGAGAGGAGAGAGAGAGAGAGAGAGAGAGAATTTTTTTAATATTTATTTTTTAGTTCTCAGCGGACACAACATCTTTGTTTGTATGTGGTGCTGAGGATCGAACCCAGGCCGCATGCATGTCAGGCGAGCGCGCTACCGCTTGAGCCACATCCCCAGTCCCCAAGTAAGCTCTTCACCAAACAGGAGCAATATGAGAGCCCTGGGAATCCCAGGAGTACAAGAGAAAGATGGAAAAAGGACAGGAAGGAACTAACCCTTCCTTCTACATTACAGTTCTCCTCATTCATGGCATGGGCTGTACGTTGTATAGGATAACAAACCCCAAGAAGAGCATAGTGACAAATGGAAGAATTTTATTAAATCTACTTGTATCCAAAACTTAAACTCCTATGGGAAACGACAGTCTAGCAACAAAGGAAAACAGCATTGAACTACTTGTAAAACCCTCTCCTTAGAAAAGTCTTAATTGGGCTCGGGATGTGGCTCAAGTGGTAGCGTGCTCACCTGGCATGCGTGAGGCACTGGGTTCGATCCTCAGCACCACATACAAGAAAATAAAGATATTGTGTCCACCTAAAACTGAAAAATAAATTTTTTTTTTAAAAAAAGTCTACAATATACTAAGATGTTATTTGAGATACCAGCCTGAAGCTTATTCTCTTGACGCTTCCTATATTTCCTGTAACTATATTTCCACTAAAAAAAAAAAAATGTAGTTCTATTCCATTAAAATGTTGAAGAAATATACACCCCAAAATGCTATTTTAGTGCACTACAATTGCCTCCTTTGATTTCAGGGCAGAGAGAGTTCTTAGGGAATAACAAATGTGGAAACCAGATCAACTTT
Source organism: Spermophilus citellus (assembly GCF_964194105.1). Taxonomy (NCBI): domain Eukaryota; kingdom Metazoa; phylum Chordata; class Mammalia; order Rodentia; family Sciuridae; genus Spermophilus; species Spermophilus citellus. The sequence goes on along the minus strand of NC_138193.1, from coordinate 96,818,369 downwards.
AAAGCCTTTTTATCAGTAAGGAGACAAAAAACAAATAATAGTGAGCCAACATGAGTGTGTGGTAGCAGAAGGCAAAAGAATGAAACACAATATGGTAACTGTGATCACAACAGAAGATAATGAGTCTAAGGGTTAATTAATATCACCTGACCATAAACATTCCCCAGAAAAACAAAGAGAGATTCCAGGCCCCACTCTAGGTTACTTACTGAATCAAAATCTGGAGGGAGGCAACTAAAACCTTCATTTTTAGCAAGTGCCCAAGAAAATCTTACAATTAAGCCAAGTTCAGAAAACAGTTTTAGCCCAACTAAAAGGCCCAGTTCATGCATTCATTTCAAATTGCACCTCATACCCACTCCAACCAGGCTGGACTACATGCAATCACCCAGCGGTGCCACGGCCTCTCGTCTTTGGGCCTTTGCAAGTGCTACTGCCTTAGCCCTTTCTTCACCTCATCAACAGGCTATCAGCCTGGACATCGTTTTTCCCAGGTCCTTCCTGGGCCCCCATGATTCTCCCATCATAGTCTCTAAAAATGGTATGGTTACCTACCTAAGGAGAACTATACCAACTAACCTAATAAGACTAATAAAAGAGTACAGAAAGATCAATAAGTTAAAATTGACATACTAAAATCAACCCAACACCTAGATGATACACCCAAGTGACTATCAGGCAAGTGACTGGCACCCACAGAAGGTAATTACACTGGAGTGTCAATTGATATTACTGGGAATGAGGAAATGGGGCTTCCAACAATGGGTACAGTGGCCACCAATGCACCCCTTCCTGCGAAGAAAAAGGGGAGGCTCACAAAGCCACACTTAGCAAACAACTCCCAGGCTGACTGAATCCTTGAGTTTGTTACAGAGAATAACTAATATAAGGAGCTGGAGTGATAACATTCACTAAGCAGTAGAACCAATTCTTTGCAGAACTACTTCACAAATCCTCACATTCATTCATTCATATCTGTCTCCCTCCACCCCCCTGTGCTCATGTTTATTTATATAAGGCACCTGGGCACTATTTAGTATCAGGAGTCACTGTATCTATTTATTTGGTTTCCTTCATTGTCTGCTTCCCTTTGCAAAATAAAACACGAGCCTCACAACTGAAGTCAGGAATTGTGTTTTATTCTCCCCTGTCACCTTAGCACCCAGAACAGTACCTGGAACACAGTGCATTCTCAATAAATGGGCCAAAATTGACTGGGAAAAACCCCTTGCAGGGCAAGCAGGAGATGATTGCCAGATGAAGTTCAGGCAACAGTATTAACAAAGGCACAAAGGCATGAAGCAGCATGATCCAGCCACAGAAAAGTCAGTAAGCATTGCTGGGAAACGATGTGATGTGCAGTGCTCAAGTCTGGATCTCAAATGTGTCCCAAAGGTCCATGTGCTAAAATCATGGTCCCCAGCTTGACACTCCTGGGAGGCCATGGAACTAGAGGCCATGGAACTAGGGGAAGGTCTTCCAGTTGCTACAGGTATGCCCTCAAGGGGAGAGTGGGGCCTCAGCCTCTTCCTGTTTCTCTTTTGAATCCCAGTCCTGGATAAGCAGCTTTTCTCCACCATAGGGTCCCCACTATAATGTGCTGCCTTGCCCCAGACCCAAAAGGAATGAGCAATAGACTAAAGCCTCTAAAACTGAAAACCAAAATAAATATTTTCTCTTTAAAAACTGATTATTCTGGGGTATGTATTACAGTAATGAAAAGCTGACTAACACATAAGGCATGTGAAAGAAACTGGGAACTTGTGAACTAAGCAAAAGAGAGAACTAAGACATGTTTTGGAGCTAGGACTTTCTCATAAAGGTAATAAAAAGTAACCAAAGGGATTGAAGCAAAGATGTGGCACAAACTTATACAGTTCAACCTTGCACACATAAATAGCAAACTTGAGAGTCAAGTCTGGAAGAAGGTATAAGAAACACATTGCTTCTATTCAGAAAAGCAATAATGACAAAAAATAAATGTAGTAAACACATTCACTGTTTACTACTCACTATTGCTCGGGCACTGTGAAAAGTGCTTTATCCTCATTGTCCCACTTAATCTTCAAAATTCTATAGAGTCAGTACTATTCCATTTCATGGATAAGGAAACTGAGACAGAGACAGATTAAATAACTTGCCTAAGGTTATATAGTAGGTAAGAAAGACAATACCCTAGCCAAGCAGCCTAACTGCAGAGCCTGGACTCAAAGCTTCTGTGGTTTGAGCAACAGACAGATTCAAGACTCAGTTATAACCAGGCACAGTGGCACACACCTGTGATTCCGGCTACTTGGAAATCTAAAGCAGAGGACTGCAAGTTGGAGACCACCCTCCACAGCTTAGCAAGACCTGCCTCAAAATAAAAAAGGGCTGGGATGTAGCTCAGTGATAAAGCACCAGTGGTTCAATCCCCAGTACAAACACACACACACACACACACACACACACACACACACAAAGACTAACTTATAAGGTAAAATTCAGCTGTACTCTATGATTCCTTTGGAGGCAGAAGATGAGGTGACAAAAAATACCTGGCTTGAATGACAAACAATTAGACTCAAACTATAAAAGTCCTTGAAGACCACCCAGGCACAGCAAATGGTAAAAATTTCTTCTCCACCATATCTAACAAGAATCACCTAGCCTGCGGTTGACAGGACAACATGGATATAGGTTGAGCCCAGCTTTACCTCCTGCAACCATATTTCCACTGAACTAAAATATGTACAGTTGAAAGATCTTCTGGGACCTTATCCATTGATTTTATACTGTGATACACAGAATTCTAGAATTCTCCCAAGTGCTTCAGGGCTATTCTAGGCTGGGATTCTGCCTCCCCTCTCCTGCTTTAACCATGCAGTACCAATTTTGTAATATGTTGATAGTCCTTTTAAGATTTCATTTGAAAAAAAGTAAAAAATATTTTTAGGGCTTCATACTCACTGGTCCAGACCAATAATCCCATATCATGGCAAAGGAATCTGAGTTGGTCACGGTCACAAAGACAAGTCGTCACACAGCAAAATAATCTTTCAAATACTAAGAACAGTCCCTTGCTCTCTGAAATCTTTCATTTTTGTTGTTTTTTATATAAAAATATACTTTTTTCACAGATTTTGAATTGGAAAGTACAGTTCATTCATTTCAGTTTTCCCATCAGCTCTAGCTACTAATCTAACACTATTACCCTAACTCTCTACCTTAGGGTTGATATCTAGTGGAAGATAATTTATATAATGTATTAATCATTAACTACTTACCACCATCTACAAGCTCATGGTAACAACAAAGTTACAGCAAGAGGTCTAAACTAACTGGTGCGACTTAAGATCACAGGTATTCCAGGTGACATTATTATTTATGACGGTACTTACGAAAGCAACTCAAATCAATTTAATTAAAATGTAAGTTCTGGCTTGGAGTCCTCCAACTCCCATTCTTCCATTTCTACAGTTGTGATATAAATCTTCTGATTAAAGCTATGACTGATCATGAGAGGAAAAAAAAAGACTCAACACTTAGGAGGACTGGAGACTCACGCATTTCTATGAACAGCTGCCTCTTCTCTGCCCCGGTCTTCCGCTTGTTCCCACCTTCCTCAATCATCCTAGAAACAAAGAAAGACACAATAAGCTACTGTATAATTGAACAATTAGAACAAGTGCACATCATTCTGTTGTGAAGAGTTACAGGAAACCAGGCTGAATGTGTACATTTTAAGACTGAATCAATAAAAATAAAGTGGGAGCCTGATGTATGAAAAGATAAACCATTGTCACTTTATTTGAGAACTTCTAAAATATTAAACAGCCAATACTTAAATCAGTTTATAAACATGATGAAAATATGGGGTTATGCCTTATTTCTAACTTAACTATTTTCTCTGTAGAGTCCTGCATCAGCTGAGACATTGTGTCCCATATCACCACTGTTTTGCATAAACATATTACTAAATATAATTTAGAAAATAATATAATGAAAGGCTATAATAAAGAACATAACAGTCCATCTATACTTAAAAGACATAGATAAAAACATTGTTTGTATGTTAAACAATATTAAACAAAAAAGGTATTCATTCCCAAACCCAAAGAGCTCCTAAATATAACTTTTCTATTACATAATAATAGCAGTTTATGTTGACAGATTCAGGCTATGCCAGACACTTGTTAAAACTCTTTACATGCATTGAGCTACGCAAGTTGGTGCATGACTGTGGTCCCAGCTACTCAGGAGGCTGAGATGGGAGGATCACTTGAGCCCAAGAATTGGAGGTTAACCTAGGCAACACAGTGAGACTCAACCTCAAAACAAACAACAACAACAAAAAAACCTCTGTGACATTTACTCCAGTATGTGGTTGACTGAGCTACATCCCCATCCCTTTTAATTCTTTATTTTGAGACACAGCCTAAGTTGTCCAGGATGGTCTTGTGATCCTCCTGCCTCCGACTCCTGAGTAGCTGGGATTATAGGCATGCACTACTGCACTCAGCTGCAAATGAAAGTTTTATTGGAACACAGTCACAATAATCCATTTCTATATGGTCTAAGGCTGCTTTCATGATGCAACAGCAGACTGGAGTAAATGTCACAGAGAGCATTTGTGTCACAGAGAACATTTGGCCTTCCAAGTCTAAAATACCATTGTCTGTCCTTTTACCAAAAAAAAAAAAAAAAAAAAAAAGTTTGCCAACCTGACCTACAGCAATAATAATTAACACCGAATTACTGCACATCTGGCTATAATTAAGATACTATATCTCCACTGTCACAATGACAACAATCATCCCACAATGCTCCACAAAGTAAGATTCACTCCTCACTGCTAAAATAGCATTCGAACTATTCAAACTCCACTAACCATTCACTGGACAAATATTTATTGAGTAGTTCTTATGTGGCATTTGTATGAATGAAAGACAAAGTCCTCACCTGCATGGAGTTTGCATTCATGTGAGAGGATTAAATAAAGTAATTCATTAGACAGCACCTGGCCTAAACAGGCACAGGTCGAAGGCTAGCTGCTATTATTATTACAATTATTATTACCACTACACAGGTAATTTATAAATCTAGTGTGGGAGCATCTCATTTGTAATTAATGAGAAATGAAATTTGATTATTTTAAGAAAGTTTTTGGCTTCTAAAACCAATAAAGCAGAAAATAGACACTTCTGAAATTTACTTATCTGAATTGACAAAATATATCTTTAAGTCCCACAGACAATTATCACAAACCTGAATCAAATAACACATAAAAATATCCATCAAAGGGATACCATATGAAATGGTCATATCACATCTATAAGGAACAAATATTGTTAAAAACACCTGTTCTATTGCCTAGTGTGCTTGAGGCCCTAGGTTTGATCCCAAGCATGCAAAAACAAACAAACATACATCTGTTACATAAACTGGGCTTTAATTTTGTTACTGTTTTGAAACTACCTAGTCGAAAAATTACAAATTCAACTAAGTATATGCTCTCAGCTGAGGCAGGCAGGAAGAAGACACACAGGGAAGAGTAGGGGGAGGGGAAAGGAAGAGGGAACACTCCTTCAAGATGGGCAATTACACCCCTGTCCCTTCTGCAGGAGAAGAAAGCAAACTGCACTTCACCACTGAGTCGAAGTTCCCTCTGGCCTCCAAAGGTAAACACCCCCAGGCTGTGTAATGATAAGTGCTTTTCTTTCTTCAAAAAGAGGCCCTGAACAAAAGCCAACTGCTGGGCCTGATGATCAACTTCAGAAGTAACCATTTCCAACAGGAAGAAAAAAACCTGGCCATGCTGGACTTACGGACAGAATTCTAGGTTAACCTTTGTTAAGAAAATTTCAAAAAAGTATTTTCATGCATATTAGATTTTCCTCTTACTGATTTCAGAAAAAAATAACTCCAAGTAAGAGTTGACTCTATGAAAAATAATTAAACACTATTCAACTACAGAGATACTCCTGATACTCCCACTTCAGAAACAAGGTATCAAATGTTTTAATTACTTTAGGAAATTATACTCTTGTGATGATTTTCTGTATGGTATGTAAAACTATTCATAGTATTTAAAAATCCTCAGGCTGGGGTTGTGACTCAGCTCCTCTAGATAGAGTGCTCTTCTAACTCCTGTGAGGCTCTGGGTTCAATCCTCAACACCACATAAAAATAAATAAATAAATAAAGGTTTTGTGTCCAACAACTAAAAATAAATATTTTTTTTAAAAATCCACTAAATTTGGCCTATAACGTAAAACTACAATTAGTTCTTTTAAAAATAATTATTAAGGGCTGCAGCTGTAGCTCAGCGGTAGAGCGCTTGCCTAGCATGTCAAGGCCCTGGGTTTGATCCTCAGCACCACATAAAAATAAATAAATAAAATAAAGGTACTGTGTCCAACTACAACTAAAAAATAAATATAAATAATAATTATTAGTAGTAGTATTATTAGTATTATTACTATTACTATTATTATTATTAAACTGGGTAGTCCCAGCTCTTGGGAGGCTGAGGGAAAATCATTTGAGTTCAGAAGTTCCAGATCAGCCTAGGCAACATGGTGAGACCCCATCTCAAAAAAGGAGGGAGGGAGGAGGGAGGAGGGAAAAAACAAACCAACCAAACTGCTTATGATGTATCATGTGGCAGAATTAGAACACCAAATTTTACTTATAGTTCAATTACTTAACAGTTACATGTGTATATAAACAAAGATGAGAAGTAAATTTCAAAATAAAACCACATTTGTAGCTGAGTGCTGTGTGCACACCAGTAATTCCAGCAACCCTGGATGCTGAGGCAGGAGGATTGCCAAATTCAAGGTCAGCCTCAGCAATTTAGCGAGGCCCTAAGCAACTTAGCAAGACCCTGTCTTAAAATTTAAAAAGGGCTGGGGATATGGCTCAGTGGTAAGAGCCCTGGATTCAATTCCTAACACACACACACACACACACACACAATTTGTAGCCCACAGTGGTGGTAGACACCACCACTAAGGCTGAGGCAGAAGAATCACAAGTTTGGGCTGGGGATGTGGCTCAAGCGGTAGCGCGCTCGCCTGGCATGCGTGCGGCCCGGGTTCGATCCTCAGCACCACATACCAACAAAGATGTTGTGTCCGCCGAGAACTAAAAAAATAAATATTAAAAATTCCCTCTCTCTTTCTCTCCTCTCTCACTCTCTCTTTAAAAAAAAAAAAAGAAAGATGAAAGTAGAAAACAATAAAATTTAAAAAAAAAAAAAAGATTTAATTTGGTGCTGTGTTGCTTGGCAATCTTTAGAAAATTAAGTATATTTTATGTTTGTATTTACATTAGGTTTTTTTTTTTAAAGAGAGAGAGAGAGAGACAGAGAGACAGAGAGACAGAGAGAGAATTTATTAACATTTATTTTTTAGTTCTTGGCGGACACAACATCTTTGTATGTGGTGCTGAGGATCGAACCCGGGCCGCACGCATGCCAGGCGAGCGCGCTACCGCTTGAGCCACATCCCCAGCCCCTACATTAGTTTTTTTTTTTTTTAAGCATTTTTTTTTATATTTATTTTTTAGTTCTCGGCGGACACAACATCTTTGTTGGTATGTGGTGCTGAGGATCCAACCCGGGCCGCACGCATGCCAGGCGAGCACGCTACTGCTTGAGCCACATCCCCAGCCCTACCTACATTAGTTTTTAAATGTTTAAATGAATGCTTGGAGGCAATAAGAAAACAGACACTCAAACTGTCAGTGCATGTATACTGACACAGCATTTTGAAAAGTAATAGCTACTAAATTTTTAAATGTATACTAACTTTATCCCAGTAAAAATGTGTAAAGATATGTTTATTTGCTTAAAAAAAAAAAAGGAAAGATAAAGAGAGGAGGAAAAGGAAGAAGAAGAGAAAAGGGAAGGAAAAGGTCGAAAAGGAGGAAAGGAAAAAAGGAAAATTCCTTATGAAGCTGTTTAAGTAACTCAGGATATACAATGAAATCACATAGAATGCAAAAGGCAAGGTGAGCAAATCCCACTTGTGAATCTTGAAACAGCTCAGTCAAGGCAGAATGAAGGGCTAGGGCTGGGGTTTTGGCTCAGCAGTAGAGCACTTGCCTGGCATGTGTGAGACACTGAGCTGGATTCTCAACACCGAATATAAATAAATAAAATAAAGGTCCATCAACAACTAAAAAAAATTATAAATAAATAAATTAAAGGGCAGAAGAACACAGTACGACAACACAGCAGATGCTGCCCTACCAGTCCAGGTTCCCTTTCACTGTTCTGACCTGAACCAGACCCCAGTGGCTGAGGTGCTATCTTCCCACAGCTGCTGCTTCTCTAGAAAACTGCCCTCCACTGACTGAATGTTCCTTAACAAAGAAAGGCCTGGAAAGCTAACCCCTCCCATGGGGGGGCAACAGGCAGCTGCAGCAGATCTGAGGCTGATCTGAGGCAGAAGCACTCATCTCCAGCAAGTTTGGATCCTGGTAAAATGGGGTGAACACATACAATCTTATCCACTAAATATAACTATAGGAGCTGGGGATGTGGCTCAAGTGGTAGCGCGCTAGCCTGGCATGTGTGCGGCCCGGGTTCGATCCTCAGCACCACATACAAACAAAGATGTTGTGTCCGCCGAAAACTAAAAAATAAATATTAAAAATTCTCTCTCTCTCTTTAAGGAAGGAAGAAAGAAAAGAGATTAAAAAAATAAATAAATAAATATAACTATAAAATCTGCATAGAATACATGATGGAGTTAATCAAGATCTACTAATTTGCCTTTTTTCTCTCTTGAATCCCCAGACCTAAAGTCAATACAGCCAGGACCCCCAAACAGTATTGTGGTACAAACAGAAAAAGTCCAGGAGAAAACCCTTTGGTTCTGCTCAAAGGGAAGAAAAGAGATATAAAGCACTGAAAGAGTGGGAGAAATTCCCCCAGGTTTTTTCCTCTCCATTCTCTCCCACAACAGTCCACAGATAATCTCAGAGAAGGCAACATGGTAGGAAAAGCTGCTGGCACTAGAAAACTACAGGGGTCAAAAATGTGGGAAAAGAAAATTAAAGGCACACAAATTGGCAGGGAAGACATAAAACTGTCTTTGTTTCATAGGTGATATGATTATCTATGCAAAAAGTCGAAGACAAAAAACTCCTGGAACTAGTAAGCAATCACAGCAATGTTGCAGGATACAAGGTACATATACAAAAGTCTATCACCTTCCTATATACTAATGAACAAGTAGAATTAAAAGGACAATAGCACAATAAAAATAATAAAGTGAAAATAAAACACAATCCACTTACATTAGCACCCCAAAAAATGAATACTTGGGGGTATAAATTTAGCAAAACATGTAAAAATTAGTATGAGAAAAACTATAAGACTCCAATGAAAGAAATCAAAGTAGAATTGACTAAATTAAAATTAATTCCATGTTCATAAATAGGAAAATTAAGTATTATCAAGATGCCAGTTCCTCCTAACTTGATTCCAGTTTTAATACAATACAAATCAAACTCCCAGCAATTTATTTTGTGGATGTTGACAATCTGATTCTAAAGTTTATACAGAAAGACAAAGACTGTGAACAATCAATGCAATATTGAAGAAAAGGGTGGAGAAATGAGACTACATGGCTTCATGACTTACTATAAAGTTACAGTGTGGTATTGGTTTAAAAAAATAGAAGAAGAAGGGGGGAAAATCTTATCAAGAGAACTGAAAAGAGTCCCCAGAAATAGATTCACATAAATACTATTAAAAAGGAAATTCAGCGGAGGAAAGATGGTCTTTTCAACAAATGTTACTGGAAGGACTGGACATCCACATGCAAAAATATGAATCTAGACAGAGACCTTATACCCTTCACAAAAATTAACTCAAAATGGATCACAGGCATAATTTTAGAACATGAAACTACACCAACTCCTCAAAACAACGCAGGAGAAAATCTAGATGACCTTGGGTGTGCTGCTGATTTTATAGTGATAACATGACTGGAATGATCCATGAAAGAAGTGATAAACTGGACTTCATTAAATTTAAAAAGTGCCAGCTGGGCATGGTGGCACACACCTGTAGACCAACCTGGGCAACTTATCGAGACCCTGTCTCAAAAATTAAATTTAAAAGGGTAGTGGGTGTAGCTCAATAGTAGATGTACAAGGCCCCAGGTTAAATCACTAGTACTGCAAAAAATATATATATTTTTTTCCAATTATTCTTAGAAGTTCTGCTTTGCAAAAGATACTGTTAAGAGAATGGAAAGACAAGCCACAGAGTAGGACAGAAAATTTGTTAAAAAACATATCTGATAAAGAACTGTTGTCCAAAATATAGAATTATTAAAATTCAATATAAGAAAACAATCTGATGAAAAAAATGGGCAAAAGATCTAAAAAGACACCCCACTAAACGAAACATACATGGATGGCAAGTGTGCATCTAAAAAGCACTCAGATTCAATGTGTCATTAGAGAAATGAAAATTAAAACAAGGAGACATCACTATACACTTGTTAAAAATGGCCAAAACTGAGAACCAGTGTTCTCAGTAAACATCAAATGCTGAGAAGGATGCAGAACAACAAGAACTCAATTCATTGCTGGTGGGAATGCAAAACGATATATACTCACTTTGAAAATATCATAGTTTCTTAAATAACTAAACATGACTATTACCATGCAATCCAGCAATCAAGACTCCTTGATATTTACCCAAAGGAGCTGAAACATATTCATTCAAAAACCTGCACACAGATATTTAAAACAGCATTATTTGGAACCAAGATTTCCTTTAGCAGGTAAGTAGATAAATTATGGAATGTTATTCAGCATTAAAAAGAAATGAGCTATCAAGCCATTCAAAGACAGGAAGAAGTAGGGCTTGGGGGCACACACCTGTAACCCCAGCAACTGGGGAGGCTAAGGCAGGAGGGTCTAAAATTCAAAGTTCATGGCCAGCCTCAGCCACTTAGCAAGACCCTCTCTCAAAATAAAAAGGGTTGCTGATATAGCTCAGTGATAGAGCATCCCCAGTACTGCAAAAAATAAAAGATATGAAGGAACTATACAAATATATGACAGTGCTTTGCCCCCATCCCCCACACCCCCCCACACACACACACACACTACAAAGCATTCTGAAAAGGGCAAAACTATATATAATCAGTGGTTGCTGAGATTTGGGGGAAGGCTATGAATCAGCAGAGCACAGAGGATTTGTGGGGCTGTTGAAACTACTCTATATGATACTACAATGGTGCATACATGTCTTTATACAATTGGAGCAAATTCACAGAATGTACAACAAAAGTAAACCCCAAAATAAACCATGGCCTTTGAGTGATTATGATATGTCGATATAGGTTCACTGACTATAACAAAAGTACCTCTCTGATGAGAAATATTGATAATTGGGGAGGCTGTGTGTGAGGTGGGGCAGAAAATTTATAGGAAATCTGTGCAATACAAGAAATTGTTAGGGCTGGGGTTGTGGCTCAGCTGTAGAGCACTCACCGAGCATGCAAGAGGCACTGGGTTCAATCCTCAGCACCACATAAAGTAAAATAAAGACATTGTGTCCATCTATAACTAAAAAATAAATATTAAAAGAAAAAAAGAAATTGTTAGCTGAGTTCTCTTCCTCTTGCTACAAAATGGCAGTCTCTCCTACTCAAGGACTATGTAAAGACTTCCTCTGAGATGCAAATTCTCAAAACATAATGTGCCTCCCTGATCCTACCCTGCCTCCTTTACCGCTTCTAGACTAATAACTAGGGGCCAGTCTTGGCATTTTGAAATAAGGAGATAACTAACTATCCCTGCTTCTGGTAGAAAGGACTGATTTACCAAAAGAGCTGCTGAACCTGATATGAACTGGCAGGAACTGGGAGAACATACCTGAAAAGGGATCTTGAGAGTGCTGAACTTGGGGGCCAAGTATAAGACTGGTAAAGAAGCTGAGCATGGTGATCCACACCTATAATCCCAGTGATTAGGGCCAAGTTCAAGGCCAAAATTTTAAAAAAGACCTGGAGATGTAACTCAGTGGTAATGCACCCCTGGGGTATAATCTCCAGAACTGCAATAAGAAATAAGACTGGTGGGGGCTGGGGATGTGGCTCAAGCGGTAGCACGCTCGCCTGGCATGCGTGCGGCCCGGGTTCCATCCTCAGCACCACATACCAACAAAGATGTTGTGTCCCCCGAGAACTAAAAAATAAATATTAAAAATTCTCTCTCTCTCTCTCCTCTTTCACTCTCTCTTTAAAAAAAAAAAAAAGAAAAGAAAAGAAAGAAATAAGACTGGTAAGGAAATGTTGGTTGACATGGGGGGGACTCTCGCAGAACTCAGACTTTAATGTTCCAAAAAGGGCACCTGGAGTCAGTCTGTATGTGCTACTGTGATCACTCATTTAAACCTGAAATAAAGTTTTTAAAAGATGGTCTGTAGAAAATGAGTTGGACCAAAAAAAAAAAAAAAAAAAAGAAAGAAAGAAAAGAAAATGAGTTGAAGATGCTGGAACTGACAGAGTACTAAGGAAAGAGTCAGAAAGAAGGATGCTCTCTCCCCCAAGACCCCTACCTTTTACCAATTCCATGTCCACTGGACTAACTGCAGCTGCCCTCTCCTTTTTTTTTAATTAAACCTAAGACTTTCTCTAATCTCTGGAATTCACCTTGTTTCCTGTATGGCTAGGCCTAAAATACAAATAAATATATATTTACATATATATTATTATAACATATATTTATATATTATATATTTAATATATATTTATAAGTGCATATAAAAATAAATATATAGCTCTACCACCCCATAAAACAATCTTAGCCAGTGACTGATGGAGGTGGTGTATAAATACTACAGCTACCTCACCCTCTCTGAGACACGTTTTACACTGACTCTTGGTGTTCCAGTGGGAATAGGCCTGTCATTACTAAGGCAATGTGCTTTATAACAAACCCCTTATTTGCTATCTTCCCTTTCCTATCTCACTTCACACTCCTCTATTGGTTTTTCCTCCAAAATAAAATACTTGCACTGAAATCCTTATCTGAGTCAGCTACTGGGGGGATTAAGACATCAAGTCTTTTCATTTAACCAAGCTCATAATTCGATTACATAAAATCCAAGTTTATGGGGAACACATAAAAGATTAGTATAATTGATGTCCCTAGATCAGTGCTTTATGTATACTAATATCTGTATCTTTGTAATTCTGCTTTTAACAGTTTCATATCCAGCAAGGAACCAACCAATCCTACTACCATAGCTATTATACGCCCTTGTCATTCTGACATGACCTTTGTAAACTAACACTAACACTTTCACAAACGTAAGCACATCTCTCTACTTCCTTCCACTTGGACTCCTGGCACTCAGCCTTTTCTTAGCCTTACAACTCACAGATGACCAATGGTTCCCTATCATTCCTTTCACACGCCAACTCTAATTTCAAACCCTGACATTTCCTTCCTCATAATCACTCTCATATCCACCCTTTTTTTCCCATTTCAATTGCCAAAATCTTCATGCACATTAATGAACAAATAAAATTCTATGACCTCATGATCTCAGAACTCTCCACTCCCTTTTCCCTGTAGTTTATCCTGCAGCCATACAAAAGTGTATCTACACTAGGTGTATTTACTTAAACTTGTCTAACCTTCAGTGAGTCCTAATAACCCTAGTCAGGCAGGAGCTTCTTTCCACCTAAAGACTCTGAACACAGGCTTAGTCTACAAAGCGACAAGACCAGAGAACAAGCTCTGAGAACGTAAGTAAATCTGAGAGAAGCTAAAATTGGAAGTTGTAGAGGCTATTTGATGTTCTAAACCCAAAACTAAACTGAATTAACAAGTTTTTAAATGTACCACAAAAGCAGCAATCCATGAAATTAAAAAATTGATAAGTTGAATTTTATCAAAATTAACTGCTCTAAGTCTGAGTGTAGTGGTGCACAGCTATAATCCCAGTTATTCAGAAGGTGGGGACAGGAGATCTCAAGTTCAAGGCCAGTCTGCAACTTAGCAAGACCCTATCTAAAAATAAAAAAATTTAAAAGGAATTTAAAAGGGTCGGAAATGTAGCTCAGTGGTAGTGTGTTGCTGGATTCAACCCCTATTACAAAAAAAAAAAAAAAAAAAAAAAATCAACTGATCACAAAAGATACTGCTAGGAAAATGAGAGGACAGACCACAGAGAGAAAATATTTTCAAAACTAATATTTTACCTGAGGAAAGACTTGTATCCAAATAATATTAAAAAAAAAAAAAAAAAAAAAAACTCTAGGGCTGGGGATGTGGCTCAAGCGGTAGCACGCTCATCTGGCATGCGTGCGGCCCGGGTTCGATCCTCAGCACCACATGCAAACAACGATGTTGTGTCCGCCGATAACTAAAAAATAAATATTAAGAAATTATCTCTCTCTCTCCCTCTCTTTAAAAAAATAAATTAAAATTAAAATTAAAATTAAAAATAAAAAAAAACTCTGAAAACTCAAAAATAAGAAAACAGCCCAATTAAAAAATGATCAAAAGATCTGATCAAGAATCACAGCCTTAGGGGTGGGACTGTGGCTCAGGGGTAGAGCACTCACCTAGCCCGTGCGAGGCCCTAGATTTGATCCTCTGCACCACATAAAAATAAATAAAAAAAGGTATTGTGTCCAACTACAACTAAAAAATCAAAATTTAAAAAAAAAGGATCACAGCCTTGGGGCTGGGGTTGTGGCTCAGCAGTAGAGCGCTCACCTAGCATGTGCAAGGCCCTGGGTTCGATTCTCAGCGTCACTTTAAAATAAAAGTATTGTGTCCAACTGCAACTAAAAAATAAATTTAAAAAAAAAAAAAAAGAAGAATCACAGCCTTACCAAGTGCAGTGGCACATGCCTGTAATCCCAGAGGCTCAGGAGACTGAGACAGTTTAAAGCCAGCCTTGGCAAAAGGAAGGCACTAAGCAACTCAGTGAGAGCCCATCTCTAAATAAAATATAAAACAGGGCTGGAGATGTGGCTCAGTGGTTGAGTGCCCTGAATTCAATCCCAGATACTAAAAAAAAAAAAAGAAAAGAAAAGAAAAGAATCACAGCCTTTGGAACAGGAGTCCCCTGTGATTTTCCTTTGCTAGCAATGCAATAAACCTTCTTTTTCCTTTTTCTCAAAAAAGAAAAAAAATCAGATCAAACACCTCACCAAAGAAGATATAGAGATGGCAAACAAGAGAAAAGATGTTCAACAGCATTTGTTATTAGGAAATTACAAATTATAACAATAAAGAGATAACACTATATATCAATATTAGAAGAACTATAATTCAAAAATCCAACAATATCAAATGTTGAGAAGGATGAAGAACACAAGGAACTCTGGTCTACTGCTGGTGAGACTGCGCAGTCACATTGAAAGACAGTAGGCGATTTCTCACAAAGTTAAATGTGGTCCTACCTACGATCCAGTGATTACACTACTAGCATTTACCCAGCTAAACTGAAAATTTACATCCACATAAAAACTGCATCAAATGTTTATCTAACTTAATTCTTTATTGCCTAAAACTGGAAAAAACAAAAAATGCCCCTAAACAGATGAATGTATAAATAATCTGCAGTATTTCCATAAACAGAATATTGTTCATCAATAAAAAGTATGACATATCAAGCCATGAAACAATATAAAAAAGCTTAAATGCATATTACTAAGTGAAAAAAGCCAGACTAAGAGGGCTAATACTGCATGATCTGAATTGTAACACCAACTAAAGAAAACAAAACATTATCAGTGGCTGGTGAGCTTTAGGGGTAATGAAAACTGAGCAGATGAAGCACAGAGAAATTTTTAGGGCAATGAAACTATTGTCTAAGATACTACAATGGTGGATATATGATATTATGCATTTGTCAACACTTACTGAACTCTACAACACAAACAGTGACCCAAATTTATGCAAATCTATATCATATCAAAAAGATTCCAGGATAAAATGCAGACTACAACAAAACAATCCAACTGTATTAGTGTATAAAACAACCTCACTGAAGAGTGGGGAAAAGGTAGTGAGGAAGACATGGAAAGAGCAATTCATCAGCCAACTAGATGCTTGTTCTCTGTAGGACACTGTACCCAACAATGACAAAATGCACATTTTCTCCAAATGCATATGCATCAAGAAAGATCATATCTTGAACCATAAAACAAACATTAGCAAATTCAAAAGAACTGAAATCATAGAAGGTATTTTATCATAATGGATTTAAACTAAAACTCACTAAGAAAAAGACAAATCAATGAAACCAAAACCTGATTCTTTGAAAAGATCAATAAAACTGATACAACAAGACAAAATACAAAAATAAAAGCATACATTACCAACATCACTAATGAAAGAGGGGGTATTACCACAGAATCCATGAACATTAAAACAAATACCAGGGCTGGGGATGTGGCTCAAGCAGTAGCGCGCTCACCTGGCATGCATGCGGCCCGGGTTCCATCCTCAGCACCACATACCAACAAGGATGTTGTGTCCGCCGAGAACTAAAAAATAAATATTAAAAACTCTCTCTCTCTCTCTCTCTCTCTCTCTCTCTCTCTCTCTCTCTCCTCTCTCACTCTCTCTTTAAAAAAATAAAAAATAAAACAAATACCAAACAGAGACATGAGATGGGAGGGAAAGAGAGAGAAAAGGGAAATTGCATGGAAATGAAGGGAGACCTCATTGCTATACAAAATTACATATAAGAGGTTGTGAGGGGAATGGGAAAATAAACAAGGAGAGAAATGAATTACAGTAGATGGGGTAGAGAGAGAAGATGGGAGGGGAGGGGAGGGGGGATAGTAGGGGATAGGAAAGGTAGCAGAATACAACAGTCACTAATATGGCAGTATGTAAAAATGTGGATGTGTAACCCACATGATTCTGCAATCTGCATTTGGGGTAAAATTGGGAGTTCATAACCCACTTCAATCTAATGTATGAAATATGATATGTCAAGAGCTTTGTAATGTTGTGAACAACCAATAAAAAAATAAATAAATTTTTAAAAAAGGAAAAAAAAAAACAAATACCATGAGAATACCATTAACAATTCTGTTCAATAAACAGAAATATGACAACTTAGGTAAAACTAATTGATTACTCAAAAGCTACAAATTACCAAAATTCACCCAAACTTAACCAGATAACTAGAATGATCCTATAACTATTAAAGAGATGAATTTGTGTTTAAGAATAAACTTTTATAAATGGAATATACATACTCAATTCTATAAGATCTCTTCCATAACACAAAAGACAAGGAAATACTTTCCAATTCATTTTGTGGCCAGTGCTACCCAAATACAACACCAAAGGAAGGAAGTACAAAAAAGAAAACTACCAATCAGTGTTTGTGAACACAGGTGCAGAAGACTCAACAAAATATTAGCAAATCAGACTGAGGGTATACAGCTCAGTGATAAAGCACATGCTAGCATGTGTGATGTCCTAGGTTAAATCCCCAGCACCACAGAAAACAGCATCACACACATATACACACAAATACACAAATGCAAATTAAATCCAGCAATGTATTAAAACTTCCTACGGAGACATTAGTCATAAAGAGGGCATAGTATTGGCACATGGATAGCAATACAAATTAATAGAACAAATTGGTCAACTGATTTTCAACAAACATGACAAATTAATTCAGTGGAGAAAGGACAGTCTTTTCAACAAATGATGCTGGAATCAAATTATGATATATTCATACAAATTGTGGAATATCCATAAAATGGAATACTATTCGGCCATAAAAATAATATATTGATGGGGCTGGGATTGTGGCTCAGTGGTAGAGCACTTGCCTAGCGCGGGTAGGACCCAGGTTCGATCCTCAGCACCACATAAAAATAAAGGCATTGTGCTGTGTCCATCTACACCTAAAAAAATAAATAAATAAATATTTAAAAAATAATAATATATTGAGAGCTGGAGTTGTGGCTCAGTAGTAAAGCACTTGCCTAGCATGTGTGAGGAATTGGGTTAGATTCTCAGCACCACATATAAATAAATAAAGTCCACTGACAACTAAAAAAAAATTTTTTTTAAAGAGACAGAGAGGAGAGAGAGAGAGAAAGGAGAGAGAGAGAGAGAGAGAGAGAGAGAGAGAGAGAGAGAGAGAGAGAATCTTTTTTAATATTTATTTATTTTTTTAGTTCTCGGCAGACATAACATCTTTGTTTGTATGTGGTGCTGAGGATGGAACCCGGGCCGCACGCATGCCAGGCGAGCGCGCTACCGCTTGAGCTACATACCCAGCCCTAAAAAAAATTTTTTTTAAATAAAAATAAAAAAGTATTGATGCATGCTACAACATGGATGAACCATGAAAATGTAACAAATTAAAGAAGTCAGTCACAAAAGGCCACATATCACAAGATTCTGTTTATACGAAATTTCCAGAATAGGTAAATCTAAAACAAAGAAATAAATAATTGGTTTCCAAGGATTGGTGGGGAGGAAAATAGGAAGTTACTGCTAATGGGTACAGAGTTCCTGTTTTGGGGTGATGAAAATGTTCTGAAATTAGACACTAATGATAGTTGTACAACTCTATGAATGTTCTAAAAAACAGTAAATTATAGAGTGAATTATACAAATAAACAGAAAAGGGACCTTAGTATAGATAAGCCTTTGGGATTGATCCTAGGTTGTGTGTTGCTGTTGCTCATTCATTCTGACTGTTACATAAGCCTATAAACTACATTTTAATCATCTACTCCCCTGCTGATGGAAATCTGGGTTATTTCCAGTAAGTTTTTTTTTTTTTTTTTTCCCATATTACAGGCCATGTTTACACATTCTTGAACCTGTCTCTTATTGCACAAGGGTAGAGTTTATCTTGGGTGTACACCTAGAAGAGGAACTGCCAATCTGTTTTGAAAGTTCACCTGAGTACATTCCTGTCATCGATGTATTAGAGAGCGTGTGGATTCACATCTCCAATGCTTAGCCCACTGGGTTTAGCAAATCTGGCAAATAGTATGGGTATATGTCAACTCATTGTAGTCTTGATGTGCATTTCTTCAAGTACTTATGATGATGTGCATCTCTTCATGTTTGTTGGCCATGTGTTTCCTTTTTTGTGAAGTGCCTATTTGTCTTTAGCAATAAGTTTTTATTACAGTAGTCATTTAAATGTGTGTGGGGGGGGTTATTTTGTTTTCTTTTTAGTGTAGGGGATATAACCTAAGGCCCAGTAAGCTAGGCAAGCACTCTACTACTGATCCACACCCCTACCTCCCTGCAATTATGTGTGTGCATGCATGTGCGCACAAAGGTACATGTGTGCATACTTTAAAAAAAAAAAAAAAACTGGGGACTGAACTCAGACTCATTCTACTTCTGAGCTATATCCCCAACCCTTTTTATTTTGAGACAGAACTTCTCTAGGTTGGCCTCAAACTTGCAATCCTTCCTGCTTCAACCTCGTAGGAAGCTGGGATTACAGGCATGCCCCACCATGCCCAGCTCCTAAAAAAACATTTTTTTTAATATTTATTCTTAAGTTTTAGGTGGCCACAATATCTTTATTTTACATTTATGTGGTGCTGAGGATCAAACCAAGTGCCTCGTGCATGCTAGGCAAGCAAGCACTCTACCACAATCCCAGCCCCCTAAAAAATATTTTTAAGAACAGATTTTCTAAGTAAAAAAAAAAAGCACAAACAAAAATAAGACTGATAAATTAACCTACATGAGCAATCTATGTATCAAAAGACTCATGAGAAAGATGGTAAGACAAGTCACAGACTAGGAAAGGAGATCTGCAATCAGCATAACTAAATGAGTGGTAATGGCACATATAGCCTCTATGGACTGATAAGAGTCTACTTTTCACCTAGGTGATGAGTATTAGGTGTTTACTATATAATAATTCACTAAGCTATAAATATTTTTAGTATCTGTTTTATTCTATAATTAAAAGCTATGAAAATATAAATTTACCCTATTACACTCATCAAATGAGAAAAAGTTAAGTCTGAAAACTATTATTTATGTAACAAAAATATAAAGCCGTATGAACTCTCACATACTGCTGTTGAGTGAATAACAGCCATTTCAAGCAGCAAAGGCAGTATCTAATAAATGTTTAAAATGTACAAAACTGATCACCTAGAAATGCCCCTTCCATGATTATGTCCTAAAGAGACACATTCAAGAATATTTAGAACTGTATTTTAATAAACACAAAAGAGAAACAACCTAAATGCCCATCATCAGAAAAATAGGAAAATAAAATCCTTGCATAGTTAATCACACAAAAGAATACTCTATAGCAAAGCTACATAGTGGTAAAATGGATCAGTTTCACAATCTGAAGTAAAAAATGTTGCAAGAGAATACATACAAAAATGTACTATTTGGGCTGGGGTTGTGGCTCAGTGGTAGAGTGAGCACACGTGAGGCCCTGGGTTCAATCCTCAGCACGACATAAAAGAAATAAAGATATTGTATACAACTACAATAAAAAAATGAATTTTACAAAATGTACTATTTATACAAAGCTTAAAAGCATGTGCATTAATATAAGCAAGACTGGGACTATGGTGAAACAAGCTAAGTACTTCAGGTACAAGATTTCAGGAAGCATCAATCTCAGAATCACACAAGACCAGGAATGAAGGCCTCCTATGTTGGGGGCCTAGGTGCCTCCTTCATTTCACCCTTAGCCCTGGCTGTACATACATGATATTATATATGAATTATTTATGAATTTATGAATTCATACATATATAGCAAAATATGAAAAAGCACCCAGGAATAATAATCACTAAATTCTACAAAGTGAAGACTGCTAGAGATGAAAGTAAAATCACACGACTATAAAAGGCACTCTACTGGCTATTCTTCATTCATTAGGCTGGATTCTAAGTACACTGTGTTTATACTTGACACTTTTGTATGTCCTATTTCGTTATAAAATTTTAAATCATGGGAGAAAGGGAGTATTTTATTATTGAGCCAGAGTATACCAAATACCATAAACTCTGTGCTTCTATACAAACACACAAGGACTCTCACAAACTCTCTAACTTAACATATTAGTCATCACTTCAAGACTTATGATCAGAGCCTCATTTTTATACTTTGCATTTCACTGACAACAAACTCATAAATAGAAGTATCACTCTGCTTTCTTCTTGCTCTTCAAGTGTGTTTGAATTACTATTTCAATCTTTAGTTGACTCTAAAGCTTCACTCTGTAGTTTCTTTGTAGAATCTTGTTAAGCCATTCATCTATTTGGCAAGGTTCACTTCATTTAAATCAGATAACATAATCTGAAAGATCACTAAGCTATGTGCTGCACTATGTTCTAATACAGTGGAAGCAAACAAAACAGGAAGATCACGTTACAGATGCCCCAGGTTGAGCTGTTCCCACCACCCTCTCAGGCTCCTAGCCTATGCAGGCACTGAGGTGTTTCATCAAACATACAGATGGAGTAAAGTGACAGCCTTCAGGTTAAATATCAGTAAAACTTAACTGCTCGTACTTTCTTGTTACACCCTGCCTAGAGGATCATTTTGCCTGCTTCCTACTTTGGAGACCACTGCTTCTTTAAAAAAAAAAAAAAAAAAAAAAAAGGAGAAAATAGGATTGTGCTAGGCTTAAGGAGCAAATCAGGACTGTGGCTGTTAGAATAAGATAAGGAAATTGAGAGCCTATGTGGTTAGGCAACTTGGCCTGAGGTTACAAAGCTAGTAGTTTGTGCAGTTAGCCAATGATCAAAGCCCATTCTCTTCCCATTGACACATCATCTCCTCCAGGGCAGGCACGTGAAGCCAAGAAATAAGGAAAGAAATCAGGTCCCAAAACTATGTGAGTTAACTGGATCTGGAGGAGAGCACAACAAGAAGTCCTTATACCCTGATCTCTAAGAACACAATGTGTTCCCGAGTTGGACAAAGTCTGCAGGCAGAGGTTAAGTAATTGCTTCAGTTAAGACTACAGGAAGGGGAGATAAAGCTTTGGAAATGTTTTCTGAACATCTCTGCACTGAACCTAAATGTTGAATACCCTTCATTCTGTTGGTTTCTCAACCCTTCCCAGCTCTCAGTTATATCAAAGCATCTAGGTATCAAAAGTTCTTATGTAAGTCAGGCACTATGGTGCATGCTTGCAATCCCAGCTACTCAGGAGGCTGCAGCAGAAGGACTGAAAGTTCAAGACCAGTCTGGTCAAATTGGTGAGACTCTGTACCAAAACAAAAAATAAAAAGGGTTAGGGACATAGCTCAGTGGTAGAGCACCCCTGGGTTCAATCCCCAGTACCACCAAAAAAAAGAAAGAAAAAAAAAAGTTCTCATGTAAATTCACAATCTCCCAGCAAGCCTCCACCAGTTTGTCTCTGGATGTCCACTGATACAGAAGTCAGTGGGGGATGGGACTGGGGTTGTGGCTAAGTGGCAGAGTGCTTGCCTTGCATGTGTGAGGCACTGGGTTCAATTCTCAGCACTGCACATAGATAAATTAATAAAATAAAAGTTTATCAACAACTAAAAAAAAAAAAAAGAAGTCAGTGAAGGCTGAGAATGTCCCTAACAAATACTTCCTTACAACTAGCCAAACTTTTTTGAAAAAAAGTTCACTAACTTCCTTGCTTATCTCAGGAAAATTATCAAGTATCCTTCCTCTAATACTTCTCTTTCAGATTAAAAGAAATGCCACAGGGGCTGGGGATGTGGCTCAAGCGGTAGTGCGCTTGCCTAGCATGCATGTGGCCCGGGTTCGATCCTCAGCACCACATACAAACAAAGATGTTGTGTCCGCCGAAAACTAAAAAATAAATAAATATTAAAAATTCTCTCTCTCTCTCTCTCTCTCTCAAAAAAAAATGCCAGAGAAAATAAGTAGAGATTTTCTCTTGAAATCTGACTAGCATTCTCTAGGTTCCTAATAAAAAATATTCAATAATTGCTCTCCACTACTACACAGAGCTCTGAATAGCTAAATATAACCTCACAGCGCTGTGATAACTATTAAATCTCAGATAAAACATTTAGCACAATACTTGGCACAAAATAAAAACCTAGTATACATCAGCTGTCATTATTGATATTATCAGAACTATTTGATTATGCTAGAGTAAAGAGCATATATTTTATGTATAGATTATAGATTATTTAGTCCAAACCTGAATATCACATTTCAGTCCTGCTTTAACTTATATACAGTGCATTAGTACACAGAAATTCAAAATCAAAATGCATTTTCTTTAAAGACTATGTTTGTTAAAAACGAAATAACAAGTAAATCATATACAACATACCTGTTTCTCTCAGTTAACTATAATGCAGAAAGTTCTGTCCTACTTCTGATATATTTTAAAATATAATAATTTCAACAAATTCCCTCCCCAAAAAAGACCTCGATAAAATTCGACACCCAACATAAACACAAACCAGGAAGAGAGAAAACTTCCTTAAATTGACAAACGACATCTACCAGAAACCTTCAGAAAACATGCTATCAAATAGTGAAACACTGGAAGTTTTCCCATTCAGGAATACAATTAAAATGCCCATTATCATCCTTGCTATTCAACGTTTATACTGGAAGGCCCAGGCAATGCAATATTGAGGAGGGAAAAAAACAACAGGTATACAATTAAGTCTTCTAGTCAAAGTAGTCAGTAAGTAGATACTTTGATGTATCCTCTCTGCTCAAATACATAGTAATAGAAAAAAAATTACATAAAAATCAAAAGACATAAGGTTCAAAAACAAGAAAAGCTTTCACTTGGATCAGAAACAGAACAGATACACGAAGTTGTGAATAGGATGAATCTGTAAGCTTGGGGGACTGAAGAACAGACCAGGCACATACAGTATACAGAGCCATCATGGCACAAAGCAGGGGAGAGTGGAGAACAGGAGACATCTGAGCCAGACTCACTACTGAAAGCCAGGGATGAGGCTAAAGCTGAAAGGAAGCTAAAAAATCTGCTGCAAGTCACTGCCTAGAAATGGCAGTTTAGATAATGTTCTATGCTTAGGAAAGTAATAGGGTAGAAACCCAGATTCATGGCCAAGAAACTGAATCAAAAACAATCTATGAGTGGATCTAAAATAACCCAGTTACCTCCAAGGGGAAAACCTTTGACCCAACATTATCATATCTGTTCTAGACTGGGATCTCAAAGGCCAGCTCAACGTTCTGAAATACTACCACGCAGAGAAGAATGAGCACAGAGATTGGAAACAAAATCAAAAGCACTCAAGCTCACGATGAGTCTGTGAATCAAAACTTCAAAACACATTAAGAAATAGAATGCAGGGCTGGGGATGTGGCTCAAGCGGTAGCGCGCTCGCCTGGCATGCGTGCGGCCCGGGTTCGATCCTCTGCACCACATACCAACAAAGATGTTGTGTCCGCCGAAAACTAAAAAATAAATATTAAAAATTCTCTCTCTCTCTCTCTCTCTCTCTCTCACTCTCTCTTTGAAAAAAAAAAAAAAAAAAAGAAATAGAATGCAGGGGCTGGGGATGTGGCTCAAGCGGTAGCGCGCTCGCCTGGCATGCGTGCGGCCTGGGTTCGATCCTCAGCACCACATACAAACAAAGATGTTGTGTCCGCCGATAACTAAAAAAAAAATAAATATTAAAAAAAAAAAAAAAGAAATAGAATGATAAGAAAAACAACAGTACCAGAAATTTAATATGACTTCATTATGAATGAAGCTTAACTTTACAGAACAGCCTGACGAAGGCTTATTTTATAGTCAATTTAGGGTACCTGGACATAAACGTTTTACATTATTGGGAATGCAAAATGCTACTGTCATTTTGAAAGCCAGTTCACAAGTTTTCTACACAGCTAAACATACTCTTACCATATGATCTAGCATCATTCAAAGTATTTACTCAGGCAAGTTAATAATTTGTGTCCACACCAAAACCTTCACACAGATGTTTATAGTAGTTGTATTCAGAATTGCCAAAAACTGGAAGCAACCAAAATGTCCTTCAGTAGGTGAATGAACAAACTGGTACTTTCATACAATGGCGTATTATTCAGTGCTAAAAAGAAATGAGGTAAACAGATATAGAAGAACCTTCAGTGAACATTACTAAGTGAAAGAAGACAATCTAAGAAAGCTACATACTTATGTGACATTCTGGAAAAGGTAAAACTATACAGATAGTAAAACAATCAGAGGTTGCCAGGGGCTTAGGGTGGGACAGAAAAGAAATGGAACAGGAGGGGCTGGGGTTGTGGCTCAGCTGTAGAGTACTTGCCTAGGATGGGTTCAATCCTCAACACCACATGAAAATAAATAAATTAAATAAAGGTATTTTATGTAACTATAACTAAAAATAAATTTGAAAAAGAAAGAAAGAAATGAACAGGAGGATATTCAAGCAGTAAAATTATTCTTTATGATTCTATAATCACAGTATACATAATGTCATGTAATGATATTAATGATATATGCCATTATGCATTTGTCAAAATCCAGGGAACTGTATAACATGAAGAGTGAAGTAATATGAAGTTCATACATACAAGTTCTAATATGAACTCTAATACATCAGTTAATAATAAATGTATCAATAATGTTCATCAACTGTAACAAATGTACCACACTAACACAAAATGCAGACAACAGGGGAAACTGTACAGGAAAGAGATGGTACACAGGAACCCTTTGCATTATCCAGCCATTTTAGTTAAAGTTGTATTGATCTATTTTTATTCAGTTATGTACACTGTTTTAAAAACACCACTACTGGGTATGATGGTGCATGCCTGATATCCCACAGTTTGGGAGGCTGTGGATCCTAAGTTTGAGGCCAGCCTCAGCAATTTAATGAGACCCTAAGCAACTTAGTGAGACCCTGTATCAAAACAAAAAAAAGGGGCTGGGGATGTGGCTCAAGTGGTAGCGCGCTCACCTGGCATGCATGCGGCCCGGGTTGGATTCTCAGCACCACATACAAAGATGTTGTGTCCTCCAATAACTAAAAAATAAATATTAAAAATATTCTCTCTCTCCCTCTCTCACTCTCAAAAAAAAAATAAATAAAAATAAAAGTCTGGGGAAATGGCCCAGTGGTAAAGTGCCCCCAGTTCAATCCCCCAGTCCATATATATGTACATATATATATGTATGTATGTATGTATGTATATATACACACACATATAATTATATTTATAAATATATATTTATATATTTTATACGTAAAATGGTCAGTTATATATGTATATGTGTGTATGTATGTATGTGTGTATGTGTGTGTGTGTGTATATGTGTATATATCCGGAGATGAAATCTCTGTGCTCTTTCTTCTCTGTGTGGTGGAATGTGTGTGTGTGTGTGTGTGTGTGTGTGTGTGTTACACACATTCCACCACACAGAGAAGAACGAGCACAGAGATTTCATCTCCGGGAATACACAAAAGAATTAAAAATACAAACTTTAACAAACAACATATATATCTTCATAGCATTATTCAAAATTGCCAAAAAGTAAAAATAACCCAAATGTCAATCAACGGATTAATGAATAAATAAAATGTACAAGTACACACACACACACAATGGAATATCATTCAGCCCTAAAAAAGAAATTTTGCTGAGCACAGCAGCACACTCTTGCAGTCCCAGCTCTTAGGAGGCTGAGGTTAAAAAAAAAAAAAAATCGCTTGAGCTCAGTAGTTTGCAGCTAGCCTGAGCAATACAGCAAGCCCCCATCTCAAAAAATTAAAAAAGGGAAATTTTGACATAATATGGATGAAGAAGACATTTTGCTAAGTGAAATAAACCAGATACAAAGGACAAATATTTAGGATTCCACTTAAATGAGGTCCCTAGTACATTCGGATTCATATAGACTGAAAGTAGAACAACAGTTGCCAGGGAATGATGATAGGGGAAGATTTGGGAGTTATTCTTTTGGGGGTAATGAGAAAGTTCTGAAAAATGAATGATGGTTTGGTCGCTAACAATGTGAATGTACTCAATGGTCATAGATATGTACACTTAAAAATGGCAGAAGTGGCCAGGTGTGTTAGCAGGTACCTACAATCCCAGCCACTCAAAAGGCAGAGGCATGAGGATCACAAGTTCAAGGCCAGCTTGTGCAACTTAGTAAGACCCTGTCTCAAAAATAAAATAAAAGGGCTGGAGGTGTAGCTCAGTGGTGGAGTATCTGCCAAGCATGTGGGAAGCCCTGGGTTCAACCCCTAGCACAAAAGAAAAAGAAAAGAAAAAAAATAGTACATTTTATGCTATGTATATTTTACCAAAATTATTTAAAAAGTGCTAGAAAACTAGTTATATGTGTATGCACACAAACACTCGCACACACACTGCAAATTCCATATGGACAGCAAAACTTCTTTTAAACTTTTGGGGAAAAAATTGAGGAATATATAATTCATACCCTGAGGTAAAGAAATTTTTCTTGACCCCCCCCAACACAAAGACAAGCCACTTGAGGAAATTTTTCATAAATATAACATTAAAACTTAAAACTTATTTATAACTAAAGACATTCTCTTTTTTTTTAATTACCACTTGGTCGTGGTATATAATCCTTTTTATTTGATTTATATTTTTTTTAAGAGAGAGAGAGAATTTTAATATTTATTTTTTAGTTTTCGGCGGACACAACATCTTTGTTTGTATGTGGTGCTGAGGATTGAACCTGGGCTGCATGCATGCCAGGCAAGCACGCTACCACTTGAGCCACATCCCCAGCCCTTCTAAAGACATTCTTTTTTTTTTTTTTAAAGAGAGAGTGAGAGAGGAGAGAGAGAGAGAGAGAGAGAGAGAGAGAGAGAGAGAATTTTTTTTTTAATATTTATTTTTTAGTTTTTGGCGGACACAACATCTTTGTTGGTATGTGGTGCTGAGGATCGAACCCAGGCCGCACGCATGCCAGGCGAGCGCGCTACCACTTGAGCCACATCCCCAGCCCGAGAGAGAGAATTTTTAATATTTATTTTTTAGTTCTCGGCAGACACAACATCTTTGTTGGTATGTGGTGCTGAGGATCGAACCCGGGCTGCAAGCATGCCAAGCGAGCGCCTACCGCTTGAGCCACATCCCAGCCCCTAAAGACATTCTTAACAAAAGGAATGGAAAGTCTCAAACTGATAAGATGCATTTGGAACACAAAAATCCATCATAGAATTAGTAGCCAAAGAAACAACTATTCTTCAGAAGTTAAAAGATGCAGAAACTGTGATTTAAGTCTACAAGTGAATATGCTCTGCAGTTAAAAACGGACCATATCTATAAGTAGCAACAAGGTTAAATCACCATCAATTATAATTCAAAAATGTGCACCCCTGTGATCCAGCAATTCCACTTTTCATCCACTGGACAATGGCCATTAATAAGGAGAGGACTGATAACTACAATATAGGACAACATATACTAACATAAGAGATTGTTAAGAAGACTCAGATCCCTATGTTCAACACAAAAATATCTCAACAAAAAAATCTTTTAGGAAAAAGAGTTGCAAAATGAGGTGGACAGTATGATGTCATTCATATAGATAATGTTTTCATATTATCTATATACTCATGAAAATGCATGGAGAAAGATCTGGAGGAAGTACAATAAACTGCCAATTACAGTTCCTATAGAAGACTAAGTAGATCAAGGGGGCTTTTACTCTGTCTGTACCATTCACAAGCAAGGGTGCATCCTGAGCCACTTGAAGAATCACAGCACACAACCACACAGACAGTGATGTAACTCTAGGAGCCACCAGACACAGGGACTCCAATTCAAATGGCATCCCTAAGGCTGGGCAATACACAGCCTGCACAACTACACATCACAGATCTAA
Source organism: Spermophilus citellus (assembly GCF_964194105.1). NCBI lineage: Eukaryota > Metazoa > Chordata > Mammalia > Rodentia > Sciuridae > Spermophilus > Spermophilus citellus. The sequence continues at coordinate 96,789,532 of NC_138193.1, read as the reverse complement.
TATTTGTATAGTAAGAAATATATAAAATGGGAGGCTGACTGCAAACTAGCATGAGGAACTTTCTATACTTTGACTAGAATAGTGGTTACAAAGTACATATACTTTTCAAAACATTCAACTCTAAACATGAAGTCTACATTTTATCATATGTATACTGTACATCAAAAAAGTTCATTTTAAAATAAATACAAATTGCCAGGCACAGTGGCACATGCCTGTGATCCCAGCAACTTGGAAGTCTGAAGACAGAGAATTGTAAATTTGAGACCCGCTTGGACAATTTAGTGACACCCTATGTCAAAAAAAAAAAAAAAAAAAATATGTATATATATATATATATATATATATATATATATATACATATATTTTTTTTAAAGGGTTGGAGATGTACATTAGTGGTAGAGTGCTCCTGGGTTCTATTCCCAGTACCAAAATAATAAAATTAAATAAATATAAATTAAATATTTAAATAAAATACTGGAAGAGCCAGTATTTTATTTAGATATTTATGCTTAAGGAAAGCATTGTATAACATAGGCACCCCAAAGCAAGAACTAGTACACACATGCTGGTACCCTGAATTACACAGTACTAAAATGAAAATTAACTTACTACTTCAAGGCTTACCACACAATGCCAAGTTTCCATAAATAGTACCTCTATTTTTTGCACAAGGAAACTGAGGCCCTGAGAAATTAATAAAAAGACATAAACAGGGCTGGAGATGTGGCTCAAGCGGTAGCGCGCTCGCCTGGCATGTGTGCGGCCCGGGTTCGATCCTCAGCACCACATACAAACAAAGATATTGTGTCCGCCAATAACTAAAAAAAATAAATATTAAAAAATTCTCTCTCTCTCTCTCTCTCTCTCTCTCAAAAAAAATTTTTAAAAATTAAAAAAAAAAAAGACAAACAGCAAGTTGAAATTTTAGGTTCTAAGTCTAATTTCCTAACTGTAAGTGGAAAAGTTGTCTCTCAGGCCAAATTTAGTGGAACCTAAAAATCTTGTCAGCACTATCTTGACTACACAACCCCCTTCAAAGGCAATTCCACTTAAGTCTGATAAAAATCCTCAGAGAACTCATAAAAGGTCAAGTTTTAATTTGGCAGACAAAGTAACCCAACAGGCACTGCAACCCAGGGAACCAAAATAGCAGCTTGGAGCTGGAGAGTCCAATCAAGGCAGAGGACAGGTAAAATTCTGGCCTTGATTTCAGAGCAAGAACACTTTTTTTTTTTTTTTCCTAAGGATCTGACATCCAAATCCAAGAATCGGGATAAAAATGACAAAGTATTCTAGGCAAAAGCGCTCTCTTTCCTCCTCAAAGGACAAAAAAAAAAAAAAAGCCAATGCTAGAAGGATCAGAATAGGATGATCTCAGCAACTATCCCAGGAGCAAGCTTCTCACAGCCAACCTACAAGGAACAAAGTGGTAGCATGGTCACAGGGATGATTCCATCGCCTTTGCCATTACTGTAACATGCCCAGCTCTAAGAACCTACCTTACCTCACAAGGCAAAAGACAAGAGTGTGCGCTTGAGACCATGGTAAGTCCATCAACCATTCCTAACACTAGAATAATTGTTACTGCTCTGTATAAAATGTAGGGAAATCTTGCTTCGTTCATTCATTCACGGCAATGGGCATTTATTGCGCAACTGTTGTGCGCCAGGCCACATTCTGAGGATTTAGCAGCGAACAGTAATGGATCTTAATTCCAGTTGGGAAGGAAGGGAACTTCCTTTCTTTCCAAATTTATTTTCTCCCTCTCCTTTAAATGTCACCCAGAAGAGCCTTCAAAACTTTCCCAAATTCCTCCCACAAGCTTTTCTTGACCTTCCTACTTTATCCCAAAACCAAGCAATTTACAGATCCAATTTTCCAATACTGAGAAAATACGAAAGAGACCTAAAGTGAGTAAGTCATGAAACATAAAATTCAATGCTACTTGGTTATTTTACATGCATACCTTCCCGGCTAAATTGTTAACACCTCGACAGCAAATTATGGTTGTGTTTTATACTATTTCGTGGCCCAGTGCTGATCACGGTTTTCTACGCACAGTAGCGAATCAATAAACGTTTGCTAAGAATGCTAAAAGGTCTCCCTAATCCCAAGGCCTGGCACTGGAATTTAATAGCGAGCATTCGTTAGCTGCATCCTTCCTCCTCTCAGGACACTTTCCAGGTTGGCTATTAGGCGCCTCGGGAAACAGCGTTTGGGGAATAAATTCCTTTCTCTCTGCCAGGGCCTGCCTGCCTCACCTGCCCTCTGCCAGGACCTGCCTCATTCGCCCCCTTCCACACCTAACGCACAGCCTCCTCCTAGCGAGTCTGGCTCAGCAGCATCTGCCCGGCGTCCGCACCCGGCTCCGCCGCCGGGAGCCCACGGCGCGCTTGGGACCCGAGAGACCCCTCCCCAGGGGGGACTCTGTGCCCCGCCGCGCGGCCGGGACTCCGCAGCATCCCCTCGGCTCGCCCCTCCTGGGCCGAGCGCTCCGCGCGCGATGCAGCGGCCCCGGCTCCCAGCGCGCCGTCCCCGCCTCCTCCGCCCCGCACCCAGCAGGCTCCCGCGGTCCGGACGCTGCGCGGGTTCCCTTCCCGTTCTTCGCGGGCGCGAGGCTCCAACCCCGCTCTCCGCTCCCGCAAGCCGCGGCGGCCGCCACGGACTCCGTACCTGGCTCGCTTCCCGGCGAGAGCTGGGGGCGTGGGGAAGGTCTCCAGTGGCCGCAGCCTCCTCCGCCTCGTTCGGCCCGGCCCCCTCAACTGAGGCGGCTGCGGCGCCCGCTCAGGCCCCGGAGCCGCCCCCGCGACGAACGTTCCCAGCGCCCGGCTCGCGCCGTTCCCCGCCCGGCACGCGCAGCGAGCCCGCCCCCGGCGCGAGGGCGCGAGGGCGCGAGGGCGGAGGGCAGGGGGGGTGCGGGCGCGCGCCGCCAGCGCGAGCGCGCGGTCGGGGCGGGGCTTCCGCCGCGCCGGGGAGGGGGCGGGGAGGTGGGCCGCGTTCCCCTCGAGCCCCGCCCCCGCCACCAAGCGAGACCCGCCCCCGGCTCTCCAGCGGGTGTGGGGCGCAGACTGACCTTGCCCCCTCCTGGCCTCTGCAGGTCTGGCGGCGGCGGAGTGGCGCTTCAACTCCACAGGTATCTGCCCCGCCAGGTGAATGCTCTGCTTGATGTGACTACAAGGTAAAGAATGCAAAGAACCATCCCCGTGAATCATTCCTCCGCCCCTCTCTGGGTAATCCTGTCCCGGTGACTTTCCAAATTAACTCAGCAAGCTTACTGAACACCGACTCTGCGCCTAGTGCTGCACCAGGTGCCGTGTGGGTACAAGGTCATGGTCACGGCCCCTGATCTAAGGAGCGCATAACTTAGAGGGAAAAGCAGTCGTGTATAAACAACCAGGTCTAGTGACCCGTGCAAAGGCAAGCCACAGTCAGATGCTGTGCTAGGATGAGGAAGAGATTACTTCCGCTTGACGTGCAGAGGCGTTCCTGGAAGAGGGGCATTTATGTTCAGCCTAGAAGAAAAAAAAAAAAGAAGTCCTAGGAAAAAGCCAGGAGGGCATTAAGTCTCTGTAAAGAACTTGAGCAAAGAAGCACAGGTGACCACGATTTACCAGCTCAGCACCTTTTTAATATTGTGTGTGTGTGTGTGTGTGTGTGTGTGTGTGTGTTCCTTTCCAAACTGTGTGAAATATAGGAGAAGGTGCCAAATTAGGAACAGTCAAACCTTTTTAATGGCCCAAGTGATCATTTTTCTCAACATTTTTTAAGACTCAAAATGGCAACGTCCTAAAGAGTTATTGGTACATCAGTGAGTGAAATGTGGCTGAGCAACCCCAGGTCAATGCGCTTTGAGTTGAGTGGTTTTTACTGCTTTTTGGCACCTTATTTGTAAGGCAGGTCGAGCCACCTCCTGCTGCGGTCTGCCTGCCCGCCTTTAGAACACCCTCTTCCTTCTCCTCTCATCTGCCTATTTTTAAACTCCTATAATGAAGAAAATGCTTATAACCAACTTTAAGTAAGAGTAAACAGTTTCTTCAAAAAAAGAGTATCACCTTTCACACATGGCTTGTGCAAATATTTTGCATACCAGAGAAGACTAAGATACTAAGATACTCAGAATAGAGGTACTAGACATCTAGTTTATTTTTTTAATATTTTTTAGTTGTCAATGGACATTTTATTTATTTATATATGGTGCTGAGACTCGAACCCAGTGTCTCACACATGCTAGCCACTGAGCTACAACCCTAGCCTCTAGTTTATTCTTTGACCCCTTATTGAGCATCCATTACAGAAAAGGCATTGAAAGGGTAACTCACTGATTCTCTTTTTTTTTTTTTTGAGAATTTTAATATTTATTTTTTAGTTATAGGCGGTCACAACATCTTTGTTTGTATGTGTTGCTGAGGATCCAACCCGGGCCGCACGCATGCCAGGCGAGCGCACTACCGCTTGAGCCACATCCCCAGCCCACTGATTCTCTTCTTTAAGAGAAAGGTGTAAGAGATACAAAATGAATATGTAGAGGCTGGAGTTGTGACTCAGCGGTAGAGCACTCGCCTCCTACGTGTGAGACCCTGGGTCCGATCCTCAGCACCACATAAAAAAATAAATAAGTGAAATAAAGGTATTGTGTCCAACTACAACTAAAAATTAAATAATATTTAAAAAATAAATAAACAAATATGTACATATTGCTTGATGTGTTTGCCCAATTGATAGAAACCAAGGTTTCAGTATGTGAGCTAGACTCATAACTCAATTTTGGAATTAACTACTTCAGGTGCACTTGTCCTCACATCTTTCCATCTCTGTTCTGTGTTTTCATTACCTCCACGTCCTCAGAAAACCTTTCAAACATCTTTCACTAATTCTCTCCCTAAGATTCCAAAATTATTGACTTCTCTTGTTTACCTGTTCTTTTTCCTACCTCATCTATATATGTTCAAGCTCTTCCAGTCCTGGGATAGGGGCAGAAGGAAGAAGTTTCCACCATGATTACTATTCCCTCTGTATTTTTCTTCACAAATGTCTTGAAAGCCATCTGAAGTCATTACCTCCTCAGAGGCTTCTCACTCTTCAGTCTGTGGCTCTGCTCCACCACTCCACTGCCTATTCTTAGTCATTAATGCTTCTTTTGATCCTAAATGCTATGGCCCAGTTAAGTCTTCATTTTACTAGAACTTCCAGTGGCACTTGACTATACAAGTGTGCTACTCTTTTTGAAACATGGCTCCATGACATGATCCCTCTTTTAACCCCTTTAGCCACTCAGTTTCCAAAATTCTGTCCTCAGCTCATCACACCCCACACCTTCTCCCTGAGCCATTTCACATACTCCATATCTTCATCTATCACCCATGGCTGCTACTCCAAATTGCATTATCACTAACTTAGGCCACTCCTCTGGGTTCCTCATGCACAAAAGCCTACCAGAATATCCTAGAGACCTCAAGCTCTGCATTTCAAAAAGTGTATGGCACTACTGTCCATCCAGTTGCCCATTCAAACACCTCGAATTATCCTTTATTCCTCGTTTCTCCTTGCTGCTTCCAATAATCAAAGTCCTTTTCTTTTGTTGTTGTTATTGTTTTGTTTGTTTGTTTGTTTGTTTGTTTTTATACCAGGGATTGAACCCAAGGGCACTTAACCACTAAGCCACATCCCCAACCCTTTTTATGTTTTATTTTGAGACAGGGTCTTGCTAAGTTGCTTTTAGCCTTACTAAGTTGCTAATGCTGGCTTCAAACTTCTAATGCTCCTGCCTCAGCCTCCCAGGTAACTGGAATTATAGGCATGCACCACTGCACCCAGCTACAAAGTCCTCTGGATTCTACTTCATTAATACTTCTAGAACCTGTCCCTCTTAGCTCTTCTCAGCTAGGCTAGAGCAAGAGCCTTTATCTGCTTCCCTACCATACCTGTATCTCCAGTTCCTTCTAATCTATGTTCCATATGCGGGTTGTAGAAAACTTTCCAAATGTACCACACATGGTGTCACTGCACAGCGTGGCACACAGACCCTCCATTAATCTAGCCCTTGCCTATCTATCCATTCCATCTTGTGTTGCTGTCTCCACACACACATCACCCAAATTCCTGGAATGTTTCTGCTTTCCCTTACCTCCATACCTTTGTGCTTGTTTTGCTTTCTATTTGGAATTTCATTTGAATATAAGCAAAGGGTGTGCAATGTAAGTGTAGTTGAAGTTCCATGTATTTTTTTCTCTTTCCATATGTTTTATTGGTGCAATGTAGTCATACATAATAATGGGATTTGTTGTTACATATTCATACATACATACAGCTTAACTATAATTTGGCCAACATAACCCCCTAGCACTTCCCGCCTCCCTGCATACTCCTGCCCCCTGGTTCCTTTCCTTCAGTGATCTCCCTTCTATTTTCATAAATCCTCTCTCCTTCTTTTCCTTTTTCCTCTACAGTTTCCATATATGAGAGAAAACATACAACTCTTTTTTTTTTTAAAGAGAGAGAGAGAGAGAGAATTTTAATATTTATTTTTTAGTTTTCGGCGGACACAACATCTTTGTTGGTATGTGGTGCCGAGGATCGAACCCGGGCTGCACGCATGCCAGGCAAGCGCGCTACCGCTTGAGCCACATCCCCAACCCCAACATACAACTCTTGACCTTCTGAATTTGGCTTCTTCCACTTAACATAATGTTCTTAGTTCCATCCATTTTTCTACAAATGACATAATTTCATTTTTCTTTATGGTTGAATAAAACTCCATTGTGTACATATAACATATTTTCTTTATCCATTCATCTGTTGATGGACACCTAGGCTAATTTACAATCCCACCAACAATATAAAAGTGTTCCTTTTTCTTCACGTCCTCTCCAAGCATTTACTGTTACTTGTATTTTTAAAAAATATTTATTGAAGTTGTACACAATATCTTTATTTTATTTATTTATTTTTATATGGTGCTGAGGATCGAACCCCAGGCCTCACATGTGCTAGGTAAGCACTCTACTGCTGAGCCATAACCCCAGCCCTGTTATTTGTATTCTTTTTTTTTTTTTTTTTTTTTTTTTGCTCGGCTCTGTGACCTCATTCTGAGAGAGAGAGAATTTTATTATTTTTTAATTTTCGGCGGACACAACATCTTTGTATGTGGTGCTGAGGATCGAACCCAGGCCGCACGCATGCCAGGCGAGCGCACTACAGCTTGAGCCACATCCCCAGCCCTGTTATTTGTATTCTTGATAACTGCCATTCTGACTGGTATGAGATGAAATCTCAGTATAGTTTTGATGATGTTGAAAAGTTCCATGTATGTTGAAGATATACTCCAAGAAAATTTCTGGAAATAAGAACAGGAATGGCTCACGTGTACCTGAGGAACTTACCAGAGAGTGATCAACTCTGAGAGCTATACTATTAAAATTATTAGACATAATAATAAAAATAATGATAACAGCGTCCAAGGCCTTCAGGCAAAAAAAAAAAAAAATCAAATTGTTTAAAAGGAAAATTAGGCTGCAGATCATTAAAGATGGAGACAAATTCTTTTCACTCCTTTTGATCTAGGCTGGCCTTAGTGAACTACTAGTCAATACAATATGTGATATTCTAGGATTTCCAAGCCCAGGGCACTAGAGCTCTTAAGTGATCCATCTGGTCTTTCTTTTATCCATCTGGGAACACTTTCTTTTAAAGCCCTGAGCTGTTATGGAAAGTATCTCACTTCCTGTGGAAAGGTCCTGAGATCACACTGAGAGAGAGGACATGGTCAATCCTGGCTGATACCAAGTCATCATCATTAGTGCTCTGGCTCAGCCCAGACATCAGCTGAATGCCTCTGAGTGACCTCCGCTGAAGTCATGTGGAACAGAAATATCATCCAATCAAGACCTACCCAAATTCCTGATCCCAAAGCTTTTAAAATTATAACCAAAGTGGTTCTTATGGAGTGGGGGATGTGGCTCAGAGGTAGAGAACTTATCTAGCATGTACAAGGCCCAGGGCTCAATTCCTAGCACCTTAAAAAACTAACAAAAACAAAAGATCTGTATATCAGGTATTTAGTGCATGCCACCAGTGAAATGACTGGAACCCAGCCCCAGATCCCTGCCTCTTTTCCAAGGGATCTTTTTTTTTTTCCTAGAAGTCACCCAGATGCTTCCCTTGGGCAGAAGTAAGGAAGCCCCACAGAAGGCAGGTGGCTTCCTGGGATGGAGAAGATACTCTGAGGATGTGCTTGGGCTAAGTCCTTCCTGTCTGCTTTGTGAGCCTGCCTGTGGCTGCAGGTTGGGCTGTAAGACCCAGAAACCCACCTAAGCTTCTTTAGGGACACAATTAAACCCTTAATAAGTGTCCATCAATAAAATGTAATAGCTCCAGATGTGGTGGCACATGCAGGTAAACTGAGCTACTCAGAAGGCTGAGGCAGGAAGATTGCAAGTTACAGGCCAGCCTAGGCAACTTAGCAACACCCTGTCTCAAAATGAAGAATAAAATGGGCTGGGGTGAAGTTCAGTGGCAGAGCATCCCTGGGTTCAGTCCCCAGTGCTGGAAAAAATTTAAAAAAACTAATGGGAACACAGCCCTGCTCATTCAAGGGCTATGTGTGACAGAGATTGTACACATAGCTTCAAGTGTTTACTGTGTGACCCTTTACAGAAAAAGTTTGTCATTCCCTGCCTTAAAGGATAGGGTGGGGTGGGAGATATAGCTCAGTAGTAGAACACTTGCCAACCATGCACAAGGACTTGGGTTCAATCCCCAGCAACACATACACACACACACACACACACACACACACACACACACAGAGATTCTTACTTTAAGGCTTTCATTCTAGGGTAATTTATTGTGAGTCTGTTAGCCAAAACAGCTGGCATCAGACTTCCCAAGAGCAACATGCCAAGCAAGGCAATAGTGATGCAGTGTCTTCTAGAAACTTGAGGAAAGAAGATGCAGGCAAAGGATTTTATATCTACCCACCCATGCCATTTATCAAGCATCAAGACTATAGAAAAAATGTTTATAAAATGCAAGAAATTAAGGAATAGTGCACATATAAGCTTATCTTAAGTATCCACAAGAACAAAGGCCAGCAAATTTTTCGAAAACATCAGATAGTAAATATTTTAGATTTGGTGACCTGATTACTCTGCCATTATAGCACAAAAGCAATGGTAGATGATATGTAAATAGTAGGTCTGGCTATGTTCCAATAAAATTTTATTTATAAAACAGGCACAGGCATAAAAATTGGGCTGCCTCTTTACTAGAGGAAAAGTTCCTCACAAAGAACCATGAGGCCCATATGGCTCAAGAAAATAATATCCCATGGCCAAGTGGGGTATGTCTTAGTCTTCTAGGGCTACCATAACAAAGTCCACAGGTTGGCTGGCAAGAGAGAGAGAGGGAGGGAGGGGGGAGGGAAGGAGGGAGGGAGGGAAGAAACTAACTTATTTCTTTGCAATTCTAGAGGCTACAAGTCCAAGATCAGGTGTTGCCAGGGTTGATTGCTCATGAGTCTCTTTAACTAGCAGATGGGCCTCTGAATCTGTCTTCAAATGATCTGCCCTCTATACTGTACACCTGTGTCCTAATCTCTTCTTCCAGGCTGGGGATGTGGCTCAAGCGGTAGCGCGCTGGCCTGGCATGCGTGCGGCCCGGGTTCGATCCTCAGCACCACATACCAACAAAGATGTTGTGTCCGCCCAGAACTAAAAAATAAATATTAAAAATTCTCTCTCTCTCTCTCCCCCCTCTCTCACTCTCTCTTTAAAAAAAAATAAAAATAAAAAAATAATCTCTTCTTCCTATAAGGACATCAGTCATGTGGGACTAGGGTCCACCTCTAAAAATTTCATTTTATCTTAATCATCTCTCTAAAGACCCTATCTCCAAATAGGGTCACATTCTGAGATACTGGAGATTAGAACTTCAACAACCTAAATATAAAAGCTAAAGCTATAAAACTCTTAGAATAAAACATAGGTATAAAATCTTTATTACCTTGGGCCAGTTAAAGTCTTCTTAGGCACAACACCCAAAACAAATGATAAAAGAAAAAGTAGGTCAGTTGGACCTTATCAATTTAAAACTTTTTTTGTGGGGTTTGAGGAGTGGGGATTGAACCTAGGGGCATTCTACCATTAAACTACATTCTAGCCCTTATTTTTTATTTTGAGGCAGGGTCTTGCTTAGTTACCTAAGCTGGCCTCAAACTTGAGATCCTCCTGCCTCAGCCTCCTGAGTCATTAGGATTATAGGCATGGGCCACCATGCCTGATGGTATGTTATTTATATCTCAATATATATTTTTATTTTTTCTCAATATATATTTATCTCAATATATATTTTTATCTTAATATATGGTTGAAGGAAACCATTAAATACTCCTGGAAGATACAAATATATACTTGGTTTTGATTAAAATATCTGATCATTAAGGTAACAATTTTTCTTACATTGATTTATAAATTTAATGATTCCCTCCAAAATATAACTTTTTTTTTTCTGTAGCCGAACAAGTCGATACCAAAGCTGAAATGAAAAAAAAAAACAAACACTCAAGAATAGCACAGGGGGCTGGGGATGTGGCTCAGGCGGTAGCGCGCTCGTCTAGCATGCGTGTGGCCCGGGTTCAATCCTCAGCACCACATACCAACAAAGATGTTGTTTCCGCCGAGAACTAAAAAAAATAAATAAATATTAAAAATTCTCTCTCTCCTTTCTCACTCTCTCTTTAAAAAAAAAAAAAAGAATAGCACAGTTTGGGGGCTGGGGATGTGGCTCAAGCGGTAGCCCACTCACCTGGCATGCGTGTGGCCCGGGTTTGATCCTCAGCACCACATACAAACAAAGAGTTTGTGTCCGCCGAAAACTAAAAAATAAATATTAAAAAAAAAAATTCTCTCTCTCTAAAAAAAAAAAAAGAAAAAAGAAAAAAAAGAAAAGAATAGCGCAGTTTGGCACATGAATAGGCAGACCAATGGAACTAAATAGAAGACCCTCTAGGTGTGAAAGTCCTGTAGGTGAAAAAACGGTCAAACAACTGAGTCAAAGAGGGACTTTGTAATAAATGGTGTTGGGGCAACAATACCTCATACTCTATTGGTGAGATAGGAGGGAATAGAGTGCTGAAGAGAATGAGAAATAGTGCCATCCTTATGAAGAAGCATTTGGCATGAGACACCTTGTACATTCACCTTTCATCCCAACCCTGTGGCTTCTAGGAATTCATCTCAAAGATACTCCCAAACCACATGTCCACTCTTACATATGCGGGCATCTTCCTTATCCTATTATTTGGATTTGCAAAATATTAGAAACTACGTAAATGCCCAAATATGGAAGATTGATTCAATAAACTATGATATACACAATGTAACACAAGGAAGCATTTAAAAGAAGAAGACCTTTATTAACTGCTAGTAATATATATTGAAAATGAGAACCTAAGCTATAAAAGCAATGTACAGAAGCAAACATTTTTTGTGTGTGATAAAGACAAGAAATAAGAAAATGTAATGGACTTGCTTATTTTAGTAAAAAGAAATACAAGAGCCAGTAAACCAGAATACAGTAAAAATTAGTTATCTACAAGGAATTTGGTGAGAGGACAAGATAGGAAGGATGGAGGAGGAAGAGAAAATTCTGAGCTTATCTTTTGGTGTAGGTAACCTACTTATAAAGCACATCAATGTTACATACATTCAGAAATAAAATTAAATCAACAAAGGAAAAATTGAAAACGTGTAACTGAATGCAAATAGAAACAAATGAATCCAATGGTATGTTAATAAGTGACATTACAGCAATGAAGAGGGAAGAAAGAAGTGAAACCAATCAAGTCATTTTGAATACAATCTACAGTCTAATGCAGATAATAAACTAGGGGGGAAAAATCAATCCCAGAAAAGAAGAAACACAATGGACAATAAACATTTTAAAATACTGGCTATCTTAATTGCTGGGCTAGGGATGTGACTCAGTGGTAGAGCACTTGCCTAGCATGCCCAAGGCCCTGGGTCCAATCCCCAGCACCACAACAGGGAAAAAGCAAAAACAAAACAACCACAACCACCACCCTTGCCATTCTAGTGGGTGTAAAACATTATAGTTTTCGTTTTTTTAATTTGCATTTCCCTGAATGCTAATGAAACTGAGCATCTTTTCATGTGAATTTGACAAGAAAGTTAAATTAGCAAAGTGTTTGAAATTTAGTATCCAGTGTTAAAGAGTTTTTTGAGGAAATGTAAATTAGACAATCTTTCTGTGGGGTGATTTGGAAATACATATAAAAATCTTTAAGAATTTTGAGATCCTTTTGTTACTGATATTTACCAGTGACCAATCCTTGTGTCCCTGAATGCTCCGAGGCAAGTGTAGAGTGGAAAGTGGAAGGCTTTATTAAAGGACAGCAGAAAAGACTTCTCCCCAGAGGAAGAAGGGGACCCAAAAGGTGGAATCCGTGAAAGGGGGAGGTCTTCTCTTTTTCATAGCTAAGGGCTTCTTTTAGTCCTCCCACATTCCTGTCCTTTGTTTCCCTTTATCTCGAAGTGATAGAATGCAGGTGGGAAGGCCAAAAGGTGGGAGACGGGTGGGCTGAAGGAGTAATCTGGCAGGAAAGGCCTGGGGTGATTTGATTAGCTTGCTGGGAGCTGCTTGCTGGAAGCTGCTTCATTAACAGTTCCTTAGGATGGGTTCCGGGCCTTGGGGACATTAACATTTCAATTTCCCCTAGTTCTGCTCAGGTTTCCTGGACTCCATTCTCAATAATGGTCTTCATTTTCTTTTTCTTTCTTTCTTTCTTTCTTTCTTTCTTTTTTTTTTAAAGAGAGGGAGAGAGTGAAAGAGAGAATTTTTTTTTCAATATTTATTTTTTAGTTCTAGGCGGACACAACATCCTTGTTGGTATGTGGTGCTGAGGATCGAACCCAGGCCCGCACGCATGCCAGGCGAGCGCGCTACTGCTTGAGTCACATCCCCAGCCCCATTTTCTTTATCTTACTCGATATTAGGCCCCATTTACCTAACTACACTAACTACCTATCTTTAAATCTGGCTTTACTTTGACCCAGAAATTCCAATTCTTAGAATTTACTTTTATGAAAATATTCAGTGATTTATAATTAAATTTATGCATTAGAATTATTTTACCAATGTTACTCCTAAAATCAAAATGGGGGGGGGCTTTAATTAAATTATAAGACTTCCATGAGATACAAGAGTTCACAGCCATTAAAATCATACATGGTGTCACAAACTTTTAATCCAAGCTACTCAGAAAGCTGAGGCAGGAGGATCTTAAGTTTGAAGCCAGCCTGGGCAATTTAGCTAGACATTGTCTGAAAATTTAAAAATCAAAAGGACTGGATGTGTAGCTCAGCGGTGAAGCACCCCTGGGTTCAGTGTTGGAAAGGAGGTTAATGGGGAATTCAGCAGTGCTGGCTGGGAGCATGAATCAGTGCAACCATTTGGTTACACTTCACAAATTTTAAATTCTGTGTACTTTATATCTAATTATAATAAAGACACTACTGGGCTGGGGATGTGGCTCAAGTGGTAGCGTGCTCGCCTGGCATGCGTGCGGCCCGGTTCAATCCTCAGCACCACATACAAACAAAGATGTTGTGTCTGCCGATAACTGAAAAATAAATATTAAAATTCTCTCTCTCTCTCACTCTCTCTTTAAAAAAAAAAAAAAAGACACTACTGACACCTGTGCCAAAGAGGGATATATAAGCCCTACTCTGTCTTTAGTATCTGTAGTGGTGAAGTAGTATGAAAAATTCCTAGTGCCCAGCAAGAAAAGAATGAATGGCTGTACTTATGTCCACAGTAGAAATGTTAAGCCGCCATGAAAGTGAAAGAAGTACATTTTACTAAAGCAACATGGATTAACTGAATCCCTTTTTTTTTTAAGTGAAAAAAGCAAGAGACATATGACTAATTCTACTATAATACCATTTTTATAAAGCTCAACATCAAGTAAACCAAATAATTTGTAAACCCAAACTTCAAGAAAATAGTTAGCCCCATGGGAGGAAGTGGTAGATATAAAAGGAGCACCTAGGTAAATTGTGCCCGTGATCACCATTATTTGCAATAATTTGCTTCTTGGAGAGCATACCTACATGTGCATGTGCTGTGCTCTCTGAACAAAATACTGGACAAATATAAACCTATATATTAGTAGAGGTTATTTCTGGGCTAAAGGATTGAGTTATTTTAATTTTCTTTGTTTATAGTTTCTTAAATAGTCATGAACTTTTTTGAAAGCAGTGAAGAAAATTATTAAAATTGCAAGATCTTTTTTGATTTTCATTCTGCAGCCTGAACATCTAAGTCTTAATTATCAAAGTTATAAAGTTATAAATGAGCTAGAGGAAGAGGTGCACAGAGGAATCTCCAAGGTCATGTGTGACTCCAGGTTTGGGCAGGAAGTGAGCTGAGAGCAGTAGGAAAGAAGCTACCGAAGCATGTTTCAGGGCTACGTGGGAGGCAGACATCTGTCAGGGAGCATCAACGTGGGCAAGAGGAAGGTAATAGCAGCTCGGGGGAAAATCATTTAATGAACCTGAAAATCATTCCTTGAAGTCAGAAATCCTTGTTCCAGCCTGCCTGACTTCCAGCCTCCTCCTCCTTAACCCCAATAGCATTCAGATAAGAATACAGGAAAAAAGGGGCTGGGGTTGTGGCTCAGCGGTAGAGCACTTGCCTAGCACATGGGGGGCCTTGGGTTCCATCCTCAGCTCCACATAAATATAAATAAAATAAAGGTATTGTGTCCAACTACAACTAAAAAAAAAATAGATATTCTTAAAAAAAAAAGAATAGAGGAAACAAAACATCACAATCCCATCCTTGTATCAAATGATAGGAAACTGACACCATATGTGTACCCTTCTCTTCTCTGTCACTTACAGATGTCACAACAGGACTTGAAAAAGTCCAGTAGCAAGTAATTAAAATGAAAACCAGAAAGAGGGTCCTTGACAAGAGGGCAAGCAAAGACCAAACTCCGACCCTCAGGAGAATGTGAGTTTAGACATGATGTGCCCGAGGTGGGCCTATCAGAACAGAGTGTCACACATCTTGCAATGCCAGCAGTAAGGCGTGGCTGTGGGTGACTGAAAGAGACAGATATGGAAGACAAAAATAGGAGCTGCTGTTTTGCATGGCAGATAACAATTTGGAAATCTTTAACACCAGAGGCTGAATCATTGGTTCTCAGTCTCATCCAAACATGGGACAAAGATGGAACAAAAACAGACTGGGGGCTTCTGGGTGGGGTGGGGATGGCCAGGAAGAGAGCCATGGCTCCTGACTCTCCGTGATCTCCTGTGGGTTCTGAGTCTGGGACAAATTGCATGCAGAGGCTTTATGGATGAAATTTTCCAAGACTTATCTCACCAACAGTGGTGATTCTTCAACAAAATTGCCCACGGGATCAAGCATAGGTTGGTCTG
This sequence comes from Spermophilus citellus, assembly GCF_964194105.1. Lineage (NCBI taxonomy): Eukaryota > Metazoa > Chordata > Mammalia > Rodentia > Sciuridae > Spermophilus > Spermophilus citellus. Next base: position 96,774,068 of record NC_138193.1, on the reverse strand, counting down.
GACTGGATAGAAGACTCATCCTTGGTGTTGCCTGTGAGCTACAATCACAGCTGAACCTGCCATTCCACTGGATGCACAGTGTAGATCTCCTGAGGCCAGTAGCTGTCACCGGGAAGATCCTTGAGAATTACCCCAAGTAGGCAACCCAGAGGCCTCTCTTGACTTCTCAAGAAAGGGTGTCCACAGGTTTCACTGTTTTCCCAGATGTATTTATGGGGTATTGTCAGGCACCTGAAAAGGTCAACAAATTCTGTTAATGTAACTTTCTAAACTGGCTCAGACCAGGCTCCATGGTGCATGCCTACAATCCCAAGATCCAGACCAGCCTAGGTAATTTAGCAAGACCCTGTCTCAAAATAAAAACTAAAAAGGAATGGGGATGGAGCTCAGTGGTAGAACATCCCCCAGTACTGATGACTGATTCCAGCTGTTCTCAATCTGGCTGCATACAAGATATGGTTTTGAAAAACTATCTAGGCCCTACCCTAGATGAGCTGAATTTTTTAAAGTGATATAAGGTGCAAAGAGAGTGGAGAACCCTGAGCCCCTCCATTTGTTGAAGTTAATTATTCCAGGAGTTTCTGGCTGTAGGAAGAGTGCGAAGGGCAATGGAAAACAGGCTGAGTGGAAGTTAAGAATCCAGTTCTGCCAGGTAACTAGAGCAGGTGCTTAAATAGGGTCCAGGCTGCCCCTAGGTGGGGGATGTGGGAGAAAGGGGAGCTTGGCAGCCTCCAGAATGTTACTGGGCAGCTGACAGCCTCAGATGCTGTCTTCCAGGCCCAGGACAAGGAGGTACTCTCTAGCAACTTCTGCTGAGCTGTGCCTTCTCCTTGTTTTGCCTTCTTTGCTTCTCCATGTTGGTTCTGGACTGCAGCAGGCCAATCTCCTGTGCTCTGTGTCTGCCTGCCTTAGCATTTCAGAGCTCAGTCTGCACACAGCCCAGCCCCTACCTACCCTGCAAACTCATTCTTCAAGGGCCTGTGTCATCTCTGTCTTCAGTCAAAGTCCCCTTGAGGCCAGAGCCTCGGGAAAAGGGTATTTCCCCCTGGCCTGCTCAGGGGCCTCTCTGGTTCACTTCACATCACATTAAAGATGCTTCCTGGGCTAGGGTTGTGGCTCAGTGGCAGAGAACTTGCCTCTCACATGTGAGGCACTGAGTTCAAATCCTCAGCACCACGTAAAAATAAATAAACAAAATAAAGATATTGTGTCCATGTATAACTAAAAAACATTTTTTAAAAAGATGCTTTCTATATGGGTTAGGACAACTGTTTGCCTAGAAATGTCCCTCTTCTTCCTCTAATGAGATGCTTCCATCTTTTTTTCCAGGACACAGGAACACAGAGTACAAAAAGCCACCTGGTTATTATCCAGATGCCCAGCTGGGAATGGAGGGGCCCAGTGCTCCCACCTGCCCACGTGCTGACTCTGCTACACAGCAAATCCCACCCCACCCCACATTACTTTTTCAGATGCTTATATATAAAATCACTTCACTGAAAGCTCCAGAAACTTCATATAGGGAGACACTTTCAGGTACTCAGATGACCTTTTGGGTACAGCTTGGTTTGCTGAGGCTTCTCAGACAGATCCCTCACTTTGCTTATTTCCCCAGGTCACTCATCCCATTGTTTTTTACCCCCACCATCTGCTGGCTCCTCCACACATCAAGGGTTACTTTCCTGCTAATCTATTTGGCTTCAACCTTTAAAGACCCCATTTCCATCTAGATTATCCTCTCCTGTCTCCAAGGATAAATACCTGTCCATAACCTGCCCCAAGATCTGACTGAGACTTCATCATCTGTGAGAAGGTTGATTGTTTAGTGTGACCCTCACTCTTCTCTGATCACTACCTGGTGGTGTCCCCTTCACCTTTAGGCCCCATTAAGGCTATTTTTGCATTAGTTGGCACATTACGGGATAAACAGCTTGGGCTGTTACACTTTTGCCTGCTGTGTTTCCTCGCCTAGATTTCAAGTTTCTCAAACCCAGGACTCATGGTGAGAACACAAGAATATACAGGATCTTGGCAATGGGTGATGAGAGGTGGGCAGGGGTCCCACTGGGACCCCAGAAGATCTGTCCCTGGCTGTGGTGCAGTTGTTAAGTCTGAGTATGATGAATAAGATTTTTTCCCCCTACATAAACAAACACCCTATGGCACATTTTTACCAGCCAACGTTCTTTCATGACTTTTCAGAAACCTAGAAAGGTCATAAACCTGAGGAAACTCAACCTTGCCGCATTTTGGATGGTTGGTGAGAAACACCAAGGAAGACTGCAAAATATGCATGAACTACAATTCCCTGCACTGTTAGTAGGACTGTCTCACTGGCAGGTAATATTTAACGGGCACCTCCTATGTGCAAGGCTATGAAATGGAAGGTGAGAAAATACGTGAGGCAATTTCTGCTTTAAGAAGGTTAAAAATAGCAAGTGGGTTATACAGAACAGATGATTTTCAAGAGATTACATAAAGGACATTGAAATCGAGGTTCAAGGTCTAAGGGAGCCCAGAAGATGACTTGTTCCATCCAGAGGCAGGGTGGTAGGCTGTAACAGTACTGGTCCCCAGTGAACCACGCCTCTTGGTACACGTGCTCTTACATATTCCCCTCCCACATTGACTCTGCCTTGGCCACATCACTTGAAGCAACAGCACATATGACATAAGCAAAAACATTGTCCTGTGAGCACTGTATAAGGAAGCCAGTCTAGCCCAAGGGAGGATGAGAGGCCTTGTGGAGAAAAAGTGAGTGGGCATCCCCTGCCAGGCATGTGGGTGAGGCCATCTGGGTGGACCAGTCCAACTGACCTTACACAGATGCCACCCCTTGTCCATGGTTCTGCTTTGCAAGGTTGCATTTGCCCGCGATCAACTGAGACCCAAAAATAAGAATGGCAAATTTCAGAAACAAATAACTCCCGAGTTTTAAATTGTCATTCTGAGTAGCATGAGGAATCTCCCACCATCCCTCTGCATCCCAGCAGGATACAGATAATAAAGAATCCCTCGGTCCAGCTGTTCACATTACTTGTGGTAGTTGAGTGAGAGATCACATTCACATAACTTGTATTACAGTATATTGTTCTAATTTATTATTAGCTATTATTAATCTCTTATTATGCCTAGTTTATAAGTTAAACTTAATCATAGGTATGTATAAGAAAAAACACCATGGGCTGGGGATGTGGCTCAAGGGGTAGCGCGCTCGCCTGGCATGCGTGCGGCCCGGGTTCGATCCTCAGCACCACATACCAACAAAGATGTTGTGTCCACTGAAAACTAAAAAATAAATATTAAAAATTCTCTCTCTCTCTCTCTCTCTCTCCTCTCTCACTCTCTCTTTAAAAAAAAAAAAAGAAAAAACACCATATATACAATTCACTGTCCTCTGCTGTTTGGGGCACCCACCACATATCACCCATGGATAAGGGTGGCTAAGTGTAGCTATGTGAGTGGGTCCTGGTGACACCAGCAGAGGAGCCTCCCAGTTGATCCAAAGAATTGACAGAAGTAGTAAGTTGATATCAAAACTAAATGTTTTGGGGCAATTTGTTATGCAGTGTAGATTACATACAGAAATTGGAACCTGGGAGAAGGAAGAACTGCCACAAAACAAAGCCTGTGGTACTTATTGGCTCTAGACTGTGTGGCAAGGGGAGGCTGGGAAGGCAAGGAGGTTGTGCGAGCAGGATGGAGCATTAGAAGGAAACTGCTGCTGAAGGTTGGAAAGCTGGTGACGTGTGTCACAGCAGTGAGACGATGAGCAGTGAGAACAAGAATAGTGAAAGTAGTGCTGCAAAACTGTCACCTGAAGTAACTTAGAAGACAGAAAACACACCTAAGGAGCTTATGAATCCAGCCAAGGAAATTTCCAGGCAGAATGTTAAAAGTATAAATTCTCTTTTTAGCAGCTTTAACTACAAAGGAAGGGAAAGAGGAACTGTTCAGCTTGTAAACAGGATTTAGAAGAAACGTGGAGGGCCAGGGATGTGCTGGGTTGCAAAATAAAATGTTTCGTATGTCCAGGGTCCCCAGCCCAAAAGTCTCAAAGACATAGCTTCAGAGAAAAGACAAAGTTAAGTTTGAGGCTATAGGACTATTTTCTAAAACATAAAAACACAACAAAGTTTTCGGGGAGTTTTGGAACAGGATGGTTCAAACTGAAAAGAGGTTTCTGGGATCCAAATTTTCTAAGGGAAGAAAGCATGTTGAGAATGCTACTTGCTGCAGACACAGGACAATACTTTTCAGAAACAAGATATCTCTCAGAAGGTGGAACCAAAAGGCCACAGGGCAATGCCAAGGGCCAAAGAAAGCAGTGGACTGAAAAGTCCGTCCCCAGGAGCTCACAGGACCCTCCTGCAGGAACATTTAAGAATGGGATTGTCGGGCTGGGGATGTGGCTCAAGCGGTAGCGCGCTTGTCTGGCATGCGTGCGGCCGGGTTCGATCCTCAGCACCACATACCAACAAAGATGTTGTGTCCGCCGAGAACTAAAAAGTAAATATTAAAAATTCTCTCTCTCTCTCTCTCTCTCTCTCTCTCTCTCTCTCTCTCTCTCCTCTCTCACTCTCTCTTAAAAAAAAAAAAAAAAAGAATGGGATTGTAAAGTCAAAGGATGAACATTTTTTTATAACTCTTGCTTCAGGGCTGGGGATGTGGCTCAAGTGGTAGCGTGCTCGCCTGGCATACGTGTGGCCTGGGTTCGATCCTCAGCACCACATACCAACAAAGATGTTGTGTCCGCCGAGAACTAAAAAATAAATATTAAAAAAATTCTCTCTCTCTCTCTCTCTCTCTCTCTCTCTCTCTTTAAAAAAATAAATAAATAACTCTTGCTTCATATCCCCATGTGATTTCTGGAAAATTTGTATTGATTTATAGAAAATAGGATTTGGGTGCTGCTCAGTCAATATCTTAAGTCATCAGCCCAGTTTATCCTGCACTGAATGACTATTCGCAGGCTAAACCAGGAAAGGAACTACCTGGCCAATTCACAGAGTCATAGGAAAGGATAAATCATTGTAAGATTGTATAAAAAGTTTTGGGATGGATTTGTTAGGCAGCAATAGATAACCAACACACAGGAAGACTGAAAAAAACCTTCTCTCAGGAGCTGGCACTTAAAGATCAGAGAGGGAAAGGGTGTCCCTAGCATTGCAAGAGAAGGTGGAGAGCGAGCACAGGCTCAGGGAAAGGACAGGGCATTAGGAGCCACTTTGTGCATCTTATGCCACAGTCTGTAGGAACTACTCCAAGGAGTGAAGAAGTCTCCTTTTAGAAAGTAGCATGTTTAGAAAGTCTCTGCACTTTGAGCCTTTCTTTATTTAACAGAGGTCTTGGTGTAGTTGTGGGGATCATAAAGGTCCAAAGATTTTTCCACTTCTACTGTCCAAACATACGTCAGGATGGTGCTGACCGAGGACAAGCAAGAGCTGTCTTTTCTCAGCTGTGCATTTAGCAGAAAATAAATACACCCAGACTGCACCAGCTGGGCATGATAGAACTTGAGGTACAAAGATTTACATTTACTATATATATACTGTTGTTTTCAAACTATGCACCATGAATTATGCCCTTAATTTCTCTGGGTCTCATTTTATTTGTAAAACAAGCAGATGTCTTCCAACTTTGAAAGTCTAAGGTTCTAGAAAGAGACTTTAATGTATAAATAAATATGAAAGTGCCTCCCACATAAGCAATCAAATATTTGTTGACTGTGAGTAGACATGAGCCATAAAATGGACTATGGCAGCACCGAAATCTTATCTATAAACCAATAATACAAACTTTCCAGAAATCAATATGGGGATAAGAATAAAGAGTCATAAAAATGTTCATCATTTGACTTTACAATCCCATTCTTGAAGATTTATCCCAAGGAAATAATTAAACATAAGATCAAAACTACATGCATCGTCAAAGGAGGGTAATTAGCATATTAAATGAAATGATTTAAAACTGTTAAAAAATTGCATGCATCACCTATAATGGAAAAATTAAAAGAAATTAAAAATATCTAGCAAAAAGGATAAATGATTGCATGTGCAATATCACGTAGCTGTTGCAAGGATTATTATGAAAGCTGTAGATTTATGAGCAAGTGATTAAGATTTCATAATTAATGAAAAAGGCCAATTATTAGACTATTACTTGAACTATGTAAAAATAGTCTCTGCACAGGGACAAAGGCTAGAAAGAAACATGCAAATATGAAAATAGTTCTAGGGTACTGGTGGGTTTAATAGTGTTAGCGTTTGCCTAGCGAACACAAAGCCCTGGGTTCAATCCCTAGCGCCACAGAAAAGACAGCTGAGATTATGTGAAGGTGTCTCTTTGTCTTTCTTGCCCCCCACATTATTATCCTGAAGGGTCTTGCTAGGTTGTCTTTATCATAGGGCTCTTTAAAAAAATTATTTATTTACTTTAGTTTTAGGTGCACACAATATGTCTTCATTTTTTTTTTATATGGTGCTGAGGATAGAACCCAGTGCCTCCCGCATGCTAGGCGAGTGCTCTACCTCTGAGCCACAACCACAGCCCTCATAGGGCTCTTTTTAAGGTCTCATGATGTAGCTGAGCCCTTCACGCTAGTGATGCACCAGTGTTCCTACAGGAGCATAGCAGGAAAGCCCACCACACTGGCTCTGAGATGGCCTGGTGCCCAAGCTGGCAGGAGCCCTGAGAAAGGCCTGAGCCTCTCCTGGTAGCCTCCAAGAAAACTACTGGGATCCACAAGTGGATGACCAGTGTCCCTAAACCAGACAAGGGTAATCCAGTCTGCAGGACCATGGCACAGAGGTGGAGCCAGGAACAATAACAAGGCAATTCAGAGACTCTCAGGTGCCCAGGCCTCTGCAGAAAACAAGGAAAACAAGGAACCTATGCTAACCAAGAAGTTACCTGACCAAGGTATTCTTGTTGCTGGAAATCAGAGAGGGGAACTGAGAGAAAAAGCATCACCTCACCCCCATCTGAGGGGAAGATCATTTCTCCACAAACCAGCTGTTTCAGTCAGCTTTTTTGCTGCTGTGATCAAAAGACCTGACAAAAACCATTACAGGAGGAAAAGTTTATTTGTGGGCTCATGATTTCAGAGGTCTCAGTCCATAGATGGCTGACTCCATTCCTCAGGGCCGGAGGTGAGGCAGAACATCATGGCAGAAGAGTGTGCAGCAGAGGAAAGAGCTGGGAACATGGCAGCAAGAAGGAGGGAGAGAGAGAAACAGAGGCCTCTGCTCAACAAGGACAAAATATATACCCCAAAGGCACACCCCCAGGGACCCACCTCCTCCAGCCACACCCTGCCTGCTCAGTTACCTTTCAGTTAATCCCTGACAGTGAATTAACACACTGATTAGGTTAAGACTCACAACCCAATCATTTCACCTCTAAGCTTTCTTTCATTGTCTCCCACAGGAACTTTGGGAGATACCTCACATCTCAACCATGACACCAGCGGAATTTTCTTCAGCTTCTACTTCGTGTAGGACACTGAAGAGGACACAAAGGCAAGTCAGGGTCGCTGCTGTAAGGAGCTTGCAACTCAGAATGGGGTAGGAGGAAAGAGGAGGCCTATGGGGAGAGGCAAGGACAGAGAGACCAGCCACGGGGCAGAACATTTGAAAGACAGGAAACCAGCACCACCAAAGAGAGGAAGAGAAAGAGGCTGCATCCCTCTGGAAAGATCCCTTGAAGGGTCTTGAAGGGTGGGTTGTATCTGCCAGAGATGGAGATGGGGAAGGCATTACAGGCTGAGTAGCCAGAGAGAGTGGAAAGCAAAAGCGGAAAAGCTGGCGAGGCACTTGGGCAGGGACCCTGACCAGGACAGCCAGAGAGCAACTTGGTGACTACACTGAAAGGTTTGGTGGGAAAGGGAGACTGGAGTCCCTGGGGATGCACCTTGAGTGGCGCCCTGGCTGTGCTTTAACATGGAGACCCAATCAGAGTAGGAAGGACTCAGGCAAAAAAGCAAGGCAGGGTAGAAGCGACAAAAGCTAATGTCGGGGACTGTCCTGAACAGGAGCTATGCACACATCTTTAAGTCCTGACTGAAGAGGTCCTGGACTGGTATTGCACCCTGCAATGCAAGTGGACTTGACCTCCAATGGGATCAGAAAGGTACAGTTCTGGGTGTGGGTGTCACCGGAGGGGTTGAATTACACCCACCTGTTTGTTGTAATCCTATCCCTTTGCCCTTTTTTGGATAGAATGTTCCCTGGAACAGCTCCCCCAATGATAAAAAAGTCGAGCCTCAGAAGGTTCTCTCTCTCTCTCTCTCTCTCTCTCTCCCTCCCTCCCTCCCTCCCTCCAGCCGCTCATGTTTTTCTCTTGCCCCATTGTGGAAGCTTGAGGCCGGGGAAGCTGTCTTGATGTCCAGAAAAAGGTATATCCATGTCTGCGGGGTCATTTCATGTCACCCCAAATTCACCCAACTGACCCCAGTTCAGTAGCCCGTGCTGACGGGGGGCGGGGGGCTCCAAGCTAAACTGGACCAGGGCTTCAGCAGCTGGAACACAAAGGATGAGGCATGTGTGGGGTGTGGGGCAGGTGGGAGTCAGTGACTCTCCTGTCTTGGGCTTGAAGCTGGGGAGATAGAGCACTAGAGATGCCCAGAAGGGAACAGTAAACCCAGGAGGAAGGGACTCGGAGACCCTGCACTAAATGCAAGCAGCCTCATCCAATGAGCAGTTGAAACTGCAGTGCGAGCTGGGGGAGCAGTCAGGGGGAGTTCTGACAGCTATTCTCTGAAAAGACTGCGGTTGAAGAAGTAGAAGTGTCTGAGAAGGAGGCTAAGGACAGAAACTTAGAGAACAATGCGTAGGTGTCAGAAGGAGAAGCAAATGGCAGATCAGTGGAGAGGGCCCAGAGGGGACAGGGTGCCCTGAAAGCATGGACATTGCAGGGATCAACAGAGTGAGGCCGCTGGGAGAAGGGGTCGTCAAAAGAAAAGCTTAGGGTCAGGCAGGAGCGGACTGTCAGGATCTGAGAGCTCAGGCACAAAGCGGGGAAGCACTTGGACAACGTTTTCCTTCAGACTTGTGGTAAGGACAAGAGAGCTGGGAGAACAAACTGAATGGGTTGGCCAGGTCAATGGAGGGTGCTCTTTAGGGTGTAGTCTTTGAGTGCATTTGCACTTAAGAAGTTGGTAACAGCAGTGTGAGCCTCAGTGTGTGCAGGAAGGACAGGGGCTTTGATAAGTCCGTTTTCCCAGGAGACAGATATTTGAATCTCCAGGGCAATACTGTTAAAAAAAAAAAAATTCAAATAACCGAAATTTTAGTTCAGGCACTTTATTCAGAATCCCAATCTATATAAAATCATTGACCCTGAGTTGAAACAGTGAGTGGAGAGGCTGTGTAAGATTCTTCTTGTCCCAGGGCATCATCTCCAAACAAAACAAAAAGTATAGAAGAAGACAAGATGGATGATTCCATAATAAAGTTAGGAAATAGTGAGCAATTTTGCTGTGGGCATGATGGAGATGTTGAAAAACTGTAAGCTTAAAAAAAAGCAGAATTTAGAAGAGTCACAGTGAAAAATGAGTTGCTGGTCCAACTTGAGCTGGGAAAAATGGGATTTCCAAGCAACACAGAGGTCCCTGTTGAGCTGGGAACATGATCCAAGTGCAGCCAGCTGGCACGTCGCTTTTCTTCAGCGATGCTGGCAGCGCCAAGCAGAAGCAGCATCTGACAGTGATTATCCAGGTTGGGGACTGACACAGCAAGTCTAATGGGAGGTTGGGGGATGAGGCTCTCAGGAGCTTTCAAGGACATGTTAGAGAGAGCCAGCCTGTTCTGGGGCCCCCTATTTGCTGAGCCAGACAGCAGGGCTCTTCCACTGTGCACCGGGATGTGAGCAAAAGAGCTGCCTTAAAACACAAGGATCTGACAACTTTCAGTGGCTTATTTTTCAGTGTGTTAAAATTGTGGCAAAATGTGCATGAACATGTACTTTCCCATTTTAATCATTTTATGGATACACTTCTATGGCATATTGTCTGTCTCTAGAACCTTGCCATCACCTCCAACTGAAACTGTTGCCCTTGAACATAATGTCCTCGGCCTCAATAGTCACCGTTCTACCTTCCACCTTTATGAATGTCTTGACTCAGGATTCTCTTATAAATGAAATCATACAGTATTTCTTTCTGTGACTGGCTTATTTCACCCATGTTGCTGCAGGTGACAGGAACTTCTTCCTTTTCAAGTCTGTCCAATATTCTATTGTATGAGTGTGCCACATCATGTTTATCCATTCTTCAACAGAAGGATGTTGGGGTTGCTTCTGTCTTTTGGCTATTGTGGATCAAACTGCTATGAACATTGTGGTATTAATATCTGTTCAGCCCCTGTTTTCAATTTTGTGGTGTGTATATCCAAAGTGAAAATGATCTGTACTATATTTTTAAATGATATACTCTACCACGCGGCCTGCGCAGTGGTTTCATTAATGAGGTTCTGGCATTCAGTTAGTTAGAAGAGATCAAAATAAAACACACAGACAGTACCTTATTTTAATGCTAGGTCCGAGACGGCTCGGTCTCCCTGTTTCCCTGCCTCCAGCCGCTCAGCAGGGCAGCGAGGATTACTCTGGGCTAGCAGGAGAGAGAGAGAGCGAACACGCCGGGGATCAGCCTTTTATTTGGGGGAAACAAGAGATTCAGGGGAGAATTCCATCCAATGAAGGTTGAGGGGGGGCTGCACTCCAAGGTCAGGGTCAGTGATTGGGTCTCCAGGGTCAGTGGTTACGCACACCCCCACACGGATGGGCTCTCTCATCAGGAAAGGGTCGGGATAACTCCGACACAGCCAGAGTGCCTCAGGCCCTTAACGGGAGTCACCCAATCACGTGTCAGAATGGCTCCCCACATATTCCCCCTTTTTATTCTTAACAATGAGGCGGCGGTTCACTCTCTGGAGTCCCCGGATTCTTGATTGGAGGACTCGCCATCCTATAGTTACAATACAAAAGAGAATTAACAGCAAAGAGAATAATCCAATAATGTACCAAGCGGAGTGTTTAAGAATATTTCCAGGGTTGAATCCATTTAACTCCTTCAATATTTGGTTAGCCAAAGAAGAAGGATCTGAAAAATCAGCTCTATTATTTTGAATGTCTTGGATATGGTGATGAAGTTCCAGAATATCCAAGCTATTATTACTATTTTGCCATATACCTAATAAATGGTTTTTAACCTTCTCCCAATCCCAGAGAGAAGCATTGTACTTGGCAGCTGTAACACATACATACTTATAATTAGCATGGCATTTAAGCCTTTCCTTAAATTTTAAGGCTGAAAGTTCATTACCAATGTTAATAACAGTCGCCTCTAAGGCGTTTAATTTAGTTTCAATCCTTTCATCAATATTTACTTGATTACGCAGAGCCTTGGAAGTATTTTGAGCTAAATTATTAAGAAATTTTGCATGCTGAATATTCTGAGACAATGTCAGAGATGCAGAGACGGTTGAGGCAATAAATGAGACCAGTGCTAAGACACCAACAATTATGACTCCAATAGCACGTTTAGGTCTTGTTAGCTGGGCATGAATTTGCTGTAAAACTTGTAAACCAGCATCAGCATACCATGGCTCTGAAATATTAGCAGGTAATAAAACAAAAGAGGGCTGATGAAGTATCAGCACTCCTTTTCCTCCATTATACCTAGAAATACAATTGGTTAGGTTGCACTTATTACAAGTAACAAAATATCTATCATCTATCCATCTAACTTTTACATTTCCAATAATTAAAACATAAGGAGATTGGACACAGGCTCTTAGGCCATAGCAAAATCCCTCTTTACAGTTCTTGCCAACAAATTTTGGTAAAGGTTTGTCTGAAAAATGTAAATACTCTGAGGCAGCAATTAAACGCCAAATATCTCTTTGAATGCCTCCTTCACTATAAGTCAAAATATTACTAACAAATCCTGCAGGTGTCATAGCAGAATTTCTTCGTAATTGTCTCTTATCAATTTTTGGAGACCAGTCTAAAATATACCCACTAGTTTTAGACACCTTATGTAGTACAGGAAAGGTATTTACACAATCCATCCATTTAGGAAAGGTGCCAATTTCAATTGTAGAACTATTTGGACAGTGGGGTACCGGTGGAGGTTTTGCAGAAATGACTGGCTTGTTATGGGAAAGTCCCATCTTAATTATTGATCTAGTATTAGGTTTTAAGTCTCCATAAATAGAATTATTTGTCAGTCTAGGTTTACCAATCGCTGTCTTTTCTTCGAATGATACTTTCAGACAGCCAGCATGTTTATCATGTGACCAACATAAAGGTAATTGGGCACTGTAGCCAGAATAATTAAATCTAGTCACATGATTGGGAGTAATATGAGTATCTGTAAATCCTCCCATCATGAATGAGTCATTAGTAAATACTGGAATAGATTCTCCAGTCCACACAGCTGGGTGTACCAGGGGTGGATCTGGGAAATAAGTCCAATAAGTGTCTATTTGATTCCCTTTTACCTGACAGCCCAGTAGGGCAATTACTGTCGCTACCATCAAGACTGGTGTCCTGTTCTTTCCTAGGCGTCGAAGTATTTGGGAAGCCTGGGTTGTCAATTTCTTCACATCTTTCCATGAAATCAGCTTCTCAGCTGGTTCAATCTGGTCTTTCTTCATCTTTTTCCGGTATCTCCTCCTTCTGGGTTGTGGCTCCTCCGTGTCTATCCTCAGTCGCTTGAGTCTGGGTTCTATTTCCTCCATGTCTGATGGCACGTTCAGGCACCCAGATGGGACGGAAAGCACCTTCTGGAAAAACACAAGCATGCCCTCGGCCCCATGATATTACCGGATCTGGGCCCTTCCACTGACCAGTCTGTAAATCTTTCCACAGAACTCTGCCTAATGGGCCTGTCACCGAGGGAGACATTTGCCTCTCAGCAGCAGTGTGACCTTCTGTGTCACAGTTTAAAAAATTTAAAACAAATAAGGCATGATTAAGGCTATTTTGGGGAGTCATTATCTTATTCCCCCTTTTTAATTTTTGTAATTGAAGTTTAATAGATAAATGAGCTCGTTCTACAATGGCTTGACCTTGGGGGTTATAAGGAATTCCTGTTTTATGATTAATTTGAAACTCTTGGCAAAATTGTTGAAAAGCAGAGTTTACATAAGCTGGAGCATTATCTGTTTTAATCTGCATAGGACACCCTAAAACAGAAAAAGCTGCTAAGCAATGAGAAATTACATGTTGAGTATTTTCCTTAGTACGTGCTGTGGCAAAAATAAATCTAGAATAAGTGTCCACTATGACATGCACATAACATTGTTTACCAAATTGAGGAATATGAGTTACATCCATTTGCCATATTTGATTTGGTTTTAAACCACGGGGATTTACCCCTGATGGCAGAGATGGAGTGTAAATAACACACTTAGGGCATTGGCTTACAATCTGACGAGCCTGTTCTCTGGTAATACTAAATTTTTTACGTAAGCTAGAAGCATTTTGATGATGCAAGGAATGGGAAGCTAGGGCACAGTCATATGAAGACATCTGTTGACAAAAAGCTACTAATTTATCAATATTATCATTACCTGCAACCAAAGGTCCAGGGAGGCTAGAATGTGCTCGGATATGTCCAATAAAATATGGGTACTTCCTCATTAGCACTGTCTTTTGTAAATTATGAAATAATTCAAATAACTCCTGTGATGAAGTAAACCCAATAACTGAGGTTTCAATATTTTTGGTAACTCTGACTGCATATAAGCTGTCAGAATAGATATTAATAGGCTCATTTGAAAAATAATCTAAGGCCAAAATCAGGGCTTGAAGTTCTGCCCTTTGAGCTGAAGTATAAGAAGTTTGTATTACCTCTGTATGAACACGGCTGAAGAAACCTGCCTTACCAGAGCTGGAACCATCTGTGAACACCGATAAAGCTCCCTCTATTGGATGGGAAAGTACAATCTTTGGAAAAATAAGTGATGTTAATGATGCAAATTGTACAATCTTATCACGAGGATAATGGCTATCTATCTGGCCAGGGAAATCTGCAAAAGCTATCTGCCATGAACTAGAAGTTTGAAAAAGCCAATTAGTCTGTTGAACAGAAAATGGAATAATTATGATATCAGGCTCAGATCCAATTAATTGTAAAATCCTAGTTCTACCCTTAATCACTAATTGAGCTGTAGAATCATGAAAAAGTGTTAATGTCTTTTGAGGGGAATGAGATAAGTAAATCCATTCAATAACTCCTAATTTTTGCCATATGGCTCCTGTTGGGGTATGTTCAGTTGGAAATATTAATAAATATATTATTTCTTTAGGATCTATTCTAGTAAGCTGTGCATTTTTAATTGCAATTTCCACTTTCCTTAAGGCTGCTTTGGCCTCCAAAGTTAGTTGACGTGGAGAGGTTGGAGAAGGATTTCCTTGTAATATCTGAAATAAAGGACTTAACTCAGAAGTAGTTAACTTTAAGGATGGTCTTAGCCAGTTAATATCTCCTAATAGTTTTTGAAAATCATTAAGGGTACGTAACTCCTTAACTCTTATCTGAAGATTTTGAGGACGGATTGTACTCCCTTGAATTATCTGACCTAGATATTGAAAAGGAGATACCTTTTGAATTTTTTGAGGAGCTACACTTAAACCCATAATTGTAAGTGAGGTCTCTAACTGAGTAAAAATTTCTGAAAGTACTTCTGAATTAGCATGGGCCAATAATATATCATCCATAAAATGAATAATGTATGCATCAGGGAAGCTATTTCTAATGGGATCTATTGCCTGATCAACATATTTTTGACACAGGGTAGGGCTATTACGCATTCCCTGAGGGAGGACTTTCCAGCAGTATCTTTTAACAGGTTCCTTAAAATTAACTGCTGGGACAGTGAAAGCAAATTTTTCACAATCTTCAGGATGTAACCTTATAGAGAAAAAACAGTCTTTTAAATCTATTACCATCAAGCTGTAATCTAAAGGAATGGCTGTGGGGGAGGGAAGTCCTGGCTGTAATGATCCCATAGGCCGAATTGCCTGGTTTATTGCCCTTAAATCCTGTAATAACCTCCAATTTCCTGACTTTTTCTTAATAACAAAAATAGGTGTATTCCAAGGGCTAAGTGTTGGTTCAATATGACCAGCTTGAAGTTGTTCCTCAACTAATCTATGAATTATTTTAAGCTTTTCCCCTGAGATGGGCCACTGAGAAATCCAAATAGGCTCTTCTGTGAGCCACGTAATTTTTTCAGCTGTTTTAAGGATCGGGGAAGTACTCAGTGCCCCTAATAAAAATTTTGTCCTGAAGTATTTACTAATCCTTGTCGTGGAGACTGGCTTGTAAACAGATATTCTTCCTGAAAGTTTTCCCTATCATCTCCAGGAAAATACCTTTGATTAATTTCTTCAACTGACCTTATAGAATTTGGGGTGACTAGTAGCAGTCCCATTTTGGCTAGTATATCTCTTCCCCATAGATTAGCTGGTAAAGACTCTAACACATAAGGCTTAAATATTCCACTGTTTCCATCAGAATCTTCCCAACGGAGATAGTTGGCACTTTGAGCAGGCTGTGAAATTTTTCCTATTCCTTCTAGATTAGCTGAGGCTGTATGTAGAGGCCATGTCCTGGGCCAAAATCGGCTGGACAATATTGAACTATCAGCCCCTGTGTCAATTATTCCTAGGAAATTTTTATTATTAATTCTAAGTTTTAATAAAGGGCGTTCTTGTCGCACTAACTGGGACCAATATACTCTGTCCGGCGGTTTAGAAACTGAATCTGCCGGCAGGTGCCTTTCTGAGACACAAGGCAATAATATTAATTGAGCAAAAATATCCTTTGGGGTGAGTCTTAGGGCATAATTGGATCTTACAGTAACATATAATTGCCCTCTAAATTCTGAATCTACCACACCAGGTATTACTTCAATAGCTCCCTTTAAATTATTACGCCCCAAAATTAAACCTACAGTATTTTCAGGAAGCGGCCCGAAAATCCCAGTAGGGATTTGTGTTGGTCCCGTTTCAGGATCTAATTCAACTGTCTCTGAAGGTCCTAAGAAAACTGTCTGTGATTTATGTCTCTGCTCTGGTAAAAATCGCGGACTGTCCTGGTCGGCGCCGCTAGTGACGTCACACTGTGCGACGTCTCCCCATATTGTTTCTGGGCCCGGGGAGGGGCCGAACGGAAGTTTTTTGTCCCCTCGCTAGGAGGAAATACTTGTGGCGAGAAGGCGGGCTCATCCGCGCCACCCGAATCAACCACGTGGCGCCGAGTCCTGCAATATCTATTATCGCCAGTAGATGGAGCCCTAAACCTAAATTTGCGTTGGCGACATTCGTAGGCGAAATGACCGGGTTTTCCGCAAACGTAACACTTGCTGCGGGACTTCTGAACTGAATTTTGTGGCCCCAAAGTTTCCTTTAATACTGTTGCTAAGGCTACCGTTTGCAACTGAGTGGAATCTAAGTCAGAACACAAGCGAATATACTCAGAAATTGTTCCTTTCTTACGATGGGGGCGGAGAACATCTTGGCAAATTTTGTTTGCGTTCTCAAAAGCCAATTGTCTAACAATAAATTCGCTAGCTCCTGGGTCTCCGATGGACCTGTTTGCAGCCTGATATAGTCGGGCTACGAAATCTGAATAAGTCTCATTGGCACCTTGTCTGATTTTGGTAAGAACTAAATTGGACTGGTCCTTGGGGACAATTTGCCTCCAGGCACGTTTTGCACAATCAGTTATTTGATTGTACACTACAAAATCATAATTTAACTGTCTTTCTAAATCAGCAAAATCTTCAGTCCCTAAAAACATCGCTACTGGCGTTTCTATGCCCTGTCTTCTGTTTCTTTCTGCCTGTTCATTACAAAAATCAGTCCAGTAAGTTTTCCAAAGTAAGTAATTTCCCCCGCTCAAACAAGATCTGGCTAAAAAAACCCAGTCACTAGGAGGAAGGGGTTGTGAGCAGATATTTTCTATCAGACTCTGAACAAAAGGCGAATTTGGGCCGTACGTTTCACATGCATTTTTTAATTCCTTGATAGTTTTAAATGGAATTACAGCATGAATTCTAACTCTCTGATTTTGCTCATCAGTTTGCTCAAAAACTGGAAAGAGGTGAAAACCAGTAGTATCCTCCCCCATTTCTTGAGCCTTCTTAATACCTTGCTGAACTGGGGTAAGAAAAGTCATCTTTAATTTAGCACACCTGTTAAATTTGGTTCTTCTAGCAGGTATCGGCTGAATTTTTAGGGCTTGGGCAGGTGGTGCTAAATGCAATCTATTAAAATTTCTCTCTAAGTCCTGAGTTTCTATGTCTAATTCTTCTTCCTCAGACTGCGAGCTGCTATCAGACTCTGTACTATCGCCATTTGGAATTTGGGTTTCTAACTCACGTGGCTGAGAAGAAACCTGAGCCCCACTAGGAGTTTCCTTTGTATTTTCCTCTCCAGGAAGATTGGTTACCACTTCTGGAGGGCTCTCCAAGATTAGAGATGCTTCTTCTTTATCATGCTGTTCTGTATAATCTGTCTGCGGGCTAGCTTGCACATTTCTAACCTTTGTTTTAGCTCCTAGCGCTTTTGTTTTAAAACGGCTCAAAGGAAAGGAAATTAACTTAGCCTCAGGCTGATTTTCCATTTGAATAGACCTAATGGCTCTTTGAATACCTCTCAGAAGTTCTTCTGGTGGCCACGGACTCTGGTCCATGTATTCAAAGAGACAAATTTCTAGGGCCGTCCAAGTTTTCTGTATATTCTCTATGCCTCCAGGTATTTCAGTAGAAAGACAAACTCTCTGTAACTTTCTTCCTAATTTCTCCCAAGTAAGTAAATTTGGAGACTCTTGGTCACAAAACCAAGGACAATATTCACCTACAATCTTTAAGAATTGCAATAACTGAGTTTTCTTTATCTGTTTTCCTTTCTGATTAATTATACTGTCTAAAATAGTTAGATACATTTCCTTATCCGAAGAAGTAGAATTTCCCATTTTAAGTAAATTAACGTCTCTTTCCTTCAATATTTCCTGGTACTTTTGTGACTCAATTGTCACTTCTTCCTTTCTCTTATTTCTTATTTTCTTTATTCTCTTTATTACTTTTGTGACCCAAATGTCACTTCTTCCTTTCTCTTATTTCTTTATCTTCCTTATTTCCTCTATTTTCTCTTTATTTCTTTATTTCTATTTCCTTAATCTTTTTAGCGCGCGCTCCCACTCAATCTAACTAATTCAGAATGCGCCCCACGTTGGGCGCCAATTCTACCACGCGGCCTGCGCAGTGGTTTCATTAATGAGGTTCTGGCATTCAGTTAGTTAGAAGAGATCAAAATAAAACACACAGACAGTACCTTATTTTAATGCTAGGTCCGAGACGGCTCGGTCTCCCTGTTTCCCTGCCTCCAGCCGCTCAGCAGGGCAGCGAGGATTACTCTGGGCTAGCAGGAGAGAGAGAGAGCGAACACGCCGGGGATCAGCCTTTTATTTGGGGGAAACAAGAGATTCAGGGGAGAATTCCATCCAATGAAGGTTGAGGGGGGGCTGCACTCCAAGGTCAGGGTCAGTGATTGGGTCTCCAGGGTCAGTGGTTACGCACACCCCCACACGGATGGGCTCTCTCATCAGGAAAGGGTCGGGATAACTCCGACACAGCCAGAGTGCCTCAGGCCCTTAACGGGAGTCACCCAATCACGTGTCAGAATGGCTCCCCACAATATACATAAGTTTTTTTAATATTTATTTTTCTTAGTTCTCGGCGGACACAACATCTTTGTTTGTATGTGGTGCTGAGGATCGAACCCGGGCCGCACGCATGCCAGACAGGCGCGCTACCACTTGAGCCACAGCCCCAGCCCAGTTTTTTTTTTTTTTTTTTTTTTTTTTTTTTTTTTTTTTAAAGAGAGAGAGAGAGAGAGAGAGAGAGAGAGAGAGAGAGAGAGATTGAGAGAGAGATTTTTAATATTTATTTTTTAGTTCTCGGCGGACACAACATCTTTGTTGGTATGTGGTGCTGAGGATCGAACCCGGGCCGCAGGCATGCCAAGGCGAGTGTGCTACCGCTTGAGCCACATCCCCAGCCCAGATATACATAAGTTAATAAAAATAAATCAATATAACTTTGACCCAAATGGGTGGCACTGGCTGTGTGAATGCTGGGTCCAGGGAGAGCCAGGCACCAGAGTCATGGCAACCTCATCCATTCCTGGATGCTAGGCTGAATGAACTGGTGAGTCTTTTAGGATTCAAGGCTGGACCCTAGAAGGACATCTGGCTATTTCAACTTGGGGAAAGAAAGGAGCCACACCAGGTTCCAAAGCACCCTTCCTGCTGGCGAATGAGCACACTTGGCCGTGTGAAGCATGATATATGCAGCAACTGTGATTTGGGAATAGAAAGAATGGAGCTGGTCATTGGTAAAAATAAAATCAAGGTGTTTTTTTTTTTAAATTTTTAAAAAATATTTATTTTTAACATCTTTGTTGGTATGTGGTGCTGAGGATCGAACCCGGGCCGCACGCATGCCAGGAGAGTGCGCTACCGCTTGAGCCACATCCCCAGCCCCAAGGTTTTTTTAAATTAATTTTTTTGGTAGTTGTAGATGGACAGTACAACTTTATTTTATTTGTTTATTTCTATGTGGTACTGAGGATCAAACCTAGTGCCTCACGTGTGCTAGGCAAGCACTTTGCCACTGAGCTACAGCCCTAGCCCCAAATAAAATAAAGTTTTAAGAGTTCCCCTCTCTGGTCTATGTGTGCATCAAAGCACAGGCTTGGGGTCAGATAGCCTTCTGGTACAATCTGCTCTGCTCGGTTAGCTTGTTCAGGTCATGCTATTCGCCCCCCATTCTCAGGGTCCTCATCTATAAATTGGATTGCACTGGGGGCGGTGTAAATGCTCAACCCAGAACTGAGCTTCAGTGAGCAGCTTCCTTCCTTGCCTTCTACTTTCTTTTTGACTTCAGGAGCTCAGGACCCTTCAGCTCCATGGCACCTTCCCAGGTAGCTTTAAGCTACCCAGAAAAGAAAAAAGCAAAAACACTGCCCCTTTGCCCCATTGCAGGGACTTCAATAAATCACAAGCTCATATTTTATTGGTTTATGAATCAGAGGTCAGATATAATTTACAAATACATGTCTGAGTCATCAGCAATATATCACTATAACTAGAGCTTACTGTTAGTGTTAAACACCATATGGCAGAATAATAATAAGCCATCATTAAATATATCACACTCATTTGTTTGACTGACTGTAGCACTAACTCTGCACACTTAATCTCATGCTCATCTGCTGATAACTATTAAAAAGCACATGACTGAGAACCACGAGAGGCCACTGATTGTGCAGTCTGGAATTCTTGATCCCAGAGATGTCATAACACCCTAGACAAGAGCAAAGGCAAGAACATGGTGGAGGTCTGGGAAGATGTGATTTGGAAGATGATCAAAACGGACCAAAGAGATGAAGGGTGAGACAGAGCAGGAGCTAGAAGACAACTCAGCAGCTGCGACATCACACTCACGATGACTCCAGGCCTGTCTGTCTTGGTCCTGACTGGAGAGCAGATTTTCCCCAGATGGGATGGACACAGCAGAGAGGAACTGAGAGAAGAGACCAGCTGGTGGGTGCAGTAGAGATAGCACCTGGGAGTGACCGACCCAGCAGCAGAAACAGGAGAAGGTCCAACACAGGGTTCCATGTGTGGAGGGTGGTGCTTGGAAGGTAGGAGAGGATGTAGACTGGTGGGTGTCACTGCAAGTGTCACCTGTTGAGTCCTCTAACAGGCAGTATGACCACGTTAGCGATGCAAAGGCTGTGATCCATATTTGAGCAGCTGGTATCACAGATGTGAGCCAGTAGTCGGGCCTAGCTAGAATTTGAGAGGGCAGAAGGAGTCAAGCAGAAGCCTCATTTTCTGGGCACTGGCAGAGTACACTGTTAGGAACCCAGTTACAGCATCAAGAGGAGGTTCCAATCTGAAATGGTTCTGCTTTTGACATGGTTCCCGGGCCGGGCAGCCAGCCCACTGGTACCTGCTGACAAACAGCAGGGGAGTGGTGGAGCAGACAGTGGTGGTCGGGCTGGCTGGAGCACAGGTGGCAAGCAGGAGCCACAGCTGCATGGAGCCTGCCATGCCCGTGCACACCTGAGGCACAGAGGGCCTGAAGTGGGGTGGACCAAGGCCAGAGGCGAGCCAAGGTGCACCAACCTGTCATCCCACCACACCTCATCCCTGCACAGTGCAGACACCACTCCAAGTGGGCACTGCAGCTCCAGACCCTTCTGCACCCAGAATGCTCCCTTCATTGACATCAACCTCAGGCTTCCAGGATGTTTTAGTCAGTCATTTCCCTGCTGTGCCTAAAAGAACCCAACCAGAACAACTGTCAAGGAGAAAAGGTTTATTTTAAGCACTCATGGTTTCAGAGGTCTTAGTCCATAGAAGCTGGCTCCATTCTTCAGGGCTCTGGGTGAAGCAGGGCATCATGGCAGAAGAGTGTGGCAGCTCTGATCAGAAAGCAGAGAGAGAAAGAGAGATTCCACTCTCCAGATACAAACATATACCCCAAGGCCACACCCCCAATGAACCACTTCCTCCAGCCACACCCCACCTGCCTCCAGTCACCACTCAGTTAATCCCATCAGTGATTGATTCACCAATTAGTTTAAGGCTATTGCCCAATGATTTATCCTTCAAACCTTCTTGCATTGTCTCACATGTGAGCTTTTGGGGGACACCTCCCATCCAAACTGCTGGGTTTCTGTTCGCAACTAAAAGGCTCAGGGGTCACTCCAGGTAAACTGGGCTGACTGGGCTGCACAAAATAACCACACAAGAGACACAAATATCTTTTTCTTTAGGGTCGCTGTGACTGCTTCTCTGACCTTAAGGGTCCCCAGGAAGAGAGAGAGCGAGAGCACTGACCCCTTTTATTGAGGAGAAGCTATTCAAATGAGGCAAGGGGTCAGGTTTCAGGGGGCTAAATCTATCTTCATGATGTCCACTGTCAGCAGGTTGACTGACACCTGGGTAGGCCATACCCAAGGGCACAGTAAGAGAAGGGAATACACACATACAAGGCATTTCCATGGAAGATTCTCTCCTAAACAGGGCAGGGGTTATATTACAAAGGAACAGGTGAGCATAGCTTCACCCATGGGGCTGTAGCAACACACGCCCAGGCACAAAGACACCTAAGAAAGGTGGGGAAAGCTCTGCCATATTTCTGTGACTGAGCGCCTCAGCACCCAGCCGGGGAGTGTGACTCAGTCACGTGCAAGGTTTGTCTCCTACACCAAACAATAACCCCACAGGAGAAGTGGGGAGAAAATGAAAGCAAGCCGAACCATTTGAATGGGATTCAGGGTTAATCAACAGCATTAATTATTTTCCAAATCCTAATTAACAGAATTTTAGATCAACAAGTATTAGTACTTTTTCAAACCATGATTAGCATAAGTTTAGACCAACATCGGTTACCCAGATGCTATATAAACTCCTAGACTAGAACACAGATGACAACCTCTGTCTGGTCCCCTCTCCTCCTGTGGGACTTTGTTTCTATGCATACTTGATTATGCACAGTTGAATTAATCCTACTCTTATATTCTCTCATCCTGGTCCCTGGATTTCATTCTTTTCCTGAGATAAGAACCTGGAAAAAAGAAATTGATGGTGAGCTACATGGAGCCTGGCCCGGGAGCCATGTCAAAATTGAGGGTGAGCTGCCGGGGTCTGCTGCAACACTGAGGGGCAAGCACGCCATTAAGGGCTGCAACACTTCTTGGCTGCAGAGGTCTGCAGCGTGGGCAGACTCCACCTGCCAGCCGAATCAGTGAATGAGTTTCATCTGAAAACTCTGCTTCCACTTTCAAGTCCCTTAGCTGCTGAGGGCCATTGCCAAGTAGGAATGACGCATCGATATTTCCTTGCCAGCGTACCCCATGTTAAATGGACTTGCCTTGGAAATTTGCTGTGACCTTGCATGTGTGTTTGAGAAAGGTGACCCTGCTCAATGACCAGGGTGGATCCAGGATTAGGGTGTATCCTGCAGTTTGAGGAAGTATCCCGCTCCTTGGGTTAAGGGCGTTCCCAGTTTAAGACCTTGGTTGGGTTTTAGGGAAGTTCGATGTTGAGGATTATTGCTGCTGGAAATAGGGCGTTCCTGCTACCTGAGCTCCCTTGGAGTTCTCGTGAGATTCAGAGAGTATTTTGGGAAAAAAGCCTCGTGGAGTAGGTGAATTGGGTGGCAGCAGAACGGGGATTGCCCCAGAACGTGTGTGGAGGCCGGTGTGAGTTCGGGAATAAAGATTGCTGTTTGAATCTACAAAGCTGTGGTGGCTCGTGATTCTGTGCCAAGCCGAGACATTGGCACTTAGCTATGTCCCATCTGGCTGACTACCTTATCAGGGTAACTGGTGATCTTGTCAAAAGGATCATTCCTAGGCCCCAACCCAGGCCCACCTCTCTGGGGTGAGGATGAAGTACACCTTGAGTACTCCCTCCTGTGATGATGCCTATCAGACAGGAGTCAGAGAATCACAGACTGAAGACCAACCAAGGACTGTAGCTATGGGATAAAGTACCGAGGGACCAGGGAGTCCTCAAATCACAGGGCAGTCCCAGTGCTGCAAGGCCCCTCCCCGCAAACAGAAAGGCTAGCAGCCGCCAATGCCAGTCCTGGTTCCTAACAGAAGTTGAACAATGGGCTCTGGCTTTTGGACCCTGGTCATGTATCTTCTGATTCATTTAGTCCTACAAATGACACATCCTCAACTTATTTTTTCATGAGTTTATTTTTTAAAAGGATGGAGCATGAGTTGATATGCATAGAACCAGAGTTAGTCTCTGATATGAACAGAAGAGTGGTTTGCCTCTGGTGTCCTACAACCCCACCTCCTAGGATACTATTGGCTACACATGAATGTGGGCACCCCAACCTTCCCACTCCCTAGGGAGCATTATCTGGCACTTTCTGTTGCTTAATGTCTTCTGCAAAAACCTAAATAGGCAACAAGGAAGGAAATGGTATGTCATCTGTGATACATGTCAACTCAAGGAACTAGGGAGCCATTAAGGTTATTATAAAGATGGTATAGGAATTTAGGGTAATATTTTAATGTATTATTAAATAATATCAGATTTTAAGTATAGAAAATACTGGAAATAAGAACAACAAAACTACACAAATATAAAAAAAAACATATAAAAATTATACTTGTGAGAGTTGTGACAGATAATTTTTGTTCCTTAAAAATGTGAAAGCCAAGGGCTGGGGTTGTGGCTCAGTGGTAGAGCGCTCGCCTGGGTTCGATCCTCAGCACCACATTAATGTAAAATAAAAGATATGGTGTCCACCTAAAACTCAAGAATAAATATTTAAAAAAAATTTGTGAAAGCCAAGCAAGACACAGTGCTGCATGCCTGTAATCCCAGCAGCTTGGGAGGCTGAAACAGGAGGATTGTGACTTCAAAGCCAGTCTTAGCAACAGTGAGGTGCTAAGTAACTCAGTGAGACCCTGCCTCTAAATAAAATACAAAATAGGGATTGGGATGTAGCTCAGTGGTTCAATCCCTGAGTTCAAGTCCTTAAGTTCAATCCCTGGCATCAAAAATAAAATAAAAATAATGTGAGAAATAAAGTCAGCTGCAGTGGGGGCACAACTGAAACCCCAGCTACTCGAGAGGGAGAGGCAGGAGGACTTCAAGTTCAAGGTCAGCCTTGTCAACTCAGCAAGACCCTGTCTCAAAATAAAATAAAAAGGGATGGAGATCTGTCTCAGTGGTAGAGTACCCCCTGGGTTCAAGGCCCAGTACCAACATTTTTTTTTTTTCCTAATGTGTTACAGTTATTAAAAGCTACCTTTCTAAAGTCCCTTTCTTCTCTAAATCACAGGATGATAACCGGGTACGGTGGTACATGTTTGGACTCCCAGCTACTTGGGAGATTGAGGCAGAAAGATCACTTGAGCCCAGGAGTTTGAGGCCAACCTGGATAACACATCAAGGCCTGGTCTCAAACAAAACAAAACACAGGATGATGAACCATACTCAGCACCGACACCTACAATCACAGAACTGCATATAACTTGTCAGTGTTCACAAATTTTGAAAGGTCAAACAAGATCCCCCAGTGAGGTCGACCATAAACCTGCCAGCTGGCAGCTCTGGGCTCCCTGTTCCTGTAGCTGATTAACAGCTTCTGGGGACGCAGGTGAGGCAGGAAGAGCAGCCCCTCTGCATGCTGCCAGCCTGAGGATGAAGTCTGGTAAACAGCGTGAACAGCTCAAACTCTGCCTCAGTCTGGGGGTAATTTCTGGTTGAACTATAGAGTTCGTTGACTCACGCCTTGTCCTGTGTTGAGCTCCTAACTGACAGATGCCAGCCTCTGCCCCATGTGGGTGGAGAGAGAAGCCTGAAAATGCTGGACTTCAGTGGCAGCCAGTGAGGTGAGGGGCTTGGTGACGGCTATAAATGCCTGAGGCTGGGGATGCCTGAGGCGCTGCTCCTGGATAGACTTGAATAAGCAAGTGGTGAGGCTCCGCGGGGACCTGCAGTCAGAGGGATGGTCAGGCTTTCCTTCCATGAACCCAGTGAGACGGCAGAATCATCTTCCCTTGGGCAGTGGGAGAGAACGCCAGCTCTGGGACACAAGGAGAGGTTCGGAGGATTTTGCTGGAGAGCAGGGACAGGCGTGAAACATGAAGGGGAAGGCTCAGATATTTAAAGAGGGTTGTTTCTGTGGTGATGTTGGTAACAAGGCGGGAAGGAAGTGGCAGAAGGAGGAGAAAAGCAACTTTTCCAAAGGGAAATGATGAGATAGCGTCTCATTATAAGGCTTTCCGTTTTCAGACTTTGGCTTTTGTTAATCCTTAGGCATCCTAAGGACATAAACACTCCATCCTTATCCTGGCATGGTGGCGCAGGACCATATTCCCAGTGACCTGGGAGGCTGAAGCGGGAGGATGGCAAGTTGGAGACCAGCCTCAGCAACTTAGTGAAATCCTATCTCAAAATAAATAAATAAAAAGGGTTAGAGATATAGCTCCCTGGTAAAGTGTCCCGGAGTTCAATTCCCAGTAACAAAACAAAAATAAAGGCAAGAAGACAAACAAAAACTCCTTCTACCTTAAAACACAGGAAAAATGGGCAGAGTTATAACTAAATGGCAGAGCACTGGGTTCAATTCCTAGGATGTGTACACACACACACACACACACACACACACACACAGAAGAGCAAACTAACACAAAATAAGAATAAGGAAGAAAACAATAAAGATTGGGGAGAGATTGATGAAATAGAGAATAGAAAAAATAATAGAGATCTTTAATGAAATCAAAAGCTGTTTTTTTTTTTTTTAATGATCAACAAAAATAACAAATTTCCACAACTAGACTGACCAAGAAAAAATTACTTAAGGTACTTAAATGACTAAAATTAGAAATGAAAACGGGGACATTATTATTGATTTAACAGAAATAGAAAATATAGAGAATACTGTGGCAATCGTATACCAACAAAAAAACAGTGACTGGCTTAGGGGTAGCCAGGAAGGGGAGCTCCACTGGACACCCCCTGGAATGGCTTTCTCCTTCTAGATAAGACATGTCTTGTCCCCCTGCACATTGTCAGATCCCAACAGGGAGCTGGGCAACCGTGATCTTCTCAGGATCAGGAAGAGAAATGAAGCCAAAACCGATGTTCTGAAGGTGATGAGTGAAGGTAGGAGGACCTGTTAGAAGGTTTTGCAGGCGAGAAACAACGGTGTCTTGACCAGGGCGGGGAGAGCAGGGAGAAGCTGCTGGTCTGTTTTGACGGTAGTATTTTGTACAATGTGTATTTTGAAGGTAGGGACAAAAGGATTTGGAGGGTGGGTGTGAAGTGTGAAAAATAAATATGGGGACTACTCAAAGGTGTTTGCTTGCGTGCCTGGGAGGACCACGTTGGCATTCACTAAGGTGGGGAAGTCATTGAGAAGAGCAAGTTTGGGGGGAGCAGGAATTCACCTTGGAGAGATTAAGTTTGAGGCTCCACCTCCAAGTGGGGCTGGCCAATAGGCAGTTACATGCATTTGGGGTACAGTAGAGAGGCTCAGACTGGAGACAGGAATTTGAGAGCTCCCAGCAAGCCGAGAGTATTAAAGTTATAAGACTAAGTGAAATCCCTTACACTGAGGATAGAAGAGAGAAGGGTCCAGAGGACTGAGCTCTGGGGCAGCAGCCAGGACTACGAAGGAGCCACCAAGCAGATGAGAGAGAATCGCACATGGTGCAGGAGTGCAACCTATGATCATCCCGGCTACCAGCGAGACCAAGCCTGGGCAACTTAGCCAGGTGCTATCTCAAATTTAAAGAGAGAGAGAGAGAGAGAGAGAGAGAGAGAGAGAGAGAGAGAGAAAACCTCAGCCTCAGCAAAATGCATAAGAAAAAAATACAAATATATAAAACAAATATCTAATAATAATAATAATAATAGCTTATGATGTCCCAGGTCTTTGAATATATTAGCAAATTTAATCCTCATAAAAATGTATTAGCAATTTGAAAATACCAAACAATTCCAAGGTATCAAACCAAAGGAAATAAAAATAAAACCCAGTTTAAGCACGTCTGTGGGAAAATAGATACCCTGCAAGGACTGGTGGCACTTTGGCTGAAAAGGAATTTGGGAAAAATTGTAATAAGAGTTGTAAGTTCAGTGTACCTTCTGGTCTTATCTGAGAAGTAAAAGTTAACTGTTACATTTGTTCATTGTAGCTCTATCAGTGAGCATAAGAAACTGGAAATGACCCATGTCACTGTGAAACAAGCCATGATACATTTAAGAATAGCCACTTAACCATTAAAAATGACAAGAATGTGGACTGGGTTAATGCTGGCACTGTGCTTTGTCTTGGCTGGAGATGACTTCCTTCTGAGGATAGGATTTCAGCCAATTAGCTTAAATAAAGGAAAATTTACTACTAGAACACAGGATCCTGTGACTCCCAACAGTAACAGACCTGGGTCTCTAGAAGGACCACAAGGACATAGCAACACCTCGGACTAGGAATCTTTCTGTGGCTCATTTGCGTCTCTCTGCATGTCTGTTTGATTACCTTCTTTTTCTTTGTTTGCTCCTCGGTGTCCTGGCCCACGATGGTTAATAATTGTCCTCAGTTCATGTGACTTTACACCTCTTGGGGCCTCTGCTGTAAGGCAGGTCTGATTCAGAGGGAGGGCCGACTCCCTGTTCAACTGAGATGCTTGCTGGTGGCAGGGGATGCGGTGGCTTTCTTGAGCAGTCTCTTCAACACATGTCCACTACAACTTTAGGAAAGCAGAAAGCATCAGGTGGGGTGGTGGCTCAGTGGTAGAGCGCTTGCCTAGCATGTGTTATGCACTGGGTTTGATTCTAAGCACTGCATATAAATAAATAAAATAAAGGTCCATTGACAAATATATATATCTCCCAGTTTTGTGTTTTCATATATATATGTACAGTTGAGCAGCCAGCAATGCTGTGCCATGAATCTCCTTCTTTACCCTACCAGTGCCTCTGCCCCTCACGTGGCTCCATTAAAAAGATAACATTAAGTGTCATGGAGAAAGTGTGGGAAAGAGTGCACAGGTACTTCGGAAACTGGCAATCAGCAGTGTGTGTCAAGGACCATTTCCTTCTAAATACAGAATTACTGGGCTCAACTGAGTGGCCGGTCCGCCTTCATTTATTTCTTCTGTATTATTCCAAATCCACCATTTAAATCTTAATCCATGTTAATATGCAAATCATTGATAGCTGGATATTTCTCCCTTTATAATAATGTGGAAGCCACCACATAAATGTTCATAAAAGCATCTTAAAAATTATGAATACTAGAAATTTTATGGAAGAGAGGGAATTTGATAAATCTCTCTCTTGTACATGGTACCATTCTTCTCCTTCTGGGTTTTGCCAATGCACAAAAAATCAAAACTGGGGTTTCTGGTGGACTGGGGCTGTGGCTCAGTGGTAGTGCACTTGCCTGGCATGTGTGAGGTACTGGGTTCAATTCTTAGCACCACTTGTGAATAAATAAAATAAATAAATAAAATAAATAAAAACCTGGGATTTCTGGGGACTGGACTTAGGGCTTTGTGCTTGCTAGGCAGGTGCTCTAATGCCAAGCTGTATCCCTTGCTTTATTTTTTTTTTCTATTCTTTTTTTTAATTGATTTTATTTTTTTAAATACATGTCAGAAGAATGCATTACAATTCTTATTACACATATAGAGTACAATTTCTCATATCTTTGTATATAAAGTATGTTCACGCAACCTTGCTTTATTTTTGAATACAGGGTCTTGCTAAATTGCCCAGGTTAGTCTCATCCGGGTGATTCCTCCTGCCTCAGCCTCTGCAGTGTGAGTTCACCAGTGTGCACTGCAACCTGCCAAGACCCCTCACTTACCTGACACGAGCCTTGTTGAGGAGGCAGCGATCTACCCAAGTGGTCCTGACTGCACCAGGGGTGTTGAGAAGTGCTGGGGTCCAGGTCTGCTTCTCCTTGTTCAATCCCAAATGGCTAGGGCAGGCTTGGCCTCTGCCTGTTCCTGCTAGGCTAGCCTAGTCCTGCCTGCTGCTCACCTTGATGTTGCTGCTGTCCTCTGGCGTGGCACAGCTTAGGGGCTGTTAGCTGCACACCAGGTTCTGGTCTTTGCCCCTCCTAGGTCCACACAAGGGAGAATGACCCCTGCAGGAATTGCCATCACCAGCTCTGGAAGTGTGTGAGTGGAAAGAGTCGGCCTGACCTTGTGTGGTTCAAATCCTGGGTTACCACATCCCCGTTTTGTGATTGGAACCTCCTAGGGCCTAGGTTCCCCATTTGTACTGTGAAGATGCTACAGTAATTAGCCAATCTTGTAAAAGGCAAGGATGTATTATTGAGAAGTGACTTGGATTTCCAAAAGTCTGTGAGTAAAATCATTCCCAGTTTCAGCTGTGGTTTGGTGCCACCTGGGTTTACTGTTTAAATATTGATGGGGACAAGCAGCTGGCCAAAGTTCCTAGGACAGCAGCAACAATTCCAGGAACCTCCTAGTTATCTGGCCCAAATTATGTCTTTTTTTAATATTTATTTTTTAGTTGTAGTTGGACACAATGTCTTTATTTTATTTATTTTTACATGGTGCTGAGGATCAAACCCAGGCCCTCGCCTGTGCTAGGCGAGTGCTCTACTGCTGAGCCACAACCCCAGCCCCACATTATGTCTTTTTGATCAAGGGAAATTGGGCTGAGAGAATACCAAGGACACAGGGAGTCACTCTCATCCTCCCCTCTTTCCCAGAGAGAATCAAATCCTTGATTGATAGGAACTTTAGTTCATTCCCACAGAGGACAGGAACTGAGAGTCAAATAATAGTGATGTGATATCTGAATTTACTTCATTGAAGAGTTTTACTTTAATGCCTAGCCTATAATTGTTGTAGGATTCAGGGATAACAGATGAACATGTCATTATACTTGGTGGTTCAGAGAGTATTTGCTAACTAAGTGGTAATAATTTCATACATTTTTTTTTTCTGGTACTGAAGAGTGAACCCAGGGGTGCTTAACCACTAAGCCACATCCCCAGCCCTTTTAATTTTTATCTTAAAACAGGGTCTCACTGAGTTGCTTAGGGCCTCACTAAGTTGCTGAGGTTGGCTTTTGAACTTGGAATCCTCATGCCTCAGCCTCCCGAGCCACTGGGATTACAGGTGTGTGCCACTGTGCCTGGCTTCACAAATGATTCGTAAGCACCCACCGTGTTCTAGGCACTACACTGGGTCATATGACTATAGTAGTAAATAAGATATATGTTGTTCCTGCCATTATGGAGGTTACAGTTTAGCAGAAATAATTTCTTGGAGCAATCTTGGGAAGATTGTTATCATTATATTTTTCTAAAACATCATCTTTCCCTACACACTTTAAAACACACAAGATATATGTATACTCTGGAACATAATATGTTCCATCCCCTTCTCTAAAGCAGTCACTCTCGATAGGGATGAATTTCATTCCCCATGGGACCTTTGGCAATGTCTGTTGTCATGACTAGCTTACACGTGTGCACTATTGGCATCTAGTGGGTAGAGGCCGGGATGCCACTGAAGGCTCTGCAATGCACAGGACAGCACCACGGCAAAGATGTACCTGACCCCAAATTTCAGTAGTGCCAAGGCTTTGAAACTGAGGTCTAGAAGTTACCTGCTTAGTCCAGGTCATTTATTTCAGGATGAACAGGACAGAAACATATTTCACTTTTAAAAGTCTTAGAAAAACTGGTCCTGTATTCTGTATTCTGTGACATCTGCCCATGACCGACGGGGAAGAGGGGAATGGGGCTTTTCTAACCTGTGGATTCAGAAACACATTCTTCTTGGGGCAGAGAGAGCGGACCTGAGGGTCTCGGTGCTCTAACGTCACTGTCACTCCTCCTTTGGTGAGGCTTATATTTGGCTGTCTTATACAAACAAGTTGTTCAAACAAAAGGCTCCATAAAAAGACCTTGTCTTTTCTCCGCTTTGGAAACTCCACCAAAATATGCAAATGAGCCAAATCATCTCAGGGTCACTGAACCCTAGTTTTCAGTTCACTTGGTTTCCTTTTTTTCTTTTTAAAGAGTTTCAAAAGCTTGTTTGAGCATAATTAATCCAATTTGGTCTTTAGGGCAGCCCAGACTTTCAGAGTGACTGGTTTGTATTGCTGATTTTCTCACACATGTCTAGTAAAGCAATCAGATTTGGGACAAAACAGAAGATGAGGAAGAGTAAGATAAAGTCACAAAGCCAGGTGGGGAGAGAGGGAGGGAAGAAGGAAGATAGAGAAGAGAGAGGACAAACATATCAAAGGAGTGGAAGTTAATGAGCACAGACCAAAAATGGCCAGTCCTCGCCTTGAATTCAAGCGCCCTGGTTTACCTATCTTAACTTCTTTGCTTTCCACAGAGCTTTTATTTTTGGCACCAGGAATTGAATCCAGAGGTGCTTAACCACTGAGCCACATCCCCAGATGATTTTATATTGAGACAGGGTCTTGCTAAGTTGCTGAGGCTGGCCTTGTGATCCCCCTGTCTCAGCCTCTTGAATCACTGGAATTACAGATGTGCACCACCATGTCAAGCCCTGCATAGCTTTTCAGAAACAGCGTGTTGGATTCTAGCCTACTTCCCTGTCTTCCAGCTTCTGGGTGGAGATGACAGCTCTGGTCTCATAGCTAGTTTCTGAAGCAGAATCCTATCTAGGGAAGCTAGAAGCCAGGCTGGGTAGTGTACAGGGATAATTCCAATGACTCAGGAGGCTTAAGGAAAGGATCACAAATTCAAGGCCAGCCTCAGCAAATTAGCAAGGCCCTAAGCAGTTTTTTTTTTTTTTTTAAGAGAGAGAGAGAGAGAGAGAGAGAGAGAATTTTAATATTTATTTTTTAGTTTTTGGTGGACACAACATCTTTGTTTGTATGTGGTGCTGAGGATCGAACCCGGGCTGCACGAATGCCAGGCGAGCGAGCTACCGCTTGAGCCACATCCCCAGCCCGTCCCTAAGCAATTTAATGAGACCTTGTCTCAAAATAAAAAATGAAAAGGAGTGGGGATGTGGTTCAGTGGTTAAGCACCCCTGGGTTTAATCCTGGTACAAGAAAAGAAGGGAAGCTAGGATGTGTGTGTGAAATTAATAATGTCGGTCTGTCCATTTACCTCACCCTAGGGCCTTATTAGGAAACGTGTACTGTGCTTGTTGTTGATACAGCCTGGATATCTACTAGTTAGTACCAGCTGTGGGATGTATGAATCAAGTCTACATTCTTTGGTTGGATGATGATTCAAACTATGACGTGAATCCTCTGGATTCTGTATTCCACACCCCATTGGCAGAATAAGCTACATCCCTTTTATTACAAATGAGATTTCATTTTAAAATGGGTAATAACTGATCTGAAAATGTTCTTTTTCCAACAAAGCCTTTTACTTAGAACTTGTTGCTGATGTTAAATGTACTATTATAGATTCTTATAATACACACATAACAATTTCTGAGTATACCCACAGATATTTTGTCTGTGTCATAAAATCATCCACAAGGAAACTAACCAGTTAACCAGTCATTTGTAATGCTTGTGGTTAACAGAATTTTATTTGCGTCCCATTTAGCATCATTCTTTTAAAAAGTTTTGTTACTGGTTGATGCCAAGTGTTCTGCAGTTCTTCACTAAAATAAACAAAAACTTAATAAAAGCTTCTTGAAACCATATTTTATCACTTAAACTTGTCCCTATTGGCCTTCAATAATGAGATCCTTTTTAGCCCCCAACTTTTTTTTTTATATATGCATTTTTTTTTTAGTTGTAGATGGACACAATACCTTTATTTTATTTATTTTTACGAGGTGCTGAGGATCGAACCAGTGCCTCACACATGCTAGGCAAGTGCTTTACTACTGAGCCACAACCCTAGCCCTGGTCCCCAATTGTAATGGCTGAATCATTCCTTCTTTTGAATTTTTCTAACTTTGGTTTTGGATTCAACTCCTGGGGATCTGGTGAGTGTTTCTGCTGACTTCCTTGTAGCATGATGTGCACAAAGTGTGTGCTCAGTGAGAGTCAGATGGAAGAACAAAGAGAGCTTTGCAAAATGGGTATCAACATACTGTGCAACTGGCTCTCAGCTGGGTCCTTCTTTGAAGGTCTTTCCTGTTCTTTAACCTGGGCATTGTGAGAGCCAAGGATCTCTCACCAGGCTAGTCTCTCCAGTTCTAATGAAGTCCTTGTGTTGGTGTGAAGCATTATCCCCATCACTATAATCTTCCTGAACAGCCCAGACCCTTCTCAGCCAGCCAGCACATCTGCTCAGTAACATGTGTCTCCAGGCCCCAGGGTCAGGCAGATTATACAAAAGACCAAACTGGTGAAAGGAATAGAAATGATGAGGCTTGAAAATTCTTCACTCTTTGTTCTTCTGGTGGGTGACAGGATAATTAGTCCAAAAGAGATGCAGCCTCTCCCAGACTATATTTAGCCTAATTGCAGAGCTTTCTTTTCCCTGGAGGAGCCTTGGATCCCTCCCTGGTAAATGGTAATGCCAGAAGGGAATAACATCAAGCAAGCCATCCATGAGCACAGCAGGGCATGCTCTTTCCTGTTCAGAAAGAAGGTGAGGGCAGAACAGCTCAGGAAACGGGGTTTGGCTGGGAGCAATGGTGCATGCCTATAATCGCAGCGGTTTGGGAGGCTGAGATAGAAGGATCACAAGTTCAAAGCCAGCCTCAGCAACTAAGTGAGGCCCTAAGCAACATAGGGAGACCTTGTCTCAAAATAAAAAATAAAAAGATCTGGGGATATGGCTCAGTGGTAATGATAAAGCCAGGCTAATTCCCTCTTAAGATCAGGAGCCATCTTGTCAAAAGTTATAAAAAAAATTCATTTCTGTTTTCTGTAAAATATTAGGATTTTTATTTGGCCTGGCCATATTTTAATGTCTTAAACTTACTTGGAATGCCTGCCCGAGACTTGAATTCACCCATGCCTGGCTTTCTCTGACCAGATAACAACCCTCTCTGAAACCCTAATGGCACCTCATAAATTCTGATGTTGGGATCTAAATTTACTGTCTAAGTGCTGAACCATTTAGACCATTAACCTACTACCTGCCTTTGTATTATGCTTGTCAAAATTCTGTTATCTGTAAGTTCTCAAGACACCCACCCACTTTTTGCAACTTTTTGTGCTATAATGCTGTGCTCCTAGAGAGCTGGAGGACTGTCTTCTATTCCCATGGGTTTCAGGAGAGATAGTCCCGGTCGGCTGGAATTACAAGCTTGCTTTTATATGATTTAAAATTGGAGTCAGTGGTCTTTTCTTTGTGTTATGGTTTAACAGTAAAGCACCCTGGGTTTACTCCCCCATGCCCAAAAAAAAAAAAAAAGATTTCTGGTCAAAAGTCTATCAAGCAATCTAACCGTACTTATATTGTTTATAGCATCTAAAATTATCAGCTCCACATAGCTTAAAATCCACGAAATACTCATACAGTCACAACTTCCAAAAAGGTCTTGCTGTCTGTCCCAAGTCACAACCATTTTTGTCACTAATTCCCTATACTCAGGGATGGAACTAACTAGAATTCCTACATAAACTTAACTTTCTTCCCAATGGGCATTTGAAGAAAGACCCTGACAATCCCCAAATTGCCAATCTTCCCGAAACTTGAAAAAATATAGAAAAGCATATATTTGAATAAAACTACCCCCCCACAGGAATATATTTTCCTTTATATATGAAAATTGGAGAAAACTGGAAGTATTTCATCAGAATGTAATTTTTCAGTGAGTCATCATTTCAACTGCTTAGGGAAAAATGAAGAGGAGAAACTCATATTCAGCTATTTGACTCTAACACCACACACCACAGAAAAATAAATTCAAAATAATAGCATCTATAGAAATGAGTGTTACATAAAAATGTGTGTGTGTTTGTGTGTGTGGTGTGTATGACTCCTTACTAGATATTTGGTAACTTAGCAAAAATATCTCATTTGACAGGGCAAATCTTGAGTAAAGTATAAGTCAATGTATTTCATTTCCTCCTGGATCTTTTTATTTATTTATTTATTGTGTGTGTGTGTGTGTGTGTGTGTGTGTGTGTGTGTGTGTGTGGTGCTGGGATTCAACTCAGGGCCTTGTGCATGTGAGGCAAGCACTCTACCAACCGGGCTATGTCCCCAGCTCATGCCTTTATTTTATTTGTTTCATTTTTATGGTGGTGCTAAGGATCGAACCCAGTGCCTGACACATGCTAGGCAAGTGCTCTGCCACTGAGCTATGGCTCTATACATATTTCTTTTTCTTTTTATTCATTTTATTTATTTATTTTTGGTTCTGGGGATTGAACTCAGGGGCACTCAACCACTGAGTCACATCCTCAGCTCTATTTTGTATTTTATTTAGAGACAGGGTCTCACTGAGTTGCTTAGTGCCTCCCTTTTGCTGAGGCTGGCTTTGAACTCCCAATCCTCCTTTCTCAACCTCCTGAGCTGCTAGGATTACAGGCATGCACTACTGCACCCAGTTTAAATATGTCTTTTAACCTTTTTTTTTGCACCTTTCCCTTTTGGATATACCAAGATAGAAAATCCCAGGCTTTCTCAATCATGTCCACTTGTATTTTTGCTGTTATTTTATGATAGCACTTTCAAAAAGGACATAAAATGTCATTAGCCTATTAACTTATTCCAATATTGCAAACTTTGTCTTTACTAGCAATTCCATATTTTATGGCCCTTTATTATTCACACGGTCTCCTTAGAAAATAAAATTGAAGTCTGTAACTGAAAAACATGTAATTTAACTGCTACAGGTCTTTATTTTTTATTTTTTATTTATTTTTTTTAAAAGAGAGAGTGAGAGGGGGGGGGAGAGAGAGAGAGAGAGAGAGAGAGAGAGAGAGAGAATTTTTAATACTTATTTTTTAGTTCTCGGCGGACACAACATCTTTGTTGGTATGTGGTG
The DNA here is from genome assembly GCF_964194105.1 of Spermophilus citellus. Taxonomy (NCBI): domain Eukaryota; kingdom Metazoa; phylum Chordata; class Mammalia; order Rodentia; family Sciuridae; genus Spermophilus; species Spermophilus citellus. The sequence continues at coordinate 96,737,567 of NC_138193.1, read as the reverse complement.
CTGAGGATCGAACCCCGGCCACACGCATGCCAGGCAAGCGCGCTACCGCTTGAGCCACATCCCCAGCCCTGCTACATGTCTTTAAATGTAACTATCTTGCATCTGTCTAGCTAAAGGTTAAAAGCTAACTAAAACACATGGCAAGTAAAAACATTCAGCAAGTAACTGTATTTCCAGTTTGTTTTGGAGGTTACATATTTATTTCTTCTAAGAAATTCTAATGCTTTGATCAACTCTATTAGAATAAAAATGTGTGGGCTGATCTGTCTCCTTGATGCCAAAAAATAAAAAAAAAATATTTTGGTGCATTAATAAACATACATAATGGTGAGATTCCTTGTGCCATATTTGTACAAGCACATTAGCAGTTTGATCAATCTCACTCCCCAGTGCCTCCCCTTTCCCTTCCCTCCTCCCTCCCGCCTCCCGCCTCCCTGCTCTACTCTACTGATCTCCCTTCTTTTTTTTTTGGCTGGGGATTGAACCCAGGGCCTTGTGCATTCCAGGCACACACTCTACCAACTGAGCTATATCCCCAGCCCTGATCTCCCTTCTTGTTATTAAAAAGAAAGAAGAAAAGTTCTCAAATTGATGACATCACTCCTGATTTAAACATAAGACATTAGATAATGATGGATGAACTGAATCTAAAGTAAACAAAAGAATGAAAAATAGTAAGAATCAAGAGTGGAAATTGGGCTGGGCGCTGTGGCATACGCCTGTAATCTCAGCCTCTTGGGAGGCTGAGACAGGAGGATCATGAGTTCAAAGATAGCCTCAGCAACAGTGAGGGGCTTAGCAACTCAGTGAGACCCTATCTCTAAATAAAATACAAAATAGAGCTGGGGATGTGGCTCAGTGGTTGAGTGCCCCTGAGTTCAATCCCCAGTACCTGCCAAAATAAATAAATTAATTTAAAAAAAAAAGAGTGGAAATCGGTGAAATAAAACACAGAAAACCAATGAGTCTCAAATTGGTTTCATATTCTGAAGTCAATGTAATTCACCATTAACAAGCTGAAAAAGTCAAATATATCAATAGATGCAGAGAAAGCAGTTGACAAAATCCAACATCCCTTCCTGATTAAAAAGAAACAACAAACTCAGCTGGTAACAAAAGAGAACTTCATCATCCTGCCATAAGACATCTATGAAATCTCCACAACTAACATCACATTTAATATGAAATACTAAGTGCTTTCTTTGTAAGATCAGCAATAAGGAAGGCCACTCTGGAAGCTGTAGCTAGTGAAGTCAGGCAGAAAAAGAAAAATTATCCAGAATAAATCTTTCCATCTTGGGACTGGGGTTGTGGCAGGGGTAGAGTGCTTGCCTAGTACATGCAAGGCCCTGGGTTCGATCCTCAGCACCACATACAAATAAAATATTATTTTAAAAAAAGTATATATATATTTTTTATATTTATTTTTTAGTTATTGGCGGACACAACATTTTTGTTTGTATGTGGTGCTGAGGATCGAACCCTGGCCGCATGCATGCCAGGAGAGTGCGCTACCACTTGAGCCACATCCCCAGCCCTAAAAATATTTTTTTAAATAATATTTTTTTTTTAAAAGAGAGAGTGAGAGAGAGGGGGACAGAGAGAGAGAGAGAGAATTTTAATATTTATTTATTTTTTCTTAGTTCTCTGCGGACACAACATCTTCGTTTGTATGTGGTGCTGAGGATCGAACCCGGTCCGCACGCATGCTAGGCGAGCGCGCTACCCCTTGAGCCACATCCCCAGCCCGTAAATAATATTTTTTTTAAAAAATAAAGGTATTATGTCCAACTACAACTTAAAAACCAAACAAAAACTTTCCATCTTTGGAGATGGCATTTGTTATTTAAATAGAAAATCCTGCTGGGTGCTGCTGGCACATACCTGTAATCCCAGCTATTTGAAAGAATTGCAAATTTGAGGCCAGCCTGGGTAATTTAGTAAAATACTGTCTCAAAAAGGGCCAAGGATGCAGCTCAGTTGGGATTACAGGTGTGTGCCACCATGCCCAGCTGAAAAACAATAATCTTTTAAAATGTAATGTAGGGGCTGGGGATGTGGCTCAAGCGGTAGCGCGCTCGCCTGGCATGCGTGCGGCCCGGGTTCCATCCTCAGCACCACATACAAACAAAGATGTGTGCGCCGAAAACTAAAAAATAAATATTAAAAAATTCTCTCTCTCTCTTTAAAAAAATAAAAATAAAATGTAATGTAACTATCAGATATTAACATGCAATGGAAATGACTTTGCTATACACTTCTCACCATATAAAAAATTAAGTAATGAAAAATTAACTTTATGAAAGAAGATATATGGATGTCAAAGCAGTACATGAAAAGATGTTCAATAACATTAGTCACTAGGGAGATACCATGACCCAGTGTAAAAATTGCTAAAATACTCAAATGTTGACAAGGAAGTGAAAGGATTGATCTTTCCTACTGTTGGTGGGGATGTAAACTACCAATCACTTAGGAAATCAAGTTAGTAGTTTCTTACAAAAATATATAGCTACTGCATTATCCAGTCATTCCACTCCTACGTTTCTGTCCAAGAGAAATAAAAGCATGTGTCTATTGAAGAGTTGTACAAAGTGGCTTTATGTGTAATAGCCAAAGATTAGAAGTAATTAATAGAAACACCTTCTGACCAGCTATAGCACTCCTTGAAAGTCTATATGCTGTAGTGATACATGCATACCCGTGTTTATAGCAGCGCAATTCACAATAGCCAAAATACGGAACCAGCCTAGGTGTCCAGTGGATGAATAGATAAAGAAAATGTAGGTAGATATACACAATGAAATTTTATTTAGCAAAAAGAAGAATGAAATTATGTCATCTGGGGCTGGGGATGTGGCTCAAGCGGTAGCACCCTTGCCTGGCATGCGTGCGGCCTGGGTTCCATCCTGAGCACCACATACAAACAAAAATGTTGTGTCCGCCGAAAACTAAAAAATAAATATTAAAAAAAAAATCTCTCTCTCTCAATCTTTAAAAAAAAAGAAATTATGTCATCTGTAAGGAAATGGTTGGAAATGGAGAATATTATGTTAAGCGAAATAAGCCAAACTCAGAGAGTCAAGGGTCATGTTTTCTTTCATATGTGGAAGCTATAGAGGAAAAACAAAAAGAAAGGTGAGGGACCTCATAAATATCCAAGGAAGAGCAGTAGAATAGAGGAAAGGGTCTCAGGAAGGGAAAGGGAAAATACTAGAGAATGATATTGGCCAAATTATATTGTTATATTGTGTGTATATACAAATATGTAACACCAAATTCCACCATTATGTACAACTATAATGTACCAATAAAAAATGGTGGGAAAAAAAAAAAAAACTAGACGCAACTTAAATGTCCATTGACAGGTGACTGGATAAACAAACTGTGGTATATCCATACAATGCTACCCGGCAATTCACAACAATGAACTGTTCATACACATGACAACAACACAGATGAATGTCAAAATAAATCAAGCTGTGGTAAAAGAAGATAAGCAAAAAATGCACACTGCATGACTCCATTTACGTAAAATTTTAGAAAATGCAAACTAATGGATAGTGATAGAAAGATATTGGTTGCCTGGGGATGTATCAGGAAGGCCAAGGACTACAAAGACTAGCTACCCACATGGGAGGAGGGGATAGATATGTTCATTATCTTGATTGTGGCAGTAAGATGTCAACAATTATTTATTTACTTTTTTATTTTTTAAAGAGAGAGAGAGAGGGTTGGGGCTGTGGCTCAGACATAGAGCACTCGCCTACCATGCGTGAGGCACCGGGTTCGATCCCCAGCACCACATACAAATAAAATAAAGATATCGTGTCCACCTATCACTAAAAAATAAATATATTTAAAAAAAGAGAGAATTTAAAAAAATATTTATTTTTAGTTTTCGGTGGACACAACCATCTTTTTTTTTTATTTTAAAAGTTTTTTTTTTTTTTTTTTTTTTTTAAGAGAGAGTGAGAGAGGAGAGAGAGAGAATTTTTAACATTTTTTAGTTCTCGGCAGACACAACATCTTTGTATGGGGTGCTGAGGATGGAACCCGGGCCCGCACGCATGCCAGGCGAGCGCGCTACCGCTTGAGCCACATCCCCAGCCCCGGACACAACCATCTTTATGTTTTATTTGTATGTGGTGCTGAGGATTGAACCCAGCGCCCCGTGCATGCCAGGCAAGCGCGCTACTGCTTGAGTCACATCCCCAGCCCAACATTTACTGAATTGTACACTTAATGTGAAGTTATATGTCAATTATATTTTAAAAGAGCTATAAAAATTAAAATTAGGGGTTGGGGATATAGCTCAGTTGGTACAGTGCTTGCTTCCCATGCACAAGGCCCTGGGTTCAATCCCCAGCACCACAAAAAAAAAAAAAAAAAAAAAAAAAAAAAAAAAAAAAACCACCAGAAAGATTAGGAAAATGGCCAAATGTAACTATTAAAAAAATCATTGCGTGGTTAAAGTGTTTCTTAAATATTATCATGAAAACAAAATTTCTTTTTTTTTGGTACTGGGGATTGAACCCAGGGCCTTGCATATTTTCCTCTATCACTGAGCTACATCCTGAACTCTTTTTCATTTTGAGACAGTCTAAGTCATCCTGGCTTTGAACTTGCGATCCTGTTGCCTCTGCTTCCTTAGGAGCTGTGATTACAGGCTTGTGTCACCACATCCAGTGCCACAAAAACAAAAATCTTAAAGGAAAATGATAAATTGCAGAAAATTGGAAGGCTTTTGGGCTGGGGATGTGGCTCAAGCGGTAGCGCGCTCGCCTGGCATGCGTGCGGCCCGGGTTCGATCCTCAGCACCACATACCAACAAAGATGTTGTGTTCGCCGAGAACTAAATAATAAATATTAAAAAAAAAAATTCTCGGGGCTGGGGATGTGGCTCAAGCCGTGGCGCGCTCGCATGGCATGCGTGCGGCCCGGGTTCGATCCTCAGCACCACATACCAACAAAGATGTTGTGTCCGCCGAGAACTAAGAAATAAATATTAAAAATTCTCTCTCTCTCTCTCTCCCCCCCCCACTCTCTCTTTAAAAAAAAAAAAAAAATTCTCTCACTCTCTCTCCTCTCTCACTCTCTCTTTAAAAAAAATTCTCTCTCTCTCTCTCTCTCTCTCTCTCTCTCTCTCTATCCTCTCTCACTCTCTCTTTAAAAAAAAAAAAAAAAAGAAAATTGGAAGGCTTTTGTATGGCCAGATTACAAACAAGAATGCAGGGCATAAAATATTAAGAAAAATGTGTGCACCACATGTGACAAAAATTTAGTATCTATTAGATTAAGAGTGAAGGTATTATAGGACACCATGGGATTGGGGGAGGAGGGAATGGAGCATAGCAAATAGAGAAACTGCCCAATGTTTCAATAAGGCAATTCATAAAGAAATAGAAATAGTTTATATAGAGGTGTAAAATTTCACTAAAAATTTTAAAATGCAAACACAAAAACAAACAAAAAATATCCAAAACCAATTTTTCCCCCTCAAATCAGCAAAGATGTCTACTACAGGAACTATACTAGTCACTGGAATTGTTTACTACATGGGAGCGGCTAATGATTTTGCTTATTTTTAAAAGGTGCTCACTTTCGTCATCCATTCCTGTGATATCTTGGTCATGTCCATCTTCAGGTCTCATCCCACGTTCTGGCTTCTGGCTGTCCTAGGATGTTGTAGTTGATTCCATTCTCAGCTTCTTATTAGGTCCTGTGACACTTTCCCTAATCACTGAATGTATCTCAAAGATCTTTACTTCCTCCTTTCAAGATGCACGGCTGCTAGTAACAACATTATTAGTTTTTCTGGGGGGACACTTTTTTTTTCTTTTTAAACTGGGAATTGAACCAGGGACACTTGACCACTGAGTTACATCACCCCAGCCCCCCCACCCCCACTTTAAAAAATAATTTTTAGTTGCAGATGGACATAATATCTTTATTTTTATGTGGTGCTGGGGATCGAACCCAGTGCCTCATGCATGCAAAGCAAGTGTTCTACCACTGAGCTACAACCCCAGCCCCTAGCCTTTAAAAAAAAAAAATTGAGATGGGGCCTGGAGAAATTGCTGAGGCTGGCTTTGAACTTGCAATCCTCCTGCCTCAGCCTCCCAAGTCACTGGGATTACAGGTGTGCACCACCGTGTCTGACTGGGTTTCACTGTAGCATTAAGTCTATTGGCTCTGTTCAACCCTCAACTACTGTAACTCCATAAGTTCATTTTCCCTAATACAAACTCTGCCCATTACAAATAATTCCCCATTCTCTTCCCTCTTCCAGCCCCTATCATTATTTTATTTCTATGAAATTGACAACTCTAGGCACTTCTTTATAAGAATTATAAAATATCGCTGGGCACAGTGGCACATACTCATAATCTCAGTGACTCAAGAGGCTGAAGGAGGAGTACAAGTTTGAGGCCAGTCTCAACGACCCAACAAAGCCCTAAGCCCTGTTTTAAAATAGAAAAAAGGGCTGGGGTTGTAGCTCAGTGGTAAAGTGCCCCTGGGTTCAATCCTAGCAAACCGTGCCCCCCCACAACAAAAAATTATAAAATATTTATCCATTTGTTTGGCTTATCTCACTCCATCCAGTGCCTTCAAGGTTGATCCATGTAGTTTGTCAGAACTTCCTTTTTTAAAATTAATTTTTAGTGATGAACACATCTTTACTTTTATGTGGTGCTATGTGTGCGAGGCAAGTGCTCTACCACTGAGCCACAATCCCAGCCCAGAGTTTTCCTTCTTTTCTAAGGCTATTATCCTGTTGTAGACACATTGTTTCACCCATTCATTTGTCAATGAACATTTGGGTTGGTTCCTAAAGGAACCACTATTAATATTACCAGTATCTGTTTTGAGACATTGCTTTCACTTCTTGAGAGATGGAATTGCTGTTCATCCTTGCTAACACTTTTTTGGTTTTGCCATCTGGAAAAATAATCAAGTCCTTTGCTATTTCTCTTGTTCTTTATAAATTTAGAATTTGCCAGATGATTTGTACCTATTTTCTCCCATTCTGCAGGTTGCCTTTTCACTGTCTTTAAGCCCAGTTTATATATATACATATATATACATACACACAAACACACGTTTATGTGTGTATGTATATATTTTTTGTTGCTCATGATTTTATCATATTTAAATTCAGTTATAAAAGCTCTTCCTGTTTTCCTGAGTTCTACAATTTTTGTCCTTTTAAATTTTTGTATATGGTGTTAGGAATCCAACTCTATTCTTTTGCATATGAACATCATTTTTCTTAATACCACTTGTTGAAGACTGTCCTTTCCCCACTGATTGACTTGGCATTCATTTGAAAATAATTTAACCAAACGTGGTGGTTTATTTCTGAGCTATTCTTTTCCATTGGTCTGATCAGTCTTTATGGTAGTAACAACTGTTTTGTAGCTTTTAGTATCAGGTTTCCCTTCTAGTTTTTAAGATATACACTTAGTCAAATTGATTTCTTGAACCTCTCTTTCAATATTTAATGAAGAGATCAGTACTTTGTAGTTCCCAACATTAGCAATGGCCCATGGACAGTTGTGCCATCAGGGACAGGGAAAGGGGCCACAGGCAGGTAAGGCACCTGCTGCGTGTCTGTTTCCTTTAGAAAAGAAAAGGCACAGTCCGTAGAGTAAAACTGTATGCCTTTATTCAACATGAGTCATTAAAATAAAATACAGGTTGTCCATGTGCAGAAACATTGTTATACATTCAACTCTGAAGAAGGTAGTTTCTATATGACCAATAAAAGGAACAGTCAACAAGTGAGAATAAAGTCAATAGTGAGGAGCTAAAAGGCAAGAGTTTTATCTGTCAAAGTGCTAAGGCCTATGTGCACAAAAAATTAAAAGTCAACAAGACCAACATAAGGTCTTTTTTTTCCATTCTGATTTTTCTTGCTGCTGGTGAAAGGTGTGATGCAGTGACTTACTGAACTGAGTTTAAAAAAAAAATAGGTCAAAGCACTTACGGCTACGAGAAAAGTTTTTAATTTCTAGTTTCATTTGTCATGTACTCCAGATCTTCCATGGGTTCTAGAGATTTTGTGAATTCTCAAAGAACATATTTGCTCTTTAATTAGTACTTTATTATCAGAGAATAAATTATATCCTTCCCAGTCTAGAACCCATCTCCTCATCTAACAAAGGGGTAGCAAATATGAGACTTGGGAAGAATCAAGATTGTTTTAAAACTTGATACGTAGATTCAGCTGGGCACTACTGAAGTCTCCAAACTGCTATTGCCTGAAAACCTAACATTGCTGACTTAATCTGCTTTTTAAAAGAATTAACCCAACACACATGAAGTTTTATATACCATATGCTCCACTGGAAGGACATAGGCTGTGTAAAATAAGTTCTAAAATACTTTTAGATATTCTGGTATGAATTATTTTCTTATTAGGCTAATTTGAATTTAAAATATTCAAAATGAAGATCCCTCACTAAACTTAATAAAATGAAGCATTGAGTCAACTGGGTCTAATAAGAGTGCTTATGAAGCCAAGTTCCATTTCACTTAGCAGATATAGGTAGGTACACAACCCCAAATTCAAATAAACAAAGCCCAACAGAAAACCACTCCTTGGTCCATAAATATCTCAAGTCAAATTCTGTGTTATATTCATGGCAACTGAAAATCATGTGAACTCAAAATCTTTTTTAAAAATTAAGCTGCTTTAAGTTCAGTTAAATCCACTTAAAATCACATTTGGTTTCTCTCCCCCTGCAAAGTATCATTTATGTTTTCCAGTTAAGATGAAAATCTGGATGTTTTCCCTTTGGCTTTTTGGGTTTGAATGGAGTTAGGAGGGGTTTGAAGTTACTGTTAGGAAAACCACTATCTAGGCACAGCCCATCTCTACAGTAGATCAGGTTTCCTGTCCTTCCTTAGGAAGAACTGTGTAGGGATTCCCCTTTGTAGGTTAAGTCTGAAATCTACATGGAAGTATGGAGTATTTATTCCTTAGTCCATATGGTCTCTATGAAAAAAATCCAATCTTCCCTTGAAAGTTACCAAGTATTAGGAACATAGATTATATCCATCCTCCTAGTTCTTGGGCAGAGTTGAGACTATGTGATACAGTGGAATACACCTAACAACTCTTTTAACTGGAACATAAATAGATAATTTGGCATACAGAAGTTGAGTTGCAAATCCAATAATCTGTGTTAAAGACAAGTGGTAAGTAAAATTCAAGTGTAAGCACTGAAAAAATATAATTATTTATCCGTTGAAACCTTTTCTACCTCAAACTTTCTAGAATAAGAATTAGGATTTTAATTTTATACTAAAATTAAAAGGTATAGGGTCATGCTAAAGCCCTTTTTAATTCAAGTTCTGTGACTTGAAAGAAAAAAAAAGGTCAATTCTATAGTATTAAGATAGAAAACCAATAATATTAATGTATTTTTTCCATTCTTGGAGAACACAGGAATGTAAATTCAAAATGAAGGGATTCAGTTCCTTCTCAACTGTAAGGTGAAAACCATATTTTTAATAAAAAACTTCCTTGAGTTTCTTTTGTATTTGAAACTGTGTTACTTGCCTAGCTGTTACCTTGAAAGGGTTAACTGAACTTAGTACTTGCCTGGGGTTATCTTAAAGCATTACATTTGGCCTGCCTCTCTCCAATTTAGATTTAATAGATTTCTTATATATTCCAATAACAGTTCTCAAAAAAGGTAAAAACTTAAATTTTTTTAAATTTTTAAGTTGTAGATGGACACAATACCTTTATTTTTATGTGGTGCTGAGGATTGAACCCAGCGCCTCACATGTGCTAGGCAAGTGCTCTACCACCAAGACACAACCCCAACCTAAAAGTAAAATTTTAACCTGGCTCCTCACTTCCATGCTGCCTGGTTTTACTAGGGACAATACCTTTTTTCCCTTTATGTTTCACTCAGTGCCTCAAATGCTTCTATTTTATAACTCATTCATGCTCTTTTAACATGTCTTGGAAGCATGTAGCACTGACTATTCCTTGAGCCCTGAACATGCTATATAATTACTATTTTAGGAAAATATATTTTTTTCAATTTACCTAATATTGCTTACCTTATATAACCAGCACTTTAGTACCCAATCCAACAAATACTTGAGTTAGTAACATGATTTGCACACAAAAAGTGAGAAACATGCCATGAAAGGACTTCTCAGAAACAGCAGATGTCAAGTAGTGCATAAAATGAACACAGGCTTCTAAGACTCTTAAGTAAATAAAGGGGAGCTGAAGCTGTCCTGTGTTCTGGTAATTGCTCTTTCTCTCTGAACTGCAGACCAACTATACCTTTAGGTTCCCTGAATATAAACTTTATTTCCCATGAGGTAGGTAACCTGTTTAAATAATGATAAATATATATTAGAAATGGAGAGTCATTCTTTGAAAAATGGTCATTATGGGCTAGTTTACACATATTTAAATATTTCTCCTTCATTCCTATTATATATGGAATTATGGAGGATGCTGATGTTCCCTGAGACTTATGAAATATTTCCTTTTGAAAAAGTACATTTTCAGCTAAGCTATAGAATACTTTTCTCTTGGATGGCTGAACTATCTCCAATGTCTTTGGGTAATCCAGATGTTTGAAATTTCAGTTTTTGAAAAATAACATTGTCTATTTAAGTATTGCTATGTATCTTTACTGTTACAAAGAAAAAAAAATTTCCCCCAGTGAAAACAAAATCAGAGCTGGGAAATTTTAGGGAGAATGAACTAGTGAATCATAATAAATAGTTTCATGGGTCATCAAGACACATTCTTGAAAATGTAACCTTTCCAACTTTTCTCTCAGTTCATCAATAAATCTATGCATTACCCATTTAAAAGAACAGGCTACATATTTGCAAAGACCATCTATTTAGGTATCATTTTGTTCCCTCCCCATCACATCTAAAAATCAAGTATTTTATAACCACAAAATGAGTTCTCTTGGACAGCATTCTAGGTATGGGACTCAGACATTTGACCTTTCCAAACATCTGGCTCAGTCATCTCCCTGTCATTCCTGACAGGAGAGAGTTCAACATTTCAAGAAGTGTCAGAATCTAATGCAAGCATAGCTATCTCTCTTCACAAGGTTCTCCTGGCTCTCTGAACTCTCCAGATCAGTGAAGCAGGCAGGACATGAAATACACTGGTTATGAAACTCACAGATTAGAACTGGAAAACAGGAAACAAGTTTTCTGTATCTTCAAGAGATTATTTCTTCACATATTCCTAGGGCCTGGAAGATGGTGACATTGACTGCCTGCTATTGAACTATTAATCATTGTGAAGAAAGAAAAACTTTATATTCCTTACCAGTTTTTGTTTTAGAAGCAAACAATAGGTACATTAAAAAATGGACTGCCCTTTGTTTTCTTCCACTTTCTAGTAACATAAGGTTGTTAGGAAAACGTGGAGATGGGGAGGAGAATTCAATATTTTTCTATAAGTTCTGAAAGAAATGCACTATCCTAATCTATCACCAAATACCTCATTTCACTCTCTTCCATAAGGTCTGTGGTAACCTTTTCTTATAATACTATAAGGCAATAATTGAGGGCCCCTCCCCATGCCACTCTCAGATGTCAGACCTCAAGATTCACCAAAAACTCCAAGGTTTTCAATTTCACTTTTAATTATCTTTTGCTTAATAATAAAATGAAAAATAAGAATATATGAAATACATACAATCTATATACATATATTTATTGCAAATACTTAAAATTCTTATGTAAAATGATTTTTCTATATTTGTGAAAAAATATGACTTATTAAATGGTGTTGACACCAACTTCTCTGTACATACCCTCAATTCCAATGTTAACAATTCCTTTAAAAAGGCAAAAGACACAAAAGTTTAGCATTTACCAAACCAGTCTGTACAAACCTTATAAGCCAGTGGGGAAAAAATAGCTTGTGGAAAGTTAAGTGAATTTTCTTTTAAAATAAAAATAAACCCCAAAACTATTCCCCTTATTGCATTTTTTTTTTAAATAATCTGAGTGTCTTCAGAGTAATTTCCTTTGAAATAATTTGTGCCTTAAACAGTGAGGTCCTACATTAAACATACCATATATAAGAAATTCAGTCTTCCACTGTCACTTTTTACATAGATATTAAAATATATATTACTTAAAATATATTACTGGAAAGCTATTTTTAAAATTGATCTTTAATATTTGTATCAAATGTAAAGCATTAAAAAAAATAAAGTAACCAAGACTCTATGAAGCTATTGCTTCAACTTTAGGAAATGTCTTACCTACTGTTTTCTTTCAATAGGTATGTAGGTATTGAAACATGTAGGAAGGTCCCTGCCTAGCATCATGTTTCTCAGTCTCTTTGGACTATTCTATAAATTGAGCTGAAAACTACTCTTGGCCAAGTTTTCCACTTAGCACACTGTTGTAATGTAGTGGGGAGATTTTCCCTCCTTGCTGTGATGTGATATCAAAGAAAAAATACCCCTGTTTATTGACAGTGAATTTCAGAAATAAATAGCAGTATAATGACCAAATACCCTCCAACCCCATTAAAACAAATCTTTTAATCAAAGGGTTCTTTAAGGATCTCTAAGGTAAAGGAAGGCAATAATAAACAATTAGGCTAATGACTGGCAGGTCATTAATATGAATGACATTGCACCTTTACCTGGAAGGCAACAAGCTCTTTCTCTGGCTATTTAAATCTGAGATAAGTTCTGAACCATCTACATCCGTATGCCTTCCCAACTAATGTAAGCATGCTTCCCTCTAACCCAAGAAAAGTTCCCCATTATTGGCCAGCTCTTACTCTTTAAATTAAAATGTTACATAGATTAGCACAGACAGCTTCAGTATCTTGAGCACAGGGGTTAAGAAACTGAAGCAGGGGAAACAACTCCAGGTTATTTGGCTTTATTTTCCATTTAGTAGGAAAAAGAATTTTTATTAATCAAAAATCTCTTAAGATTCAGGGAACATTCTACTAGACAACTTAGAACATTTAAAAATCAGACTGAGATGACCTGCAGTGGAGGCTACCTAAAGGCTAGAGGGCACAAAGGAGGTAAGTGTTCAAGCTTGTCTTACTAGTCGTAGGTAAAATGGTCATTATGGGCTAGTTTACACATATTTAAATATTTCTCCTTCATTCCTATTATATATGGAATTATGGAGGATATAATAAGAGATTAGCACTTATTAAAACATTTCAGAAATAATCTAAAGGTAAAACCAATCAAAAGCTAAGATAAACATTGATTTAAAGGTACTGGAGTACCAAACTCTAATATTGAAAGGGCCAGACTGTAATGCATTTTTTCTGTTCAGCTTATAAAACAAATGGCTTTCTCCTTGAAACCACTGTTTGAAACAATAAACTGATTCATATTTAATTTACTACCAATATAAGAGAATCTAGACTCTCATCTGGTTGAGTCTGAGGCAATGTATCTTGCTGGCAATTTGTTTTTGACGCATTCTTAAATGCAAACATTTAGCTGGGTATTATTATTTAGAATCTGGAGGATAGCAATGCTTAGAACTTATCTGCCCAGGAGCCTGGGTCAAGGGGAAGCAGCAGGATGTGAATTCCTTTCTAAATGGACCTGAAAATCCCTGTTGCCTTCTTCCTGTCCTGGTTATAGTCCATCCATTCTTAGATTAAAGGTATCATGAAAGAAAAAGTTTCTGGCAAGAAAGGAGCAGAGCAGAAAAGTTGCCTTCATCAATTCAAACTGGTAACTGACATTTAGTGCAAGGTCAATTCTGAAAAAACTCCAGCACTCAGTGCTGCTAACAAGGTGAGGAAGTGAACAGGCTGGAACCAGCGACAGGTCTTTCTAAATCCACTAGGATTAATCAAGGTTACTCAAAGTCTGGGAGCAGAACCCTGGTTTTTGTTTCCTACTAGTTTTTCACATGAGAATTTCTTATCCCTGGATCCCTTAGACCCTTTCTTTTTAGACCTTAGACCCTTTTAGTTATGTGTGTGCTAGAAGAAAAGGAGAAAAGGGAGAGATGAAAGGACATCAAATGGTCTTGTCTGAAAGTGCAACACAAATATTAATCCTATATTGGTCTTGGGCTTCAACAAAAGAACCAGAAAAGAAGAATGAAAATAACTTCCTAAGTTAATTTTAAGAGATTTTGATGCAGGGGATGGAGTGGGCAGGAGCAGGTAGCAGAATGGGCAAGAGAGATAATTGCCTCCTTTTTCCTAATCTGGAATGTAACTTATTTATGCAAATAATACAAATCGATTATCTCCTATTTCATGCCAAATTCTGGTAAACTAATTTTTTTTAAATGTTCTTTAACCATGACATAAATTGTACATACTTAAAATTTTTCGGTTACTAGAAAAGGATTCAAACAACAACAAAAAGAAAAAACAAAACTTGGAGCTGTTTTTCTTCCTTTCCAGACATTCCTTAGCCATTCACCAAAGCCCCTTTATATTAAGCATCCTTAGAGCACAGATAGCAATAATTCCAAAGTAGGGGACAAAAACAAGAAAATGTCTTGTATTGTGTGTACACATGTGGTGTTTAAGATAAGATTTAATAAAATCACTCCAATCTCCTTATATGCTTGGGAGGTAAAACAGGTTGCACAGAAGGAGCCAATGTGCCACTGAAGAGCTTTTCTAGCTGTGACAACAGCTGACTATATAACATTAGACTAAGGGCTGGAAGAGGAAAAGAGGCTACCTTGTTTCTAGTGTGAAAATAATTTTCCTTTATGTTTAGTTCAACAGTTTCTGCAGTTTCATTCTCTTGTCCAACAAGACAGTTTAAATCACCCCATCACTAACACTTGTCTACTCTCATCTTACACTAGTATTTCAAACAGGTTTGTGGGCTCCCACGAATGACAAAGTATTATTGCTGGAACTGCTACACCGATTGCCATGTAGAGACTACAGTCATACAGTGGGGCCCACAGAGGCACTCCCTTCACAGACCACATTCACTGTCTCAGGCCAGGAGGGTGGGATTAGGGAACAGCAGGTCTCCACTTCATGACAGTACTGGTTCACAGAAGTCAAGAACCAAGTCAGGGCTTTCAGGGTTGGAAACACTGCCTGTGATGGAAAGAAGACTTCTACTTCATAAGGTCCCATTCTAAAGTAAAGGGGCTGTATAAATCCTGAATTCAAATTGTGCAAAGGCCAAATAACCTATATGAATAATCTGCAACCATAATGTGAAGACATTATCAGTGTGAATAGTCATTGGGTTTAGACCACTCTTTCCATTTCCTACTCTTAGGAAAGGTCAAAAGAGAGATAGCTTCCTTTTACCATGCATGACAATCAACTTTTCTCAGCCACATAAAATGGAACATAAATCTGAATTCAAAGTAATACATTATTACCTAAACACTTGGAAAAATGTTAAACAAATGTGACATATTTACATGATTTATAAGTGCAAACTTGTCACAAATTCACAAAAGTCTTGCTTGACTTAGACTTACTATACAAGGTGCTCTTCCTCTAGAATGCAAATGACCTGTACTCTGTATTCCTGATTAATATTTTTCTTAAGAAGACAGATGAAACCTTATTTCTGTGTTCCAAATAATGCAAAAACACATCTTGTTAACCCTTTCTTTCCCCCTTCTTTACAGTGCATTATTTAAGTCTCATTACCGAACCACAAGGCAGGAGACACACAGTTTAGAGGGGCCGATGCAATCATCATGGCAGAAAGCTCCACACCCTTTGCACATGATCATGGCTTTCAAGCGGCAGTAACATTTTGAAGGTGTGTCCTCAATGCTATTTTCTTCAGGAAAGGCTGGAACAGGCATTGTCTGGCCATGGCTGCTGGGATTCATAGCTTGGCTAGCAGGGATGGTAGTGACCGTCACTGAAAAGGACATGACATCACCTACATTGCTAGACACCTGGCTACCTGGTACAGCAGAGTTATGGTCCATATCTGATGAGGTGGAGACATTAATCATGCCTCTGTAACTTGTCCCTATCTGTGTGGGGCTTCCATACAATTTTGGAGTTTGCAGTGATGGAAGGAGCAAAGGCTGATGGGTGGGACTGTCTGCAGGCAGAGAAAGAGCAGTAGAACTGAACAGCTCAGGGCTGCTACGTATTGTCTTACCTCTTACTGCGTGAGCCATTTGTTTCTGTGCTGCCTGAATAAAATCTCTGGCTAGGGTCTTCTCATCAAATGTTTGGCCTCTAGCAAATAGGTAATTCTCCTTGCTTATAGTGGCTTGCTCATTCACTGGTTTCTCAGCCTTCACACTCTTGTTAGCTAAGCAATCATTGTTGGATGGGGTTTCCCTACTATGGGGTCCTGAACTTGTGTCATGCTTGCCAGAACTCTGGGAAGCCTGGGGCTCCTCCTTTACCAAGACAGATTCCTGTTCATCGCCAGTACTCTCCTCATCAGTTTCATCTTCTTTGCTGCTGCTACTATCTCCTGTTGTATTTTTACAATCTGTATACCCCATTCTCAAGGCTTCAGTGGGGCTACTAAGACAAAAGCGGTCTTCAGGATGTACAGAATGGGTCCTCCTAAAGCTCTCTGAACCCCTGCCATAGGTGGAAATATTAAGTAAGTAGTGACCTGCCATTGCAGGTTTGGATGTCCTTCTGCCAGCAAATCCCAGCATGAACCTCTGGCTTGTGGAGATGTCTTCTAACTGGAAACCTGAGTGAGTGAAGTTAAACTGTGAAGGCGGCACAAATGAGAGAATGTTCTGCCTCCGAACCCTCTGGATAAGAGTTTGAAGGATCTGATCTTGAGTAGTTTTACTTAGTCCTTCTTGGTACTGGTGTGTGTCCATGCTAGATTCCCTTAAATCCTTAGTTGAAAAGAGCTGCAGGGGCCTTGGAACCTGGGGAAGCTGCTTACTCTGCACGGTTTTCCCCAGCTGCTGGATAGCTGGATGGGACTGTCTGTCATTAACTTCCTCTCTGGTGCTATTTTCTGTTATGTTGGTGCCTGTGAGTGCTCCCATCCCTTTATCCTCTTTAGTAGTCAGTGGTACAGTTTTCATTTCAACTTTGGTGAGAGGTTTAGGCAGAATTTGCTCCATGGGAACATCTTTGCCTTGGAGCAGCTGAGTAACTAAAGGATTATTAGCTGGGATACTAGAGCTTGGTCTTGAAATGGGCCCATTCACACTTGCAGAAGTTCCTGGGGTTTTAAGGCTAGAAGCTGCTGACAAAATGCTCGAGGACAAAGCTGATGCTACAGTTGCTACAGTTGCACTGACCTGGGGTACAGGAAGCTTTTCTAAAGTGGCTGTTGTCAATAATGATGTTAAAGGGGTAGGGGATGTATCCACTACTGCACTAGCAGTTGTCTTGGCTGAGACTGAAGGATTTGGTGTGTTCATATTAGAATCTGCTTTGGATTCAACTGTGCCATCAGCTACAATAGAAATGGGCAAAGCTCCTGAGATCAGAGCAGAGCCTGCTGGAGAAGAAGAGGCTCTCTCCTGTCTGTAACTACTAGGCCCTTGTGGGTGGCTAGGGGAAGCCACTGTGACTGATGCCCTGGCAGGGTTCAGTTTTTCACTGTTCAATTTCTCTATGTGAGCTGGTGATGGGACACTCGTGCATACTCCACTGATGGCAGATGCTGGAGGCACTGAGGGGGTTTGCTGTAGTTGTGCTCCAGAGACACTATGAGGCTGTGCCTGGCCTGGGGTCTTGGTCTCAGATTGGGGCTGAGTCTCTGGACCACAGGGTAAAAGCTCTCGCGTACCTCCCCTGCTTCCAGTTCCTGCCAGTTCCAGTGTGGGGCCCTTTCCAGTTGCACTGACTCTATCTGAGCCTGGACTCCCTCCTCTAGCGGTTTTTCTTTCACTACCCTCTCCTGGACCTTGTCCACCCCCAGGGCCAGGTCCTGGAATGGTCCCTCCAACTGAGGCGGCTGCAGCGGCGGCTGCGGCAGCTGCAGCTGCTGCCCTCTGTGCTTTGACCAGCTGGGCTTTTGCTTTGATGTCTGCAAGAGTTCTGGCTCCTGTTCTGTTAGGACTAGTGATGGAGATTGGAAAACGAGCCCTGGGAGAGACCTGCGATGTAGGAAATGGCATGGGAGAGATTCTGGAGACTGGGATCTGAAAGAAATAGGGGAGGAAAAAAAACACAACAAGGCTTAGTTTTCATTTATGAGACAGACAAAACTTCATTAATCCTTACGTTTTTTAGAGCAGGTAAACATAATAGCACCCATAAAAACATGGGACATCTAGGACTGAGCAATTCAAGTTTGCTTCTAGGTGCCTTCTACTCTGCCCACTCATAAGGGAGTAGGTGCACGTTTGCGAGTCATTCTCATGCCTGGCTGGTATTATTTGTGCTTTGG
Organism: Spermophilus citellus; assembly: GCF_964194105.1. NCBI lineage: Eukaryota > Metazoa > Chordata > Mammalia > Rodentia > Sciuridae > Spermophilus > Spermophilus citellus. The sequence goes on along the minus strand of NC_138193.1, from coordinate 96,719,229 downwards.
GTCCTAATCCCAAAATTTACAAATTAGAACCTCTAGAGAAAAAAAAATTGTTTCTAAAAAGCTGCTTGTGCTAATGACTATCAGATTTGAAACCACTAATTTTCATATCATAAAAGAATCTGGGGCTGGGATTGTGGCTCAGTGGCAGAGTGCTTGCCTCACACGTATGAGGCACTGGGTTCGATCCTCAGCACAATATAAAAATAAATAAATAAAATAAAGACATTGTGTCCACCTACAACCACCTACAACTAAGAAAATAAATTAAAAAAAAAAAAAAAAAAAAAAAAAGAATTGGACTCCTGTCCTACATAGTATTTTGCAGTGCATCACAAAATGTGGACACTTCTGAGCAAATAATTCTAAGACATGTTCTAGAGCACCTTGTTTAAAAAAAAAAAAAAAAAAAAGCCTTTAAGTTCCAAAAAATACAATTTTTCTGGAAATCCTTAAGAGGTCACTGAAGACTTCTATTAATTTCTCAAGTCAGCAGTGCTGAAAAATTGATTATTAACTCAGAAGTTAGAGCTGTGGGATTTCTTAACAGTGTCAAAATTTCACATATTTTACATCATATATTATACTTAAAACTGAATTTTATATCCTACAAGTGTTTCTACATTAAGAAATACCATTTATTACTTGAAATTTAGTAAGAATATCAAAAACCTATTGTTTAGGCCATCTCTCCTTTCCAATTCTCTCTGTTTTCCTACCTTGAGAGGTGGTACTTTGCGCACCTGGCCCCTGTCTCCTCTATTGAGAAAGGGCTGTGGCGAGACCTGAAATGGCTGTTGGCGATTCTCAGTGACACGTGGTCTTTTCTCCCAGCTTCCAGGGACCTCTTCTTGAGTCAGAGAAGATTTTCTCTTGAGGCTTTCTGGGCTTTGATCAACAAGAGTTGTGGGAGGTTCTTTGCTGCTGGTCTCCTGGGGTCCTGCTTCTGTTGTGGGCTTCATTATTGGTTTTTCCAGCCCAGGACTCTTGGGTTTGGTTAGGGATGTAACTACAGCTTCTTGGCTTTCACTTTTATTATAATTAGAAACTGTGGTATGATAATTCTCTTTCTCAGATTCCTGTGCAGCAGAGGCAGGTGGTTTCTGCTCCAAGGGATTCTCATCCTTTGGGCACTTGATGGGAAAAATGCCAGTAAGCTCATTTGCACTGGTAGCTGAGGCAAGAAGGGGCTCTGTGAATTTGACATTTGGCTGTGCCTCATCTTGGCTTTCGTGTTCTTCTTTTTTGACTGGTGAAGGCATTTGTACTGCTTCTTCTTTACACTCTGACTGGGAAATGCCTGGGAGTATTTTGACAGGAGAGGCCTCTGTAGGAAGCATAGATTTTGGTTGCTCAGCTGTGGTTTTCTTTACTTTGGGATCACTGGGGGAAGCTGTCAATTTCTTTGAATCTTCAAGGCTCAACCCAGAACTAAACAGTGAAATAAGAAAATATTTTAATTGTGAGATAGCACATGTTACTGAAGCATTATGAGAAAATGGAATAGTACAAATATTTAGAAAAACCCCTGACACATAGTAGCTAATTTTCATGTATTTTCGTCATTATTCTTTTTTGTTTTGGGGTGTACCAGGGATTAAACTCAGGGGCACTCAATCACTGAGCCACATCCCCAGCCCTATTTTGTATTTTATTTAGACACAGGTTTTCACTGAGTTGCTTAGCACTTTGCTTTTTACTAAGGTTGGCTTTGAACTTGTGATCCTCCTGCCTCAGCCTACTGGGGTGCTGGGATTACAGGCGTGCACCATGGTGCCTTGCTTATCTTCACTATTATTAATAATAGTGAATGTTCTTGAGCCAGAGTGCCCAGTTCAAATCTTGGCTCTGATACCAGATGTCCATGTGATATTGAATAAATAGACTAGCCTTCTGCACCTCAGTTTCTTCAACTGTATATTGGGGTTAATGACTTCATAATGTTGCTATGATGATTATTTCATTGGAAGTACTTAAAACTCAATACTAGTGGTTATCATTATTATTACTTCTGCTTATGGGGGGGGGGTCATACTGTCTAGAGATATGTATTACAGACTATGAAGACCTGAAAAAGAAGGCCAAGCACCCTGACCCTGGGACTTGGTTTGGACTGTGACCAATTTTGTTCTGCAGTACTTGTAGAAAGGCTGGCCCAAGAAATCTAAGGGAATCCAGAGGAAACTATAGGAAACTGGTTATTGATATTCTCCAGAAGCTGAGAATTATAACTGAATTTTCAAAAAGTCTATTCAAATCTTCCTTGGTCTAGCTCTAAAATTTTGAGAGTGTGCTGCTACATTGTTCTATGGTGTAACTGGGAGTTCCACAGTGTGGCCTGGCTAAAAAGCTAAGCTAATCTTTAAGGGTCATTAATGACTCTTTTTAATATTTAATAATATTACATAACAGTCAAAAATCAATGAAATCCTCTCTGGTGACTTCAAGTCAGTACAACACATGAGAGGGTATAGCCAACGGCAAAACTAGGCAGTTATCAAAAACAGTCCTACTGGGCTGGGGATATAGCTCATGATACAACATTTGCCTAGCATTTGTTAAGGCCTGGGTTTGATCTACAGTACCATACACACACACAATCCCAATAACGCCCCCAAAACTGTCCTATAACAGCTGGCAAAAAGTAATAGGTGAAAATGTATTCAACTGCTGTAATGTGTTACATATGCCTAACAAGGAGGAAGCAAATAAATATTAACAGAATTACTGTTACCTATAATATGGTCCAAATATATACACCATCATTTACATAGCTCAAAACTCATATCAATAATGTAGGAGGTGCTTGGGATATGGCTCAGTTGGTAGAGTGTTTGCCAGGCATGCACAAAGCCCTGGGTTCAATCCCCAGCATCACAAAAAAACAATTAAGTGTTTCTGAGTGGTATGTTTGCATACCATATGCATTTAGGCTTTGATTTAATCTGGGGGAAAAAAAAACAAAGAACACAGAAAAAATGAGAGTTTGAGACACTTAATCTCAAAAAGAATCTACCCTAAAGAACTGTGAAGGGGATCAATGAACACTACCTGGAGATTAAAAAAAAAAAAAAAAAAAAAAAAAAAAAGAACGAACAAATAGCAGCCTGGGTGTTCAATCCTATTTCAAACAAAGACACTCCATTATTATATATTTAAATATCTTCATCAAGATTTCATTTAGCTGTCATGTATAACTAATTAAAACAAATAAAAAATGATTTCACTTAGATTTTTATTGGAAAAAAACTATTTGACCACAGTTCTTTGAAAATAAGGATGTATGCTGGGTGTGATGACACAAGCCTATCATCCCAGCTACTCAGGAGGCTGAGGCAGAAAGACTGTAAGTTTAAGTCCATTTAGCAAGATACTGCCTCAAAAAACAAACAAACAAAAAAAATCAAAACAAACAAAAAACCCACCTATAGGAAACTGGTTATTGATGTTCATCTTTTCCAAGGAATGGATACTAATTCAAGATGATTAAAAACCAAAAACAGCAGCTCGGGAGGCTAAGACAGGAAGGTCTTGAGTTCAAAGTCAGCCTCAGCAACGGTGAGGCACTAAGCAACTCAGTGAGACCCTGTGTCTAAATAAAATACAAAAATAGAGCTGAGATGTGGCTCAGTGATCAAGTGCTGCTGAGTTCAATCCCTGGTACGAGAAAACAAAAACAAAACAAAAACAAATACAAAAAACAGCTTCTTGGTAAAGAATTGTTGAAATAAAAATTCAAGGAAAAATTTCTGCTCAGGTAAAGCATTATATGACATATGTGCAGGAATTAACATATGGTTTACAGAATTTGGCTTATTAATTATTACCTCTGACCATAGTAGCTTTCAAAGAATTGTTCCTTCCATGGTTCCACTTTTTTCTCCTTCTCAATCTCTTGTCGAATTCTCACCTGCATCTCAGGTGTAAACTCACCTGTAATGTAACAACAACAACAAAAAAAGATACTGAATAGAAAAATGCCCTTTTGTAACTTTTAACTATTTATAAATCAAGAAAAACTCATACGGAAATCAGAGTACTATTATGTGAAAGTAACAGAAACTTCCCCAAATACCTCACTGTAAAGTAGAATTTAAATATCACTAGATGAAACATCATATTCATCATATTCCATACAAATTTCTTTAGTCTCTAATCTTGAATTTCTTATTTTCTTTTTTTAAAATTTCTTATGTGTAGATGGACACAACATAATGCCTTTACTTGTATGTGGTGCTGAGGATTAAACCTGGGTCCCACTAGTGCTAGGATAGCGCTCTATTGCTAAGCCATAACCCTAGCCCCTCTAATTTATTTTCTACCAGAAAAAGAATGATATGTTTCTCTAAGGAAAATTTTACCTTAGGTCTTTTACCTCTAACTACATAATGAAAAGTGATGGTTTGCTTAAAGGCATTTGCGATTCCAATTAAGAAATCATTCCAAGTAGGAATTAATTCTGGAGTTGTTAGTTATCTATTTTTTTCAGAAACCAGCAATCTAATGCCCTAGCAACAGGATACTCAACATGCCCCAAACTGAGCTACTCTGAATATGCCTTTTATTTGCATATACTACCAACCACCTCAATCCTTCCCACTCCATCAGCAGAGAACAGTAAATGTGTTTGGTAGGCCATCTTCAAACTTATGGCTCAGAAATGCTGCACCCTTTCATGCTCTAATACCCAGAACCATCAGAGAGTAAGAGATAAAAATGTAAGAATTTGAACTTTAAGATCTCCTGACAGTAAGAAGGAAAGAAAGGACCACATACATCACAGTATGAGTAAATAAACAGAAAAAGAGAAATTTAGCTTTCAGAATCTGTTCTAGAACTTGTGGTATTGGTTCTACTATGTATCATAGAATGAGGGATAAAGAGTATTGATAGTACCTATTTATCCTTAACTAATTTGTTTAAAAAAGGTATTGGTAATTGACATGTTTTAAAGTGCTTATGTTTTCAATTCTTCAGAAAAAGGAAATCTGAAGAAAAGAGAAAGGACGAAAGCAATCAGCAAGGCTAGGAGTATCATTCAGTAGGAGAGCATAAAACCTATGACATGCATGAGGTCCTCAGTTCAATCCAGAGCACAAGAGAGGGGTAGGGAGGAGGGGAGACACTAACAATCACAGTGACCAATAACAGATATCTATTACCTAATCATTTTAACTGTTGAGATGTGACAAAAACTAAGCAGCGAATAGCATTCCTAATGCTCTCCTTACAAATGTATTTACTTTAAAGGTCTCACACTTGTTTTAAGCTGTTCTTTGGCATAATATAACTCTCAAGTATAATTTTGTATTCCAGGTATACCAAAGAACAGATGTAATACCCAACAGTTTTAATTATTGTTGAATATTAGCCACACATGGGAAAACCTTAAACAATAATAACAACAAAAACCCAAATACTAACCCTCGGGTACTAACCTAGAGTAATTAAAATCACTCAGGGAGGTACCTGGACATCAATGTTTATAAAAACTTAAGAGGTGTTTTGAGCATTCAGGGTTAAGAATTTCTAATGCTGACAAATACTATATACAGTGCTTGCAAAATCAATCAACCAGTAACTTTTTTATACTCTATTATTTGCCCTCAATAAATCTGTTAAATCAGGATTAGAAGCATGGTACACAAGGCACTAGTGACCATGGTCAGTAATTCTCAGTCATGGTCCATATTTATTAAAATGTTCTGACACCACTTAACTGTATGCTTCAAATAAGCGAATTTTACAGTATGTACATATATCTCAATAATACATTTTTAAATGTTCTGATTCCTTTTCTGTTGGTTCCATTGGGGCTGCCAATAACAAAGAGGTTATCTCAGGAAAGGAAAAGTATTAGATTAATAATTAATAATTAGTATTAATTATTTTATGGTGCTGTGATGCCCAGCACTATAAAATAATTGTACACTTTGCTTATTATTAGTAAGCTTGGAATTTCAATTCCCAGGCACTAATGTAGAATTACTGAATCAAAATCTTTAGTAACAGGGCCTGCAAATCCATTTTTTAAGTTTCTAAGATGATTTTAAATCACTGAAGAAACACACTTGGTGGACTCTATGTGGAGTGTACTTGGTTATAGAGGCTCCAGATAAAAAATTTAGTAATATGTTTCATACAGGATAGCTAATTCTATCTTTTAGAAACTTCCTGTCTTTTACCTTCCAAAAATGGTTAAATACCCCACAAGGCGGAAAAGTGCCAATATACCGTCACTGTTGTTCCAAGTGCAGATTCTGAGCAACCAGAGGCAGAACACTTACCTTCTGATAGCCTTTCCTTCCAGCCTTGGGCTGCTGAAGTGAAGAACTCATTATTAAGGGCTGAGCCATTCAACTTCATCAAACCATCTGGTCCAACCTGGTTCAAAGAATAAGCCAGGGAAAGCTTACAAAGAAAGGGAAAGGTGTTTGTATGGTATTTGGCTTTCATTTTAGAAAAGAATGTATGTTCATTTAATTATACAGAGGTGCACTAGCTATCTCCTATTAAGTTGCTTATTATGGATGTCTTTTTAAATTTTTTATTTATTTTTTTATTTTTATATTGAGACACGATATTGCTAAATTGCTGAGATTACAGGCATGCACCACTGTGCCTAGCTTTTTTATTCACTTGGTGGACTCTATGTCACACACACACACACATTCATGTATTTTTTTCAGTTGTCAATGGACCTTTATTTTATTCATTTATTTATATTTAATGCTGAGAATCGAACCCAGTGCCTCACACATGCTAGTCAAGTGCTGTACCAGTACCACTGAGCCACAACCTCAGCCCTGATGTGTGTGTGTGTGTGTCTCTCCCTCTATATATGTGTATAAATGTAAATATATATATGTATTATTTTTTGGTACTAGGGATTGAACTCAGGGGCACTCAACTACTGAGTCATATCCCCAGCTCTATTTTGTATTTTATTTAGAAACAGGGTCTCACTGAGTTGCTTAGTGCCTCCCTTTTGCTGAGGCTGGCTTTGAACTCACAATCCTCCTGCCTCAGCCTTGTGAGCTGCTGGAATTACAGGTGTTTGCCACCGCACCTGGCTTGTCGATATTTTTAATGTAAATGTTTTGTTTTTAAAAAATTCCTTTGCAGGGCTGGGGTTGAGGCTCAGCAGTAGCGTACTTGCCTGGCATGTGTGAGGCACTGGGTTTGATTCTCAGCACCACATATAAATAAAAAAAAATTTCCTTTCCAAACAGGTTTGGTGGCACATGTCTGTAATCCCAGCAACTGGGGAGGCTGAGGCAGGAGGATCCAAAGCTCAAGGTCAGTCTCAGTGACTTGGTGAGACATTTTATTATCTCAGAATAAAACATAAAAAGGGTTGAGGATGTAGCTCAGTGGTACAGCCTTGGGTCTCAATCCCCCCTACAGGAAAGTAATATCAAAAGAAGCTCTTCCCATTTACTTCTCCTCTTCCTTTCCTTTTAACTCCATTCTTTAATGATTAAACAAAAACAACTGAAAAGGGTTTATTATTTGTTTTACAGAAGTGGTTCCAAGATATGTACACAGTTTATGTTTCTCACAGATAAAACCATTGAAGTCTCTTCAAGTCATCTGGCCTAGATTTTTTGTGGGGGAAGGTATGGGGGATTGAACTCAGCAACACTCAGCCACTGAGCCACATTCCCAGCCTTTTAAAATATTTTATTTAGAGACAGGGTCTCACTGAATTGCTTATAGCATTGCTAAATTGCCAAGGCTGGCTTTGAACTCGCAATCTTCCTGCCTCAGCTTCGCAAGCCACTGAAATACATTATAGGCATGAGGCACCACACCCAGCTCATTTGGCCTAGTTTTTACCTTCTTTAAAATGGCTACATATTATTTTATTATATGAATATAACTCAATTTACCAGTTTCCAAATGACATATACTTTTTTCCCCTAACATTTCCCCATAATCAAGAAAGCTGCAACTAGTATTCTTATAGAGATGTATACTAGTGCTTTTATTTCTGTATGTTCCTAGAATAAAGAATATTAGCGTGGGGCTGGGGATATAGCTCAGTTGGTAGAGTGCTTGCCTAGCATGCATAAGGTTCAATCCCCCACCCCCCAAAAAAAAAACCCACACACAATGTATTGGGCTGAGGTTATAGCTCAGTGGTAGAGCATTTGCCTAGCACGTGGAAGGCATTGGGTTCAATCCTCAGCACCACATAAAAATAAATAGTTATTGTGTTCATCTACAACTAAAAAACAAAAAAAAGAACATTAGCGTGTGTATAACTAGATATGTGGGATTACTTTTCAAAAAGACTCAAACAACAGACATTTCTACCAGCAGTATATGAAATACTCCTTTCCTTGGCAACAATTTTTTCACGCTATTGAATTTCTGAAATGGTAAAAAAATTCTGTCGACTACTGTTGTGATTGTGCACCTTATTAAATGTGTATTCAATATTTAAATTTGCAATCTTGTGAAGGATCAATTCCTATCACTTTCTCATTTTTTCATTAGATTGCTCATCTTTATCATCAGTTTGTAAGAACCCTTTGCATATTATATATGGTAATGACTATAATCACATGTTAAAAATATTTTCTCCAAACTCACTCTCTACTGAATTGATTTGTGATGCTTTCCCAAAAGGTCTAAAAAAAAATTTCTTGGGCTGGGGATGTGGCTCAAGCGGTAGCGCGCTCGCCTGGTGTGCGTGCAGCCCGGGTTCGATCCTCAGCACCACATACCAACAAAGATGTTGTGTCCGCCAAGAACTAAAAAATAAATATTAAAAATTCTCTCTCTCTCTCTCCTCTCTCACTCTCTCTTAAAAAAAAAATTCTTTTGGACAGGGGATGTAGCTTAGTAGTAGAACACTTGCCTGGCATGCATAAAATTCTAGGTGCAATCCTCTGTATTGCAAAAAATTTAAAAAATAAAAAATTTTCTGTATATTAGAAATATTGAATTTCCTACCTTGGTTAAAACCCATAACATCTAAATTATACAAAGCACAGATCTAAAAAACCTGGATAAAAAAATAAAATTGTCATTCTCCCTAAAGTTAATTTTTATAATTTTATCAGAATCCCTACATAGATTTCTAATGAATTGAATGAAATTATCTTAATGCTCATATAGGAAAAAAGACAGTAAAAAAAACTGGGAGAGGGAAAGTGCTTTATGATTATTAAACACACTACACAAAGTCACCGCATCAAAACTCTTATTATTGCCAGGTGCTGTGGTGCATGCCTATAATCCCAGTGGCGTGGGAGGCAGAGGCAGGAGAATTGTGTAAACCCAGCCTCAGCAAAAGCGAGGCGCTAAGCAACTAACTCAGTCACACCCTGTCTCTAAATAAAATGCAAAACAGGGCTGGGGATGTGGTTCAGTGGTCAAGTGCCCCCGAGTTTAATCCCCAGTACCTCTCACCCCCCCCCAAAACCCCCAAGCTCTATTATTACTGGTATTAGAATAAACAAAGAAAAAAATGGAAGAGGAGAGAGCACTTTAAGTATAAGTTACATACATATTAATAGAATACAAAACATTAATGTTATTTCAAATAGTGAGAAAAAGGATTGTACAAATATACAGATAGGTAGTGCATCCAGAAGAAAAGAAAGTTGGACCCTAAATTCAGATAATAGGAAAAAAACAAGCAAACAACAACAACAAGAAAAACAACTAGATGGTTTAAAATTCTGAAGAAATTTTAGAAAGTGATCTGGCAACCTTAGGAATTGAGGATCACTTCGTAACTCACTTTACTTTTCGAACCTGTCTGGGCCAATGTATTTTCCCTTGGCTCTATAGCAGAAATTGAAAACTTGCTATAAAGGGCTAACCTGCAAATGCATTAGACTTTATAGGATATAGTTTCTGGTGCAACTAACTACTCAACTCTCCCTAATACAAAAGTGACAATAATTAACAGGAGTGGCTGCAGGCCAATGAGACCGCTGAAAATTTGGTATAGGAGTTATAGACTTTTTCCTATAATACATTATCCAATCTCCATTTGAATATTCTAGTGATGAGCAAATAACTCCACTGTCAGTTAACCTACTCCATAGGTTAACTCTCTAAATTTTTAAGTTGTTATTTTAACCCCAAATCTGCTTTCAGAAGAAAGCTTATATCTTCCATATGGTAAACACTGAATTATATCAGAAAATATAACCCAACCCTCTGATGTAAATAATAGTTTTCTACTGTTCTTTACTGAAGATTCCATATACTATAGTTTCCAATTTGTAATCTTAATAATCAGAATTCTGTATAAACACTTTAAATTTCATCTTAGAGTAAAGTTGTAATTTTACTTAATTATAACTGCATACTCCACACATGAGGATAACACTGCTCAGATTACAGTGTACTCCCACCAAAACAATAACTATAAAAAGACTGGCCAAGTAGCCTTCCAATTAAGATTACCCTATGTGGGAAATTTAACTAGAAACCTCTAAGGTTCCTTTTACTAAAATTATTTGTGGCAATCTCCATCTGAAGGCCATGTGTCAGACAGAACTGAGTTCCAAAAATAGACCATCAGTTAAGCTCCTATACTATTATTCCAAGTTTAATAACCCTGAGTTTAAAACAAAAATAAAAATAAAAAGGAAAAACTCTCAATGAGTTTCTTTAAAAATACTGATTAGTGGGGCACAGTGGTGCACACCTGTAATCCCAGTGACTTGAGAGGCTGAGGTATGCTGATTTAAAGTTTAAGGCCATGGGTTGGGGATGTGGCTCAAGTGGTAGCACGCTGGCCTGGCGTGCATGCGGCCCGGGTTCTATCCTCAGCACCACATACAAACAAAGATGTTGTGTCCGCCGAAAAACTAAAAAATAAATATTAAAAAAATTAAAAAAAAAAAATGTTTAAGGCCATGGGCTGGGGATGTGGCTCAAGTGGTAGCGCGCTCGCCTGGCATGCGTGCGGCCCGGGTTCAATCCTCAGCACCACATACCAACAAAGATGTTGTGTCCGCTGAGAACTAAAAAATAATAAATATTAAAAAATTCTCTCTCTCTCTTTCTCTCCTCTTTCACTCTCTCTTTAAAAAAAAATAAATAAAGTTTAAGGCCAATCAGGGCAATACAATGAGACTCTGTCTCAAAATAAAAAAGTTAAAGGAAGCCAGTTGTGGAGGCACACATCTATGATCCCAGCAACTAGGGAAGCTAAAGCTCGAGGATTTCAAGTCTGAGGCAAACCTCAGCAATAAAGTGAGGTCCTGTGCCAAAATACAAAATAAAAAGGGCTGGGGAGATTTAGCGCAGAGAGAAAGCACCCCAATTAAATCCCCAGCACCATGAAAAAAAAAAAAGATTATAAAAATGAAATGAAATAAAACAAAAGAAGGGATGGGGGTCTGGGGTTGTAGCTCAGTGGCAGAGTGCTTGCCTAGCATGTGTGAGGCACTGGGTTCGATCCTCAGCCACACCACATAAAAATAAATAAATAAAATAAAAGTATTCAGTCCATGTACACCAACAACAAAAAGAAGGGCCAGGGAACATAGTTCAGTAGTAGAGCTCACCTGGGTTTAAATCCTAGTACCCTTCCCCCCAAATCATTTCTTTTTCTTTTTTTCTTTCTTGATACCAGAGATTGAACCCAGGGGTACTCAACCACTGAGCCACATTCCCACCTATTTTGTATTTTATTTAGAGACAGGGTCTCACTGATTTGCTTAGCATCTTGCAGCTGCTGAGGCTGGCTTTGAACTCTGGATCCTACTGTTTCAGCTTTCCATGCTGCTGGGATTATAGGCTCCTGGCCCAAATCATTTCTTCAAGAAGAGTTAAGGGAGAGAAAGTAGTACCTTGGAAGTATATGGTGTATGTCACTTGGAAATTGGTAAATTAACTGGAGAATATTCATAAGATGAAATAATATGCAGCCATTTATAAAGAAGGTAAAACTAGGTCAAATGGCTTGAAGAGACCTCAATGGTGTTGTCTGTGGTGATAAAAATAAGTTGCATAGTAGTGAACATGTCCTGTCACTACTGCTGGAAGAATACCTGATTTATCTAGATACTCTAGACAATAAACTTTGACTGTTCTGACACATGCTGATTCTCAGCATTAAAAAATTGGTATCAACGTCATCCAGAAAACAAGTCCAGAATTAGAAAGTTTTAGTTTTGACTTTATATTAGCTATAATGATTTGCGTGGCTTACTTACGCTGTTAATCTTTCTAAAAACTAGGGAATATATCCAACTAGTCCTTTACTGTAAACTAAAGAAAACACCTTCCTCTCTTCTTGTTTTCATAATGATTTAAGGAAGGAGGAAGAAAACCATTATTATTTAGAACATAGCTGAAATCTCATAAGTGAAGCAGTAGGAGCACAAATTCAAGGTCAGCCTCAGCAACTTAGTGAGACCCTGTCTCTAAAAAAAAAAAGGTTGTTATTTGTTTTTTTTTCACAGAGAGGGAAACAAAGATCAGAATAAGAGTGAATTACTAGTCGTCACTTTTTCCTTGATAAAAGCTGAAGTCTCACCTTCATCTTATACCTGGATTATGCTAAATCTCTTTGGTCCTTGCCTTAACACTTTCCAATTAAACCTTTTTCTTTTGGTTCTTTTTTTCAAAGTACAACTTATACTGGAGTTTTAATTCTTTATTATAAAAGCAATAAATGTTTCTTTTAAAAGAATTTAATAAAACAATAAAAATAATGAATATTCCTAATTCCACCACTATTACTCCATGGGCTATGTCCTTTTAGATGTATGTAATTTACCTGAATCCATTATTTTGGCTTATTGTTGACAGTTCCCACTTCACTTAGGCACTGACCTATATCCTCCTGATACTGGACCAAGACAAGTCTTCATCCTGAACTGAATTCTATGGATGCCAACAACTTAATAGGAAAGCTACTCAAATTATTCTATAATTTGACATTCTAGTAATAAAGTTCTGATCCCCATCATAAGTGTTATAAAGCCCTCCTATTAAGACATATAAATAAAAATATTCTTGCTGGGAACATGATGCATGCCTGTAATCCCAGGGACACAGGAGAATCAAAGTTCAAGGTCAGCCTGGATAACTTGGTGAGATCCTGTCTCAAAATAAAAAATAGAAAGGGCTGGGGATGTAGCTCAGCGACGAGTTTTCCTGGGTTCAACTGCCAATACGCAAATATGTATGTGTATATATACTGTATTTGTGTATATATATTCCTAAATACACACACATACATATATATATATCTGTGACAGTTCCCACTTCACTGAGGCACTGACTTACATCCTGCTAATACTAAACCAAGACAAGTCTTCCTCCCAAACTGGATTCTATGGATGCCAACAATTTAAAAGGAAAGTTTACTCAAATTTATTTTATAATTTGACGTACGTACGTGTGTGTGTGTGTGTGTGTGTGTGTAAGAGAGAGAGAGAGAGAGAGAGAGATAGAGAGAGACACTACTTTTTAAAAAATATTTCTGCAGTAATGGGGATTGGACCTAGGATTTCATACATGTTGGGCAAGTGCTCTACCACTTAATACCACTTCTTTACATGTATACATAAAAAGACAATTTAAAAATGTTAAGCTCAAAAGGTGATGAAAGAAACCCCATAAGGGTAATAAAGTTGCTTATATGCTTGAAATGACGCACCTGTCGATCCACCTCTGGAAGTAGTAAAAGCAGTCGCTGTTGGCAATCTCCAGGAAGGACTGAAAAAGTGTGTTTGTTGATCAGTGCTCGAAGATTTGTGTTAACTAGAATGGAGTCTGGTGTCTCAACATCAATATCAGCACATTTAGTTCTTTTCATTTGTCCTAAAAAAAAGGAAAAAAAATCATTTGAAATTCCCTTAAAGTTGTGTTTCTACCTAAAATATAGTTTTGCTGGACAGTGTAAAAAACCACAGTTAAATAGTACACAATGAAGAAAGTAAAACTTAAGGCTCTTAGAAGATAAATGAATATAATTTATCTTTTCTGCAAAAAGAGAATAAAGTCTATAAAAGTAGATTTTTCACCATATTAAAAGAAAATTATCTCCTCCTCTCCCTAAAAAGCTGAGGAAGTTTTTTGTTTTGTGTGTTTGTTTGTTTTTTGGTATTTGGGATTGAACTCAGGGACACTCAACCACTGAGCGACATCCCCAGCCCTATTTTGTATTTTATTTAGAGATATAGTCTCACTGAGTTGCTTAGTGAGACTCTGCTTTTGCTGAGGCTGGCTTTGAACTCGAATTTCTCTTGCTTGAACATCCCAAGCTGCTGGGATTACAAGGATGTGCCTGTGCCCAGCAAAGCTAAGGAAATTTATAAGATATAATAAATGAGAGTAGAGTCTATTTTGACAAATTAATACAAACATGGTATACATCATATTCTAGTTAGGATCCCAGTCTTGTGGTTGTACATGCTGTGGAGAGTCATTGTGGTGTATTCATATATGTACATAGGAAAGTTATGTCAGAATCATTACACTATCTTTCCTATTTCTGTCTCCCCTCCCTTCCCTTCATTCCCCTTTAATCTACTGAATTTCTATTCTGCCCCTCCCTTTTTGTGTGTTAGCATCCACATAACAGAGAGAACATTCCACCTTTGGTTTTTTGGGACTGGCTTATTTCACTTAGCATAATAGTCTCCAGATTCATCCATTTACTGGTAAAAGTCATAAAGTCATTCTTTTTTATGGCTGAGTAATAATGTTTAATTATACTCTACTGTCATGTGTAACTAAAAAGAACAAAAAAAATTGCTAAAAATTAAAAAATAATAAATGACACATATAAAGAATGTCTTAAAAAATAGAAACCCAGAATGGGGCTTTGCCTAGCCTGAACCATGTCCTGGGTTCAATTCCCAGTACTGATACCTTTTCCCTCTTCTCATGAGAATTATTCTTCACTGATTGAATTTGCATAGCTAAAAATGTGATTGAAAGCTTAGCAGATGTGGGGCTGGGGATGTGGCTCAAGGGTAGCGTGCTCGCCTGGCATGCGTGCGGCCTGGGTTCGATCCTCAGCACCACATACAAAAAAAAAACAAAGATGTTGTGTCCGCCGAGAACTAAAAAATAAATATTAAAGTTCTCTCTCTCTCTATCGCTCTATCTCTCTCGCTCTCTCTTAAAAAAAAAAAAAAAAGAAAGCTTAGCAGATGTAAAATATCTGTTTACAACCAAAAGCTTATAGTCTTTCAAAAAATGGACAGTATACAAAAGGTTAAAATGTAAATGAAAAATATATGTAAACAAAAGACTAAGTTTGTTGAGCTGGAGCTATAGCTCATGGGTTAAGAGCTTGCCTAGCATGTGTGAAGCAATGGGTTCAAATCTCAGCACCACATAAAAAAAGTAAATAAACAAAATAAAGGTATTGTGTCCATCTAAAACTAAAAAATTTTTTTAAAAGTTGGAAAAAACATCTACAAATCATGATAAAAATTTACTATTCTTAGTATAAAATGTGCCTTACAAATCAATGAGGAACAAAAACAAATACCACCAAGAGAAAAATGGGTAAAGGAAATTGACAGGCAATTAATTCACATACTTCCCTCACCAAAAGCAGATGCTAAAATTTTAATATTTAAAGAAATGCAAGTTAAACAAATAAATAAAAAAATTTTCAAATATATTAAAATGGCAAATACTGCAATATAGTGATGGGAATATGCAGGGAAAAATAAACAAAAACATTTTCAAATACTACTGGTGGAGCTAAAATTTATAATATTACAGAACAAAATATTAACAGTATCTAACAAATTTTTAAAGTACATGAGACTCTGGGAACCAAAAACTCTAAATTTAGAATAACATGAACAAAATCACACTATCTTTGATGTGGTACCTACTCAGGGACACTCAACCACTGAGCGACATCCCCAGCCCTATTTTGTATTTTATTTAGAAATAGAGTCTCACTGAGTTGCTTAGTGAGACCCTGCTTTTGCTGAGGCTGGCTTTGAACTCGAATTTCTGACTGAAGCACAAGAAAAATCACTCTACAAAAGAGGAGAGGATTTCCCTTGAATTAAGCCCACAGGATTCCTACAAATTAAAATCCAAAAACTGGGCTTGGTGGCACATGCCTATAATCTCAGGAGGATGACAAGTTCAAAGCTAGCCTCAGCACCTTAGCAAGGCCCTCAGCAAATTAGTGAGATATGTCTCAAAATAAAAAATAAAAAGGGTTGAGGATGTAGCTCAGTTGTAAAATACCCTAATCACCAGTATAAAATCAATCAATCCATCCATCTACCCAGCACTATATCACAAAAATTACACAACAAATCAGAAGTTATATCACTACAACCAAAGTCATTAGAAATCAGAAATAATGATTTAGATCTAGAAGTACTAAAGTTATTGAATATGTAGAATACAGAACAGCTATGCATAAATGTTTAAAGAAACAGAGAATATAATTACAAAGACAAGGATAATACAGTCAGGGAGAGACTTTTAAAAAGTGAGACTTTAAGAAATGTATGATGTAAATTTTTGAAATCAGATACTATGAATGAATAAAACAGCAATTTGGGCAATATTAACAAGGGATTAATAACCTAGAATATAGAGCCAAATAATTTATCCCGAGTATGAGAAATAGAAAACATATTTTGAGAGGCTTAACGAAAACGAAAGAAAGCATGAGAACATCTAATACGTTGACTGGAGACCAAGAATTAGAAAATGGAAAAAAAGGTGATATTTAAGAACTGACAATTATACATTTATCAGAACTAATGAAAACCCACAGATCTAAATATCTACAAACATAGACATTCCAAGTAGAATAAAAAGAAATTCATATTAAGCATATTTTATGCATAGCTGTTCTGTATTCTACATATTCAATTACTTTAGTACTTCTGAGCTTAACTAAAAGTGTTTATCAAAGACAAAGGAGTGGGGCTGGGGATGTGGCTCAAGCGGTAGCACGCTCGCTCGCCTGGCATGCGTGCGGCCTGGGTTTGATCCTCAGCACCACATACAAACAAAGATGTTGTGTCCACCAAAAACTAAAAAAAAAAAAAAAAAAAAAAAAATTAAAATTCTCTCTCTCTTAAAAAAAAAAAAAAAGACAAAGGAGTCAGGTGCAGTACCACATGCCTGTAATGACTAGGGAAACTAAGGCTGGAAGATCTCAAGTTCAAGGCCACCTCTGGAAACTTGGAGACCCTGTCTCAAAATAAGAAATAGAAAGAGCTGGGGATGTAGCTCAGTGGTAGAGTATTTCCGGGTTCAATCCCCAGTACAAAAAAAAAAAAAAAAAAAAAAAAGGACAAGAAGGGTCTGGGATCATAGTTCCAAGGTAGAGTGCTTGCTAGTATGCGCAAGGCCCTGGTTTGAGCCACACCACCAGAAGAGGAAGAAGAAGAAGAAAATCCTTGCAAGCATCCTTAAGGAAGGGAAAGATTTCATAAAAAGGAAAAACAAAGTGGCAGTAAACTTCTTCACAACAAAGGAATTAAGAACAAATAGATAGAATCTATAAAATGCTGAAAGAACTAGGAATCCTGGAATGCCCACCAAACTATCCTTCAAAAATGAATGTGGAATAAAGGCATTTATAAAGATAAACAAAAGGAGAGGACATTTAATACCAAGGAACCCACACTAAATAAAGTTCTTAAGAATTTATACTTGGGCTGGGGATGTGGCTCAAGCGGTAGTGCGCTCGCCTGGCATGCGTGCGGCCCAGGTTCGATCCTCAGCACCACATAAAAAAAAAAAAACAAAGATGTTGTGTCCGCCGAGAACTAAAAAATAAATATTAAAAAATTCTCTCTCTCTCTCTCTCTCTCTCTCTCTCTCTCTCTCTCTCCCTCTCTCTTTAAAAAAAAAATTTATACTTTAGGAGAGAAAATTGTAGAAGGATGGGTTGGAATACAATGGAGAAAGGTTAAGCATGTAGGGCCTGTGGTAGCGCGCTTACCTATCATGTGTGAGTCACTGGGTTCAATCCTCAGTACCACATAAAAATAAATAAAGCATGTAGAAAAATCTACACCAATTTATATATTCTAGTAGATACTCCAAGTAGATATTCTGATTTGTGGGACTGAAATGAAAATATTATTTAAGTCAAGATAAAAAGATTAGTGCTAAACTGTAAAATACTTCCACAGTTGTAAAGGAATATCAAATGGTTTTTTCTTTTAGTTGTTGATAGACCTTTATTTATTTATACGTGGTGCTGAGAATTGAACCTAGTACCTCACACATGCCAGTCAAGTATGCTACCGCTGAGCCACAGACCCAGCCCATCAGGTGGTTTTCTTTGAAGAAACAACTCCAGATATATTAACAAACACAATAAAGTCAGAAGGGGTAGTACATACCTGCAATCTCAATGATTTGGGAGGTGAGCCAGGAGGATAGCAAGTTTGAGGCCAGCCTCAGAAATTTAGTGAGGCCCTAACCAATTTAGTAATTCCCTGTTTCAAACAATAAAAAGGGATGGGGAGCAGTGGTAAAGCACCCTAAGTTCAATCCCCAGTAACAAACAAACAAACAAACAAACATACCACCACCAAAGGACAGAGACTGTCACATTCAATTAAAAACAAAACACAGAGCTGGGATTGTAGCTAAGTGGTAGAACACTTGCCTAGCATGTGTGAGACACTGGGTTCAATTCTCAGCACCACATATAAATAAATAAAGAGAAATATATAAAGCTCAAGCATACAGAAATAAAGTATGAACAAAGTAAAAATAAGCTAGGCAAAAACTAAAGCTGGAGAGGTGTCATACCATTTATTAATATCAAACAAATGACTTCAAGTAAAAACCTTATCAGTAACTGATAAGGTAAATGAATAATGATAAAAACCTGAATCTAACAAAGAATTTAAACATGAAAACATGTAATACAAATAGGGCCAGGCACAGAAGTGCACATGTATAATTCCAGGGACAAGGGATCAATTTCACAGATGAAGATCAACTGTCCCAGATGAAAGCTTGCTCAATCTACACTGTTAAGTTATATTGTAGGACTCTTAAGCCCTGACACTGTGGCTTCGGAGTCTTTTGCTCTGTATAACACAGCCTATGATTTCATTTCGGTTTAAAGTTCATAAGAAAAACAAAAACAAAAATCCCTATTATACTTGGAAATTAAAAACTTCAAAATAACTCCTGAGACAAAGAAATTAAAATATACATATATATTTAACTTTTTAAAATGAATGATGATAAAAACCGTACCTGAGAGGTAAAGGTAAATGTATAAAAAAAAAAATTCAATTACCAAGGCACAAAATGAAAAGTAAAGGCTCTATATTCAAACCTGTCTTCCTGCCAAAAAACATCTTAAATTTGGAGAAATGAGATAACAATATACATACTAATTATATTTGCTTAATTGCACTAAATATCTTGAACATCTTTAAAATAATTACCAACAAATCAATCAATCTATCTATCTATCTATCTATCTATCTATCTATCTATCTATCTATCTATCTATCAATCTATGGTACTGGGGATTGCAACCAAAGGTGCTTTACCACTGAGTCACATCACCCAACCCTTTTTATTTTATTTTGAGACAGGGCCTGGCTAAGTTGCCTAGGCTGCCTTCAAATTTATGATCAACTTAACTGAACTCCCACTGATGATCATGTCAATGATTACTAGTTTCCATTTGTAAAAACAATGTTGCAGGGCTGCGGATATAGTTCAGTGGTACAGAGCACTTGCCTAGCATGTTAAATACCTGAGTTCAATCCCCAGACCCTTAAAACAAAAACAAAAACAAAACCATACAGTGCCTGTATACGCTAGAAAGCAACGGCCTACCTTTCCTTTCACACTGCAACTCATGAAATTAGAGGTTTAGCAGTCCTGGTATGACTTTTACTATTTTCCCATTCATTCTATCTTTAAATCTGAATCAAACTATAGCTAAAATTTGAACTTTGTGATTGAGAAGCAGTTGTAAATTATACCCTAGTATTGATCAAACTGTACCCTGAAAACACTTTTATGTGCTTGAGTGGCAGACTAGTTTCTATCTTGAATTTTGGTAAAGTCAACCTTATTTTGTTTCAGTTTAGGCTGCCTTAATTTATTCTATTACACTTGAAATCTAAGTCATGTTTCCTCCGAATCAATTTTAATGACATTAAAAACCAACTTCACCAATGTTATCTTAAAAATATTTCATGTAAATCATCTACTTTAATTTTTATCATTTTTTAACACAAAATATAGAAATTTCTTCCATGAATTTTGAAGATATTCATTGTGGCTATGTTGTAAAAGTTCTTATAATGCTCATTGCAAAAGAGAAAAACTTTCATTTACTTCTCAGTTATTAGATCTAACTTAAACTACACTATGGTTTCATTTTTTACAGTTAATTTTTCCTAGTTTTCCATAAAAGAAATTCTTGGTTCATCGTTCTCTCAGTTCTGTACCTCTATATTTCTACTGCAATTAAATGAATAAAACTTTGTTCAGCTTGTCATCAATACCCTTAAGGCTCAAAACTCGAATTTGACATATTAGTATAACTTAAGTTTTGTTTGACAAATGAATACTACCTTTAACAGAATTGATTATCAAATGTTATTCTCTTTCTATATAGGAAATACTGCCTTGAAGAGAAAGTACCAATTCACAACCCCACCTAGAATCAACACCACCCCCCACTTTTAAACAAAGCATTTCTCTGGAAATATTATTAATTAATTATATTCTCACACTTTAATAGTTAAAATGGATCTGGAATACATAAATGAACACAGAGTAAATTTCCTTCAGATGTGTAGCACTGCTGCACATTTTTCCCCCCTTTTTGGTGCTAGGAGAGAACCCAGGGCCTCGTAAGCATATGCTCTTTACCACGTATTCCATGCCCTGTTGTGCTATTTTTTATCTTCTGTGTTGCTTCTGAAATGTCTGTAATCCCAATTCTTTTTTAATCCTATGATTTGTGATGAATTTAATGATACGTTATGAATGTCTTTCCATGAAAAAATATATGGTATTTAAAAATCATTTTTAAGGGGCTCAGTGGTAGACTGCTTGCCTAGCACATGTGAGGCACTGGGTTCATATTTCTTAGCACCATATAAAAAAATAAATAAATAAAATAAAGATATTGTGTCCATCTACCTCTAAAAATATTTTTAAATTGACACAAATAGTACATCAGAACTTATATCATCTAACTAGCTATAACTTGTACCTGTTGACTATGATGTTTTCCCCATTTCTCTTTCCTTCCTACTTTCCCTACCTTCTGGTAACCTCCATTCTACTCTCAACTTCTGTGAGACCAGACCAGCTTTTTTTTTTTTGGTACTAGGGGATTGAACTCAGGGGCACTCAAATACTAAGCCACATCCTCAACCCTATTTTGTATTTTATTTAGAGACAGGGACCCACTGAGTTGCAGGAGCACTCAAATACTAAGCCACATCCTCAACTCTATTTTGTATTTTATTTAGAGACAGTGTCTCACTTACTTTTGTAAGAGTGAGTCTCACTCACTCTTACAAAAGTAAGTAACACCTTACTTTTGCTGAGGCTGGTTTTGAAATTGCAATCCTCCTGCCTCAGCTTCCCAAACTGCTGGGATTACAGGTGTGCACCACTGCCCCAGCTATGAGACCATACTATGTGATCTCACTCATGTGGAATCTATTGAGATTCCACATGAGTGAGATCACATAGTATTTTGTCTTTCTGTGCCTGCCTTATTTTTACTGAAAAGAATGGCTTCCAGTTTCACCCATGATGTTACAAAGGACAATTTCATCCTTTTATGTCTGAATATTCCATTGTATGTAAATACCACACTTTCATCAGTCAATACACACTTAGGTTGATTCCATTTCTTGGCTATTGTAAATAGTGCTATAATAAACATGTGATCCTAATTTTTAAAATCTTTGAATGAAAAGCATTTTTTTGTCTTTCTGGAATTGTCTGATTATCTTGGATGTTTTCAAATTTTAGAACAATGTATCTTGGCATACTTTTCTGTTTTGTTTTTATTTTTAGTACTGGGGACTGAACCCAGGGGCTCTTTACCACCGAACTATATCCCCAGACCTTTCATATTTTGAGACAGGGTCTCACTAAATTTTTGAGGCTGGTCTTGAACTTACAATTCTCCTACCTCAGTCTTATGAGTCACTAGGATTAAAGGTATGAGCCTGCATCCATCTTTTTTGTTTCTTTACATCTAATCTCAATTTTCAATCTGGAATCCTGTGATTTTCAATCCTAAAATGTTCTCAATAGTCTTTTCTTCACATTTAGTTCCCTTTCAACTTCTTGTCTTAATAGTTCTACTTTTTGGGACAATGAACAACGTGGATTGGTGTTTCAATTTCTTACCTCTTCTCTGCTATTGAACATCTCTTTATTTTTTTGATTCACCAATCAGAAGAATCACTTCTTAGTATTTGTATTTAACTTGATCTCTCAAATTTCAGTACAGTGCCTCACTGACTGCCCTCAGCTATATGTAGTGTCCCTAAAATGGAATTTCTTTCATCCAATCTCACCTCAAAATAAACTTCTTTTCTTCTGCTAAGGTGAAGCATAAAAGTGGTTCTTTTAAACTCTTAACCTCACTTTTCTCTTCTATAATACATTATCTCTTCAGTTCTTGTATTTCTATACTCTTATGTTAGTGGGATTTCCAAGAAAAAAAAAAAAAACTTTCAGTTTGTCTTATTTAATTATAAGCCTTTCTATTTTTCTGTCTATAGAAATGACATGCAAATAATGCAGGACACAAAGCAACTTCCTGGTAGAAAGAAATAACCACAAAATGACTGATGACAGATCTTTCTCTGAAATAAATTTTGATAGGGGAGGACAGGAAGAACATGAAGATATTTAAGAGTACAAAGGTGAACATGATAAAAAAACAAAACAAAACAAAAAATCACAGGAAAAAGACATACTACATTAATTCTGTCTTTATTTCTTTTCATTTCTTAGAAGTGATTATGTCAGACTGGGTATGTAGCCAGGTGGTGAAGCACTTAATATAGTATGTGCAAGGCCCTGGATTTGATTCCTAGCACCACACAAAAACAACGAAGAGTCATTAATAAATTATTTCTAATCTTTGCTATATAACCCAAATCATGCACTAAACATAAGTCAAATGGCTGATGAATTTCAAATCTATAACTGACAAATCATGGCAATGAAAACAAAAATCTTTGTAAACTAACTTACTTGTATGGAGTCTGTCAGACCTCTGGAAAGACTTCTTCCCTAAGCCTAGTAAGGGACTTTCCACTTTAATTGACGAAGAAAAGCTGGAGTTTGGGTTCTGGGGGCTGCTTGACTGTCCATCAGATTGCTTTCCTTCCCATATTGCTAGGGAGAAAAATAAGAAAGACTAGAGGCACGGAGGTTACAAACAGAAATTAATTAATTAATCAATCATTCAATGTGAACTACAGGGAGTTATGTATGAGGAAATTCTGGCCCTGGCTAATGTGTTTTCAGTCTGAGAACTGAAGTAAAAAAATAAAATCCTTTCCTTCCTCCTAACACACTTTCCATTTTTGTTGATAAGCCTCCTTTCTATTAAAAAAAGAGAAAAAAGCAAAGTTCTGCAAGACTCAGAATTTTTTTGGCAATTCTATAGAATAAGCTTATGGCATCAAACTGAATTATATAAGAAAATACAGTCTTTCGGTTAGTCCAGTTTAGATTAAAAACAAAATAAGCACAAAATCCAAAAGCCTATTGACATATCCAACAGAAACTGAAAGGTAGTATGTATAACCTCTTACTTTTAAGGAAGAGAACTGGTAAAGAGCTTATTTTGACTTTTTTTTGTTTGTTAGTTTCCTCTTGGAAACAAAAGATTCATAATGTTACTGACTGGGATGCTTCCAAGTATTATAGGTTAGAAATAGTGGAAATTAGTCTTGATTTATTTCTTACATACTAATCTTATTTATAAACTTTTAAATAACTGCATGATATTTTACAGAAAAACTCCATTTATTTTAAAAGAATTTATATTGATAATTTGGCAATATAGGGTCATATAAATAAATATAGCAATTTAAGAATAAATTTCCAGATTTTAATAAGGAAAACATGAGAGAACTTTTTAAATATAAATTTATAACACCAACATGAAAACACTGGGATAAAGAAACTTCCATTGAAAAAAAAAAAAATGCCCAAAATACCTACCAGGTTTGGTAGTAGCAGAATCACTGGATTTAACAGACTTGAGAGGAAGGTGTTGGTTGGAGGAGATGGACATGCTTGGTCTGCATTGCTGCTGCTGCTTCTTTTGCTGTTGTTGCTTTAAAGCCTACAAAGAGAAAACTGACTATAATACATAAATTAGCTTTTAGTAATAATAAAAAGTAAAATGACTTCTTTTTAAGTTGTAAGAAGAACGCTACTCATTATTCAATTTCTTTGAAATTTATCAGAGCAAATAAAACCTAAATTAGACAAATTAAACACAAGATGGCAATGATCCCTAGAGTTTGGTTACTTTTTGCCAGTATTATCCTTTATATATAATTGTGAGGAACAGCCAATTGATATCTTTTAGAACTTAAAAATTCCCAGTAAGTCAAGGATAAAGGACTTAGTAATCTTATAAGAGAACTGCATACGTTTTACCATTTTTTTGTAAACAATTCTAAGCCCTGTACCAAGAAGAGCCCTATTTGCACCAACAATATAAAGAAATGCAAATATTCAACTTATTTATATGCTTCAGAGGTACTACATTTGAAAAAAAGGTAAATAACTACTTGAATTATCTTGGGTAAGAATAATGAGGCTTATTTCAATTTACCAAATTTCAGCAATTTATAATAATGCAGTAAACAGAGGGGAAGGAAAATAAGAAAATAATAGTTAAAAGAATAGTATGGCTCCTTCTGGCTACTTGAGATTATTTTCATTTCTATGAGATTGTTAATTTATAGACTAAGTAATACTATTTAAAATGAACAAAATCCAGGAAATTTCCAATTTTTAATAAGGAAAATATGAGACAACTTTTTAAATTAAGGTTGGGGGGAGGGAGGGAGACAGACAGGGAGATGGGGGCTTACGAATGTGCATAAGAAAGCAATTTTCAGGTTTTCTGGGGAAATGACTTTGTGTTATGATTTGTATCTGAATGTCCCCCCAAAAACTCATGTTTTGAAAGCATGATCCCAATACAGCAAGGTTCAGAGGTAGCAGTTTTAGGCAATAATTAAGGCTTTGAACCCATCAGTGGAGCATTAATATACTGACAGCTGAATGGACTAGTGGACTGTAAGCAGGTGGGGGCATGGCTAGAAGAAGTAGGTCATTGGGCGTGTGGCCCTAGACCATATCTGTCTCTGGTGGCTTCCTTCTCTCTCCTTCCCAGCTGCCATGAGCTAGGCAGTTTTCCTCTGCCATGCCCTTTCTGCCTTGGAGTCAGTTGACCATGGACTGACACCTCTGAAACCATGAGCTAAAATAAATCTTCCTCTTATAAGTGGTTCGTATCAGGATTTTGGTCACAGCCACAAAAAGCTGACTTGCCCATTTTAAGCTTTAACCTTCAGGACCATCATGCAATGTTAAATAACTGGTTACTTCCAAGATGCTACAAGGCACAGTGGCAACCCATTGTCCATTCCAAGTTAATGCAAAACTTACCCCATCTATTTCTTCTGTGATCACGTAAATTCACAAACATTATGGAAGCAGAATCATTTATAGCCCGTTAATTAAGAATTACACACAGTTCTTGTCCTACCTTAGTAGTTTACAACTCTGTTCCTAATTCGATTTTAAAACAAATAAATACATAAACAACAAGAACCTCCTCACTTGTGGTAAAGAATAACAGTAATTATGATTACTATGAAAAACGTACACTGTAGACAAAGACTTAAGTTAACATAGCACACTGATTTCTACAAAGAAATCACAACATTTCATTCTTAAGATTACAAGAGTATACCACAGTAGCATACGCGTCATTAATTAGTTAACAAGGATTGAAAAAAAATGCTTGCCTTTTCCCTGTAAAAAAAAAAAAAGAAGCACTTAAATTTCTTAAAATCTTTCAAAAATTTATAAAAACACAAATGCTACAGGATATCAATGCAGGCAGTAATCAATTTTATGGACAGCTTTTCATAAAAGTACTTTTGGTTTAAATACTTTAAAACCTACATAACTTTAAAATTTTGTGTTACTTTTGATTATATACATGATACAAAAATACATTTTTAATATTTAATTCAAACTCAAAGCTAAATTCTTTTTTTGACCATCACTCCTGGTGTACAACCTCACAGGTAACCAGTCATTGATTTGTTTTTCCCTACTGAACTTTTTTTCATATTTATATATATGTGTGTGCAATAAACATTCATAGTTCCATTAAAAACAGCATTGTTTGTGGATATGTGTATATTTTTATAATTGGTATCATGCCCTATATACTGTAGTAAAACTTAATTTTAATGATTCGATATTATTTTGTAGTGATTTTTCCCTATGTAAAGTGTGTGCAACTCCATCATAAAATAAACCTCTTTTATATAATTGTCTACTTTATTGATATATGATTGCTTATTAAGGAATTTTCTAATATATATGTAAATTAGAAAATTTTAGATTTTATACATGTTTGTTAAGTCTATTTCCAAGTTTGCTATAATAAACTTATGTGCAAATATTTTTCTATATTTGTATATGTATTTTTTCTAACATAAGTTTGAAAATATTAAATTGCTTAACCATGGGGCATGTGCTTTTAAAATTTAATATATGTTGCAAAATTCCTTTCCAAAGTGGCTACAATAAAATATTCCACAAGCAAATCAGTTTTCCTGCACACTTGCCAATGCTTGATATAATTAAGCTCCTCAATTTACACCAGAATCTGAAGACATAAGTAACCTGTCATTTTAAAGTCTGCCTAAATTACTATCGAGTTTATATTTATTGATCACTTGCATTTCAAAAAAATTAAAAGATAGTTCTTTAAAAAGTTCAATAAGACACTGACAAGTGATACTGGGAAAAAAGAAGACATAGCATAAATGAACACCACTGAGAACAAAAAGGAGACATAAAAGAGCACTGTGCACAACTTCATACCAGTATTTGAAAAAAAATTAGATGAAATGAACTGTTTTCTAAGTTTCCAAAATAGGCTCAAAAAAAAAAAAAAGTCAAGAAACTGTTAATAACAGTTTACACTGTAATATTAGGAAAATGATTTTCAGTATGACTTAATAAACCTAAGATCATTTCTAAAATTTTGTTCCAAAATCTAAAAAAAAAAAAAAAAAAAAAAAAAGAGCTACACAACTTATTTTATGATGCTAGAACAATCATGATTTCAAAACAGCTCTTGGATAGTATAAGAATACTATACAATCTAAACTACAATATTAATAAAATTTGATAACATTAAAAAAATATGTAATGACCATGTAGAGTATTCTAGAGTTAAATAGAACATAATATTAGAAAATCTAGCTATGTAATTCAGATTAATGAAAAAAAATCTACCTAAACAAATTTAAATCATCTAAATAAATTTCAAAGAAAACATACCTGAAAAATTCAATACCTATTCATGGTTAATACCCCACCACACACCTCACCCTCAAACTTATTAGCAAACTAGGAACAAGTTAAGAACTTCAAAACTGTGATAAAGAGTTATCTATTGAGCTGGGATTGTAGTTCAGTGGTAGAGTGCTTGCCTAGTACTTGGGAGGCACTGGATTTGATTCTCAGCACCACAGAGAAATAAAAAAAATAAAGGTCCACTGACAAATTAAAAATATTTTAAAAGAGTTATCTACCAAGAGGGCTGGGGTTGTGGCTCAGTGGGAGAGCGCTCACCTAGCATGCGTGAGGTGCTGGGTTCGATCCTCAGAAACACATAAAAGTAAATAAATAAACAAACAAATAAACAAACAGAATGGAGGTGTCATGTCCAACTACAACTAAAAAAAAAGATATATAAAAAAGTTATCCACCAAAAATCTACAACGAATATTATACACAGAAGTACAAAAATTACTAGCACATAATTAAGATACTTCATAAAATTTTCCCTTTAAAAGGGTCTAATGTGGGGCTGGGGTTATGGCTCAGTGGTAGAATGCTTGCCTAGCATGTGTGAGACACTAGGTTTGATTCTCAACACCATATACAAATAAATAAAGGTCAATCAACAACTAATAAAATATTAAAAAATAGGGACTGGGGTTGTGGCTCAGTGGTAGAGTGCTTGCCTGGCATGTGTGAGGCACTGGGTTCAATCCTCAGCACCACATAAAAAAAAAATAAATAAATAAAATAAAGGTCTATAAACAATTAAAAAAAGTAAAAGGGTCTAATGTAAAAGCTCTCAAGGAACTTTCAATAACTTCAGAATCATGCACTGCTACTGTGTGAGATCATCCTTCTGATACACAGACTAGCAATGCTTACCTGCTTTAGTGCCTTCTTGCTGTGCTTCTGTGATGGAGAAATGACTTTACCTGCTGGAATGGTGGGCGATGGGCAGCCTGAATGTGGGGAGGATGGCTGTGACAGTCTAGACGATACTGAGGGAAAAAGTGACAATGAAAAATTTTGTTGTCAGCATTGATATCAAGCACCATTCCTTCCCCAGATTATATGCTACCTGTGTTAAGAACTGTGACCAAACACTTTTGGAAAGGATCTTCTTTTTGTAGTTCTACTGCAGCCTCCCTGTTCATTTATTTCCTCAGAAAGCTCTAGTGAAGGGTGATAGGATGGGGAAAGGATGGGTGTTAGTATGCATTAATTTTCATTCTTTAAATTTTCAATAGAACTGAAGCAGCAGGAAGTAAGAGTATAAATCACGAGTCATCAAATTAGATAGAAGGTAGAAAAGATCCTAGGATGCTCTGGATAGTACCTATATTCTAAAGTAAGCCTGAAGATGAATTATGATGACAGGATACAGGGGGAAGTCTTAAACTGACAGTTTAAGACAAAGGCAATAAGGCCATTCCACCTGAAAAACTCTTTCACAGTTTTAAACCTTACACTCCTTCATTTCTTCAATCAATGGTAGTTTAAAGCTTATCAATATGAGATGCCATTTGAAGACTTCTCTAATGGAAGGAATGTAAATGTGTACAGGATGTAACCACTTTCAACTAATGAAGACTAGTTGTTCTACATAGCCTGTTGAAGCCTGGACAAACCCAAGTTATACATGAAGGAAGGTACTTGCTTCAAGAGCCTATATTTCTTATTAAAAAAATAACACTTACATCTATCTTTAT
Organism: Spermophilus citellus; assembly: GCF_964194105.1. Taxonomy (NCBI): domain Eukaryota; kingdom Metazoa; phylum Chordata; class Mammalia; order Rodentia; family Sciuridae; genus Spermophilus; species Spermophilus citellus. The sequence continues at coordinate 96,689,956 of NC_138193.1, read as the reverse complement.
TTTCTTTAAAATTTGGCAGGATGTTAGTTCTGTTTATGTTAAGGAAGAACACAGAAATAGCTGATTTAGACTTGTTAAAGAAAAAAAAATGAGAGAAAATTATAAACATATTTCTTAGGGATGACTCCTAAAAGTCAGGTTTACTAACATCTTCTTCCTTTCAAGATAGGCATTGTTGGCAAAATGACATCCCATGTTAAATCCCATAAGCTTTAAGATATCATATATTTTTGGCAGGTAGCTAACAAGAAAATTGAGTACAGTTTATTAGAATATGCAAGTTTGGAATACAGCATTTCAATTTACTTAGATTTCTCAAGAAATACACAGTAGATACACTTATAGAAGATAACAGTAACAACATTAAGAAAATTTAGCACTAGTTTTGTATCCCAACTTTTATGAAAAGGCTTATATATGGGAAAGAGTTGATGTACAATAAACTTGATATTAAAAAACCCAAATTATTCAGTGCAACATATCATATAAAATAAAACTGGATAACTTTGGAAATAGTTGAGCAGCAAAAAGAAATCATATCCTCAGTGTACTCTGATGTTGATCAATTTTTGGAAAATAGCAGCTTTACTGAGATGTAATTTACATATTATATATTTTAAGGTATAAAATTTAATGACTTTTAGTATGGTTATCACCACCATCAGTTTTCATCATTGTCCACACCCACCCTCTCAAATGTCATAACTGCTAGCTATCATTTTTCTTTCCCTCCCCTGATGCCCTCAGGCCTAGGCAATTATTTATCCACCTTTTGTATGTATGGATTCGCCCATTCTGCATGTTTCATATAATGGAATCATAAAATATGTGCTTCTTGTGATGGAATTTACACAAAGCACAATGTTTTGACTACTCTTCTACATTATGACATGAACATTTCAATCCTTTTTATTGTTGACTAATATTCTAATGTGCATATGCTGCATTTAAAAAAATAATCAGCTGATGAACATCTGAATTGTCTCTACCTTTTGACTATTATGAATGATGTTATGAACAATATTCATGTATAAGGTTGGTTGATATGTTTTTCTTGTGGTAGGTTGGATTGAACTAAGTATTTTCAGTATACTAGACTAGCACTCTACCACTGAGCTACATCCCCAGGCTGTTTTAATTTCATTTTGAGACAGGGTCTTGCTAAACTGCTCAGATTGTATTTACAATCCTGTTGCCTTAGCTTCCTGGGTAGCTAAGATTATAAGGGTGTGCCACCATGCCTATCACATGTGTAAGTTTACATATGTACTTGTTTTCAATTCCCTTCACTTTATTTCTAGGAATGGAACCGCTGGGTCTTACTGCAATCCTGTTTTCCAACATGTCTGCTCTTATTTTATGATGCCAATGGGAAAGCACGAAGGTTTCACTTTCTCTACATCCTTTCCAACACTTGTTCTGGTCTTTATGTATTCCTCACTTCCCCCAAATACTGTTTCATTATAAACAGAAAACCAACCAATCAACCAACTAAAATAATGGCTTCAGAAAATAAAATTAATCTACTTGGTAGCCTGGAAATGAGACAATAAAGATATCTGTAGTTACCAGGATAAACTGACTGAAATGTTCCCCCTCCTTAAGGCAAAACACTTTCTAACAAATTAAAACCACAAGTTTATCACTAAGCCAACTGAAATAAAAATGAGAATTGTAAGACTTATCAGTAAGAACTACTTCCAGAGTTGACTTTATGCCAAGTATTGGTCTCAACTTCTATGAAACTTTAACACTGTTCTAACTTTTTAAATATTAAAGGCTCAGAATTACAAACAGCAAATAAGACTTAGGCACATGTTGAAACCCTTGTGTCTCCAAATTCCTTTTAGGGGCTAAACTAAATGTCTTTGAGGATATAATTTTATTAAGAATAGTAACCAAGTACTTCTGTGTACCTAAAACTGTCCTGGGTTGATTTTAACAGGATTTCACTGAACTCACATAACTACTCTCTAAGGTAGACACAAGTTCTTTTTCTATTTACTACTCCAAACCCTCAAATTCTACTTTCAGAAATAACTAAATAATCTGATTTGTTATCATCCTTACGTTTTTCTATAAAAATACAGAGTCAAGTTCTGAATTTTATTTTCAGAATAATGAATAAGTACCTGCAGTGGGCTGATAATGGTGGCCACCAAAAAGATATGTCCACATCCAATTCCCAGAGCCTGTGAATGTTACTTTATTTGGGGAAAGGGTCTTGGCAGATGCAATTAAGTATCTTGAGATGAGAAGATCAACCTGGATTATCCAAGTGGGTCCTAAATCCAACAACAAAGTGTCTCTATAAGAGATACATAGAAAAGACAGACACAGAGAAGAAGGCCATGTGAAGACAGAGCCGGGGACTGAAATAATGTGGCTGCAAGGCAAGTTAGCAACCACGAGGTGCTAGGAAAAGCAAGAACAGATTCTCCTCAAAAGCTTCTGTAAGGAGAACAGCTCCAGTGACATCTTGCTTTCAGACACTGGATCTCCAGAACTGAGCAAATAGATTTCTGATGTTTAAGCTACCCAGTTTATGGTAATTTGCAGTCTTAAGAAATTAATACAACTACCTAAAACTAATGAGTTTATTTTTCAAAACTATTTTAACTCAGATATATTTACATATTTAAAATTAAATCAAAAACTATTATTAAAAATTTGGTACTGAAAACATCTGATTTTGAGCTACTGGGTGCTCCATGAAGTTGTAAACTACCTTTGAGACTTGGTCCTGCAGTATTTAATTGCTTTCTGGCACAAAAAAGGAAAGTCCTTAGCAAATCTTGCACATTTTTTCCCTCAAACCTGGATCAGCTAATTGTCCCATAGAGTACTAGTATTATTTAATTAGAAACAGTATTGAAAGCTAGGTATAGTGGTCCATGCCTGAAATCCCAGTGACCCAGGAGGCTGAGGCAGGAGGATTCCAAGTTTGAGGTCAGCAAGGGCAACTTAAGACTCATCTCAAAAAAAAAAAAAAAAAAATTAAAAGGGTTGGGAATGTAGCTCCATGATAGACCCCCTAGTCCTGAAAACAAAAACAAAAAGCAGGGGATGGAGGAAAGAAAATAAAAGAAATGGCATTCAAAAACCACACTCTGCATGTTAGATGTGTTCACTGTTACTGGGTTACCAGTGGTTCTAGGACCTATCAATGGTTGGAACAGAAAAACAAGTCTTGTTTTAGAAAGAGAAAACTAAACTCATGCTTAGATACTAAATTTTAACATAAGAATACAGGGTTGTCATTTTTTTTATTTTATATTTCTATCCCTCCTGATAACTCTGGTTCTTGGTAATATAATTATATTGTTTCTACTACAGATGTGGTTTCAAAGAAAACACACCAATATAATTTCCAAAAATAAAGATTAATGAATGCAGTTTAAGGTTTGTGTCTGAAATCCTATACCTAAAATATATCCATAGTCATCTATGTATGTCATTATACAACAAATGATATATTTCAATTTCCTATTTCTAGAAAGTACATTTAAAATGTTAATTTTATAAAGCTATAAAACAATTGCCTGTCTTATTAAGTCTAGATCCCCTTCCCTGATTACGCTTCTCTTTCCCTATAGAAAAATCATTTTTATTAGTTTTATTTTTCCACTGTTTATTTGCATTTTTGCTTTTCTTGGGTGGAAATATGTACAGATAACACTAATTTTTTAAAATTAGAGTATCAGAGTTATACATAGTAGGTCGATTCATTTTGACAAAAACCACAATACATGGACTTTGATTTATTCCATTTCAGTCCCTGTTACCTCCTGCCTCCTTCCTCCCCAATTTTCCTTCCTCTATACCACTGATCTTCCTTTGGGTCATTTATTTATTTTTGATTGGTGCTTTGTATATATACATAAAAATAGAATTCCCTGGTTACACTAATATTTTTATTCATTTTTTTTGAAAAAGAGATCAAGCTGGGCATGGTGGTGCCTGCCTACAACCCTAGTGGCTCAGGAGGCTGAGGCAAGAGGAATGCGAGTTCAAAGCCAGCCTCAGCAATGGGGAGGCAGTAAGCAGTGAGACCCTGTCTCTAATAAAATACAAAAAAGGGATGGGGATGTGGTTCAGTGGTTGAATGAATGCCCCTGAGTTCAATCCCCAGTACCCATCCCCCACCAAAAAAAAAAAAAAAAAAGGAGAGAGATCAAATATTAACTTCTCAGCACTTTTTCATTTATACTGTCCTGGAGATAGCCTGGAACATCATCACTCACCAAAAATCTATTAGAAATGAAAGTTATTGGGTCCAAGTTTGGATCTATTGAACCAGTAACTCCAAAGGAGGGTCCTAGAAATCTACATAATAGTTCTTCATGTGATTCTGATGTATACTCCAGTCTGAGAAACAATAGAAACAATGGTCTTAATCTATGCTACTTGGTACTTCTATTTTTGAGATTTATTCTTAGAATTGGGGGTTAAGCCAAAAGATAAACACATAGGTATCCAAAAGTAATATTGAAAAAAGTTTCACTACTTTCAGGTTTTAAAAGAAATTCGCCCGTGTTTTCTTTTAGTGTTTGATTTCATGTTTTATTTTCCATCCTCAGTATGGGGGACTGAACCCACAGGCATTCTCTTATTGAGCTACATTCCCAACCTTTTTTTTTTTTTTTTTGAGACAGCTCACACTTAATCATCCAGGCTTCCCTCAAATATGTGATTCTCCTGTCTTTGTCTGCCGAATGCTAAGATTATAGGCGATTATATTTATTATACATCTAATTTGTTTGAAATTTATCCTATAGTATTGTGGGAGAAATGGAACCTACTTACATCTTTTTGGTTATTTCAACATCTTTGTATAAAGATGTTGAAAGATGCTCAGATTCTTTTTTCCCCTTGCTGTTGTTGATATTATTGCAAATGTTTCTTTTCCCCCATGATCATTTATATATATATATATATATACATATATATATATATATATATATATATGGTGGCTGATTACTATATATTAATTTTATTTACATCCTGCAACTTTATTATATTCTGTTTTATCAGTCTCAAATGATTCTTTTTGTGTTTCTCAGATACAAAAATCATATAAAAATATAGTTTTCTCTTCTGAGTCTTGTTGCATATTCAATTACTTTCTCTTGCTTAATATAGAAATGAATACTTCTAACAATGTTATATATAAATGGAAATGGTGGATACTATCTTGTTCTCTGGTTTTGAACTTGTTCTGGTTAAAGAGTAAACCAATGGTATTTCCCAATTAAGATGCTAGGTTTTTTGGGTATTTTTTTGTACCGGGGATGGAAATGGAGGCATTTTACCACTGAGTTACACTCCTAGCCTTTTTCCTTTTTGGGACAGGGTCTCACTAAGTTGTTGAGAATGGTCTTAAACCTGATATCCTCCTGCCTCAGCTTCCTGAGTCACTGGGTTACAGGTATGCAACACCACACCCAACTTCTTTTGTTTTTAGTTGATGCTACTGAAAGGGGAATATAAAAATTTCTTAGTATGTTCCTACATTTTGCCTTACATCTCTAGTAGTTTCTGCTTTATGCAACTTGTTTTACATAAATCTTAACTATTACCATCTAATATTGTCATTAAAGAGTGATGCTTTTGATTCTTTTAACATTTTTTGTCCTGAATTATTCACTGTCTGAATACTTCAAAGCTACTGTTTTGGTCTTATTTACTTTTGCCTACTGAATCTTGATCCTCCTTTTATTTATTTGGTTTTGGATGGTACTGGAGATCGAACTCAGAACTTACACTGAGTTATATCTCCAGCTCTTTATATCCAGTTGATCCCTGTACTAAAGTGTTTGGAATAACAGGACATCTTACTCTCAACCCAGCAACTCTGAAGATTCAGAAAAATTTTTCTATTTATTTTCAACTCTGGTATTATTATTGAACTGCTTTGTAACTTAAAAGAAAAAACACACATTAAAAATATAGTTCAGCCACACTGAAGTACAGAGAAAAAAAGAAAGAAAGAAGGAAAGAGAAGCAACATGGCATAAGTGGGCTGAGTAGGTTTTGAACACCTTCCCATTTCCTTATGAATAAAGAGAGTGACTATGATAACAAAAGAAAAAGACCATAGACAATATCTTCAATGAAATGAGGTGACAAGATATTCCCCCCAAAACCCAAGAATGAAAGCAGGTTGCACCAAACCCTTGTATGCATAAGTGTCCTTCAGCTTTGACTGCAGGTCTCACTTAAGACAATGAAAACAGATTTTAATCATAAAAAATATTATGGCAGCTGAGATGATGAACTAGAAAATGTTTCAAAAGGATTTCACTGTAATAATGCTTGTTTATATAATAAGGAATGCACTTTATTTCCTTTATTAGTTTCCCAGGGTTGCTTTAAAAAAGTATCATAAACTAGAGCTCAAAACAAAAATTTAGTCTCTCACAATTCTGGAGACTGTAATTCCAAAATCAAAGTATAAGGGCTGGTTCCATCTAAGACTGGGTGGGAAAAATCATTCCAACTTCTCTACTATCTTCTGGTGTCAATCCTTGTTGTTCCTTGGTTTAGATGCAGCACTTCAACCTGTCTTCATCTTCATATGGGGTTCCCCTTGTGTCTCCTTGTCTTCACATGGCCATCTTATATCACCAGTCTTATGGGTTAAGCATCCACCCTATTCCAGTTTGGCTTTATCTTAATGAATTAACTCTATATCAACTCACTCACTCTCTCTCTCTCTCTCTCTCTCTCTCTCTCAGAGAGAGAGAGAGATAATTTTTTTAAAAAATATTTATTTTTTAGTTTTTGGCAGACACAACGTCATTGTTTGTATGTGGTGCTGAGGATTGAACCCGGGCCGCACGCATGCCAGACAAGCGCATTACCGCTTGAACCACATCCCCAGCCCTATATAACTCTTGTTTCTGAAGTTACATTCTAAGGTTCTAGGGGCTTAGGACTTCAACAATCTTTTTGAGGGTACAACTTGAATCCTAACACTCACCTTTCTTTCATTTAGCCTATTTTCCAGAGCTATATAGTAACTTAATACTTTGCCATTCACTGATTATAAGCTGTATTGCTACTTGAATTTTCTCTAAGGTCCAGAAATTAGAGCATATACTCCAATTTATTCAAAATCATATTCTCATCTATGTTTATAAACCAAAGACTTATAATCTGTATACTTTACCACAGTCATGTCATGTCAAGCTTTAATTAATATTAATAATATCCCCATCACAAAGGAATTCTAGCTCAGCTGCCTTTTATCAGTGAATTCTCCCAAACTTTTTAAGGGGGGAAAAAAATCTTACACAAATTTCTTCAGAGAACAAAACCCAGCAAATATTAACCAACTTGTTTTATACCTAATTTTGACATGAAAATTATGAGAAAAAAATGCTAGCAAATATTTCTCACCAATAAAACAAAAATATCAGATGCAGTGGGCTAGGATTGTAGCTTAGCAGTAGAGCACTTGCCTAGCATGTGTGAGGCACTGGGTTTGATCCTCAGCACCACATATTAAAAAAAAAAGGTATTGTGTCCATCTACAACTAAAAAGATATTTTAAAAAATCAAATGCAAAATATAAGCAAGTGAGTCTATGGGATATGTAGGATTAATAATATACCAAAATATTATCTCCATAGATGAAGGAAAATGACTGAAAAAATTCAAATCTGTAAAATTTCCTCATAAACTACCAATAAAAGGGAAATTACTTAAGACAACCCAGGATAGAATAAACATCATTCTTAAAATGGCATAATATTAAAAACTTTATCTTAAAGTTAATGAAAAAGACAACTGATATTCCATTTCTATTTCACTCTTTAAAGAAGCCCTAGCTACTACAACATTGCAGGAAGGTAGGGAAGCAAGGAAAGAAAGAAGAAAAAGAAAACTGCCATTATTCACAAATCACATGTCTGTATAAGGATACAACCCTAATAATAAATAAATAAATAAATATATAAATAAAATCAGATTTTTTAAATTTAGCAATATTATTACATATAATGGGCCCTGAGTGGTGTTATATATACTTGCTAGGTATGCCAAGAATGCAAGTACATATACAGTCTTTATCTAGGGTTATGTTTGCAGTCAACAATCTCTCTCTCTCTCTTTTTTTTGTTACTGGGGATCAATCCCAGAGGTGTTTCACCACTGAGCTACATCCCTACCACTTTTTAAATTTTGAGACAGGGTCATACTAAGTTGCTGAGGCTGACGTTGAACTTTCTGCCTTCCTGGCTCAGCCTCCCAAGTCACTGGGGTTTATAAGCATAAGCTACTGTACCTGGATGCAGACAACAATCTTAATGAGACAGTCTCTTCCCAGGCAAAGTGTACTTGCTTCTGCTTGAATCCCTCAAGCTCAATGTTTCTTAGCTGAGAAGTAAAGCCCACATATGAGTAACATGTATATGGACCTTCATCTTATCAACCCTGTGAGACCTGGGGTAAAGGGAAACTGACACCTAAAATGTATGCTGGTACTGATAGTGCTTGCTATGCTGTAAGAATCTTCTTTTCCTTTGATCTAGAAGTCTTGTATCTTTTCTCAATATCCATGAACAAATAACATTCATGAACTCTATGTGCTAGCTAAACTTAAAAACAGGCTTAAATCCAAGACCCTTCATAGTACTGATAACTTATGAAAGTAAGTTATGTATCAGCAACAAATTATAAAATGAAAAAATTTAAAGCCACGCTGAATAAAAAATGTCAAGCAATATATCAAATTAAGATCTCTATGCAGAAAAATAAATGGCACTGATGAAGGATATTAAAATACAAAAAAATGGAGTGATATGATATGCTACATACATGGACTGAAAGGCTTGATAATGTAAACATGTCATTCAAACTCAAAATTGTCTTTAGATCCAATAAAATCCTAACTAAAATCCTACCAGTTTGATCAGAGAGGGGGCATGAGGAAACATGGACAAAAACATTCTGGAAATCAACTCCTAAATGTATGGTCTATTGACCCGAGACATAGGGACACTGCAATGAAGTAAAGGATAGTTTTTTTTAAAAAATGGTGATGCGGGCTGGGGGTATGGCTCAGTGTTACAGCACTTGTCTGGCACGTGGGAGGCACTGGGTTTGATCCTCAGCACCACATAAAAATAAATTAAAAAAATAAAGGAATTGTGTCCATCTACAACTAAAAAAAAAATTTAAAAAACGGTGATGAGAAAGTTAGAAATCCATACGGGGGAAACAAATAAAATAATGATTTTTATCTCACATAATATAAAGAAATTGTAGATCTAATATAGATGATAAAAAGAAAAAGGTTTCATAAAAATGTGTACATATACATGAATATATGCACACACAGGAAGTAATCTTCATGTTGTCATGATAGGCAATTTTCTTAAGAAAAGGACAAATTGAGAAGTACATTAAAATAAAGCAACTATACCCATCAAAACCTAACTTTAGCCGGGCACAGCGGTGTACACTTGTAACTCCCACAGCTTGGAAAGCAACAGAGATGCACTAAGCAACACAGTGAGACCCTGTCTCTAAATAAAATACAAAACAGGGCTGGGGATGTGGCTCAGTGGTTGATTGCCCCTGAGTTCAATGATACCCTGGTACCCGCCCCCCACCAAATAACGTTAAGAAAGTTAAAAGACAAGTTATTTATTGCAAATAACTTCTTTACACAGTAGTTATTTGCAATAAATATGTCCAACAAGGCAATATATGAAGAACTAGTTAAGAAAAACATAATCTGTAGAAAAAATACAGCAAAACTGGAATAGGCATTGCACAAAAGATGATATACAAACGATTAATAATGAAAATAAGTCCAATTCCAATAGCCAACACAGAAAGCCAGCTTATAGTCACATGAGATACTATTACAACTCACTGAAGCCTAAAATTAGGAAGACTGACAATATCAAACATTGGTGATTGTGTGAAATAATTGAAATTTTCATGTACTGTGGTATCATTGCTTTGGAAAATTGCTTGGCCATCAACAGACTATTTAATTCTACTTGGGGGTATATACTCAACAGAAATGAGTATAAAAACATATTTTTAAATGTTCACACAATTTTAATACAGAGAGAAAAAAGAAATAACCTAAATGTTTATTAATGGAGGAATGAGTAAATAAATCTGAGTAATTGTAGATATTTATACAATAAAATACTATACAAATTTTAAAATCTGATATAGTGCTACACACAAGACAATGGGTAAATGTTATGAACAATATTAAAAGCAAAAAATATATAAACATGATTTTTTTTTTTAATATTTATTTTTTAGTTTTCGGCGGACACAACATCTTTGTTTGTATGTGGTGCTGAGGATCAAACCCGGGCCGCGCGCATGCCAAGGCGAGTGCGCTACCACTTGAGCCACATCCCCAGCCCTATAAACATGATTTGATTTACATAGGTTTAAACACTGTCTCTGAATTCTATCTGTTCCAGAAAAAACTCATCTGTGACATGAGAAGTTATTATTTGGGGCAATGGATATGACCATAAGGGAATGGGGGCATTATTTTGCTCCTTGGTCTGGGAACTGGTTCAAGGTGCTATTCCATTTGTAAAAGTTTAACAAGTGGTATACTTATTTTTTTTTAAAAATATTTTTAGTTTATTTATGTATTTTTATGTGGTACTGAACCCAGTGCCTCACATGTGCTAGGCAAGTGCTCTTCCTCTGAGCTACAACCCTAGTCCTTTATTTGTATTTATTTATTTTTATGTGGTGCTAAGGATCAAATACAGTGCTCACACAAGCCAGGCAAGTGCTCTACCACTGAGCTATAACCCCAGCCAACAAGTGGTATACTTATGATATGTCCATTAATGAATATATATTATGACCCAATAAAAATCTTAAAATAGGCAAAATCAGTCTACTTTGACATAAGACAGTATTTGCATTTTTAGCTTAAATTTATTTATAAAAATTGTATGTATTTTTGGGGAGTACCATATATATATATATATATATATATATATATATATATATATATATACATACACACACACACACACACACATACATACACACACACACACACAATAAACATGGAATTGCAGGATCATACAATAGACCTGTTTTTAATTTTTTTTGAGGAACCTACTTCTCCTATGTCTTCTCCATAATAGCTATATTAATTTACATTCCCACCAACCATTTGCAAAGGTTGCAAAGGTTTTCTTCACATCTTCTCATTATCTTTTGACTTTGATAGTAATCATTCTTACTAGAAAGAACTGATATCTCATGTAGCTTTGATTTACATTTCCCTAATGATTAATGATGCTGAACATTTCTTTCATATGCTTATTGGCTGTTTGTCTTCTCTTAAGAAATGTCTATTTAGGCCTATTGCTCATTTTTAGTTTTTAGCTGATGAGGTGTTTAAGTTTTTTTTAATATATCCCAGGTATTAATCCTTGTCAGATGGACAGTTGGCAAATGTTTTCTCCTATTCTGTAGGTTATCTCTTCAACCTATTGACTATTATCTTTGCTGGGCAAGGATGTGATCCCATTTGTTTCTCTGCTTTGGGAGTCTTGTCCAAAAAATCCTGACCCATTCCATGTCCTTAAGTCATTCCCCTATGTTTCCTTCTACTGGTTTCATACTTGCACGTCTTATATGTTTAATAAGACATTATAATTATTTTATTATTAATAAAAAATAAATCCATTGATTTTTTGCAACTGGTTAGAGATAAGAGGGCAGATGAAGGATGAGAAGAGGCTGGGAGATGGCATGATGTCTCTGCAGTGTAGGTAAAGGATCATAAAATTACTTACTCTTGGTGGTAAGGGTAATTTTCTGTGCCCAACTCAAAAAGAAGGCAAGAAAATTTTATACTTTTTCCTCCTTTAAAATAAAAGTAGGGCTGGGCACACGCCTGTAATCCCAAAGACTTGGGAGGATGAGGCAGGAGGATCACGAGTTCAAAGCCAGCCTCTGCAACTTAGCAAGGCACTGAGCAACTCAACAAAACCCTGTCTCTAAATAAAACATTACAAAAGGGCTGGGAATATGGCTCAGTGGCTAAACACCCCTGGGTTCAATTCCCAGTACAAAAAAAAAAAAAAAAAAAAAAGTAGAAAGGTCTGGTGGAGTATACCTGTAGACCCAGTTACTCAGGAGGCTGAAGCTGGGGGAATAGGATAAGGATGGCTTGAGCCCACAAGTTCAAGAACAGCCTGGACAGCATAGCAACTCCTGGCTTTAAAAAGATAGAAAAAAATTTAAATTCTGAAAAAAAGTTGGTATGCCCCCTTGCCTTTTTTTTTTTTTTAAATAAGGTTGAAAAAGTAATCTAAACTAATATGGTCTACTGACTAGTCTGAAACAAGGTCGTTACAAAAGTGAGAACAAACATTTAGATACTTCCGGAGAAACCTGACATTGCGGGGCCATTCTTAATCATTTTATAAAAGTACTGCTCCACTGGGATTGAAGGGTCCTTTGTGATGAACAATTTGAGAGTTACCTGAGGAGATAGGGATGGAGATAGGGAGTACATAGGAAAGGCATGAGAACAGTTATAAGAAAAGGGACCAAGATTTCCCTAGGACCACAACTTACAGAGGAAAAACATCCTGTTTGAAACTTAAGGCTACATTTTAACTATATCAAGGCCCTGTTTATAATCTTTTCTTACCAAGTGGCACTAATAGAAAAGTAATCACTCATAGTTTAATAATTAACAGTTTTACTTCAAACAAAACTGATTAATGTCATACTGTACCAAGGAGATATACTTCCTACAACAAACGATTTTCAACAGTAGAATGGGAATTAATTCTTTTAACCTATAAAACAGTGATTATAAATAAATTGAATTGCCATGCACTGTTGCACACGCCTTCAATCTCAGCTTCTGGAAAGACTGGGGCAGGAGGGTCACAAATTCAAGATCAGTATGGAGCCAGGCATGGTGGTGCACGCCTGTAATCCCAGCAACTTGGGAGGCTGAGGCAGAAGGATCTAGAGTTCAAAGCCAGCCTCAGCAACTTAACAAGGCATTTAGCAACCCAGGGAGACCCTGTTCCTAAAAATACAAAAAAGGGCTGGGAATATGGCTCACTGATTAAGTGCCCCTGGGTTCAATCCCCAGTACTAGGGGGATTGATCAGTATGGACAACTCAGGAAGACCCTGTCTTAAAATTGAAAACAAAAAGTAAAAAGGGCTGGGGGTAGGTAGCTCAGTGGTAAAGCACTACTGGGTTCAAATCCCCTGGAAGGAAAAAAGGAAGGAAGGTAGTTGGCAGGCAGGCAAACACACAGGCAGTAAGCAAGCAAGCAAGGAATTGAACTAACCTAAACACTATTGATTAGAAAAACTAAATAAAAAAAGCTCTTATATCAACTCAAGATATTTAATGGACAAGAAGATACAACCAACAGAAAAAAGCCTATAAACAATCTTTTTCCTCTTGTTAGGTAGTTACAAAGTTACGAAGTGTCACTAGTATTGCCATTTTCTCTTCTCTGATCCACCTTAATTGTCCTGAGAAATTACTTTGTGTACACCAATAACATATAAATGAGACTAAAACTAAAAATTAATAGTCTGATGCAAATTTCTTTCTGTCCATGAATTCCCTCTCCCAGTCAAATTTATCCTCCTATGGCTTCTGGAAACACTGTACACATTCCTCCTTCATGTCTTTTTGGTTTTATTTTCATGATATATCTTGTTTTCCCTAGAGAAGATGACAACGTTACCTAAGAACTTTCTACGTTCATAAAAATAGTAATCCAGGTAAAGTTAGTACTCATTTTCCAGTGATGACATAATACGATAAATATACACGCATATAACTTACTAGGCTGTTAATTATCTGCTCCTCCCACTGTATCTCTAAATATGCTGACAGAACTTTAAAGAAAAGGTGCACATCTTATTTTTTTTTAACCTTTATTTTATTTATTTATTTTTTATGTGGTGCTGAGGATCGAACCCAGGACCCTACACATGCTACGTGAGCGCTCTATCACTTGAGCCATAACCCCAGCCCCTTATTCAAATATATTTCTCAAGTGCCTGGCAAACTATACATGCTGTGGAGAAAGAATGAGTATAGAAAGAAGTTTAAACAAATTTGTTACTTTGATGGCTATTAAAAAAAAAAAAAAAAAAACCAAACTAATGGCTTACACAATGCTTTTCAAAATTATAACCTGATTATTCTCCAATGTAGAATGCTCAACAGATTTATTTACGAAGATTCTTTTTTTTAATCTTATCAGAAAAAAAATGCTGGCTCTCATTTAAACATATATACTTAACAAAAGATAAGTTCTGGCCAAAAGATCAATAATTACTATTTTTGAGTAAAACATAGCTACACACAAAATCTATAAAGCTTAATATTATTTTCAGAAAAACATTTAAAACAAATTCTAGAACCTCTGTATCAAAGGAATTTCATAGTTATGTATCACTGAGTATAAATTTGATACATTTAAATATCAGAATTTTCTACTTCCACAGACAACTGACTGTAACACCAAACAAAGTCATGAGGATATGGACTATTAATATGAGATACAGCTGAATGAAAAGGTTTAGAATAATCACTGTCTTAAAAGTTTATTTTCGGGCTGGGGCTGTAGTTCAGTGGCAGAGCACTTGCCTTGCATATGTGAGGCACTGGGTTCAATCCTCAGCACCACATAAAAATAAATAAAATAAAAGCATGCTGTCCATCTACAACTACAAAATAAACAAATAAATAAATAAATAAAATTTAAAAAAGCTTATTTTCTCCTGACAACATCTGATGGGTCTCTCTGAAGTACTAGGGAGATTATTGGAAATACTGGAGCAGAATTATAGTTTCAGTCTATAAAAAACAGTATGACTTCTAAGGAAGAGGTTTTATTCTAATTCTTTCTTTTGAAGAATTTTATTTCTAGAAGTAATAGACCTGTTTTAATACTAAATCCCAAGTGTAGTGTACTCCAAACTGGGCAGATTGTGGCTCCTGATTATGTTCTAAGATTTCCCTAACCAAATAGGAAAGGCCATACCTGAATAACTTTCCTTGCTTCTGGGTACCTTCACAGTCCAAGTCCTACCAGTGTGGCCATCTTTAATATAAGACAGAGCTAAAACCTTCAACTTACTCACAACTAAGGAAGAGAACATCTCCCAAAGGTGTTTGTACCTAAATTAACTTTGCCAAAAGTCCTGTCCTTCTGAAAGGAAATATCATTTTCCGCATTCAGTAACTTAACACATATATAAATGTTAGAGGGCATGTAGGTCTACAGTATGTTAAGTAACTCCAGACACTATATACAAAATTCCTGATTCAAAGGAGTTTTGAGTAAATAGTAAATTAACATTAGTTCATACTCATGGAATAATTCCTTATAGTGAAAAGGAATATTTCATATAACTGATTGTTTCCTTAAGATACTTTAAAAGCAGACCAAAACCTAACAAAACTTTTCTCTTTCAAAAGATAAAAATAATACCCCTGCAGTGGCTTCAAACTGCAGTATTTTTATTTCATTCTAAGAAAAAGGCAGAAGCTTCATGTAACTACAAATTATAAAAAAGAAAGAATACAGATGATTTTAATAATTATTTCTCTGGAGTTACTCCACCTTACCTTGGCTTGAAATTCCATAAAGTTCTTCTCTGAACATTGTTTCCTGTCTAAAAACTAAAAATCACAACTATGTTTTAAGTTTCTCTACTTTAAGTTAGTTTTAATACTGGACTGAATTTCAAAGTTCTATTCTCTGTTCTTATTTAAAGGCATACATTATTCAAGAGAGTTTCTATTGATTTTCAACTACAAGTATCAGTTTTGCTGTCAGAACTCTTTATTTTTGTACATAAAAGGAAGTGGGTTTTGATACTATCTCAGTGTTCTTCCTGTCTTACAATGCATTTGAAATAAAGTGATGTCAGATTAAGAATAAACCCTAAGTAAGAAAAAGGAATAGGCACAATAAATTTGCTTTCCCTTTGTTGATAACTGCAACTGATTTAGAACTGCCTTGCTGCATCTGTCACTGCTGGCTACAGATTGTAAGGTCTGTCACTTTAATTTCTTACTGGAGTACAAAAACATTCATAAATATGTAACATCTTACTGTAATCCAAGAATAAATAATGAGTACTAGGGCTGGGGTTGTAGCTCAGTGGTAGAGCACTTCCCTAGCATATATGAGGCACTGGGTTCAATTCTCAGCACCACATATAAATAAAGGTACACTGACAACTAAAAAAAATATTTAAAAAATAATAATAATGCAATGATTTCTAGGGGGGAAATAAATCAAAAACAGCTCAAAAATAATTTTGAACTTGATATTTGCCTTGTTGTTCAAGTCTATTATTATGCAGTGTAGAGCACAGGTTATGCTACTCAAATCTACCTACCAAGATACTTACCATAATAGGGTTCCATTTCTTAGATCTTTCTGTATCTTAATACATTTACCTCAAACTCTTAAAGATACAATGATTTTGTTCACAGCTTACTAAACCTCCTTTAATACTGATTTTCCTATTCCCAATTCCATCCAAAAAATATGATTCTTAGTAACTGTTTCCGTTGCCCAATGACTTAGTTGGCTCCTAATCTTCGATCTACAATTTCCAAACTTAAAAAGTTAAAACTGGGGAGAAGAGATGAAATGAAAACACCCTTTACAGTTTGGGCTTTATACTTCCAAAAACGAGGACTAGAAAATCCCAAACCATACCTCTTTCACTACTGGCAGGGATAACTTAAAATTATACATCAAGGATTATGCTCCGAGGCCTCAATTTGTCTTGCTTTCATTCCATTTTTCCTTAACAAGTGAGGTCTGGATGGCTCTCCAAATGGTTGTGGTCTTTAAAGTAAAATACTTTGATTACAAAGTTTGCCTGCATTGCACATATAATATCTAAGCCAGAGCCAGAGAGCACATATGAGGACACCAATTATCTTAATTCTCTTCAGGAAAAACACACACATTAACAGTGATGGTAATTTATCAGAATTACTTTTTTTTTTTTTTTTTTGGGCAGGGGGTGGGGGTACCAGGGATTAAACTCAGGGGCACTCAACTACTGAGCCATATCCCCATTCCTATTTTGTATTTTATTTATAGACAGGGTCTCACTGAGTTGCTTAGCACCTCAGCCTCCTGAGCCACTGGGATTATAGTCGTATGCCAGTGAGTCTAGCTTAGAACTGTTTCTTGATATAGGCCCATTAACAGTGCTGAAAGCACTTCAAATTAATGAGCCTAGTATTTTGGGAAATATAATCTTAGCTACTAGATTCAAAGATGGCTCACCTATCACTCAAATCTAAGAGGATCTTCAAGCCAAGGAAAATCTTGAATGTCTATTTTACTCAGGAATATCAGTATCTTTGTAAATGATTCAAGAGTTGACTTAAAATTTGCCTTGCTATATACAGCTAAATTAAATATTGGGGTAAAAAAAAAAAAGGATTTACCCTCTAACAGAGTAACTGGAAGGAACAGGTAATAAAATGTGTCCTTAATTGGAATATCTCTTCCAGTGAAGCTGCTGCAAAGCAGACATTATTCCCTCAAGAAAGCTTTCTGGGTGAGCTATCAAGTAGACACCAAACATGAGGAGAGCAAAGACAAGCAGACTAAATTTAGTGTTTGCTGGTAAAAATAAAAAGTATTCTTTTCCTACTAGAGAGTGAAGTGTTACACCAGTAGGTGCTCAAAGTTTAGAACTGAAGATTACAGCATGTTTTATAAGTCTTAAAAACAAAAAAGCTATGAATGGTTAACCACCGTGAGAGCAAAACCAGATAACACTTATAGTTTTATGGATGGTATCCAACATTTAGCTATTTAAATTAAAAATTCAGTTTCTAGCTGACCATGGTGGCACATACTTGTGATCTCAGCAATTTGGGAGGCTAAGGCAGGAGGATCACAAGTTCCAGGTCAGCCTAAGCATGTTAGGGAAGCCATAAGCAACTTAGTGAGACCCTGTCTAGAAAAAAATAAAAAGGCTGGATATGTAGCTAAGTGGTAAAGTATCTCTGGGTTCAAAAAATAAAATCATGCTAGGCATGATGATGCACACCTCTAATCTCAGCGGCTCAGGAGGCTAAAATAGGAGGATTAAGAATTTAAAAGCCAGCCTCAGGGCTGGGTTTGTGGCTCAGCGGTAGAGCGCTCGTCTCGCACGCACGGGACCCTGGGTTCGATCCTCAGCACCATGTAAAAAATAAATGAGTGAAATAAAGGTATTTTGTCCAATTATAAAATAAATATTAAAAAAAAAGCCAGCCTCAGTAAAAGCTGGCACTAAACAACTCAGTGAGACCCTGTATCTAAATAAAAGATACAAAATAGGGCTGGGGATGTGGATGTGGCTCAGTGGTCAAGTGACCCTGAGTTCAATCCCCAGTACAAAATAAATAAATAAATAAATAAATTAAAATCAGTTTCTAATTGGATATCCACATACCAAAAAATGAATAAGACACAGACCTCACACTCTTCACAAAAATTAACTCAAAATGGATCACAGACCTAAAAACAAAACTCAAAATTATAAAAGATAATAGAAAAAAAATCTATGTGACCCCAAGTTTGATGATGATGAATTTTAAATACGAGACCAAAGATACCATCCATAAAACAAAGGATGGATAAGCTAGCCTGCATTCAAATGAAAAACTTATACTCTATGAAAACAAACTGCAGGAAACTAAAAAGTACACAGTTTTGGAGAAAACACATGCAAAAGACTGCTGCTGGGTATGGTGGCTCATGCCTATAATCCCAGTGGCCTGTGAGTCTGAGGCAGGAGGATCGCAAATTTAAAGTCAGCCTCAACAACTTAGTGAGGCCCCAAACAACTTAGTGAGACCTCATCTCAAAAAATAAAATGTGGCTCCTGGTTAAGCAACTCTGCATTCAATCCCTTAACCAAAAAATAAAACAAACAAACAAAAAAAGGGTCTACTACTCAAAAAAAAAAAAACAAAAAAAACCTCTTCAAGTTCACTAACAAAAATCCTGATAAAAAATAGGTCAAAGACCTGAATAGACATCTTACCAAAGAATATATACAGAGGGCAAATAAAAACACAAAAGATGTTCCACATTACGTGTTATTAGAGAAATGCAAATTAAAACATGAGATACCACTATTCACCTAATAGAATGGCCAAAATCCAGATCACTGACACCACCAAATGCTGGTGAGGCTGAAAAGCAATAGGAACTCCTATTCACTGCTGATGGGAATGCAAAACGGTACAATCACTTTGATAGACACTTTGGCAGTTTATGAAAATAAACAATACTTTTACCATATGATCTATTAATCATACTCCTTGATAATTACCCAAAGGAATTGAAAACTTATACCCCCACAAAAACTGCATATAGTTTTATTTGTAACTGCAACCTGATATGTTCAGTTGGAAAAGGGATAAACTATGCTAAAAAGAAATGAACCATTGAGCTATGAAAAGACAGGGAGGAATCTAAAATGCATAATACTAAATCAAAGAAGCCAATCTGACAATGACATTCTAGAAAGGGTAAAAACTTTGTAAACGGTAGAAAGAGTGGTGAATATTAGGGGCTATCAGGGAGAGAGGGTTGAAGACATGGAGCACAGAAGAGTTTTTAGGACAATTAAACTATTCTATATACTTTAATGGTGAATACATGTCTTTTTATACATTATTTTCTAAAGCCCCTTAGAATGTATACCACTAAGAGTGAATTCTAATGCCAGCGTAGGTTTATCATCTGTAAAAAAATGTACCAGTCTTGTGGGAGATCTTGAAAGTGGGCAAAACAATGCATACATGGGGGTGGGGAGTTTTTTTATTTGTTTTTGTTTTAAGCACTGGTGATTTAACCCAGGGGCACTTTGCCACTGAGCTACATCCCCAGCACTTTTTATTTTAAAACAGGGTCTCAATAAGTTGCTGAAGTTGGCCTTGAGTTTCTTATCTTCCCACCTCAGCCTCCCAAGTCCCTGGGATGACAGGTGTGTGCCATTGTGCCTGGCTCTCCACTGAGTTCTTCTTGGAACCTAAACCTGGCCCCCAAAAGAAAGTATTTTTAAAAAATATTCCTCATACTAGAAATAACAAGTCCATGAGGCTAGTGGCCACTGTGTTGTACTAGACAGTATAGATAGAAACATTTCCATCACTGCAGGAAACTAATGGAGAGTACTGATCTAGAGGAAAGAGTAAGAGACTGGGTGTGGGAAAAGAGTAATTACTAACAAGAATGTTTGTCCTATAGCATGCAATACTTTATTGAAGGATCAGGTAGATTTACCTTTCCTTTTCCACCTGCTCTTTTTCCCCTCTTTGTTGCTGCCACCGTCACTGCTGCTGCTGCTGTTCTCAGAACTCTGGGAATCTGACTGACCATCACTGCTTTCTTCTGAACCTTCTGATAGCTCTTTCACCCCATCCGGCACATCTTTCTGAAAATGTAGGCATCCAATTAGGATTAATTATTACCATTTTCACAAACAGGCATTAAATTTCTGATATGCAATGTTGCAACTTAGTTGCACTAATTTTTAGTATTATAAAACAAAACAGCAGATTAAGCAAAGTTATCTGATTTCTTGCCATCTCCCTTTTTGGCTCAAATAAGTTAATGTTTCTATTTACATCCAAAGATAAAAATTATACAAAATAGTCATGAGCAGGCACAGTACACAGGCTAAATTTAGACAGAAATTAGGTAGATCTAAGTCCAGGTAAATGATAAAATATTCAGAATAAAAAAAAAACTATTTAATAACTATTTTGTTAAATATATGTACAATTGTGTGTTTTTGTGTTCACCACCATGTATTCTGAATTCTATTACAGAATTAGCTTCTGGATAGCAAGAGATAGTATATTACTTTAATCATATTGGTTCTTGAATATAGGCTAATAAGTGCCAAGGGTCAAACAGAAAAAAATAATTTTTAAAAATAATTTTATCAGGGCTGGGGTTGTGGCTCAGCGATAGAGCACTTGCCTTGTACCTGTGAGGCATTGGGTTTGGTCCTCAGCACCACGTAAAAATAAATAAAGGGAAAAAATCATATCAAGTCTTTTTGGTTTCAGCATTTAATAAAGAGAATGCTAATCAGAAAAGATAAGTGTCAGCTGAGTATGTGAGAGAGAATAATGTGGTTATAAGATCAAGGACAAGATGGGGATAGGAAAGATAGTAGAATGAATTGGACATTATTATCCTATGTGCATACATGAGTACATGACCGGTGTGATTCTATATCATGTATAACCAGAAGAATGAGAAGTTATATTCCATTTATGCACGATGTGTCAAAGTACATTCATGTCATGTATAACTAATTAGAATGACAACAACAACAAAAAGATCAAGGACAAGGAAAACAAAGATATTCTATCTTTATTTTCTCTTAACTGTTAAGCCTTGGTCAAAGACTCAACCTCTTGTAACTTAATCTCTATAAGGTATAAAAATACCTACCTTAAAAGATCACTTGGAAATTATAAGAGCTCAATAAATATTAGTTACTAGGTATTTATGTACTAAAAAACATATATATGTATAAATCAACAAACTACTGAAAGTTATTTCTAAGATATAAGACTACGGATTTTCACCCACTAATATTTCATCTTCCCACATAATTTGGTTTTGTAATCAAATAATTCTGACAGACACAAGACATGACCCCTCTAAGACATAATTGGCATCCATGACATTATATCCAAGATCGTATAAACTCTAATCTAGGAAGAAACAGTTATGTTCCACTTAAATTTTATGCCCTGAGCCATTTCTCTCTAAGCCATCTTTTATGTTATACACTTTCTTAAAATACAGACCCCATAATTTTCTATTCTTTCCTTCAAAATGCAGGACAGCTTTTATAGAGTTAGTTGCCAGCCAGACATCTTGACCTGAAGGTTCAACAAGTATCTGAAATACAAATATAATTATCTTCTTTTTGTAAAAAACTTGTGATCCCTCTGGGATCAACTGCTCATGTCCCAAATCTTAGCATCTTTTCACACACACCCGCTTTAACCCACTCCAAATACAAAACATTCTATTTCTCTAATGTCCCTTGCTTTCATCTCTTTCACCATTGTCTTTCTTTAGGGTCTGAGTTTGTCCAGACAACTATAACCAGTTTTTTTTCCTGCTTTGCTCTGAAAAGTATCCTACTTGAATTATCTTCTTAAACACAGATTTGATCAAGCCATTCTCCTATAAAACCTATGCCATCTATTCAGCACACAAACACACATATACACACATATGCCAAACTACTCAGTCAGGTTCAAAGGCCTCAAAAGTTTGATCTCCACCTATTTTTACTATACGTTGAAGACTCCTTACCACAGAAGCTCATACACAGATTATGGTCTAACTACTCCAAGTTTCACTACTTTCAAGTCCATTCTGAATCTTATCTGTACCTTTGCTTGGGCTATTCTCATGTCCATAAAGCCCTCACTACCATTATTTATCTGTCCAAAGTCCAATTAAAATCTTACAAGTTAATAACAACAACTTTCTGGATCTCTTTATTTGAACACTTTTTTCACTTAATTTTCACAATACTTTACAGCACATTACATTTTTTTTTGAACATACATTTATTTCAATAACTACAATGTGAGCTTCAGAGATCAAGACTACAGTTTATCTTTTTATAACTTCCATTTTTTTTAGCATAGAAGCCACATTTTTTTAGAATATTGATTTTTCTGTTGTAGTGGACACAATACCTTTATTTTATTTATTTTTTATGTGGCACCGAGGATTGAACCCAGGGCCTCGCACATGCTAAGTGAGTGTTCTACCACTGAGCTACAACCCCAGCACCAGAAGCCATATTTTGATAAAATAAATACATTATTTGGTCTGTGACCATGGTTCCTGACATAGAGCTCCCAAACTCTTGCAATTTCCTGAGAAATACTGGCAGTACAAGAATCTTTTATTCTGAAATTTGGTCTTGGACCCCAGTTCCTAACAGAGCTCATAAGACTTCTGTAACTTCTTTAGTGATAGGAATGTCTGACACAGCTCCCAAGTTTCTTGGACTCTCCCGGGTAATGGTAGCATCTTTTGTTCTAATGAGATGATTCTGGTTTTTGGTTTGTTTTTGTTTTGGGGGTACCAGGGGTTCAACGCAAGAGTGCTTTACTACTGAGCTACATCCCTAGTCCTTTTTAAAGTATTTTATTTAGAGACAAGGTCTGAGTTGCTAAGGGTCTTCCTAAATTGCTGAGGCTGGCTTTGAACTCATGATCCTCGTGCCTTAGCCTCCTGAGCTACTGGGATTACATGAGCCACCTTGCCTGGCCTCATAAGATAATTCTTGATGGGACCCCGGACAGTCTCTGTCAAGGGAGCCAACCAACTATGTAATGAGAAAGCTGGAACTTTCAGACAAAATCTCCCAGGAAGAGAGAAGGGTTGGAGATTGAGATGATTACCAATGGCCAATGAAATAAACCTCCATAAAAACCCAAAAGGCCTGAAGTTCATATGAACTTCTGGAGAATTCATGGAAGTTCTGTCCCTTCTCCCACACCTCAGTCTATGCAACTTTTCCATCTGACTATTCATCTGTATCCTTCTTATTATCTTTTAAAATAAATGGGTAAATTAAAATGTTTCCAAACTTATGCCATCTTAGCAAATTAAATGAATCCAAGGAAAGACTCATAAGAACCCCAATTACAAGTGTTATATCAAAAGTACAGGCCACAACTTAGAACACATAACTAGGATTTGAAGTTGGAGGAATGGGCGGGAGGTGGGTGGTCAGTCTGACAGTTTATGAACTGAGCGAAATGAGGGGGTGCACCCCAGTTGGTGTATGATGGAAAACTGCTTTGTGTGTGGGGAAAGAAACCACCACACACTGGATGACAGAAATATACTGAGTATAATAAATTAGGGAAGATCTAAAACAGCTAAGAAATCAAAGAAAAGCAGAAAGTTCCATATAGTGAATAAAGTCCTATAACACTAGTAAGTTAATCGCAGTACACAAAAAAGAAGGTATTACAGGGAGGTTAGATATTTTTAATAATAATGGGCTATATACAACTATGGAACTTGTGATGACTTTAGTTCAGTGCAAAAAAGTAGAGAGGGACAGAGTTCCACACATAAAAACACAGTCACTGACTTCCAACCATTAATTTTTCATTTGCTGGTAAACCTCCTGTAGAAAATAATTCTTCTCCTCAATTCACCTGCCTGTTGCAGGTTTAATCTCAACCCCACATTAAACCAATACGAAGAACCTATGGATTTGGTAAAAGCCATTCAGGTATGGTCACATGGGCTAGGCCAAACTAATTAAGGCAAGTTCAAATTAAGTGGGAGGTTTTGGCTGTAGTTCCTGGACTCTTCTCCCTCCAAAATTAGAGACTGCAGAGTAGGGACTAGGAGTGAAGTCATAAATGATGTGAAAAGTCTGACTGAAAATGAAGCCAAAAGGAAGTGGCGTGACCAAGTCCTGATGATGTCATTTAAGCACCAGGATCTAGCCTGAGCTTCCCTAGATTTTCAGTTGCATGAACTAATAAATTCTCTTCTTATTGAAGCTCATTTGAAGTGGTTTTCCTATTTGTAAGCAGAAGGATATTGGTAAGTAAAGGTTCCTTTTCTCACTGTTGAAACTAGACATTAGCCAGCTTATTATGGTAAAAAGAGCATGGTTTGGGAGTTAAGTCAATTCTGGGTTCATATTCTGATTCTGAAATTAACTGGCTAACACCTGTCAAGAAAATTCAGTCTTCAGAACTTTGGTTTTCTCCATTACAAAAAAGAAATAAGTGTGATTGTAGTGTACAGTTAAATAAAAGTAATGTAAAGCATCTATGCAGTATGCTCTATGGTAAAACCCAATTATCACTGAAATGTTGTACAGTTCTTTTAAAGAATCACTGGGAGCTGGGCATCAGTGCACACAATAGCCTCAGGAAGCGGAGGTAGGAGAGGATCTCTTGAGGAGTTTGAAATTAGCCTGAGAATTGTAATAAGACCCCATAAAAAAAAAAAGTCATCATCTTTTCAATAAAGAAAAAATTCTTTTGAAGAATTACTGGGCACAGAGGCACACAACAGTAATCCATGTAACTCAGGAGGCTGAGGCAATAACAATTTAGGCCCTAAGCAACTTAGACCCTGTCTCAAAATAAAACATAAAAAGGGCTGGGGCTATGTAGCTCAGTGGTAAAGAGTCCCTGAGTTCAATCTCCAGTACCTGCCCCCATCCCAGAAAATTATAAAGAATAAAGTTGTTTGTCTGATCTATCTATAGACAGTTACAGATTAGTAAAAATAAATAGATACATAAATAAATAAGTAAGTATTGGGAATGGGGGCTGATACAGTATGTACATAGCATAAATAAGGCCCTGGGTTGAACCCCCAGCAACAACAATTATATATATTTGGTACAGTTTGAAAATATTACCTCCCATTGAAAATAAGTTCTTCAAAAACAGAATTCTGCCTCTACGGCTCAAATATTATTTATATACTGCTGCTTGCTGTTTAATTAAAAATTAGCCCCCAACACAAATATTTACCTTTAAAGTATATACTCCCATTCTACCTGGAACTTTATAGAAGATACCCTCTTCACCTCGGGAGTTTGTGTGGAGCATTGCATTCAGGCAGGCAAGAGGGGAAGTCCCACTGCAAAACAAAAAGATGATGAACACAGTGATGACTTCCTATCTCTGGAAAATATTCTATGTAACACCAATTTGATTTTTTAATTGGTTAATACTCCTTTGATTTAAACATGTTTTATTAGCCTATCAATCTAGAAAGAGGCTATCATGAAGAAAATGGATATAAAAATCATTCTCATATATGTAAAGAAAAAAATAATTCCTCAGTCCCAATCACTATCTAACATTTAAGTCAAGAAAAATACAGAAGTATCACAAATACATTTTGTAAACATTCTATCTTATTTTGCACAAACTTTACAAATGTGTAACAAAAAATAGGGAACACACACACAGGTTCAAATAAACAATATTTATCCTCTTGCATATTGCTATATCAAATTAAATCTGATCTGTGAAGCTAATATACTGCCATGATTTATTATATGTAAACCTATAATAAGATCATTAAACACAAATAGGCTTCTGAATTATTTTGCATGAAGCAACTTGAATAAATATATATTAATTCTCATTTTCTAGAATTTTAGGTACATAATAATCATCTCAAACAACATATTATTTTCCTTTCCAACCATAATCAGACTTTACTTTCCCGTTCCTAACAAAATAAAGTATAAGAAAAATTTCTGATAGGCACTATTGGTTTGTCTTTCCTTTTTACTGTCCTTTCTTTTTTTTTTTTTTTTATTGGTTGTTCACAACTTTACAAAGCTCTTGACATATCCTATTTCATACATTAGATTGAAGTGGGTTATGAACCCACAATTTTACCCCAAATGCAGATTGCAGAATCACGTCGGTTACACATCCAAAATTTTACATAATGCCCTATTAGTAATTATTGTATTCTGCTACCTTTCCTATCCCCTACTATCCCCCCTCCCCTCCCCTCCCCTCCCATCTTCTCTCTCTACCCCATCTACTGTAATTCATTTCTCTCCTTGTTTATTTTCCCATTCCTCTCACAACCTCTTATATGTAATTTTGTATAGCAATGAGGGTCTCCCTTCATTTCCATGCAATTTCCCTTTTCTCTCCCTTTCACTCCCATCTCATGTCTCTGTTTAATGTTACTCTTTTCTTCCTACTCTTCCTCCCTGCTCTGTTCATAGTTGCTCTCATTATATCAAAGACATTTGGTATTTGTTTTTTAGGGATTGGCTAGCTTCACTAAGCATAATCTGCTCTAGTGCCATCCATTTCCCTGCAAATTCTATGATTTTTGTCATTTTTTATTGCTGCATAGTACTCCATAGTATATAGATGCCACATTTTTTTTATCCATTCATCTATTGAAGGGCATCTGGGTTGGTTCCACAGTCTAGCTATTGTGAATTGTGCTGCTATGAACATCGATGTGGCAGTATCCCTGTAGCATGCTCTTTTAAGGTCTTCAGGGAATAGTCCGAGAAGGGCAATAGCAGGGTCAAATGGTGGTTCCATTCCCAGCTTTCCCAGGAATCTCCAAACTGCTTTCCAAATTGGCCGCACCAATTTGCAGTCCCACCAGCAATGTACAAGTGTACCCTTTTCTCCACATCCTCGCCAGCACTTGTTGTTGTTTGACTTCATAGTGGCTGCCAATCTTACTGGAGTGAGATGGTATCTTAGGGTGGTTTTGATTTGCATTTCTCTGACTGCTAGAGATGGTGAGCATTTTTTCATGTACTTGTTGATTGATTGTATGTCCTCCTCTGAGAAGTGTCTGTTCAGGTCCTTGGCCCATTTGTTGATTGGGTTATTTGTTATCTTATTGTCTAATTTTTTGAGTTCTTTGTATACTCTGGATATTAGGGCTCTATCTGAAGTGTGAGGAGTAAAAATTTGTTCCCAGGATGTAGGCTCCCTATTTACCTCTCTTATTGTTTCTCTTGCTGAGAAAAAACTTTTCAGTTTAATTAAGTCCCATTTGTTGATTCTTGTTATTAACTCTTGTGCTATGGGTGTCCTATTAAGGAATTTGGAGCCCGACCCCACAATATGTAGATCGGACCCAACTTTTTCTTCTATCAGACACAGAGTCTCTGATTTGATATCAAGCTCCTTGATCCATTTTGAGTTAACTTTTGTGCATGGCGAGAGAAAGGGATTCAGTTTCATTTTGTTGCATATGGATTTCCAGTTTTCCCAACACCATTTGTTGAAGATGCTATCCTTCCTCCATTGCATGCTTTTAGCCCCTTTATCAAATATAAGATAGTTGTAACTTTGTGGATTAGTCTCTGTGTCCTCTATTCTATACCATTGGTCCACCCGCCTGTTTTGGTACCAGTACCATGCTGTTTTTGTCACTATTGCTCTGTAATATAGTTTGAAATCTGGTATCGCTATACCGCCTGATTCACACTTCCTGCTTAGAATTGCTTTTGCTATTCTGGGTCTTTTACTTTTCCATATGAATTTCATGATTGCTTTATCTATTTCTACAAGAAATGCCGTTGGGATTTTGATTGGCATTGCATTAAACCTATAGAGAACTTTTGGTAATATCGCCATTTTGATGATGTTAGTTCTGCCTATCCATGAACAGGGTATATTTTTCCATCTTCTAAGATCTTCTTCTACTTCTCTCTTTAGGGTTCTGTAGTTTTCACTGTATAAATCTTTCACCTCTTTTGTTAGATTGATTCCCAAGTATTTTATTTTTTTTGAGGATATTGTGAATGGAGTGTTTTTCCTCATTTCCATTTCAGAAGTTTTGTCGCTGATATACAGAAATGCCTTTGATTTATGCGTGTTGATTTTATATCCTGCCACTTTGCTGAATTCATTTATTAGTTCTAGTAGTTTCTTTGTAGACCCTTTTGGGTCTTCTAGGTATAGAATCATGTCATCTGCAAATAGTGATAATTTAAGTTCTTCTTTTCCAATTTTTATGTCTTTAATTTCTTTCGTCTGTCTAATTGCTCTGGCCAGTGTTTCGAGAACTATATTGAATAGAAGTGGTGATAGAGGGCATCCCTGTCTTGTTCCGGATTTTAGAGGGAATGCCTTCAACTTTTGTCCATTCAGAATGATGCTAGCCTGAGGCTTAGCATAGATAGCTTTTACAATGTCAAGGTAAGTTCCTGTTATCCCTAGTTTTTCTAATGTTTTTTACTGTCCTTTCATCAAGAAAATGACACTAACATTTTACCACTAAAGCCTAACGTTGATTTTTTTTTCTGGTCAGTTGCTTGAATATTAAGAAAAAGAAAAGAGAATTATACACAAGGTGCATTTTAAAATATAAACCACATGGAATCACTCGTATTAAAGAGCATAGTATAAAATATCAGATTGACTAGCAAAAAACTGAATAAAATAATTGAAAATCAAGAAATTAGATGATGTTAAAATAAAAGCTTTAAATAAGAACAGTTTTAAAACAGAAAACAAAAATAGTAAAAAATTGTTAAAAGTAAGCACAAGGGCTGTAGTATTTAAAGGTAGTGCTATCAATTCACGATAGCAAGATTGTGGAACCAACCTAGATGCCCTTCAATAGATGAATGGAAAAAAAAATGTGGCATTTATACACAATGGAGTATTACTCTGCATTAAAAAATGACAAAATCATAGAATTTGGAGGGAAATGGATGGCATTAGAGCAGATTATGCTAAGTGAAGCTAGCCAATCCTTAAAAAAACAAATGCCAAATGACTTCTTTGATATAAGGGGAGTAACCAAGGACAGGGTAGAGACGAAGAGCTTGAGAAGAAGATTAACATTAAACAGGGATGAGAGGTGGGAGGGAAAGGGAATGAGAAGGGAAACTGCATGGAAATGGAAGGTGTTCCTCAGGGTTATACAAAATTACATATAAGAGGAAAGGAGGGGTAAGAGAAGAATAATACAAGTGGAAGAAATGATTTACAGTAGAGGGGGTAGAGAGAGAAAAGGGGAGGGTAGAGGAGGGAAGGGGAGGGGAGGGGAGGGGAAGGGGGATAGTAGAGAATAGGATAGACAGCAGAATACATCAGACACTAGAATGGCAATATGTAAATCAATGGAAGTGTAACTGATGTGATACAGCAATCTGTATACGGGGTAAAAATGGGAGTTCATAACCCACTTGAATCAAACTGTGAAATATGATATATTAAGAACTATGTAATGTTTTGAATGACCAACAATAAAAAAAATTTAAAAAAAATGACTTAGAATGGGAACATAGCTATTTTTTTCCTCATTTGCATTTGCAGAGCCCAGCAAAATATAGGCTCTTAAGTATTTTTGTTGTTGTTGTTGGCAACAGATTCTTCCAAATTAATTAAAAAATAAAACCCCTGGAATTTGGAGTAGTAATAGGTGACCAAGGAAAAGAAAGAATTTTAGACACAAAGGCATTAGATTGTCTAGTGGGTTAAGTTTCATCAATCTCTAGGGAGAAAGATAAATACTGAGTTAAAAAATCATTGTGCCCTTTTTCTTAAAGATCAACTTGTGATTAAAAATTGGCTGCTTGGTTCAATCAGGTAGCACAGGTTTCCTCCTCACTAAAGATTACTGACTTTTTTTGATCCTGTAAACAAGTGGTTTTTTCTTTTTTTTTTTTTGGCTGCTGGGGAAAGACAGATCATTTTTAAAATAAGCCAAAAGAAGTCTGATTCCCCACTCGTGTCCCCAGAATAAGACTCTGTTTACCATTAATTTTCATAAGAATAAACAAGTTGTAATGTTTTGAGTGTACCAGAGGTAAATAAAACCAAACCAAAGTACCAAATAAATTGGTGGAAAGATGCCTTCGTATTTCACAGCAATTAGCTGGATGATTGGTTATTGTTTTGTCTTGAGTTTTACACTGGAAAATCAAATTTGAAAATGAGGCTGGGAATAATGCTAGGCATTTGTTACATTTACTACCAATTACTTTTTGAAGGCTGTACTTATGCATAAAATTATTTGAATTTCAACATCTTGAGCAAAATTCCTGACGTGGAAAGTTTCATTTAAAATTCTAACCTGAGGAAGAAATCCATTAGTTGACTATTACCTTATGATTTGGGGCTGTTGTAATGAGAAAGTGGCATTAAAAAAATTATTTGTTGAACAACAACAACAAAAATAATAAAAAAATAAAGGTAGTGCTATTATACTTAAAGACAATGTGTTTATATACCTAAGAAAAATGGCAAAAATGTCACTGTATAGAATATTAGGGCTGGGAATAATTGGATGCAGTGTTGCACACATATAATCCCAGAAGCTCAGGAGGCTGAGGCAGGAGGATCACAAGTTCAAAGCCATCCTCATCAATGAGGAGGCAACTAGCAACTCAGTGAGGCCCTGTCTCTAAATAAAATACAAAATAGGGTTGGAGATGTGGCTCAGTAGTTGAGTGCCCCTGAGTTCAATCCCTGATACCTCCAAAAAACAATAACAAAGACAAATCACACACAAAATGGTAAAGCCAAGATTTCAGTGAGAATCAAGAAAACAGAAGAACAGGAAAGAGATGGCTGGGAAAAAAATGGGAACATAGGAAAACCAAGAAACAAATAAAATCCATGTTCAATAACCTACTTGTTGAGGATTCAATTTCAATATTAAGCACCTACTCTGTGTAGGGTGATAAAGGTGATGGATCCAAAAAGCGAAGGTTTTCTAGCTCATAGCCTAATGAGGAAGATAGACAAGGGAACAAATTGCCACATCACACTGTGATCACTGCTATTGATATGTATATACAGGTCCATAATCCCTGATCCAAAACACTTAGGCCAAATATTTCAGACATACATATTTTTTATTTTGGAAAGCTAATATATATCATAAATTATATAACACTGCTAAGGAGATGAGGGGGTGTAGCAGCCCATAACTAAACACAATGAAACATGACAAACTAACTGGAATAAACAAAGATTATGTACACTCATGTCAGAAATGGTGTTGCCAGGGTTGGGGTTGTGGCTCAGCCAGTAGAGCACTCGCCTCTCACGGGTGAGACGTGGGTTCGATCCTCAGCTCCACATAAACATAAATAAACAAAGATATTGTGTCCATGTATAACTAAAAAAAAAATTTTTTTTTAAAAAAAGGGCTGTGGATGTGGCTCAAGTGGTAGCGTGCTCGCCTGGCATGCGTGCGGCGCGGGGTTCAATCCTCAGCACCACATAAAATAAAGATGTTGTGTCCACAGAAAACTAAAAATAAATATTAAAAACTTCTTTCTTTCTCTCTCTCTTACAAAAAAAAGAAGAAAAGAAAGAAAACAGAAAAGAAATGGTGTTGCCAAATGAATTTTGGTGCTAACTATATGAACATAAACTTCATTTTTCAAGCATCTGGGATATTAGAATCATGAATAAGAGAGTGCAGTCCTCTATATAAAAAAATGTTTTAAGACAGGGCTAAGTATTAGTATTCAGAACAAAATACTAACAACAAAAAACAGTTCTTAAACTGGGTACAGTGGCACATGCCTGTAATTCCAGCAAATCAGGAGGCTGAGGCCAAAAGATTCAAAAGTTCAAGGACATCCTATGCAATAAGATCATGTCTCAAAATAAATAATAAAAAGGACTAGAGGAGTAGTTCAATGGTAAAGCCTCCCTGGATTCAATCCCTAGTATCAAAATTAATAGTCCTGGGGCTGGGTTTATAAAAGCTCAGTGGTACAATGCTTGCCTCACATGTGGGTTTGATCCTCAGCACACATAAAATTAAATAAAATAAATAAAGACACTGTGTCTGTCTTTAAAAAATCTTAACAGGACTGGGATTGTGGCTCAGCAGTAGAGTGCTGGCCTAGCATGTGTGAGGCCCTGGGTTTGATCCTTAGCACCACATAAAAATAAATAAATAAAGATATTGTGTCCAACTATGACTAAAAAGTAAATATTGAAAAAAAAAAAAAAACACCTTAACAACAACAAAAAATTAACAGTCCTTAAAGTGAAACCTGTAACATCAAAGTAAAGGGCACACACATCTGGTGAAAAGATGTGGTGAAAGAATTAACTCTACAGACACTGTCATAAAATTTTTCTTGCAAATCTGGGTATGATTTTCCTCTTTAGGAAACTAGAAAGATTTGAAAGACTCACAACACACATTATTTAAAACAAAATTCAGATTTCACCTCAGGAAAATACAAAACCAAACAAACAAAAGAGAATCCTGGCAGTGTTTACTTGTTATGAATAATGAAGAAACAACGAAGGAATAAAATAAACTACAATGTTCATGATGGTAAGACTAGGCCTTCAAAGGATGAAGCTCTAGAATTCTGTAATTAAATAAAAACTGAATGATTTTAAGAAATAAGACATCACCTGCACGAGTGATAAAATCCTAGCAGAAAGGAGATCAATACCAACACATAAAAGTCAAGTAAATAAAGTAGAGGGTAGTTGCTGACACCTGAAGCAGCTCAAACAAGAACCACTTCAAATAGATTATAGAATTATTATGAGAAAGTCAGCTTCTAACCTTACTTTTCTCTGCTCAAGAAATAAAAGGTAGGGGTTGTTTAAAGGAAATGAACAAATGCAATGCTATACTTTTATGCTGAATCTATTTGGACACAAGGCTCAAAGAATGGCAATGACTTGGAGCATACTGCCATTGACCTTTTTAAAATTCTTTTTACAGAAAAAGTTGTTCTTAGCAATAGCTAGTAGTGCTGAGAGACACAAGGTCATAATTACACTGCTTAGATAAAGCAAATATACTCATGAAACTTTATGAAAGACAACATCACACTATACTATTGTATAGAGAGCCAGTTTAAGGGATTCATGCCAATATGAATTCAGATATCAGTGTGGACCTAGCTAAATCACTTTAAGCACCTTTAATCTTACTCATCTATAAAATGGAGGTAACATCACCCACCTTTAACATGATTTTACAGATACTGTGTGTGTGAGTATGTGTGTGTGTCTGTGTAGATACAGAGTATGTCATGGAATCCAGACTCAGTAACTATGGTGATTACTTTAACAATTTGCTCCTTGGGCTGGGGTTGTGGCTCAGTGGCAGAGTGCTTGTGGCACTGGGTTCGATCCTCAGCACCACATAAAAATAAATAAACAAAATAAAGATATTGTGTCCAAGTATAACTAAGAAATATTTAAAAAAACAACAACAACAACAATTTGCTCCTCCACCTCAGTCTAGTGGTGTTCAACTGTCCCCTAATTCAAGTGACAGTAATCTCACTCTCACCCAATCTACTCTGAAATCACAGTAACCTTTTAAAAATAAATCATGCTACCTTCTGTCCAGCTTAAAATTCATTCATAACACAACATTCTAAGAATAAATTTTTTTAAAAAAATCAACATGATTTGATCTTGACCATTCTCCTACATTCTCTGCTCCAGATTTCTCAGGCCTTTTTCCATTTTGTAACTTACCTAACTGGCCTAATGACTGTTCACAAAGATAACTCTGACTTCTTTTTCTCCCAGCAAGCACTAATTCACTCTTCAGGTTTCAGGCTTAATATCTTTTCCTTACCGAAGCCACTTCTATGTTCTGTACTTCTCAGAAATACATATCACTTGTAACTACATATGCTATTAGGAAAATATGTCAGTTTGACATCTGATTCCACTGGGCACCGTGGAACACACCTGTAATCCTAGTAGTTCAGGAGGCTAAAGCAGGATTATCACAAGTTCAAGGCCAGTTTCAGCAACTTAGCAAGGCCCTGTCTCAAAATAAAAAATAAAAAGGGCTGGGGATGTCACTCAGTTGTTAAGAGCCCCATGGTTCAATCCCCAATACCAAAAATGAATAAATATACACAAATATACATAAATCTGGCTTTATAATGGGCCAGCCAGATTCATTGGTGTGTAAGTTTTATATAGGGTCTCTAGGAAGCAGATTCTCCGTATTTGTGATATTCAAAAACATCCAGCTCCAGGACCTGAGAGTAGTCATCTTGTAATTATGATGGAGGAACTTGGTGAAAATGAAACAAACATGAGGGCAGAAGAGATAAAACTGCTGAAGCTCCTGGATTAAGTTTTGCCTATTTTTTTTCCCCACTTGCATTAAATTGTGAAATTTCCCTTATTAAGCTAGTTTATTTTGCATTTTGTTATTTATTACTGAAAATATTGATACAAAGCAACTAAGGCATTCAAATCTATAGAGATATGAGGAAGAAACAAAAAAGAGGTATAATATTTAAAAAAACAAGTCTATTCCATTAAAGAGAAAATATTACCTTTATGAATCAAAAATACATATTAAATGATAATGTGAGAAGAGGCAAGGTGCTACCTGAACCCGTTACACACTAATTCAGTACTCAGCAACATTTTTCTCATATTCTCCACTAAATCTTGAGCTTCGAAGATTTAAAAAGTACCAAACTGGAATATAGGCATGAAAAAACGAAGTGGCAGCTTATATTACTGTTTTTGTCAATAATTTACTCCATCGTGTGACCTCACAGTATATTAGATTAAGTGAAATATATTTCCCTGCCACAAAGATGTTGATTTGGTGTTGACTACAAGACTTGATTTGGTCAGTGAAATGATACAAGAGTGGGCATCATTCAGCTTACTTCTGTGACTGCTATAAGAGCATGGCCACTGATTCCAAGAGAAAAAGAGAACAATCTACAGTCAATTATCACCAACAATAACTTAGCCTAATCTAATCAAATGATATGAAGAAGGGGGAAAGAGTGCTTATTGTTATAATTCACCGAAATTTTGAGACTGTTATGCAGCAAAATCTGACCAATAAAGCCAGTCCTATATAATACATGCAAGAACAACTGCTTTCTTAGCAATGCTCAATGCCCAAAAATAGTAAACAAAATTATTTTTAATTGTAGTTGGATATACCATCTCTATTTTATTTGTTTATTTTTATGTGGTGCTGAGGATTGAACCCAGCGCCTCACACATGCTAGGCGAGCCCTCTACCGCTGAGCCACAACAACCACAGCCCATGGACACAATATCTTTAACTTATTTATTTTTATGTGGTGCTGCTGATTGAACCCAGTGATTCACATGTGCAAGGCAAGTTCTCTACTGCTGAGTTATGACTCCAGCCCCAAACAAAATTCTTAAGAATTAAGTGTGAACAAAAAATTTAAAATCCAGTCTAGATGTTATACAAAGAGACAACAGAAAACAAGAACTTTGGGAAAAGATGACCCATAAATATAAAAATTCTATTCGATAATGAAATCCAGCCAACAAAGAAATGAAACAAAGTAAACAATTCAGGAATTCTAAAACAGTGTTATTCAGCTTCAATTAGGTAATATAATAGAAATATAAATCTTTATTTTTTCCGACTTTCATTTTAAAAATGACAACATACCTTCAGACTGTTTTTTTTCCTTCAATTTCAGAGATCATTTAGGAATTACCATTTTCTCATAGTGAAAAAACCGAAATCTATCAATTTTCTTAGTTTCTTCAATTAATGCAATAAACAATGGTTATTCCTAGAGACTTTCAGAGTATTTTCAGTGAACATTTTTCACTACTGATTAAATATATGTTTTGTTATTAGGTGTAATTTTTACAAAAACATTTTATTAGTCCAAAAATATGTGAATAAACTATTAAAACAAGTTAAACTCTGAAAGAGTATGGCTCTCTTTCAAAAATCAGTTCCTTTTTATAGGGCATGCTATTGAAAACAAAAAATAAAACAACAGATAAGAGGGGAAACTGCATACAGAGTGAAGTAAAGGACATCTAATCAAAGAGAAAATACATATTAAAGAGCAAGATATTTTTCATTAAATACAAAAACACACATATTCAAAAAGAGAATCAGAGTCCCATATTCCCACATACACAAAGAAAGGGGGTACCTATACAATGACAAAGACTAAGAGAAAAACCAAATATGAAGAAATTGAGATCGGGTTGTTTTCTATTTGTTTTGGGGGTGTTTGTGCATTGTACTGGGGATTGAACCAGGGGGTGCTTTGCCAAAAATTTTTATTTCCTTTTTATTTTGAGACAGTTGCTGAGGATTGCCTCAAACTTGTGATCTTCCTGTCTCAGTCTCCCAAACTGTTGGGATTACAGGGATGCACCACCGTGCCCCCTCAAAATCAATCGGTTTTAAAATGAGTATATTTAAATCATATTACCAAAATCTTTGCTCATTTGAATAACATGATAATAATCTTGAGGGAGGAAATTAGTTTTTCACTTACAGAATATCAACATGAAAGCATTTTTGGCATTCTGGTGATAACTTTATTAAGTTTGTTTCAAAAAGAATTACAAAAGCTTTGTAGATCCATGATAGAATGGCTTACATGTTTACCTTTAATCTATAGGGCTGGGGTTGTGGCTCAGAGGTAGAGCGCTTGCCTAGTATGTGTGAAGCACTGGGTTCAATCCTCAGCACCACATAAAAATAAAATAAAGATACTGTGTCCACCTATAACTAAAAAATAAATACTTTAAAAAATATTTTAATCTACAATAAACTGGAAAAATAATTCAATGTTTAGATACCCGGACTAAAGATTTCTCTGAATGTTGTTCTTGGGAGAAATTAAACTACTACTTATCCTTAAGTAATAAATGATCATAGTAGAAATAATAACCCATAGAATAAGATAAAAATTCATGAGTTCATAGCGATATAAGTGACAAATCAATGATTGGGTGAGAAAAAATAAGGAAAAATTCCTTGTAGTACAATTCCAACAAAAGGGAATGATGTAATTAGAAAATCATTATTATGTGGTAACTACCATAGTAAATTTTAGACAAGTATTATTAATGATTGCTGTGGTAGACAGACTCCAAAATGACCCCCAATTCTTACTACTTCCTAGTACTTACACCCCTTGTGTAATCCCTTCCCCTCTTGAGTGTGGGCAAGAACTTCTCCATTCTAGCAAAGGTGATGGTATGTCACTATTTTATGTGGTCATTTTACATAATACTGCAGGGTTGCTCAGCAACTCTCTCTTCCTGGCTTTGAGAAGGTAGCTATGATGGGGAGGCACTCAGGACAGCCTACAGCCAACAAACAGGAACCAGGGATAACCCAGAAGGATCTAAATCCTGCCACCAACCATGAGAACCTGGAAGTGGATCATTCCTCAATCAAGTCTTTAGATAAGATACTTAGTAATTTCAAAGGGGAAAAACTGTACCCACAGTGGAGAAATGTGGTAGATAACGCATAAAACAAGTGATCAAATTACTATCTACCAAACTAGGGTAAACTGAAATCATGTGCCTCCTAATGAGATGTAGTAACAAACAAACAAACAAACAAACAAAAAAAAAACCCCATTAATTTTGTGATATTTACCCCCCCACCAAATGTATGAGAAAACATTATAGAATCAAATTGCAGAATAAACTACAAAACATTCGGCATGTTAAATAATGTTCAGATCAAGCTGGGTAAAATGGTGCACACCTGTAATCCCAGCAACGTAGGCCACTGATGCAAGAGGATCACAAGTTCAAGAACAGCACGGGTAATTTAGCAAGACCTTGCATCAAACTAAAATTAAAAAGTGACAGACTCAATCTCCAGGACCACCAATCAATCAATCAATCCAGGACAAGAAAGAATGGTTACAGATCAAAAAAGAATAAAGAAATATGAGAACTAAATGCAAACACAACATGTGATGCTGGATGAGAAAATTAGCAGAATTATTATCAAATCTGAATTATTATTATCAAGTCTGTTGACTATATAATACTTTGTCAATATTGATTTCTTATTAACTATTTTGATATTTACCTTGTGGTTATGTAAAAAGAATGTACTTTCTTTTAGAAAATGCATTCTCAAGTGTTGAAAGGTAAATGGGGCATCATGTCTACAATTTCTTCTCAGACATTTCAGAAACAAATTAGAATAAACAATAAATGTTAATATTGGGCAAAGTGAGGTAAAGATTTTCTTTGTGCTACTCTTGCAACTTTTCAACACAGCAATTGATAAATAAAAAGGTAGAAACAGTATTACATGCCTGAGAAAAGTTTATAAACAATATAGACCATATGGACCAATAAAAAGGAATGAAGTACATACTAATAAATTCTACCACATAGATTAACCTTAAAGAACCACATGTTATATGATTCCATTTGAAGAATGTCCAGATATGGTCAATCTACAGAAACAGAAAGCAGCTTAAAGGCTCACAACAGGAAATAATTTAACAGTATACGAGTTAGAGGAATTTTTATTGGAGTGACAAAATATTCTAAAACTGGATTATGGAGACAACTGTAAACTCAGTAAATTTATTAAAAATTCCTGAGCTGAACTGTACACTGAAAATAAATAAAGTTTGGCATATCAACTATACCACAAAAAGTTAAAAGAAGGAAATAAAGGAGGGAGGAAGGGAAAAGGGGAAAAGGGGAAAGAGAAGGAAGGGAAGAAAGGGAAGGGGGCACACTGGCACCCGGCTGTAATCCTAGCTACTTGGAGGTTCAAAGTCAGCCTGGGAAATGTAGAGAGTCCCTGTCTCAAAAGAAAAAAATAAAAAGGGCCAGGGATGTAGCTTATTGAGGGATGTAGAAAGACCCTGTCTCAAAAGAAAAAAATAAAAAGGGCCAGGGATGTAGCTCAGTAGCTCATAGAGAGCTACTGAGTTCAATCCCCAGTAGGGGGCGGGAGAATAGTATGAGAAAGAAGCTGACCTTGGTTTCTCATTCACTGACTATTTACATAAGACTTATCATGTGGCAATGGACTGGGAAGTGCATTAAAAAAAAAAGGTAGAAACTTCCTCAAGAAGTACATATTCTTACATTTTTTTTTAAGAGAGAGTGAGTGAGAGAGAGAGAATTTTTTTTAATATTTATTTTTTAGTTTCCAGCGGACACAACATCTTTGTATGTGGTGCTGAGGATCGAACCCAGGCCGCAGACATGCCAGGCGAGCGCGCTACCGCTTGAGCCACATCCCCAGCCCCATATTCTTACATTTTAAGAATGTAAGAATGGGGACTGGGATTGTGGCTCAGTGGTAGAGTGCTGGTCTCGAATGCATAAGGCACTGGGTTCGATCCTCAGAACCACATAAATGTAAAATATATACATTATGTCCACCTAAGAAATAAATATTTTAAAAAAGAGAATGTAAGAATGAATTGAGCCAAATTTGTCGGTACACATACACACACTATACAGTATCATTTATGATTAAATTCACTGGTTTTTTTTTTTTTTTGACAGATGATGCAAGTTGATACAAATTTAATTGTGACCCATATCAAAACTTCAGTCACTTTTGCAGTTTTGCTATAGATTCAAGAACTGGACAAAGTCAGAAATTCAGGTTTAGAATCTATTATGTTTTCTAATTTCATAATCATTAATCCTCTCGTTTACAAAGAATATATTTAACGGTAAATGCAGCAGCACTTGTAGCAAAATAACCATTTTTTTAATATTTATTTTTTAGTTGTATTTGGACACAATACCTTCACTTTTATGTGGTGCTGAGGATCGAACCCAGGGCCCTGCACATGCTAGGCGAGCAACAACCCCAGCCCCATAACCATTCCTTTTTTTTCCCCCAATATCTTTATTTTACTTTATATGGTACTGAGGATTGAACCCAGTGCCTCACACATGCTAGGGAGCGCTTTACCTCTGATAGGACATGTTTTTATGTATAGGAGAAATAGCCATCATGCTGTATTAGTAGGAAATAACAGAACATTTGCCTAAGGTAGAATAAGCAGAATAACTTTTTTTTTTTAAAGAGAGAGTGAGAGAGGAGAGAGAGAGAGAGAATTTTTAATATTTATTTTTTAGTTCTCGGCGGACACAACATCTTTGTTGGTATGTGGTGCTGAGGATCGAACCCGGGCCGCACGCATGCCAGGCGAGCGCGCTACCGCTTGAGCCACATCCCCAGCCCCCAGCAGAGTAACTTTTAATACCAGTCAATAAATGTTCATTTTACCCTGTTATACTAAAAATCGGATAGAAGTTTATAGTTGTGAAGGATGGAAGTGGGGATTTCTTTTAAAGTGTGCCTACAATCTGATGATCAGAATTAAGAAAACTAGGGAATAGACTGAGTTTTGGCAAGAGCCTTTCACTGAGGAATGCTATGGACAAGACAAAGCAAGCTAAAGCTGAGGAATTGACTTTGATTTTTACTGAGAGTTGATGGGCCCTATCCACCAGCAACAATACTCTGTAACTTTTAAAATTGTAATAAAATATATCTGACAAAAAATTTGTCTAGTCTTTTGCACAAACATATGATGTGGTAGAGACTTACTATGCCCTCAAGCATTTCCAATTACTCATAAATCCTTCTTTAAGCTACACCATCTATGTCTTCCTATATAATTCTATGTACTAGGTTTGATTTGATGATGGAAATCAGTAGTTAACAAGGTGACAAAATCTTTCCTCTTTGTGATTTTCCACAGTCTGAATTTTCCAAAAATGACCTTGAAACAAATTATCTTTGAAAGTGAAGAAAAAAAAATCTTAACATTCTTTCTATGTTATTCCAATAACAGTCTTTCAAATATTTTAAGAATTCTCAGGGGCTGGGGATGTGGCTCAGCGGTAGCGCGCTCGCCTGGCATGCATGTGGCCCGGGTTCGATCCTCAGCACCACATACCAACAAAGATGTTTTGTCCGCCGATAACTAAAAAATAAAATATTAAAATTCTCTCTCTCTCTCCCCCCCCTCCCTAAAAAAAAAAATTAAAAAAAATAAAAATAAAAAATAAATAAAAAAAGAATTCTCAGGAAGCCCTGCTCCTTTCCAGATTATTTTTGGTCTCCTGACTGGCATTCCCGCTAACAACCAATCTAAAGAATCTTAATATCATTAACCTTCACTATCTGTCTCAAACTTCACCACTGTCTTCCAATGTTTATTGTTGCCATTTCACACTTTTGATAAAGAAATTTAAGGGACTCCATTGGTCTAATTTATTTAATCCTAGAGATAGTCTCCTTTGCAATAGGTTACCCTGCCTAATTCCTACTTTAATTCTCAATCTTGTTCAAAAATAGTTTTTTTTTTTTTCCCTAGCATGTTTACTTGACTTTATAAACAGAACACACAGAATAAAACTGAACTTGGGCTGGCGTTGTGGCTCAATGGTGAAGCACTTGCCTCACATGTATGAGGCACTGGGTTCAATCCTGAATACCACATAAAAATAAATAAATATACCCTAAGTACATGTATGAAGACATGAATGGTGTGACTCTACTTTGTATACAACTAGAGATGAAAAACTGTGCTCTATTTGTGTAATATGAATTGTAATGCATTCTGCTGTCATATATAATAAAATAAAAATAAATAAGTAAGTAAGTAAAGGCATTGCATCCATCTACAATGAAAAATATATTTAAAAAAAAAAAAACTGAACTCGGGGCTGGGGATGTGGCTCAAGCGATAACGCGCTCGCCTGGCATGCGCAGGGTGCTGGGTTCGATCCTCAGCACCACATAAAATAAAGATGTTGTTTCCAACGAAAACTGAAAAATAAATATTTTTAAAAATTCTCTCTCTCTCCAAAAAAAAAAAAAAAACCTGAACTCAAAAGCACCTTTATGGAATTGGGGCTGTGGCTCAGTAGTAGAGCACTTGCCTAGCATGTGTGAGGCACTGGGTTCAATTCTCAGCACTGATACAAATAAATAAGAAAGCGGTCCAGTGACAACTAAAAAAAATTTAAAAATTTTTTAAAAAGAGCACCTCTATGGAAAATAGTGAGTTTAGAAATTAACTACTTAATAGTCTTTGTAGATTTCAAACGCATTGAAAAATTTGGTACCCCTAGATTCTTTTAATCAAACCTATATATTTATATGGATCATATTACATGCAATTCTACCAATGATAGATTCATTTTTGGTTTACAACTAATCTGCTCTTAAAAAACAAATAAAATAAATGTAGTTTTTCAATTAAAAAGTTTAATTCAAAAAGTAACATCAAGCTCAGTAAATTTGTTTTTTCAAAGTGTTTTTCTCCCAAAACATGCCATCAAACAAATGGGAATTTAAGCACTGGAGACAGGAAAAGAGAGAGGGTGTGCAGGACAATGTCCAAGCAGGTATTATACAGGAAGTGCCCCAAATGAAAAGTTCCAGGCCAACAGAGCAGCAGAAGGGCAAAGGACAAATAAGGAGGATGAGTGTTTTAGTCTGAAGAGGAGAGTCACAGAAACAAAACAATTATTCTTTGAAATTTTGCTTGCTCACCCTATCCTCTTAACGTTGGGCTACATATCTTAACCGTCTAGTCACCCCATTAATGTCTTTTTCTCCCCAGCTATTAACTATTTTAAAAATATGCCTTGCCAACTAGCAGTAACAAAACAGTTTCGAGAAAGGGAAGAGAGTTCAGAGAAAAAAGGTATACGTGAGGGGCTGGGGTTGTGGCTCAGCAGTAGAGTGCTCACCTAGCATGTATGGGATCCTGGGTTCGATCCTCAGCACCACATAAAAATAAAATAAAGCATTGTGTCCAACTATAACTAAAACTAAAACAAAATATTTTTTTTTAAAAAAAGGAGTACAGTAATTCTATTCTCCATTTTTAAGTAAATATATAGAACTAAAAGGTTCAATTACACTTAGATTAGATAATCACAAACTCTTGGTATAGAAAGACCTTGGAGAAATTCATAAGTTTTCACTCAAAGAGGATATAAGAGTTCATTAAGATCTTTGCTCAGGGGGCTGGGGATATAGCTCAGTGGCAGAGCATTTGCTTAGCATGTGTAAGACTCTGGGTTGAAGTCAAACAACAACAAATGCTGGCGAGGATGTGGAGAAAAGGGTACACTTGTACATTGCTGGTGGGACTGCAAATTGGTGCAGCCAATTTGGAAAGCAGTTTGGAGATTCCTGGGAAAGTGGGAATGGAACCACCATTTGACCCTGCTATTGTCCTTCTCGGACTATTCCCTGAAGACCTTAAAAGAGCATGCTACAGGGATACTGCCACATCGATGTTCATAGCAGCACAATTCACAATAGCTAGACTGTGGAACCAACCCAGATGCCCTTCAATAGATGAATGGATTAAAAAATGTGGCATCTATACACAATGGAGTACTATGCAGCAATAAAAAATGACAAAATCATAGAATTTGCAGGGAAATGGATGGCACTAGAGCAGATTATGCTTAGTGAAGCTAGCCAATCCCTAAAAAACAAATACCAAATGTCTTCTTTGATATAATGAGAGCATCTATGAACAGAGCAGGGAGGAAGAGCAGGAAGAAAAGATTAACATTAAACAGAGACATGAGATGGGAGGGAAAGGGAGAGAAAAGGGAAATTGCGTGGAAATGAAGGGAGACCCTCATTGCTATACAAAATTACATATAAGAGGTTGTGAGGGGAATGGGAAAATAAAC
This sequence comes from Spermophilus citellus, assembly GCF_964194105.1. NCBI lineage: Eukaryota > Metazoa > Chordata > Mammalia > Rodentia > Sciuridae > Spermophilus > Spermophilus citellus. The sequence continues at coordinate 96,645,919 of NC_138193.1, read as the reverse complement.
AAGGAGAGAAATGAATTACAGTAGATGGGGTAGAGAGAGAAGATGGGAGGGGAGGGGAGGGGGGATAGGAAAGGTAGCAGAATACAACAATTACTAATAGGGCATTATGTAAAATTGTGGATGTGTAACTGACGTGATTCTGCAATCTGCATTTGGGGTAAAATTGGGAGTTCATAACCCACTTCAATCTAATGTATGAAATATGATATGTCAAGAGCTTTGTAATGTTGTGAACAACCAATAAAAAAATAAATAAAATTAAAAAAAAAAAGACTCTGGGTTGAATACTTAGCACCGCATAAAAAACGAAACAAAGGGGGCTGGGGATGTGGCTCAAGTGGTAGCGCGCCCGCCTGGAATGTGTGCGGCCCGGGTTCGATCCTCCAGCACCACATACCAACAAAGATGTTGTGTCTGCCAATAACTAATAAATAAATAAATATTAAAAAAAAAAAGAAACAAAGGCATGCTGTCCATCTACAACTACCAATAATAATAATAATAATAATAATAATAATAATAATAATAATAATAATAATATCTTTGCTTAATCAACTAACGCCTGATCAAAAGTGAGGAAGCAGAAACAGTATTTATGTTTTAGAATCATACACAGATATGAATTCATAGAAGTTATGGTATACTAATCAGCTATAAAAAGAAATGAGGTATTCACACAACTAGGAGGAATCCATGGAGAACTGCATTGAATTGGGGGAGAAAAAAGTCAATCCCCAAAATCATACATATTGTATGATTGCCTTAACATAACTTCATTCTTGGAATGACAAGAATATAGAAATGTAGAACAGATTAATGTCAAGGAGGAAGGAGAGATGGAGCCAAAAGGAAGGTAGGTGTAGTAATAAAAGACGAATACTCTTGTTGGAAGTATTTTGTATTTTGATTGTAGTGGTAGGTACACAAATCTACACATATGGAAATACATACATATCCACCAGTTAGTTCTCACTCCCATACACACTCAACTGAATACTAGTAAAAATATGGTAGAATGTATCAAAAGCGATATTCTATTCTAACATTGTAATATGGTTCTGTATAATGTTTGGAGAATCCATTTAAGGGTTCTTTTCATTCTTTCTTTCCCCCCACTTTTTTTCAGGGTATAGGGGTGACTAGGGATTGAACCCAGAGGCACTCTACCACTAAGCTACATATTTTATATATTTTATTTAGCCTGTCTGGTCTATGAAGCTGCCTTCATTCTCCTAATTTCAGAGCCCGTTTCTTTCCTTAAGAATGTAAGATTGCCCACATTCTTCCAACGTCTTATTTGCCTAAGTTGACATTTGGCTCCTATTATCTGCACCTAAAGAACCCCTTCAAACAATAAGCATACAAAAAATTACCTAGTTTTTTATAAATTTTTTTTTGGTTGTATCTTTATTTTATTCATTTATTTTTATGTGGAGGTAAGGATCAAACCCAGTGCTTCACATGTGCCAGGCAAGTGCTCCTACCACTGAGTCACAACCCAGCCCAAATTACCTACTTTTTAATTAGTACTTCTGCTACAACCTAAGAAAGCTTTCTTTCAGGGCTGAGGTTGTGGCTCAGTGGTGGAGTGCTTGCCTCGCATGCGTGAGGTCCTGGGTTTGATCCTTAGCACCACATAAAAAAATAAACAAATAAAAAATAAAGATATTTTGTTTACATACAACTAAAAAATTTTAAAAAAAGAAAGCTTTCTTTCATAAACTGTTGTTCAAAATCAAATAGGTTCTTATAAAGGAACTTAATAGAGTACAAATTTAACTGGAGTTTAAGAGTTTAATTAAGCTACAAACCAACTAACTCTAAGCCAAGCATGCCATGTTCAAGCGATATGAAAATACGTGAATCAATCAACAAGTACATGAAAAAATGCTCACCATCTCTAGCAGTCAGAGAAATGCAAATCAAAACCACCCTAAGATACCATTTCACTCCAGTAAGATTGGCAGCCATTATGAAGTCAAACAACAACAAGTGCTGGCGAGGATGTGGGGAAAAGGGTACTCTTGTACATTGCTGCGGCCAATTTGGAAAGTAGTATGGAGATTCCTGGGAAAGTGGGAATGGAACCACCATTTGACCCTGCTATTGCCCTTCTCGGACTATTCCCTGAAGACCTTAAAAGAGCGTAGTACTACAGGGATACTGCCACATCCATGTTCATAGCAGCACAATTCACAATAGCTAGACTGGAAACAACCCAGATGCCCTTCAATAGATGAATGGATAAAAAAAATGTGGCATTTATACACAGTGGAGTATTACGCAGCACTAAAAAATGACAAAATCATGGAATTTGCAGGGAAATGGATGGCATTAGAGCAGATTATGCTAAGTGAAGCTAGCCAATCCCTAAAAAACAAATGCCAAATGTCTTCTTTGATATAATGAGAGCAACTAAGAACAGAGCAGGGAGGAAGAGCAGGAGGAAAAGATTAACATTAAACAGAGACATGAGGTGGGAGGGAAAGGGAGAGAAAAGGGAAATTGCATGGAAATGGAAGGAGACCCTCATTGTTATACAAAATTACATATAAGAGGTTGTGAGGGGAATGGGAAAAAAAAAACAAGGAGAGAAATGAATTACAGTAGATGGGGTAGAGAGAGAAGATGGGAGGGGAGGGGAGGGGGATAGTAGGGGATAGGAAAGGTAGCAGAATACAACAGTTACTAATATGGCATTATGTAAAAATGTGGATGTGTAACCGATGTGATTCTGCAATCTGTATTTGGGGTAAAAATGGGAGTTCATAACCCACTTGAATCTAATGTATGAAATATGATATGTCAAGAGCTTTGTAATGTTGTGAACAACCAATAAAAAAAACAATAATAATTAAAAAAGAAAATACATGAATATGGTTCCTGTTCTCAAGTCTCACAGCAAGTTAGAAAACTGTAATAAATAACTATGATATAACATGGGCACTACTATAAAGAGGGTTATCTAAAATGCCAACAGAGATAAAAAAATCAATTCAGTAAAGGATTTAGACTATGAATTTTAACCTATTCTTGTCTGGTTTTAAGATAACAATTTGGGGATAAAAGGAGAGATACTGAGTCTAAAAGGAAACACCCTGCAAAAGTAACATAAGGCAATATGCAAGTGCAGGGAGAAATGGCAAGAAATTATGAAACTCCATCCTTGCTCTACATGTAGTCCCTCTAAGTATTAACACACCCTATCAACAGGAGCTGTCTCTCCCTCTAGAGACAGCCTGCATCCTAACCCTTAAATGTGTATTCCTTGTCTTACCACAAAAACATCCTTCTCTTGAGATTACCCCAATCTCCTTTGAATAGTTATCTATTTTCCTAAATAAACTTGTCTATGCCTTTGACTGGTATGTGCTACAATTCTTTGACATCAGGTATGCCAAAGATCCTGCTAGTCCTGAGCCAAGTTCCCCTTCTCTCTGGAAGTCCACCAATCCTTCTTTGGAGACACGGATGCTCTAGTGATCATTTGAAATAAGTATCATTCCTGTAGAAGATTTACCAATATTTTCTCTAAATCAATCCAAGCATTTACATTTTCAATCTTATAGCCAAAAAGCAAATCTTAACATACACATTTCCAATCTCTTAAATATTTTCATTATCAATCTTATTAGATATTTTAATACTAGTAAATCAAGTGATGATTTTAATGAGCCTTAATGTAGATTAGATTTCTAAAATTATGACCAAATAATGATTTTAAAGCACAAGGGATAAACAAGCATATTATTAATAAAATTTTACATAATAATATCACTATTAGTTTCTGTGTTAAGTATTTAGTTTTATAAAGTAAAAATCATGCATCCAAAGGTAAGATCAATTAAACTTTAAGAATGTTGTATAGCTGCATAATATTTCTTTAGAATAAAGTAGTACTTCTTACCTTCTGGAGTTGGAATGCATCCCAAGAAAATGAAAGGAGGGGGGAAAAAGAGTATTTAATTTCTCTTTACAAAGCAACAACAATGCCAAAAAAATAAACTGTCCCGTGCCCTCCCAGCCATATTCATAATCCCTCCACCCCCATTTTACTATATAAAACATTCATTTACTTAAAATTTACAAGTTAGCCCAAATACTACTGTCTAAAAGTACAAGATTATACTCAGCTGAAACATCTAATCCACTCCAGAAAATAGTTGCAAAATTTTTACTATGTGACAGAATAAACCTATTAGAGCAGTTTGGATGTGGATGATGAGTATTTTCCATTCTTTAATATTCTTTCCATGCGTTTCAGTTTCCAGGAGCCATCATAAAGCCATCAGCTATGGACTCTAATGTTTATTAGCTTCCCTTTGATCCATAATAGAACTTGTCCCTCCAAATAACAATGGATATGACTACTTTTTCTGTCAACACCCAAGTTACTGTTTCTGTGTTTTCAATATTAATTCTTTTTGACATCTTTACCAGCTTTGCAAGCTGGAAAGAAGACTACACTAGTGATCAGAAGATGCAGGCTTAACCACAAAGGTATCAGCTAACCTTAGATAAACATGATATCAACTTAATTTTAAAAAGTTCTTAATTCTTAAACTGAGCTCTCTAAAGAAACCACTTCAAGGCATTTCACCGGAACAAACAATCAAATGATCTACTCTGCAGGGATAATGATTTCTGCAGACAAGTAATGAGAATGTAGGCTTTATTTCCTTTGAATACTTTTCCATAATGGGGGGTGGGGATTAGGTACTTTGATTATTTTTTTGGTAGGAAGTAAAACAAAACATTTCACCTTAAATATCATAAGAGTTTTTTCAATAAGATGAGAGACCCCCCCAAAAAAAGTTAATATTTCAGTATGCTTATTGGGCATGGTCTTTGATGGATGGTTCCCAGAGTTCTTTACAATCACAACCCTATAGGAGCTTACTGCTTTGGTTGGAACACTGAAACATGAGAAAAAATTACAAGGCAAGAATTTTGAGCTCTGCAAACAGCAATACATAAAGATCTATTTAATCCAAAAAACAATTTGTAATTAGACAAAAATTAACCTAAAGCTGTTATGGCAGCACACAATGTTAAGTCTGATTTGAAAAATAATAAAGCCAATATACTAATCAGAAGAGCAAGCACATACTAAAAGAACAAAAACCACAAACAACAAGCCTAGATTGCTAGTTTCACTAAGCTAGTTGTATAACCCTTGATAAATCTCAATCCATGGGTATGTATGTATATATTTTGGTGCAATACTAGAGATGGAACCCAGGGGTGCTCTACCACTGAACTATATCCCCAGCCTTTTTTATTTTGAGACAGGGTCCAAACTGATGAGGCTTGTCTGAACTTGTAATCTTCCTGCCTTAGCCTCCTGAGTAGCTGGAATTACAGGCATATGCCACTGTGCCCATCCTTATTTCTCCAATAATAAAATGAGATGTAAACTATAACAATTTTTTCCATCTGCAATATTATACAACTGAAATAATATGACTGATGTGGGGAAAACGTGGGAGAGGAAGAGATGAGGACTGCTGCAGAGATTATCCATTTTGGAGTACTATTCAAAGGTATCATGTTATAATTAGATAGAGTTTAAGATGAATGCATAATGTGGTAAATACATACAATGGAATATTACTCAGTCATAAAGAAGAATGAAATTATAGCATTTGTAGGTAAATGGATGGAACTGGAGGTTACCATGCTAAGTAAAATAAGCCAATCCCAAAAAACCAAAGACCAAATGTTCTCTCTGATATGAAGATGCTGATCCACAATGGGGGCAGGGGGATCCACTGGATTGGACAGGGTGGAGTAGGGAAAGGTAAGGGAAATGGGAATGGGAAAGACAGTAGAATGAAACGGACCTAACTTTCTTATGTTCATATATGAATACACGATCAGTATAACTCCACATCATTTACAACCAGAAGACTGGGAAGTTATACTTCATGCATATATGATATGTCAAAATACATTCTACGGTCATGTATAACTAAAAAAGAACAAATTTTAAAAACTTAAAAAAAAAAAAAAACTAGGTACAGTTTATTGGCCAGTGCATGTGTTCAAGTCATCTATTTATTCTCAAACTTGTCAGTACTACTATATAACTCACACATAACCTTCTTTTTTGGATCATTTTTTAAAAAGAAGTATGCTTTTAAACACTCCTTGACTTGCAACAGAAGTAACAAATAAGTAAAAAAAAAAAAAATCAACATAATTGAGAAGGTAGGAAGCTGGCCATACTCATTCATCAGCTACATAACTTACCATACCAATTTGTGTGTGAAGATTCAAATAAATGCCACATCAAAATTATTAATTACATACCATGTAATCTTAGAATCATTTATGGAGGGTCTAATTCAGAAAATGCTCAATTTGTGGATGACAAAATTCACAATCTTCCTAATTCCTTTTCACTTCTACTCATAAATGAAAAATCAAGAAATAGTAAGACAACACTGTCTCGGAACTGAATACTTCTTCCTTCCTAAAATATCTACTTAGCAGATATAAGAGTCAAGGTAATACTGTATAACTAATAAAATGAGCAAAACAGGTCACAAAAATTCCAATGGGGGAGAAAAGAATTAAAGATAATGGCCATTTCAGAAGACTTGAAGTCCTCCTATATTTACTGTTGTAGAAACATATCTGCAGACATTAATGGCAGCCATAGTTGATGGAGGGGGGAAAACCTGTTCTGCATCTCATCTATAGATAATCTATAGATAACGATAAAGGAGTGGTAACCATAAAGGTTTAGCAGAAATGGCTTCAATATAGAAACTCTTGTTTTATATGCCACTCATTATGTGTGTTGTCAACAGTATTTGTTGAAAGTAAATGTTTAGTCAGTCTATTTTTGATAGGCCAAAATATCTAAATTGCATACAAATAGCCTCTGAATATTTATCTATCAGATAATGTCTGAGTCATATAATGCCTGTGACTTACCTCAAAATAATGTGGAGTGGGAAGACTATCTATAATTTATGCTGGAGGATTTATACTTTTTAGTTTGAATTTTTCCAAAAGTAAAAAATTTACATTTTAAAAGAATATCTTTGGTACCTAACTTATAAACCTATGTTTGCAACAAATGTGTAGGCAGAATGACTCCTACTATTATGTATAATTATAGTATACTATTAAAAAATAAACTTAAAAAAACAAATGTGCAAGCATATCATCACAAAATGAAAAATTTTCCTAGAGTCTGTAACCCATCAGGAACTATTTACCTATTGACGTCCAAAATAGGTATTAGATACTAATCTTTAAAGACAGATATTCTATGCCCAGATCACTGCTACCCTTTAATTGCTGACTTGATATTTTTAACAAAATCACTTCCCTACACTTGAATACCACTACTTACCCCTCAATGGGGCTCAAAACATTGGGAGGCAAAATAAACCCTCAATGAATATTTAATCAACCCCCTGACATTACCAGTTTAACCCTCAGATCTTCACTACAGTAAATTGCAGCTGTTCAATCAAAATACCTATAAATCATTTTTATTTTCCTCCTTTATTTTACCTCCCATAGCCAAGCCATCAGAGTAATCCTGTGCATTCTCCCCAAAACATTCCATCTCAAATCTTTCTACTCTCTCCAGATCAAACTTATCTTCACCTAAGTCCAACCACCACTATATCTTGCCTAATCTACAATAGCCTCATTAGTCGCCTTAATACTTTCAACTCCTGCCACAGCCTATTCTTCATACAGAAGTCTATAAAGCTTTGCCTGAAATATAAGCCATACTACAAATCATCTTGTTAATCATCAGATGCAAATTTCCAAGGGAGGTATATTATTTCCCTATGAGGACCAGTAACTCATTTGGACAGATCCATGTTTAAACATTTCATCTTGCCAATGGATTCAAACTACTTTTTGTATTCTAATCACATCCACTTAGCTTACTAATACAAAGAACAAAATTCCAACTATAAACTTAGTCACAGTAAGGTTCCAAATATGTAATTATAAAACAACTGTGATAAATGACCTATATGAGACTATTTGTGATAATCCCCCTTACGCACTTCTAAAATGATTGACCAGGCTAGACCTCATGGCACATGCCTATAAACCCAGAGGGAGGCTGAGATAAGAGGAGCTCAAGTTCTAGGTCAGCCTTGGAAATGACTGACTGGTCTGAGGGGTGGCGCTCATCTGTAATTTCCAGCAATGTGGGAAGCCTCATGAGACAGGAGATCACAAGTTTGAAGCAAGCCTTAGCAAATTAGTGATAACTTGTCTAAAAATTATTTACAGTGGCAAAGCACACCTGTGTTCAATTTCTAGTGCCACAAAAATGAATGAATGAAATGACTGGCTAACAAAAGCTACACACCAAAATCTACAATCCTATTCTAAACAAAACAAGAACACAAATCATTCTGATCCATAGTTTGTGGTTTGATGGTGGAAGGCTCCAAGAATTTCAAGCTTAATCCAACTTTATGATTTAAAATGAAATTTCTATCCAGTGATAATTTTATTTTTTCAAAAAAGGAAACTGTCGGGCTGGGGATGTGGCTCAAGCAGTAGCGCGCTCGGCACGGGTTCAATCCTCAGCACCACATACAAAACAAAGATGTTGTGTCCGCCGAAAACTAAAAAATAAATATTAAAAAATTCTCTCTCTCTTAAAAAAAAAAAAAAGGAAACTGTCTAGATAAAACCAGATATATAAAAGGGTACAAAAAAATCTTTAAAGGTTCTAACAGTACTTCAAATTTGGAATATATAACTCCTGTTGAAGAGCTCAACCCTAGGGAATTTCTGCCATGTCACTGTTGGGATTTATTTAAGAGACATGACAGGCTACAGTTTAGCCATAGAAACTGAACATGGAGGTATCTTTAAACTGAACATGAGGTGTATTTAAAAAGTTTTTCAACAAATTATAAACTATTTAATGATTTTCTAAAATAACTGTTACTTGGTAAATAGCATAGAAATTAACTTTTCTTTTACGTACAAATAACAAAAACCACAGGTAAAGCATCTATCTAAATTATCAGTGATGTTTTATCTGTTCCAAACAAAATTAGACTACTTCAGAATACTTCCACCATTCACTCTGACTACTAAGTACACCAGAATCAGTCTTAATCTCACCTGTCCTAAATCAGGTCCAATTTGACCTGAAACACCAAATCTGTATCTTCTCTTCTACATGACTCCTCTTAGAGGGGATATGAGGGTGAGGCTCAAAGTCAGAGTGCTTACCTAACATGCAGGAGATCCTGGATTCAATCTCCCATACCCCCAGAGGAAAAAACAAAACAAGATTTATGATTCCTACCCAGGAGCAGTGGTGCACATTTGTAAACCCAGCGACGTGGGAGGCTGAGGCAGGAGGAACATGAGTTCAAAGCCAGCCTCAGCAAAGGTGAGGCGCTAAGCAACTCAGTGAGACCCTGTCTCTTAACAAAATACTAAATAGGGCTGGGGATGTGGCTCAGTGATTGAGCTCCTGAGTTCAATCCCTAGTAGCCCCCCCCACCTATCAAAAATGAAAAGATTTGACTCCTATGGGAAACTCTAAATTATCTTTAAAAGGGATGCATATTACACTATAAAAAGAATATAATCGAGTACATAGTCATAGATTATTTTGAGAGGAAAACTTTTAGGACTTTTTCTTTCCTATATTTCTAAAATGCTAAGTTTAACAGTTATAGAAAGATATTTAAATATTATAAAACTTTCTTCTAAAAGGGATAGCTATTTCTAATTAACTCATTCAAAATTCCACACTTTGGTAAATAATTTTCAATCTTACCACCTAACTTCTTAAAGTCACTAGTACCTCAATCTTTCTCAGTCAGGAGTTAACCCCTTCTCTTATTTTTTCTTTAGAACTGGGGCTTGTACTCAGGGGCACTCAACCACATCCCCAGCCCTATTTAGAGACAGGGTCTCACTGAGGTACTTAGGTGCTCACTTTTGCTGAGGCTGGCTTTGAACTGTCGGTCTTCCTGCCTCAGCCTGGGATTACAGGCATGCACCACCGTGCCTGGCTAATCTCTTCTTTTTTAATACTTGTTTGGTGATTGTAGAAAACCCAATATAACATAAAAGTGACCATTTTAATCATTTTTAAGTATAATTCAATGATGTTAAATGCATTTGCAATGTTGTACAGCTATAATTACTGTCAATTTCCAGAACTTTCTTATAATCTCAACCAGAAACTCTGTACCCATTAACAGTAACTCCCTATACCAGTGCCTGTTAACCTCTATTTTCTGACTCTGTAAATGTACCCATTCTAGATATATCATATAACTGACTCATACAATATTTGTACTTTTGGATAACTTATTTCACTTAGCTTGTTTTTAAGGTTCATCCACATTCATGGATATATCAGAATTTCATTTCTTAAAAAACAAAAAAATTCAATTTCCTCTTAAGGCCGAATAATATTCCATTGCATGTATATAGCACATTTTGTTTATCAATTCATCTGTTAATGGACATTTGGGTTGTTTTCACTTTAATATATTCTAAAATAAAACAAAATATAACAATAATCAGAATCAAAGAGATTCTTTAAAATGTGGGAACAGAGGGAAAAATACAAAGTGAAAAGACATAAAAGATATACTGAGGTCTAAGGAATGAAAATAAAACAAGTAGCAGCACACTTTCAATAAGCATACTCTGTGTTTCATTCTATAATCTCTCTAAAAACTGTAAAGATTATAAGACTTGACACTTGATTGCAGCAAGAAAAGTTATTTACTACATTGGAATATAATCTTCTAACCATTGATATTTTTCATATACTCATTAACAAGTAAGTTTTCAATGCCTACTATGGCAATACACAAAAAGAAGAGATAATATCACTATCCTCACAGAACTACTTTAACGTATGGATGGATATCTCTCTCTCTCTCTCTGGTGGTGGTGCTGGGGATGGAATCCAGGACTTTGCACATGTTAGGCAAGCACTGTACCACTGAGCTATATCCCTAGCACTGACTTTTCTTTAAAATTACAAAAACTTATCATTTTAAACCTTAGTGCTATAAAGAACAAGAAATACTATAATAAACTAAAACAAGAATATGTGATCTAGACTACAAAGTCAGTCAAAATTCTTTAAAAATGAAAATTTCAAACTGATTGCCTAAAGAGTTAACCTCACAAATAAAGCTAAGTGGTCCTCATGTACAAAGGCTGAGATTGATGTAAATTCCCTACAAAATTGAAAATGACAAAACATAAAAGATATATAAAACTATGAGAATAGACAGAAATATACTTAACTTGGAGAGGAGGTTATCAGAAAAAAACAAACATTAAGGAAAAAAAATCCAAAGAGGAAAGAAAGAAAGAAAGTAAAAAAGCTTGTGGTATCAATTGAAGTAACAAGTTTCAAGAAGGAAATAGTACTACAGTGTAATAATAATAATAATTCTGAGAAGTAAAAGAGGCAAGAACTTAAAATCCAATTGATTTTGTAAAATGTAAGTCACAGATGACCCTGAAAGAACTGCTTTATGGTCACAAAACTATCTAACCACATCAGAGTTTAACCAAGAAGAACTACTTATAAACTGTTAACACGTGAAGCCAAAGACATTTCTAATGACTTCACAATTTTGATGCATATCAAAAATATAAGAAATTCCTTTTTCTCCTTTTCTATTTATTTATTACTATTCTTTACTTATTCACTAATTTTGACTCCCTCTGGAAATGATAATGGAAAGTTTAAAGTCCTAGAGCATTACTACATTAGACTTGTATGACACTGCAATGCAATTTTAGACCAAAGAGATTATTGGAGCTTATTCTCTATATATCAGATTTCCTGGTATATTTGCCTGGTATGTATCAAAATCTAAATTTATAAAAAGAAACAAAATCTCCTACCCATTCCCACTCTGTGTGATCCAACAGTGCTATTAAAGGATATTAGAATACCTTAACAAAATTTCTCAGTCACAAAAATACTATTATCTTCTCCTGTAGCTTAGTATTAATTGATCTATGATCAAATCTTTTTAAAAATATTTTATTTTTTAGTTGTAGATGGACATAATAACAGAAATATAATGCTAATAAATTAAGAGTGATCATTTTTTTAAATGATTACAAAAGAGACTTTGAAAAGCTAATTTTTCAAATGCATTTTCATGTTTTAATTCATGCATGCTTATACTCAACGTTTTTAGGAACATGTTATATAAAGTAGGATATTATCATTTATATTTCCTCTTTTCATAACCATAAAGCAAACCTAATTTATTTACTGCCTACTGAAATTTGGCAATGAATTAAAACAACCAAAAAAATTAACTGCTTTAGAAAAGAAAAGCCAATTTTAAAAACTCAAGTAGAACTTCATGTTAAAGAAAAAAAAACAATGACAAGTAAAATCTAGTATATGAAATGGTTATTAATCAAGAAATATGCTGCTGGGTGCAATGTCACACACCTGTAATCCCAGCTACTTGGGAGGCTGAGGCAGGAGGATCACAAGTTCAAGGCCTGGCTGGGCAATTTATAAAGTCCCTACTGCAAAATAAAAAAGGGCTGAGAATATAGTTCAGTGGTAGAGCACCACTGGGTTCAATCCCCAGTGCCCACCCCCCTCACCGCTCCAAAAAGGTGCTGTGGATTTAGTTTAGTGGCACAAAGCTTGCCTAGCATGTGCAATGCCTGAGTTTGGTCTGGGTGTGGGGGGTGAGGGGCAACAAAAGAAAGGGGGGCGAAGAAAGAAATAAATTGTTGTCCATTTGCAAATATCTACCCATAGGCCACTGTTTCTCAATGGAAACACTACTGGCATCTGAAATGAATGACTACTCAATATGGACTGTGCAGTACCAAATATTTAGTATCCCTGTTATCTACCATTTAAATATCACAGTGTAATCCCCTCACCAATCACTGTGATTATCAAAAATAGGACTCCCAACATACTGTGATCTCCCTTCCCTAATGGTGTTACACAATACCATCCATAGTTGAAAAACACTAGAAGTAGTTTCAAAGCTCAGCAAACTTCCTACCTTAATGAAAATCTTTCTAATAAAAGGGGTTGTGGCTCAGAGGTAGAGCGCTTGCCTAGCACACATGAAGCACTGGGTTCAATCCTCAGTACCACATAAAGTAAAATAAAGACATTCTGTCCACCTGTAACTAAAAAAATACATATTAAAAAAAAAAGACTGCCAAATTTGTCTTACTAAGCAAAGCAAACAACATAATTTCAACATTTCTTAATGACAGAGGTTCTTGATTATGAACAGTAACTGTTATGTGCTATTGTAATATGTATCTAAGAAACTAAAAGTATATGTTATCTTTGATGCTATCTATGCCCCATCTATGTATTTAAACATTAAAAGATTTTTTAATTTTTGTTTTTGGACATAGGGTTGTTCCGAGCTGCCCAAGCTGGTCTCAAACTTGTGAGTTCAAATGATTCCTTTGCCTCAGCCTCCCAAGTAGCTAGGACTACAGACATGAATCACCGTACCAAGCTAAGAATTTTATCTGACACATCTAGTACATTATATTTTTTCTATTTATTTACTTATTTATGCATGCTGGGAATTAAACCCAAGGCCTTGAACATGCAAGGTAAGCATTCTACCCAATGAGCTATTTCCCCAGTCCCCATTTTATTCCTTTTGGCTAATGTTATTCCTTCCTAGAATGTCTATCTCTAGCATTCTCTCTTAAGTCACAGTAATTTTTATCTGCTAATGACCAAACATATTAAATGAAAAGTCTGAATTGATAGATGAAGGCTTAAAGATGGCTCCAGGCCTCCCTGAGAATTAAAGTGCATGGACTTGAAAACAGCTACCGTCTTTCTCATTAAGAATTTTTTAATTTACTTTTTTGTTTTTATAACTGTTATAATTTAAAAACTTCACAATGATCTGACAGCTGAATACAACATGAAGTTAACAAAGCACTTAGTACTAACTAATCAACCTTGAGGACTAAAGTACACTACTATATACTATCAAATATTCCAATCAAGTATTATAATTGTTGCTAATAATATTTAAATAACTCACCTGATTTCTTTTAGTCCTTCTCTCTGGATAACTTGAAGAATTTCTTTATGACTCATAGGTGTATTGGGGTATTTTTCTAAGACCTGAGAAATAAGTATATAATAATAAATTATTTCTTATTTTAACTTCCTTTCCTTTTAATTACATATGTAATTGTATTTAATAATTGTCTTAATAGTTACATACAAAACATACACATCCAGAGAATTTTCAACCCAGATCTTCTCCCCTAAATCCCAGACAAATCCTGAAGCAGAAATAAATCGAAAAAGCTAAAATTAATAATTCGAATATTCACTATTGACTTGGAAGACTGAATAAGGAGGATCCCAAGTTTGAGGCCAGTGTCAGCAACTTAGTAAGACCCTGTCTCAAAATAAATAAATAAATAAAAGGGCTGGAGAGGGGCTGGGGCTCAGTGAGAGAACACTAGCATAGCATGTGTGAGGCACTGGGTTCGATTATCAGCACCAGATATAAATAAATGAATAAAATAAAGGTTCAGCAACAACTAAAAAAAAAAAACCCATACATATGTAAATTTTTTTTTTTTTTTAAAGAGAGAGTGAGAGAGGGGAGAGAGAGAGAGAGAGAGAGAGAGAGAGAGAGAGAGAGAGAGAGAATTTTTAATATTTATTTTTAGTTCTCGGCGGACACAACATCTTTGTTGGTATGTGGTGCTGAGGATCGAACCCGGGCCGCACGCTTGCGAGGCGAGCGCGCTACCGCTTGAGCCACATCCCCAGCCCACATATGTAAATTTTTAAAAAAATAATACTAATACTACTAATAATAATTAATAATAATAAATGCTGACGAGGATGTGGGGAAAAGGGTATAATTATAAATTTGTCAGTGAGAGGCCAGGCATAGTGACTTATATCTGTAATCCCAACAAGTGGGGAGTCTGAGGCAGAAAGATCACTCAAAAGTTCAAGGCCAGACTCAACAACTTATGAGCCCCTATGCAACTTAGCAAGATCCTGTCTCAAAATCAAAAATAAAAAGGATTGGGGATGTATCTGAGTGGTCAGGCACCATGAGTTTCAATCCCCAATACCAAAAAATAAATTGCTGGTGGGATTGCAAATTAGTATGACCATTTTGAAAAGCTAATATTCCATAGAAGACTAGAAACGGAACCACCATATGACACAGCTATTTTCACTTTTTAATATTTATCCAAAAGAACAAAAATCAACATATTATACTGATACAAGAATATCAGTGTATATAGCAGTGCAATTCACAATAGTGCAATTCACAAATTATGGAACCTGTCCAGGTGTCCCTCAACAAATGAATAAATAAAGAAAATGTGGTAAGGATATACAATGGAGTTTTTACTAAGTCATAAAAAAGAATGAAGTTATGGTATTTGCTGGTATAAACAGATGGAAATGGAGAACATCATGCTAAGTGAAATTAAGTCAGACTGAAAGTCAAAGATGGAACATTTTCTCTCACATGCGGAAGGAAGAGCAAAATAAGGAAAAGTGGGTGGGTTGCCCCATGAAAACAGAAGGCAAACCAGAAGAGTAGAGAAAAAGGGTTAAGGAGGAAGGAAAAAGAATGGGAAAGAGGAGGAACTATGGAATGAAACTGACCAAATTATGCTATGTACATACATATAGGAATATTCCACAGTGATTTTCACCTTCATGTGTGTATCTATAAAGCACTAATTGGGGGGAAAAAAAAGAGCTAAATAAAAAGAAGGAAGACCAGTAGAGAAAAGGGAATCAAGGAGGAAAGAGGGAAAGGAAAAAGAAAATATTGGGAACTAAAGTAGAACAAATTACATTTCATGCATGTATGATTACATCAGAATGAACCGCAATATTATGCATAATTATGATGTATTAAAAAGATTTTTAAAAATAAGATAAAAATAAAAAACCCAATTTTCTAGCCAGATTACAAGAAAGGGTTTCTAGTAGCTGTGTTATATGGTGGTTCCATTTCTAATCTTCTGTGGAATCTCTACACAGTTTTTCCAAAAGTGTCAGAGACCGGGCACAGTGGCACATGCATGTAATCCCAGCATCTTGGGAGGCTGAGGCAGGAAGATTGAGAGTTCAAAACCAGACTTAGCAATTTAGGGAGGCCCTAAGCAACTCAGCAAGACCTTTTCTATACTATAAATAAAATATTTTTGAAAAGGCTGGGGATCTGGTTCAGTGCTTAAGCATCCCTGCGTTCAATTCCTGGTACTCTCCCAAATCCCCAAGGGCACTTTACCAATGAGCTACATTCTCAGTCCTTTTTTATTTTACTTTGAGGCAGGGTCTCACCAAATTGCCCTGGCTGGCCTCCAGCCCTTGTAATCCTCTGCCTCAGCCTCTTTAAGTAACTAGGATTACAGGTGTGTGTCACTGCATCCAGCTTATCATGAAGTTCTACTTTACTCCTGGGGTCACCCAGTGCTATACATCTGTGGATTTGACCCTAACCAACATTACTATCAAGTATACCAATACCAAACATGCAAAGTAGCCACAAGGTGACACAAATGCAGGGCAGATCCAAGTAACCATGCAAAGGATCTGAAAACTAGATATTGGAATTATAGTGCACAGAAGATGAACAGAAACTTGTGACTTGAACCTAATAAGGTCAAATCCTGCTTTAAAAAACCCTACAGAGTCTACATTTTCCATAGGATATTTTTTTTGGGGTGAGGGGGGATCAAGGGTTACCAGGGATTGAACCCCGGGACAGTAAGTTATATCAGCAATCCTTTTATTTTTCATTTTGAGACAGGGTCATGCTAAATCACAAGCTGGCCTCAAATTTATGATCCTCCCAAGTTGCTGGTATTACAGGTACACACCACCACAATCAGCTTTCCCTAGAATTTAAACAAGAGTACAAAGAGTATCATAACACAGCATCAAAATGTCTAATATATAATCCAAAGTCTCTAAACACATAGACTAGGAAAAGAACAATAACTGACAAAAAAAAAAAAAAAATGACAAGCAACACACAACAAACCAAAAACAAGGAAATGTTGCTAAAAGCAGCTAGTACAACTTTACTTCAAGAAGTCAGGGTAACTAGGAGTGGCCAGTGCCTTTAGTCCCAGTTTGAGAGGCTGAGGAAGGAGATCACTATAACTCAGGAATTTGAGGCAAGGAACTCCCTCTCAAAAACAAAACAAGCAAAAGACTCAAGAGTGAATATTCTTGAGACAAATTAACATGTTTTATTTATTTGTACTTATATATAACATTTTAGAATGAAAAACTACAATAACCAAAACTTAAAAACTAAAAGTTTCTTAGGAGGAGAACTAAATAGCAGAATGAAGAAAAGAGAGAAAAGAGTGATGAAGGGGGGGGCGGGAAATGAACAGTCAATGGGTCAAAATCAAAAGCCCTGACATTCATGTTATCAAAGTCACAAAGGGATAAGACAGAGTGTATTACAGAAAACATATTGGAGGGGATGACAGCAGTAAACTTCAGAAGATCAGCAAATGTCACACAAGACAAATACCCAGATACACCACAAACTACTGAAAACTTAAAAAAAAAAAAAAATTCTGTAAAGCCATCAGGGAAAAATAACTCATTCCCAATTAGGAGAATGATGATTCAAATGACTATGGGTTTTTCATCAGAAATCATGAAGGGAAGCAGCAGGAATATTTTTTTAAAATGGATCTTTATTTTATTTACTTATATGCGGTGCTGAGAGTTGAACTCAGTACCTCACACACACTAGGCAAGCACTCTACTACTGAGCCACAACCCTAGCCCAGTGGAGGAATATTTTAAATTGCAAGAAGGGACTAGGGCTGTGGCTCAGTGGTAGAGTACTTGCCTAGCGTGTGTGAGGCACTGGGATCGATCCTCAGCACCACATAAAAATAAATAAAATAAAGGCATTCTGTCCATCTAAAAATACAAAAAAAAATTTTTTTTTAAGTGCAGGAAGAAAAAAACTACCGACCCAAAGTGCTATATCTAGCAAAAATATCCTTTAAGAATAAAGGAAAGGGCTAGGATTGTGGCTCATTGTTAGAACACTTGCCTCACACATGTGAGGTACTGGGTTCGATCTTCAGCACCACATAAAAAATAAAGATATGTGTTCATCTACAACTAAAAAAAAAAATATTTTAAAAAAATAAAATAAAGGAGAGAGCTGGGGATATAGCTCAGTTGGTACAGTGCTTGCCTCACAGACACCAGGCACTGGGTTCAATCTCCAGCATCACAAAAAAAAAAAAAAGAGAGAGAGAGAGACAGACAGAGACAGAGAGAGAGAGAAATCAGGATGTTCTAAGATGAAGGAAATTAACAAAACACTTGCACTAAATTGACATCTTCTGCTAGGCATCCTGGCACACAATTACAATCCTAGCTATTTAAGAGGTTAAGGCACGAGGATCTCAAATTTGAGGTAAATCTGGGAAAATTAGTGAGACTCTGACTCAAAATTAAAATTTTAAAAAGAGGTCAGATATAGCTCAGTGGTAGAGCACAGGCCTGGGTTCAATCCCCAGTACTACCAAAAAACTGACATCTTTTTAAGTCAATTCTGGTATAAATGTTCTTCCTATGTGTTTCTCTTTAAAAGAGGAACTTCTTGAGATGGATACTGGTTGTTCTCATCATCTTTCTCTTCTAACAGATTAATGTAAGGCCATAAATTCCTTTTATTCACAGCTTTTGCTATATCCCACAAGTATTAAAATTAGTATTTTTGTTATCAGCTCAAATGGCTTTCTAAATGGAATCATAATTTCTTCCTTCACGTGTGTGCTAGTTGAAAATGTATTGATTAATTTCCCGAATTGGAATTTTCTGTCTTATCTTTTTTTCCTAATTATCAAAGAATTCAGAACACTAACCCCAATTACTGCCCTGACCTCACCTTACATGACATTTTTGTTGCTGCTGTAAATAGTAGGCACTTAGACTTATGTACTTATTTGCATCTTCTAAGAATTTGCATCTGTTCAGCACCACTTCAAGCTTCCATCTGAAATTATTTTTCTTCCAAAATAACTCATTTTAATTTAACATTCCTTCAGTGTAAATTGCTAGTAACAAAGAGGGGCATCCCTTATTCCCCAACCAATCTTCTGCTTTTCTGTTACTCTTTGCTTTAGTTTTTACCACTTTTATTATCATATGCCAAGAAGTAATTTTCTGCTAGACATTTATTCACAGGACTCCTGGAGCATTCTTATCATTAGGTCTTCAAAAATTGCTTGTGCCCCACTTTCTTCCCTCCTTGGAATCCAATTACTAAGTGTTTGACTGATGTCCCTTAGCACTTGATTCTATTACTATATTTCCCCATTTCAGAAAAATTAGCTGACTTTCCAAATTAGCATGTTCCAAAAGTTATGAGTGATGATGGTTTATGTATTATGACAATCACATTACGCAATACTAGTATAAAGTCTAATGATGTTTGTAATTACTTTTATGATTTTATTATTTTATTATAATAATTGCACAAAAATGTGAATATACAAAGAAAATTTTAAAATAATATTTAGTATTCCTCTCCCAACTACAATAACAAAATAGTATGTATATTTCATTCTAGTCTTTTTACATTTGCATAGCATTTTAAAACAAAACCAGTACTGGAAATTACTTTTTTCCATTTCATATCATACAGCAACCATTTCTTTAGGACATTAAATATTACATGAAAACATGATCCTCAGCTGACTGTTTTACAATCTAATTAAACCATAATTGACCTCCAATTGTTGGATAGTTTCGTATACCTGTTATTATAACTAACAATAACTATTAAATATTCCTCTTCATAATTTTTTATATGTATCTCAGAATTTTTTAGAGAAATTCCTAGGAGTACCCAACAAAATGCATAAGTATTTCTAAGCCTTCTGATGAATTTTACCAAACTGCTCTCCACAAAGATTTTACCCATTCACAATAAAAGCCAGTGTCCCGGGCTGGGGATGTGGCTCAAGCAGTAGCGTGCTCGCCTGGCATGCGTGCGGCCCGGGTTCGATCCTCAGTACCACATACAAACAAAGATGTTGTGTCCGCCAAAAACTAAAAAATAAATATTAAAATTCTCTCTCTCTCTCTCTCCCTCTCTCACTCTATCTTTAAAAAAAAAAAGCCAGTGTCCCATTACTTCCTCATATTTCTTGGCAACACAAGAAAGTGAATATCACCCTCCAACCTTCATTGTTGCAAATTTAGTAAGGGGAGGCAAGGTGAGAATGTTACCTTCTAGGTTTTTTTTCCCCAAAAATGCAAGAGTTCCCCCATGTTTATTTTGCTTTTCCTCTGTGTTCAGGAATAAGTCCAAGTCTTTCAGGTGGAGTCTCCAATACATGCAATGTCTTTTCTTTCTTCTTTTACAGGCAAGAACATGAAAGCTGCATGTCTTCCCCAAGACCTTTTCCCCCCTCAAGTTAAAACAAAATACCCAAAATGACTGGAAAGTCTTTTCTTCTGAGGAAAGAAGAAAAGCATCTTGGTAATAAACCAGCAAACTGTGCCATATGTGTATGAAAGGTTTCTGATCATTCTATGGGCCCTATCTGAGGTATGGTAGTGAGGAGAGTAAACTTTTGGCTTTACTGGCATTTTATTTCAAGGTCTTTAAAATCTAGTCAACTAAAACTGCTTCCTTGAACTCTTTCCAGCAATCATAATCTGTTGCCATGGCAATGCCTACATTCCAGTCTCCTCAGCAAGAAGCACCTCTGAAACTGTGATCATATTGAGAGCATCCAATTACTCCCCTACCCCACCACACCCAGTTGTGGAACACAAGCTCAGGAGCTAAAACGAGATCCCTCAATTTTGACTACTGTTTCCTTTGAGTGCCACCAGAGTCCTAGTTTCTTATGTGCTTTTATGAGGACCTCTCTCACTTGGGGGGCAAAATGGCTTTGCCAATGAAAAATGGTACACTCCTCTAGCACAGGAATAACTTCCATCATAGAAGCTTTGGGGCCTTGGAATGCTCCTGTCAATGAACTGATCAATGATAACGTTATCTCTGGGCTGAATCTCCTCCCTCGAGGATCACAAACTGTCATCAGTATGACACGTGTAGAGTCCTCTTCCTTCAGAGCTCAGATATTCATTCACCTAGTAGTTGATTTCTGAAGGCATGACGGTGCTCTGCCTCCCATGTCTTGCAAGGAGGGTGCAATCAATATTTTTTATCTTCCCCCAGATTAAGGTACCAGATGTACTATCAGCACATTTTTCAGTTCTTCCTACTAAAATTTCTAGATCATCCAGGCCTGTTCTGCCAGTTATTCCAATCATCACAGGCCATGGTAGCAAGGAACCCTGAAGCCAAGTCTGCATGGGAAGGAAGATGCTATGGGCAAGCACACTGGGTGAAGACCTAATGTTTGTACTTTAATACCTATATTTCCTTACTTGTGAACTGGTTATTCATGACCTTGGTCTATACACCATTTGTATCAGCTCTGTATTTCATATTAAAACTTTTGCTATTGTACATACAATAAAACACTTTTTCTAGTTTATTATTCATTTTTTATTACTATTCATTTTCCATAGAGGTTATGAACTGTAATTTTTTTTTCCGGTACTGGGAATTGAATCCAAGACTTTGTGCATGCTAGGCAAGTGCTCTATCACATTTCCCAATCTTTTTTTTTTTTTTTTTTGAGACAGGGTCTCATAAGTAGCACAGGCTAATTCAGAACTTGAAATCCTCCTGCCTCAGCCTCAAGTAGCTGGAATAACAACAGGCCTGTGCCACCACATCCTGCTTACTCTTTTCTTTTAGCACTTCTACAATTAAATATACCTTCCCTCCCCTTCAATAGCTTAGTAATTTTTGCTTTCAACTCTATTTAATTCACATAACAAAGCATACACATAGGCCAGGGAGGCTGAGGCAGGAGGACTGTGAGTTCAAAGCCATTCACAGCAAAAGTGAGGTGTTAAGAAACTCAGTGAGACCCTGTCACTAGGACTGGGGATGTACCTCAGTGGTTGAGTACCACGGAGTTCATCCCTAATGCAAAAAAAAAAAAAAAAAAACATAAGTGAGGAAAAAATTAAGGAAATGCTAGAGGGAGAAGGAGAGGGAGGGGGAGGGAGGGGAGGGGGAGGGGGAGGGAGAGGGAGGGGAAAGAAACAATATGGCCATATATTTTTGACTAAAGTACTACACTCTAAGGGCTGGGGTTGTGGCTCAGCGGTAGAGCTGCCTAGCATGTGCAACGCCCTGAGTTCAAGTCTCAGCACCATAAATAAATAAATAAATAAATAAATAAATAAATAAATAAATAAATAGTATTGTGACCAGTTATGACTAATAAATAAATATTTTTAAAAAGTACTACCTCTATTACCACAAGTTTAATGTGAGTGGAAAGAGCAGTCTGCAAAGCATTTACCTTACTCTAACCACAGGAGGGCAGTGTTTATCACACAAAAACTCATTCCACTAGAATTGTTTATGAAACTACAAAACACATTTTTTTTTTTTTTTTTGAAGAGGAAAATTTTTTATTTCAAACAGATTCCATGGCATGCGTGCTACAGCAAAGGCTGGCTGTGGCAAACGGTTTTATTTCAAACCTGCATGGATGTATAAATTATACATTTCCTGGGAATGTTTAACTTCTGTTAAAATGTAGATTCAATCCAACATTACACCAATTTTTACACTATTGTAGATGCTGTAATAGTGCTAGAGGTTAAATTTTCATCAAAAAATAAGAATAACCTTACAGCTACCTACTAAGGTAATGAGCTGAGAAATTAATTCCATAGTATTGCTCTGAAAATATACCCCCAGGTTGTTAAGAGAAATTCCAGCCCCATCCAAATGCATTATTTAACTGGGATTCTTTAGTCATCGTCTATGGTTGGTTTGATTGTCACTCCTCTTACTTGACCCCAACCAATTAAACACCAATGTTTCTCAACTCTTTGGCTAAGGGCAATCTTTTCTCCTACTTCTGTGCACACAGGATTAGTCAAAACAATTTTGCCCAAATCAGCATTGACAGCACTAACTCTCCCTCCTGTTGACAGTGATCCTATGTTCACCATGAGCACTTCATTCATAGAAAGTTTTTGGACTTTTGCTGTTTTCTTGTCTCCATCAGTGCGTACACCTAGAAGTCGTTTAAGCAGGAAATAGGAAATTTCCAATTCTGTGAAAATATCAGGTAAAGCTCCAACAGCACCAAGTACCTGCCCCACCATCTGTCAGCATGGCACAAAGTGGGGACAATTTTTGTTCCAACTCCAGTAAGACCCCCTGGAGCAGCATACTGAAGATCATTGTTTGATAAAAAGGGATACAATTTTGGAAAAGATTGGTTTACACATGAGTTTTCCTTCACTGTCTTTGGAAACAATACCAGGTCTGACTTCTATCTCCTGGCCCACCTTTAATACTTCTTTTGGAATAAATACTACCACCAGCAACATCTCCCTTAAGGTCATCAACTTCACAACCAGGCCTGTTAACATCAAATGACCTAATAATAAGGTCAGGGTTCTGAAGTAAAGTCTCTTGGGGATACTGGTATTTTCTTTACTATGTATACTCACAGATGACTTCAATATTGTATTTCAGCTGAGCAGAAAATGGAATACTGGGAACTCCTTCTGCTACTGTACCATGTACAAATGCTGTTCTTTAGCCTGACAAATCAATTTTATTCTGTAGAATCAAAATATGCTTCAGTTTCATGATTTCTATAGCAGCTATGTGTTCAGAAGTCTGAGGCTGAGGACAAGATTCATTACCAGCTATCAAAGGAAGAGCTGCATCCATCACTGCTGCACCATTCAGCATAGTAGCCATCAAAATATCATGGGCAGGACAGTAACAAAGGAAACATGTCTGGCTAATTTGAAGTTCCCTTTGGTCCCTGAAACTCATCAGGTGTTCTACTTCCACATGACCTATAACATTCTGGCCGAGGACAACTTGGGTCATCAAGTTTATAAATCTCTGCATTAGCATATCCAAGCTTGATTGTAATGTTTCTTTCTAATTCGTTTTTGAATCTGACAGTGCGAACTTCAGAAATGGCTTTTACAACTGTGGACTTCCCATGAGCTACATGACCAATTGTACCTAAATTAATTGTGGCTTGTCTGCAGATAACTTCATGTGATAGTGGTGTCAACTTGGTAACATCCAAGGTGGCGAGATTCTGCCGAGAAAGGTGCGTCTGCCCCAGAGTCGCTCCAGCCTTGCCCCCAGCCATCTTGCCCAGAGAGGGACAAAACACAATTTTTAGAAACTACTATGTGGCAATATGAATAATCACTCAGATTTAAAATTAACACTACAGAGAAAGTACAACTAAATATGTTTTTAAAGTGCTTAATGTACTTACTTCTTAGCTTGCAGGTTCTCATTTCAGCTAACAAAAAGGATTTTAAAATTTTCTGAGACTTAAGAAAAAATCTAGGTAGCTTCTAAGATTTGAGTCCAACTCTAGCTAAATAACAATATTTAAATTGGTGCATTTATAAATTAATTCCAGATACACAAGAAATACAGTATAAATTTTGCATAACCTAGATGATTTTATTTTATATTTAAAATGTTTAAATAAATAACATGATAATCTTTATAAATTCCTATCAGTATTATAAGGCTCACTTACTGTCCAAAGGCTTTAATTAGGATAAATAATTCCATAACAGTGAACCAGGAAATTTGAAAAGTGAAAAGATAAAAGTTATGCTATAGAACACACTAATGTTTAAGACCCAGAAAAGAAAAAACACTAAACTAAGGAATGGTGGGGGATAGGAAGAAAACCATAACACTTTGGTGCCTCAGAAATTATTCTAAGGGTAAGGGGTCAACATGTCAAAAGTTTACCTACTTAAAGAACAGAAATACGCGGGTGGGGTTGTGGCTCATGGGTAGAGCCCTTCGCACGTGCAAGGCCCTGAGTTTGATCCTCAGCACCACACAAAAATAAATAAATAAATAAATTAAATGTATTGGGGGGCGGGGGGAGAATATACTCTTTAAAAAAAAGAACAGAAATACGCTGTTAGCAAGAGGAGATCTTAAGCTTTGGAAGTTCAGATTCTATTTAATTAGGAGCAAAGAAATCAGACTTGTGAGGTCTTAGCACTGAATGAAAGTCTATTATAGATGGAACAGAAAGATAAAACAACTCTTCAAGAACAGTGAAGGTGGGGCTGGGTTTGTGGCTCAGGGGTATCATGCTCGCCTAGCATGCATGAGACACTGGGTTCGATCCTCAGCACCACATAAATGTAAAATAAAGATATTGTGTTCACCTAAAACTAAAAAATAAATATTAAAAAAAAAAAGAACAGTGAAGGAAATGGGAAAAGTCAAGGAATAACTGTTTTGTCAAAAGAGCTGAACAAGTTTCCTATACTGGGATAAAAGGAAACCCAAGTAAACCAAACTATCCCAATTCTCCCTGTCCTAACATGAGAAGCAAATTAGGTTCAGATACAGTTTTTGATAAATTCATTATCATTTTGATTAAGCTCATTAGAACTTGTGCTACTTAAGATGTTACACTTGGAAACAATGAATTCAGAGGATATGGTATTCCTCACCTACCAAACTTACTATATACTTTCTCACTATGGAAGTTTAGGAGCTAAGCACATGATAAAAACAAAAAATATCTGGAATTGAGACAGAAGGGATAATCAATAGAGCCAAATACCCTCATAGGAAAGAGGGTAAGGGGCCCTACCAGACTGCAGAGCAGTATCTGTTGATCACTACCTCTGTCCAGTGATACACTCTTCCATGTGGCTTCTATGACACCAGCCTCTCCTTGGTTCCTTCCTACCTCTGTACCAGCAACTTTTTCATTCTCCACAATCTTATAACATTTACCCATCTTCAGGATTCTCTTCTCTTCAAAACTCTCCTTAGGCATTTCACCCTCCAATGGTTTCAAAAATAATTATGCTCCTATAGTCGCATCCAATATATCCCTAGTACTGCATTTCACACTCTATTTTTTGTAGCTGCACTTTAATTTACTTGTCTTCCCCATTAGCATGTATGCTCCATGAGGGCTAGGACCACTTATCTTGCTCATCTAGTATATTACCAATGCCTATCACAGAGATTAAAACATCTATTAATTTACTGATGGAATCTGGAACATGGGTGGCAAGATTAGCCTTAAACAACATTAAAAATGCCTATTTTTTTAAACAGAAATTAAAGATAAAAGTTAAGGGCAAATACAAATAAGTTTATAGACTTGGGGACAGAAATTTTAATGTATTAAGAAGTGAGGGGTTGGGGTTGTGGCTCAGTGGTAGAGCACTTGCCTCACAATGTGAGGCACTGGGTTCGATTCTCAGCACCACATATAAATAAAATAAATAAAGGTCCATCAACAACTAAAAAAATAAAAAATAAAAAAAATAAAGAAGGGAGTACATGGAGGGGCTGGGATGGTGGCTCAATGGCAGAGCGTTTGCCTAGCATGTGAGAGGCACTGGGTTCAATTCTTAGCACTACATATAAAAACATAAAAAATAAAGGTATTTAAAAAAAAAAGGGGGAGTGAGTACATGTAAATACTGATCTATACAAAGAGGCACCCATGGATATACAGAGAATACACACACTGGCTTCAAAAGCTCAAATGTATAGATTTTACCTAAAGGTCTCTCAATTCTGAAAGCTCTACAAGTCACCCTCATTTAGTCCATTCTTATCTTGTATTCTTTTTACCTGATTATCTGAGAAGTCTAGTTCTCAAGGAAAAAAAAATCTCTCAAGACAATCTCCCAAAACTCTAAATTTAGACTTAGTAACAATAAAAGTTAATACTGGAGTCGGGTGCAGTGACGCAAACCTGTAATCCCAGCAGCTCAGGAGGCTGAGGCAGGAGGATCATGAGTTCAAAGCCAGCTTCAGCAAAGATGAGGCGCTAAGCAACTCAGTGAGACCCTGCCTCTAAATAAAATACAAAATAGGGCTGGAGGTGTGGTTCAGTGACCTCAATACCAAAAAAAAAAAAAAAAAAAAAAAGTTAATACTGGGGCTGGATTTGTTCAGGAGTAGAGCGCTTTGCATAGCACATGTGAGGCACTAGGTTCAATACTCAGCACCACATAAAAATAAAGGTATTGTGTCCACCTACAACTAAAAATACTTTTGAAAAAAAGTGAATTACTCAACTAGCTTTTAAGTGCCCAGTACTATTCTAAGTGCTTTACATATATTGGCTCATTTAATCTTTAGAATAATATGATATAGATATTATAATCCATTTTTCCATGTTAAAACTGAGGCACAGGCCAGGCATGGTAGAGCACGCCTCTAATCCCAACAGCTTGGGAAGCTGAGGCAGGAGGGTTGCAAGTTCAAAGCCAGCTTCAGCAACAGTGAAGTGCTATGCAACTCAGTGAGAACCTGTCTCTAAATAAAATATAAAATAGGGCTGGGGATGTGGCTCAGTGGTCAAGAGCCCCTGAGTTCAATCCCCAGTACCAAAAAAAACAAAAACAAAAAACTGAGGCACAGAGAAATTAAATAACTTGTCCAAGATCACATCCGCTAATAAATGACAGAGCTACTCCTCCTGCTCAGTTGCCAACTCTGAGCCCCCTAGATGTTACAGGTCTTCAAAGAGATAAGCCAAGCATTTGGGTGACAAGGTAATTACACTGGACCTGTTTCAGTCTGAAGGGGACAGGAATCTGGAATAGTTGTCAGAGGAGTTTGCCCTCCCTGCTTTCTGTGCCTCCATCAGCACCACTAGCCAGGGATTTGTGATTTTATTAACATGGGGCATAAAAATCACCTCAGACCTAGGTGACCCTTTTTAGGCAAAAGTAAGTATAACAATGGACTTTGATAACTGATATCACCAGACACTATATCAATAAGTAGTAAACCTGAGAGAAGACTGGAAATGACCTCTAAGATGTAGTAAATGCATCCTTAGAGTACATACAATACAGAGGTATGAATGGAATAGGCTTGGCCCCAAATAAAACAATTTATTTCTCATCTCTGCTCTGTTAGGGTTAGAGATCCTTAACCCCAGAATGAAATATTTTTATCAGAGAACCTTTAATCTGAATCTGAACTTAACAACTACTGGGTTATTTTGGTTCATGATAATGAAGGAGCTGACAAAAAAGGAGTTATTACACTGGAGAGGTAATTGACCACAGGAGTTTATACTGGAGTTAATACTGGAGTGGGGTGCAGTGACACACCTTTTCCACACCTAGTGAAAGCAGGCAACTGCAGACCAAGGCCAAGGCATGATAAGGAAAAGGCAAACATATTCAGACTCCTCAGGAATAACGATCTCAGGCAAGCACCTTGATCAGTTCAAGTCTAATAAAGACTAGGGAAATCTAGAATGGCTGATGGTAGAAAGAGACAGTGAGTATCAAAGTGGTCTTGAAATAAGCTGCTGCAGCAGAGACTACAGTTTGTTCCACTAACCTTCTTAAGATACTACTGCCACATGCTGTCTACACTTGGTGATGAGAGGACTCCATGTGGAGCACAACCTATGTAAGGAACAAACTATCGCAGTCTTTCTTATCCTGCAACACCATTGCCACTGATTTTCACTGTAGCTATGAGACAGCATCTCTTATGCTACCAACATCCCACCTTTGCTCATGCTGCTTTCTGTAGATGACATATCTTTTCCATTCCTTTTTATACCTGAAAGTTTATCTGTCTTATAAAATATAGCAAAGACTTTAAAAACACCTAAGATTCTATTCTTTGAGGGTTGACAATCAGGCACCTTATACACTAAACAGCTAAGAAGGTTAAGTGATACACTTTTCTGAAAGTAATTTGGTAACATGTGACTTCACAAGGTTTCAAAGATTGACATCTCCTACCCAGTAACTTTCCTTGTAATGATCTATAAAAGCAGAATGGCAGAAACCCATAGGAGGTCTAGGCAGGAGGGTTTTGTTGTTTGTTTGAGGGTTTTGTTGTTTGTTTAAGTTGTAGTTGAACACAATACCTTTGTTTTGTTTATTTATTTTTATGTAGTGCTGAGGATCGAACCCAGGGCCTCGCATATGCTAGGCGAGTGCTCTACCACTGAACCACAACCCCAGCCCCTAGGCAGGAGGATTTTGCAGAATTAGTAACAGTTATGGAAATAAACAAATCTAAATACCAAAAATTAAGACAACAAAATAAATTAACTCCCCTTTCAAAGAGTTAAAGAGCAAATCTCTTTTTTTTTTTAATTTATTATTTATTTATTTTTTAGTTATTGGCAGACACAACATCTTTGTATGTGGTGCTGAGGATCGAACCCGGGCCGCACGCATGCCAGGCGAGCGCGCTACCGCTTGAGCCACATCCCCAGCCCCAAGAGCAAATCTCTTTAACTAAGGGAAGTTATATAGACTCCTTCATCTGTACCCCTCAAATGTGAGACCACAGACTCCTCATCTGTGCCCCTCAAATTAGACAATGTCTGAAACATAGAAGGAACTAAATTGAAAACTGATATATTGGGGTGGGGTGTGGCTCAATGGCAGAGCACTTGCCTAGCAGGTAACAAATAAAATAAAGGTATTTTGTCCATCAACAATGGAAGGAAGGAGGGAAGGAGGGGAGGAAAGGTGGGAGGGAGGGAGGAAAAAAGGAGGGAGGGAGAAAGGAGATATATTATCATAAAAAGTATTTTGGGTGGAGGTGGGGGTGTAGCTCAGTGGTAGGGCTCTTGCCTAGAATGCACAAAGCCCTGGGTTCAATCCCCAGCACAGCAAACATGTATGTGTGTATTTTTTAAGACTTTTTTTTTTTCATTTGTTCTGTTTAAATATAAGCGACAGTAAAGTATACTTTGAAATATCACACATATGTGGAGTATAACTTAGGATCCCCTTCTTTGCATATTTTTTAAAGCAGAGTTTTCAATGATGAAGAAGTGATTATGATATGCAAAACTAAATACAAAATACAGAAGAAAAAAATACTGAAGGATTATAAACAACCAGGTGTTGCAGCGCATGCCTATAGTAATCCCAGATAGTAGGCTGAACTGAGGGAAGAGGATTCCAGGTTCAAGGAAGACTCTGCCTCAAAATAAAAACAAAAAGGCTGGGGATGTATTCAGTGGTCGAGAGTTTGCCCAGCATGCATGAGGCCCTGGGTTTAATCCCCAGTATTGAACATTTTTTTTTAAAGTATTACCAATATATGTCCAAATGTTAATAGTATGATCTTAGATCAAAGTACTAATTTATAATCAAAGCTCATGATAGGGCTGGGGATACAACTCAAGTAAAAGAGTGCTTGCCTTGCATGCACAAGGCCATGGGTTCAATCCCCAGCACCACAAAACAAACAAACAAAAAAGCTTATGATAAACAGGTTTCAGAATCATATATAGTTATTTACTGTTTATATCTTTTGGGGGAAGAAGATTCATAACTCTCATCAAATTCCAAAAGGGAACTATGGCCATTAAGTGTAATTATATAATAAAATTAAGATTACTGGGCTGGAGATGTGACTCAAGTGGTAGCGCGCTCGCCTGGCATGCATGCGGCCCAGGTTCAATCCTCAGCACCACATACAAAGATGCTGTGTGCGCCGAAAACTAAAAAATAAATATTGGAAGTCTCTTTCTCTCTCTCTCTCTCAAAAAAAAAAAAAAAAAATTAAGATTACTTTTTCCCTGCTTCTTTGTTTTTCTGTTTTCAAACTTTCCACAACCCACATCAGTAAGACAATTGTTGGAAGAGAGGAAGAACTTAAAGTATCCATAATTCACAAAAAAAAAAATGACAAATCTCTAACAAAAAAGTTTAAAAACCCTAATTCTAAGACATTTCCTTAAAACATTCCTCACCTAGGAACATTATAGTTTCATGTTGTCTTAAAGAACCAACTTTGACCCACATTAGAAGATCAAGATTTCATACTAGGTTCAGTCAACCAAAAAGAAGGGATATGGGTAGGAAACCAACAATGTTAGTATCACTCTACAAAAGAATCTCAGTAAAAGGACTTGATGTTTAAGGTAAAAAGTGAGCTTAAAATTCTAGGGATGTTGGGCCACCCCTGATAAAAATATGGACTAAACTACATACTTTAAAGATGGAGCTGGTAAGGTTGGGGCTGTAGCTCAGTGGCAGAGTGCTTGCCTAGCACGTGCGAAGCATTGGGTTCAATCCTCAGCACCATATAAAAATAAACAAATAAAGGCATTCTGTCCATTTGCAACTACAAAAAAATTTTTTTTTTTAATTGAGCTGGTATAGAAATCTCAGGTCCTAATTAGTGGTAGGCTACATCTCTCATTCCAACTTTCCCTATACTACAATTCTCACTTGTGACTATATGTTATAAAAGCTGATGAATAATAATTTTGATTTTAAAAATGTAAATTTAAATTTATGGCTGGGGATATAGCTCAGGTGGTAGAGTGCTTGCCTCGCACACACAAGGCCCTGGGTTCCCAGCACCACAAAAAAAAAAAAAAAAAAAGTAACTTTAAACTCTTCAGAAATTTTTCTTTTAATAATCTATTTGAACAAACATTTAAGCATTACTATAGTTCTATTAACTAGTGAGTCAGGTAATACGCACTGTATTAAGACTAACCAATATACACTACACTGTCTTCAACACCTTATTGTCACTAGATTACAGTAATCCAATTCTATTACCCCTCAACTATGATTCTCATGAATTCCTCTGTTCATTGCAGACGTCAGTTAAAATGACATTTTCTCCCTAGACCCGCTATCGATACTTTTTTTGGCTGGGGGTATTTGGGGCACTACAGAGAACTGAACCCAGGGACACTCTCACCACTGAACTAGATTCCCAGCCCTTTTAATTTTTAAATTTTAATCTTTAAATTTTAAATTGCTGAGGCTGACCTCGAACTTACAATCCTCCTGCCTCATCATCCTGCCTTGCTGGGATTACAGATGAGTTGCTGGGATTACAGTCATGTACCACCATGCCCACACATTCAGTGGCAAAGTGCTTGCCTAGCATATGTGAGGCCCCTAGTTCTAGTCCCAGCACTTCAACAAAATAAATAAATAATACTTTTTAAGAGTACAGACCACTTTGAGAGTCTGATGATAGGTAAAAAAAGATCTTTCTCAGTCAAAAGTGTTATTTTTATTGGTAAAAAAATACTTTTTAAAGGTACAGATGACTTTGACAGCCTAATGATAGGAAAACCTTTCTCAGTTAAAAGTATAATTATTATTGGTAGTTGCTACTGAGGCCACAGACCCTATGATGCTTAAGGTACGCTGTGTTCTTAGCAATTTAAGGATATTCAATTTTTTTGGGGGGTGGGGTACTGGGGTTTGAACCTAGGAGCACTTAACCACTGAGCTACATTCCCAGCCCTTTTTTTTTTTTTTTTTTTAAGATAAGGTTCTCACTAAGATGCTTAGGGTCTCACTAAATTGCTAAGGCTTTGAACTTGCAATCCTCCTGCATCAGATTCCCAAGGTGCTAAAATTATAGGCATTTACCACCATGCCCAGCCCATTCAACATTCTTGTGAGAAAAAGATTCATTCCCTCCTCTGTGCTCACTCTACAAAGTGGGAACCAACACTAACAGTAAAGCATTAGCACTTTCCATCCTCCTGGCCAGAGTAACTGGTTTAGAAATGGGCAAGCTCAAGCCAAGGCAGGAGTACAACGAGATGAAATAGTTTTTTATTTTCACTCCAGCAGCCACTGGACTTAAACCTGATGACATGAGGCTGAAGCCAACAGATTTCTTGGTCCATTAAGGCCCAAAGCAACATCCTAAAGCAGAAAAAAGAAAAAAAATCTTCATGATGCTTCTATTTAAACAGTGAATTCAACCATATCAAAGTTCCTCCTTGAGATCTTTTCAGTAACAAACCAATAAATTCCCTTTTCTTCCTTCTACCACTGTGGGATAGGTTTTCTACTACTTTCGAAACAGTTCTTAAAATAGTGCCCATTATCCATACAACAAGATTAAGGGCTGGGGTTGTGGCTCAGTGGTAGAGTGCTCGCCTAGCATGCATGAGGCACTGGGTTCAATCCTCAGTACCACATAAAAATAAAATAATGATACTGTGCCCACCAAAAACTAAAATATATTTAAAAAAATAAAAGAAGAAGAAAAGAATTTTTGGGCTGGGGATGTAGCTCAATGCCAGAGTGCTTGCCTAGTACCTAAAGACCTGGGTTCAATCCCCAGGACTGGGGGTAAAAAACTGGAATAGAGGCCATATCTATATACAGAATCCATACAGAGAGATTAACATAAAATTAACTATGCTGAATAGGCTGGCAATAATTAGAGCCTACTAGTCAGAAAAAAAGCTTTCAACCATACAAGCAAAAAAAAATAAATTTTCACATGCTGTTTTATTTAAGTTTTGCAAATTATCAAACTATTTGATGAAATATTCCCAAAAACCAGTCAAAGAAATGCTTTGAAGCTACCAGGACAAGGCAATTGTCTCTGAAATGCAATTTTCCAGATGTCAAACATAATCAGTGCTTCCACATTCTTGCTCAAAACAACCAAGCCCAGATAAAATCTCACCTCTCCTGGGAAGTGTGCTCTCATCCTCAATGCCACTCTTCCTTCTCAACTACCTTAAAGTGGGCAACCGCAGTAATTAATTGATCATTTTTTATTGTAACAAGTTATCTTTCCAAATAATAATAATAATAATAATAATAATAATAGAATTGCATGTAGGGTATGCATACACAAACACAGTCATAAACAAAGTCTAAAAAAAAAATGGGGGGAGGATTAGAAAACATCACACATGGGCTGGGGATGTGGCTCAAAAGGTAGCACGCTCGCCTGGCATGCGTGCGGCCTGGGTTTGATCCTCAGCACCACATACAAACAAAGATGTTGTGTCCACCAAAAAACTAAAAAATATTTAAAAAATTAAAAAGAAAAAAGAAAACATCACACATACACAAGTACACAAGTACTTAAAATGAGCAACCGCAGCAATTAATTGATCATTTTTTATTGTAACTAGTTATCTTTCCACATAATGAAATGTACTTATTGAGGCAAAATAGCCAAGATATTTTTTTTTTTAGAGAGAGAATTTTTAATATTTATTTTTTTTAGTTCTCGGCGGACACAACATCTTTGTTGGTATGTGGTGCTGAGGATCGAACCCGGGCCGCACGCATGCCAGGCGAGCGCGCTACGGCTTGAACCACATCCCCAGCCCAAAATAGCCAAGATTTTACTCAGGATAGAACTAGAAGGAAGCCTTCTGAAGTAGAGAAGGGCAACTAAACAGAGATTTACTGAATTTTATCTTCCTTTGCAGAGAAAACTGTTTTCTCTGTATGTTTAACACTGCTACCACTATGCACAGCACACTCCCAGAGGCGCAATGATTTCTGTTTAAAGCTCCAATTCAAATGTGGAATAAAATACTCTTTTCTATGTCTGCCATTGCATGTTTAAAAGAAAAAAGCAAACGCAATGCTAAAAGAGAACATTACTAAACAGTGAAGGAAAGTTGTACAATAGAAGGGAAATAAAATACAACTTGCAGTCACTTTTACATGACCAGGTTTCTGAATTCATCATAATGACTTTCTAAATATCAATACTCCCTTTACTCCAGCTCACAAGTATTAAGAGACATCTATTCCTTCTTAGTTTAAAAACAAAACAAAACAAAAAAAAAGTGTGTCATTGCCTGGCATGATGGCACAGACTTGTAATCCAGAAGGCAGGAAGATCACAAATTCAAGGCCAGCCCCAGCAACTTAGGCACACTGCCTCAAAATAAAAATTAAAATTAAAAAAATCTGGGGATGTAGCTCAAAAACAAAGTACCCCGGGTTCAATCCCCAGTGGGGGGAGTTATCTCTTCAAGGTCAGTGACCACATTACATAATAATGACACCACAAACTAAAACAAAATCAAGTAGGAAGAAAAGACTAGGGGAAAAAAATAAGTATGGTGAAATATCAATGATGTTTGCCACTGAGTAAAAGATTTGGATGATTTTTCTCCTTTTTTACCCTCCCTACACTTCTAATCATGCAGGAGTAATATTTTGACCTAGAAGTTTTTTCATTTTTAGGTAATAAAGTCTTGACTTTAATGGATTCTATCTTACTTTTATTAAGCCTGCTTTCAAAAAAAATGAGACAAAACCCTGAGTCTTATAAGGAAAAATATCTACAAATGTGACAAAAAACATAATAAACATGAGGCCGGGCACAGTGGTGCATGTCTGTAATCCCAAAGGCTCGGAAGGATGAGACAAGAGGATCCCGAGTTCAAAGCCAGCCTCAGCAAAAGCGAGGTGCTAAGCAACTCGGAGAGATCCTATCTCTAAATAAAATACAAAATAGGGCTGAGGATGTGGTCAGTGGTCGAGTCCCCCTGAATTCAAGAGCCAAAATAATAATAATAATAATAATTAATAATAATAATAATAATAATAATAATAATTAATAATAATAATAATAATAGAAATGCATGTAGGGTATGCATACACAAACATAGTCATAAACAAAGTCTAAAGAAAAATGGAGGAGGATTAGAAAACATATCACACATAGACAAAGCTGTAACAAATCAATGAGAAAAACACCAACAATTCAAAGAACTGGCAAAGGATACAGAAACAATTCAGAGAAACAGAAACAGAAGTGGCCAATTAACATGTAAAAAAGACGCTAAACCACAGCCATATAAACATAAATATGAAATCAAAATAAAAACAGATTTTTTTCATCTAGTGACTTACCATAGGTACAAAGGGCTATCCTCCAATGATGTAAAATCTTACATCCCTTTTGAGCACAATTGGGCACTCTTCAGCCTTAACTGGACAACCTTTCACCCATCAAGTTCAACACAAAAATTAATTATGATACTGCTACAAGTACGTAAAAAAATATGTAAATAATATTTCCTGAAGCCATATTTGTAACATTATAAATCTGGACATGATCTGAATTCCCCTAAGGAACTAGTAAATCAGACTGCTGAATAACCAAATAACAAAAGAATATGCCTCCATCAAAAAGAGGACCAGAGCCAGAGCTGGGTGTGATGGCACAGGCCTATAATTCCAGCAACTCAGGAGGCTCAGGAAGGAGGATCTCAAATTCAAGGCTAACCTCAGCAATGTGGCAAGGCCCTAAGCAACTTAGCTCCCCTGTCTGGAAAAGGATTTTTAAAAAGCTGGGTGGGGGAATTAAGGCTCAGTGATAAAGCAACCCTGGGTTCAATACCTGGTACCAAAAAAAAAAAAAAAAAAAAAAGAAAGAAAGAAAGAAAGAAAGAACAAAAGAAAGAAAGAACAAACGAACAAACGGTACTATATAAAAAATTAAAACTTCTGTGTATCAAAATCAACATCATGAAAAGACAACTAATGAAGTCATCTGATAAGGGATGTACAAATACATGAAGAACTCCTACAAGTCCACAACAAAACAAATAACCCAAATCAAAAATGGACAAAGAATTTGAATTGAAATTTCTCCAAAAATGATATACAAATGGCTAATAAGCATAGAAAAAGATGCTCAACATCACTAATCATTAGGGAAATGCAAATCGAAAACACAAGTTATCATTTCACACTGATTATAATGGCTGCTATCAAAATTACAAAATAAAACAATGTAGGTATGCAGGACTAATGGGAATATAAAATGATGCAGACAAATAGAAAGTAAAAATAGTATGGCAGTCCCTCAAAAAATTAAAAATGGAACTGAGCATGGTGTTGCACACCTATACTCCCAGCTACCTAGGAGGCTGAGGAAGATGGATCACAAGTACAAAGCCAGCCTCAGCAACTCAGTGAGGCCTCCAAAACACAGTAAGACCCTGTCTCAAAATCAAACATAAAAAGGGCTGGGAGGGCTGGGGATGTGGCTCAAGCGATAGCGCACTCGCCTGGCATGCCTGCGGCCCAGGTTCGATCCTCAGCACCACATACAAACAAAGATGTTGTGCCGCCGATAACTAAAAAAAAAATATATTAAAATTCTCTCTCTCTCTCTCTTTAAAAAAATAAAATAAAATAAAAAGGGCTGGGAATATGGCTCAGGGGTTAAATACCCACGGGCTCAATCCCTGTTACTAGAAATAATTCATTAATCAATCAATTAATTAATTAAAATGGATATATAATCCCATAACACCATTTCTGGTCATATATACAAAAGAAAACAATTCAAAGAAGGGTCTCAAAAATATATTTATACACCCATGGTCATAACAGCATTATATACAAAAGCCAAATTATGGAAGCAAACCAAGTGTCCATAAATGTCTGAAAGAATAAATGTAACATATACACACAATGGAATATTATTCAATCTTTAAAAAAAATCTGGCTGGACAAGGTAGTACAGATCTATAATACCAGCTACTTGGGAGGCTAAGGCAGGAGGATCACAAGTTCAAAAACAGCCTAAGCAATTTAGTGAGACCCTGCCTCAAAAATAAAAAATAAAATGGGCTAGGGAAGTAGCTCAGAGGTAGAACACCCCTGGATTCATTTCCCCCATAGTATGGGGTGGGGGATTCTGATACCTACTACAACACAGGTCCCCCCCCCCCCGTACCAGGGATTGAACCCAGGGGTGCCTAATCACTAACCACAACCCCATCCCTTTTTTGAGACAGTGTCTCCCTAAATTGCACAGAGTCTCACTAAATTGCTAAGACTAATTCTGAACTTGCAAATCTTCCTGCCTCACTTCTCAAATGGTTGGGATTAAATCTTGAAAACATTATGTTAAGTGTAATGAGTCAGTTGCAAAAAAACAAATACTGCATGTTTTCACTTTGATGAGGTCTTCAGAGTCAAACTCAGAAATGAAAAGTAGAATAGTGGTTATCAGGAGTTGAGGAAGAGAGAAAAAAGTTGTTTAATGGGTATAAAGTTTCCATTTGCAGATAAAAGTTAAGAGATCAGTTGTACAAGAATGGGAATATAGGGGGCTGGGGATGTGGCTCAAGCGGTAGCGCGCTCGCCTGGCATGCGTGCGGCCCGGGGTTCGATCCTCAGCACCACATACCAACAAAGATGTTGTGTCCGCCGAGAACTAAAAAATAAATATTAAAAATTCTCTCTCTCTCTCTCTCTCTCTCTCTCTCCTCTCTCACTCTCTCTAAAAAAAAAAAAAAAAAAGAATGGGAATATAATTGACACCTCGACATTTATAAAATGGTTAAACAGGTGTGGTGATGCACACCTGTAATCCCAATGACTCAGGAGATGGGTAGGAGGATGACGAGTTTGTCAAAGCCATCCTCAGCAACTTAGCATGGCCCTAAGCAACTTAGCAAGACCCTGTCTCAAAAGTAAAAAAAAAAAAGGGGGGGGGGGTGGCCTGGAGAAGTAGCTCAGTTGTTCAACACCCCTGGGTTCACCTGGGTTCAATCCCTTGTACCAGGAAAAAAAAAAAAAAGTTAAGACAGCAAATGTTATGTTATGATACACTGCCCATGATTCTAGAAAGAGTTATGTGGATAAAGAGAGAGAGAGTAAAAAGTTAATAAGATCTAGGTAGTGAGTATGTGAATACTCACTGTAAAAATCTTTCAAATTCACCATAGGGTTTTAAACATTTTTAAATGTTTTGAGAAACAAATCATAGTGCTCTACATACAGATATGCAAACATAATCGCATATTAACTGAAAAATGAAAGCTGCAGAACTGTATAGCTTAACTTCTTAAATTATTAAAGGAAGAGAGCACTATATTTATGTAAAGAAAATGTTTGAATATATACCTTAGGAACCATTAGCAGTATTTACAACTCTGAAAAGATGGAATTGTCTTTTTTTTTTTTTTTGGTAAAATATGTTTTTAGTTGTAGATGGACACAATACCTTTATTTTGTTTATTTGTTTATGTGGTGCTGAGGATCGAACCCAGTGCCTCACACATGCTAGGCAAGGGCTCTACCACTGAGCCTCAGCCCCAGCCCCTGGAATTGTCTTTATACTCTGAAGTATTTGGGTTATTTTAAGCCACAACATCCATTACTTTTATTGTAAACATACATTTATATAGCCCAATACATATTACCTCTCTCACCACCACAAAGCAAATATTTATTTACCTTATTGGCACCCACTTTTGGGGTTTTTGTTTGGTAGCAGGGATTGAACCCAAAGGTGCTTTACCATTGAGCTATTTCCCCAGCTCTTTTTATTTTTTATTTTGAGACACGGCTTCCCTAAATTGCTCAGGGCCTCCATGAATTGCTGAGGCTGGCTTTGAATGCATGACCCTTCTGCCTCAGCCTCCTGAACTGCTGGGATTACAGGTGTATGTCACCACCCACAGTTTATGGCCTTTTTTTTTTTTTTTTTAGTTGTAGGTGAACACAATACCTTTTTTTTTTATTTTTATTTTTATGTGGTGCTGAGGATTGAACCCAGCACCTCACACCTGTTAGGCAAGCGCTTTACCACTGAGTCACAAACCCAGCCCCAGTTTATGGCTTTTTTAATCTGAAAAAATCCCAATCCTTCTTTAATTTATATCAGAATACAGTATGAAGCATGCATATAATTTTCTTCCTCCAGATAATTAGGTTTCTCAAGGACTACCTACACTTAAACAGTGAATTCCTGCATATATTTGACCATTTGACTTTAAAACCTAGTCTAGTGAGCCTTTTCCACTCTCACATCAGTACCATGCTATGCTGCTTTATTTACTGTATCTCTGCAATACATTTTAATATCATGCACTACAAACTCTATCTCCCCATACTACTTTAAAAAAAAAAAAAGGTACTTAAGCCAGGTACGGTGGCACACCCATATCCCAGCAGTTCAGAAGGCTGAGGCAGGAGGATCGCAAGTTCAAAGCCAGCCTTAGCAACTTAGCGACACCCTAAGCAATTTAGCAAAACCCTTGCAAAATTTTTTAATTTAAAAAAGGGATAGTGACTGTTATAGTTTGGACTAAAGCTCCTGTCAATGCAGAGGTGAGGCGATTAGATTATGAGAGCTCCTGGGGCCATCCTAACTAGATAGTTAGGCAAGTGGGGCTTGACTGGGGGAGGTGGGTCACTGTAGGCATGCCCTGGAAGTGTACATCATCCTGGGGGCCCCTTCCCCTTTCACTTGATTTCTGCTTCCTGAGCCCACCATGAGCTGAGGAACTTTTCTCTTCTGGCCCTTCCCCTATGATGTGTTGCCTCAGTTTATTCCTAGAGCAATGGAGTCGGCCATCTAAGGACTGAAAACTCTGAAATCATGAGCACCAAATAAACTTTTCCTCCTCTAAGTTGTTCTCATCAGATATTTTGGCCACAACATTATCTAAAATGAAAACAGGAAGATCACAATTCCAGGCCAATCTGGGCAACTTAGTAAAACTCTATTTCAAAAGTTTAAAAGGGGGCTGGAGAGATGACTCATTGGTAAGAGCATTTCCCTAGCATGCTGGAAGCCATAGTTTCAATCCCAGCACTTGAGGAAGAGGCGGGGACCTCAAAAATTTAAAAGGGACAGTGCATTGATAAAGTACTTGTCGAACATGTGTAAGGCCCTGAGTTTGATTCCCAGTACTTAGGGTAAAAAAAGAATAAAAGGAAAAGGAAAGAAAATTACAGGTCAGGCATGGTGGTGTACACCTGTAATCACAACAACTCAGGAGGCTGAAGCAGGAGGATTCCAAGTTCAAGCCCAGCCTGGGCAACTTAGCAAAACCCTGCCTCAAAATAAAATAAAAAGGGCAAGGAATGCAGCTCAGGGTAGAATGTCCCT
The DNA here is from genome assembly GCF_964194105.1 of Spermophilus citellus. Classification (NCBI taxonomy): domain Eukaryota; kingdom Metazoa; phylum Chordata; class Mammalia; order Rodentia; family Sciuridae; genus Spermophilus; species Spermophilus citellus. The sequence continues at coordinate 96,605,108 of NC_138193.1, read as the reverse complement.
GGGTTCAATCCCCAACACCACAAAAACAAATAACAGAAAAATTTATTATGTGAAAAGTATGAAGCACTATAACCAAATGAGATTTTTTTTCCAGGAATGCAAAGGCTAACACTAATTGAGTTGAAAATTGATGTCACCCAACATATTGGCAGTCGATATAAGTCAAATGATTCCATCAATTCATAAAAAGCATTGGAAAAAATCCATCACAACTCAAAAGTTTAAAAACACGTGGCAGGGCTAGGGTTGTGGCTCAGTGACAGAGTGCTTGCCTCGTATATGTGAGGCACTAGGTTCAATCCTCAGCACCACATAGAAATAAATAAATTAACAAACAAATAAATAAAAGAAATAGAGGTGTTATGTCCATCTACAACTAAAAATAATTAAAACAAAACACATAATAAACTAAAAGGAATTTCCTCAACCAGATTATAGGTGTTTACAAAAAACCTACAAAAGTCAGAATATTAATTATGAAGAACTATTCCCTAAAATCAGAAAGAAAATATTCATAAATCACATATGCAACTAAGGACTTCCATCTAGAATACATGAAGAATTAAAACACAACAGCAAAGCCAGGCATGGTGGCACATGCCCATAATCCCAGCTCAGGGGCTGAGGCAGGAAGATCGCGAGTTCAAAGCCAGCCTCAGCAAAAGCGAGGTGCTAAGCAACTCAGTGAGACCCTGTCTCTAAATAAAATACAAGGACGGGGGTTTTGGCTCAGTGGTAGAGCACTTACCTAGCATGAGAGGCACTGGGTTCGATCCCCGGCACCACATAAAAATGAAAACAAATACAGTGAAGGTATCATGTCCATCTACAACTAAAATAAATAAATAAGTAAGTAAGTAAGTAAAATATAAAATAGGGCTGAGGATGTGGCTCAGTGGCCAAGTGGCCCTGAGTTCAATCCCTGGTATCCCCCCCTCAAAAAAGCAAACTATACAATAGCAAGAAAATAAATCCAAGGATGAGGGATATAATCCACTGATAGGGTGCTTGCCTACTAGCACTTGCCTGAGGTATTGGGTTCAACCACAAGACCAAAAAAAGAAAAATTAATACAGCACAAATGAATTTCACATATATTGGTAGTGGGAATGCAAAATTACATAACTACTCTGAAAAAGTTATTTTCTTTCAGTACTTGGAACACAGCATTCCAAGCCCTTCTGGATTTCAGAGTTTGTGTTGAAAAATCAGAAGTAATTCTGATTGGCTTCCCACTAAATGTGACCTGATTTTTTTTTTTTCTTGAGGCTTTTAAATGTCTATTCTTGGGCTGTGGTTGTGGCTCAGTGGTAGAGCACTCGCCTAGCATGCCATGAGGCACTGGGTTCGATCCTCAGCACCACATAAAAATAAAATGAAGATATTGTGCCCACCTAAAACTAAAATAAATAGATATTTTTAAAATGTTTTAAAAAAAATAAATTTCTATTCTTGTTTTACATATTAGGCAATTTTAATATGTCATGGAGAGGTTCTTTTGGATTCTGTCTATTTGGAGTTTTCAATGCTTCCTGTATTTGGAAACTCTTCCATTATTATTTCCCTGAAGAGGTTACCCATGCCATTAGCCCACATTTCAACCCTCGTTGATTCCACTAGTTCTTAAATTTTATCTCTTAATATTGTCCCAGGGTTCTTGCATATTCTGGTCATGGTTACTTTTTTTTTTTTTAAATAGTGTCTGACTGTTTAAGGTCAAGCCACTTTGTCTTCCAGCTCTGAGATTCTGTCTTCTGTATAGATTTTTTAACTAAACATTTTATTTACCTTTCATTTCCAAAATTTCTGTTTGGTTCTTCTACAATATTGCTATCTCCTTGTTGAATCTGTCATTCATATCTTGTAATAAATTCCTAATTCTTTGAGGCTTTTCCCTGAAAATTTTTCAATTTATCATGGAAGGTTTTTATTTCTACTATGATTTTGAAGGATAACTGCTGCATATATCAAATTGGTTCTAACTCTCAAATTAAAAAACATAGGCAGCACATAGAATAGATTGGAAAACAAGTCCGAACTATAGGTTGTTTACAAGAGACTCATAGGCAAAGATAGCAAAAGGCTGAAAGTGAAAGGATAAAAATTGATATACCATGCAAAGAGAGCCTGAAAACAAGCAGGAGTATCTGACAAAGTAGACTTCAACTCAAAATTAATCAGAAAAGACAAAAAAAGGCCACTTTGTACTGGTTAAAGAAAAAATCCTACAAAAAGATATAACAATAACAAATATTTATGACTCAAACATGAGTATACTTTAAAAAAAAAAAAAGAAACTACTCAAAAACTCACATAGCCCCCAATACAATAATACTGGGTGATTTCAACTTGCCTCTCACCAATAGATAAATCATGTAGACATCAACTCGGTAAAGACTCTGCAGACCTAAAAAATATGATGAAGCAAATGAACTTAAAACATATCTATAGAATATTTCATGCAAACAGCCAAATTTACATTCTTCTTGGCTGCTCATGGAACCTTTTCCAAAACAGACCAAAATTTAGGCCACGATACAAGTCTCAGCAAATTTTTAAAAAAGAAAGAATTATATAATTCCTTGCGTCTTATCTGATCAAAAGAGAATGAAATTAGGAATTAAAAAAATTAGAAACCAACAGCAAAATAAACTACAGAAATTATACAAACACATGAATTGAATAAAATATGTCTGAATGATGAATGGGTGATAGAAGAAATCAAGGGGAGGGATTTAAAAATTTTTAGTAACAAGCCAAAATAGTGATGTAACACACTGGAACCTCTGGAACATTATGATGGTGGTTCTAAAAGGAAAGTATAGTTGGCCTACATAAGAAAATAATATCCCCAATAAACTATATAATGATGCATCTAATGGCCCTTGAAAAATACCAATTCCAAAAAAAATTCCAAAACCAGTAAAGGAAATCGTTAATATAATAGCTGAAATCTATGAAATAGAGAATAAAAAACTACAAAGGATCAATGAAATAAAGTGTTGGTTCTTTGAAAAGATAAACAAGTCCTTAGCCAAACTAACCAAAAGAAAAAGAAAGAAGACCCACATTAATAATTAATACAATTAGAGATAAAGAAAAATCACCACAAACATCTCAGAAATCCACAAGACTTTGATCCAGAGGATCATTCAGGCTATTTTGAAAACTTATACTCCAATAAATTGGAAAGCCTAGAAGAAATGGATGTTTCTAGACACATATGACCTGCCAAAATTGAATCAAGAAGACACAGAAAACCTAAACAGACCAATAACAAGCAATGAAATAGAAGTGCTAATAAACTCTTCCAACAAGGAAAAAGCAAATGTATTCTCAGCAGAATCCTACCACATCCTTAAAGAAGAGCCAATACCAGTGCTCCTCAAATTATTCCATGAAATTGAAAGGGATAGAACACTTCCAAACTCATTTTATAAAGCCAGTATCACCCTGATACCAAAACCAGAGGACACATCAAGGAAAGAAAACTACAGATGAATATCCCTGATAAATCAAAGGGAGGGATTTAAAAATTTAAAAATTTTTAGCAAAAATCCTTAGAAAGATATTAACAAATCATATTCAACAACGTATTAAGAAGACTGCACATCATGACCAGTTGGTCTCATTCAAGGTTGCAAGGATTCTTTAACATACACAAATCAATAAATGTTAATTCACACAAATAGAATTAAGGACAAAAATCACACAGTCATCTCAAAAGATGTAGAGAAAGCCTTCAACAAAAATCAGCACCCGGGCTGGGGTTGTGGCTCAGCAGTAGAGCACTCACCTAGCACATGTGAGGCCCTGGGTTCAATCCTCAGCACCACATAAAAATAAATAAATAGGGCTGGGGTTGTGGCTCAGTGGCAGAGCACTGCCCTAGCACATGTGAGGCACTGCGTTTGATTCTTAGCACCACATATAAATAAATTCTAAAAAAAAAAAAAGGGGGGCCCATCAATCAATAAATAAATAAAGGTATTGTGTCCAACTACAACTAAAAAATAAATATTTTTTAGGGGCTGGAGTTGTGGCTCAGTGGTAGAGCACTCGCCTAGCACGAGCGAGGCACTGGGTTCGATCCTCAGCACCACATAAAAATAAATAAATAAAATAAAGGTATTGTGTCCAACTACAACTAAAAAAAATAAAATAAATAAATAAATATTTTTTAAAAAATCAGCACCCATGCTGGGCGTGGTAGAACACACCTGTATTCCCAGCAACTTGGAAGGCTAAGGCAGGAGGATCACAAGTTCAACCAGCTTGGGCAACTTAGCAAGATTCTGTCTCAAAATAAAAAATAAAAAAGCACAGGGCTTGGGCTGAGGCTGTAGCTCAATGATAGAGTGCTTGCCCCGCACATGTGAGGCACTGGGTTCAACCCTCAGCGCCACATAAAAATAAATAGTGGTAGAGTGCCCCTTGGTTCAATCCCCAATACCAAAAATAAATAATTTTTTTTTTTTTTTAAATCTGCACCATGGGCTGGGACTGTGGCTCAGTAGCAGAGCGTTTGCCTCACATGTGAAGCACTGGGTTCAATCCTCAGCACCACATAAAAAATAAATAAATAAAAAATAAAGGAAGCCAGGTATGGTGGTGCATGCCTGTAATCCCTGCAGCTCGGGAGGCTGAGACGAGAGAGTTACGAGTTCAAAGCCAGGCTCAGCAATTGTGAGGTGCTAAGCAACTCCATGAGACCCTGTCTCTAAATAAAATACTAAATAGGGCCGGGGATGTGGCTCAGGGGCCAAGTGCCCCTGAGTTCAGTCCCCAGTACCAAAAAAAAAAAAAAAAAAAAGATAAATAGGTATTGTGTCCATCTACAATTAAAAGAATATTTTTTAAAAAATCAGCACCACTCATGACAGAAATGCCCAAGAAACTAGAGAGAAAGGGCTATATATCATGGCCAGGCATGGTGGTGTTTACCTGTAATCCCAGCATCTTGGGAGGCTGAGGCAGGAGGATCATGAGTTCAAAGCCAGCCTCAGCAAAAGCAAGGCATTAAGCAACTCAGTGAGACCCTATCTCTAAAGAAAATACAAAACAGGACTTGAGATGTGGATCAGTGGTTGAGTACTTCTGAGTTCAATCCCTAATTAAAAAAAAAAAAAATCTAACTGGAACTGGAAATGGGAAAGGAGAAATGGATTTCAAAATTTAATAAGGTTTTTAGAGGCAGATGACCTTAAAAACACAGAGGTTTTTACGTTTTTGGTAAGAAAGGAAAATAAAATACAGAAGGATGAACAAATTTTATTTATTTATTTATTTTAATATTTATTTTTTAGTTTTAGGTGGATACAATATCTTTTTTTTTTTTTTAAAGAGAGAGAGTGAGAGAGGAGAGAGAGAGAGAATTTTTTTTTAATATTTATTATTTTTTAGTTCTCGGCGGACACAACATCTTTGTTGGTATGTGGTGCTGAGGATCGAACCCGGGCCGCACGCATGCCAGGCGAGCGCGCTACCGCTTGAGCCACATCCCCAGCCCGATACAATATCTTTATTTTACATTTATGTGGTGCTGAGGATCAAACCCAGTGCCTCGTGCATGCTAGCAACACAACCCCAGCCCAGATGAACAAATTTTAAATTTGCTAAGATTGCTTTGAACATATGTTAATTTATTACCAAATCACAGAACATATTTAGTATATCTTAAATTTCAGTAATATTTACAAGAAAAAATAATCTCAGAGCTCAATCCCATTCACACACTGATTTACATTATAATGCTTACATATACACCAATAATATGCTAGGTATACACCTTATTCTTATATAGTTATAAAAATAAAACAAATTTATAAATTAAACCCAAATATAAAACAAATTTCAACTTTAAGTAAAAATTAAAATAATGCTACTTTTGCTGTTAACTATATCACCATGGTCTTTCCTCTCACACCTCCCACAACATTCCCCATCCTGGGGAAATGAAACCAGGGACACAGACACCAGTCCTTTTTAAATTTTGAGACAGGCTCTCACTAAGTTGCCAAGGATGGCCTGGTACTTGCAATTCTCCTGCATCAGCCTCCTAAGTATCATGGATTACAGGATGTGCCAACATACCCAGCATCACCATGGTCTTGGCTGCTACAACACAAGACCTTTTGAGATGTCTTGAATATGCAAAACATGTTTTCTTATCTAAGCTATGGTGAAAACTTCATTACATACCATGATAATAGCTATGAACCTCCCTTTGTGAAAATACTCCAATTAATACGGACAGCAAAATGACACCAAAATCGCATGTCAAGTAACAAATATACTCAACTTTTAAGACTAACATTAAAACACAAAACTAAAAAATTTTCATTTAAAACCTCAAGTAATCCCATAAATTCCTGGTAAGAGATTCATGGGAAATTTAGTTTGAGAAACAATTTCATTAAACCTTTGTCACGTTGCCACCTGTCTGCTAGAAAATAGACCTGGAAAATATACACAAAGCAATCCAATAGTAAATAAAAGACTGAAAAAGTTTTCCTTCTTACCTCCCACATCTATTCTCCAAGTACAATTTTTTTTTGGGGGGGGAGGGTGGTACCAGGGACTGAACTCAGGGGCATTCAACCACTGAGCCACATCCCCAGCCCTATTTTGTATTTATTTAGAGATAGGGTCTCATGGAGTTGCTTAGCACCTTGCTGTTGTTGAGGCTGGCTTTGAACTTATGATCCTCCTGCCTCAGCCTCCTGGGCTGCTGGGATTACAGGTGTGTGCCACCATGCCCAGGCTCCAAGTACAATTTTATATCACAAACTCATAACAGTTTTTTCTCCTAGCAAAAAATGTCCTTAATTTTTGTCAAAAATAAATATATCGCTATTTAATGGTGTTTTCACAAATGGTATCATGATTTCCAAAGGCAGTATGGTATACAATCCCAAGACATAGTATTTAAACAGAAGACAGCTGTACAACACACTGCCCTGATGGTTCTACCAGCTGAACCTAAAGACCAGAGATATATACATGGTAATGGATGTATGAAATGAACAGTGTTGCAGAAATTCAGAAAAAAAAGAACATCCAACATGAGCTAGAGTAAATGGGGAAAAGAGTTTTGTTTTTCCTTTAAGAATGGTAGGATTTAGGCTGGGGTTGTGGCTCAGCAGTAGAGCCCCTCAGACGTACGAGACCTTGGGTTCAATATACACCAACTACAACTAAAAAATAAATATTAAAAAAAAAAAAAGAATGGCAGGATTTGGAGCTAGGGCTGTAGTTCAGTGGTGGAGTGTGGGAGGCACTGGTTTGATCCTCATCTCCACATAAAAATAAAGACATAAAAAGATACTGTATCCATCTACAATTAAAAAAGAAAGAAAGAATGGTAGGATTTGAGCCAGGCACAGTGGCCCATGTCTATAATCCCAGCAGCTTGGGAGGCTGAGGCAGGAGGATCCTGAGTTCAAAGCCAGCCTCAGCAAAGTAGAAAGGGCCTAAGGAATTCAGTGAGAACCTGTCTCTAAATAAAATACAAAAAAGAGCTGGGGATGTAGCTCAATGATTAAGCACCCCTAGATTCACTCTCCCCAATACAAAAAAATATATCCAAACGTACGTCTCCTTTAAAAAAAAAAAAAAAAAGGTAGAATCTTATTGTGTTAAAGAGCACTGAAGAACCTCTTGTATATGCAAAAACATCAAGAGACTGGCAGAACATAAAAGGCTGGGTACAGTGGAACACTCCTGTAATCCTAGAGAATCAGAAGGCTGAAGCAGGAGGATTGAGGTGCAAGGCGAGCTTCACCAATTTAGCAAGACCCTGTCTCAAAATAAAAAAGGGCTAGGAATGTAGCTCAGTGGTAGAACACCCCTGGGTTCAATCCCAGTATTGGAGAGAAAAAAATCTGTTGGACAACTCTGAGTAAATAAAGGTAAAGCAGTTTAAAAAAATGAGAAAAATTTGAGGCTGGGATTTATAGCTCAGTGGTACAGTGCTTGCCTCACATGTGTGAGGCACAGGGTTCAATCCTCAGCACCACATAAATAAATAAAATAAAGGTATTGTGTCTATCCACAACTAAAACTTTTTAAAAAAACTCAAAAATGAGAAAAATTTGAAGAGCAGGAAAAGTAATATATACTCCCTCACACTATACAGCAATCTGTTTAAAACACAGATATGATATTATCTCCTCCATAAAACCATTACTCCTAGAATAAAAACACTAGTCAGCTCAACTTTCCACAACCCTCCACATTTTGGCCCTAACATACCTTTTCTGGCTTAATCTTCTACTACACTTCACAATCCTCAAAGGTAAATTCACTGTGCATTAAACACACCCTGCATTTCAGTGTACTTTCTTTTCAGCTCTTCCCTTTCTGGAAGGACCTTATCTATTATTCACCCATAAATGTTGGCATCTATCATCTTGAACACCTTCTCTAAGTCCAACCCTGCTCCCTTATCCCTTCTATCTATCTATCTATCTATCTATCTATCTATCTATTTATTTGTTTATTTATTTATTTTACTGTTGGTTCACTATTATGCAGCTTCAACAGAAAATATATCCACGACTTTAAGTCTTATTATCTAATCTTAGGTTCAAACAGCTCACAATTTCTATGTGTTGGGATGCTGGGTACAGATTAGCTGGTCCTCTGCTTAGAATCTCATTAGGTAGAAACAGAAGCACCAGCTAAGGCTGTGACCTCATCTGAGCCTTGGTTATTACTAGTTATCAGCAGATTTCAGTCCCTTTCTGTTGTAGGACTCAGGCTCTGTTCTCATGCTGGCTCACTCAGCTCCTAAAGGTTGCCTGTGTACATTGCTACAGGGCCTTCTCCACTGGCAGCACACAATAGGGCTGTTTGTTTCTTTTCAAAACCAGCAAGAAAACCTCTACTGCTTCAAAATTTCTCTTGTACCACCTTCTAGATCCTGTTGAAAGGGCTTGCCTGATTGGGTTAGGCTCACCAAATCAAAGTCAAACATAATTACCCCTACAAAATCTCTTCATCTTAGCCAGGCATGGTTGCACACACCTGTACTCCCAGCAGCTTGGGAGGCTGAGGCAGGAGGATAGTGAGTTCAAAGCAAGCCTCTCGGCAATTTGGTGAGGCCCTAAGCAACTCGGTGCTTGGGATGCTAGGCACAGATCAGCAGGCGACACTACTAAATAAGATACAAAAAGGGCTGGGGATATGGCTCAGTGATTAAATGTCCCTAAGTTCAATCCCTGCCCCCCAAAAAAATCCCTTCATCTTTTCTGTGTAATATAACCAAATATTAGGACTTATATCCCATTATATTCATTATCCCCATCCACTCAGAGGGGAATATATGGATGGAATCTTGGGACCATTTTAAAATTCTGCCAACCAAAACTATAATCTCGAAAGACTAATACAGGGCTGGGGATATAGCTCGGTAGAATGCCTGCCTCGCATGCACAAGGTCCCGGGTTCAATCCCAGCCCCACACACACACACAAAAAAAGACTAATACATTTTTAAATATACTTTCATAAATATCAATAACCAACTAAAGGCATAACAGAAAACAATATTTTTGGCAGAAATCAAAACATAAAACATGTATGTATTACATTTTGCCTAAATTATTAGTCCACTTCTTACTAAATAGCAAACTCTTAAGAGGTCAAGAACAATATGTTCATTGTTTCTCATAGGCTCCCACATAGCAAAGAATAAGCATTAAGTATTCAATAAACATAAACGGATGGTAAAGGGAATTTGCAGTTCACACAAAAGAAAAACAAGCAGAAGATGAAAATTATATTATTGTTACACATAGCCAAAAACAAATAAATAAGAAAATACAGTTGGACTCACACATAAGAGTCCCTACTAACATGGGGGAAGACCAAGCATGTGAAGATATGTGGCAAAACAGGGTTAGATCTAGGGTAGACACACCTGCAAATGAAGTATAAAACAGAAGAGGGATCTTTCCTGAGTTCCCTCACTTGTTCATAGCTCACTTAAGTCTCTGATTCCACAATGACCCTGGAAAGTCACAGCCAACAAGGTGTTCCAGAGGTTAAAAGGCTTTTCATTACAACTGTCTCATATCTCTGCACTTATTTGCTAAGATATAACATCTTTACAATATCTACTTTTCCCATTCAGAAACAAAAAATTATACACATTTATTAACTTTTCAGAAATATTAACAAACAATGCTTATAACATACCAGGCATTATACAAAAATAAATAAAAATTCACACACTTTCACTTAATCACTTAATACCCAAAATAGTAGGTTTTACTATCATTATCATTTCGATTTAGGAAAATGATGAAAGCTTTGGCAGTGTTAAAGCCGGGGCTAGGGCTGGGGCTAGGGCTCAGTGGTAGTGCACTTGCCTGGCATGTGTGAGGAATTGAGTTGATTCTCAGCACTGCATATAAATAAATAAAATAAAGGTCTATCAACAACTAGAAAAATATTAAAAAAAAAAAAAAAAAGCCTTACAACTCCAGGTCCTTGGACTGCAGCACCAACATCACCTGGGAACTTGTTAGAAATGAAGAATCTCAGTGAGGTGTGGTGGCACATGCCTGTAATCCCAGCAAATCAGGAGGCTGAGGCAAGAAGATCCTGAGGCAGGAAGATCACGAGTTCAAGGCCAGCCTGGGCAACATAGCAATATCCCATCACACAAACACATAAAAAGGTACAGAATCTCTGGCCACATCACAAACCAAATGAATCTAGAACTGTATAACAAGATCCCTTGATGATTCTTTTTGTTTTTTTAAGTTGCCAATGGACCTTTTTACTTATTTATTTATTTGTGGTACTGAGACTCGAACCCTGTGCCTTATACATGCTAGGCAAGTGTTCTACCACTGAGCCACAACCCCAGTGCCCCTAGATGATTCTTACACATTAATGTTTGTACTCATTTAAACAACTTGTGCAAGATGACACAACAAACAGTAAAGGCAACATCAAATCCAGATTTGTATGATTCAAAATTCATGTTAATAACCAGCTAATAATTATGTAGTTTTCCTATATAGGGTAATCTATTGTTAAGGCTATTCACAAATTGCTATTTAAAAATTGTCCCTTTTGCCAGGCATCGTGGCACACACCTATAATACCAGAAGCTGGGGAGGTTGAGACAGGAGGATGGTGAGTTCAAAGCCAGCCTCAGCAAAAGTGAGGCATTAAGCAACTCAGTGAGACCACGTCTCTAAATGGAATACGAAATAGAGCTGGGAATGTTGCTCAATGGTCGAGTGCCCCTGAGCTCAATCCCTGATACAAAAAAAAAAAAAAAAATGTCCCTTTCTTCCCATTATCGGTTTCACAGTTTATTAATGATACATATAAAAATTATTATTCTGGGTTGGGACTGTGGCTCAGTGGCAGAGTGCTTGCCTAGCATGTGTGAGGCACTGGGTTTGATTCTCAGCACCACATATCAATAAATAAAATAAAGGTCCATTGACGCTAAAAAAAAAAAAAATTATTCTTCTATGCATGTGGTGGCTTAGGCCTGTAATCCTAGCAACTTGGGAAGTTGAGGAAGGAGAATTGACTGCTTTAGCCTACAAAGTTGAAGGCCAGCCTCAGCAACAGAGTGGGACCCTATCTCAAAAAAAAAAAATTTTGCATTTTCTTAATTTAACAAAAACATCAGCAGTGCACTATGGCTCATGTCTGTAATCTCAGTGACTCAGGAGGTTGAGGCAGGATTTCAGATTCATGGTCATCCTTAGCAACTTAGCAAAGCTCTAAGCAACTTAGCAAGACCCCGTCTCAAAATAAAAAAATAAAGAGAACTAGGAATATATAGCTCAGTGGTAAAGTGGCCCTGGATTCAACCTCTTGTACCAAAAAAAAATTATATATATTACTTTCTATATATCTTGTAGTTCATCCATATCATAGAAAAATACACAAATGTACTTGAAAGGAAAAATCTTCATAACACACAACACCTTAATATATTTCATGGATATATCCAAATTAAACTTAGAAAGGCCAGGCACAGTGGCACACACCTGTAACTCCAGAGGCTCAGGAGGCTGAGGCAGGAGGATAGTGATTTCAAAGCCAGTCTCAGCAACTTAGCAAGCCCCTAAGCAATTAAAGAGAATAAAGGGTTGGGGATGTCGCTCAGTGGTTAAGCATCCTTGGGTTCAATCCCTAGTACCAAAATAAGTCAATAAACTTAGAAAATTTGGCAGAACCTCTCAAGTCAAATATGAAATTAATCATTATTCTGTCAAATAGCAATATATATATTTTTATTTTTTTGATAGTTGTGTATGGACAGCATGCCTTTATTTTATTTGTTTATTTTTATGCAGGGCTAAGGATTAAACCCAGTGCCTCACACATACTAGGCAACCACTCTGCCACTTAGCTATAGCCCCAGTCCCAATAGCAACATATTTTTAAATGTTGTGTTACTATTTAGAAATGTCATTAAGGCCTGGGTTGTAGCCCAGTAGTATAGCACTTGCCTAGCACGTGTGAGTCACTAGGTTCAATCCTCTGAACCGCATATAAATAAATAATAAAGGTATTATGTCCATCTATAATAACAATATTTTAAAAAGAAATGTCATTAACACCATTGAACATTTTATTTATTCCAGTACCAGGGACTAAACCCAGGGGTACTTAAGCACAGAGCCACATATCCAGCCCTTTTTAGTTTTTATTTTGATACAGGGTCTCACTAAGTTGCTGAGGGCCTTGATAAATTACTGAGGCTGGCTTTGAACTTTCGATCCTCTTGTTGCACCTTCCAAGCGGCTGGGATTACAGGCGTGCACCACTACACCCAGCCTCTTGAACTCTTTATTGGAAATTGAGTATAGCTAACCCATGTATTAAATAATTCAAATATCAATGAGCTAAAGATTCAAGATGAGGGCTGGGGATGTGGCTCAAGCGGTAGCGCGCTCGCCTGGCATGCATGTGGCCCGGATTCGATCCTCAGCACCACATACAAACAAAGATGCTGTACCCGCCGATAACTAAATAATAAATATTAAAAAGAATTCTCTCTCTCTCTCTACCTCTCTCTCTCTTTAAAAAAAAAAAAAAAGATTCAAGATGATAGGGGCCATCCCAAATGGTAAACTCCAATGAAAGCTGTTCTAAATGTAATATCAGCCACTACCGTCAGAGGCCAAGGAATTTTCACATGAAATGTCTTTCATAACGTAACTTTTGCCAAAATATGGATCAACTTACTAAGAAAACACTAAAATTAGTAAGTCTTAGTCAGGTGTGGCGGCACATGCCTATAATCCCATCTACTTGGGAGACTGAGGCAGTAAGATCAAAATTCAAAGTCAGCCTGGACAAGTTAGTGAGAACCTATCCCAAAAAATAAAATGGGGTGGGCTGGGGTTGTGGCTAAGTGGTAGACTGCCTGCTTAGCATGTGCAAGACGCTGGGTTCAATCCTCAGCACCACATAATTAACAAATAAGTAAATAAATAAATAAAATGAACAAATTTTAAAAATAAATAAAATAATATGTGAGCTACAATTATAGCTCAGTGGCAGAGCACTTGCCTAGCATGTGTAAGGCACTGGGTTTGATTCTCAGCACCAAATATAAATAAATAAGAATAAAAGGCCCATTGTCAACTAAAAAAATATTTTAAATAAATAAATATAAATAAAGCGGCTGGGGTTGTGACTCAGTGGTAGAAGTGCTTGTCTAGCACATGTGAGACACTGGGTTCTATCTTCAGCATCACATAAAAATAAATAAAGGTATTATGTCCACATACAACTAAAAATATTTTTTAAATAATTAAATAAATAAATAAGATGAAATGGGCTGTGGATACAGCTCAGTAGTAGTGCACCACTGGATTCAATCCCCAGCAGTACACAAAAAGAAAGAAAAAGTCATACAGTACCCTCTGATGCCCAAGACCAAGTTCATGTGAATTCAATACAAATCAATTTCAGTACTGTCAGGCAGTCAGAAGAATTATCATGGACATTTCCCCAAATCCACTTAGGTTAGAACTTTGAGTGGGAGAAACCTTTCTTAACAGGACCTAAAATTAAAAAAGAATAAAAGGTAAATATTGATCAATTTGTTTATATTAACATTAAAAATGCTTGGGCAAGCCAGATGCCATGGTGCCAGCCTAACTCAGGAGGTTACGCCAGGATAATAATAAATTCAAGGCCAGCCTCAGCAAATTAATGAGGTAACTAAACAACTTAGTGAGAACCTGTCTTAAAATAAGAAGGGCTGGCCAGGCTCGGTGGAGCACACCTGTAATCCCAGCAGCTCAGGAGGCTGAGGCAGGAAGATCGCGAGTTCAACGCAAGCCTCAGCAACAGAAACACTAAGCAACTCATTGAGACCCTGTCTCTTGAATAAAATACAAAATAGGGCTGAGGATGTGGCTCAGTGGTTGAGTGCCCCTGAGTTCAATCCCTGGTACCCAAAAATAAAAAATAAAAAGGGTTGGGACATAATTCAGTGGTAAAGCGTCCATAGGTTTGATTCCCAGTACTAAAAAAGCAAACAAACAAAAAATGTAGGGGCAGCAAAAGAAAAACACAACTCCATAAATCAAGGCAAAAGGCAAAACAAGGAAATCAATCTGCAACACACATGACAAAAGGCTAGTTACTTTTATTCACAAAGACTTTTTAGCAAGGCCCTGAGCAACTTAGCAAGACCCTGTCTCAAAATAAAAAATAAAAAGGACTGGGGACGTGGACCTGAAGTGCAATCCTCAGTACTAAAAAAAAAAGAAAAGAAAAGAAAAAAGAAACAAACAAACAAAGAAATTAGTGGGAAAAAGACCAGGATAGGGAGTGAAGGTGGGAAGGGAGACAAGTGATCTTAACACACAAGTTTACTGGAAAAAAATAAAAAATACAAATAGTAAGCATAGGAAGTTACTTTACATCTGTATCACAGACAAATGTGGCTGCATGAACTTTACATAATTAAAATTAAGTAAAATTTAAAATACAATTCTTTAGTCACACTGGCCACATTTTAGGTGCTCAAGGAACACATATGACTAGTGGTCACCACATCTAATAGCAGATACAGAACATTTCCATCAAGTTTTTTTTTTTTTTTAAAGAGAGGGAGAGAGAGAGAGAGAGAGAGAGAGAGAGGGAGAGAGGGAGGGGGAGGGAGAGGGAGAGAGAGAGAGAGAGAGAGAGAGAGAGAGAGAGAGAGAGAGAGAATTTTTAATATTTATTTTTTAGTTCTCGGCAGACACAACATCTTTGTTGGTATGTGGTGCTGAGGATCGAACCCGGGCCGCACGCATGCCAGGCAAGCGCGCTACCGCTTGAGCCACATCCCCAGCCCATCCATCAAGTTTTACTGAACAAAACAATTGAAAAACTGCTTTGTTACTGTATGAAAATGCCAAGAATAAGATAGATACTTTTTTTTTTTTTTGGACTACAGGAAAAACTGGAGAAGAAAAAGGAAATTTCAAATTTTTGGAAGATACCTATAATCCCAGTAACTCCAGTGACTTGAGAGGCTGGGGCAGGAGAACCTCAAGTTCAAGGCCAGCCTCAACAACTTAACAAGACCTTATCTCAAAATAAATGTCTAAAAGAATTGGGGATATAGCACAGTGATAAAGTGCCCCTAGGTTCACTCTCCAGTACCACCAAAAATAACAACAACAACAAATGGGGGGGGCCAGTGTACAAATTGGCACAAAGTTGGGGTTTTTTTGTTTTGTTTTGTTTGTTTTTGTTTTTTGTTTTAGTTGTTAGTGGACACAAACATCTTTAAATTATTTTTATGTGGTGCTGAGGATAGAACCCAGTGCCCCCCACGCATGCCAGGCAAGCAAGTTACCGCTTGAGCCACCTCCCCAGTCCCAAGGCACAAAGTTTTAAAGATATGTAAAGACACATTTCAAGTTCAAGTGTACATCACTGGCCCTCCACTGGGAATCAAACCCAGGGCCTCCTAGGCAAGCACTCTACCACTGACCTACATCCCCACTTTTTTTAAATTTTATTGTGAGATAAGGTCTTGCTAATTGCCCAGACTGGCCTTAAAATTTGCGATCTCCCTGCTTCAACCTCTCAGATAGCTAGGATTACAAACATGTGACACCCTGCCAGCTAAAGTAATCTTTATCCTAACTATTCCATTCACATAAATACACATATACATGTATACATACATATACAAGAATGATACCAAAAGAAACAAACTATAAATGACCTATTTCCATAATTAAGGATCAATTTTTTAAATGATGACATATCCAAAAAAAATGGAATACTAAAAAAAAAGAAAGAATAGGGAATGTAGCTCGGTTCATTCTCACTTGGGTTCAATTCTCACTACTGGAAAAAAAAAAGAAAAGAAAAAGACCAGGCATGATGGCACACTCCTGCAAACCTAGCAACTCAGGAGGCTAAAGCAGGATTATAAATTCAAGGCCAGCCTATGCAACCCAGGAAAGACCCTGAACCAAAACAAAACAAAACAATCTGAAAATGAAGCTCAGTGGTAGAGCATCTGCCCAACATGTGAATGGTCCTGGGTTCAATCCCCAGAACAAAAATAAATACATACATACATACATACAAATAGTAAGTCTGCTGAATACACTTTTTCAAACTGCACCCTACCTCTTAGAGATTCTGATAATAACTACAAACTTAATACAAGTACAGGTTGGGCAAACATCTGTAATCCCAGCAACTCTGGAGGTTTAGGCAGGAGGATCACAAGTTCAAGGCCAGCCTCCAAAATGTAGGGAGACCTTGTCTCACACACACACACAAAAAAAGGTTGTGGGAGGGCAGTCTGGAGAAGTACCTAAGTGTAAAGTGCATCTGGGTCCATTCCCTGGTACACCCTCTCCCCATATTTTTTTTTCTAGAGACTTAAAATGAATCAACATAATTAGGGATCTGCCTAGTTACAATTAAAATTTACCTTCTTTCTGAAACAGGGTCTTGCTCAGTTACCCAAGCTGGCCTCGAACTTGTGGTCGTCCTATCTCAGCCTCCGGAGTCATGCACTGCCAACCCAGCCCATGTTTCTTTTATTAACAGACACTGTGAGATAACCATGAAGTAGAAGGCAAAATAGTGGGGCTGGGGTTGTGGCTCAGCGGTAGAGCGCTCCCCTAGCATGTGCAAGGCCCTGGGTTTGATCCTCAGCACCACAGAAAAATAAATAAATAAAGGTATTTTTTTTTAAAAAAATAGGAATACAACTATCAAAAATTATTTTTAGAGTTTTATCTTTTATAGGGAAACTACCAGCACAGTCATACAAAAAGATATGTGAAAACAATAAATAAAAAGTACTAGTTATTTCTGCACTTTTTTCATATTTCCAGCTAAAACATAAGTTGAAAGCTCATCAACCCCCTAACACACGAAATTTACAAAACAAATGCATAAGGTTCTCAAAATAAATACACCAGACTGAATAAACAAAAGGACCCAGATTGGGGGAAATAAATGACTATAGCAATATACCCAAAATGTTAAGATACAACTGATGGGTAAAAATACGTGGTTTTTTTTCTTCTTTGTGCTTTTCTATAATTTTCTAAATTTCACCACCATAAATATTTAACTTTTTTTTTTTGGTATAGGGGATTGAACCCAAGGGCACTTAATCACTGAGCCACATCCCCAGCCCTTTTTATTTTGAGACAGGGTCTAAGTTGCTGAGGCTGTCCTCCATCTTGCCATCCTCCTCCCTCAGCCTCCCAAACTCCTTGGATTACAGTTATGCACCACCACAATCGGCTATTTATTTCTTTTGTATTCAGGGGGGAAAAACTTATTTAATAAATAACCATCTGACATTTAGTGTGCTGTCCATGTATTAAAGAGATGAACACCTCTCACTTTCCAATATTGAAATGCTATTGTTTAATGCCCTGCTATTTTTCTGTTGCACCCCCAACGAAGGAATAAACTTCACTTTCTCCTTTTTCATTTCTACATACATACACGCTTTTTATTTTTTTTTCTTCGTAAAACACAGAAAAAGTTCTGACTAAATATCCTTTTTAAAAAACCTACCTCTACATTTCCTTATGACAAAATTGGGGGAAAAAATGTTTTGCCCATGAATCACAATTTGTGGGCCACCATCACTTTGGCTACAGAAAAGTGAAGGACGGGTAAACTACACGTCCCACCATGCACTGCTGCCTTGTTCAGAGTAGGTCTCTACGGAAACAGAAAAAAAATATATATTCTACAAGTCCCACCTGTTACTTCGTTTCTAAACACCTCCAGCACTTTCAGCTCCAACAGAAAACAAAAACAAAAGCCTCGTGACCTCACGTCGGCTCCGAGAGCCAGATAAGCAGGGGGTCAGGCAGAATGTCGGCTGTAGAGGGTAAATTCTACAAGCTCCGGCGCTCCCTTCTTCTTTCCGGAGCTAGATGCACGCACAAGCCTTCTCCTGTCTGCATCCAATGGGGGCTCTCCAGGCGCACAAGGGAGAAGAACCGGTTACTGTGCAAGCACAACAGACTTCCCCTTGCCGGGGCGGAGGCTACCAAAGAGTGGGGGCGACAGCGACATGACCGAGACAGCCTCCAAACACCAAGAGGACTCGTCACAGATGCTGGGAGAAGCCGCAGCCTGACGGCGAGCCCCCTTTGCTAGCGCCTCCATTCCCACAGGGACCGCAACCCCGACCCTAACTGCCGCCTGCTCGGCGCGGTTTTGTGCCTTCAGCGGGGTCGCGGGGCCAATGACCTCCCTTCCCCTGAGACTGGCGGGCAGCAAGGGAACGAAATCCTCCCGGCCTTCCCCTTCGCTCCCTCCCCCTTACCGTCTTGGCGGCCTCCGCCCAGGTCCTGCCCTTCTTCCTACGGCCCTTTTCCCTCATGTCGGGTCTTGAACTGGACTAGGAGGTTCCCGTGTCCCGGCTCCGGCCGCCCTCCCTGCCTTCTCTGCCCTGTGCTGCTTTTCCCGCGGTGCCGGGAAAGGTGGGAGAAAGGGGAAGTCAGGCCGGAGGAGCAACCTAGCAGAGGAAGCGGCGGGGGAGGTGCGCGGGGGGGTTTATGGGGCGGCCGATCCTCCTGCTGCCGTTGCCACTGCTACCGCTGCTGCCATATTGGGTTCTTACTGTACAGGCAGCCGCTATGGTCATGTGACCGGTCCCGCGCGGCCGTCACTACTGTACGCAGCCGGCCCCTCAGCCCAGCCGCAGAGCCAGGAAGCCGGCTGTCCGCGGCTCCTCGCCACGCCCCCTCCCTTCCGGTCTCCGCCTTTTCTTAGGCGCGTGCGCAATGAGGACGGGCTCGGAGTTAAAAATCTCCCGCCTAGCGCTCACACGCTCAGTGGAAATCTGCCTGCGGAAGCGGAACTTGATCTCTCAGAGGAGGCAGGTTTAGCGCTGTGCAACCGCATGCGGGTTGCCTCGGTGGCTCTGAACACTTAAAAGCGACAGCGTCTTCCCTCAAGGGGTGAACCTACCAATTATTACTTCTCAAAAGCCTAACATTTGTTTCCTCGTTTGTTTATATTAGTTTTTGCAAAGGTTGTGTTTTTGAAGATTTGCAAGTTCTTGTGTACTTGTTAATCCTATTGAATAGATAAGGCCGTGACGTTGACTAGACCAAACTAGAGTCGGATGTAGAGAAACCAAAATCAAGTTGTTGCCCGGTAAGAGCCCTTTCTGTCTTTCAAGAATGCCTCTCAAACTTGGATGACTTTTTAAGGCCAAATTAGTAACTTCAGTCACGTTTTTAGAAGTGAATGGTCTTGTAAAGATAGAAATGGAAGAACTCTTGGTCTCTCACAAAGTTCAGTCCCTGGCACGTTGCCTATATGTATCAGGCGTTTGGTAAATATTTACTGAATGATTCAGCTATGTCTGTGGTCAAAAACCATCGTTTATAATGTCCACTACAGTCTCCTGAAAGACCGAGAATATGGCATCTTTCGTTATCTGTGTCTTTATACTTTGCAAAGTAAAAAAATGAGCGACTGAGGGCAGAATGTAACCCAGTGATAGAGTACCTGCCTAGCATGAATAGGTTTCAGCAGTTTATGGACCCCCCCTATAATTATAGTCAATATTTGTAACACGTGGATTTTTTGAAAGCAGGGTTCATAACTTTATCTTAGTAATTCATAGCACATCGATAATACTCATAGTGTGTACCACCTCATAGAGACCCTGCTTAATCCCCAGCTCTTGAATGGGCTTGCCATCCAGTCCTGTTGCACTGACATGGGAGCTCCACCCAACTTGTTCTGAGACTCTACTAGGCCACAGTCTCCACTATACTTATACTTAATATTGTGTTTCTACATCTACATCCCTAGGTATTTTGTTGTGGTGGTTTGGTTTGGGTTTGGGTTTGAGTTAATATTATTTCGGTTTTTATTAGAAGGTCTCACCGAGTTGCTAGAGTCTGGTCTCAAACTTGTGACCCCCCTGCTTCAGCACTTCTGATTTTAATTTCAAGGTTCGTGATTGTGATATTGCAGTTCCTACTTTTTAATCTACAGATCTAAATAGTTTATTAGTACTGTAAAATAATCTCCCAGAGAGTATATTTGCCTATTAGTGCAATTTGTTAATGAATATTTACATCTCTCTCATATCTGCCCTCCTTCTGGAATTCCTTTAATATCTTGTTTCTTCTCTCACTCTCCTCAAACCCACCCTTCAGAAAATGCCAGCTCTATTTTTTTAAAATCCCTCCTGGCAGTGGGCTGTGTTGTGGCTCAGTGGTAGAATACTTGCTTGCCTAATACGTGTGAGGAACTGGGTTCATTTCTCAGCACTGCACACAAATAAACAAAAATCCATCAGTAACTAAAAAAAAAAAAATTAAAAACAAAAAACCCACCCAACTAAGATATCACCTCCCAAAGGCTGCCACAGAAGCAATTTCTGTATTCAATTTAGTCATGCTTTGACATCCCTACTTAATTTCTTCAGCATTTGCCACTCTCTTGAAGACCTTTACTTCCACTTTTGCCTCTTCATTTAACTAGTAACATTGCTTTATACATCATGTAAAAATTAATGACCACTAGTTGCAACCTTCCTTCAGCCGGTAAGTTTATCCATAAAACTGCCAATCCTAATCTCCGCCTCTCCTTACGGTAGTATACTACATAGCATATATAGGACTCCATCCTTTCTCACCTCCATATGCTCCATTGTTTTTATTGCTTTGATTCCCCTCTACCTCCTACAAGAATGCCCAGGACCACTCCAGCTTTAATGTAGAAATCATTTTAGCCAAGTGTGGTGGCACACACCTATAATCCCAGCAGTTAGAGAGACTGAGGCAGGAGGATTGCAAGTTCAAAGCTAGCCTCAGCAACTTAGTGAGGCCCTACCTAAGTAATGCAGAGTGAGACCCTGACTAGGAAAAAAACTTTAAAGGGCTGGGGATATAGATCAGTGGGAAAGTGACCCTGGCTTCAACCCACAGTGTTGAAAAAAGAAGAAGAAGAAGGTCTGTGCCTATAATCCCAACTATTCTGGAGTCTAAGGAAAGGAAGGAAGAGGGGAGAAAGAGAGATATCTGACTCCTCCATGGTAAAATGAATGAGCCACTTTGACAAACTTTAGCTTAGTATACTACACACAGAAAACAGAATTTTTAGGCTACAAATATCCTTTAGGCTTGGTTTATCTTGGAACCTGTGCAGATTTCCATTTTCAAAATAAAATTAATTTGTTTTCATTTTTATAAAATGCCTCTGTAAAAATTTCATAGATATTTGGTCTGTTGAAGGAGATAATGAGACTTGACTTCTTGTGCAAGCAACTTATTAGCTCTCAGAAGAAACCTGTAAGGGTATGAAGGAAGCATGATGGAGAAGTAAAGAAGCTAAGAAAGTCTAGCCTCAACCTGATGTATCCATCTGCTGAGCAAGAATGGCCAGCGTCTCCTTTAGAAAACCAAACTGTCATTCAGGTGCAATAGCCTCCATTCTAGACTTGGAGAAACTGAGGACAAGAGTACAAGTAAGCCTATTTGGCCTTTGCACCAAAACTGTTTTAATCTTCATTTTTTATAGTTAAGAATGTGATATTTTTTATTTCCATCTGCTTGCCTCCTTTATGTATCTTTCAATTACTCTTTTGCCAAGATTGGGCAAGCTGACACCCTCACAATCCAACATATAGCCAAAAAAATAAATAAGTTTAAATATCTACATATCATTTATTACTTGACTTATATACAATAATTTTAACCAATCAATAGTTATTTCAGTACTAGTATTTAAAACTGAAATGAGTGTCCTTGTGTATACATTGTTACTCATTCATGGAAAGAGAATTAAAAAAATACTAAAGTAAAAAAAGGCAAGATATAGAATCATATGCATAATATTTTTTTAGTACTAGGAATTGAACCGAGGGGTGCTCTACCACTGAGCTACATCCCCAGCCCTTTTTTTTTTGTTGTTGTTGTTAATATTTATTTTTTAGTATCAGGTGGATACAGTATCTTTATTTAACATTTATGTGATGCTGAGGATCAAACCCAGTGCCTCTTGCATGCTAGGCGAGCACTCTACCACTAAGCCACCACTCCAGCCCCCCTAGCCCTTTTAAAATTTTATTTTGAGACAAGGCCTCATTAAGTTGCCCAACCAGGCTCCAACTTAAAATCCTTCTTCCTCAGCCTCCTGAATAGATGGGATTACAAGCATGAACCACCGTACCTGGCAGGAATGACTTTATGATGTGGGGAATATGTGGGTCACTTTATGATGTGCCCCACTCTAGGACAACAATAGTGAGCTATCCCAGTTCAGAGCTCTCATGAGGATAACTGTGACCTTTCTTGATACTTTACTTGAGCTTAAATTATCCTGCTCAAACTTCTTTTCCTCCCCTGACAGGTGTTGTTGCACCTGAGCATACTCCTCAGTAAACTCTATGCACCCTAATGTCATTTCGCAGCCTGTTTACTAAAGATCCAGAGTGTCATCCTGGTCCTATTAGAGTGGGACCATATGTTGGGCCAGGTAATAAATGGAGTCCTGAACCATCTTTGACTCACATTGGCTCCACTGTTGGGTCCATGTAGTGACCATTTCACTAGTCTCCAGATAACTAGAATAGACACTTTGAAGTTGACAACCTTCACATTGGTTCATTGGCCTGTAAGACGTAACAAAGAAAGGAAAGCCGGGTAGAAGTTCTAAGATCATTTCTGCTGCACTTCCCCCATAGCAGTCAAGACAGTTAATGAAAATAATATCCCAATCCTGGGGAAATAGCAGATATTATTTCCATCCCTAAAGACCTAAATTATTCAAGAGAGTTCTTGGGGCTGGGGTTATGACTTAGTGGTAGAGCACTTGCCTCGAACATGCAAGGCACTGGTTTTGATCCTCAGCACCACAAAAAATAAATAAATAAATAAAATTAAGTTATTATGTCCATTTACAACTAAAAATGTTAAAAAAAAAAAAAAACGTGTTCTCATCTTATTTTCATTTCATTCACTAATCTTGCCTCTACCCCAACTGGCTGGATGCTGAAAGATGACAGTAGTCTACCATAAATAGAATCAAACAATATTCCCAATTGCCACATGTGGTGAGGAAATGTATGTTTGGATTGGGGAACAGAGTTTCATACCATGGATTGAACCCAGGGGTGCTTAAACACTGGAGCCATATTCTCAGCCCATATTTATATTTTATTTAGAGACAGGGTCTCACTGAGTTGTTTAGGGCCTCACTATGTGACTGAGACTGGCTTTGAACTCAAAATCCTCCTGCCTCAGCCACCCTGGGAGGGAGGATTACAGGTGTGTTGGGATTACAGGTGTGCACCACCACACCTGGAAGAAATATATGCTTTAAGAAAAAATAGCTCCTAGGCTGGGATTGTGGCTCAGTGGTAGAGCACTCGCCTAGCACATGCGAGGCCCTGGGTTCGATCCTCAATACTACATAAAAATAAATAAATAAAATAAAAGTATTGTGTCCAACTACAACTAAAAAATAAATATTAAAAAAGAAAGAAAGCTCCTAGCATGATAATAAATCCTGATAGAAATGGAGCTCCTGAGGGTTGGGGTTGTGGCTCAGTGGTAGAGTGCTTGCCTAGCATGCATGAGATACTGGGTTCAATCCTCAGCACCACATAAAAAGAAAATAGATATTGTGTCCATCTATAACTAAAAAAAAAAAAAAAAAAAATGGAGCTCCTGACCATGTAGCCAGAAAACTATCAAAAACCTGTTTCATTCATGTATGCCAAATCATAAGGTCAAGGGGCACCATAGCAACCCATTATACAATGTAAGTGGTATATCTGGGATTAAGAGCAAGTAAGATGGGCTGGGGCTG
The DNA here is from genome assembly GCF_964194105.1 of Spermophilus citellus. NCBI lineage: Eukaryota > Metazoa > Chordata > Mammalia > Rodentia > Sciuridae > Spermophilus > Spermophilus citellus. The sequence continues at coordinate 96,580,788 of NC_138193.1, read as the reverse complement.
TAGCTCAGCTGCAGAGTGCTTGTTTAGCATGCGTGAGACACTGGGTTTGATCCTCAGCACCACATAAAAATAAAATAAAGGCATTATGTCCATCTACAACTACAAAAAAAAATAATAAAAAAGAACAAGTAGGACAGACAGCACAAGTCAGCTATATAAACAGAAGGTTCACGTTCCCCATTCATACACCACTATTGTACTGATACCACTCCATCAGCTCAAGTTATGGTTATCTGGGAGGTTTTCTTATGACCAGCTGACATAGGAGATGAAAAGTGAAGTTTGGTTCATGGATGGATCAACTTGGTCTTATAGGAGCAAGATGACATCATTAAAGTCCTATTCAGGGGTGGCTGTGAGAGACGACAGTGAGGGGAAATCCTCCCAGTGAGCAGAATATCAGGCATTATACTAGATTATCTACTATATGTAGATATAAAAATGGCCCAAAGTCAGAATATAAATAGACTCACGGTTATTAGACAACAGGTTGGCCAAGTGATCAGGTATGAGACTAGAGAAAGACTGTAAGATCAGAGATAATGAGGCTGGAATTGAAGTCTGTGATGGACCTATGGACATGAAATATCTCATGTTAATGCTCACCAGAAAGCATGTACCATGAAAGAAGCACTCAGCTAACATGAATACAGGATAGCTCAGCCCACTGCCATCATCCAGCCTCTGCCTTTGACCACAAAGGCTTGCATAATTTATCCATGAGTATAGTAGACATGGTGTCAGGAATGGAGGCTATGAATAGACCCCAAATCATGGGCTTTTATTCAGCAAGACTGATTTCCCTATTGCTGCTACTAAATGTCCAACCTGCCAGAAACAAAGCTGAAAATTGATATCATTTTGGTTTAGCTCTCATTTGGTATCATCTCTCAAGGTGACCAATCAGTCACTTGATGGTAAATTAATTATTTTAGACCCCTAAAGCAATTTACTTTTAGCAAAATAGACAGGTATAAATTTGCCTTTTCTACCCACAGAGCCTTAGCCAATACCACTTTCAAGAGTTTACTCACATAGGATCCATATATCTCGTGCATCTTAACAAAGAGCCAGTTTTACAACAAAAAAAGATATGGTGGCAGACACGTGATAGCATAATCTTCTGGTGTTGGGTGTTATTTCTTTTTTAAAAAGATATAATTCTGGGGCTGGGTTGTGGCTCAGTGATGGAGCACTCGCCTAGCACATGCAAGGTGCTAGGTTCAATCCTCAGCACCACATAAAATAAATAAAATAAAGGTATTGTGTCCAATTACAACTAAAAATTTAAAAAAAAAAAGATAATTCTTCACACAGCAATCAAGGCTACTACTTGACTAAATTGCCATATGTCATCCTGCTCTGCAACGATGCTAGAACATACAAATAAAATTTCTGGAAGGATACACAAGAAATTATTAAAATTAATTATCCTGAAGTTGTAAAACTGGGAGTTGAGAATTATGATAAGAAAACTTTTTTATAATAAAACAAAATTAATTATGATTATTGCTGAGAGCCTAATAGTTTTTTTAAAAAAGAAAGCAGGATGGACACAGTGTCACACGTCCATAATCCCAGCAACTCCAGAGGCTGAGGTAGGAGGCTCTTTCACGTTGGAGATCAGTCTCAGCAATTTAGTGAGGCCCTAAGCAATTCAGTGAGACACTATCTCAAAAAATAAAAAGGGCCAGGCATGATGGCACATGCCTGTAATCCCAGCGGCTCAGAAGGCTGAGATAGGAGGGTCGTGAATTCAAAGCCAGCCTCAGCAATGGCAAGGTGCTAAACAACTCAGTGAGACCCTGTTTCTAAATAAAATACAAAATAGGGCTGGGATATGGCTCAGTGGTCAAGTGCCCCTGACTTCAATCTCAAGTACCAAAAAAAAAAAAAGATGGGGCGGGGGGGGGGGCTTGGGAATGTAGTTCAGTGGTAAAATGCCCCTGGGTTCAATCCCCAGCACCCTCACAAATAATTATTTTCTTTTTTTTTTTAATTTTTTAATATTTATTTATTTATTTATTAGTTTTCGGCGGACACAACATCTTTGTATGTGGTGCTGAGGATCGAACCAGGGCCGCACGCATGCCAGGCGAGCGTGCTACCGCTTGAGCCACATCCCCAGCCCCACAAATAATTCTTTTCTTGGTTTGTTCTGCTGCTACATGGTAGATAGTCTAAAATTTATTGAATTATTTTCATTCCATGGGAAAATGTGCTTTATCAACTTCTTGCTAAAATAAGATACAGTAGCCCTAAATGGAAAAATAGGAACAGGTAATCCACAACACAAGAAATTTAATTAGGTAATAAACATGTAAAAACAATGTCTACTAAAAAAAAAAAAAAACAATGTCTACTTCATAAATATCAGCAAAATTCTAATTAAAAAGTTACATTAAAAACCTGATTTAAAATACTTCCATAAATATTAACAAAGCCAGGTGCTGTGGTGCATGCCTGTAATCCCATTGACGAGGGAGGCTGAGGCAGGAGGATTCCAACTTCAAGGCAAGACTCAGCAATTTAGCGAGGCCCTGTCTCAAAAAAATAAAAATAAAAAGAGCTGGGAAGAGAGCTCATCGGTAGGTAGAGTGTCCTTGGGTTCAATCCCCAGTACTGAAAAAACAAAAACAAAAGCAGTACAATTCAGCGGTATGAAGTGCATTCATTTAGTTGTGTAACTGTCACCAGTATCCATCTCCAAGAGTTTTTCATCACCCTAAAATGAAAATCTGTGCCCATTTAACAGTAACTACCTGTTTCCCTACTCTCAGTCCCTAGAAATGTCACTGGGGAAGAAATATCTCCAGGATAGGGTCCCAAGAAATTCCCAGAGAAGCGTAAGAACTAGTCAAGGCAAGAGGGATCCGTGGCGTACTTAATGGAAAAGAATTTTAGCACATGGCATTAGAGGTATAGAAGCTTATTTAGGGGAGCAAGAAATACATGCTTGGGCTGGGGATGTGGCTCAAGCGGTAGCGTGCTCGCCTGGCATGCGTGCGGCCCAGGTTCGATCCTCAGCACCACATACCAACAAAGATGTTGTGTCCGCTGAGAACTAAAAAATAAATATTAAAAATTCTCTCTCTCTCTCTCCTCTCTCACTCTCTCTTAAAAAAAAAAAAGAAAGAAAAAAAGAAATATATGCTTTCAAGGGGTAATGTAGGCCATCTCCAGAGGGAGACATAACAACCCCTTGGTCTGTGCTGTTAACATTTATACAGGGACAGTAGCTATGGGCTGAGCTAGAAGTGGAGTCGGGGCAGAGTTACACAATTTCAGGTCAGTCTCTCTGGCGGTCCAGCATTACCCTTGTGTTACTTTTTGTAGCCAAGGGCGTGGGTCAAAGCTATGGGCCAAGGGCATGAACTGGGTTGCTCATGAATTGCTTGTTTTGTATTTCAAGGGTTCATGAGTGGTTTCTCTTTTGAGACTCAGTATTTCTTTCTCTTTATGTATCCCCAAATTCCTATCTCAGTAACATTTGTTAATTTTATTTTTTTTTTATTTTTTTTTATTTTTTGGCAATGCTAGAGATCAAAGCCACGGTCACACTACCACTGAGCTACATTCCCAGCACTTTCCATTTTTTTGAGACGGGTTCTCGCTAAGTTGCCAAGTTTGACCTGCAACCTGTCATCCTACCTCAACCTCAGAAAGTTGTGAAAACAGGTGTGTGCCACTATGCCTGGCTCACATTTGTTAATTGTTTTTTTTAATATTTATTTTTTTTTAGTAGTTGAACACAATACCTTTATTTTATTTATTCATTTTTATGTGGTGCTGAGGATCGAACCCAGGGCCTCGAACGTGTGAGGCAAGCATTCTACTGCTGAGCCACAACCCCAGCCCCTTAAATGGGGTTATTTGTTTGTTTATTTGTTTGTACCAGGGATTGAACCCAGAGGTGCTTTACCACTGAGCTACATCCCCCACCCTTTTTATTTTTATTTTGAGACAAGGCCTCTCTAACTTGCCCAGCTAGCTTAGAACTTGCAATCTCCTTCTTCAGCTTCTCACATTGCTAGGATTACAGGTATGTGCCACAGAGCTCAGCTAAGGTAGGACATTTTAACAGCAATGAGTGAGCCAGATGTAAAGTTGGAAGAACATAGTCTCAGGACAAGATACAACATTTGCTTTTATTATTCTCTCTCTCTCCTTCTCTCTCTCTAATGAAAGTCCAAAAACAATGCCACACACACACACCAGGAACTGAAATAAGGGTTCACACTAGGCAAGTGGTCTACCCCTGAGCTACATTCCCAGCTTTTTTATTTTATTTTGAGACAGGGTTTCACTAAATTTCTCAGGCTGGACTTAAATTTGTGATCTTCCTGCCTCAGCCTCCCAAATAGCTAGGGTTACAGGTATACACCACCACATGCAACAACAATTTCCTTTTTGAAGAAACTTCCTGTCACCTCACAGATGGTAGAGTCAATATCAGTTTCAAGTGGAAATAGTTTGATTGTTTAAAAAATACAAAATAGAGCCAGGTACAGAGGAGTACCCCCGTAATCCCAGTTACTTGGAAAACTGAACCAGGAGGATTGAAAATTCAAGGCCAAGCTGGGCACAGTGACATGCTCCTGTAATCCCAGCGGATGGGGAGGATTGCAAGCTCAAAGCCAGCCTCAGCAATTTAGCGAGGTACTAAGCAACTCAGTGAGACCTTGTCTCTGAATAAACTACAAAATAGGGCTGGAGATGCGGCTCAGTGGTTGAGTTCCTCTGAGTTCAATCCCCAGTACTAAAAAGAAAAAAAAAAAGTACTGGGGTTGTACTTCAGTGGTGAAGTGTCTCTGGGTTTAACCCCCAGGATTGCAAAAAAATAAAAAATAAGAAAAAAACAGGATAGTATGACTATGCCAGAGCACAAAGCTACGAAGGCCCTGAATAATTCTGAACAGACTTCAGCCTTGCCCAGCTCACCATCTCAAACAAGCCTGCCTCAAGTTAGGTCCTGATCAGGAGGCAGGCTCTATCGATGGGTCCCTTTCAAAGTCCATGCCTTTGACCCCATGTAGGTCAATAGCATAGGCTGCACAGAGCAAAAGATTCTAGAATTTAGCTATCTAGATTGGAATCCTCCCATCTGAGTACATACTTATGGGAACTTGGGCATGACACTTAACTTTTTTTTTTTTTTTTTTTTGGTGCTGGGGATTGAACCCAGGGCCTTGTACATGTGAGACAAGCACTACCAACTCAGTCATATCCCCAGCCCCAACACTTTACTTCTTTTTTTTTTAATTTTTTAATATTTATTTATTTTTTTAGTTTTCGGCAGACACAACATCTTTGTATGTGGTGCTGAGGATCGAACCCGGGCCGCACGCATGCCAGGTGAGCGCGCTACCACTTGAGCCACATCCCCAGCCCAACACTTTACTTCTTTAAAACTCAGTTTCTTCTACAAGGGTTATCTCAGAGTCTCAATGAAGTAGCACACATAAAGTACTTAGAACAGTGCCAGGCACATCAATAAATGTTAGCTATTCAGCTGGGCATGGTTGCATATACATGTAATCCAAGTGGCTTGGAAGGCTGAGGCAGGAGAATTGCAAGTTCAAGGCCAGCCAGCAACTTTTAGCAAGACCCTGTCTCAGTAGTTAATGTGGCTCAGTGGTTAAGTGCCCCTGGAATCAATCCCCAGTACCAAAACAAAAGATATAACTTTCATCTTTAATAAGATTTAACTTACTCAGAAAAAGGACAGTAGGATTCTAAAGAAAAGAAAAAGAGGGCTGGGGTTGTGGCTCAGTGATAGAGTACCTGCCTTACATGTGGGAGGCACTGTGTTCGATTCTCAGCACCACATGTAAATAAGTAAATAAAATAAAGGTCTATCAACAACTAAAAACAATAAAAATTTTTAAAAGAAAGTAATTGACTATTGAATGTCTGTCTGGTCTAGACCCAACAATTTATATCAGGACATGAATATTGAAAAACTTAAGAAACAGTTCTTTTAGGGACATATACTGTGACCAACTAGTACCCTGACCTTGAAATAATCATTCCAATTCAATTAAACAGATTTAGTATCTTCCAACTATGAAAAGAAAGGAATGTAAGATTGCAAACAATGAGGACAAGGACTGTGTCTGCCATGTTCGTTATTACACTTGCAATGCTCAGAACAGCACATCGTAACAGACGTTGTTGTTGTGTTTTGTTTTGCAGTATTGGAGATGGAACCCAGGACCTTGCACATGCTAGTCAAGCATTCTACCACTGAATTGCATCCTCAGCACACAAATGTGTTTTTACTGACTGCTATTTTCAGACATGAACTAAACCTCATGGGTGTTGAGAGAAAATCAGAGCACCGACAAACTGGACTGGACTACAGGTGGTGAAAGGCTCAGAGCCTGTAGGAAACAGGAAGGAAGGCAGAAGGATTGGAGACCAGCCAGGAGGGACTGGAACAGCCGGGCTACACTGCTCCTTAGTTACCAAGGGCTTTGTCCAGCCAGATGTCCTCAGCATCGCCTTGGTTTTCTCCCTGAAGAATTTGACTATTCATTCTAAAGTCGTCTCAAACGCTGACCACATTCACAAATACTCCTCAGAGGCCAAATACATTTTTAAATGCTCATTCTAGCAAGACATTTTTATACAAAGTGGGGTATAGTTTAGCTGTAAAGAAATTTAGACTTATCTCAACCTTGTTATTTGCTAGCTGAATCAACTTTAGTAATTTATTTAGATTCTCTAATCATCAGTGCTCTCATCTATCCAAAAAGTGAGACAATTTACTCAATAAATATTCATTTTTTAGGGATGGGGTTGTGACTCAATGGTAGAGCACTTGCCTAGCATGTGGGAGGCACTGAGTTCAATTCTCAGCACCACATATAAATAAACAAAATAAAGTCCATTGACAACTAAAAAAGTATTTAAAAAATATTCAGTTTTTAGCTGGGGATGGTGGTGATAAACTCTTGTAGTCCCAGAAGCACTTGTGCTCAGAAGGCTGAGGAGGGAGGTGAGTCCAGGAGTTTGAGGCTACCCTCAGTAAAAAACATAGCAAGACCTGTCTCAAAAAGGGTAAAATAAAAATAAAATCATTTTTGAGTGCCTATTGTAACAGGCTCAGATGTGGATATTGAGAATGCAGAAGTAAACCAGGTAGATAAAGCACTGCAGTCATGGAGATTTGTTCAAGTGGAGATGGGGAAGAAAATAATCAAGACACTATTAGGTCAGGTGCAGTGGTACACACCTGTAATCCCAGTGGCTCCGAAGGCTAAAGCAGGAGGATTTCAAGTTTGAGGTCAATTTGGTGAGTCCCTAAGCACTGAGCAAGACCCTGCCTCAAAATAAAAAGTAAAAAGGGCAGGGGATGTGGCTCAGTGAAGTGTCCCTGGGTTTAAGCCCTATTACCTCCCCGCCAAATTATTTTAAAAAGTGACTTGGCTAAAGTAAGTAAGTAAGTAAATAAATAAATAAATAAAATAAAAATTGTCTTGGCAACATTTAAAAAAATAAAAAGGGCTGAGGATGTGGCTCAGTGGTAAAGTGCCTCTGAGTTCAATCCCCATTCCTCCTCACCCCTCAAAAAAAAAAAAAAAAAAAACAATATCAGACATTTACCAATACTTGGAAGACAATAAAACAAATTGAAATGCTAGAGGTTTTTGGCTGAGAAGGAGCATCTTTAGATCACAAAGAAAGCCTCTGAGAATTTGTTTTAGTATTTTTTTTTTTTAGTTGTAGTTAAATACAATATCTTTATTTGTTTTTATGTGGTGTTGAGGATCACTCTACTGCTAAGCCACAACCCCAGGCACCCACCCTGCGGCCTACTCCCACCGGGGGAATTTGATATGAGTCTGAGAAGACAAGAAGGAACTGACCCTTGAAGATCAGGGTGTGCAGCCTTCTGATGAGAGAGGGGGCATTTCAAAGGCCTGAAGGCAGAGCAGAGAGTTTGGTTTGTCAGTGGAACATGAAAATCTCTAGAATGGAGTGTGATGGAGAGGGATCTGGGAAGAGGTGAGAGAGGTGGGCAGGACTGAGAAAGCAGAGGAGGATATGGGAGATTTTCAGAGAGAGATTGTGTGAGATAGTTGTTTTGGAGAAGGCGGGTAGAGCATACTGGAGAAGTGTAGTAGGGTTGCTTGGCAGCATTGAGAGCCCTTTTGAGATGTGTGGTCATGCATTTAAACTAGAGCTGGTTGGCATAGTGGATGTCTTTCTGAGGATTAGATAAAATGAATGGAAGTTTCTGATTTATAGTAGATGCTCAAAAATGTTAACTACCTGGGCTGGGATTGTGGCTGAGCGGTAGAGCGCTTGCCTAGCATGTGCAAGGCCCTGGGTTCATTCCCCAACACAACATAAAAATAAATAAATATAATAAAGGTATTGAGTCCAACTACAACTAAAAATAAATATTTTAAAAAATTTTAACTACCAGTTGGGCAAGGTGGCACACACCTGAAATCCCAGCAATTCAGGAGGCTTGAGGCAGAAGGATTGCAAGTTTGAGGCCATCCTCAGCAACTTAGTGAGGTCCTAAGCAACTGAATGAGAACCTGCCTCAAAAATAAAAATAAAAATGGCTGGAGATGTAGCTCAGGGGTTAAGTGCCTCTCGATTCAGTCCCCAGTGTGAAAAAATTAAAATCAAATAAATAAATAAAAAGGAATGGGGATGTGCCCATTACTGGTAGAGTGCCCTTGGGTCTAATCCTCAATAACAACAAATGTTAACTACTATTCTAAAAGGCAGAATATATGAGAATAAGGAAAACAAAACCAACTAAATCACTTTTGTTAACACTGGCAACCCAGTATGTTTTTGGGCATACAGTATGTTTTTGATGTTTTTTTGTTTTTGTTTATCTGTTTTGTGGTAATGGAGATAGAACCCAGGTACACTCTACTATTGAGCTACATCCCAGCCCTTTTTTTTTTTTTTTTTTTTTTGAGACAGGGTCTAGCTAAATTATTGAGGTCTCACTAAATTGCTGAGGCCAGCCTTGAATTTTTTATCCTCTTGCCTCAGCCTCCCAAGCTTCTGGGATTATAAATGTGCACCACCCGGCCGAGCTTGCTCTTTGGTCTTAATATATTAACTAGAAGTAAATGTACTTGTTCAGTCCCTTGTAGAACCATTTCCTTATATTCAAAATGCAGGAACTCAACTCATCTTAGTATATATACAAAATTTGCTTCCTTTTATCTTTTTTATTTGTGTGTGTGTGTGTGTGTGTGTGGTACTGGGGATTGAATCCAGAACCTTGTGCATCTGAGGCAGGCACTCTACCAACTGAGCTATATCCCTAGAACCCCTTTATCTTTTTGAGTGCTCACAAACATATCTTCTGGTAACCTTCCATGATGTTCTGAAATATTAATTCACAAAATTTGGTATCTGAGAACAGTTCTGCAGCCTAGGATATCATACCTGTTGAAGCTTTGAATACAGTATCCCTAATAATACAGTAACAGAGAAAAGCACACCTGAGATTTCCTGTAATTTCATCTCACTGATGAGATCTTTCTAGACATATCCTTCAGATTCAGAAGTCCTGATATCAGAAGAACATTTTATATGGAGCAGAAAAAATGAACTAGATTTGAACAGAAGACCTGGACACAGGTTTGAGGACAGGACATATTACTATTGGGGGACCTTACTTAAGGACAGTGGCTAGTGAGACAGGTAGATGCTAAGAAGCGAGAAGAACAACTTATTATTCTTGGCAGGAAGCTAGTGAGGAGTCCAGCAAGGGATGAGTAAGTAAACCAAGGGGACAGCCAACAATAATGGCAAGGACTCCAGGAGTATATGGAATGGATTCTAGGTACAGAGTCTGACAGCAGGCCACACGCTTGAGAATTAAGCTAATAAGAGAGTTTGAAAAGAACTAAGAAAGCCTCCATTCTCAGAGGCTTTGATAGCCCCACCTCTATGGTTTTTGATCTTAGTTTTATTTTGTCTTGCAGTACTAGAGATTGAACCCAGGGGTACTCTCCCACTGAGATGTACCCCCAGCCTTTTTTATTTTTTTTAAATACTTTTACTTGTAGATGACACAATACCTTTAGTTTATTTATTTATATTTACGTGGTGCTGAAGATTGAAACCAGTGCCTCACATGTTAGGCAAGTTCTATACCACTGAGCTACAACCCCAGACCCACTTTTCTATTTTTTATTCTGAGACAGGATCTCACTAAGTTGCCCACATGGCCTTGAACTTATGATTCTCCCCTGCCCCAGCCTCCTGAGTCCCTGGTATTACAGGCATGTGCTACCATGTCCAGCCATTTTATATATATATATATATATATATATATATATATATATATATATATATATATTTTTTTTTTTAACTTGCAGTTGGACACAATACCTTTATTTTATTTATTTTTATGTGGTGCTGAGGATCAAACCCAGGGCCTTACACTTGTGAGGCAAGCACTTTATCACTGAGCCACAATCCCAGCCCTATATATATATTTAAAAGTTAAATAATCCTACCTATTTTTTACCCCCAGTGCTGGAGATTAAACCTAGGACCTTGAACATGTTAGGCAAGTGTTGACCACTGAGCTACATCCCTAACCCTTCTGTTTCTTTTGCATAGTGATATATATTATTAAAAATAGCTCCCAGTAATGTGAGCAACAAAATAAATAACCCAAAGTATAAAAAAGGTCCATGAACCCATATTGATATAATAATGGTTACAAAATATAAATTGAGGAGAAGAGACAAATTATTCCTATGGAGAAGAATTCCAATAATTTGTGTAGGTGATATTTTGCCCTCAAGGATGTGGAACATAATACCCACTATTTAAGTGTGGTATCTCATAGTGACTTCCCTCCAAAGAGCACAGTATGGAAAAAGGGTAAAAAAGTGATAGTGAAAAAACTTGACAGTGAAAAACACTACCTGTGCCAGGTGATTAAAGTCAAAGCAACAGGGATAAGTATATGGTGTGATAAAAATGGCACTTTACTTCTGTGATCTTCCTCCTCAAAATCCATAATGTAATGATGAGGAAAAAATAAGCAAAGCTCAGTAGTAAGACCATTTGACCATTTAACAAAATACCTGAGTAGTACCTCTCAAAGTGTCAAGATTGAGCTGGGCACTCTGGTGCACACCTGTAATCCCAGTGGCTTGGGAGGCTGAGGCAAGAGGATCCAGAGTTCAAAGCCAGCCCCAGTAATAGCAAGGCACTAAGCAACTCAGTGCCCCTGAGTTTAATCCCCAGTACCCAAAAAAAAAAAAAAAAAGATGTGGTGTCAAGATTGCCAGGCACAGTGGTGCACACCTATGAGCCCAGCTATTTTATTTTTTTATTTTATTTTATTTTTTTTTTTAAAGAGAGAATTTTTTAATATTTATTTTCCATTTCTCTGCGGACACAACATCTTTTTTTTTTTTTTTAAAGAGAGAGTGAGAGAGGAGAGAGAGGGGGGAGAGAGAGAATTTTTAATATTTATTTTTTAGTTCTCGGTGGACACAACATCTTTGTTGGTATGTGGTGCTTAGGATCGAACCCGGGCCACATGCATGCCAGGCGAGCACGCTACCGCTTGAGCCACATCCCCAGCCCCGAGCCCAGCTATTTTAGAGGCAGAAGAATCCCAAGTTTGAGGCCAGCTTGGGCAATTTAGTGAGACTCTGTCTCAAAATAAAAACAGAAAAAGGGCTGAGGGTGCAGCTCAGTGGTAGAGCACCTCTGGGCTCAATCCCTAGCACCAAGGGAAAAAAAAGAAAGAGGGAGAGAGAAGGGAAGAAAGGACTGGAGATATAGCTCAAAAATAGAACCATCTTTTATTCAATCTCCAGTTACCATGAACAACAACAACAAAAAATTGTCAATATCATCAAAAACGGGGCTGGGGGGCTGGGGATGTGGCTCAAGCGCTAGCGCGCTCGCCTGGCATGCGTGCAGCCCGGGTTCGATCCTCAGCACCACATACCAACAAAGATGTTGTGTCCGCAGAGAACTAAAAAATAAATATTGAAAAATTCTCTCTCTCTCTCTCCTCTCTCTTTAAAAACAAAAATATATCATCAAAAACAAGAAAAGTCTTAAGAAAATGTTACAGCCAAAAGAAGTCTAAGGAAACATGCCAACTAAATGTGAAGGAGTAGCCAGGCATGGTGGCAACACCCCTAACCCCAGTGATTAGGGAGCCTGAGGCAGGAGAATAAGAAGTTCAAGACCAGCCTCAGCAATTTAGCTAGGCTCTAAGCAACTTAACAAGACTCAGTCTAAAAATAAAAAGGGTTGGGAATGTGGCTCAGAGGTTAAGCCCCTCTGGGTTCAATCCTTGGTACTAAAAAAACTTTAAAAATGTGAAGTAGGGATTCCACCTCTTGGGTCCCCTTCTTCCTTCGGGAGAAGTCTTTTCTGCTGTCCTTTAATAAACTTCTAATTTCTACTCTGAAAAAAAAAAAAGTGAAGTAGTTTCTGGATGGGACCCTGAAGCAGAAAAAGCACATTTAGGTAAAATCTAAGGATAAGAATAAAGTTACGAACTTTAGCTAATCTATCAATACTGGTTTATTCATTGTAACAAATATACCATACTAATGTTAGAAACTAATATAAGTGAACTGGGTATGGGGTATATGAGCACTCTCCATATACAAATGTTCTCCATAATTCTAAAAATTAGTTTAATTTTTTAAAAAGAAAGACTTGGGGCTGGGGATGTGGCTCAAGTGGTAGCGTGCTCGCCTGGCATGCGTGCGGCCCCGGGTTCGATCCTCAGCCCCACTTACAAACAAAGATGTTGTGTCCGCCAAAAACTAAAAAATAAATATTTTAAAAATTCTCTCTCTCTCTCTCTCTCTCTCTCTCTCTCTCTCTCTCTCTCCCCTCTCTCTCTCTCTCTCTCCCCTCTCTCTTAAAAAAAAAAAAAAAAGACTCAATGAGGCCCTGGGTTCAATCTCCAGCACTGAAGAAAGAAAGAGAGGGAGGCGAGAGGGAGGGATTTCCAATGAACTATATGCCTTGGTGTCTGGCATTCCTCTCATCAGGAGACAGTCAACTTCCTCTCTCCTGGGCTGAGTCTGGGCTGATATTGTCTGTTGACTTGATCAATAAAATAAGGTGAAATTGATGTTCTGAGACCTCTGAGCACTCAGGTCTTTACCCCCCCTCCACTGCTTGCTAGGTAAGCTCTCTACTGCGGAACTACATTCCCAGCCCTTGTTTTAAGTTTGGGACAGGATCTCAGTAAGAAGACTGCCCTGAAATTTTTGATCCTCCTGTCACAACTTCCAGAACCACTGAGACTATATATGTGCCCCACTGCGCCTGGCTCTGTACTTTCATTCTTGGAAGCTTGTTGCTATGTTAAAAGCTCAACTCATCTACAACCACCAAGCCAGAGGATGTCTAAGCTGGCCACAGGCAGAGGCCAGTGGTAAACAAAGTGATAGCTCTAAGAGGTAGAGCTTTTAAGAGGTAATCAAATCAGGGCAAAGTCCTCATGATTAGATTAAATACCTTTAAAAGGGGTTGAATGGGGTTGCACGTGGTGGTACACAGCTATAATACAGTAACTCAGGAGGCTGAGGCAAGAGGGTCACAAGTTCCAGACCAACCTCAGCAACTTAACAAGAAACACCCTGTCTCAAAATGAAAAATTAAAAGAGCCAAGAATGTAGCTCAGTGGTAGAGAGGTCCTGGATTCAATCCCTAGTACCACAAAACAAACAAAAAAGGAGGAGGAGGAGGAGGAGGAGAGGGAGGGAGGGAGGGGGGAGGAGTGCTGGGGATGTGGCTCCTTTGTGGTCCAGTGTTTCTGGCATGGGTGAGGTCCTGGGTTCAATCCCCAGCACTGCAAACAAAAAAAAAGATAACTCAGAAAGAGCCTCAGGGATTAGGGTACAGGTAGAAAACTATCACAGAGGGATTAGGGTACAGGTAGAAAACTATCACAGAGGTGGGGTTACCACAGAGAGCCCTTACTAGGGCAATGCCTGGCAAAGTTGTGAGGTCAGTGCATCTGCAGAGTTGCTACTAGCAGGGCAATGCTTAGTGAAGCCAATGCTTAGAGCTGCAGTTAAGATCCAGAACTCTAGAGCCACTTTTCTGTACTTTTAAGTCCTGGGAGCTGCTGCTAGTCTGCCCCATGCTGTTGGTGGGATTGCCTGGGGCCTTGAGGACCCAACTTCTGCCTCAGTGTGCCTGGAAGGTGGGACATAAGGTTCAAATTACTTTCAAACCTCAAGATTTAATGTTGTTTGCCTTTTGGGAATGTTACACTATTGTTTTTCTTTTCTTCTTCTTTTTTTTTTTTTTTTTTTTTTTGCTACACTGGAGATTGATTGTCTTCTTTTTTTTTTTAAAGAGAGAGAGAGAGAGAGAGAATTTTTTAATATTTATTTTTTAGTTATTGGCGGACACAACATCTTTATTTGTATGTGGTGCTGAGGATCGAACCCGAGCCGCACACATGCCAGGCGAGCGCACTACCGCTTGAGTCACATCCCCAGCCCTGGAGATTGATCTTCTAAGGGTGCTCTACCACTGAGCTACATTCCCACCCCTTTTTATTTAATTAATTTAATTTATTTATTCTTTTTGCAGGGCCTCACATATTTTAGACAACTGCTCTTTCACTGATCTCCATTCTTGGCCCTTTGTATTTTTGAGATAGGGTCTGCTAAGTTGTTGAGGCTGGTGATCTTTCTGCTTAGCCTCCAGAGTCTCTAGGATTATAGGCATGCACCACCACATCTGGCTAGACTTTAAATTTGATGCTGAATTGAGAGAAGAAAAAAATATTAAGTAGTGTTCTGGATGGGACCTTGAAGTAGAAAAGGGGAATTAGGTAAGATCTAAGGATCTGAAAAAATGTATGAACTTGAGCTAATAATTTACTGGAATGAAATTAATATATTTTGTATGTGATAAGGACATGAATTTTTGGGGTCCTGGAAGAATGCTATGGTTTAAATGTATGTGCCCCTCTAAAATGTATATGTTGTGATTTAAACACTGATAAGATAGTATGAAGAGGTAGGTCATTAGTCTGGCCCACTATTTGCTTCAAGCCTCTGTATTTTTTCTAAGGAGGGGTTGGTTCCCCAAGGCCTCTTCCATTGTTCTTAGTGTTGATCTAACCTTTTCTAAAGTTCAGTGTCCTTTGCAAAGACAGCATCCTCCCCATACTTCCCCCATGAGAGATGGGGGTTGACTAAAGGCTTCCCAGGTGAAAGCTTTCTGAAACCACTGGGGGCGGGATTAATTGGTTTTGAGTTTTGGGTCTTGTTTTTTTTTTTTTTTTTTTTTTAAGATTCCAGGATTTATATAAGTAGAAAGAGGAAGAGAAAGCTGCTTTGTCAATCAGCAGTCACTTTGGGATTAATGTAGAAAGAGCTGTACAGAATTTAAAAGAAAAGGATATTATCCTCATCCTCTAATTGGAGACAATCCACAAATCTCGTAGTTTTCTGAGGAAGACGTTGTACCACACTTGCAGTTTCCAAACTATAATTAATAGCAATTTGAACCATAGTATCAAGCTTTTTCTTTTACCTCTGAATCCTTTTTTCAGGTTTATCTAGCCCAGAAAATCGATATGCTACACAGAGAAAAGTTCTGGTGGAAAGGTAACAGGTCCCTGAGGCCCAATTCTGTTGAGCTGTGTGCTAGATCTCTCCCACATGGCCCCTGGGACACAAAATCAGAGCAGGTGATCAGTCATTCATCATTCACTCAATCATCTCCCACTATTCAGTATTTATCGAATGCCTGCTGTGTTTGGTGCTGGGTATGCTGTGCTGAACAAGACTCCTAAACTTCATTCCCTCAGTTTATGTTCTAGGGCAGGGACCATGGAGAGAGGCAATCATCATGGAAAGTCAGTGATGCTCAAACTTTAATTTTTATCGGAATCATCTAAAGGGTTTATTAAAACGTGCCTCCTGCCCAGAATTTCTGATTCAGTAGATCTAGACTGGGGCTGGAGCAGTTATAACAAGCTCCTAGTGGATGCTAATACTGCTGTGCAGGACCTCACCCGTTTTTTTGTTTTTTTTTTTTTTGTTATTGTTGTTGTTTGCTTTTTTGGTACTGGGGACTGAACCCAAGGGTGCTTTACCACTGACCTTCATCCCCAGCCCTTTTTCTTTTGTTTAGGATCTTGCTGATTTTCTGAGACTGGCCTCAAACTTGAGATCCTCCTCCTCAACCTTCAGAGTCACCGGGATTACAAGGGTGCACCACCGTATCCGGCTGAGGATGACATTTGATCTGAGCCCTTAATGATAAATAAGAACCAGTCATCTGAAAACCAGGAGGAGGGCTTTCCAAGAAAATGACATAGCAAGTACAAACTGAGTAGGGAACAAGCATAACTTATCTGAGGAACAAAATAGGACATTCAAAGTGCCAGTATATCTGCAGAGCATTTTGAAGTGGGAAAAGTGATAAAAGATTTTCAAACACTTAGAAAGGAAGCAGCGCACACCTGTAATCCCAGCGACTCAGGAGGATGAGCAAGGAGGATCACAAATTCGAGGCCATCCTCAATGACTTATTGAGGCCCTGTCTCAAAATAAAAAATAAAAAAAGAGTTGGCGATGTAGCTCAGTGACAAAGTGTCCCTGGGTTCAATCTCCAGTACTGAAATAAAATAAAATAAAAATTTATTTTTAGGCAGGTTCTTAGGCAAGGCCTTGAACTTGTGATCCTCATGCCTTAGCTTCCAGGTCTGGAGTGTGGCACTTGAGCAAGGATTATTTTATATTTTAAATACAAATTCTTTGCTATGAAATATCCTTTGGTTATTGTGTGATAGTTGTGGGATGCAGAGTGGAGGCAGGGGACGTGGGATCAGGGACACAGGATTTGTGTGAAAGCAACTGTAGAATCTGAGACACCAGTTAGGAGGCTCTTGCAGTGTCTTTGACAAGATTTGATAAGGAAAGGGAAATTGGCAGTGAAAATGGTAAGAAACGATAGGGCTTGCTGTGGAGAGCAATACCTAGCAAATATAATGGCTTACACCTATTCTCTACCTTTCTCAAATGTCATGATTATAATCCTTCACTTTACTGAAGTGAAGATTATTTTACATTATTCCCCAAACTGGATTTCAATTTTTAGTTGGTAACAGGGGTTTTGTAGAAGTGTGTGTGGGTGGATGTGCGTGGGTCACTTGAATTTTTTTGGATATCATATCCCCCTCCACTCACTAGTTCACTTTTAAATATTGCACTCCTATCCCCTGCCTTTCCCCCCAACACACACACACACACACACACACACACACACACACACACACTTGGAATGCAGATTTTCAGCAGATCCCTAAGAATGATTTTTTTTTTCCTTTGTAAAGCAAATGGAGAGGGGGCGGCCTGAGAGCTTGCAGTCTTTCAGGAGATGTCAGGGGTTGGTTGGTCTCCAGGGGCTCTGGTTGCTGGGAGAGGTGTGTGTTCTGAGTGATGAGCATCTCTTTCCTGGAGCACTGAGGACCATAATCAATTTCTTTCTTTTGGTCTATTGCACTGACTTATTTTCATTGTTATTTCATCTCTCCTGGAACAAAGTGCAATCAGCATATGGATTTAATTGACAAGGGCCATGAACAATTGTAAACTGTCAAAACTGTGAGCAAACAGCCCTGATGTCTGCAATAACAAAGATGAGCCGAGCAGCCTGTTCTTGTACATCAAAGGGAACTGTCACACTGTTCAACTGATAGTGCTTGTTAGCTGTGGAAGAAGATATCTGAAACACAACTCATTTCTTAGAAGGCCAGCAAAACGTTTAACATTCCCTGGGGAAATAAACCACTGTTTTAGCATTGCATTTCAAGATGCTTCAATAGTAATAAAAGCAGAAAACCTGTTTTTCTTTTTTTTTTTTTTAAAGAAAGAGTGAGAGAGAGAGAATTTTTTTTTTAATATTTATTTTTTAGTTCTCGGCGGACACAACATCTTTGTTGGTATGTGGTGCTGAGGATCGAACCTGGGTCGCACGCATGCCAGGCGAGCGCACTACCGCTTGAGCCACATCCCCAGCCCTGAAAACCTGTTTTTCTTTGCAGAGATGATATTGAAGTTCTTGCACCAGCCAAGAGGATTCAAAGGTCAGTTTTAACCTGCTTTGTCTGCCAGGGCCCTTGAAGTCTGAAGTGTGGCACTTGAGCACATGGTGCCTCCTGCTGAGCTGCTTCTCAGGCTCAAGCCACTTAATTTCTCTGCACATTGCCCTTTCTCAATGCTGCACTATGTGATGTCCCTGCGTAGCTTTCTCACATCTTTCTTTATCTCGTGTTTGCAAACTCATTTCCCTCTCTCTTTCATAAACGTATATCTATATGTATTTATTTATTTTGACCTTTTTGGGTAGGGCTTCCTAAATTGCATAGACTGACCTCGAACTTTCATCTTCTTGCCTCTGGCCTCACCACGTGTAGCCAATTTGGCTAATTTTGTATTTGACTAGATATAGGTATAGATAAATATTGATACAAATGATATGTGGATATGTCCGTATGATGGCGCCTACCTGTAATCACAGTGACTCAGGAGGCTGAGGCAGGAGGATCACAAGTTCAAGGCCCGCCTGGGTAATTTAGCGAGACCCTATCTCAAGACAAAAAGGACTGGGGATGTAACTCAGTGGTCAAGCATCCCTGGGTTCGATCCCAGTACTCCCTAAAATAAGAGTAGCTTTATATCTGGGTGTGGTGGTGCACACCTGCAATCCCAGTTACTTTGGAGGCTGAGGCAGGAGGATCACAGTTGTCTCCAAATAAAGAGAAAAAGGGTTGGGATGCAGCTCAACGGTAAAGCAATGCTGCACTCAATCCCCAGTACCATGGGGGGTGGGGAGTGAATTTTGTCCAAACATGATAGCAGGGGCCCCTTCCCTCTGAAGATATGCTAGAGTAGCTTTGTGCCCTTGGTCCCTATCATCTCTGAATGCAATCTTTGCGTTTACATGGGCAGATGGCCCCAGTTCTGGTGTTTGATGAAGGGTAGGCTCACTGTGAGTCACTCTAAATAACATAGGACTGGAACTGAAATTCTCAGAGTTCAGTGACTGTTCATTGTGATCACCTGAAGGTGCTTATTTAAAATGTAGATTTCTGGCAAATCCCTCTAACACTGATTTAAACCTGTAGGGGTTTCTCAGGATCCATTATAAATCCAGAAGTGGGGCTGGGTGCATTGGTACACCCAGTGATACACTCAGGAGATTGAGGCAGAAAGATTGCAAGTTCAAGGCCAGCCTTAGCAATTATTAATAATGAGGCTCTCAGCAACTTAGCAAGACCCTGTCTCAAAAAATAAAAAAAGACTGGGGAGGTGGCTCAGTGGTTAAGCGCCTCCAAGGTTCAATCATCAGTACCAATAAAATATAATAAAAAGCACTAGGGATGTAGAATAGTGGTAGAGCACTCCTGGGTTCAGTCCCCCCCCCCCAAAAAAAAAAAGAGAGAGAGAGAGAAAAGGTAGACAGACCCAGGCTGATGTAGCAGTGCAAACCCCTTTAGGGAGCTAAGCGTCCCTGCCCTTACACACTATTAACCTTTACACCCTGTGTTGTTTCCTCAAGGTTGTGACTCGACTGCTGCTTCTCTAACAAGCCTGACACACTCCCATCCCTTAGTTTGCATTTGTTTTTTTTCTCTGTTTTTCCTCCAGATATCTACATTGTCCACTTCCTTCTTGATCAACTTCAAATTTTTAATGAGAACTTTAAAACTGCACACATGCACCCCCACCTGCCTGGCATGGGGCACACCCACACCAGTGACCCCACTGCTAACTGCAGAAATGAGTGGTTTTAAAATAGGACCGGAGCCAAGTGCAGTGGTGCACGCCTGTAATCCCAGTGATCTGGGAGGATGGAAAGTTCAAAGCCAGCCTCAGCAATTTAGCAAGGCCCTAAGCAACTAGGGAGACCCTGTCTCAGAATAAAAAATAAAGGGCTGGGGATAAGTGCCTCTGGGTTAAACCCAAAATAAAATAAGATAAAATAGGACTGGGGCTCTGAGTTTGATCCCCAGCACTACAAAAAGAAAAAAGAGGGAAGGAAGATGGGTGTGTCGGGGGTGGGGGGAAGGAAAGGCCCATAAATTAAGGGTCTTGGAGATCTGGTCTTATTCTCACCCATGTCTATGGAGATGACAGATGACTCTGTCCCTGGCTTTTACTACTTGTGAAACATGTAGGGGGACAATCAGTTTTCCTGAGGTACTTATGGGCTACAGAAGTAGTATGACACAAAGCAAAAAATATGGACCCTGGGGTCCAGAAGTCTAGCTTCATCACTGTGTCTTTAGCCAAATTTGTTAGTTTCCTTAATTCTTTGCTGGTAACTAGTGACTATAATTCCCACCTGGGAGGATTAAATGAGCTGTGTATGTCAAGCACCAAACACAAAATACCTGGCAGATGCCTCCTAAGCAGCAGAATTGCCCCAGTCCTGGAACTGTTGCAGCTTGGGCTCCCACCTGGGCAGAGGCAGGAAGTCCCTCCAAGAAAGCATCAGAGCAAAACAACTGGCTCACTGTTTTGTGTTTTGTACCAGGTGAACCTCCATGCTCCCCTGGAAGTCAGGGATCAAGGCTTTGGGTTTGTTTTCTAGCGGCAACTATTTTTTCATTTCCTATAAGACCAAACTATTACAGGGAGACACTTATTTTAGTTTTTAGTTTTACAGGCTACAGATGGAACTCAGGGTCTCACACATGGAAAGTAAGGGCTCTACCACTGAGCTACACCCTCAACCTAGACTTTTAAGTTATTTGAATTCAGCATCTACCATAATAAGCCAGGCAAAGCTGTGTATTTCCTGCTTTAATCCCTCTTGGCTGATAAACAGAGGAGCAGGGGGAGATGACATTAACAGCTAAACTGGACAATACCTAGGTAGTTCTGAAATCTGCTAATAGTTCAAAATTAACTGGTTAGGGACTGCTAGACGTGAATGGCTGCTGCCACAGCCCTGGTACAGACTTCCCATGAGAGCCTGGCATCCCCTCAGCTCTACTTGGCAGAAAGTTATCTTTTTTTTTTTTTATACTGGGGATTGAACCCAGGAGTGCTTTATCACTGAGTTGCATGCCCAGTATCTCTTATTTTGGGGAATAGGGTCTCACTAAGTTGTTGAGGCTGGCCTGGAACTTGTGATCCTCCTGCATGCATCACCTTCCAAGTCACTGGGATTACAGATGTGCCAACGCACCAGGCCAGATGTCCCCTCGTTTAGTAGTCAGTGCTTTTCCAAGATGCTGATAACTGCAGCTGGGTTCCAAATACTCTTCAACACTCACAGGAAGAGAGGGAAGGAAGGAAATGAACAAGGATTAAAAGAAAAAAAAAAACACAAAGGAAAGAGAAGCAGTCAGGCATCTCCGCAACGATACTCATTCCTTTATTGTCAACTGTTGATTTGAACAGGGCTGGGACCTGCAGGCTGCTGGCAGCACCAAGCTGCAGTGCATTTCTGCTCAACCAAGAGGCCTCCATCCTGAGCCAAGGGGACAGAGGGTAATGTTTTATATATATATTTATATATTACATATGTCCCATATAGTCATATGTATAGAGTGACAGAATTGGTCACTGCATTAACTGTTGTCCTAAATAAAGACCATAGCAACAGACATGGAAATTTGGTCCTAATCAAGTCCCTTACTTTGTCAATCAAATGTTTGATACATCAAAAGGAAAAGGAGACTGAGATATAGCCACCCAGTGGCCCTGTTCCCAGCGTATCTTACGTTGAGTGTAGTCTCCTGTACAACACACACACACACATACACACACAAACACACACATACACACGTACACAAAACTGCAGGCAGGAGCTCCTCCTCCGACTACACCTTGGGCCCAGCCCACAGACTGGGGGTGGAGAGTGGGTAAATTGTGCTATAAGACTGTGAGGGACAAGTGACCAGACAATGCAGAGTCAGTGTGTCCAAGTGATGAATGGGGTGACACGTGCTGTTTCATCCACAAACAAGAAAGAGGTCAGTGGGGGAGGTCCCCTGGAAGTCCCTCGTTGCGCAGGCCACCTGGGGATATCTACACATAGCTTCTGTCCCAGCCATAGCCAGATCTCTGATCTGAATCCTGAGTCTCAAATCATCTTGGGCTCTGATGAAACTGTGATTTCCTTGAAGGACAGGAACAAATGGTAATTGAGTGGCTCAACCATCTAGTCCAGTAAATACAGCAGAAAAGACAACAATTGAGTTAAATCAAACCAAATCATCATTCAGAGAACTTGAATGGCACAAGAAGGGCTTACTTCCTGAAGGGAAGAGAATAGTCCCCACTGCCACCTGCCACAGCACATCTGTCAGCCTCACGCTTGACTCCAGTGATGGAACTGCTCATGGTTAAGAGACAGGAGACTCGCACTGCAAGACTGTCTGAAATCCTAAGTTACTTGTCTGCTCTCATGATTTCCTAGTCATCCTTCCACCAATATACCAACTTCAAAGATAAATCAATGGTAGCCAGGCGTGGCAGTGCATGCCTGTAATCCCAGCAGCTAGGGACGCTGAGACAGGAGGATCGTGAGTTCAAAGCCAGCCTCAGCAATGGCAAGGCGCTAAGTAACTCAGTGAGACCCTGTCTATTAAAAAAAGTCAATGTACTTGTGTTATGATCCTTAGTATTAGAGAATTTTCTATTTTTTAAACCAACATATAATTAAATAGTAAACTATTAAATGTTTACAGAAAAATTACAATTTCTTCTGTAAGAAATCTTTGCATTTATCAGCATCTTTTGAGTAGATCCAAGGCTTGGAAAAAGATAGACATAGGATCATGGACATATTCCTAGAGGCATATTAGGGAAGCATAGGGAATCCAGTGACCTTTATGGAGTAGAACTTTGCAATTTTAACTCAAATGTAATTTCTCATGTAAAGTAACTTTATGCAAGCAGGGCATGGTGGCAAATGCCTTTAATCCCAGCAGCTGGGGAGGCTGAGACAGGAGGAATTCAAAGCCAGCCTCAGCAAAATCGAGGTCTAAGCAACTCAGTGAGAACCTGTCTTTAAATAAAATACAAAATAGGGCTGGGTATGTGGCTCAGTGGTCGAGTGCCCCTGAGTTCAATCCCCAGTACCAAAAACAAAAAGAAAAAAAAGTAACTCTATACAATTTTGTGGCATTGAGTATGTGCAAGGACTTTTTAAAAAATAATGAAAGTTTTATATGATTAAAAAAAGTCAATAAAAATTAACTCTTTTTTTGGGGGGTGGGGGTAGAAATTTAGTTATGACTTGTGATACCTGGGGTCATTTTGGGCTGTCACAATGGAAGATTCCTGAGGAGGGACCAACTTGCACACACGGTAATGGACAGATCAGTTTTCAACAAAATCGTGCCATCAAAATATAATTGAGAAACAGAAGTATTAGGCAAGGCTAGCAATGATTGCGCCTGGGTCTCCATCTCCTGGGCCAAATACAGGAGGAAAACCACAGATTTGGATACCTTCATTTAGCCAGGAGCAGATCCCTCCCACTATGAACTGAGATGTGGCAGGGAAAAATGATGGAAGCAGGAAGAAGCCATGGTAGTTGCACCAGGCACAATGGTGCACACCTATAATCCAGTGATTCCAGAGGGTGAGGCAGGATTGCAAGATCGAGGTCAGCCCAGGCAAATTAGATCCTGTCTTAAAATTAAAATAAATAAATAAATAAACGGACTGGGTGTGTGGCACACTGGTGGAGTGTCCCTGGGCTCAATCCCCAGTACTGACTACAAACAAGAAAAAGGCAGGGAGTTGGTTGGAGAGTTCCTCAATCATAGGAACTTCTAGAGGGAGAGAAACAAAGGGACTCAGAGGAGGAACTTCCCTTGATGACAGTCCACGATGTCTCAATACTGTTCCATTTCCAGCAGGTCCTGAGTTGGCTACAACTGGTTGGTTCATAATTCCCATCCAAGGGCTGGGAAGGTGGTCAGGAAGCAGAGTTTGGGAAGCTGTGAGTTCTTGACAAAGCCGAAGAGCACAGGCTGAGTTTTGGTGAAGTCGTTTAAGTCTTTGAAAAAGAGACCAAGAGGCCAGAAGAGGTTGTCAGAGGCCCAGAAAGTGGAGAGCAGGCTCTGTCCACCAGGAACACAGGCCCAACACTGTCAGGATGTCTCTTGTCCTCAGTGGACACCCTGTAGTTTTCTAGTCCCAGAAAGTGCTTAGGGACTGCTCACCATCAGGGTAGGAGGAGATGGAGATTATGGAATGAGGTGGATAGAAAAAGTACTGTCTTCTCAGGCACTAGCCATCTTCCTCTCTGAGGGTGGGAGACACAGGGAGGAGCTTGAGGTCTGACCAGGGGTCTCCAGGCAGAAGAAAAGGAGACTATGCAGTGATGGCCACAGGCCCAAGATGCTCAGGCGAGGGCACTTCCCCCACATAACTGAACTCCACGAATAAATAACATGAATTAAATAAAGGAGGCGCAGAATAGCAGGCAGAGGCAGCATCTGCCAGATCCTCACCCCTTCACACATACACACACGCACATGCACGCACACTTACACGCACACGCACCAAGCGGCAGATGAGATGAGCCCAGGTTGGCTGCCCCATCCTAAAAGTCTGTTGGATGGGCAGTCTGACTGTGAAGGCTGTCACTCATGGTCCACCACTGTTGCAGGGTGCAGAGAAGCAGAGGCCAGGGAGGCATGTGCGGTGGAAGGTGGAGGCCGCTGAGGACTCTGGCACCTGCAGGGGTGGGAATGAGACAGGCAGAGTGGGAGGTTAGGGACACAAGAGACGGAACAGCAAGGCCTTTCCTTTCCTTCCCTCAACCCATTAGAGTGCAAACAAAACCCTCTTCAGCCTCAACCAGCCCATGCTGTTCCCCTGCCTCCCAGTACTCAGTCTGACCATGGTGGTACTGACCAGGATCGGGACTTTCGGACTTTAGATGTGGAAGGTCTTTCTAGAAAGCTGTCCAGCCTCATGAGCCGCTCCATGTGTAGCGCACGAGGGTCTTGTTCTTGGTCATGAGAGAATTCCATCTCAAAGACAGCTGGAGGGGACACATCCAACTCCAAAAACATGATGTTTTCAGCCTGTGGTGAATCATGTCAGATGGGAACAGCAGCCTCAGTGACCAGCACTTAGTCAATCTTGAGAATTGCAAGAGTGATGGGTACTTTGAGGGAGTAGAGGTTGTCAGCATCCCCTCTCCTTGGGTTCTCCCCCACATCCCCCATTTCTATTTCCCAGCTTCTTACCCTATACCTGGGGTGGGACCCCATTGCCATGGCAACCCGAGCATACTGGCTGATAGGCCTCTTGTAGCCCACTGCAGATGTTGGCCGCTTCTTCATTTGGCTGTTATTCCTGTAGGGAAGAGGCGATATCAGAATGAATTTCCTTTTAACACAAAGGGCAAATATCATGAGGAACTAATTATCATTCTTGGTAGCCAGGAGACCCTGCAATTGCAGGTTTTGGAATATTCTGCTCCTACTTCAACCTGATAACTTACAATTATTATAATTTTTTTTTTTGGTGGAGTGGGCGGGTGAGTGGGATACTATGGTTAGAACCCAGAGGCATTTACCACTGAATCACATCCTCAGGCCATTTCATTTTTTATTTTGAGACAGGTTCTCACTAAGTTGCTGAGGCTAGCTACGCACTGTGATCCTCCTGCTTCAGCCTCCTGAGTAAGTGGAAATACAGGAGTGTGCCACCATACCTGGTATACACAAGCACATATTTCTTCAATATTGTTGCTCTAATTTTTTTTTCCACAGTAAAAAGGGCTATCCAGGTGCAGTGGTACAAGCCTTGGCAACTTCGCAAGACCCTGTCTCAAAATAAAAAATAAGAAGGGACTGAGGAGCTGGGTTGTAGCTCAGTGGTAGAGAGCTTGCCTTGTACATGTGAGGCACTGGGTTCGATCCTCAGCACCACATAAAACTAAATAAGTAAAATAAAGTATTCTGTCCATCTACAACTAAAAATATTCTTTATTTTATTTTTTTTAATATTTAGTTTTTGGCGGACACAACATCTTTGTTTGTATGTGGTGCTGAGGATCGAACCCGGGCCGCACGCATGCCAGGCGAGCGCGCTAGCGCTTGAGCCACATCCCCAGCCCCTAAAAATATTCTTTAAAAAAAGAAGGAACTGGGGATGTAGCTCAGTGGTAGAGCACCCCTGAGTTCAATCCCCAGTACTGCAGCAAAAAAAAAAAAAAAAAAAAAAAGGTTGAGGGCTGGAATGAAGAGGAAAATCCAGTCTCATTTTAGTTTTCAGATTTATACACTAATTTCATACACTACACAAAATTGTTGATGACTGATAGCTCTGCTTTCATTTCCCTTCACAGGATATACATAATAAAATGGTTAAAAACTAGCCAGCTGGGTAGTACACACCTATAATCCCAGCTACTTGGGAGGCTGGGCAATTTAGTGAAACCCTGCCTCAAAATAAAATAAAAAAGGGCTGGGGTGTGGCTTGGTGGGTAGAACACTTGCCTAGCATGTTGGAGGCCCTGGGTTCAAGTCCTAGTACCACCACCAAAACACACACACACACACACACACAAATATATGATGAGTACATGAAAAGAAGTTCAACATCATTAGTCACTAGCAAAATGTAAATCAAAACCACATGAGATGCCATGAGGATGACTATAATTTAAAAAGAGGCAATAACATGTGTTGGTGGAAATTTAACAGTTTAGTAGTTTCTCAAAAAGTTAAAACATGTGCTGGGTGCAGTAGCACAAATAATCCCAGTGATGTGGGAGGGGCAAAAATTTGAGGCCAGCCTCAGCAATTTAGCAAGGCCCTAAGCAACTTAATGAGGTTGTGTCTCAAATTTAAAAAGGGCTGGGGAGGTAGCTCAGTGGTTTAGCACTCTTGGGTTTAATCCCAATACCAAAAAAAAAAAAAAAAAAAAAAAGTTAAACATATAATCTAGAACTTCCACTACTAAGCATATACTCCAAAGAACTGAAAACATGTAGTCGGGCACCGTGCCACACGCCTACAATCCCAGCAGCTCAGGAGGCTGAGACAGGAGGATGGTGGGTTCAAAGCCAGCCTCAGCAATGGTGAGATACTAAGCAACTCGGTGAGACCCTGTCTCCAAATAAAATACAAAATAGGGCTTAGTGGTTGAGTGCCCCTGAGAGTTCAATCCCCAGCCCTCCCCCTCCCCCAAAAAACATGAACACAAATGATCATAGCAGCATTATTTCTAATAGTCCAAAAGTAAGTTTGGCACAGTGGTGCATACCTGTAATCCCAGTGACTTGGGAGGCTGATGCAGGAGACCTAGCAAGTTTGAGGCCAGCCTGGGCAACTTAGTGAGACCATGTCTTAAGTAAATAAATAGGGTCGGGAGTGTCGTTCCGTGATAGAGCGTGCCTGCGTTCAGTCCCCAGGACAACAAACATAAATACGCAAAGCAGAAATAACCCAAATACACATCAACTGATGAATGGACAAACAAAATATGGCATGCCCACAGAATGCTATATTACTCATTGGTAAAAAAGGAACAAAGTACCGATACATGGTAGGACATGGACAAAACTTGAAGAAAACACTTTGCCAAGTGAAAGACACCAGTCAAAGACCACCTATCATACAGTTCCACATCTGGAATAGGCATATCCATAGAGACAGAAGGTGGATTAGTAGTTTACTAGGACTGGGAAGGCTACATAGAATGAGTGACTGCTAATGGGTCTGGGGTTTCTTTTTGGAGTGATGAAAATGTTCTATAATTAGATAGTGGTGAGAATTGTACAATTCTGAATATACAAAAATCCACTCAATTGCATTTTTATTTATTTATTTGATATTGGTAATTGAACCCAGGGGTGCTCTAACACTGAGTTAAATCCCCAGCCCTTTAAAAATTTTTGTTTTTAATTTTGAGACAGGGTCTTGCTAAGTTGCTCAGGCTGGCCTTGAACCTCCTACTTTAGTCTTCTGAATTTCCAGGATTATAGGCATGTGCCACTACACTGGGATCAAATGTATACTTTACTTATTACTATTATTTTGTGATGCTGGGGACTGAACCCAGGGCCTTGTGCATGAGAGACAAGCACTCTACCAACTAAGCTACATTCCTAACCTAACCATATACTTTAAAATGGTTATTTTTATGATGCATGAACTATACAAAGCATTTGTTTAAAAGCAAAACAAAACAGGCTTACAGTTTTTAAGCTTTTATACTTTTTTTTTTTTAAAGAGAGAGAGAGAGAGGAGAGAGAGAGAGAGAGAATTTTTAATATTTATTTTTTAGTTCTCGGCGGACACAACATCTTTGTCTGTATGTGGTGCTGAGGATCGAACCCGGGCCGCACGCATGACAGGCGATCGCGCTACCGCTTGAGCCACATCTCCAGCCCAAGCTTTTATACTTTTAAAAAGTATACTTTCTTCAACCAAAATTCCCACTCCTAGGAATCTCCCTAAGGAAATAATCAGGAATAGGGGCAAAAATTTGTATGTAGGGTTTATTATTCATCTATATGAAGGAATATTATATAGTCTTTAAATTTTTTGTGTGTAGCCTGGTGTGGTGGTATATGCCTGTAATGTCATGCGTCAGGTGGCTGAGGCAGGATGGCGAGTCCAAGGCCAGCCTGGACAATTTATTGAGACCTACTGCAGAGCAGGAAAAAAAAATAGCTCAATTTACCTAACATATGCAGGGCCCTGAGTTCAAACCCCAATACTACACACACTCAAAAAAAAGATTTCTACAATATGTTAAGTAAAAAAGATTAAGTTTTTGTTTTATGCTTAGGGAATATTTAATAGAATGTTAACGTACATTATCTTTGGATTGTGTTGTTATGGGTGATATTTATTTTCTTCATGGCTTTTTTTCCTTTGCTGTTCTGGGGATCAAACTCAGAGCTACTAGTGAGCTATACTGCTAACACCTTCGTTATGCCCTTTGGCATACTTGAAAACCTTTGCAATGAATATGTATAACTTTATATCAATTAAATTATTTCAAACATTTAGAAAAACATAGGAAATAGTAGATATCTGTATGCCTACTATCCAGCTTTGTCCAATCTTAACATTCGTTATATCAAATCTCTTTTAGAGAAATAAAATACAGCTATTTATTTATTTTGGTACTAAGGATTGAACCCAGGTACTTAACCACTGAGCCACATCCCCAGCCCCCCCCCCCCACTTTTTAATATATTTAGAGACAGGGTCTCACTGAGTTGCTTGGGGCCTCACTAAATTGGTGAGGCTGGATTTAAATTCAGAATCCTCCCTAGCTACTGAAATCACAGATATGAGCCACTGCACCCAGCTTAAAATACAGTTTTTAAGCTTCCCATTTCCCCGCCTCCCCCAGAGTTATCACTCTCTTGAGCTGGGTGCTTATCAATGTCATGCATGGTTTTACACTTATTTTTTTTTAAAGAGAGAGAGAGAGGGGGGAGAGGGAGAGAGAGAGAGAGAGAGAGAGAGAGAGAGAGAGAGAGAGAGAGAGAGAGAATTTTTAATATTTATTTTTTAGTTCTTGGCGGACACAACATCTTTGTTGGTATGTGGTGCTGAGGATCGAACCCGGGCCGCACGCATGCAAGGCGAGCGCGCTACCGCTTGAGCCACATCCCCAGCCCCCTTATTTTTATATGTAAGTATTCATACACAATGTGTGTTACTTGTACGCCTATTTCTAAATCTTGAGCTGTCTGGTGTATGAACTGCACCTTATTTGTTCTCAGTGTGCAGCTCTAGATTATCACTTTAACCACAATGCTATATTGTGCATTAAAGTTTCAGTATAGCATCTTGTGTGGGCACATATGTGTGTGTGCACCAACTCTTGTTGATGGGTATTGAGGTTGTTTTTTTTTTTCAGCTATTAAATATGGCTTAAACACTGTGCTCCATGTACACAGTCAACATCTTCCCTGGGACATATACTCAGGAATGGAGTTGTTGCATTGTAGAATATGTGCATTTTCAATTTTACTAGATATTGCCAAATTGCTTTTCAAGTTGTTATACCTATAAAACTTTCCATTACTCTATATTCTAACCAAGTTAGGGTATGTCAGGTATTTTACTTTCAGCAATATTATGAGTATAATGTATTACTTTTGAGGGGGTGGGGGGTGCTAGGGATTGAACCAGGAGTGCTCTACCCCTTTTCAGGCAGGGTCTTGTTAAGTTGCCCAGGCTGGCCTTGAATTTGCAACCCTTCTGCCTCAGTGTCCTAAGTAACTGGAATTAAAGGTATATACCACCATGCCACACCCAAGGCTCATGTATTACTTTTAATTATCTCAAGCAAACAAACACAAAAAGAAAACAAGAAAGTCATTTATTTCCTTTTTTAAAAAGAAAAGGAGCCAAGTGCAGTGGCACACGCCTATAATCCCAGCTACTTAGAAAGCTGAGGCAGGGAATCTCGAGTCTGAGGTCAGTCTGGGCAATAAAGCAAGACCCTGTCTCAAAAATAAAATAGATAGTCAGTGCATGCCTGTAACCCCAAGCAGCTCAGGAAGCTGAGACAGGAGGATTGTGAGTTCAAAGCCAGCTTCAGCAACAGCGAGGCACTAAGCAACTCTGTGAGACCCTGTCTCTAAATAAAATACAAAATAGGGCTGGCAGGGCTGGGGATATAGCTCAGAGGGTAGAATGCTTGCCTTGAAGAAGGCCCAGGGTTCAATGCCCCCAGCACCACACACACACACACACACACACACACACACACACACAAATAGGGCTGGGAATGGGATGTGGCTCAGTAGCTGAGTGCCCAAGTTCAATACCTGGTACCAAAATAATAATAATAATAATAATAATAATAATAATAATAATAATAACAACAACAATAAATAAATAAATAAATAAATTTTAAAACACAGGTTTTGGAATAAGACAGACACGGGTTTAAATGCTGGCTCTGCCAAATAAAGCTCTGTCACCATGGAAAGTGTCTTATGATCTCTGAGTCTCTGATATGTCATCCTCATCATACAGAATTGCTGAGATTAAACAAGCACTTAGCACAGTTTAAGGGCAACGCACACATGGTGTCTGTGACTGTTATTAATTCTCAATTCCACTTGCTAATTTCAAGTAGGGATACAAATGAAATGAAATGAGTAATAAAAAATTCAAAAGGCAGCTGGGTGTGGTGGCACACATCTATAATCCCAGCAGTTCAGGAGGCTGAGACAGGTGGATCGCAAGTTCAAAGCCAGCGTCAGCAAAAGCGAGGCGCTAAGCAATTCAGTGAGACCCTGTCCCTAA
Organism: Spermophilus citellus; assembly: GCF_964194105.1. Taxonomy (NCBI): domain Eukaryota; kingdom Metazoa; phylum Chordata; class Mammalia; order Rodentia; family Sciuridae; genus Spermophilus; species Spermophilus citellus. The sequence goes on along the minus strand of NC_138193.1, from coordinate 96,549,512 downwards.
ATAAAATACAACATAGGTCTGGGGATGGGGCTCAGTGGTCGTGAGCCCCCGAGTTCAACATTCAGTACCAAAAAAAAAAAAAAAAATTCAAAAGACTACCAATTGGGAGGCAGGAGAGCAGATGGGCAGAGCAATTTAGATAGGACATTCTGTCCTTGCATAAAATAAGCTGTGCAGAGAGGCTACAGAACAGTGCCTCCCTTCTGCGCAGGGGCAAAAAGCAGCATTCTTCTTTTTTTTTTTTTTTTGTCAGTAATAGATGGAAACCTGTATTTATTTTTATGTGGTGCTGAGGATCGAACCCAATGCCTCACACATGCTGGGCAAGTGCTCCACTGCTGAGCCACAACCCCAGCCCAAGAAGCAGCATTCTTGTGGTTCCATTTATAAGAGTGCTGGACCCCACTTAGGAGTCCCTGCTGAACTTCTTTATAGATAAAAACCAGGTAAGGGGGCTGGGGTTGTGGCTCAGTGGTAGAGCACTTGGCTGGCACGTGGGAGGCCCTGGGTTCGATCCTCAGCACCATATAAAAATAAATAAATAAGATGAAGGTATTGTGTCCATCTACAACCTCCAAAAAAATTAAAAAAAAAAAAACAGGTAAGGCAAGGTTCTAGAAGCCCCACTTCACTTTGCTGCTGGGATGCTACAGGATGTGCAGAGGCTAGGCACGTGGACAGAGGCAGCATCAGTGACAGTGGCAGCAAGAAGATAGTTTTGTGATGGGTGCAGGTGGTAAGTAAGCAGCACTGACTCCATGAGGAAGAGTGGGAAAGTCTGGAAAATAATTTTGTCTGTCTCAAAATAAAATTTAAAAAGGGCTATATGTATTAGCTTAGTGATAGGGTGCTTGCCTAGCATGTACTAAGCCCTGAATTCAATATCCAGTATCTCTCTCTCTCTCTCTCACACACACACACACACACACACAAAGTTTTTTTTTAATATTATTTTTAGTTGTAGTTGGACACAATACCTTTATTTTATTTATTTATTTTTATGTGGTGCTGAGGATCAAACCCAGGGCCTCACATGTGCTAGGTGAACACTCTACTGCTGAACCACAACCCCAGGTGTGTCTACTCATCTCATCTGAGCTTTACAACAAGTTCCTCAGTGTGCGTAGGGCAGGCAGTGAGACAGCTCAAAAAGATAGTGTTTTGTGTCCAAGGTCATATAATTAAGGACCTTAGGAATCTGAACCTGCTGAAGTACCCTTTTTATGATGGTGTACTGTCTTTCCGGAGTGCATTCAGGACAGTCTGGGGCCAAAGAGGGCCTTTGCAAGCCCAGGCTCTGGGAACAGGACAGAGGGGCAGAGCTGGGCAAACATTGGGTCAGTGGGAATTGGCAGCCTGACCTAATAAACATGCCAGGGCTATTCTGGGTGGCACGCAAGGAAGGAAGAGTTGGGGGAAGGGATTCCGTAATTGGGACACCAAATTTCCCATCTAATCCCTCTTCTGCCCCAGGCCTGCTTTCATGATTGATCCCTCTAGTAGGAGGGTTGTGGCTGACAGCCCAGAGCTAGGGGCCTGACACTGCATTTATCCACCTTTCTGAACAGAGACCCACAACAGTTATCATCTGCTTGGCTGATCCCAAGAGTTCTCATAGGACCCCTCTTCATAGCCCTGCAATCACAATTTTTTTCCTCTAATATTAAAAAAAAACATCAAATCTCAGCTCCATTTCGTTTTGCTGACTCTGTCTGATCACCTTTTCTCCCGTTCAGAAAACAAGCGTCCAACATCATTGGGTGTTTTCTCTTGTAGGTCCTCCATGTGTACCCAACACAGCAAATTTGGTTTTCTGTGATCTGGTCACTCCGTCCCTGCAGCTTACCTGTCCACCTTGCTGCAGTGCCCTGTGAGTCTGAACTCTCAGTCTCCTCTTTCCCCTTCTGCTCACTGTGCCAGCCCTGCCAGGGACAGGTGACTTCCCCTGTTTCAGATTCCCTTCAGTTTTCCCAGAAGTCTAGGAGACTCCATGCAGAGCTAAGAATGTTCTTACTAGGGCAAATGTTGCCTCTGTGATGAAACCAGTTTGACTTTCTTCCCTTCTGTTGAGAACAAGGACTGTTCTCTCTTTAACCCATTAAGTTCCAAGTTTTCAAGTCTGTGAATATGTCAATGAAATGTGACACAGGTGCATTAAAATAGGTTGGGAATCATAATTATTATATAACTTAAGATCATCAGTATTATTAATGACATCATTAATAATAGCATCAGTCATCATTCGCTCATCACTTTTTTCAAAAAAAAAAAAATAGAATCCTGTGGGCTGGGATTGTGGTTGAACAGTAGAGTGCTCACCTAGCACATGAGAAGCCCTGGGTTTGATCCTCAGCACCACATAAAAATAAAATAAAAGATGTTGTGTCTGCCGAAAACTAAAAAATAAATATTAAAAAATTCTCTATTTAAAAAAATATAAATAAATAAATAAAATAAAGGTATTGTGTCCAACTACAACTAAAAATAATATTTAAAAAAAAACTTTGTGTATGTATGTGTGTGTGATACTGGGGATTGAATTCAGGGCTTAGTACATGCTAGGCAAGCACCCTATCACTAAGCTAATACCTCCAGCCCTTTTTAAATTTTGAGACAGTTTCAATAAATTGCCCAGACTGGCCTCATACTGGATATCCTCCTGTCTCAGTCTCCTGAGTTGTTGGGATTACAGGCAGGTGTCACATACTCAGCCTTAAACACTTTCTTAAGGCCATAAGTGGCAGAGCAGGGACTAGAGTTCAGAATGTTCCAAATCCAAAGTCCAGTCCCATCCTGTACCATGGTGGATTTGTAAAGAACCTAGGCTGGGGGCTGGGGGTGCAGCTCAGTGGTAGAGTGCTTGTCTGTCATGCATGAGGCCCTGGGTTCAGCCCCCAGCACAAAAACAAAAACAAAACCCAGAATCTCGGGTGGATTTGGATACAGAGGCCAAAATACTCAAGTTACAATAAAATTTTGTGAATCCTAAATCATGGGCTATGGACATTATCAATCAAATATATAACTCTTAGAGGAGAACTTTATATAAATTCAATTCAAAATAAAGGCAATTATGAGAAAATAAAAATAAAAGATCATATTTGTAAAATAGCTATTGCTGGAGTTGGTTGCAAAAATGCTTTTTGAAGGCAACTTTAATACAAAATTGTGATTGTGCAAGGTACCTCACCTGTGATTATGTTATCAACCAATGGCTACAGAGAGATAGTGGAGAAAAAGGAGAAATGGATTAACTTCCAAAATAAGTAGACACAGGCATGTCTCAAGGGTTGCCTAACATTGACTCCCTGTTCCCAAGACATGGGTGGAGTCCATGCTTGCTTGTGGCTCCAGGAGGAGGAGGGAAAATGCTTTTCCAACAAAAGCTTTCTAAAGGGACAATACAACCTTAGGTAATTTCTTTCAAACAATGTCTTTTCTTCTCAGTTCAAGCAGATTTAGTGTTCTCATCCCTGGAATAGCACAGGCCCCAGGAAAGCAAAATATCCCACACTTATTGAGCAAATGGAACAATGCCCTGATTAGTTAAATATGCTTTGGGGAGAAAGAGCTTTTCTGTTAGTTGTTTTTTTTTTTTTTTTTTTTTTTTGAGTCCTGATTTAGTTATGTTGCAAATGGTGGGAGCCAACACTGAAGGAAAGCATCTTTTTCTCTGGAAGGGGATATACTCAGATCCCAGAGCTCCCAGAAATGAGGAAAGCCATATTCAAGGACCTTCTCTACCTTCAACCTTCCACTGGGAAATGAGGGACTTGAGGCGATAGTCTTAGAGATCCAGGCTGCCAACTCCCTGCTCCATCCCAGGCTGCCCCTCCGCCCCTTGCTGAGTCACAATCTCAGTGGGATTGCAATTATGATGAATTGTTTTTACTTTATTCTAACCACCACTGCTTTAAAAAAAGAGTAATTTAAAAAACTTGTTTCATATAAAAATCCCTAGCTCCATTTTTATTTGCCTTTTGATTTCATATTTTTGGTACTGGGGAATGAACCCAAGGGCACTTTACCACTGAGCCACATCCCCAGGCCTTTTTTTTTTTTTTTTTTTTTGAGAAAGGGTCTAAGTCGCTGAGGCTGGCTTCAAACTTGTGATCTTCCTGTCTCAGCCTCCTAATTCACTAGGATTATAGGCATGCACCACCAAGCCCAGCTTGATAAATGTTTTCAAACTAATTTATTTCTTGAAGTTTTTTTTTAAAGTAATCTGTACTAACTATTCATATAATCTGTATTTAGCTGCAGTAGAGAACACTGCTTTATATATTTTATCTTTACCCAGATATATTTTGTATGTTTTCTGTACAAAACATATACTGTCTATTCTGAGCAAGTATATATTTGTTCTATATAAAATAGCATGGTTAGATTGTGAATATACTTATCCAGAATTACGAAAATTGTATAATTATATCTTTAAATTATCAATACAAAATTTTCCAGGAACACAGTCCAATTGGAATTCATCTAGAAGAGTTGCCAGCACAAACCTGTAAATATAGACAGGGGAGATATGCAGATTTAAATTAAAGGGCATCTGTTTGGTACTGGAAAACACTATAGAGGTGAACTAAAGAAAGAAGTTTTTGAGGAATGACCAGAATTTGCAGGTTTCCCAATAGCAAAGAAAACTCCTTTCTTGCCAGGTGCTGGGTGCACACCTATAATTCCAGCAACTTGGGAGCATTGCAAGTTCAAGGCCAGCTTCAGCAACTTATCAAGGTCCTAATCAATATAGTAAGACCCTGTCTCAAAATAAAAAATAAAAAAGGCTGGGATGTAGAGCTGGGGATATGGCTCAAGCGGTAATGCGCTTGCCTGGCATGCACGGGGCACTGGGTTCGATCCTCAGCACCACATACAAACAAAGATGTGTCCGCTGAAAAACTAAAAAATAAATATTAAAAAAAATATCTCTCTCTCTCTCTCTCTCTCTCGCTTTAAAAAAAAAAACCTCAAATCAAAACCCTCAGTTCCAGATTAAAAGAAACTAACAAGGCATAATAATTAAACAAAATACATAACCTCAGGTGGAGATGGAGGAAAACCTGAAATTGGTGATTGTACTTTGGTTATGTAAGAGAATGTCCTTGTTCTTAGAAAATACAAGTAAAGGGTTAGAATGTTTGCAACTAAATCACAAATGACTAGGGTCGGGGGAGACAGAGGGAACTAAAATAAGATGTCAAAGTGTTAAAAATTTGGTGCACAGTATAAGGGAATTCTTGGCACTCTTCTTCCAATTCTTATGTTCCAGAATAAGAAGTTAAAAAACATGCCTTCTAGGGCTTGGGTTGTGGCCTAGTGGTAGAGCACTTGCCCCTCACAGGTGAGGTACTGGGTTTGATCTTCAGCACTACATAAAAATAAATAAATAAAGATATTGTGTCCATCTACAACTAGAAAAAAATATATACATTTAAAACAATTGCATTCTCAAAGCTTCTCTCACCCCATCTGTAGTTGAGAACTTTGATAACATGACTACATCAAAAAATTAAGAAATTCTTGCTGGACGTGATGGTACAATTTGTAATCCCAGTGACTTGAGAGGCTGAGGCAGGAGGTTACAAATTTAAGGCCAGCTCAGCAACTTAGCAAGTTGCCTAAGTAACTTAGTGAGACCCTGTCTCAAAAAATCAAAAGGGCTGGGGATGTGGCTCAGTGGTTAAATGCCCTTGGGTTGAATCCCTGATACCAGAACAAAAACAAAAAACAAAAAAAACCTTCCATCTGCAAATCTTCGACTCAAGAACTTCTCTAAGTACAAAATAACCTTATAAAGCAGAAGCCTCATCAGCATCTGCCTCCAGAAAATAGTCCTAGAGTAATGATTTTTGAACCTGGCTTCATTGCAGAATCACCTGGAAACTTTAAAGGCGGTGGGGGGGTGGGTTTAAATTAAACTCTTTGGAGCCCAACTCACACATAATTCTATCTGTGTCCAGGGTTGAGAGCCTCTGTATTAGAGGGGTACATGATCTACTTAGCAACCCACTCATGACTTTGGCATTTACAACTGCACAAGTTGGACCAGCCCTTCAGAAAGCAGAGAGATCAAGTAGACATCAGATGCTCCAGTGAGAAGCTACAGACATTTGCTAACTTCCCACCCAGCTCTAGGGAGATTCCTGCCCTTCCTGGAAGTAATATTCCTAGGATAGAGAGAGCAAATACAGGGAAGTGCTGTCCCTTCATTGCTTTACACAGATTTGCAAGGAAGGGAGGGCAGTCCAGCTTGGTCACCCTGTTAGGCTTTGATATTCAGCCTTGTTCTTCCCAGATACCAGCAGAGGGCGCTACATACCCAGCTAATGGACGCAGCTGCACCTAAGCACTAGGAGATGGAAACAGGTGGAAATGCTGAATCACCCAGTTGAGTGAGGCTGTGAAGACTGAATCATGCCTCTATCATGTCATGATCTGATTACTTCTCTATATTTCCCACTGGACTATGAGCTCAGACTGTGTCTGATTTATCTTCTGTCTGCAGTCTTGCAGGTGCAGGACACAGCAGGGATGGGCAAATATTAACTGTTGTTGCTATTTCTGGCACCTGACAAATGAGTATTCACCATAAGTGAACAGATGTTAGTTAGCCTCACTGGGACTCTCAAGAAGCCAGAGGTCCCTCTCCCCTCCCTGGCAGGCCTCTTGCAGGTGGCTTTTGCATTTTTGCATCTCAGGCCAGGCTCATGGCTAATAAGACTTTTTTTTTTTTAATACACTTCCTTCATGGAGGGAGACCCCAATAAATCAGGTTGTAAGAAATCCATGGTCCCTCTGAATCCCACTTATCCCTTCCCAAGTCCTAGAACATCTGTTACCAGCAGGTGGGGCCTCAAGCCTCTCACCACCCACAACCTAGAAGGAGCTTGCAAGGCCTTGGGCCCAGACAAAGGGCTGGAGACTCACACTCCAGCTGGCACCAGCGGCTGGAACTTCCACTGTTCCTCCTCACAGTCCAGGAAGAGCCGGTTCATGATCTTGTTCTTCTCCTCAGGGGGAATGAAGTTCTCGATTATTAGGTACCTGGGAGTTGGAGTAAGGAAGAGATGAGAAATGGGGTCAGGGAGAGTGCCCGTGGTGCTGGAAAGGCTGAAGGATTAGAAGCAATAAATCAAGAGGCAGAGGGAACTGCGGTGTGTGTGCGCGCGTGTGTGCACACGCGCAAAACCCAAGGTGGGGGAATAGGAATCCCTCCAATCCCCCCAGAATAAAATGAAGCTTGAAAACTACCGCTTCTAATACAAAGACTGTGGGCCCAGAGACTTTAGGGTTACTCTTGACCAGCACTAGCATGCCACACGGCTGCGGGGTGGGGGCTGTCCTCAAATTCAAACTGAGTCCTGGCATGCACGCCTGTAACCCCAACTAAGAGGGAGATGGAGGCAGGAAGATCACAAGTTCAAGGTTAACCTGGGACATTCAGCGAGACCCTGTCTCAAAATAAAAATTTTAAAAAAGGGCTGGGGATATAGCTCAATGGTAACAGGGCTCCCCACCCCCACCTCCCAAAAAATCAAACTGAGGAAGTAGAAGAAAACTCCAGAATTATTAGGCCTGTCCTGCGTCAAACACGGTCTATTCCTGAGACATGGAATCATGGTTAAGCAGACGGTCAGACTAGGCCTTAGGGAAGAAGGGTCAGGGAGACCCTGGGGATGAGGGTGGCTGTGGAGACCTGGGGGCAGAAAAGGACCCGGCCCTACTTGAGCTTGAGTTCCCGGGTCTGCTCGTTCTGCGCCTCCTCCAGGTCCTGCCGCACGCGGATGTACTCGTCATGTTGGTCCTGGATCTCCGCCTTCACCGCCTGCAGCTTGGCGTAGAGCTGGTTGGGGACAGTTACAACTCAGAAGCTGCCCAGTGTGGCAGTGACGCCCCAGTCACCCAGCCTGGCCCTGAGGGCTGCTGGCTCAGGACCCACCTGCTCACTTCCCGGTGCTGCCTCATTCCCGTGAATCAGACGGGCTATTTAAAGGGCCTTTGTGTGTCCCTTTGCTGAAGACTGCCGTGATTCCCTGCGCTTTCTTAGCTGCTTTAAGCATCATGGAATGTTCACATTGGAAACCTGAGGGACCTTTTGGTCTAACAACCTCTTTTGAATTGAGGAGGAAGCTGAGGCACAGACTAGCAAAAAGGTCACACAATTAATCAATAGAAGAGCTAGGACCCCATCTCATTGGAGAACCAGGGTTGGGTTGGAAGCTGAGCAAGTTGAGAAGGTGACTGGTTCCCACTTTCCAGGGATTCCCAAAAGTGGCAGCAGGATGTGGGGGTTGGCATTGGCCCTCATGTTCCATTCCTAAGCCACTGAGCATGTCCATGACAACTTCCCAGGTAGTGGTGTGGCTAGGCCTCTCCTGGCCAGCTCTGGGACAGCCACATCAAAAACCCTGGGAGCTCCCAAGTGCTTCCCAGAATCCAAGCAGGAGTTTGCTACTTCTTGCCCTAGACCTCCATCTTATGTACACATCTTTCCCCTGCCATGAACTTTGAAAGATCCTGGTGACCAGAGATTCTTATCACTTGACATGGTATAAAGGGCCTTGGCTCCCTTTCTAGGCTTCCACAGGCTTAATTCTTTCTCAGGTCTCTTTACGCTCTCTAGTCCTTCTCCAGATCCAGCTATCCAAACTGATTCTCTGATGACATTGTAAGGGAGGATGTTACCAAGGACTCTGAGTATGGCACACTGGAGACTAAAAGTGACAGCTTACAGCCTATGAACCCTCCCCAACAACTTGGTCCAGGAGAAAAGTATCTATTCCACCCCACGCCAGACTCCTGTCTCCTCCCTGCTCCTCACTCCACTGGCCCAGGCTATACAGCTCAGGGTTCAGTAGTTCATGTAAAAGTGGGAGGACTCCTTGAAGCACCACCCCTTGGGCAGGTGACTGTCTTGGGCAGAGGCTCTTGGGCCCTCAGCACATCTTTTTTTTTTTTTTTTAATAGTTTTTTAGTTGTAGATGGACACAATATCTTTATTTATTTACTTATTGTTATGTGGTGCTGAGGATTGAACCCAGTTCCTCACATGTGCAAGGCAGGCACTCTACCACTGAGCTACAGTCCCAGCCCTCTCAGCACATCTTGATCCATCCTGCTACAGCATCTCACCTTCTTGAGTTTCTTGGTTTTGACCTCCACCTCCTGCTGCAGGGAGGTGTAAGTACCCCGGAGCTCCATGGTCTCCTCATCTCGGAGCATCATCTCCTGCTGCATTTCGCGTTCACGACGTTTCTAGGCCAAGGAAGGGCAAGGGGACTTCAGTGGGACAGCATGTCCTGGGCAAGGGCCAAGGAAGCTCAGGGGACTGGCTCATTCTGTCATGGAACCTGACTTCACCATAACCCCGAGTGCCAGGAGGGAAAAGGGGACATTCTACGACCCATGTCCACTGTTCCCACCCATGGAGCAGTGGACATCGAGGTCTCCTCAGCTGCCATGGCCATGCCTTTGCAGGTACTGCCCCCAGTGGATGGAAACCCCAGCCCTAATAGCTGGCCTACTCCAGGGGTATTACCCACATACACAGATGCCAATCACACTGACTTCCAAGCCATCTCTCACTTGTCCTACATAGTGTCACTATTGACTGGTAACCAACAAATTGTGCTTCTTGAGGACTTAGGAAATGGTACACAGTTGGCAATGAACTCAGCCTTGTGGAAGGTCCAGGAGTTCCTTCCAATTTCCTTGTGGAAGCTGACATCATAGAGTCCTCCACTTCTCATCTACCTGCTAGCAGTGCCCCGAAGACCTCTGGCTGGCAGACCCACGAGACCCGGAGTGGCATGTCTTAGATTCTCAGCACTCTATTTTCCAGGGACCTTAGAGCATTACAGTGTATGAACTCACCTCCAAACCCCAGGCATTACCTCAAGGACATGTACCCCAAGGGGCCCTGAAGATGGGTCACCCTACCTGTTCAGCAATCTCCTGCCTCTTCAGTTCCAACATCTTCTGCTGTTCATTGGTGTGATCCATAATGTTTCTGCCACCGATAAGCAGCTTGCTCTCCATGGCCTGAGGACACAGAGAGGTTCAGAGATAGGCTTTGCAAGGGGCCACAGCATCCTCAGCTCAGATATTATTCTTTCCTGCTATGTAATCCTTCTAGGAGTGAACACAAGATGTGTCCAAGACAGGGCCTTGTGGACCTCAATGAGAATAGAGTTTTCCCCTCCAGCTTCTTGAGCCCCAGCACAAGGCTCCCATTGTTGACAAGACCATTAGGGAGGCAAAGAGAGGGAGCCCCTCAGGGAATACAGGGCACCTGATCTATTTGCTTTGGATACAGAATGAAGATTGGTTCACAGAGCCTGCAAGGAGGGTAGGTGGCAACCAGGCCCCACGTGGTATTCAGGAGGGGGAGATAAAAGCGAGTCACTGGGCAGCCCAGCCCTTGCACTAAGTGGCTCCTGACTCAGAAAGACAGCTCTCTCCATGGACAGGAAGAAAGGGTCTCATCTTTGATGTGGAAAGTAGAAACAAAATCCCAGGGAGAGATTCTGCAGCAACAGGCAGCAAAATGGGGCCCCAGAGGCAGGGAGTGCTTTGGAGACAGCTTGAAAGACTTGGGCTCTACCCACGAGGCTGGAAGCCACGGGCGAGTTACTCTACTGAGTTCCTGTCTATAGTGTTGGAACCACGCCACGTTCATTCCAGAATGGCTCCGATGTAAGGAAAGCACTATGTAGGTGCTCAACTAAGCCCTTAACAGCCGTGATCTCCATCATCTTCTAAGGGGACTGACTATTCCTCTACTTATTTAACAAGTGAAGATGTTGAGAACAACCAGCCTGAGGTAATGCAGGTGAGATTTGAACCCACATCCCAGTCTCACTGAGAGCAAAATGTCCCAACGAGTGCTTGGCACAGGCCTACAGGAGGTATTTCTGGAACTGGAAGCTGAATTAATAATGGATTTGTATAAATCATGACTCCATAAAATGCACTGTCACTACTGCCAATAAGAGGGTGCTGTCCCAGGGCAGCCAGCTGTCCTCTGATTTCATCGCAGACTTCCCGGAAGGTTGAAATCACCTTGAGCCACCAGAAGAAATTGGCTGTCTACCCACTGGAATTTTTCCCAGTGGAACCAGCTGACCTCCTGAGGGCTCTCAAAGCAGAGGTTGCTGTCAGACTGAGGAAGTAGGCAGCCACCTGTGAGAGCCCCATCCCTGAGGACAGAGCAGAAGATGGGTTAAGGGATGCTTTGGGAAGGTCAGACGCTTGAACTGGGCCAGTCAGAGAAGCACGAGGACATCAGCCTGCATATTCTCTGAGGCCAAGGAGAAAGGAAGGGGCTCTCGAATGCCAGCTGTCCTTACTGCCACACCACAGCCACCTGTGCCCCTGGTTAATGGTCTCACCATCTACCCATCACCACATCACTGACATAACTCATCTTGATGCCTTATTTATTTATTTATTATTAGTATTTATTTATTTATTAGTTATAGGTGGACACAATGTCTTCATTTTACTTTATGTGGTGCTGAGGATTGAACCCAGGGCTTCACGCATGCTAGGCAAGTGCTCTACCTCTAAGCCACAACCCTAGCTCTTGATGCCTTCTTTTTGTTTGTTTGTAGTACTAGGAACTTGAACCCAGGAATGCTGTACTACTGAGCTATATTCCCAGTCCTCTTTTTTAATAATTTTTTTTTATTTTAGTTATAGATGGACATAATACCTTTATTTATTTATTTTTATGCAGTGTTGAGGATCAAATCAAATGTGTCACACATGCTAGGCAAGCACTCTACCACTGAGCTACAACCCCAGCCTCCCAGTCCTTTTTTATTTTATTATTTTTTTGAGACAGGGTCTAAGTTGTTGAGGCTGGCCTGAAACTTGGCAATCCTCCTGGCTCAGCCTCCTAAGTCACTAGGATTATAGTCATGCACCACCAATGCCTGGTTCCTTGACTCCTTCTTGTTCAGGGTTGCATTTACACGACCCTGAGAGTGACTCCTGAAATTCAGCACCTTTGGCAGTTTACCTCCCTCACCTAGTCCCCACTGTGCATCTCACCCCCATCATCTGGCCAGTCGTTAAACACCATCAGATCTGTTTCTTGGTGTAGCCTATGCGACTCCTTCCCTTTGTCCTCATAACACCTGCTGACTTCCTTGCAACCCCTCTGACTCACCTGGACCACTGCTATGGGCTCCCCACTGCCTCAGTTTCCCTTTCCGTCCAGCCTCACATGATACTCTATGGAATCCTCCGAAAACACAAGTCTGAACGGATGCTCTTCTGCTTCAAACGACTCCGTGGGTCTTCATTCCCTAGAGGAGGGCATCAAGGTCTGTAGCTGTTACAGGCCCCAGGTGTTGGCTCAGCTTCCTACTCTCCGCTGACCACAGAGGCTCTTCGCTCCAGTTTGCTGAAGAATTCTAGCTCCTGCGATATGCTGTGGCTTCCCACAAATTTCACAAGGTTCTTTCTCCCACTCTATATCCACCTGGAAAACTGCCACTTGTCCTGCAAGACTCAGTTTGAGCATCCTGGGAAACTTTCCTTGATCCCCTTAAAGCTGTTCCTTTAGGCCTCCTCAATAACCGGGACATGTTCCTACTATTTTCCCACAAGAGAACCATTATTTGTCTACATCCTGCCTCTGCTGTGATTCCTTCAAGACAGGAATCATGTATCACTCATTCCTCAAGGTCCCTGGGTCTTATCACAGATTGGCATATGGCAAGTACTCAATAGGCATTTGATGAACTGAATGGAATCCTCAATGGGGACTCAGATGATGGGTTCCTTTTTTTTCTCTTTCTTCTTTTGACTTATTGACAACAGATAGAGCCTATATCCCAGCTGCTCCTTTGATTGATCAACCTATATTCTCTATCACAGGCTCTGAGCATCCGGGAAACCTGGCAGGAGGGGTGGGGTTGTGTAGGGGTGAGATAAAGGAGAGGAACTACACAGAGTAAGTCCCCTACCACTGAGGACCATGGGTAACTGCTCTAACTACAGGGAGATGGATTCCTTAGGGGCCTGGTTTGTGGTCTGGTCTCCAAATCGGGGACACGTGTCCAGTTTAGCCTGGGTTCTTGCACTTTCCTCAGCATTTTATGTGACTCTATCATTCTTTACTCTTTGCTACCTAATAAAAAGACCTTAGCCAGTGGCTTGGGAGGCTGAGATAGGAGGATTGCAAGTTCAAAGCCAGCCTCAGCAATGGGGAGATGCTAAGCAACTCAATAAGACCCTGTCTCTGTATAAAACTACAAAATAGGGATGGGGATGTGACTCATTGATTGACTGCCCCTAGTTCAATTCCTGGTACCAAAAAAAAAAAGACATTAGTTTTCAAATTTTGCTGCCTAGCGAAATCACCTGGGAAGCTTTTAAACCATCCAGACCTAGAGAATCAGAACATGCCTTATACCTAGATCACCAGGTGACTGTTAGTACATTAATGTTTGGCAAGGTCTACTTTAAGGGGCATACTATTTTGTGGGAGGAGGATACTGGAGGTTGAACCCAGAGATGGTCTACCACTGAGCTACATCCCCAGTTCTTCTTATTTTATTTTGAGATTGTCCCACAAAGTTGCCCAGACTGATCTTAAACTTGCAGTCCTCTTGCCTCAGACTCCCAGTTGCTGGGATTACAGGCAGGAATGCCCCACAGCGCCCAGCAAGAGGCATACTATTACATTATTGTTTTTCCAATGAAAGCTCAAAGAAGTTAAGTAGCCCATCCAAGGTCACATCATGCCATTAACCTTGAACAGAGAATCCAGTCACAGGCCCACCTGACTCCAAAGCCCAAGTCCTTCCTATGACAGTCATTTGTTGAGTGCCTGAAGAAGCAGGACCAGCTGAAGGAAAATCAACATGCTTCTAGCAAAGAGAAAAATCACATCTGACTAATGATCTCGGAAAACTGTTCTTTCAAACTGGGACAAAATAGGTTATTACAGCACATAGAAAGCCAGTGACCAGAACTCTGGATGTTAAAATGCTCCTGGCAAGGTTGTACTCAGAGGCTAAGTTACATAGGGAGTGAGGAGACTGATAAAGGAAAGTGCTTCTTCATATAGGGACCGTGGATCAGAGAAAATAAACAGAAATAAACAAGCATTTCTCTAGACGGAAAAATGCTCAAGTGTTAGTGGATAGGATAGATCTGTCAGAAATTGTGCAAGAGAGTGCACCCAACACCACAGATGATTTGGTAAACTGCCAGAGAATTTCCAGACCACGTGAGCTGACCTAAATAAATATAAATAAAAAGGACAGGTGAGCTTCAGTTACAGTTTTACATTTTTTGGGGAAAATGATCCTAACTGTACTCATTAAATGATAACTGTGCACAATGAGACAGAAAAAAGGGGGGCAGGGTGAGAAGGAGGGAGTGACTCTCTGCTGTTCCCAGACCCTGGCTTAATATGCTGCCACAGTGAAGACCCAGTAGCACCAGGCCAGGTGTCATCATGAAGGCTTTTCTGTGACAAGACAAAAAACATTATTCCCTTGTAGAGAACAATGATACAGCTGAATCTGGAGCACTGTGTATAGTCCCTTACTGCCTCTCTAGAGAGAAGATCCAGAGAAGGGCAGCGAAGGTTCTCCCAGGGCTATTATAAGAGACTAAAAAACAGGACTCTGCAGCCCACAAAGACAAAGAAAGGTTAAGAGGACAGGCCTGGAAACTCACATGTCAAAATGGGTGTGAGAAGGAAAGTTCCAGAGTTTTCCAATCAATTTTAGTGCACAGAATAAAAACTTATACTTTGAGTTTTGAAAGCAGCAGTTATTAGAAGAAATAAAAGGAAGTTTTACTGTTTGTTGAAGGCAACGAATGTACAAAATTTGTTATCTCAGGAGTTGGTACTGGAATAAATACTCAACAGTTTATTCAGAGGTTCTAGGGACATATTTTTAATCACTTATTGTTTTGCTCTCCTTTCAGAAAAAAAAATTACACAAACATCAAAATAACCCCAGAAATAAAACAAAATGAAAAACTGTTTTTTTTTCCTACCATGGCTAATCAGTTACTTTCATTTTTCTTGTTTTTGTTCCCCCCAGATTTTTCCTTATCCACAGATCATTTTTTTCACTCCTGTAGACATGCTAAAAATACAAGCTAGGAATATGCCAAGCATTTTCTTACTTCTATAACATTTCTGATTATAATTTTATTATTACATAATAATATATAAATTAGAATATGTTTAATTGTAAACACCTTTTTACATATAATTCTTTTTTTTCTTTTTTGTACCGAGGGATTGAACTCAGGGGTACTTTACCACTGAGCTATATCCCCAATCCTTTTTTTTTTTTTGGTACCAGGAATTGAACTCGGGGCACTTGACCACTAAGCCACATCCCCAGCCCTATTTTGTATTTTATTTAGAGACAGGATCTCACTGAGTTGCTTAGCACCTCGCTTTTTGCTGAGGCTGGCTTTCAACTTACCATCCTCCTGCCTCCGCCTCCTGAGCTGCTGGGATTACAGGCGTGCGCCACCGCATCTGGCCATCCCCAGTCCTTTATATTTTTTATTTTGAGACAGTCTTGCTATGTTGCTGCCTTGAACTTGTGATTCCCCTGCCTCAGCCTCCCAAATCACTGGGGCTACAAGCAAGTACCCTGGAGCCAGCTTTACCCAGTTCTCTAATCCATCTGGGCATCACTGGGCAGAATTTGAGGGGCCCATGGGCCTGCCATCTTATGCATCAGCCAAGACTGCAGGGACCCAATATCCCAACCGTCCTTCAACCTTCATTCCCATGACATGATTCTCAGTGCTGGTTCCTGATGACCTGCTTCTGCTTCCTATTAAATGTCCTTGGATCTAGAACTCTGCTTCGAGACCTTTCCTGCTGTCTGGGCCCAGAGCTCCATGAAGAAAACTCCTGGATGATGACTAACTGCCCATTATCCCCTATTCCATTTGTGCAGTGCCCCTCTCTGCCAATCTCGCCAGGCCCAGCACAGACGTGAACTGAATGAAAACTGATTTTGCCTTATTGCTTCCTCGCCAAGTCTGGCCCACTTACCCAAGCCCACGCTATCATCAAGCCAGGAGGACAGGACCAGTCTTATGCTGTGAGAGGGGGCTGGCTCTGGCATGAAATCTGTGGCGAGGACCTCAGTCCAGGTGCAAGGTCTCAGTCCCCTCCTTCTCCCCAGTCTCAACCCATGCTTTTTCACCCCACACTTTGCAATATATCACATACCAGCTTCCTTTATTTGCTTGGAAACAGGTTTGGGTTGTTTTGCTTTTTATTTCTCCCATCTTTCTGAGGATAGTAGGGGTCATCTCTTCCTTTGCCTCAGAGGTTTATATCCTTAACCATCACTTACAGGGGGCTGTGAAAGACAGGGATACCTACACTCTCAGCCCAATTCAGGTTGGGGTACATAAAGCCGAGGGCCTAGGAATGTGGAGTTCTGCCCCCGAGGAAAAGTTCCCTGGAGCTCTCAGCCTCTCCATTCAATGCTTCCTTTGTGATCTTTCAGGGCAAAAGAGTATAGGTGGGTGGTGCCTGTGGACAGGACTGCATTTGGTCCTACTGGTTCTAAATAAGTGCAGTGTGACTAAAAGGCCAGCAGAGGCTGTGGGAGGTGGAGGAGTCCAGACTGGGTGCTCCAGGACACCAGCACTGACTCTCAGAGTAGCCAATGGGACCTTGGGAATTATCAACCCCAAACCTTAAGCTTTATAGATGAGGAACCAGGCCCCGAAATGGAGCCCTCTAAGCCTAGAGTCTCCCATGAAGGATTTATTTGTGTGTATCTTCTTTTATTGACTCTATATTTTCCAAATAATTTACCAGTTTGATCAGGGCCCTGGTTGCAGGTATCAGGCAGGTCAGCTGCTGTCACAATTAATAGCCAGGACCAACACAGTGACTGTGTCAGCTTGTGCCCACAGCTGAAAGCCTCAGAGGCTCATCTTTCCCTATCCCAGGAGTAGATAGAACACAAAACCAGAGGGAGGAGAAAGGAGGCCCCAGAAGTCGTTAAGTGCTGACCTGGAAAGCCAGGATGGAGACAGCAGGCGGTGCCAGTCACTCTTTGGGGAAAATACCCGCCATCAAGTGTGATTTTCCAATGACAGGGAAGCTGAACAGGCTCTGCCGTGCCTCTGCTAGCCTATCTGTGACATTCTGCAGGCAACAGGAATCTCAGGTATAAACTGCCATATACCTGTGACTGGGCAAGTTTCTTCGTACCTTAACCAGCTTATTTAATGAGCACAAGAGCCTTATGTAATAAGGATTTTAATTTACATTGGACATAAAACTAAGGCAAGAAAAAAAAATTTAAAGAAAACTAAAGGTCAGACAGGTAAAGTGACTTGCTCAAGGTTGTGGAGCCAGTAAGAGCCAGGGTAATGTGTGTGTGTGTTGGGGGGAGTGCAGAACAGGGGCTGAATCCAGTGGTGCTCTACCACAAAGCTACCTCCCCAGTCCTCTTTATTTTATTTTTGAGACAGAAGCTCTTTAAGTTGTCAAGGTTGGCCTCGAACTTGCAGTCCTCCTGCTTTATTCTCCCTGAGTGGCTGGGATTCCAGTTGTGCACCACCAGGCCCATTGACCAGGATAATATTTGAACACCAGCCCCCTAACCGTAGGTCCAGTGTTCTTTGGCTGTTCCACAGCTTTCTACAGGTAGAAATGTGCCTTAGAGAGAAGCAGCGTTTGGTATTTGTACCTTTCCCAAGTTGGGAAAGCTCAGAGCACCATGCTTTCTCTTCCATATGGAACAGGCAGGGCTCTGCTGAAGATGCCTCTGCCCATGTGTGGCTCTCATGGGGGCCTCTGTAATAAGTCAGTTAGAGCTCTTAACCATGTGCTGGAGGAAGGTTGTCAGTATCACTAGAGTCCCAGAGAGGCCAAAACCTGCAATGCTCATGGGAAGGGCCACCAAGAATGCTGGGTACGTGAATCAGAGCACCCCAGTCCTCCTATGTTCTGCCACCCTCTTATAATATCTAAGGTATTGGCTCTCTGGACTTCAGTATTCTCATCTATAAAATGGGGAGAATTCTGATTCCTTGCAGGCTTTGGGTAAAAAGGGCAAGTTAAATGATGGAGGCAAAGGTGCTTGGTAAATGGGCAGGTACAACCAAAAGTCAGTGGTTACCCACAAATTCAGTGCCTCATTGGTAGGTGTCCCCCACTCACCATAAAGAGCAAAATACGACAGCTAGCTCAACAGATCCTGCTTTTACCTCTTAGAAAATACAGCCAAACAGTCTACTGTCAGTCTCAGGCCTTTTTCTCCTTTTCTGGTTCCCTGACTGCAGGTCTTCAGGAATCAGCAGTAAAGGAAGAAGAAATGAGAGACCAAGAGGAAGGGACGAATAGGGCTATTTTCAGATGAATAGTGCTATTTTCAGTGATTCTCTACCCTGGGGATGTAAATCAGGACATTGCTCTGAGTTTCCTCCTTGGATGGATCAAAACATAATAAAAATATCTGATGTTTCAAGTGCTAGGAATTCTCTCATCAGAAAAAAGAACAATTAAGAGATCAGAAGAAATATTGGCCAGAAAGTGAGGTAAGCTAGTCCCAGCTTCACGGGGGACAAGGTCAGAGTGCACAGACCACCTTGGAGGAATGCAGAAGGAAAAATAAGCCCTTTACTGCATAAGTAACTGTGAACACCTGGCTCACCTCACTGTGTGTTTCTCCACTCTTCCTCATGTATTTGTGTTTTCTAGAAGGTTTCTCTTCAGCATCCAGGATACAATCCCAGATAGCAACATGCTACAGTGTCAGAACCAGATGAGACCTTCAGTGTATGACACATGAGGTTCAGGGCCCAGAGAGGTTAGGTGGTTCACCCTGGGTCATGTAGCCTCCAGGATCTCAGTCAAATCTCAGTCACTCCTCTCCATCCCTTGCTGCCACTCATTCACACTGTCTCTGTTCCTGGGCTCCTCATCTTCTGCTTCCAAGGGGAATCTGCAAATGGCGCATGAAGCAAGCATTTCTTAAAACCCCTGGAAGCAGAAGTGACTTGTCTTTAAGTTGCAGGATTATCAATAACTGGGTACAACTTAATACTGTTATCAACCCGAGATCTCTCTCAATTATTGACTCACGTTAAGCCAGTCTTCCAAATGGATATTAATACGTCTTCTATTTTTTCCCTTTTCATTTTTTCCACATTTTTAAATTGGTATAGTACAGTTGTAATGATGGGATTTGTTGTTACATATCCCATACATGCATACAATATAACAAAATAAGTTGGCCAATATCACTCTTGAACATTTTTCTTTTTTTGGCGGCGGGGGGGGGGGGGGGGGGGGCGGGGTGGTGGTGGTGGTGGTGGAGTACTGTGAATTAAATCCAGAGGCACTTTACTAATGAGCGACATTCCCGTCCTTTGTATTTTTTGAAATAAGATCTTGCTAAATTGCTGAGGCTGGCCTTGAATTTGTGATCCTCCTGCCTCAGCCTCTTGATTATACCTCAGCTGGGATTATAGGCGTGCACCACAGTTGGCTTGCTCCTGCTTTTTTTTTAAAAAAAATATTTTTGTAGTTATAGATGGACAATATGCCTTTATTTTTATTATTTTTTTTAATGTGGTGCCTGACACATATGAGGCAAGCACTCCTCCACTGAGCTATATTGCCCCAGTCCTGGGGATTGATCTTTTATTTGTTTATTTTTTAAATCACAGAACCCCAACAAAGTTTTTTTCCTTTAAAAATTTTACATTAGGGCTGGGCATGTGGCTCAAGCGGTAGCGCGCTCGCCTGGCATGCGTGCGGCCCGGGTTCGATCCTCAGCACCACATACCAACAAAGATGTTGTGTCCGCCGAGAACTAAAAAATAAATATTAAAAATTCTCTCTCTCTCTCTCTCTCCTCTCTCTCACTCTCTCTTAAAAAAAAATTTACATTAGGACTGGGGATATAGTTCAGTTAGTACAGTGCTTGCCTTGCATGCATAAAGCCCTGGGTTCAATCCCCAGAACCACACACACACACACACACACACACACAAATTACATTAGTTTTTGTTTAAATAAAAAAATGCTTATTGTAAAAATAAAATTTAAAAAAGGTATGAACTAAAAAATAAAAGTCCTCTTCCATATTATAATCCCTAAGTATGATCCCAATACCAGTGACTTCTTTTGTGATTCCTTCCGGAAATTTAAAGAATTTAAAGATGAAGTTAACTATATCCACTGACCTATGTTCTTGGCCATGGTACATAAAAGATTTGTTGATTATATGAATGAGTGGTGCTGGGTTGAGGTCAGAGGCTGAATATTTGCATCATACGGAAGGACAGAGATGAGTTAAGTATCCCAGGAGATAAGAGTTCCCACTGGGGCCTATTAGCCAGGGATCTGGCACAAATCCTTCCTTTCTGATCTGGTGTTGCAATGTGGAAGATCAGGAGCTTTGGAGTCAGGCAGACGAGGTTCATAATTTTGGCCCTACCACGTTTTAGGGGTATGACCTTGGGTTGTTTATTCCTTAATGTGCCTTAATATCATTATTTGTCACAGGGATTTTTTTTTTTTCTTATAGTA
This sequence comes from Spermophilus citellus, assembly GCF_964194105.1. Lineage (NCBI taxonomy): Eukaryota > Metazoa > Chordata > Mammalia > Rodentia > Sciuridae > Spermophilus > Spermophilus citellus. The sequence continues at coordinate 96,528,949 of NC_138193.1, read as the reverse complement.
CTGGCAATTGAACCCAGGGGCACTCTACCACTGAGCTATATCCCCAGCCCTTTTTATTTTGAGTCAGCATATCGCTAAATTACCCAGGCAGGCCTCAAATTTGTGATCTGCCTGCTTCAGATCCTGCCTGCCTCCCAGTTGCTGGGATTACAGGCATGCACCACTACATTCAGCTGGTAGCCATTACCTGGGAGGAAAGAGAGACAGAAAGTAACTCTGAGGGGCTGTGATTGTGGCTCAGTGGTAGAGCATTTGCCTAGCATGTGTGAGGCACTGGTTCCAGACTCAGTACCACATAAAAATAAATAAATAAAATAAAGGTATTATGTCCATCTATATAAAAAAAAAGAAAGAAAGAAAGAAGAAAGAAAGAAAGAAGAAAGAAAGAAGAAAGAAAGAAAGAAAAAAGAAAGAAAGAAAGAAAGAAAGAGAAAGAAAGAAAGAAAGAGAAAGAAAGAAAGAAAGAAAGAAAGAAAGAAAGAAAGAAAGAAAGAAAGAAAGAAAGAAAGAAAGAAGAAAACAAAGTAACTCTGAGTCTAATCAGGAGGTAATGCCTAGGAGTTTTCAAGATGTTAAAAATTCTAGGGGCCAGGAGTACAGCTGTGTGGTAGAGCATGTGCTTAGCATGTGCAAGTCCCCTGGCTGAGCTCCAGCATCAAAAGATGAACAAAAGGGCTGGGGATATGGCTCAAGCGGTAGCGTGCTCGCCTGGCATGCGTGCGGCCCGGGTTTGATCCTCAGCACCACATACCAACAAAGATGTTGTGTCCGCCGAAAACTAAAAAATAAATAGTAAAAAATTAAAAAAAAAAAAAAGATGAACAAAAAATGAATAAAAATTCAAGATATACCAAACAATAAGTGCAGGTAACCTAGAAACTAGGCACAGAGGTCTGCCTTGTACAGTTTCCACAGCCACAGAGCTGGATCTGTGGGAAGAGGGACCATTTTCTTCTCCACTTAGACATGCCATCTGGTTCAGCAGCCTCTGGAAAGATGTCTTGCTCAGACTGGCTAGGTACAGGGCTAGCAAGCCCATAGGAAAAAGGTGTCCTTCTTGATCTGAAGTCCTGGCCTTTCTTCCTGGTCCTCAGGGCACAATGAGAACATTATGTCAGCCAGCCACTTCATCCAATCCTCTCCCAACCAGGGGCTGGGAATGACTAAGGGCAATATGATAACACAATCCTCTAGCTGATAAACAGCATGAGAAACCCAACACCGACAAAAAGGCCTGCTGAGCCTCACCAAAATCTGAAGCCCAGGACTCAGAAATGCATTAACCTTATATGCTTCCCACTGATCAAGTCTTTATGTTACAAATGCCCCTGGCACAGGACCATTCTGTTAACTGACCACAGCTATCAGGGATGGAAAGGAATATAGGAACATGGGTACTGCTCCCTCTGATACCAAGAGGCCATGGGCTTTGACCTAGATGCCAGACCCAGCCTGAAATGTGTGTCACATGTCATCTCCAGTCTTCTCTCAAGGGTTTGATAGTGGAGGACTCATCTGTGATGGAGGTGGGGGTGCCCAAAGTCCCTTGGTCACCCAGCCCCAAAATCTCCAAGTATATGCATGGGGCTGGTGCCCTTGGGGACATGCAGATGAAACAAGATCAGCTTTGGGAAAGAAGATGCTCCCTAGGTTATTGGGCAGTCCTTAAAGAAGGTGACCACCCCTATTTGTCCAAGGTCAGGACAGTGGAATGATACCGAGGATTCAACTGTCTACAGAACTTCATCTCCCAGTTGAAGTTGCTTTTCCCCAAAAAACCTGTTGTCCACTCCACCACCCACTTTCTTCTTTCTCCTTGCCTCTGTGACCCTATTTCTCTCCCCCCTCTTCATTGTCCCCCTCTAGTTCTCTCTTGCCTCCCCCATTTTCTTTCTTCCTCTCTTCTTCTCATTGTTCTTGATTCTTTAACTCATCGTGATAGAGAACTGAAAATGATCTTTTATTATTAGTTGAATCCATGCAATTTAAACTTTAAGCCCTCTTTTAATTTTCAAAAAAAAATGAAAAAAAATGAACTGAACCTTTTGTATTTTGCTATAAAAGATGCTATTTGAGGACAGATGTAAGCAGGTCGTGTGACCCCACCTCCTCACTATCACACCTTGTGTAACCCCTCCCCTTGTTCCTGAGCAAGACCTGTGACTTACTTCTGACCAAGAGAGGATTGCATGTACAGGATCAAATGGAGTATGACACCTCTCTTGCCAGAGCCTCTGCCTCTGTCACAGCCTTTGAAGAAGCAGGCTGCCATGAGTTATATACTGCAAGGGCATGAGTGCTGTCAACAACCAAAGAGTTTGGAAGTAGAGTCTTCCCCACTCAAGTCTCCAGATGAGAACCCAGCACTGGCCAGCATCTTGATTATCAACTTAGAAAGGTCCTCAAGAACCATGAGTGGACTCCTGATCCATGACAACTGAATAATAATAAATATGTGTTGTTTAAAAAAAAAAAAGATGCTATTTCAAACAATTAAGAACTCTTAAGAGACGGGGATTTATTTATTTACTTATTTGGTATCAGGGGCACTTAACTACTGAGCCACATCCCCAGCCTCATCACCTTCTTTTTTTAAATTTTGAGACAGGGTCTGGCTAAATTGCTGAGGGTCTCTCTAAGTGGCTGAGGATGGCTTTGAACTTGTGATCCTCCTGCCTCAGCCTCCCGAGCCACTGGGATTATACACAAGAAGGACATTTTAAAGATCATGTAGTTCTATGGCTTTTCTGATCCATCAGTTCCTTAGAGCACTACATCTAATCCCTTAGACTGACATTCAGTCTCTCCATGAACATTCACAGGAATGGAGACCCATAGTTGATTGAAATATGATTGACATGTAAAAAGTTGTACATGTTGTACATATTTAATGGATTCAGCTCCAGGAGTTTGGGGATAATTATACACCCATGAAATCTTCACCACTACCAAGGCTACTCATTACTTCTTAAAGCAACCCAATGGACACAATACCTTTACTTTATTTATTTATTTTTATGTAATGCTAAGGATTGAACCCTGTGCATTACACATACCAGGCAAGCACTCTACCTCTGAGCCTCAACCCCAGCCCATTGAAGCAACCCAATTTTAACTATTAAAAAATTCTTCATATTGAGCTTAATGTGATTCCATAATTCCCTCTCCCTGGTTTCCAGGGACAATCCAGATTACAAAAACAGTGTAACCAGCAGAACAGGGAGGACATGTTGGGGTGAAAGGATGGGGTAGACCAGCCAGTTGTGAAGTCTCCTATTGGATAACTTGCATAGGCAGCAAGATCGAAGAGAAACATTACAGTTAGACTGTTCGGCTTTGCCATTGCTAAAACATGATATGCTTGATATGTCAGGAAGTTGGCCAAGTGAAAACCTCCATTCAGCTGTTGGAGATAATTACTTACATTTATGTGCCAGGAATTGTTCAAAGAGCTTTACATGGATTATCTCATTTAATTCTATTAGTAGCACTATAACATAGCTATTATTATTATTACCCCGTTTTAAAGATGAGGAAACTGGACCTCAGAAGTCTCAGAACTAGTAAGTCACTAAACCCAGAATTGTCTGATTCTGATGCCCAGATCCTGAACCCAGCAATCTGTAGCATCAGAACAGCAGAGAGGCCAAATCAGGAGACCTCAGTCTGGGAGGGTCAAGAACAGAGAGTTGGGGGTCTCACCTGAGTCTTCTTCTAAAGATGAGCCCCCCCAATCTCCATTCCTAGACTTGTGCTAGCTTCTAACCATCCCCAGCAGCCCACCTGTTTCTGCCACCTCAAATCTGAAACATCTACAATATCTACTATCATTTTTAACACCTTCCCTGCAACCAATATAAATACTAATACCTGATAAATACTAATTCTTTAAACAGAAAAGGGCATCAAATTTTATGTCAAGCTGGGTGCAGTGGCTATAATCCAGTGTCTGTAATCCCAGTGGCTCAGGAGGCTGAGGCAGGAGGCTTCTGAGTTCAAAGCCAGCCTCAGTAATAGCAAGGCACTAAGTAACTCAGTGAGACCCTGTCTCTAAATAAAATTTAAAAAAAAAAAAAAAAAAAAAAGGCTGCAAATGTGGTTCAGTGGTGAGTGCCCCTGAGTTCAATCCCTGGTACCAAAAAAAAAAAAAAAAAAAAAAAAAAAAAATTATGTCAAACAAACTTGAGTTTGAATAATACTGCCCCATACAACATTTTTCTTGGAGGGTGCTTGCATAGATTAAGTAAGATGATTTGTATATGATACAGCAATTGGCAGAAGTGAAGTGTTTAGTAAACTTCATTATCATTGTCATTACTCTTATTTCTCAGGCCTAAAACTCCCTCTCTTATACCCCCACCTATGGTTACCCCCATGCATAAAGGTAGGAGGAAGAAAAACAATCCACAAAGGGATAGTAAAATTTCAGTGTAATTTGTGCTCCCTGTGGTGATAGCATCCCTCTGGCTTTGGGGTCTCCTTCTGCAGGGTTTCTTCTTTACATTCGCCATGACAGAGCTGGGTTCTGGCCAAGACCCCAGCTTTCTCCCTGCAGACCTTCTTACTGTGATCACATCCTAATGCTGTTGTTTCAACCTCTCTTCAATTTGAGCCCGTGTTTGGTATCCTCTGCAGCCTATGTCTCCCCCAAAACACTCTTCTTTTCCTCTGAGTAGCTAGAATCAAAGTTTTAGAAATCACCTCGTCCAGCCCCTCAAAAATTTTAATTTAAAAATTAAAGCAGTCATTTAAAAAAAAAAATCTTGGGCTGGGGATGTAGCTCAGTGGTACAGCACTTGCCTAGCATGTGAGAGGCCCTGGGCTTGATCTCAAGCACTATAAATACATACATAAATAAATAAATATGCATAACTAAATTGAGTAAAGTGGGACTTTTCCCAACCAATCTACACAAATTCATCAGTCATCATGTCAGTATGTGCATTGTGCAAAAACATTTGAGTTTTCTCTGCATTGTGGGTCTGTGATGTTACTTATTTCTATTTCATAAGCCTCGACTGCTATCAAGTCTCCCAACTCTGGAGATCCACAATCTAAGTATGGATCACTATTGATTAATGGGAAACAGAACACTGATAGCAATCACAAACTCTCACACCTCTGTCCACACTAACATCCCCCTGAGGCCCACAGGATAAACATAGTAAATATGGTAAATGCAAAAAGAGCTTACAGTAATATAGCAAATTAGAGAGATGAAAGGAGATTCCAAGGAGACAGCCCTGGTGTTTGTACACAGCAAGGGGAGAACAAAGAGAACTGGGAGCCTTGGAGGTGGCAGGCAGGGAAGCAGGCGAGACAGACTATGAAATGAGTCAGAGAGTGAATGAGGGCACTGGGTCGCCTCAACTGTGGCTTAGCTGCCCCCAGAGAGTGGTATGAACTGGAGGAAGGGACTGGGGGTGATGAGAACTGGAAATAATGCCATAACTCAGAACGTGGGGCCAGGAGTGAGTTGAAGATGGGAAGCAAAAGCTTGGCTAATTTCTAGGTGGGACCCTTGCTCCTGATTTTGGAGGTCTCTGAGATCTCTTTGCTTGGCTCTGCTCCCTGCCTTGGCAGGGTTATGGCAAGGCAGCTGGGATGGCAGGGTAAGGAAGGAGTTAAGCAGACAACAAAGATGTCAGTGCTTGAGATCACTGGACCCCTGCTTGGCAGCCAGAAGCCACCCTGTGGCAGCTAATGCCCTCCATTTATTTGGTGCTTGATCTCATTTAATCTTCAGCACAACCATCTCCACTGCGCTCCCTTAGGAACCCTCAAACTGTTTCTACCATCCCAGAAACATACCATGCTGGACCAGCTGGTGCCTTAGGGGCTGCCACCAGGGAGGCTGGGCCCATTCTGGGCTTGCTCCCTACTGATTTTCCTGGACTGGATGTGACAAGAAGTCACAGGATGTGGAATCATTCTCCTCCTGGAATTTCCCCTTGCTTAGATCTGAAAGCCAGCACATAATGACCATTTCACCCACTCCCCAGGGAGCTATGTCAGCCTTCTCCTCCTCATTAGGCAAATGAAAATCCAAGGCCTATAGAGGCAGAGTCCTTTGCCCTGAGTCACACCATGAACAAACAAGGAGGAATCTGACTGGAGCAAGTGCAGATTTGGGGGCATCAGAAAACCTGGGTTCCACTACTGGCTTTGGCACTAACAGCCAAGGTCACTGACCAGGCTCCACTTCCACAGCCTTGCTTTTCATAACTGTCAAGTGGAAACAGCAACACCCATATCTTGTGCTTGTTAGGAAGATTAAATGAGATTAAGATGGCAAAGTGTTATGTAAAAACAAATTACTGATTATCAAGGAACACAGGTAACCTGATGACCTTGGAACAATAGAAAGTTCTGGACCAAGTATGAAAATTCTGGGCTCTGCTCAGTTCACCTGTGTGGCCCTGGGCAAGTTCCAGGCCTCAAGTTTCTCAAGGCCCCCGCCAACTATAAAACTATGGTGTTACATGAGCTATATCTCTAGTGAAAGAATTCCAGCTCTGGCCACCCTGATAGCATGCTCTCTCTCTCTTTCTGTTTCTTTCTTTTTTTTCCTCTTTCTCTCTGTCTCTCTCTTTCTCCCACTCCCCCTTCCCCTCCATCCCCTCTGTTTACTAAGACAAGGCTGACCGTTAATTACCAGGCTCAAGCCATCCTCCTGCCTCAGCCTTTCAAATAGCTGGGACTACAGGTATATGCCATCCTGCCCAGCTACACCCTGATCTCTTAACCGTTCTTTTATTTGTAGCTCACAAATGTTCTTTTATTTGTTGCCTTAGATCCAAGAATTTTATTGAGGGAAGGGAGTCAGTTCTCTGTAATAAGAACCTTTGCTCTATCCCTTCTACCTACTTCCTCAGGCAACTTGAGTGTCTGCACTCTCCTCCCTTCTTAGACTTTGTTCCTCCCATTGCCTCCCAATTTTGATGGGGTGGGAGATTTCTTGGTAGTATAACAGATAACAAACGGACCAGGGGCTGAGGTTATGGCTCAGCGCTAGAGCACTTGCCTGGCATGTGTGAGGCACTGGGTTCGATTCTCAGCACCACATATAAATACATAAAATAAGGGCTGGGTATATAGCTCAGTTGGTAGAGTGCTTGCCTTGTATGCACAAGACCCTGGGTTCTATCCCCAATACCTAAAATAAAAATAAATAAATGAAATAAAAGGTCTTTCAACAACTAAAAAAAAAATGAACCAGGTAAGATTTCCCAGTTGAAAACGCCAACCTGCCTAGATTCCCTCCCTGTTATGGAGGACTTGGCTAACTGCCCCAACTTAATATTCTGCTTTTCCCAGGATAGCCCAAAGGGTGCAAAGGCTCTGATCCTTCTTCTGAGGAAGCAGCTCAGCATGATCCTGGTTGAGCTCTCAGAGGTGAATTAAATATTAAACACATAAGGCCAGAGCCCCTCGAGCAGCAGCACATTTCCAGCACACAGACAATGCCTATAGCTTGGCTATCATTCTTCCAGTGGCTGTGGGCTGGCCTTTCCTGCTCCCAGCCCACACTCCTAAGAAGGAAGAAGAAATGGCAATGTTTTGCTCTTCTCAGCAAGCTCAATGTTCCCTGTGTCCTTCCTCCAACCCCCAGTACTGAAGGCTTCAAGGAGCTAGAGATGCCTGGAACACTGAGTTGCGGCATCTGCAGCATTGAAATTTAACAGGTTTGTGACTGGCTAGGCAGGGGCCTCATAGCTCAGCCTCACTTAGGAGCTGGAGGCTCCCATGGGAAGGGAACAGCTCAGGAAGGACACTGAGGTCCTGATATCTCTCAGGGCAATGGGAAATTGGAGGCTACTAAGATGAAGCCTGGGTGTGCAGGCCATTTGGTTTTTTTCCTTAGATTAATACAGGAAATTAATTGTCAGATTGGTAGAACCTCAGAGATCATCAGGCTAATGTTATATTTTACAAAAAAAGAGAAACTGAGGCATAAAGAAAGGGGAAAACAATGTACACAAGGTTATTCAGTGGTCTGGAGAAGAGCTAGGCCTAGACTCTAGGGCTCTGGTATACAGCCCACCACACATCCTGCTTGATTCCCTGAATCTTCTTCTTAATGACACCAAACAAGGGGCCTGGCACTAAATGGATCTAGCACTGCATGGCCTAATGGACAATTTTCATAGGGAACAGAATTCACTCAGGTTCCTGCCTTGACATTGAAGAAATAAAAAGCATAAGGTCCATGGGTTCCAGCTCAGTTTTGCCACTTTGTTGGATAAACCTTGGTCCTTTCACTTCTCTGAGCCTGAGTTCCTCATCTAGAAAATGGGGATTTAAAGGTTAGGGGTGTAGCTCAATAGTAGTGCATTTGTCTAGCATGTGCAAGGCCCTAGGTTTGGTCCTCAGCACCATTTAAAAAAAAGGGAGGAGGGCTGGCTAGTAGTGTTAAGGATCAAGTAAGATCATGTGTGAGGCATTTTGTAAATTGTGAATTACTATCTGAATGGTAGAGATAATATTTTGTGAGAGGTCTGAAGATGCTGCAGAGGGAAGAAGCATGGTATGGGAGAGGCTGTGCAGGAGCAAAAAACCACACTCCCATGGGGTGGGGCCCTGTCTGGCCATCCACAGACCTGACTGATCCTGGAGCCACCAGAAGAGGCTGACACTCGCAGGTCAAACTGCCCCAAGTTCACTGTCTTGACAACCCCAGCCACTTTGCTTCATGTGCATGCATGTGCCCAACTGTCAATTGCAGCAATTTGCCTGGCTGCTCCAGGGGCAGTGGGTGGGGCATGGTGCTGAGGAAGGATACCCCACTTTGGGCCATCTCACAGACCCTCAGAGAAGAGCTGGGCAGCGAAGACCCTTGCAGGGACTTTTCTCATGCTGGGGCTCCTCTGGGGCCCTTACCTTGTACTTGGCTGCAAGCAGCTCTGTGGCCTGCTGCTCCCGCCGCAGGTCCTCCAGCATCTTCTCCTTCTCCTCCAGCAGCTTCTGCTTCTCCTCACTCACCAGGCTGCGGTCATCCTGAATGGCTGCCTTCTCTTCCTCCAGCCGTTCCTTCTGTTCCTGAAGGTAATTCTCCATGTTCTTCTCCAAGGCTGACTCCAGGATGGGCTGGGGCGGGCGGTGGTTGTTGTTGTTGTCATCCTCCTCTTCAGCCACCCAGGCCTCAATCACTGGCCCTTCAGGGTACCCAGCTGGGGCCGACACAGCCTTCTTCCTGCGGCTACTCTTCCTCCGGGGCCTCTTCCCCAGCATCCCCCTCTTCTCCAGCTGGGCCTTCAGGCGGGCAATTTCCTCCTGGAATTCCCGCAGCAGCGTGTCCTTGGGATCTTCATTCACCCGTGGCTTGTTCTTGATGTTCTTGGCTCGATTGGCAAAGCGTAGGGTGGAGAGGCTCTCATCATAGCTGTGAGAAGCTGGCCCCAGTGTGGCCACCATGATGGTCTTGGCATTCCCGCCCAGAGAGTCCTGGAGCAGCCGGGTCAGCTTAGAGTCCCGGTAGGGGATATGGGTGCTCCTGTTACCCGCCAGAGCAGCAATCACGTTACCCAGGGCAGACAGAGAGAGGTTGATTTTGGAGGCTTCCTTAGGTCTCTCTCCACCGCTGCCACCACCACCTCCATTGCCACCGCCACCACCACCCGTGGACTGTGTGGCTGTCCCTCCAGCTGTGTTAGGGCCTGCCTTGTTCTGCCTCTCACTGCCAGCCAGGTCCACCAGGTTGAGCTTCCCCACACGGATGTGGTCCTGGCCATCAGAGCCACGCTCACTGCACTCCACAGTGATCACGAAGATTGCGTGGGAGCGGGAGCTAACCTCATTCATGTGGGTGCTGCCCACCGCACGAGTCTGGTTCCCCAGGTTCATCACATGTTCGATCTCTTTGACATTCTTGGTGACAAAGGAAGAAAGGTCCTTGATGTAGACCCCTGTCTCAGGATTTTCCTTCAGCTCTAGCCTCTTGCCTGGCTCCTTGGAGAGAAGGTCTCGAATCTCCTCCTGGTAGATCTCCAAGTAAGAGGCTCGGACTAGGTACTGCTGGTTCTGGGAGCGGGAGATGTGGGTGAAGATGTGTTCAAAGGCGTTGGGGATGACCCCGCGCAGCTCAGGCTCCACCCAGGTTCCCTGCATCGTGTAGGTCTTGCCAGTGCCCGTCTGGCCATAGGCAAACACTGTGCCATTGAAACCCTGAAGCACTGAGTCTATCAGGGGCCTCACGGTTTCATCATACAGGTCTGCCTGCTTGGAGCTGGCATCGTACACGGCGTCAAAAGTGAAGGTCTTGGGCAGCTCTCCAGGGGCTGCACGGGGGTTCCGCAGGGTCACCTGGCCCAGTTTCACGTCCATGGTCAGGATCTGCTCATGACCAGCTGCCTCCTCCTTCCTGCTGAGGGGGCGGCACCGGGCCACCACCTTCAGGGCCTCACTGGTCTTGGTCTTACTGGCCATCTTGCTGCTCTGTCCTTTCCTCTGCTCTCCTCGGCAGCCTGGGCGGTCCTGCAGTCCTGTTCCTTAGGTGGGGATCGGCGGGGCCGGCCCAGCCCCCAGGCGCCGCTCTTCAATCCGCATGCAGCCTCCTAGGGTGGGGATGCTGGGAAGTGGCCCCGCCGCTGCTGCAGTCCGGGCCTCCACTGCTTTCAGATCCTCGGTGCACCGGCCGGGGAGGTAGAATTAGGCAGAATCTCCGGGCAGCCGCGGGAGCAGCGCCTGCCGAAGGGCAGTGCCGGGAGCCCGCCCCATGCTGGGGCAGAGGGAGCGCTGCTGTAAACAGCTCCGGCAACAATGAGATAAAGGAAGAGGAAAATGGGATGGGGGTGGGCGGCAGGGCTGTCTTCGCCTCCTCCTCCTCCTCCCTCTAGGGATCCATGGCGGGGGCTGCCGTGCGGGGCGGCCGGGGGTCCCGGCCCTCCCGAGGGCAGAGGCTCACCTGGAGTCCTGCCCCCCAGCTGGGGGATCATTCATTGCAGCCAGCGCGGCTGCTGCTGCCTCTGCCTCCGCCTTCCCCACCGCCGCCACCGGAGAATGAGAAAAACAGAAGGGGATGGGGCGGAGCAGCGGCGGCGAGAGTGATGTTGCCGCCGCCGCGCTGCGGCCCCAGCTGTCTCCCGGCTGGGGTGGGGCAAGGGGCGGGGCCGCGGGGCGGGGGCCGCAAGCTGGGCGCGGCCCGTAGGCGGGGGACCCGGGTGCATTGCCGCCTGCACCCCGCCGACCCCTCCCGGATGACAGGCTCGGGTGCCGAGCCAGGTCCTGAGCCCACCAGTCGGATGCAGCGCAGCCACCGCCCGCCGTCACCCCACCGAGCTGGAGCATGCTGGGAGATGTAGTCCTGCCTTTGTTAACCGGGTTCTGGCAGGTTGCTAATGTCTTCTCCAGTCCTCCAGTCTCGGAGCCCCTCCCTTTCCCGCGTGAAACCCTCGAGTGACTGCTGAGGTTGCACCATCCACGCTTGTTCCCTCCACAGGCACCTTCCTGCGTCTCCCGCTGCTCCTGACTTTCTGTCCGCAGCTGGGTACATGTCACCAGTTTCCCTTCAGGGCGTCGCCAGGCCTCGAGGAGCCTAACTCCTAAATGTTTCTGGAAGTTATCCTTTCCGCTCCCTAACCTGGTTTACTTCTGGCCTTCCTTTTATCTCTGCTGGATCCAATGATTCCTCACCTCTGGTCCACGAAGGCACCCTAGCTCCTTCTGCAACTCCTCCAACGCTTTCCACATGCTACAAGAGCCTATCCCTCTTCTGACCTCCCAGCCTCACCTCCACTACTCTCCTATGGAGTATCTGCCTCCAAACATTTTATCTAGCACTTGCTGAGCACCGGGCCCATTGGAGGAGCTGCGTTATTCTCATCCTCAAGGAGCACAGATTCTAGGAACCATGTTTTGTTTCCTTAACTGGCTCTTTGTTGCACCCTTGTACCTTTGCCCAGAGATCCAATCACTCTTCTGCACGTGGTTCCGTGCCACTTGGGCAGAAGGAGTACTTCCTCCTTTGTGAAGCCTTCCCTAACGAGTTCCCCCCCTCCCCTGAAAGAGAGAATTTGCATAAAGCAAAACTTGATTCCAGTTCCAATCTGATCTCCACCCAACAGTGTGCCTTTGAGCAATTACTTACTTTGCTCAAAGTTTCCTGAGTTTCCTCATCTGCTCAAAAGAATTGGAGATGGATGGAGAGAAATAATCTGTATCACAGAGTGGTTGGAATACTCAAATGAAACAATGGATCATGAGGTATCTTACCAATGAGAAACCCTTAATATGGGTACATGGCCTGGCTTCAATTGTCTGACAGTATCTTCTTCCTTGAGTCTCCTAGATAGACCAAGTGGGTGCTTGGTGTTCCTCTTTGAGGTCTTCATATTTTATGCCTCTAGAATACAAAGGAAGTGTAATTAGTGTAGTTTCACAAGTCCACGGATCAATGTTCCACTCTGCAAGGGGAGGTGAATCATGGACTGAGCTGTCCTTATTTTTCTCCATATGAAATTCAGATGAAGGATAGGCTATTACCTGAAACTTCAAAGTCCTTCTTCCATTTGCAATAATGCTATTTTGTAGATGCCAAATTGTTGAGTTCTTCAAATCTGAAGAACTTATCTCCTCACTTCTTCCCCATTTCAAAGTCTCTAGGACTTGAATGTCAACTAGGAGAGAGGCTTGGTTTGCACACTTCTGAAGTTTCTGGGCCTTCCTCTCCCTTCTCATGATTAAGCTCCACTGCTTGTGATGATCTTGGCTTTGGGGCCAATTACTGGGTGAGATTTTGACCTTATAGACTAACATCTCTTGGCTCAAGCAACAGACTTTTGGATGCACCATTTGTTTCTTAAGCTATATTCTTGTTTAACTTGGCTTTGGTTTTTGAACACCCTTTCTCTATTTTGGCTAACACATCTGCCACTACAGTGCTGGATAAGTGGATCTTTACCCTGTTAACCTGATGTTACCACCTGCCAACCCAGATCCTTCTGTATGGAAGATTGAAATGCCTTTGCTTACAAGATGTGTGACCCCCCAGGAAATTATTTAACTTCTCTGAACAATTATTTTCTCAGTGGGATGATAAGAATGCTAATAAATAAAATAAATTTTAAAACCAAAAAAAAAAAAAGAATGCTTACCTTACTCACAGGGCTTACATAAAATTAAGTCAGATAACATGTAAAAACTCAAAGGCTATAAAAAAAACTCAAGAAATCATAGTTTTCTTTCCTTTTGTCCTTTGCATTCAAAGCTGTTCATGTTATGTGTTTCCCTTTTAGTATTGGTTTCAACCATTCTTCCTCCCTTTTATATTCTTGAGTAACTAGCCACTCTGACTTGCGTGAGTTCCCCTAAACATGCCATGGTTTGGGTTTTTTGTTTGTTTGTGGTTTTTTTTGGGGGGGGTTGGATAAAATGGATCCTCACCCTGTTCTCACCACCTGATGTTACCACCTGGCAAGGCACCAGCCCATATCCTTCTGTATGGAAGATTGAAACCAGTCCAGACTTCCTTTCTGAGTTCCAGACCTATATACCCAATTCTCTAATGGATATAGCCACTTGGATGGTTCTCCAAGAGCCTGAAATTCTTTTTTTTTTTTTTTTTAATATTTTTTTTTTAAAGAGAGAGTGAGAGAGGAGAGAGAGAGAGAAGAGAATTTTTAATATTTTTATTTTTAGTTCTCGGCAGACACAACATCTTTGTATGTGGTGCTGAGGATCGAACCCGGGCCGCACGCATGCCAGGCGAGCGCGCTACCGCTTGAGCCACATCCCCAGCCCCAAGAGCCTGAAATTCTATTGTTCACATTGAACTCATCATTTTTCCCTCTAAACTAGCTCCTCTAAATATGGTTGTTAGCCCTATAAACAGCACTTCCCTCACCCCTAATATATCCATTCAAACCCCAAATACTGTCAACTCAACTTCCTAAGTATTTCTCAAATCCATCGACTTCTTCAAATTCCATAGCCATTCCCATCATTTTCTCTGGTCTGGTCTCCCACAATATCTTCCAATCTGATCTCCCTTGATCCCCACTCATCTATTCTCTACAAATTAATCTTTTACAGACATATGTCTGATCATGTCACTCTAGGTGGAAAACCTTCCAAAGCTTTTCATTGCTTTTTTTTTTTTTTTTTTTTTGGTATTGGGAATTGAACTCAGGGGTGCCACATCCCTAGCACTTTATTTATTTATTTATTTATATTTTTTTATTTGTAGACGGACACAATATCTTTATTTATTTATTTTTATATGGTGCTGAGGATCGAATCCAGTGCCTCACACGTACCAAGCAAGCGCGCAACCACTGAGCTATAGCCCCAGCCCTTCTAGCCCTTTATTTTGAGGCAGGGTATAGCTAATTGCTTATGGCCTCACTCAGTTGCTGAGACTAGTCTTGAACTTTCCATCTTCTTGCTTCAGCCTCCTGAGTCACTGGGATTACAGGCGTGAGCCACCATGCCTGTACTCATAGCTCTTGAGGTAAGGTCCAAATCATTAATGCAGCCCACAGGGCCACCTACTTACTGCCACAGGGCTTTCATATACTCTGTTTCTGCTACTGGGATACTTATCTTCACCATCTGTATCCAAATTCCTCCTCTTCGTGCTTCAGGTCTCCACCTGAATGTCACTTTCTAAAGGAATTCTTATTCTCATCCTTCCCTGTTCTTTCCTTCGAAGAACTAAGCATAATTATCATTAATTACTTGTCCACCTTCCTGTTGCTCATTGAAAACAATAAAGATGTAGCATCTGTTTTGTTTTTTGGTACCAGGGATTGATCCCAAGCACTTAACCACTGAGCCACATCCCCACCCCCTTTTTTTATATTTTATTTAGATACAGGATCTCGCTAATTTGTTCAGAGCCTGGCTAAATTGCTGAGAATAGCTTTGAACTTGCAATCCTCCTGCCTCAGCCTCCCAAGTTTCTGGGATTACAGATGTGCACCACCACACCTGGCTCAATGAGTATTTTTTTTAAAAGTTGTAGATGGACACAATATCTTTATTTTAATTATTTATTTTTTATGTGGTGCTGAGGATTGAACACGGTGCCTCATACATTTAAGGCAAGTGCTCGACATCTGAGCCACAACCCCAGTCCTCAATGAGTATTTTTAAAATAAATTAAAGCCTTGTATGACCATCACTCTTCTGAGAGATTCCTTTGACACTCCTGACTTTACCATCAGAATTAATCTTTCCTCACCTTATGATTCTATAGCTTTGCCTTTTTTTCCAGTGCTAGAGACCAAACCCAGGTCTTCTAACTAGTATTACAGTCACTATAGTTAGACCTATACTGTGGTTAACTGATTCTGTCTCCATCACCATAATGTACATCCCCTGCAGACAGGGGCTGTGGATTTTGTATTTGTGTCTTCTTTCCCCATACCCAACATGTAGTTACACACTGTTCATGATTGTATATACTTTAGGTAATCAATATTGGGTATTAAACAAGTGAACGGATGGTCAAAGAAATTTGGAGCAAGAAAATGATGAAATGAGACCAAACAGTGACAATAATAGGCCCTTATGTGTGCAGAATGATCTGTCGTTCATAAAGTATCATTGTTTTTATTATCTATTTGGCCCTCATATCAATCTCCAAAAAAGGGAAAATATGAATCTCTCTTCAGATTGATGAAGTGACTAGGGAAGAAAACCCAGCTATTAGGACTCCAACTTGGTAGTCTTTCTATGGGATAAACTCACTGAGGGGGCAAGTTGCAGTTCAATTGCTTCTTAGTCCTGGTTTGACTGATAGCTTCATGGGGCACAGGCCCATCCTTGACTTAGTGGGAGGAGGAAGAACCTTTGCTTCATTTTCTTTGATAACAAATTTCTTTTTCCTCCAATGGGATTCCCATACCAGCATCTCTTGGTCCCCGTGACACCCAGAGTATGACTATACAATTCTACCAGGAAGACAGAACTCACTCTTTAATAATCCTGGGGCCCATAAATTGATGTTCAAATGCAATTAATAATTTAGGATTTGGGTTTACCCTGCAAAACTAAGTGATGCCAGCAGAGGGAGATATGACCATGTGACAAAATTACTGGATGAACTCTGTTTCTACACTGTCAATTGCTAAGAGGTTATCTAATAATAGATTTTCCAATGTGTCCAAGACTATATTTTAAAATTATGTGTGTATGTATGTATGTATATATGTGGTGCTAGGGATTTTTGTTTTGTTTTGTTTGCTTGTCTGTACTGAGAATTAAACCTGGTCCTGGTGAATGAACAGTTTATTTTCTATGATCTCTATTGTAATATCTGGTGAATGGAATTTGTCAATCAAAAAAAAATTTTTTTAAATCCACGTAAAGGGCTGGGGATATAGCTTAGTTGGTACAGTGCTTGCCCTTACATACACAAGGTCATGTGTTCAATCTTCAGCAACACACACACACACACACACACACACACACACACACACAGAAACCTGGTAAAGTGCACATCTGTAATCCCAGTGACTCAGGAGACTGAGTCAGGAGGATTGCAAGTTTGAGGCCAGCCTTAGTAATTTAGCAAGACTCTGTTTCAAAATAAGAAAGGATTGGGGATATAGCTCTGTGGTAGAGTGCTCTTGTGTTCAATCCCCAGTACGTCAATAAGTAAATAAATAACATAAAAGAATTTTAAACCTGAAAATTTTTTCTAAATCAAAATATTAAAAAGGAGTGGTTCAGGGCTGGGGTTGTGGCTTAGTGGTAGAGCGCTTGCCTAGCATGTGCGAGGCACCGGGTTCGATTCTCAGCACCGCGTATAAATAAATGAATAAAGATCCATCAACATCTAAAAAAGTGTTTTAAAAAAATTTAAGGGCTGGGGATGTGGCTCAAGCGGTAGTGCGTTCGCCTTGCATGCGCGGGGTGCTGGGTTCGATCCTTAGCACCACATAAAAATATAATAAAGATGTTGTGTCCACCAAAAACTAAAAAATAAATTAAAAAATAAAATAAAATAAAAGATTGGTTCATAGAAGCTACCCTTTATTGTGAATTAACAGGTGGGTTTCAGATGCTTTATTTGATCTTCACTTTCACTCAGCTGGTAAGTGGAAGCTCTGGAACTTGAGTTTAGTTTCTCCCACTCCAAAGACAGAAGCATTTTTTCCCCAGGATCCAGGACTGAGCCCTGAGGCTTGGTTCTCAATCTGCCCGCTGCCTGGACTAACTCCCTCTTCTTCCTTCAACCATCCATTCCTACTCTTGCTTCCTCAGTAAAATGTGCTTGTCTCCTCTCCTTACCTTTAGGGCAGATTGTGCCAGTAGTAGAGAGATAGGCACGAAGCCCTGGGTTCCATCCCCAGCAGCACCCCCCCCCAAAAAAAAAAAAGAAAAAAGAAAAAGATTTCTTCTACTTTGCCACATTTAAGTTTCTTATAACCAAAATAATTTAAGAACATTTTTTTTAGGTTTTTTTTTTTATTTTATTTTTAGAGAGAGTGAGAGAGAGAGAATTTTTTTTTAAATATTTATTTATTTTTTTAGTTCTCGGCAGACACAACATCTTTGTTGGTATGTGGTGCTGAGGATCGAACCCGGGCCGCACGCATGCCAGGCGAGTGCGCTACCGCTTGAGCCACATCACCAGCCCTTAAGAACATTTTTTAAAAGCATGCTGATCATACTACAAATAGATTTTTTTTTAAATTTGTAGTTTTGGGGTTAATGGTTCCAAACAAGGTAGAAAGCAGTGGCAATTAAGATTTCAGGTAAGGGGTGAAGAGGAGACAGCAGGCTTGGCCAGTTGGGCCACTGCCAAATGGGAACCCAGGGATGGAAGTGGCCTAGAGAGGAGGGGGACTAGGGCCAGCCTATAGAATTTTATTTTATTTTATTTGTACTGGGTTTTGAACCCTAGATGCTTTATCACTGAGCTACATCACCAGACCTTTTAAAAAAAAAAATTGAGGCAGAGTCTCACTAAGTTGCCAAGGAGGGCCTCAAACTTGTGATTCTCCTGCCTCAATCTCCTGAGTCACTGGGATCACAGGTGTGCACCCCTGGCCTATTTCTTTCTTTCTTTTTTTAAATTTTTTTTTAGCATGCTACACATTATTGTCTTCTCTTAGAACCCTACTGGGTTCTACCTACAAAATCTATTGATTTTGACTCCAAAGTATTATTTATTTATTTATTTATTTATTTTTTAGTCGTAGATGGACACAGCATCTTTATTTATTTTTATGTGGTGTTGAGGATCAAACCCAGTGCCTCACACATGCTAGGCGAGCGCTCTACCACTGAGCCACAGCCCCAGCCCCTTGACTCCAAAGTATTTTGTGCCACCTACCTGCCTTAGTCCATGTCACCTTCATCTCTCACTTGGACACTGGAAGAAAATTCTAACAGGCATCCTCCTCACTCCCCTATTCTCCCTCTGCCACAGAACAGCCAGTGCCTTCTTTCAAAACTATAAGTCAGATCACCCCACTTCCTGCTCTCAGTCCTCCAGTGACATCTTATAACTCTCCAAATGAAGTCCAAAGTCCTTGCTGGGAGGGCACACAGGCCTTCTGTGATCAAGTCCCTGGTTACTTCTCCTATTTCACCTCTCCATGTTCTCTCCTTACCTCACCTTGCTCCAGTGACAGGAACCTTGTTTCTCAATCCTGTGGAGTACATTCCAGAGCGGGGCCTGGGCTCTTGGTCTTATTTCTGCCGGTGAGCTTTTCCTTCCTTACTATACATGGTGTCCTCCCCTCATTCCTTTCCACTCTGTTTCCAAATGTCACCTCCTCACAGAAACTCTTGTCACCACACTTGCTATCACACTTTTATCTCTCTCTTTTTTTTTTTAACTTTTTAAAAGATATTTATTTATTTATTTATTTTAGTTTTCGGCGGACACAACATCTTTGTTTGTATGTGGTGCTGAGGATCGAACCGGGGCCGCACGCATGCCAGGCGAGCGCGCTACCGCTTGAGCCACATCCCCAGCCCACACTTTTATCTCTTCATCACACTATATCCTAAATCTGTTTTGTTTTCTCTCACAACACTTAACCACAATATGACATTCTAGATATTTCTTTACCTGTTTGTGAGTTATCTACCCATTAGATTCCAAGCATCATGGGGACACATGCCTGGAAACACAGATACTCAGGAGGCTGAGGCAGGAGTATTCAAAGTTTGAGGGAAGATGGGGCACCTTAGAAGGGACTAGGTGTGTAGCTCAGTGACAGAGCACCTCTGGGTTCAACTAGAACCTCTAGTACTGGGAAAAAAAGGGAGGTTGGGATTGTGGCTCAGCAGTAGAGCGCTGGCCTAGCATGGGTGGGACCCAAGTTTGATCTTCAGCACCACATAAAAATAAAGGCATTGTGTTGTGTCCATCTACACCTAAAAAATAAAAAACTAAAAAATAATAATAATTAAAAAAAATATTGCAAACACCATGAGAGAATTTCAGTCTGTATCCCAGTGCCTAGAAATATGATTGGTTAATAAGCTCCCAGGAAATAGGAATGAATGGCAAATGAATAATGAATAAATGGAGGATGAAGCTATTAGCAGGCTTCACAACCCTCATTTTGAATGGCCACTTAACTTGATGTATTTTTTGTTGTGAAACATCAAATTGAATCACATGAATTGATATTTTGTAGGGTCTCACTAAATTGCCCAAGCTAGCCCAGAACTTGTGATCCTCCTATCTCAGTCTCCCAAATGGCTGGGATTTTAATAGGTATGCACCACTGTAGCTGGCTTGCACCTGGCTATTTTTAAATTCTATATAAACTCAGTATGTATTCCTTTGTGCAGAATTTTTTTTCTTTTTTCTTTCTTTCTTTCTTTATTTATTTTATAGTGGCGCTGGGGATTGAACCCAGAGCTTTATGCATGCAAGGCAAGCACTCTACCAACTGAGCTACATCCCTAGCCCCCCTTCCTATTTCTTTTTAAAGATTCTTCCATGCTGTTGTGTTGAGCTGCACTCCATCATTATTACTACATAAGATTTCTTCATATGAGTTTACTGTACATGATGTACTCCTGCTAGACACATGAATGGTTTCCAGATTGGAAATCATGATGCTGCAAGCAATATTCTCTTGTGCACATTGAACACCTTTCTGTTGGGTATTGTTTTAGTCAGTCTGGGGCTGCTATAATAAAATGCCACAGTCTGGGTAACTTATAATTAGTAGACATTTCCTCACATTCCACAGGCTGGAAAATTCAAGATCAAGATGTTGGCAGATTCTAGGGCTAATAAGGGCCAGCTACCCTTACAGACTACACTTTCTCATTGCATCCTTACATAATAGAGAGGACAAACAAGCTCCCTTGGACTCTCTTGTAAAGGACCCTAATACCATTCATGAAGACCCTGACCTCATGATGCAATCACCTTCCTAAAGCCCCCTTCCTTTTTCTCTTTTTTTTTTCTTCCTTTTGGTGCTGGAATCAAATCTAGGTCCTTGAACATGATAGCAAGTGCTCTTTACTGAGCTACATCCACAATTATCTTTTTTGTTTTTCTTTTCCTTTTTTTGAGACAGGGTATCACTATGTTGCACATGCTGACCTCAAATTTCTGGGCTCAAGCCATCCTCTTCCTCAGTCTCCAGAGTAGCTGCAACTACAATCATGCAGCCAGACTAACTTTTTTTAATATTTATTTTTTAGTTATAGGTGGAAACAATATCTTTATTTGTATGTGGTGCTGAGGATTGAACCCAGTGCCTCATGCATGCTAGGGGAGTGTTCTACCTCTGAGCCACAACTCCAGCCCCAGCCTGACTTCTGGGGGACTAGAATTTCTTTTCTTTCCTTCTTTCTTTCATTCTTCCTTCCTTCCTTCCTTTCTTTCTTTCTTTCTTTTTTTTTGTGATGTTGGGGACTGAACCCAGGGCCTTGTGCATTTGAGGCAAGCACTCTACCAACTGGGTTCTAGCCCCAGCCCTGGGGCTATAATTTTAATATTAATTGGGGGGGGAGAGAAACATTCAAATAATACAAAATTTCAACCATGATTACCAACTTGAAGAGAGAGCAGCTACAGCAGAAAGTCAGAATACTGGGGTTGGCGCCAAACTCTGATCTCTGAAGCATTTGACCTTGACAAGAAAAGCACCTGCATCTCTGCTTCATTTGGCTCCTGTGCAGAAAAGGGCAGGGTCTTGCACTCCCTGACTCCCTGTCCAGTGCCCTGCCCGCTGACTCACCATCAATCAGCTGTCAGACCAATGTCTTGGTATGGCTTGGATATGAAGTGTCCCCCAAAGGCTCATGTGTTGAAGACTTAATCCTCAACGCAGCAATGTTCAAAAGTGGGAATTTAGGGGAGTGATTGGATCATGAGGGCTCTCATCAATGAATTCATCCACTGAGGGATTCATAGCTGAATGGATTTTTTGTTTTGTTTTGTTTTGGGGGTTTTGTTTTGTTTTAGTGGGGATGGAGCCCAGGGTGCTTAACCATTAAGCAATACTTCCAGCTCATCTTAGTTTTCATTTTAAGACAGGTTCTCTCTAACTTGCCCAGGCTGCTCTTATACTTGTACCCTCCTGCCTCAGCCTCCCAAGTAGCTGGGATTACAGGTGTGTGTTATCACGCCCAACCTTAAGAGATTTTTTTTTTTTAAAGAGAGAGAGAGAGAGAGGAGAGAGAGAGAGAGAGAGAGAGAGAATTTTTAATATCTATTTTTTAGTTCTCGGCGGACACAACATCTTTGTTGGTATGTGGTGCTGAGGATCGAACCCGGGCCGCACGCATGCCAGGCGAGCGTGCTACCGCTTGAGCCACATCCCCAGCCCACCTTAAGAGATTTTTGAAGTGACAAAACTGTACAAGTGTGCCTTGGGGGCCACGTCTTGTCTCCAGCCCCTTCCTCTCTCTGCTTCCTGGCTGCCAAGAGGTAAGAAGCTTCTGCCATGATGTTCTGCATCACCACAGGCCCTAGCCGATGGAGCCAGCTGACCATGGGCTGAAACTTCTGAAACTGTGAACCAAAATAAAACTTTCCGCCTTTAAGTTGTTTTTCTCAGGTATTTTGTCTCAGTGACGAAAAATTGACTAACACATCCTGGATCTTGTATCCTGGTGTTTCAGGGATGGTTTCCTGGTGTGATTCACAAACCGCAAGAATGTTTCAGCCTGACACTGAAACAAAATTGGGAGGTTGGGGATACCCTCAGCCAGGAAGCTCCCTCAGAACCTCCCAGCCTGCAGAGATCTCTGCCTTTCTGAACCTAAAGTATCTCTCATTCCAAGAGCTTACTCACCATCTTTGCTGTTATTTTTAGGCTTGATACTATTTCTTCAACTCCGGGCCAGGGAACATGTGTGTTTCTTTGCCCAGCTCTAACCAGGAATTCTGGATATCAGATAACTTTCAGTGCTGTGACACCGAGCCAGCCATCCCTCCGTGTCTGTGGAGTGCTTAGGCCACACGATGTGATTAGAATCTACCTGGAAAGCTGGGCATGCTGGTGTGCACCTGTTCTCCCAGCTATTCGGGAGGCTGAGACAGAAGGATACCAAGTTTGAGGTCAGCCTGTGTCAATTAGCAAAACCCACTCTCAAAATAAAAATTAAAAAAGGGTCAAGGATCTAGCTCAGTGATAGAGTGCTTGCCTGGAATGTGTTAGGCCCTGGTTTTAATTCCCAGTACCACAAGAAAAAAAAAATCACACCTGGAGGGTGTCTTATTTCCATGTGATTCCTTACCTGGGTCTCTGCCAGCAAGATCAGCACTGGGTATGGCACCACATCACCAGAACCATGAGCCAAAATGTCTTTTCCTTATTGAAAGAAGAAAGTAAAGGAAAGAACAGAAGAGGAGGAAAGAGAGAGAGAGAGAGAGAAGAGAAGAGAAGGGAAGGGAAGGGAAGGGAAGGGAAGGGAAGGGAAGGGAAGGGAAGGGAAGGGAAGGGAAGGGAAGGGAAGGGAAGGGAAGGGAAGGGAAGGGAAGGAAGAAGACTGGGTGTACTGGCACCCGCCTGTATTCCCAGTTACTCCAGAGGCTGAGGCAGGAGGATTGATTAAGCCTATGAAGTCAGAGACCAGCCTCGGTAACACAGCGGATTCCTGTCTCTCTCTCAAAAAAAAAATTTTTTTTTTTAACTTAACAACAAAGTTGGCCAGGCACAGTGGTTCACATCTGTAATCTCAGTGACTAGATAGGCCGAAGCAGAAGAATTGCAAGTTCAAGGCCAGCCTCTCAGTAACTTAGTGAAGCCCTAAGCAACTCAGTGATACCTTGTCTCAAAATAAAATGTTAAAGGTTGGAGATGTGGCTCAGTGGTTAAGCACCCCTAGGTTCAATCGCAGGTACCAAAAATAAATAAATAAATAAATAAATAAATAAATAAAGACTCATACTTGGAAGAAGTCTTCTAAAAGGGTCCGACATAAACACCTGAGTCCTGGAGATTCACTGAGCAGGATCACAAGAAGTGACAAAAAAGCCTGGGCACACTCCCACCCGCTTGAACAGGGTTGATTTTCAAAATCTAAGCTTGTCTCACTGGCAAAGGCTCAAGTACCTCCTGAGACATCAGCACCCAAGGCCACACTAACTGCTACAGGGAAGTTAAAATTCCCCTGAGAAGATCTCGTGTGTACACTGGGAAGGTTTAGAATCTAAACAGAACAGCAGCTGGTACGTGCTGGGAGGGAGCGGCCCCAGGAGCTGAGAGCAGGCCCCAAGTTGGAGTCCTGAAACCTGAGCTCAGATCTGGCTCTGCCACAATGTGACCCTGGGCCTCCTGGTGACTTCACCCTGCCTGAGCATGTGCCCTTATATGCCCAGCAAGGGGCAGCCCTGCCCAGCCACCTGCGCAGAGATGGTCAGGAGCAAATGACACAATATATAAAAAAGTACTTTGTAAAGTTTAAAGTGCTCTAATGACGTGAAAGGTTATTAGAAAGAGAAGCCCTGAGAGATGAAAGAAGCAGGTCTCTAGCATTTTTCAAGGTAATTTACTAAGTAGTAGGAACAATCCCTATAGTATTTGTTCAGTACCTGATAAGAAAGGGTTCCTGGGTTCTTTATCTCACTGGAGCCTGGAACCTTGCAATAGCCCAGGAGATAGGCAGGGCAGGATGATTACTTAATTAATTAATTTATTTACGCCTGGGAATTGAACCCAGGAGCTCTCTACCACTGAGTCACATCCTCATTTTATTTTTAGATAGAATCTTGCTAAGTTGCTAAGGGCCTCACTAAGATGTTAAGGCTGGCCTCCAACTTGAGAGACTCTTTCCTCAGCCTCCCAAGTCTCTGGGATTATAGGCATGTGGCACCATGCTTGTGTGTTTTCCTACAGGTGAGGGGAAGGAGGCTTAGAGAGGGGACATGATTCTCCATGGGTCTGTAGTCACAGATCTGTAAACAAAGTCCACATACCAACCCCTACACTCCACTTTTTCTTTTTCTTTTTTTCAAACCTGGAATTGAATCCAGGGGCACTCCACCACTGAGCTATATCACCAGTCCTTTTTTAAAAATTTTGAGACTGGGTCTAGCTAAGTTGCCCAGGCTAGCCTTGAACTTGTAATTATCTTGCTCAGCCTGCTGAATAGCTGGTGTTACAGGCCTGTACCACCACACCTAGCAAACTCCACCCCCTTTAATTTTTTTTTTTTTTGTAGTTGAAGATGGACACAATGTCTTTATATTATTTATGTTTTATGTGGTGCTGAAGACCGAACTCAGGGCCTCACAGGAGCTAGGCAAACACTACTGCTGAGCCACAACCCCAGCCCCCACACCCCCTTTTTGTAGTTCTCTATGGTCCTCATCATGAACTCACTGTGATGTTGCCTCTTTTTTAGTTTCTGCAACCCTCTGGGGCAATTTCCTACAAGACCTGTGGAAACATCCTAGCAGACCCCAGAAACTCAGTGTGGCTGGAACAGCAGGGAAGGAGGGAAAGATGAGTAAGAAGGGAGTGTGGTTATCTAATGAGCAACTGGAAGTCATTCAAAATTTGAAGCAGAGAAATAATACAATCAGGGCGGTGGTTTTGCTTAAATGTTCTCGTCCACCTCCTCATTCCTTTTCTGTTCTCCTCTTGCCTTCTCCTTCTCCCCTATTCTTTCTCCTTCTCCTCTTTTTTTTCCTAAATATTTTTTTAGTTGTTGATGGACACAATATCTTTATTAATTTATTTTATGTGGTGCTGAGGATCAAACGCAGTGCCTCATGCGTGCAAGGCAAGTGCTGTACCACCGAGCGACAGCCCCGGCCCATCTCTTTCTCCTCTTTATTCTTCATTTATGTTATATAATTCCCTAGGAAAGAGAAAGAAAGGAAACCTCTGGACTTTCTATCACCAGAACCCTTGGACGTTCAGTCAGCTGCTGCGCTGACCAGCTGGCTCCTTACACTGCTGGAAGCTAATGTCCTGCCCAGGATCTAGGACCCTTCCCAGGGACTCACCTCACCAGGGGCAGTTCTGGGAGCAGCAAGTTCCAGGGACAAAGCCAGGACTTGATAAAGGAGTATGAAGTGGCAGACACGTGCCTGGGGCTGCTTGTCTACAGAAGGGCTGAAGCCAGTCCCCTGGCCTCATTTTGAGAAGTGGCTTTTCTTAGGCACCGCCTCAGAGGCCCAGAGCCTGAGGTCCTGGCAGTGCGCCCTTACCCACTGGGTGCTTGCCATTCACAGTTACGCACTCCTGGGCCCAGGAGCAAATGGCCAGGCAGCTGATGAGCACAGCCTGGGGTGCTCCCTCCAGGCTGTCTGCCCCCTCTGACTCCCCAGCTTCTTTAGGCCACCTGCCCAACTTCCTTCCCATGTGTCAATGTCCCCACAGATTGCATGCCTGGCAGCTGGGTCCCAAGTCAGAGGTTTTGGGAAGGATGTCAACAGAAAACGCAAGGGCATCTGCCTGCCAGTGTGCATGTGCATGAGCGTGTGGTGGCTTGGAGGAAGAAGAACATACTGTCTTTAGAGAAACTTCTGCCCACTGGTCTTGCTCAATATTGTATCACCAGCACGGGGCAAGCAGTTGGCTCCTAAAACAAAGGGTAAGATAAATGACTGACTGAATGAAACAAGGCTGCAACTGAAGAGTATCTGTTGTCTGGATATAGCAACAAGAGAGTCCTTGACCACCTTTCTAGAACATGTCTAAGGAGTGCAGGCAGGGCCGGCAGGCTGTGTGTGGGAGGGGAGGCAGGGAGCCAGGGTTTGGAGTGAAGGACAGGAGGCAGTGAGGGAGGAGGAACAGGACAAGTGGGAGTGGGGTGGGGGGCCAGGCGGGATGGGGATTGGACAGCCTGTTTGAGGCTGACAGGGACAGTCCTATAGAGAAATCACTGGCCAACAGGCCTCCTCACATCCTCGTCCACATGAGCATTGCCTTTCTCAGATCATGACCTTGCTGCTTCCTCTTCTCAAACTCAAGTCAATCTCTCTCTTGTTTCTTTTGACACTGAGACTACACCTTGCCCCAACCAGGACCTGTGGCGACGCAGGTCCTACCCACCCAGCTCATCACTTCTGGGCATTGTGACACCTGTCCAGCTGGTACACCCTGCTCAGCAGCTTCACTAGTGACCTGCCTGCCCTGTAGGACTCCCAGGGCACCCCAGTTTCTGCCAGCTCTGCCCTCCTGACCAGTAAGCCAAAGAAGCAGAAAGAGAGAAAGGAGGAAAGACGCAAGTGCCCTGAAGTTACAGGAGGAGGAGCCCCACACCTGGTTTTCCATTTCCCCACCGCGAGCGAGCTTAAGTCCATTTCTGGTTCAACCCAACCAAATGACCGATGCTGCAGAAACAGAGCCTGCATGTTCCCACTTGAACAGAACTCAAAATGTAACCAGAGCCACCTGAAGAACCCTTAGCCATGTGTCCCTCTTATGTCCATTATTTGGAGAGTGGCCTTTTTCTCATAGCCTCTTTCACCGTGAAGCTCTTCTTCCCTTCCATCCCCTGCACCCCAATTCCTTAGCCCAGGCCCCCATCTGCCGCAAGCCAGCCAGGGGCTGTGTGTGAGCTATGCGCATTTGAGTACATGAGGGACTGGACTGTGCTGCTGCTCTGACTGGGCTGTGTGACTTGTGATGTGTATGTCCTTTTCTCTCACTCTGCTTATGATCCCCACACAGCACTTGAGATGGGTGTGGCTTTCCAAGATGTCAATCTGCTGACCACAGGATATTACCCCTGAAACCCAATCCCTTGCCTTATTTGGGTGGAACTTTCTCAAATGTCTTCCCCCCAATAAATAGGGTTTCAGGCATGCTCTTTCTCTCTTTTGCCTGCCTTTCTGGCTTCCCTTGTGGGAGCTGAGGTCGAGGGGCTCACTGAACCCCCAAAAAGATATTTTCTGTCTCTGTGTGGTTATTTAGTAGCCAGCCCAATTCACCTGGAATGACCCTGACTGATTCAGTCGCATGTCGTGGCAGATCAGTCCCTGTACCAGTTGCCTTTCCATAACTGTCCTTCTAGGGTCTTTCTTCTCTCCCCTGTTCTGCAGATAACCATCATCATCTATGTTAACTATTTTCCATTTTTAAAAATTATGAATCATTTCATGAATCCAGGAAAGTATACAAAACACATAAGTATAACTTAGAATGAATGCAGGGTGGGTGCTATAAATATTTCTCCTGTTAAGAAGCAGAGTGCCCATGCTCCTTGACTTATGACCCAGTCATATTCCCAATAAGCTCACCCTAATTTGAAAAGATTGTGAATTGAAAATACATTTAATACCCTTAAGTTCTGAAACATCTTAGATTAGCAACACAGCTTGCTGTAGAGGTCGTTTTCCTTGGTGAAGGTGAGGTTGATTAGGAGTGGCAGCTCACTGCTCCTGCCCAGCCTCAGGAGTCGGGATCATACCACCTATTGCCAGCCTGGGAAAAGATCAACATTCAAAATCGGAATTACTATTATTATCATATGACCTGGGAATTGAATGCAGGGGCACTTTTACACTGAATTACACCCCCAATCCTTTTTATTATCTTGAGATTGCTAACTGGCCGAGATTCTCACTAAATGGCAGAGGTTGGCTTTGAACTTACAATTCTGCCTCAGCTTACTGAATCACTGAAATTCCAGGTGTGCACCACCACATTAGGTTCTCAAAATTGGAATTATGATACCTGTTAAATGCATGTTGCTTTTGCATCATCATAATAAAGTTGAAAAATTTTAATTTGAAACATTGTAAATTAGGATCATCTGATCTGCTTTACCAGAACTCATTGTGATCATCATCATCATCTTCTTTTTCTTTCTTTCTTTCTTTTTTTTTTTTGGTACTGGGGACTGAATCCAGGGGCACTTTACCACTAAGCTACATCCCAACCCCTTTTTAATTTTTTTTTAATTTTGAAATTAGGTCTTGCTATGTTGCTGAGGGTAGCAATTCTGATCCTCCTGCCTCAGCCTCCTGAGTCGCTGGGATTAAAGGCATGCACCCCATGTCAGTCACCCATTATCTTCCTTAAATGCCTCTTCTAAATTGTCCAAGAGCAGGGCTTGGTGGAACTCACCTGTAATAACAGCAACTCGGGAGCTAGCCTCTGAAACTTAGTGAGACTGTGTCTCAAAATAAAAAATAAAAAGGACTCCTCAAGATGTGGCTCAGTCATAGAGCACCTCTGGATTCAATCTCCAGTACCAGGAAAAAAGATTGTTCTAGAACCTTCTGAGAATCCCTGTTTCCTGTTATAATTCCCCCACCACATCTTTCAGGCCAGCTTCACCATCTTCCACACTGCCTCACTCTGTCATTATACTCCATTTAACAGGCCTATGTTCCAGTCCCCTCTCAATCACTTAACTAGATTATTTAAACTTTCTGAATTTGTCAAGACTCTTTTGGTGGCAAATAATGGAAAACAAATTCAAACTGGCTCAATAAAGAAAGAAATGTAATGGCTCACCTTAGAAAATTCTGATAAATCCAGCTTCAAGTACAGCTGGATCTAATACCCAAACAATGTCATCAGGCATGGTCTCTCTCTCTCCCCCTGCTGCCCCCCATCTTTCTCTCTTTTTGTACTGGGGATTGAACCCAGGAGCACTTAATCACTGAGCCACATCCCCAGCCCTTTTTGTTTTTTTTTATTTTGAGACAGGTCCTGCTAAGTTATTTAGGGCCTCACTGAATTGCTGAGTCTTGTCTTTGAACTTATTATCCTCCTGCCTTATCCTCCTTAGTTGCTGAGATCACTGCACTGGGCAAGAATGGTCTCTTGGCTCTGATTTCTTTTCTTCTTCAACTATTCCAGTAAAGGTTCTGGGTGTGACTCTCACTGACCCACCTAGGTCATAGGTTCATCTCCAGATCCAGGGGTAAGCCAGGCCTGGTTCTGTCTCTCCTGGACTCAGGATGGTGTCAGACCCCTGATTGGTCTGAGAGAAGAGATAATTTCCCAAGGAAACCCAGGATGCTGATTGCAGAAGGAAGGGGAAGCCATGTTGAACAAATAAAATCAGCAGATATTCTTAGTTCTCACTTTCCTTGTCGTGGGACTCTCACTTCTGCCAAATGCTCAAGGCTGCTGGGAACACGAAAAAAGATCAGGGCTGTGCTGTTTCCTTGAAAACTTTTGAAGTTCAATAGAAATGAAAGTTGTCTTGGATGTGATTTGTTTGCCTTTTCCTCCAACCATTCACCTGACCCAAAGGTGCTTGGTTTGTTCATCCAAAGCCTCCCGTCCTATAGTCCCCGTTCCAGGAGGAATTGGACTTTGGAGTCTCTTGTGTACCTGTGGATCTCCCCAGCATTTGATTGGACCACATAATTTAGCATTTAATTAGGTGCATCTTCCATTGTTTTTATTTTTTAGGAGTCTTACAGTTTGTCATTTTTCATACAGATTCTCAACACTTATGTTTGAACGAGAAACAACTTGGACTCCCAGGGGGTCTCTTCCTCTTCTTCTGGAATGCTGAACACTCTCACTGTGGCCTAGCTGCTATCCTCCCAGGGAGTTTATGCTAATTTTAATTTTGGCTTGAAATAGAACTAACAAACATATCAATTGTATGGTTCCTGGGGAGTTTCATATGATTTTTCCTCTCTTTCTAGTTAGTTACTATCCCCCTGAAAAGAAGAATTTTCACCTGTTCCCTACTCTGTAAGAGCCTCCACCACAGGAGATCATGCTTGAAATGTTCAGCCCTGCCCTGTTGTGTGTTCATTTGCAGCACTGGGGATGGAAGCCCAGGGTGCTCTATCACCAAGCTATACCTTCAGGCCTTTTCATTGTTTTGAGATAGGATCCCATTAAGTTGCCCAGGAGGGCCTCAAACTTGTCATCCTCCTCCCTCAGCCTCCCAAGTCTGAGATTCTAGGTGTGTGCCACCACATCCTACCTGTTGGTTAATTTTAAAGTGAGCTTCCAAACCAGCAGGAAAAAAAAAGCCACACATCTAGTTTGAAAAAAAGTTTCTACTCAAACCACAGTTAACAATCTCAGGGCACACACATTTCCAGGATAACTGGTCTTGGGAAATATATACACTCTAGTCCCAGGGTCCTGGTGCACCCTTCTTGGGCTCTTTGTCCTGACTTTTGTGTTCTCCTTGGGGAGTACCGTCTTACCACCCAATTCTCCAAAACTGCTTTGTAGTTTCTCTCTGACTCCTTTGTAGTCAGAGGCAAGAAAGAGTCTTACTCTGCCACTCTCTGGAACCTTACCAGCATTCCCAGTGTCTACTTTAAGTGTCTACACTTAAAAAGAGAACTTGAACACAAACCTTACTTTCCAGAAGAGACCCTGCCTTCTTAGACACAGAGTTCCTTCTAGCCCCAAAGGGAACCCAACTCAATCACTGAATCCCTTTCACAGGCTTATAAGACACACATCCATACCAAGTGTCATGAGGACTTAGAGACAAAAAGTGACCACCGAGGGATACCCCGCTCTCTGGCAGGCCATGGGGAAGACACCTAGGAACCCTGTTTCCTTTTCATTTCCTGGTGCCCTCAAAAGCCTCCCCTAGTGATGATCCTAGGGATAAGGAGGGCGGGGCATAGCTCCCCATCCAGGTTGACCCAGTTCTCCCAGGCCGAGGACTGTGCTGAGACTGCAGGCAAGAGAGGAAGCCCAAGATAGAGGAAGGACAGGGTGCTGGTTCCTTCACTTGTTGAGATCAGGGTTGTGTAGCAAGACGAGTCCCAGCGTGCTCAGCATTTCTCCTTCCTGGCTTGGGTTTCACCTCAGCCCTAGTTCAGTGGCAACCCCGTGGGCTCAGAGGGGAGAGGGATTCAAGAGGAGGAAGCTTGTACAATCCCTCATTCATGAGGGGAGGGCCAGACGTGGGGTGGAGTCTCACAGCAGTCCTCTGACGAAGGCTGAGTCAGTTATATTGCCCCATGACTGCATGTGGCTTCTCCTACCCTATTCACCCTGCCTTCTAATCACACCAAAGTTCTTATCATTCCTGATGTGACAGGCGTGGCTGCTGTGCACAGCTTCATGGACTGTGCACTGCACCATTCAGGAGGGGCCGTTCCCATAGACGAAGGAGCAAATAGCAACTCCAAGACTCATGCTCAGTTGTACCAGGCTTCCCTGAGCCAAGCCCTTTATGACTTCCTTCCTCCTCTGCCCTTGGTAGCCTTCTCTCCCACCATCTCTTTACTTGGTAGTTAACACTCAGCTTTCAAAACGTCTTCAAATGTAACGTTGGTGAATGCAACAGTTTGGATGTGAAATGTCCCCAAAAGGCTCATGTGTTGAAGAGTTGGTCCTCAACCTGTGGCACTACTGGGAGATGGTGAAACCTTTAAAAGGTGGAGTCTAAACCCAGTGTGTTGGCACACACTTGTAATCCAGTGGCTTGGGAGGCTGACGCAGGAGGATTGCAAGTTCAAGTTCAGCCTCAGCAACTACGGGAAGTCCTAAGTAACTTAGTGAGAACTTGTCTTAAAAAAAAAAAAAAGTTTTTTTTAAAGCTGGGATGTGGCTCAGTGAGCACCCTGTGTCCAATCTCTAGTACCAAAAATTAAAAAGGGTAGAGTCTAGTGGAATGGAAGGAAGTTAGATCATTGAGGGGGCATGACCTTGAAGGGGATATTGGGTCCCTGGTCCCTTTCTCTCTGTGTCTTTGCTTCTCAGCCACCATGAGGTGAATAGGTCTTCAATGCAACTCACTCCTGCCCTGATGTACTGTGCTGCCACAGGTCCAAAATATAGGGTCAAGCAATCACCAACTGAATGCCCTGAAAGTGTAAGCCAAAATAAATATTTACTCCTTATGAGTTGATTATCTCAGGTATTTTGTCACAGTGACAAAAAGCTGTTTAACACTGTGAACACAGACATGACAACTGAATATTTCTGGAAATGTTCAAAGCCATTTAGAAGAAACACAATATACACTGGGGTCTCAAACTTGCACACTGTCAGTTCATTTAGCCCAGTAATTTGATTATGCCTGTGGGTGTTCTAAAAAGCAGTGTAAGTAAAATCCATTAGAAAGGCTAAAATGAAAAAGACAATACCAAGTGCTGACATGGACGTAGAGCAACTGGAACCCTTATACATCATTGGTGGGAGTATAAATTTTGTAAACCTACTTTGGAAACTGTTTGGTAATATCTAAGAAGAGATACCTGGCCTATGATCAGGAAGTTCCTAAAAATACATACATATGTATACAAAAACATGTGCAAAAATGTTCATAGCAGCATTATTCATAATAGTTCCAAATTAGAAACAACTCAAATGCCTACCCATCATAGAACAGATGAGTACTGTTATATACTCATAAAATGGAATGTTTGACAGCAATATAAATGAATTAATTATTCCTTGACACAACACACAAAAACAGACATGAAAGAATACATACCACATGTTCAAAAACAAGTGCACTATGCCTGTTAGAAATTAGAATGTATTAGAAATTATAGGGCTGGGGATGTGGCTCAAGCGGTAGCGCGCTTGCCTGGAATGCGTGCGGCCCGGGTTCGATCCTCAGCACCACATACCAACAAAGATGTTGTGTCCGCCGAGAACTAAGAAATAAATATTAAAAAAAAAATTCTCTCTCTCTCTCCTCTCTCACTCTCTCTAAAAAAAAAAAAAAAATTAAAAAAAAAAAGAAATTATAATGATGGTTGCCCTGAAATGATGGGTGGTGATTGCAAAGGAATGTGATATTTCCAGGTGCTGGTAGTGTTCAATTTTTATGAATGTGGAGGTAATCACATAGATGTGTTTTGTGAAAGTTTATTTTGAGCTGTACACTTAGGATCTGCGCACTTCTATGAATGAAAAGAATAGTCCAGACACAGTGGTGGTCACTTGTAGTCCCAGGTACTTAGAAAGCTGAGGCAAGAGGATTGCTTGAGCCCAGGAGTTTGGGGCCAGCCTGTGCAATAAACAAGAGGGAAAAGAAAAAAAAAAAAAGAACAGAGAGAGACAGTCAGACAGACAGACAGACAGGGATGGGGTTGTAGTCTAGTAGTAGAGCATGCACTCAGTATGTACAAGGCCCTGGGATGGATGTCCAGCACCCAAAACAAAAAGAAATAAAGAAAGAGAGGCAGGAAGGCAGGCAATGTCTGCACCACTGGGTTCAATCCCTGCCAGTACTGGGGAAAAAAGAAAAGAAAAAAAAAAAAAGATTTACTTACTCTAAAGCTTCGGTAATCAAGAAAATGTGCAGGAGGAAAAGAGGAAGTATGGAAAATTAAAATGGTGCAAACTATGTTATACTCATTTGTGGATACGTCAAAATGAGCCCCACTATTTTGTGTAACTATAATGCATTAATAAAAAGAAAAAAAAAGAGTGTGGTATTTTTTTTATTTTTTGAACCGGAGATTGAACTACTCAGGGGCACTCAACCACGGAGTCATATCCCCAGCCCAATTTTGAATGTTGTTTAGAAACAGGGTCTCACTGAGTTGCTTAGTTCCTTGCCATTGCTGAAGCTGGCTTTGAACTTGTGATCTCCTGCCTCAGCCTCCAGAGCCCAGGGATTAATGGATATATGGATCATAGTTCAGCAGATTTTTTTCTTTAAAGGGCCGGATATCATTTTAGGTTTTGTAGCAATAAAATTTCTGTCATAGCTACTTAGTTCTGCCATTATAAAGTGAGAGTAACTACAGATAATACAAAAATGGATGAGCCTGGTTGTATTCTAATAAAATTTTGTTTACAGAAATAGGTAATATTTGCTGTCTCCTTATATAGGTTAAGGGTACAGAATGGCCTACAGAAATGTATATATTCTCAGGGCGGGGAGCGGGGGTGGGTGCTGGGGTTGTGGCTCAGCAGAAGAACACTCACCTAGCACATGCGAAGTCCTGGGTGCAATCCTCAGCACCACATAAAAGTAAATAAAGATATTGTGTCCAACTACAACTAAAAAATAAATATTAAAAAAAAGAAGTGTATGCATTCTCACTCATTCATAAGATTAACAGATTTTGTTTTATTTTATTTGGTATCGGGGTTGAACCTGGGGCACTTATCCACTGAGCTGCATCCATAGCTGTTTTAATATTTTATTTTGTTTTTAAAAAGTATTTATTTTTTTTAGTTTTAGGTGGACACAATATTTTCATTTTTATGTGGTGCTGAGGATCAAACCCAGTGCCTCATGCATGCTAGGCAAGCACTCTACCACTGAGCCACAACCCCAGAAATATTTAATATTTTTTTAGTTGTAGATGGACACAGTATCTTTATTTTATTTATTTATTTTTTGTATGTGGTGCCGAGGATCTAACCCAGCTCACGCATGTGAGGCAAGTGCTCGACCACTGAGCCACAGCCCCAACCCAGTACTTTATATTTTATTTTGAGACACAGTCTCACTAAGTTAGTTGCTTAGGGCCTCAATATGTGTCTGAAGCTGACTTTGAACTTGTGATCCTCCTGCCTCAGTCTGCTTAGTCACTGTGATTACAGGTGTGCACCACCACAATCAGCTAGATTAACTGATTTTTGAGAAAGGTGCCAGTATAATTTAGTAAAGAAAGAATGGTCTTTTCAATTTATGGTGCTATTAACAATTGGATGAAAAGAAAAATGAACCTTGACTCATCTTCATATCATAAGCAAAATTTAACTAAACAAAGATCATAGGTGTTGGGGATGTAGTTCAGTAGTACATTTTTTTAAAAATATTTATTGTTTAGTTCTAGGTGGACACAGTGTCTTTATTCTACTTTATGTGGTGCTGAGGATTGAACTTAGTGCCTCATGCAAGCTAGGCGCACGCTCTACCTCTGAGCCACAACCTCAGCCCTACTTCATCTGTTTAGCATGTACAAGGCTCTTCGTTTGATCTTCAATGATGAAAAAACAAAACAAAACAAAAAAACTAAAACCATTAAACGTTTAGAATATATGGGATGAAATTTTTAATGGATTAGACAATAATTAGAACACCAAAACCACAAACTTCAAAAGAAAAAATTTTGATGGATTTTATATAGATTAAAAAACATTTACTCTTCACAAGACATGTTTAATAAAATTAGACAAGCCATGGACTGTGAAAAATATTATAACACATAGTCAACCAATGATTCGAATGCAGAATATGTTAAGAAATCTTATAATACAATTATAAGAAAATAAATAGTGCAAAATAAAATGGGCAAAATATTTGAGCAGATATTTTGCAAAAGAGGATTATGGAGGCCAATAAGCCTTCAAAAAGATACTCGACATCATGAGTCATTAGGGATATATAAATTAAAACCAAAAATCCCAGTGAGGACTGGAGATATAGCTCAATGGTAGAGAACTTCATGAGTGAGCATGAAGCCTGGGTTCAATTCCTAGTGCCCACTACAACAACAATACTACCTACCTACCAGAAAGATGAAAAGCCAGGCATAGTGGCATATGACATAATCCCAGTGACTCAGCAGGCTGACTCAGGATTGTAAATTAAAAGGCAGCCTCAGCAATTTAACCATTGAACCCTTATGACTGAGCTACCTTTTCTCAAAATAAAAAATCAAAAGGGCTGGCAATGTAGCTCAATGGTAGAAACCCTTGAGTTCAAGTCCCAGTACCAAAAACAAACAAACAATAACAACAAAATCCAAACTCCAGAAACAACCTAAAGTGTCTATCAACTGATGAATGGATCAACAATTTGAGTTAGGTCCATTCAGTAGAATTGTATTCAGCAATGAAATGAAAAGGGACAGATCACTGATACAGGCACACTATGGAGAAACTTAAATGCATTATGCTGC
Source organism: Spermophilus citellus (assembly GCF_964194105.1). Lineage (NCBI taxonomy): Eukaryota > Metazoa > Chordata > Mammalia > Rodentia > Sciuridae > Spermophilus > Spermophilus citellus. Next base: position 96,492,807 of record NC_138193.1, on the reverse strand, counting down.
CAGGCATGGTGGCAGATGTCTGTATTCCCAGCAACTCAGGAGGCTGAAGCAGGAGGATTGCAAGTTAGAGGCCAACCTTGGCAACTACGAATGAGACCCTGTCTCAAAAAAAAAAAAAAAAAAAGGAAAAAGAAAAGAAAAGATGAGGGGGGCTGAGGATGTAGCTCAGTTATAAGGGTTCAATCGCCAGTACAGCAACAAATAAAATAAAAAGCATTATGCTAAATGGAAGAAACCAGAAGGAAAATACTACAGAAGTATGGTTCCACTTACATGAAATTCTGGAAAAGGCAGAGTGGTAAAAAGCAGGTGGGGAGTTGCCAGGGGCTAGAAATTGGAGAGGGCCATGAGGGAACTTTCGGGGGTAATGGAAATATTTTATATCATGATTGTGGTGGTGGTTGTATTCCTGTATATATTTGCCAAAAACTTGTTAACTGGGCTGGGGTTGTGGCTCAGAGGTAGAGTGCTTGCCTAGCACACATGAGGCACTGGGTTCGATTCTCAGCACTACATAAAAATTTAAAAAATAAAGATATTGTGACCGCCTATAACTAAAAAATAAATATTAAAAAAAAACTTGTTAGCTTAAAGTTGATAGTCCCCCCCACCTTTTGGTGGTACTGGAGATTAAACCCAAGGACACTATACCACTAAGCTATTTTCTGCCCTTTTAAAATTTTTTTGAGACTGGGACTTGATAAATTGCTAAGGCTGGCCTCATAGTTGTGTCCTCCTGCTTTAGCCTTCCAAGTTTCTGGGACTACAGATACACACGTATACAGTTTATTATATAAAAATATGCCTAAAAATAAGTGACCAAAAATTTTTTTAAAAACTCACTTTACACCTGTAGGTTAACTGTATAGCTCCTTTCTGACTCTAGCAGGCATACGTTTATAATCCCTTCTTAGTATTCTATGTTTTATATAGACAAAATATACTCTATACAAAACATAGTATATTTTTTTTGTATAGACAAAACATGTTTTTTTTTTTTTAATTCATTGTTTAATGTGTTATACTAGCTGAGACTTGGAAGCATAAGAATTTGCCTTTTAGAACTTCTCTTCTTGGAACCCAAGAGGAAACAGAAGTTGTGTGACTTGTTTTTTTTTTTTTGTGTGTGTGTGTGTGTGTGTGTGTGACTTGTTAAAGTATCAAAAAGAGTGGGAGCTGAGAGTATATATAGCTCAGTGGTGGAGCACATGCCTGGCACGTGCAAGGTCTCAGATTCCATCCTTGCAACAATAACAAACAAAAAAAAAGAGGGGAGAAGAGTTCAGTCATTGCCCTGAACTGTCCAGAAGAGGACATGCAGCTCACTGCATCTGTTTGTGGCTCACGGGCAGATCTACTACAGGAACCAAGTATTTCAAAACCACTACAAATACCAGTATGTCATGTTACCCAGAACACCTCCCAAACAAGTATCTCAAACCTGCCTGATGTCTGAAGAGGAGTGGAGGAGTCTTGGTGTCCAACAGAGTCTAGGCTGAGTTTATTGTATGACTCCTGAGCCAAAAACTTATATTCCTCTCTTTAGACAACCTCTTCCAAAAAGTCAACAAAAATGAAGTATGGCTGGGGGATTGTCAACTAAATCTTTTTCGGTTTTAATGTATACATGTATACAGGATAGTATTGAGTGAATACTTGAAAAATGTACAAGTCATTCATGGACACCTCTGCATAAGCCACGTTACAGCAACAAGCCTGTTAATTGAAACTGCAAGTAATTATTGTAAGGTGTTTAAAATTTCTCCTAGACATTTTTAAATATCTTTATTTTTATTTTTTTATGTGGTGCTGAGGATCAAACCCAGTACCTCACACATGAGGGGCAAGCACTCTATTGCTGAGCTATAATCCCAGCCCCTCTCCTAGACATTTTTTCTCTTAATTTAGTGCCTGTTTGACTTTACCTGTTACTTTTGCTAAAGTTTGTTTATTGCATTTCTAAACAAAAACAGGAGGGCTAGAGGTGTAACTCAGTGGTAGCACTTGCCTAGCATATGTGAGTTCCTGGATCTGATCCCCATCGATCTTGGCCTAGAGAGACTGCTGGGTCCTAGCATAAGAAAACCACATTCACACTCTTGCTCTCCCACACATAACCTAGAGGCCACTGTGAGCCCACCACAATGTCACCCTAACCCCAGTCTCCTACTGAATTACATCAGGCTTAGAGATGGGGAGGGATGGGTGTTAGAAGTTGACCTTTGAGCCAGGAGCAGTGGCACACACCTGTAATACCAGCGGTTTGGGAGGTTGAGGCAGCAAGATAGCAAACTCAGAGCCAGTCTCAGCAACTTAGCAAGGTCCTAAGCAACTTAATGACACCCTGTATCACATTGGGGGGAAAAACGAGGGGGAGGGCTGGGGATATGACTCAGTGCAAAGTACCCCTAGGTTCAATTCCTTTTTTTAAAATTTATTATTTATTTCTTACATACATGACAATAGTAGAATGCATTACATTCATAATTATCCATTCACAGCACAATTTTTCGTAACTCTGTATATAAAGTATGCTCATGCCAAATTATGCCATTATACATGAGCTCTCTCTTTCTTTTTTTTTAGTCATAGAGGGACACAATACCTTTATTTTATTTATTTACTTTTATATGGTGCTGAGGATAGAACCCAGTGCCTCACACATGCCAGGTGAGCACTCTATAACTGAGCTACAACTGCAGTCCTGCCTAGGTTCAATCCTCCCCAACCCCCCGCCAAAAAAACAAAAACAAAAACAAAAACAAAAAACAAACTTCAGTTCTGACATCCTCTTCTCAAGGAAACTTTTCATGACTGCCCCTCTCTTCAATATGACCTAGGGATCTCTCTGATGTACATACACACAAGCACTCTGCACATACTCTTTTAGCCCATGAAATGAGCACAGAAATGGGTAATGTGTGTTCCTCTTTCAGCCTGTGAATTAGGGGACAAGGTCCATCATATCATTTCTGAATTCCAGGCTCTAAAACAATGCTTGGCTCACATTAGAACTTCAGGAAGTTTCTGTGGAATGAATGAACAGATAAGATTATCAAGTCTTGGATGCAGTCCTGGGAAACAAGATCCAGGTCCAGAGCCTGGCACCGTGAGGCACACGTCTATAAACCTAGGCATTTGGGAGGCTGAGGCAGGAGGATTGCAAGTTTGCAACTTGGCAAGACTGTCTCAAAATAAAATTTAAGAGAAAGGCTAGGATATAGCTCAGCATTAGAGTATCCTTGGGTTCAATTCCTAGTACTGCCCATCCCTTGCCAAAAAAAGTCCTGGTCCAGGGTCTAGACAGGCAGTCACAAGGGAGGTGAGTTGTGGGAGGGGGGGGTCTTAGTTCTGGTTACTGAGGCACACAGCTTCTCAAGGATCAGGTCAGACCAGAGTGAAATTCAATGGTGAATCCACAGAGATTGGGCTACAGCTTCTTAAGTCTTCCCAGTTACAATGAGACCAGGAGGGTCCCACAACCTCACATACAGCATGAATTCAGTAACCCCAGGCGTAGGCTAACATGGTTTGAATTTAGGTACTGATTTGTTCACTTTTTTACGTGTAACCCCCTGACCAGTGTGTGTACTGTGAGGACAGGGATCTTTTTAAAAAAAAAAAAAATTCTGAGGGATTTGATTTTTTTTTGTTCTTTTTCTTTTTTTTTTTAATTTTTTTTAAAAGAGAGAGAGAATTTTAATTTTTTTTTTTTTAATTATCGGTGGACACAATATCTTTGTTTATACGTGGTGCTGGCCGCACGCATGCCAGGCGAGCGTGCTACGGCTTGAGCACATCCCCAGCCCCAGGACAGGGATCTTATCTATGTCATAAGCATTCTGACCAATGCCTGGCGTAGACAGCACTCAGTAAATATTTGTTGAATAAACTCACTCAAACTGAACCCACCAGGGAAAACCCAGATGCAGCATTATTCATTCATTCTGTAAAATATAATTGAGAATAGGCCCAAAGAAACGCCAATCAGCACATTCTTTGCTCTGTGGGAAGTCCTACTTTGGAAGACTAACGCAGATTCAAGTGTCGATTGGTAAATACACAGTCAGGCCAAGGGGATTTGGAAGATCTTAAGAGACTGAGACTGAGCTGTGGCACCCAGATGAGTCATGCTTTCCCATGACGTCCCTTGGCAAACAGGAGCCTGCCTTGTCCAGTGCTGGCATCTCTTCTCTATCACTAGGGGAGAAACACTGATGGTCTGTCCTCTCCCACTTGCCTTCTCCGAGCTCTTATCAGTCACGATGCTTCAGACCTTTTGGTTTCACTTCACATTACAGTGTCCAGTATTGCACAGTGTCCCTCATTGGTTACATTTTCCACTGTGGCTTCTCAATGAGATTTGGGTCAGAATCTCACAAAGCCTGCTAAAGATAACCCATGCTAGACCAGAGAGAAAGACCTTCCACTAGGTTGTAAAGTCCCTCAGTCACTATACCTCAGTTTCCCTGTCTCTAGGAAATGAAATAATAACACCTTTTCCTTCTAACCCACAGGGCCAGGGCTGTTAAGCAAAATAAACCCAAGAAATTGAACATGAATGGCTTAAAGGTTGAGAGCTAGGGATATGGCTCAGTGTTAGAACATATGCTTAGCATGCTTGAGGCAGGCCCTGGGTTCTATCCCACAAAAAAGTTGTGATTTAACTCATAAAGTTCTATGCTAGAATTGCCACTAGTAAAATATGTAACATTAAGTCATTTTGTCAGATACGTGTCATGTTTTTAATAAACACTCAAGAAATATTTACTATTGATATGGTTCAATTGCTCTGGGATTGCCTTGGGATGAACTGAGACACCTCTCCACTTTCTCAGGGAACATGCCTGAGGAAAAATAGTTGATTTTTAGGGAAATATTGTGATTTTTGTTTTATTGAATGCAATATGAAAATGTGGGGGTCGTAGCTGAATAGTTTGGCAGCAAAGAGTTTCAGAGGTTGTTTAGTGGAAGAGATAAAGAGAGAGGAGATAGCAATGTGGCGACAAAGAGAAAACTGAGAGAGAGAGAACTGGTCTAACTAGTCAAATGGGAAGGATCTAATTAAGTTTTGCTCTGTGGGGTGTAATGTAATCCTCTTTTCCATTTCCCAAGAAGACTTGAGTAAAATCTCATTAGTCACAAAAATACTTTTGAATTTGAACTTGAATGTATGAACTTGAGGATGTGCTCAGTCTGGCCTGGAGGTGTGTAGGGAATGAGAGCAAAGACCAACCATCTCCTGGTTATATTATCAATTTAAAACTGAGGAGGTGAATTAAGTAAGGTTTATGGGCTCTTCCATCCCTAGAGAGAGAGAGCGAGAGAGAGAATTTTTTAATATTTATTTTTTAGTTTTCGGTGGACACAAAATCTTTATTTTTTTATTTTTATGTGGTGCTGAGGATCTAACCCAGTGCCCCACGAATGCCAGGCGAGTGTGCTACCCCTTGAGCCACATCCCCAACCCCATCATCATTTTCTATAGCAAGTTTTAATTACCCACAGAAAAATCACCTTTCCTAACTTGCAATGTTAATGACAACAGCAGTTAGGGTATGCTCAGATAATGTAAACTCACATTAATATTATTTTAAGTTAAACATGTTTACAAAAAATAATGTTTTGGGCTGGGCATGATGGTGCACACCTGTAATCCCAGCAACTCAGGAGGTTGAGGCAGGAGGATTGCAAGTTAGAGGCCAGCCCCAGCAATATAGTGAGACACTCAACAACTTAGCAAGACCCTGACCCTGTCTTTAAAAAAAAAAGTAATGGGGATGTAGCTCAGTGACAAAGTATCCCTGTTTAAACCATGATACTAGGAAAGACAAAAACCAAAGAAAGTAAAAACATGACCCATAGAATAGGAGAAAATATTTACAAATCATGGACCAAATAAGAACTTGTATCCAGAGTACATAAACAACTCTTATAAATTAAGAAAAACCCCAATCCAATTTAAAAACTGAGCAATAGATTTGAATATATATTTATCCAAAGAAGATGTACAAATGGCCAGTAGCTCATGAAAGATGATCAGCATCATTAATCATTCAGAAAATGAAAATTAAAACCATAATGAGGTAGCCAGAGGGTGGTGCCTCATGCCTGTAATTCCAGTGACTTGGGAGACTGAGGCAGGAGGATCACAAGTTTGAGGCCAGCTTCAGTAACTTTGTCAAGCCCTCAACAACTTAGTGAGACCCTGTTTCAAAATAAAAAAATAAAATGTGCTAGAAACGTGGCTCAGTGGTAAAGCACCCCTGGGTTAAATCCCCAATATCAAAACCAAACCAAGGGGCCAGGGTTGTGGCTCAGTGATAGAGTGCTTGCCTAGCATGTGTGAGGCACTGGGTTTGATTCTTAGCACCGCATAAAAATAAATGAATAAATTAAAGGTCCATCAACAATTAAAAAAAAAGTAACTGTGAACTGCCTTCAGGACCATTTAAAAAAAACTCACAATGAACTAATTAGAATGAATTTCGGAAATTAAAAAAAAAATGAGATAATATTCCCCACCACCAGGTTCAGGCACTTTGGAAAATGATTTGGTGGTTCCTCAAAAAGTTAAAACATGAAGCTATTATGTGCTCCAGTAATTCCATTCCTGAGTATCTATTCAAGAGAACTGAAACATAGGTCCACTCAAAGACTTGTATATAATGGCCATACATAATCTTTTTTTCTTTTCTTTCTTTTTTTAAAATATTTATTTATTTTTTTAGTTATCGGCAGACACAACATCTTTGTTTGTATGTGGTGCTGAGGATCGAACCCGGGCTTGAGCCACATCCCCAGCCCCTTCTTTCTTTCTTTTTTTGCTCTACCACTGAGTTACATCCCAAGTCCTTTATTTATTTATTTATTTAAATTTTGAGACAGGATCTTATTAATTGCCCAGGCTGACCTTGAACTCGAAATTCTCCTGCAAGACCTTAAGTAATTTAGTAAGACCCTGTTTCAAAATAGAAAACAGAAAGAACTGGGGATGTAGCTTAGTGGTACTTCCCCAGTCCTCCGTTCAACCCCCTAGAATTGAAACAAACAAAAAAGCTGTTATAAAAAATTTACAGGGTGTGGTGATGCATACCTGTAATTCTAGTTACTTCAGAGGCTGAGGCAGGATGATCACAAGTTTAAAGACAACCTAGACAATTTAGCAAGATTTTGTCTCAGAATAAAATTTAAAGGGCTGGGGGTTTAGTTCAGCAGAAGAATACTTGCCCAGCATGTACAAAGACCTGGGAAAAATCCCCAATACCATAAGAAAAAAAAAGTTGTGTACACTATATGATCCCACAAAACATTCCTACACAAAATAGAACATTTTGGATTCTGTTTTTTATTGCTTAACCAAAAACACACATAGTATTAGTCAGGATTTTTTTTTTTTTTTTTTTTGCAAGTAACAGAAATCCAGATTGAAGTGGTTTAAGCAGAGAATAGAATGTATTGCCTCACATTGCCAAAACTTACAGGGGTTGTTGGTTTTAGGTACAGCTAAATCTAGAGGCTCAAATGATGTAATTTAAACATGCCTTTCTTTCTGTCCCTCAGACCTGATTTATTCTGTGTCAACTTCATTCTCAGGTCTACTCTCCCCAAGTGGGGGCAAGATGGCCAGCATTGTCTAGCAGGATGTAATCCTGCCAATTTGGAAGCTAAAAAGATGTCTTTCCCAATAAAAATCCAAGATTAGACTTTGATTCCCTGACCTGAATCATGTGTGTGTCCAGAGGGGTGTGATACTCTTATTGACATTATAGTAGGGTACAAACCATACTGAGTGAGTGTTGATGTTATAATGTAAAATTGGGTTATTTAAAACGTGTGAAGCTCGTATGGTGGCACATGCCTATGATGAGGCCAGCCTTGGCATCTTAGTAAGACCCTGCCTCAAAATGAAAACATAAAAAATGAAAAGGGCTGAAGGTATAGCTCAGGAGTAGAGCCTTCCTGGATTCAATCCCCAGTACAGGGGGCTGGGAGGAATAAACCAAACCAAAACAAAACAAAAGATAATGTGAGCTTATGGTGTTTTGAAAAAGAAACATGGATACTTAGAACTAACATTGATTCACTTAGAAAAAATAGTTCAAAAATTTCTACTAGGGCTGGGGGTGTAGAACAGTACTAGAATGCTTGCCTAGCATGTACAAGGCCATGGGTTTGATTCCCAGCACCAAAATTTAAAAAAAGTAAAATAAAAAAGTCTTAACTAGCTGGGTGAGGTGGTACACACCTGTAATCCCAGCTCCTTGGAAGACTGAGGCAGGAGGATCTCAATTTTGAGGACAACCTGGGCAACTTAGTGAGACACTGCGTCAAAACAAAAAATAAGGGGCTGGGGATGTGGCTCAAGCGGTAGCGTGCTCACCTGGCATGCGTGCGGCCCAGGGTTCAATCCTCAGCACCACATACAAACAAAGATGTTGTGTCCGCTGAAAACTAAATAATAAATATTTAAAAATTCTCTCTCTAAAAAAAAATTAAAATAAATAAATAAATAAAAAGAGCTAGTTTCAGTCCCCAGTAACACACACACTCACACACACACACACACACACACACACACACACACACAAATAGGACCATGAGTAGAGTATCTCAGAGGTAGATAGCTTTCCTAGCATGAGGTCCTAGTTTCAATCTTAAGCACTGCCCCAAAACTAATAAATAATAAAATAGGTTGCAAAAGTGGCAGATCAGGATAATAATGCTTGGGATTTTGCATTTAATTTTTGCAAGGCACTACACAAGTCTTTCATGATATTCTTGTAAAGACTGGATAATTGAGTTGGCTGGAGTCATAGTTCATTGACCAGCCATTTCCAAGGACTGACTGATAATGGATCAACTTACTAAATGCTGGTGAGCCACAGAGATCTGCTCTTAAACCTGACTTGGTTGACTTGCTTATTAACTATTTAATACAGACAGAGAAACCATGTTTACTAGATTGAAGGAAGTTATGGGACCAAAAACAGGTGATATGTTGCCAAGGGGACAGACCCAAATTAAAATTAAGTAGGGTGGTATGATGTGGTCTGTGCCTGTAGATGACCAAAACCCAACTAGACCATGTGGGAATCAATGGGAAAATGATGAGATTGCCAAGAATCACAGGAGAGAGGGGTGGTGCTTGGTCTTGGGCTTGAAAGCATGAAGCAAGAGCCCATCCCAAGGCAAGGTGAAGGACACTGCTGTTTATTTTGCACCCACAAAGCGCTTCATATACAATACTTTGTTTGACCCTCACGACAACCCTGCAATATAGGTTTTGTATTCCTATTTTACAAAAGACAAAAATCTGAGGCTCTGAAAAGTGAGTTTCCAGTCACACACACCAGGCTGGCCTGGAATAGTGAGGGAGGAAGCAGTGCTAGGAAGGAGGCTGACCTTGGTGACTTAGCAATGAGCTCAGCGCCTGTGTCCTCCAGCCTCAGTGCCAGGCTTGGCCCCACCAGCACCTGGAGAGTGTGCCATGTCAGGACTTACTAGACCCAGGAAAGGGGTGATGTGAGGACCCAGAGAGTTTCTCCTCACAGGTGCAGACCAAGAATTTGGTCTCCATGTTGCTCTAGCCCTGGGTCTTCTGGGATTGGGTTTAGGGGTGTCATCCTGCTCTACAGGAGTGTTTGCGGGGGGTGTCTTTATATTTAATTCTGTCTTTCTCCTAAAGCAAATCCTAGAGATGTCTGGGCATCTTCTCTGGAGAAGAAAGACTTAGGCAGATAGTAGGAGATGCTGGTGCCTGGCTCATCCTTCCCATACAGGGACAGATTCCAGGGCCCTGTCCATGTCTGTAAGGGCTTGGCAGTGATATTTTAGCTCCCTTCAGAGATAAAGTTTCAGGCATGAGGTCGCTGCTCTGGATGACAAGTGGGACACAATGGTGAGAAGCAGGCAGCAAGAAACTGTCCACTGAGGAGGATGCTGGGACAGGGCAGGATGGGGCTAGCCCAACTGGTTTATCCCGGCCAGGAAAGGACAAGCCAGATCTGGCTCCCAGGGGAGGCTAGAAAGGGAGGGGTGTGGTGCTGACTCAGGGCCTGCCTGAGTCAGGTGACAAGGCAAGGACAGCTGTTGCCTGGGTGTTTTTAGAAAAGTTTTGAGTGACAACAGCTCTCATGGGCTGCTTCTGCACCTCCTCAGAAGCAGGCGGGAAAAAGGAGGGAATATTCTTTATGACAAACTCTGAGTGAGGGGTTTCCATCTAGTTATGTTGTGTTGATCCTTCGAATGATGAATTTGGAAAACAAAAGCAGAAATTAGTTGAGTCTTACAAATTCCTTTTAAATTCTCTGAAAGTCCCTTATCTTCTTTTGCTTAGATCTTTTTAGGTGCCATGTCAGGAATCTAGTGCAGAAGTGAAGAGAGCAGGCACTCAACTTAGGAGAGCCTGGCCTCAAAACCTAACTTTATCACTTATTATTTATATGATTTTGATCAAATTTTTTAAGACTTTCAATTATGGAAAAGTTTGAATACACACAAATTATACCTGTTAGTATGGTGAACTTCCATAAATTCAGATGCAGCTTGAATAATTATTAACCTGTGGTTGCTCTTGTTTAATCTATACTCGTTTTCCTTCACCCTTATTATTATTATTACTGTTATTATTTTGAGACAGGGTTTTGCTATGTTTCAAAGGCTGGCCTTGAATTTGAGATCCTCCTGCTTCAGCCTCTAGGTGTGTGCCACTATGCCTGGCTTTTCTTTCTTTCATTTTATAAAAATTGGGTCTTGCGGGCTGGGGATGTGGCTCAACTGGTAGCGCGCTCGCCTGGAGTGCGTGCGGCCCGGGTTCGATCCTCAGCACCACATACCAACAAAGATGTTGTGTCCGCCGAGAACTAAAAAAAAAATAAATAAATAAATATTAAAAATAAAATTCTCTAAAAAAAAAAAAAAATTGGGTCTTGCTATGTTGCCCATGCCGGACTCGACCTCCTAGGCTCAAGCAATTTTCTTGCTTTAGCTTCCCAAGTAGCTGGGACCACAGCACCCAGCTTGGCTAGTGCTTCTGATAGACAGAGCTCAGAGGTGGGGTGAGGATGGGGAGTGGTGCTGAGAAGTAGAGAGGGAGAAGAGCTCTATATACTGAAAACTCATGGTGGAGAGTTTTCTAGTGAGAGAAAGTGGGTTCGATGCCAAATAGCTAAAGTCCTGACAAACGTCTAATACAGAAGTAAATGAGTGTGAATATGGGTGAGGATGGAGGAATGGCACTGGTAGGAACAAGGCAAAGAAACAGTGTCCCTATTTGTCCACTGGGCAGGTTTGCCCTGTGGACACCAGTGCCCTAAAAAGTAGGACAAAAAATAGTGGAACCCTGAATGCATAAGCATGGTCAAGGACCTGGCTTCCCCTTGTGGGTATTTAGCACAAGAGAGATGTCTACTTTCAGATATTATTTTGGCAGTGTCTAACTCAATATGTAATATGAGGGCGTTGATACCCTGGGCTTCTACCCTTTCTGGCTCCAGGAAAGAGGTGGGGCAGCCTGCAAATAACTGGGTGCTTATTGCAAAGACTTGGAACCAGACAGGGCAGGGCAAGACCTGCCAGCTGCCAGCTGCCAGTCAGTACCAAGCTTCAGGAACAGAAGCCCATAAAGTCTGGCCTACCTTGATTAAATCCGTCACATTAAAAAATTTGCATAGCTATTATTTTGCTATGTAGCGATTAAGGGTAAAAAAAATATATGCCTCCATAAATATCCTAAATTCCCTGAAGTGTGCCTCATAGCCCTGTTTTGTGTTGTCCCATCCAGGGGGTTTACTATGCAAAGTTTCATGTTCAAAGAGAAACTACTATGTTTATGTATTAATTGGTGTTCTCCATTCTTTGGCATGAACTGAGTAGTTATTACTTTAATAGATAGCCAAATATTAGAAAACATAATTATCCTTTAATTCAGATGATATTTTTATTTTTATTTATACATTAAAAAAGAGATTATGGGTTGGAGATGTAGCACAGTGGTAGAGAGCTTGCCTAGCATGTGCAAGACCCTAGGTTCGATCCCTACTACTGAAAAAAAATAAGAGTTGAGAAAAAAATATACATTTACATCAACTTACAATGAATATACTGTATATATGTAGTCCCCCGAATCCTTAAGATTCCTACCTGATGCACAATCACTTTTAAAAGAGGCATAAAGTTGCAAAAATGGATTTAGAAGTTCTTTCCTTATAGGATGTTCCCATGGAATAATAGAATGTTTTCCATGTCTCAAAACAAGTGATTTTTAACTGGATGCTAAAAATCATGTCGTAGGGGGCTGGGGATGTGGCTCAAGTGGTAGCGCGCTTGCCTGGAATGCGTGAGGCACTGGGTTGGATCCTCAGCACCACATAAAAATAAAATAAAGATATTGTGTCCACCTAAAATTAAAAAATAAATATTTAAAAAAAATCATGTGGTGCATACCTGTAACCCCAGTGACTCCAGAGGCAGAGGCAGGAGGATCACAAGTTCAAGGCTAGCCTAGCAACTTCTCAGAGCCCTAGAAAGTTAGTGAGACTCTGTCTCAAAATAAAAAAACAACAACCTGGGGATGTGGCTCAGGGGTTAAATGCTCCTGGGTTCAATCCCTGGTACCAAAACAAAATAAAACAACAACTCCCAAAACAACAGAAAACCAAATGATTTTGAAAAAACTTGTGCTCCTCTAGATTAGCATTTTTCAAACCAATGGTCCCCAAATAGATTTTTTTTAAGTTCTTGTGGTGATGATAACAATGTTTCTGAAAATTAACTGAAAGCCAAGCACCATGTCTCATTTAATCCTCACACAACCCTATGGTCATTTCTATTTTGTTCCCACTTCACAGAAAAAAAACACCTTTAGGAGGTTAGGCAATTTATCCAAGGTTTTCTTTCAATAAAATGAAGTGTATGGAACTTAGGTCTGGCAGACTCAAGGCCCATGTTTTTAGCCATTGTGCTACACCAGTTGCTCCCTCTGACGCAGGTGGAAGAGTTGGCATTCCTTGACAGGAGTCCAGGGTGCAGAATTTTTTTATTGTGTGTGTGTGTGTGTGTGTGTGTGTGTGTGTGTGTAAAATCTGCTGTTTTCAACCATTGGATTTCTTTCTTTTGTTTTCCTTACTCCTGATGATATTATTAAATATTTGCAACTCAAGTCAGATCTGATTCTTGCTTTTTCCTGTTCTAATTTTTTATTCTCCCTCCTTTGACTTATTTCTGTACCATGTTTTTCCTCCAAGATGGCTGTTGCTTTGATAATTTATCTGTTCTAAATTTATTTTTAACTTTTCTGCTCTCATTGTTCTTATGGTATAATTCATTCTTTCTTAATAGTAATAACTTACATTTGCATAGTGTTTGCTCTATATTAAAGTACATTTACATGTTATCTTATTTAATTTTTAAAACAATCCTGGGAAATACTATTCCTCTGGTATCAGCTTGATGTGAGGAAAATAGTGAGGCTAAATGAATCATCTATTGTTGTGAACAGTCACTAGCTGAGCTGATTCTTTTCTTTTCTTTTTTTTTTTTTTTTTTTTTTTTTTGTGGTGCTGGGGATTGAACCCAGGGCCTTGTGCATACAACATACACTCTACCAAATGAGCTATATCCCCAGCCCCCAAGCAGAGCCAATTCTTGAAGCTATATTGTCTGACTCCCAAGTTTAGTGTATTCTACTTTAACACAGTTGCCCTGTTAGCCTTAACAGTATTTCTTGTTCACAGAAATAAACTCTATAATGGAGCTATATTTACAAGAAATAGAAAGCCCAATGATCCATTTTCAGACTACAGTATTTAGCTTTTAATGTAAAATTACTGAGGATGTAAGAAAAGCAGCTGAAGAGAAAATAGAACAAATGGTTACCAGCAGTTAACACCTGAGTGTGAGAGATTCACAGCCCTTCCACAAACAGGAGGTGACAGGAAGTGGGCTGAAGTGGGCTGGCCTGACCAACAAGATAAACTTCATAGTGCCAAAATGCACTCAATCATTGCAGAAAGGCCTTCTCATCCCAAGAGAACAAAGGGAGGTGGGTACAATTTAAGGTTACCAGTTTTTAAGTAACCCAATAGGAGACAGTAAAACCCAGAGAAGGAGAGATCTGGGAGGAGTGACCAGCCCTGAGGATCTACTCAGACAATGAGGAACCAGGGAAGAAGCCCTGAACACTAGGGAGTAAAATGCTGATTGAAACTGCTCTGGGTGTGCCTGTTCCCCCAGACACCCAATCTTGCAAGACTGTCAGTAAGAGCCTTGCTTTTTGCTATACCTGTGTTTCTTAGTCATTTCTTTGGGTTTGGGCAGGTGAGCTTGTTTCTCACATTTATTTATTTAATAAAATTAATAAGCCAGGCAGGGTACTAAAGTCAACTAAAAAAAAATATATATATATATATATATATATATATATATTTAGTTGACTTTAGTACCCTAAAATATATATATATATATATAAAAGAGAGAGAGAGAGAGAGAGAGAGAGAGAGAGAGAGAGAGAGGAAACAGCCGTGGTGAAAGCATTTAAGCTGAAGGCTAAAGGAATGTTAGGTGGTCTGAGGAGAAGGTGCATCTCACAAGCAGAGAACCGTGTTAAAGTAACTTGGAATCAGGAAGATATATAGTAACTGTGGGAAAGAAAATATTTTTTTCTGGAGCAGACTGTGTGGAAGGTAAGTAGGGAAGAAAGGTTGACTAGGGCCTGGAGCCCCTTAAATGCCAAGGCCAGCATTTCAGAGTTGAGACATCCTTGACAGTGGAACTAGTACACACACAACCAATGAACAGGGGAAGACTTTGGACAATACTTTTTTTTTTTTTGGTACCAGGGATTGAATCCAGGGGTCTTAACCACTGAGCAACACACCCCCAGCCAGCTTCTATTCTTATTTTGTGACAGGGTCTTCTTAAATTGGCTTAGGGCCTTGCTAAATTGCTGAGGCTGACTTTGAACTTGTGATCCTCCTGCCTCAGCCTCCTGAAACACTGGGATTACAGGTGTGTGTGGTGGTACCCTGCTGGGGCAACACATTTTTTTTTTAAATAGAGGGGGTCTGGGGCTGGGGATGTGGCTCAAGTGGTAGCGCGCTCGCCTGGCATGCATGTGGCCCGGGTTCGATCCTCAGCACCACATACAAAAAAAAAAAAAAAAAATAGAAGGGGTCTAAATCAAGATATTCAGGCAGCCAGGCATGGGGGCTCAGATTGCATGGTAGAGCAACCTACTGTTCCAGAAGGCTGGAGGACTGCTTGAGTCCAGGAGTTTGGGACCACATGGCCAGAATCCATGTGTTTAAAAAAAAAAAAAAGTATGGGCTGGTGCTATAGCTCAGTGGCAGAGCACTTGCCTAGCATGCAGGAGGCACTGGGTTCGATCCTCAGCACCGCATTAAAAAATCAACAAATAAAATAAAAGGCATTCTATCCATCTACAACTATACACACACACACACACACACACACACACACACACAAAGTAAGCAGAACAGAATTTTGGCAGGCTCTGGTGATAAAAGTAGACATTAGGCAACTAGTACTTAGCCTCAGGACAGTCTAACCTTCCTCTTGGAAGTCTGTGGGTGTGAACACAGGAAATAGGCAGCAGTAAATAGGCAAAGTCACAGAGACTGGAGGATTTGGTTTTATAGAAGGTAATGAATGACACAGCAGGGCTTGCCCTTCCAGGGAAGACTCCACACTTAAGAACCAAGAGAGCAAGGGTATGTTGTGGGAAGCAAAAGAGCAAGAAATCAGGTACAGAGATTAAGCAATAGTGCAAGAGAATAATGGTAAAGATGCTCCTGAGTCAAAATCTTTTGAGACAGGAATTTCTTATAAGCCATATAGGCAGGTCCTAAAAGCTTAAGCTGAAGGCTGGAACCAGGACTTGTTCAGCTCAGTTTTTTGTTTTGAAAAAAACAATAAACACAATACTTTCACAATGTAGATATATAAATATACTCATTTTCTTTCTTTCTCCCCTAACTTTTTTTTTCCTTTTGGTATTAGGGATTGAACCCAGGGGCTCTTTATCACTGAGCTGCACCCCCAATCCTTATTTTTTATTTTGAGACAGGGTCTCACTAAATTCTAGGGCTGATCTTTTTTTTTTTTTTTTTTTTTTTTTTAAAGAGAGAGGAGAGAGAGAGAGAGAGAGAGAGAGAGAGAGAGAATTTTTAATATTTATTTATTTTTTTAGTTCTCGGCAGATACAACATCTTTGTTGGTATGTGGTGTTGAGGATCGAACCTGGGCCGCACGCATGCAAGGCGAGCGCGCTATCGCTTGAGCCACATCCCCAGCCCTCTAGG
This sequence comes from Spermophilus citellus, assembly GCF_964194105.1. NCBI lineage: Eukaryota > Metazoa > Chordata > Mammalia > Rodentia > Sciuridae > Spermophilus > Spermophilus citellus. The sequence continues at coordinate 96,476,485 of NC_138193.1, read as the reverse complement.
GCTGATCTTGAACATCTAATCCTCCTGTCTCAGCTTCTTGACTTGCTGGGCTTATAGGCACGGGCCACTGGGCCCTAGTCTCATTTTCTTTTTGGGCTTTGCAAATATTTGGACTATATTTATTACAAAGAAACTTTGAAAAAGGCATAAATAGTAAACTAGTATTAGTTAGGGGGCTGGGGATGTGGCTCAAGCGGTAGCGCGCTCGCCTGGCATGCGTGCGGCCCGGGTTCGATCCTCAGCACCACATACAAAGATGTTGTGTCCACCAAAAACTAAAAAATAAATATTAAAATTCTCTCTCTCTCTCTTTAAAAAATAAATAAATAAATAAATTCATTGATCACCCAGAACTTTAAAAAAAAATTAGTTAGGCATTTTTTTCATTGCTTGTGCTTTTTATCAAATATTACTTTGTGACTCTAGGTTTATCTTTTAGGCCTACATCCTCATTTATTATTGTTTTTATTTTGGTAAAGGGGGATTGAATTCAGGTGCACTCAACCACTGAGCCATATATATACCCAACCCTGTTTTGTATTTTATTCAGAGTTGCTTACCACCTTGCTTTTGCTGAGGCTGGCTTTGAACTCTTTTTTTTTTTTTTTTTTTTTTTTTTTTAAAGAGAGAGAGAGAGAGAGAGAGAGAGAGAGAGAGAATTTTTTTTCAATATTTATTTTTTAGTTTTCGGTGGACACAACATCTTTGTTTGTATGTGGTGATCGAACCCGGGCCGCACGCATGCCAGGCGAGCGCGCTACCGCTTGAGCCACATCCCCAGCCCTGGCTTTGAACTCTTGATCCTCTGCCTCAGCTTCCCAAACTGCTGGGATTACAGATGTGCACCACTTATTATTTTTTGAGGTAGGGTCTCACTAAGTTGCTTAGAGTCTTGCTAATTGCTGAAGCTGACCTGGAACTTGAAATTCTCTTGTCTTAACCACTCCCTGGAGTGGTGCTGTAAGCCCAGCAGCTCTGGAGGCTGAGGCAGTAGGCCAACTTCAAAGCTAGCTTGGGAAGCTCTTTTGCCTCCCACAACACACCCTTGCTCTCTTGGTTCTCTTAGAAAGACCCTGTCACCAAAAATAAAAATAATTTTTTTTTTTTTTAATGTAGCAGAGCACAGTGGCGGATGGTTACGCCTCACCCCACCTCCAGAGCCACCAGAGAGAGGCTGAAGGGAGACGCCATGCTGATGTCCTGTGTCAGGAAACTGGGCGACTGGGGCGCGCTGAAGCCACAGCGAGCGGGCTCCTAAGTGGAAGAAAGTGGGCGACCAACTTCGCCCAAACTCCTGCTTGCCAGAGAAGGGCCCTGGCTGAGGCAGCAGCGGGAGGGGACTGTTGCAAACAGTCTTTAAAAAAAAATTTTTTTTTTGTAGTTGTAGATGGACACAGTACTTTTGTTTATTCTTTATGTGGTGCTGAGGATCAACCCAGTGCCTCACACATGCTAGGCAAGCACTCTGCTGCTGAGCCCCAGCCCCAGCCCTTGTTTTATTCTTTTTCTAGAGTCACAGGTCTCCCTTGTCTTGATCACTTTTGTTGGCTTCAGTGGCAGATATAAATGGATGCTTATGCCTCATACCAGTAAAACTTTTTTTGGGGGTGGTGGTGGAGGTACCAGGATTGAACCCAGCCAGAGGCACTTAACCACTGAACCACATTCCTTGCTGGTTTTATATTTTATTTTGACAGAGTCTTGCTAAGTTGCTTGGGGCCTCACTAAGTTGCTGAGACTGGCTTTGAACTTGTGATCCTCTTGTCTCAGCCTCCCATACTGTGAAACTTTTAATTAATTTTACTAAATTAATACTAAGTACCAAATACTAAGTACTGGCTGAGCCTTCCAATTCTTACCTTTATGCTGTTATTTGGAGGTTTTTCTTCCCTTTACTTTTTTGGATATAGTCCTGGTTCCACCACTAATAGTGTAAACTTTCTTCTTCTTAGACTTCCCATCTGTCAATTATGTCCAGGGGTTGAATTACATCAAAGATATGACAGTTCTAAAATTCTATGCTCCTGAATCAATAATAAGTAAAAATTTCTAATAAATATAATTTCTGAAGTTTTAGAACATGGGTTCATTGGAGAAAAGGTTCTAACTGATAAAATTATTGGTTATAACTGGGATATAGACTGAAGTTTAAAGAATTTTGTTTTATTTAGCTGCTCATTATTTCCTAAATTTACATAATAGTATTACTCTCCAAATTAAGCTTTCTACATCAAAAAATCATAATACTTTTGGGATGGGGAGGTAGCTCAGTGGTAGAGCACTTGCCTGGCATATGCATAAGCCCTGGGTTCAATCCCCAGCACCAAAAAACAAAAACAACTTTTAAGATGCTTTACAATATTGGGGGTTGAGTTTATCAGATTTATTTTATTTATTTTCAAGCTAACACTGAAAATTTTGAGGTACTCAAGGGTTATAACTCTTGAATTGATGACAAATTTGTGAAGCACTGCTCATAGCTGGCTTTGTGATTTGCATAGCTAGCCTATTTTAGAATTGTTGATTTTATCATAAGACATTCCCAGCTGAATAAGAAATGATTCAGGGGATAAGTAGGTTTAAGAGATAAGATTATGAAAAACAATCAGAGAATCCAATCTAAGAGGGAGATATATTAGAGAAGACAAGCATCTTAAGTCATGAAGTTTAGGAGTGTTTGGGAAGGAAAAAGAATGTAAGACAAGTCTTTATTTTTGTTCTAAGGATGGAACATGTTAAGTGCGGGCTCTGCCACTTAGCTAAACCGCCAGCCTCCCATGCTACAGTTTTGTGTTTTTTTTTGCACTGGAGATTGAACTCAGGGGTGCTGTATTAAGAAGCTGGACCCACAGCTCCTTTTTTTGAGACAGGGTCTCATTAAATGGCCTGGAACTTGCCATTTTTCTGCCTCAGCCTCCTGAGTAGCTGGGATTACAGGTGTGAGAGACCACACTTGGCAAGACAAGTCTTTGAAGAATTTGAAACTGAAACATGATGACTGGAACTTCCCCAAAGACTCATTTTAATTACATATCAAATACAGCAACATTCTGGTGACGGTGGGGTTGTGTGTAAAACTGTGGCTTCAAATTCTCTCTGAATCCTTGTTTCTTGCTTTCCAGATGTCCCAGAGTTTAATACTTTTTCAAGCTGAACCAGCTCACCAGGTTCAACCACTTTGAGATCACATCCTAGGCATGCTGTAGTGATGGAGCATACTGAGGTCAGAAGCACATATTTTCCAACTATGGAAAAAAAGAAAAAAAAAAGGGGGAAAGGGTAAGTGTAAATAAGATTGATGGGGAGCTGGGTGAGGTGGCACACACCTGTAATCTCAGTGACTCTAGAAGCTGAGGCAAGAGGATCGCAAGTTCAGAGCCAGCCTCAGTAATTCTGCGAGGCCCTAGATAATTCAGTGGGATCCTGACTCAAAATAAGAAGGGCTGGGGATGTGGCTCAGTGGTTAAACTCTCCCGGGTTCAATCTCCAGTGCCCGCCCCCGCACCCCTCCCCTCCAAAAAGAGAAACACTGTTGAGGGTAGAAGAAAAAGGATAAGGCAAATGAAAAGAAAATGCAAGGTTCAGGTGGGCTTCACCATCTTTGGATTTTTCGACAAGGTGGTACGACTTGGCGGCAGGGAGGGCCCCGCCTCCTGTGCATAGAGTTCTTGGCGTCTCCAGGATTCCCAAGGACCGCAAAGGCCTGGAGCGGGTTCTACGCGCAGAGCACAGCAGCGAACCTTCCGTTCGCGGGGAGATTCTCTCTGCGCCCAGGTGTTCCTCAGCCTTCCTTTTCTCGCCCGGGAAGGACGATTACATCATTCCAACCCGAGTACCTTGGACAGCTTTTCCATTTCGAACTCCTGCTCTAACGCCAATTTTTCCTGCTTAAAGAAACTGGGATGCAGCAGTAATATTCCTCTTGTCATGGCCGGCCCACTAAAGCGAGCACTCCAGGAGGCTTTCAAGTTTTACAAAGAACCTATTAAATGACGCTGGCCTTTATTTTATATATGTCTACGAGCTGTAGCTACACAAGAAAACATGACCACCTACGCCCGTCGCTGCGCCAAGATTCTCAAGCGCCCCACTCCCAACAAACTCCACGCAGAGGTTACCCGGAGTAGTTCGCTGGGAGACCCCGGGAATGCAAGAGGGAAGCAGGGACTAGCCACCGTGCTGCGCCTGCGCAGTCACTAGGCAGCGCCTCTCGCGGGGCGTGCTCGTACCGCCGCGCACCCTATCAGGCGGCCACAGGGTGCGCGCCCGCGGCCTCGCCCTCTCTGGCCCCGCCCCCGGCCCCTCTCGGCCCGGCTTCAGATTGAGATCCTTCGCTCCTGTCTCCGCCCCCATGTACCCGCAACACTCTCTTGCGCGCGTGCGCAGAGGCGGACCGCAGGGCGAGGGCGCGAGGGAAGGGCGGGCGTACGTCCTTGCGTGCGTCTCAGGCAGCGCGCACGCCGGCGTGAGAGGGCACGGGGAAAAGGTGGCTCTGGCTGGGGCGGCTCTCCTTCCTGGGGCTATGTAGCTGGGTTCGTCCGCTCGCGGTCTTCCTTTGCTGTCCTCGCCGCGTCCCATCGCGGAGTTCTGCCCGGGAGGGGCTGTCCTCCCGCCCGCCGAGCTCCCTCGACGGCAGAGCTCACTCGCTAGCCTGTGGGAGCGTCCCGGCCGAGCAGCCCTGAGGGGGGAGGGGAGGCCATTTTGTCCCGACCGACTCCCCGGAACCGGGCGGAGCGGCTGGGAGAGGCTGCGGAGCTGCGGTCGCCGCCCTCGGAGGCACGGGACGCCGCCACCGTCGAGGCTTTCTTGAGGAGGCCGTTCCTTGGTCGCCCGCATCCTCTCGAGCCCTCCTATTTTCCCACGCTTCCCCGGTCCTCCGGCCCAAGAACGCCCGGGTGAGGAGTTGGCCGTGGTGAGAAGGACCGATCCCTTGGGGCCGCCGGCGGCGAGAGCCCGAGCCGCTCCTCCCAATGGCGAAGAAGACGTACGACCTGCTTTTCAAGCTGCTCCTGATCGGGGACTCGGGAGTGGGGAAGACCTGCGTCCTTTTTCGTTTTTCGGATGATGCCTTCAATACCACCTTTATTTCCACCATAGGTAAGACCTGTGGGAGGGTGTCGGACGGCCTCTGTAGCGGCGAGCCGTTTTCTCTTACTCCAGACATCTTGCTTCTTGTAATATACGCCTTTGTTTCAGTGATTCCGATTCCAAACGACAGACCCAAGTTACTGTTTGAATCAGCTTTGAGCTGACTGGGGCGGGGTCTTCCCATGCTTCCCATCCGGTCTTCTGCTTTCAAGGTCTCCCCCTTTGCTCTGCCCGCTGACACAAAATATGCAGGGGTTTACAACGTTCCAGAATCCTGCCTGTTTCTTTAAGTGACTTGACTGGCTTTTTTCATATTTGTAGAATTGCTACATGTGTGACATTTTTAAGAGAGAGATTTTAGTGTTTCGGGTTGAAGCAATACTAGCTAGTTGGTCAAGGCCCTAATTTATACTTGGGGGCAAAAAGAAGATTGCATATGGTCACAACTTGGAGTGAACTTGAGGGTTTGTGTGAAGAATAATTAAGGCAAATTAGAGGGGAAAAGTGAGTTGGCCGCGTTGACTAATCCATTGATGTGTCAAACAATCGGAGGCTCTTGGTGCTTGGGGTGGGAATCTATGGCATGTTTGCCTCATAGTGTTTTTCAAGACATCAACAGAAACAGTAATCTGAGAAACATGATCAGCTTCTGTCCTCAACTTGACAGAATGGAGTTTTCTTTTCTGGTTTATTTGATGCTAGAATTTACAGTAAAGTGTGTTGTTGTTCACAGCCTTAAGGACTCTAAAACACTTTGACCACGTTTCAGAATTACTTGTTGTGAAAGTAAGAGCTAAAGGTTGACCTTTTAATCGGTTTCCCGTTTAGGAAAAGAAAAGGGAAGGCTAAGAAAGTCCCTTTTGACTCTTGCACTAACATGACTTGTGTGCTAAAGTAATTGTGCATGAAGTTCACTTTCTACCTCCCACAATCCTTGAAGAACACCTGGTTATCTGTCATTGGGAGCCCAGCTTCTGCATTGGGTCAGTGGAATAAAACCCTTTTAAAAATGTAACTAATTTTATAATGAGATTATTTAGAGAGGTAACTGCTGTAGTCTTTGAACTCTGGGGGTTGTCAAAATTAAATTGGTTTCAGGCAATTAATAGCATTATAGCTGGTTGGGATTTCTTATGATATTTATCAGCAATTTAAGTCATTCTCATAAAACAAGTTATATTGAAATAAAATCGGACAAGTAATTAAATATGTTTTTTATTTAAATCACCTTCTTGGGGAAGGGGGCTTTTCATCATCATTCCCTGGGTACCATACTGTTGAGAGTATCTTGATACTTAGAACTTGTTAGCACTTCTTAGCACAAAGTTTGCTTTTAGCTGTAGCTGGGTGGGTCAATCAGCAAATACCTAATGCTAGGCACTTTCATAGGCACTGTGGAGAAGTGGTGGACGTTGTAGACCCCTTGAGCATTCTGGTGAGAACAATCAGCAGTGTGGACAGTGCTAGAGTAGTAAGCACAGGGAGGAGGGGACTAGTGTGAATTGTGAAGAGTCTGAGTAGTCTTGCATGGACATGATGTCTTAAATGCATTCTGGCCAGGCATGGTGTAGTCCCAGTGACTTGCCAGGCTGAGGCAGGAGAATTGCAAGTTTGAGGCCCATGTAGGCAACTTAGCTAGACCCTGTCTCAAAATAAAAAAAAAATAGAAAGGGCTGGGAGTGTAGCTGAGGGATAGAGTGCCCCTGGGTTCAATTCCCAGTATTGCAAAAGAAAAAGGAAAGAAAGAAAGAAAGAACAAACAAACAAACAAAAAAACACACACAATAAAATGAAGTCTGAAGGACAATTAAGAATTGGGCCAGAGGGATGAGATAGTCTTTCTGGAGAGGGAGGATTTAATTCATGTGATCAGTTTTAACCAGCCTTTGAGAAGGATGGCATAGAGAGAAGGCAGCAGAGCAATATCTTCATCTACTTTAGTTTTTTTTTTTTTTTTTGAAAACCCAATCCTGTGAGAAAATGGCATAATTTTTGTGTATAGTCCTTTTACTTGGGAAATGTGTAGTGGTTTTGCATCAGGCCTGCTGGGTAGGAATCCTAGTTCCACAGGTTATAGCTCTGCAACTTTGGCAAGTTACTTAACCTTTCTCTGCTTCAGTTCATTCTTTTGATCATTCCTTCTTTTGGATTGAACCCAGGGGTATTCTACCACTGAGCTAGCACTTTTTTTTTTTTTTTTTTTTTTTTGAGACAGTCTCTCCACCTAGTTCTCCAGGCTGGCCTCCAACTTTTGATCCTCCTGCCTCAGCCTCCCAAGTCACTGATACTACAGGCACGTTCAACATGCCCAGCTTCTTTAGAAATAACATTAATAATAGTATCTACTACATAGATAGTTGTTAGGATTTTATAAATGAGAGTAAAGTACTTTGGGTGGTGCCAGGCATTTTTTTGTAGGAGCTCTGGGCAGTGTACAATAGCTATATATAGAATATGTGAGTCTTCTGCTATGAGACAGAAAGTTACACAGTGTTACTTTATGGATTGAATGTCCCACACTTGGTAGTCCCTCAAATGTTTGTGTTCTTTTTTTTTTTTTTTTTAAATATTTTTATTAGTTATTGATGGACCTTTTTTTATATATATTATATGTGGTGCTGAGAATCGAACCCAGTGCCTCACACATGCTAGGCAAGTGCGCTACCTCTGAGCCACAACCCCAGCCCTTGTTTGTGTTCTTTTAAACAATTTCATTTTAGTCTCTGATGTTTATGTATTTTGATAAAAGATATTGACTAGTGTAGGCTGAGTACAGCTTCAACACATATGAGCTCTGTGCATAGATTTGGTAGTATACTATTGTCTTAACCAGTGCTGTTCAAAAAAGAAATGTGAGCTGCATACATGATTTCACTTTCTTTCTTTTCTTTTATTTTTTTTTTGGTAGTGCTGAGGATGGAACTCAGGGGTTCTACACTACTAAGCTACACCCCCAGCCCTTTTTATTTTTAATTTTGATACTAGGTCTGGTTAACTTGCCCAGGTTGTCCTCAAACTTTTGATCCTCTTGCTTCAGCCTCTCAAGTGATTGGGATTACAGGTCTGTACCACTGCTCCTGGCTAAATAATGTTTTAACTCATAGCTAAGATGTTATTTTATTGTGTAGTAAATTTTAAACAATTGAGTTATTTTACACTGTTCTTCTCCAGTGTAATCTATACTTACAGCTCACCTCAATTTAGATTAGGCATATTTCAAATGCTCAGTAGCCACATATGGCAGTAATTACCAATAGTTCACGTCTAGACAATCCAAAGCCAATTGATTAATGTGCAGATAACTAGAAGTACTCTGAATGTATACTACTTTTTAGGATATTTAAAATATTAGTTGAGTGGGTAATTTTACTTATTTATTTATTTATTTGTTTTGAGGTGCTGGGGATTGAACCCAGAACCTTGTGCAACCAGACAGGAACTCTGCCAATGAGCTATAACCCAGCCATTGTTTTTTCACTTACAGCATTCTTTAAGTATAAATGATAGAGATGTTTGTGAGTTATCATTTAATTTTTATTGTTTGTTTATTTGTTTTTGGTGCTGGGAATTGAACTCAGAATCTTGTGCTTGCTAATCATGGGCTATATAACTGGGCTACACCTCCAAATCCAGCATCTGAGATTTGGTGGTGTTTTTTTTTTTTTTTTTTTGGGGGGAGGGGTACTGGGGATTTGGGGATTGAACCCAGAGGCACTGAGCCACATCCCCAGCTCTTTTTTGTATTTTATTTAGAGACAGGGTCTCATTGAGTGGCTTATGTTGGCTTTGAACTTGTGATTCTCCTGTCTTTAGCCTCCCAGCTGCTGGGATTACAGGCATTTGCCACCACACTTGGCTGAGGTTTGTTATAGAAGTAGAAGTAATTATTGTGTTCAGAAAGCCCAGACTCTCAAAATAAGGTAGGTACTCATTATTTCAGGCACAGTTTTTCTTTCTTTTTTTCCTTTTTGGAACTGGGGATTGAACTGGGGGCGGGGGGCACTCCACCACTGAGTCACATATCCAGCCCTATTTTGTATTTTATTTAGAGACAGGGTCTCACTGAATTGCTTAGCTTAGTGCCTTACCATTGCTGAGGCTGGCTTTGAATTTGCAATTCTCCTGTCTCAGCCTTCGGAGTCGCCATTGCGCCCAGCTACAGTTGTTTTTCTTTCATTATTTATTTTTTTTTAAATATTTTTTTCTAGTTGTATTTGGATACAATACCTTTATTTTTATGTCGTGATGAGGATGGAACCTAGTGCCTCACCCGTGCTAGGCGAGCATTCTATTACTGAGCCACAACCCCAGCCCCTACAGTTGTTTTTCTTAATGAGGATTGGTTCTTTTTTTTTTATTTTTCATTTTTTTATTGGTTCAAAACATTACAAAGCTCTTAACATATCATATTTCATACATTTGAGAGGATCGGTTCTTTGAAGAAATAATTTTTGTAGATATATAGTGTTTATTGTAGTTACAAAGACTTGAATTTATAAATTTTTCTGTGTTCTTTCAATTCTCACATATTTGTAATTAGAAATTATGTAAGATATTTGTGGTCAGAAATATTCGGACAGAAATAATTGCAAAAACAAGTTCCTGGTATGTTCTGCACTAAACCAATCTCAAAGCAAATTGAAGACATTGGGATATAAGTTGCACAAGGGCAGAGATCTTGGTATTTGTTTGGCTGATAAGTATGAAGTACCTAGAAGAATCCCTGTATTTAATGGGTGCATGATAAATAAAGGCAGGCAGATACATACAATCAGGATTCTTTTAATATAGGATTGGGACTAGTTTAATGTTTTTCTTTTCACCTACTTCCTGAATATTAAGTGAAGTAGTTTGGGATCAGATTTTACTTAAGACTATTAGCTAATATAATTTTACGGCAAACTTGGTCTTTGTAATTGAAAGATTGTAAAAGTTGTTTAAGAAAGTTGCTTTTTGTTGGATAACAGATTTCAGTGGCTGATTTGGTTATAACTCTTTTGGCAGTATGAGCTCAGGAATGTATTCCCCATTAGTGATTTGAGAGTCACGTAAACTTGTCTCAAAAGCACAAATTTTTAGTAGGGTGTTTCCTTTGGATATGCCATCTTTTGATGTTGCTAATCCTCCACCCACCCCAGATTTATGATTACTTTTTCCACAGGCAATATCTTCCATTGGGAAATGGAGCCTCTGGACTCTGTGTGAGTTAAAAAAAATTAAGTTGGTAAAAGATTTTGCCCCCGGGAGAGGTATAATGCATCCTTTTTCTCGTCTGGAGTGTTTTCACTAGCTTTAGAAGAATAAGTTGAGTCTACTAATTTGCATTTAGGAGCCAGTTGATTAAATTGAGCCAAGTCCATTTTCTGTAGAGTGGCTGCTCTTTTGGAGAAATGAGCCAAACCTTTGTCATATTAAACGTGTCTGGGCTCTCCTGTGATACTCAGGCAGCAGCTCATGCAATAGGAATGTCACAGTGCCTAAGGAATTTTTCTCGGTTGAACATGTACTTTAGTATTGATTAAAAACTGTTTAGGGCTGGGATTGTAACTCAGAGGTATAGAGCTTGCCTAGCATGTGTGAGACACTGTGTTTAATCCTCAGCATTACATAAAAATAAATAAAAAAAAGGTATTGTATCTATCAACAACTAAAAAAAAAATAATCCAAGGCTGGGGCTGGGGCTCAGTGGAAGAGCGCTCACCTAGCACATTCAAGGCACTGGGTTCAATCCTCAGGACCACATAAAAATAAATAAATAAAATAAAGATATTGTGTCCAACTGCAACTAAAAAAAAAAAAAAAAACTTATCTAGACTTTTCTCCAAAGCACATGTACAAATGGCCAATAAGAACATGAGAATATACTCAACATAACTAATAATTAGTAAAATACAAGTAAAAAATCATAGTGAGATGTTACTTTATACCCATTAGGATGGCTGATATCAAAAACAGATAACATACAAGTGTTGGTGAGGATATGTAGAAATTGGAGCTCTGGTGCATCGCTTGTAAGAGTATGAAATGGTATACCTGTTGTGGGAAACAGTATGGCACTTTTTCTAAAAATTAAGAATATGATCCAGTAATTATGCTTCTAAGTTATATCCAAAAGAATTAAAAGCAGGGACTTGAACCAGATGTTTGTACACTAGTGTTCATAGGCATATTATTTACAATAGCCAAAAGATGGAAACAAATGTTCATCAGGGAATGGATGATTAATAAACAAAATATGTTATATTTGCACAGTGAGCATTATTCAGCCTTAGAAAAATTCTGATAAGAGGTACAATACTTGAAAACATGCTATGAAGTGAAATAAGCCAGACACAAAAGAACAAATATTGTGTGAGGTGTCTAGAATATGCAAATACATAGAAATAGGAAAACAGTGATTTCTGGGTTGTGGAAGACAATGTTAGAGGGATTTATTTTTTAATGGGCACAGAATTTTAGTTTGAGAGGATGAAAAAGTTCTGGAGGTAGGTCATGGTGATGGTTGTATAACATTAGAATGTGGGGCTGGGGATGTGGCTCAAGCGATAGCTCTCTCGCCTGGCGTGCCTGCGCCCCGGGTTCGATCCTCAGCACCACATACAAACAAAGATGTTGTGTCCTCCGAAAACTAAAAAATAAATATTAAAAAAAATTCTCTCTCTCTCTCTCTCTTTTTAAAAAAAAAAAAACATTAGAATGTGTTTAATGCCACTGAATTGTACTTAAAAATGTATTTAAAACTGGTTAAAATGCACAAAAAAGATAAAAACTGTATAATTTCACTTACATGAGGTATCTAAAGTTAGATTGGTAGAAACAGAAAGTAGAATGATGATTTCCCTTGGGCCACAGCCTGAGGGGGAAGTAGAAAGTTGTTTAATTGGGTTCAAAACAACTCATTTCAGTTTGACAAGATGAAAAAGTTGTATTGCACAACGATGTTATATATACCCTTCTCCCACTGTGTAGAAATGGAAATGGTTCCAGGCCCCTGTGCCAAAATCTGTGGATCAAGTCACTGTACAAAATAGTATAGTATTTGTGCTGGATGGAATGGTGCACAACTGTAATCCCAGTGATTTGGGAGTCTAGGGCAGGAGAATCACAAGTTCAAGACCAGATTGGGCAATTCAGCAAGATAAGACCCTATCTTAAAATAAAAAGTAAAAAGGAATCTGGGTGTAGCCCAGTGGTGGAACATTCTGGGTTCAAATCCCTAGTGCTCCCTCCCCCAAAAGTATATATAATATAAAGTATGCACATCTTCCCATAACTTTATTATTATTTTGCTAGTGTGACATATATTTTATATATATTTAATGGGCACAGAATTTTATATATATTTAATGGGCACAGAATTTTATATATATTTAATGGGCACAGAATTCACTGGGGAGTGAATCCAGGGATTCTCAACCTCTGAGCCACATCCCCAGCCCTTTTTTGTATTTATTTAGAGAGAGGATCTTACTGAGTTACTTAGGGCCTCAGTAAGTTGCTGAGGTTGGCTTTGAACTTGAAATTCTCCTGCTTCAGCCTCCTGAGCCTTCGGGGACTATGCAGGGACTATGTGCCACTACACCCAACTAATAGTGTGAGTTAAATTTTTTAAAATTCTTTTTAGTAATACATGACAATAGAGTCTATTTTGATGTATTTATACAAATGTTATTCTAATTAGGATCCCAGTCATACATTTTAAGTAATCTTTAAGATTACTTTTTTTTTCCATTTTATGGTGCTGGGGATTGAACCCAGGGTCTTGGGCATGCTAGGCAAGCCTCTAACACTGAGTTACAAGTATCCCAGCTTTTAGATTGCCTTTAGTACCCAATACTATGTAAATGTTGTGTGAATAGTTATTTTGTATTGTTTAGGGAATAATCTGTACACGTTCAGTGTGGAAGCAATTTTTTCTCCCAAATGTTTATGTGTGTGTGTGTGTGTGTGTGTGTATATATAAATATATTTATAATTATTATTATTTTTTTAACTTGTTGATGGGCACAATACCTTTACCTTATTTATTTTTATGTGGTGCTGGGAATCAAACCCTGTGCCTCACACATATGAGGCAAGCTTTCCACCCCAGCCCTTCCCAAATATTTTTATTTGTGGTTGGTTGAACTGAATGATAGGCAGTCTATAATGCAATATCTGCTGATGCTGAACCTAGTGATGTGAGGGTAGATTGTATTTAACACTACTGAATTTTATACTTAAAAAGGGTCAAAATGTAGTTTGGTAGTAGAGTGAATGCCTAGTATGTGAAGGGCCCTGAGTTCAATCTCCAGCAACCCCCTCACTTCAAATAGTTAAGATGGTAAATTTAATGTTGTGTTTTTTACCACAGTTGATGGTTTAGTGGTAAGTTTCCGTTAAGTGTATTTTATACCCCTTAACAAACAAACCACAAAACTATTTAACATTTCATTTGGCTTTCTAAAAGAGCATTTAATCACCAATAGTCCCTTCTGTTCCAGGTGATAGCTACTATTAACCAGTGGTCAGTGAGTCAGGAGGATCCTTTATCATAGTTTCCCATGCTTTAGGATCATTGGTCTATACTTTCAGGTATTGAACGCAGGTTTGTAATTTAACCCAAGGATGCTTTACCACTGAGCCTCATCCTCTGCCCTTTTTATTTTTTATTTTGAGACAGGGTCTTGATGAGTTTCTTAAAGCCTCCCTGAGTTGCTGAGGCCGGCCTTGAGCTTGTGATCCTCCTGTCTTAGCCTCCTGAGTTGCTGAGATTACTGGCATGCTCCACTGTTCCTGGTGGTATTGTCTTTTTATTGTGCATAGACCTCCTTGGAATCACAGAATGTTAATGCCAGAGAGAATCCTACATTAAATTTTCAGAGAGGTGGAGTAACTTCCCAAAGGTCATATGGCTAATTAAAGAATCTGACCTTTCTTTCCTGCCCTGCCTACTTGGGATTGAACCGAGACCTACCTCTGAGCTACATTCTAAGCCCTTTTTTACCTTTTGTTTTGTTTTTAAATACTTTTAGTTGTAGATGGACATGATATCTTTATTTTTTATGTGGTGCTGAGAATTGAACCCAGTGCTTCACATGTGCGAGGCAAGCGCTCTACTGCTGAGCCACAACCCCAACAACCCTTTTTTACTTTTTGAGACAGGGTCTTGCTAAATTGCTCAGGCTCATCTCTAACTTGTGATCCTGCTTCAGTGTCTTCAGTAGCTCGGATTACAGTTGTGTACCCCTGTGCTCAGCTAGTGATGGAGGTGTTTGTTTGTTTTTTAATACTGAGGATTGAACTCAGGGGCATCTGACCACTGAGCCACATCCCCAGCCATATTTTGTATTTTATTTAGAGACAGGGTCTCACTGAGTTGTTTAGCACCTTGCTGTTGCTGAGGCTGGCTTTGAACTTGCTATCCTATTGTCTCAGTCTCCTGAGCCAATGGGATTACAGGTGTGGAGTTTTGATTCCTTTGGGACCATGTTTTCCATTCTGAGAATTTTGTTGGTAATATTAAAATAACAATGATAGGATAGTTCTAATCAATTTAATTTTAAAAAGTAGAGTTGCTTTTTTTCTGGGGGGGGGGAGATGACACAAGATTGGGAAATGAGAAGCCTCAGTATCAAATATCAAGTATTTTGTTTGGTTTACTTGCCTTTGCAAATTTAGTGCATAATAGGGCACAATTGATAATGTTAGAGACAATTATTTTTTTTAAAAAAGATTATCGTTGGGGCTGGGGATGTGGCTCAAGTGGTAGTACGCTCGCCTGGCATGCGTGCAGCCCGGGTTCGATCCTCAGCACCACATACAAACAAAGATATTGTGTTTGCCGAAAACTAAAAATAAATAAATAAATAGATAAAATTCTCTCTCTCTCAAAAAAAGATTATTGTATGTAATGGTGTACAGGGTATGGCAAAAGAACTACTGATACTCTGGTGTATAGAAGGGAATGAATGGTAGGAGAAATACTGGTAATCTGTTTGAACTTGTAATAATACAAGATTATCCTTGTAGTTGCTATGATAGTGACTATGATAAACAGAAATGGGAGGTGGGGGGTTGTTGAGTGTTGGTTGACAAATAATAGACTATTAAGCATAAAATATAAATTGCGTAATTAAAGAAATCTGCATGTGAAAACTGCCTATGGAGATGGTTGTCATAGAGGAGGACTTTGAAGAAGCTACAAAGGATGTTGTGTTGTACCCAAAAGACTGATAAAATTCTTGTAAAGACACAGAATTAATTACTTTAAATAGATAAATAATTGATAAATAATGGAATAATTTCTTTAAATTTTGGTTATAAGGAAAGGAATTTGAAGATGATTAGAATAAAATTCTGGTGAATAAACTCATTGTAAAGAGAAACAAAGTTTTTGATCTTTTTATTTTTTGGTTCTGGGAATTGAACCTGGTGTGTTTTACCACTGAGCATGCATCCCCATCCCCCCCCCTTTTTTTTTTGAGACAGGATCTCACTTAGTTGCTTAGGGCTTCACTAAGTTGCCAAGGCTGATCCTCCTATCTCAGCCTCCCTAGTTTCTGGGATTACAGGCATGAGCCACTGCATCCTGCAGAAATGATATTTTTGAAGACAGTGCCATTCATTTTGAGTTGCCATGCATAAACGATTGCTTGATGTTTGTCTTTCTTTCCAGAGATAAAAAAAATATATATATTTTTGAGGAAAATAGCAAATGGAAAAGGAATGCTACATTTTCCAGTGTGACCCAGAAAAAGCATCCAAGGTTATAAGACAGAAAATGGAAAAAAAATATTATTTTGGAGACCCAAAAAATTTACATTGTATCAAAATCAGAACAGAGGACAGTGTTGATTTGTTTCATATCAATAGCCTTGCTTATGCAGCCCTTATTTAACTGAAATTTTTATTAAGAAAATTGTAGATTCACATATAGTTATGAAAGATAATACAGTTATCTGTATAATACAATTATTAAAGATAATAATTGCTTGTATACTTTGGTTTATTTGCTTCATAGTTTCAGTTCATGGTTGTTTGACCCTGTTGCTTTATGCCTGAGTGGGACAGTGCATCTCATGGCAGGAACTGTGGTGTAGGAGGCTTGCTAATTTCATGATGGCCAGAAATGGGGTGGGTGGCTGGTATTCCAATATCACTGTGAAGGGCATATCCATCCCCCACCCCCAGCTTCTTCCATCTAGGTAGGCCCTACCCTGTAAAAGTTTCTGTTACCTTCCAGTGTGCCTAAGGTTTTCAACACAGGGACTTTTGGGGGGACATTCACGATCCCAAAGAGAGAGACGGTAGGACAAAAAGGGAAGAAGAGAAAATTAAATTCTGTATACTTTTATCACTTGGAGAGTTTCATGTATCCATCCCCACGGTCAAGATGCTGAATTGTTCCAAGGAACATGCATCCTTCATGTTCTTTTATTGGCCCCTTGCCCTGCAAATTTCTCCCCTCCAAACCTTGGTAACTGTGAATCTGTCCTTCATATCTAAAATTCTGTCATTTCACAAATGTTATATGAATGAACTTGTATACACAGTGTAACCTTTTGGAATCCATTGGCTCAGCATGAGGACTTGGAGATTCATCCAAGTTTTTGTATGTATGTATCACTAGTTCTTTTCTTTTTTTTAAAATAATTTATTTATTTATTTATTTTGGCGGACACAACGTCTTTGTATGTGGTGTTGAGGATCGAACCCGGGTCGCACACATGCCAGGCGAGCGGGCTACCGCTTGAGCCACATCCCCAGCCCCTCACTAGTTCTTTTTTGTTGTGGTTGATTAATAGCATTTCATGGTATGCGTGTACCACAGTTTGGTTAACCATTTTTTTCTCTGGCTTGTTTGTTTTTTAAATGGCTTTATATTTTACATATGAACTTACATATAATTTGAGTTAATTTTTGTTTCTGGGTTGGAGTTTAGGGTTGAGGGTTTTTGTTGGCCTATGAAAGGGATGTCCAGGGACTACAGTATCATTTAATAAGCAGCCCCTATAACATATAGTTAATCTGATGATGCAAATATTCTAAAGGATTCAGATATTCTTTATGACCTAAGAATGAAAAATGGATTTAGTGATTGACTCATCATAGAATTGCCTATTCTTACCAGCGATACTCATATTTGAAATAAATATTATTGAAAGATATATAGTAATAGGACTGTGGGATATAGCTCAATTATAGAGTGCTTGCCTGGCATGTGCAAGGCCTGTTTCTTTTTTGGGGGGTGGTGTGGGGGGAGGTACCAGGGATTGAACTCAGGGACACTCAACCACAAAGTCACATCCCCAGCCCTATTTTGTATTTTATTTAGATACAGGGTCTCACCAAGTTGTTTAGCACTTCACTGTTGCTGAAGCTGGCTTTGAACCCACGATCCTCCTGCCTCAGCCTCCTGAGCTGTAGGGATTACAGGCGTGCCCCACCGTGCCCAGCAAGGCCCTGGTTTTGATCCCAAACACCTTAAAGTGTGTGTGTGTGTGTGTGTGTGTGTGTGTATAAAAGAGACATCTTTTAGCTCTTTGTTCTGTTGTATGTTTATATTTTCAAAAGAGGTGCTTATATAATTATCTCTTCTTTTTTATTTTTTGTACTAGGAATTGAATCCTGGGGCACTCTACCACTAAACTACCCAAACTCTATTTTTTATTTCGAGATAGGGTCTTGCTAAATTGTGCAGGTTGAACTTGCAATTCTTCTGCCTCAGCCTCCCATGTGGGAGGGATTACAGGTGTGTATCACAGCGCCCAGCTACAGGTATCTCTTTTTGTTTTTTAAGAGAGAGAGTGTGTATTTTTTTTTAATATTTATTTTTTAGTTTTTGGCGGACACAACATCTTTGTATGTGGTGCTGAGGATTGAACCCGGGGCTGCACACATGGCAGGCGAGTGCGCTACCGCTTGAGCCACATCTCCAGCCCTACAGGTATCTCTTTTGAGTCATTAACACTGAATAAGAATTTTGAACCTTTTATAATCTCATCTCACTCTGTTCTAGTTCTTCATTAAATTGATATCAGTGGTTGAATTAGTATGCCCTTGTGAATATTTCCTAGATAGCTAAGAAACCTACTATATTTTCCTAAGTAAAAAAAAGAAATTTATTTATCTGTTTATTTTTGGTGTAATGGGAATCGAATTCAGGGCCTCACACATGCTAGGCCTAAAAATTCTCCCACCCATCCTTAAAAATTCTCTTTATTTGATTAATTTCCTTTTACCCGTGTCTCATCTTCCTAATCCTTTAATAACCTTTCAAAATGAGTTTTTGCACAAACCATCAGAGAGATAATCTTTTGTTTTTCTGGTCATCTCTTCTAGACATTTTCTTCTTGGCTTTAGTAACATCTGGTAATAATTAGGCCTGTTGCATAGATGTTGTCTTGGGAATTCCTAGGTATTATCTTCTGTGTTTAATACTGTTTTTTGTCATATCTTTGTTGGCTTACTTCCTTGCAGAATATCATACCCTAGCTTTTTGCAGAAAGGGTGGTGGTAAAGGAAAGTTTTTCATGATTGATTGTCCTTTTAAAAAAATTAACAACATAGGGGCTGGGGATGTAGCTCAGTTGGTAGAATGCTTGCCTCACACGCACAAGACCCTGGATTTGATCAAAGCGAGTGTTCTGCCTCTGAGCTACTTCCCCTACCTCTTGACAGTGTTTTAATTCTTCCCTTTCATTCATTCAGTTTAGTGACAGGGCATAGAATTCTAGGTTGAAAACAATTTTCCCCTTATAATTTTGAAAGCATTACCCATTTTAATTTTTTAAATTTCTAGTAACAAATTTTGTAATAATATACATTATTGGGCGAGTCTTTTTTAAATAAATCCACTCTTTTAGTTACTTGGTAGGCCTTTGTAGATCCTTTAATTCTTGAAGTTTTCCTGTGTGTGTGTGTATTCTTGTAATTTTTTTTCCCCTTGATTTTCTGTTTTCTTTTTAATTGGATTCCTGGACTGATTATCTTATTTCCTATTTTCCAGCTTTGTAAATTTGTTCTAACTTCTGGGGGATTTCTGCAACTTTATCTTTTTTTTTTTTTTTGGTACCAGGGTTTGAACCCAGAGGTACTTGACCATTGAGCCACATCTCCAGCCCTTTTTTCATTTTTTATTTTGAGACAGAGGTCTTGCTAAGTTGCTTAGAGCCTGGCTAAATTGCTGAGTCTGGCTTTGAATTTGCCTCCTGAGCCTCTGGGATTACAGGCATGTGTCACCACGCCCAGCAGATTAATTTCATTTTTTAACCTTTTTGTTTAAGTTTTTATTACAGTTTGTCATTTTTAATTTCGAACAGCTTTTTCATGTCTGTACTTTGAAATTTGTTTCTTAAATACTATTCTTGGGCAGGGTGTGGCTTAGTAGTAGATCACTTCCCTAACGTGCAAAGATGCCCTTGGTTCTCTCCCCAGCACCTTAAAAAAAATTTCAGTTTGTTTCATGGTCATGGTATCATTTCTTCTTGGGGGATAGTTTGTTTTCTTCTATTTCTTGCTGTCTCTTTCCTTGAGTACTCAGGCTTCATTCTTTTCCCTCTTTTTTTTTTTTTTTTTTAAGTCTGTACTATAGAGACCTTTTTCAAATGATTGGTGATTTCAGGCTGTACATTCATAAATAAGAATGAATCATAAAAAAGATATTTGCAGATGGTGGAATGAGATGGACCTCATTACCCTAAGTATATGTATGAAGACATGAATGGTATACTTTGTGTACAACCAGAGATAAAAAATTATGCTGTATATGTGTAATGTGAATTATAATGCATTCTACTGTAATATATATTAAATTATAATAAAATAAAAAAAGGAGAAGAAAAAAGATATCTGCAAGCTCTGAAATCATGAGTCAGACATTTCACAGGATGGACTCTGTTATAGGATGATGAACAGTGAACCTTAAAAAAAAAGATAAACCATCTAAGCTCTAATATCTGTAAGTCTTGTTTCTGGAGCAGTTCAGTTTCTCTAAAGATAGATCCTTCAGGGCTGGGGATGTGGCTCAAGCAGTAGCGTGCTTGCCTGGCATGCGTGCGGCCCGGGTTCGATCCTCAGCACCACATACAAAAAAAAAAACAAAGATGTTGTGTCCGCCGAAAACTAAAACAATAAATAAAAAATTAAAAAAAAAAAAGATAGATCCTTCAGGTAACCTGTCTGGGGCATGGGCAGGAAGGTATAATTTTAGATGCCTGAGTTCTTGAATCTGAGCAGTTAAAGACAGTTGGGTGGCTGGGTATGGGGTTAGCTTTAATTTCATTATATTTAATCTCCTTATTTCTGAGAAAAAAACCCAAAAAACAGAAACTCCCCATTTTTAGTCTTATCCCATACCCCATCAAACCTAGTGTTTCTGAATTCATAGTGTGTCTATTTCAGATACTCTGAAGAATAAACCTTTAGACTCATGCTTGGTCTTGATGGATAGTGAAATGGCTATGTGAGATGAAAGCTGAGTCTTAGGGTGTCTTTATATAGACCTTTTGTTAGGCCCTCACTTTATGCCTGATGTCTGATAATTTCCTATTGCTAAACCTTTCTAGGTTTTTTTTTTGTTGTTGTTGTTGTTGTTTTTTTTTTTTTTTTTTGTTTTGTTTGTTTTTTTTTTTGAGACAGTGTCATTAAGTTGTCAGTGCTGGCTTTGAACTTGTGATCCTCTCTGGTCTCAGCCTCCCCAGTAGCTGGGATTACTGGTATGTGCCACTACACCCAGTTGCTTCTGTATATTCTTTGTCTCAGTAAAGTGATTTGTTTTCTTGAAATTACCCATTGTTACCTTTTGAAAACCCAGTAGTATCTTTTTATATTTCTTGGGATAGATGTTCAGCATAAGAAACAGGTAAGAGTGTTATGGAAAGTAAGTATCAGTATATTTGTTCAAATATTAACTCTTTGCTTAAATAAGAGCTTAAAATTTTTTTCCCTTTAAGGGGCTGTGGTTGTAGCTCAATGGTAGAATGTTGCCTAGCATTTGTGAGGCACTGGGTTTGATCCTCAAAAGTTATAAAAATTTTTTCCCTTTGAAAATTTGTAAACCTATAGAAAAATTCAGGTACCAGCAATAAATCTCCTGCAATCTTCTGCTAGATTAACCAGTTGTCAACATTTTGCTACATTTCCTTTTTTTTTCCCCTCTTTTTTTTTTTTGCTGGGGGGGAGGTTAAACCAGGGATTGAATTCAGAGGCACTTAGCCACATCCTCAGCACTTTTTATTTTTTATTTTGAGACAGGGTTTCCCAAAGTTGTTGAGATGGACTTGAACTTCTGCCTTAGTCTTGTACTCTTCTGCTTCAGCCTCTTGAGTTGGTGGGTAACAGGTGTGCACCACTATCTTGGCTAATATGTATTAAGAACTAGGTTTGCTAGAAGGTTATTCTTTGAAATTTGAGTGAACTAGTTTTGGAGAGAAAGGATTTTATTGAATAATACGTTTAAAGGAATAATTTCTCTATTAAATGGATTCCAAAAGAGTCTGCACATGTGTATCAATTTCAGAGACATAGATAGCACCTTAATGAAACTTGCTTATACCTAACCTTTAAAATGGACTTCCAGAAACTCAGCCATGCCCTTACTTAATATGCCTCCCTCAGAAGAGTGGGCTTTTTGTAGTTCTTGTCAGGGCTTAGCAGTTTGTACTTATCTGGTAAGATATTCTAATAAAAATATTAAATAGCAGCATTTATAAAAGATAATTATAAATTAAGTAACATGTGGACTTTACTTTGTGGGGATATTTATGGCTAAAGGTTAGTGTATGCTTATGAGAATAAAAATAATTTCAATGTTAATTTGATATTCCAGTGTAACTAAACTGTAGACTGTAATGTCATGACATTCCATTTTTTTATTTTTTTCTGCAGCTTTTCTTCAGAATAATTTTCCTTAAGATGTTTTTCTGGGGCGGTTGGTGGGAGATGTTTGTGTGTAGAGTACTCACCTATACATGCAAGAGGACCTTGGTTTGATCCCCAGTATTATGCAGGTGGCAGGATGGGGGGCAAAAAGAAAAAAGTTCTTCCATGTAAGTGCCACAAATTAACAGATTTTTTTTGTTGTTTTAAATAAGTCATATTAAACTTACTTTTTATTCCCCTGATACTGGGGATTTAACCCAGGGCCTTGGCCCATGCTAGGCAAGTGCTTTGAAACTGAGCTATCTTCCTAGTTCTTTTATTTTGAGACGAGGTCTTGTTAAATTGTCCAGACTGGCCTCAAACTTGCAATCTCCCTGCCTAACCCTGTTGAGTAGACGGGATTACAGGCGTATGCCACCACAGCTGACTTAAACTTTCTTTAGCCCCCAACACTTTGTGTAGCTGATTTTGATTTTTCTAGGTTATACTTTTTAGTAGACACCATTTTAAGTCATTGGTGATGAGTGGCCACCTGAGCATGCCCCATCATGCCTGGTTATACCCATCTGTTTCTTTCAAGCTCTCCAGGTGATTTGATACAAAATTAAAGATTGAGAACTATTAAATGTGTCACATAAATAGTTAGTACTAAGGAAAACTTGATGCCGAACATGTAGTTTCTTGTAAAAATATTTTTTCTTTTTTTTGTGGTGTTGGGGATTGAACCAAGGGCCTTGTGCATGTGAGGCAAGCACTCTGCCAACTGAGCTATATCCCCAGCCCCTAAAGATATTCTTATAAATAATGTTGTAATAAACATCACTAGTTAACATTTTAAGTTTAGGGGTTTGAAAAAAACCTAAAAATTGATTCTGTGTCATTGTTTTCCTTGATCCTTGTCACTTTTTTTTTTTTTTTTGGTCACATTTTTGTTTGTTTTTGCTATGCAGTGCTGGGGATTGAACCAAGAATATGGAGTCTACAACTGAGCCACATCCCTAGCCATACTGTGTGTGTGTGTGTGTGTGTGTGTGTGTGTGTGTATTTTGTTTTTGTTTTTTTCCCTTTTGCATGGGGGATTTAACCCTATGTTAGGCAAGTGCTCTGCCTCCTGAGCTACACACTCAGCCCTCATCACCCCTTTAATTTATTGTCTGGACATGACTTCTGGAATTTTGTTCTCCTGGAGATGTACCTATTGCTCAGTTCCTTTGCTGTTCTGATAGTTTTTCCTTTGACGTGACAAGTCATTAGAATCTACTTGGTACCTTGGCATGGTGGAATAAGCCTGTCTTCCTAGTGACTCTGAGGCTGAGGTAGGAGAATTGCTAGTTCATGGCCGGTCTTAATTTAGCAGGACCCTCAGCTATTTAGGGAGATCCTGTCTCAAAATAAAAAGATCTGGAGATGTAAGCTCAGTGGTAGAGCACTCCTAGGTTTAATCCCCAGTACAAAACACACACATACACACACACACACACACACACACACACACACACACCATCCTGTTTGTTTTTTGACTGGATAAGTTGGGAAGGGGTTCAAAGGTCAAAAAATTTGGAATTATTCTTCATTACCTTGCTGGAGGCAAAAAGTTACCATTTGTGTTCTTCCAAGGGTATCCTGCATGTATGAAAATAAATAGGCATAGTTCTCTTCCTTCTTTCATCATACAAATTGTAGGATATTTTTACACTGTTCTATTCTTTGTTTGTTTTCATATAAGTTATTTTGGAGATCATTCTTTATCAGTATTAAATAGTTCTTTCATTTAAAAAACTGTTTTATAGTGTTCCATTGGATGTATCATAACCAGTATTCAAAACCAGTCCTCTGTGAATCAGCATTTGGATCTGGAGCTGAGTTTAGCATCAGGTGTTTAGAAATTGTGTTCTGTCAACTGAAAGGACCCTGTCTGATCTTTTATTTCATTTTACAGAAGTGTATAGTGAGTTGTAGAATCAGATCTGTGCCATATATTTTTTGTACCATCACTTCCTAGTGAATTGGTGCCATTAGCTTAGGGAATAAGTGAACAGATCTTTAGAAGTGTGATAATGAACTTTTGGGATTGCAACATGTTCCTGTAGGATATCTAAGTTAGCACATACAATAGGTGTTAGTATATCATGTCCAAGAGGTAAAGAGTAGAATCTAGTCCTGGGAAACAAAAATAACTTGAGGTCTTAGTTGCTTCAGTGAGTATGGAGTTCTGTCAACTGGAGTATGGAGTGAGGAGATCTCCCAAAGACCAACATTTAAGGAGTAGACAAGTTAGAAATTCAGCAAGGAAATTAAGAAGCAATGAGTGGTGGGGGAATAATGCAAAGAAAAGAATAGGATTAAATTATTTCATTAAATGGAATAATGTAACAAGTAGTACAGGACCTGGGCCATAGTAGATACTCAGATGTTAAAAACTTGCAGTTATCCTTGATTTTTCTTTCTTTCTTTTATTTTTTTAGTTGTCGATGGACCTTTATTATTTATTTATTTATATGTGGTGCTGAGAATCGAACCCGGTGCCTCACACATGCTAGGCAAGTATTCTACCAATGAACTACAACTCCAGCCCCAATTTTCCTTAATTCATGTCCCATAAAGAGCATATTCTTTTGGCTTTACCTTCAGAATTTTCCTACTTCTCACTTTCTCCCTGCTATCAACCTAGGTCTCTGACACTATTATGTTGGCTGGATTGTTGTAATTTTTTAAGTGGTCTCCCTGCTTCCTTTTTCTTTTTGCTAGACCTTTTAAAAATTCGAAAATAAGCTGCAGATGTTATATGAAACTTGATCCCTAAATATTCCAGCATAATATCACTTCAAAACAAGAACTCTCAGCTGGGTGTGGTGGTGCACACCTGTAATCCCAGGAGCTCTGGAGGCTGAGGCAGGAAAATCACAAGTTCAGAGCCAGCCTCAGCAACTTTGTGAGGCCCTATGTAAGGATCTTAGTGAGACCCTGTTTCATAATAAAAAGGGCTGAGAATGTAGCTCAGTGGTTAAGCATCCCTGAGTTCAATTCCTGGTACCAAAAAACGCCATTTTTCTTTTGATGTTTTGGGGATCGAAATCAGGACCTTGTGCATGGTAGGCAAGTGCTCTACCATATCATTTTACACTCAAGAAATGTAAAATTAGTCAGTAATATATGCTTTGTGAGGGCTGGGGTTGTGGCTCAGTGGCATAGCGCTCTCCTAGCATGCACAAGGCACTGAGTTCGATCCTCAGCACCACATAAAATGTAAAATATTGTGTCCACCTAAAACTTAAGAATAAATATTTAAAAAAATATGCTTTGTGGTCTTTATTCAAACTTCCTCAACTCTTGTATGTTTAGGGTAGTGGTGGTAGTGGTGGGTGTGTCCAGGGTACATCCAGTTCAGGATCATGTACTGGATTTAATTGTCCTCTTTACTTTCTTTAATTTGTAATAAGTCAAATAATGATATTAACATTTTAAGGGCTGGGGATGTGGCTCAAGCGGTAGCGCGCTGGCCTGGCATGCGTGCGGCCCGGGTTCGATCCTCAGCACCACATACAAACAAAGATGTTGTGTCTGCCAAAAACTGAAAAATAAAAATAAATATCAAAAGTTCTCTCTCTCTCTCTCTCTCTCTCCCCCTCTCCCCCTCCCCTCTCCTCTCCTCTCCTCTGCTCTGCTCTGCTCTGCTCTCTCTCCTCTCTCTTTTAAAAAAAAAAGATTTGTCTTTTTTTTTTTTTAAAGAGAGAGAGAGAGAGAATTTTTTAATATTTATTTATTTTTTTAGTTATCGGCGGGCACAACATCTTTGTTTTGTATGTGGTACTGAGAATCGAACCCGGGCCGCACGCATGCCAGGCGAGCGCGCTACCGCTTGAGCCACATCCCCAGCCCAAAGATTTGTCTTTAAAAAAAAAAAGATATTAACATTTTAAGCTGAGTTTAAATTTTTTAAAATTGGGGGTACTAAGGATTGAACCCAAGGTTCCTCTGGATTTTTTTTTTTTTTTTTTTGTGCTGGAGTTCAGTTGAACTTAGGGGATGCTCTAACACTGAGCTATATCCCAGTTATTTTTATTTTTTATTTTGAGACACTAAGTTGCTGAGGCTGGCTTCAAACTTGAGATCCTCCTGCACCAGCCTTTTGAGTTCCTGGTATTATGGGCATGGCCTGGAAACTTTATTTAATGGCTTATTACACTGTTTGAATGGTATATTGAAGAAAGGAAATTGTTGCGTGTAGAAAATGGGTGAGTTATGCTAGTTGAAATCTGAATTATGGTGAAAAATAGACTTTTTCAATCAGTGGCATGTGGGATTTTGATTTTCTCAATAAGTACTAACTGGACTTGTGTAAAGAACATAATAGTTTATATAGAGATGAAAGAAAAAATATAAAACTTTTTTTTTTAAGGGTTCACAGTTTGGTGTTCCAGTCACTCAAAAAATAACTGTTCAATAAAATGTATGGAGGATATGTGTGTGGGAACCATAAGGGAAGGACTTGTAAATTTTGACTGGAAATATAGACCTCCTGTAAGCAGATTGATTCTTAAAGCATAATGAATAAGGTTCAGGGGATTGGAGGACATCTTCAGATAGAGGGAAATGCATAAGAATGGAGTCATTGGTACATGGTGTTTGTGGAGACTACAGGTATTACATAGTGGCTGGAAGGGGCAGTGTTGCAGGAAATAAGATAGGGAGATTGTAGAAAGGCATTAAAGTTCTACTTAAAGAGTTTGGGTTTTCTTAAATGTCAACAGTGACTTCAAATTTAATATGACCTTCTTATCCTGTTTAAAAATTGTAATTATCTATGTTTTTTTTTGTGTGTGTGTTAGAAAAGAACATTAAAGAGATACATACCAAACTATTAACATGGAATTTAATGGAAGCAGACAAATAAGGAAAACACTAGGTAGAAGAGCAGGGGAGGAGGATATATAGAGATATGAATGTTTGCTCTAGAAAGGCAAGAATTAAGAATACTGAAGAAGTAAACTTCATTTAGTATGATTGTATGTTGGGAACAAGATTGGTGAAAGCAAGAAATGAGTTAGGTTTCCAACTTGGACAACTAGTCACTGATGATAATCTTTAACTGAAATTGTTGATAGTGGGTGAGAGAGACAGAATGAAGTGGGGATTTTTTTTCCCCTTGATGTGTAAATTCATCCACGTGAAGTCTGTATTCATTTGTATGACCCCGTTGAAAAGGTTAAAGGGATGAGCTATTCAGTCAGTTGTCAGATGTATCTATGTCTACTGTGGTCACTGTTCTAGGTCCTGGGAAGACAATGATCAAAACTTAGTATGTCTAATGGCTGGAGTGACCTTGTAGTTTCATTCAAACTAAAATACTATTGAGAGTGAAAGGAGTACTAAAAATAGTTACATAATTTATTGAAATATTTGATTTGTTTTTATCTATTCAGTAACTACTTTGAAGAATAGCTATATCCTAGAAATAAATGTTTGGGGATGAGAA
The DNA here is from genome assembly GCF_964194105.1 of Spermophilus citellus. NCBI lineage: Eukaryota > Metazoa > Chordata > Mammalia > Rodentia > Sciuridae > Spermophilus > Spermophilus citellus. Next base: position 96,449,058 of record NC_138193.1, on the reverse strand, counting down.
TGTAGCATAGTGGTAAAGTGCTTGTCTGCCATGTGTGAAACCCTGGGTTCAGTCCCCAGCAGTGCAAAACACACACACACACACATGCCTGTATTCATTAAAGCAAAACTTTTTTTAAAAAATGGAAGTTTTTTTTTTTTTTAAATGACCTGTGCAGAATTATTATTATATTTTCTTTACCTTATTCAGGGCTGAACCCAGGGCCTTGTGCATATTGAGCAAGCTCTCTATCACTGAGTTACATCTCTATCCCTTATTTTAGCTTTTATTTTTAAGAACTGCATTTTGCTAGACTTCAAAAATTAAGCTTTTTAAAAATTTTGATTCACTGAGTGCTTGATTAAATATTTCTTACTTAAAAAAATGCAGCTAGAATTCAGAAAACTCATTTATGAAAAAGTTCAATACCTTTGTAGGACACTTAAGTTGGTTTATGAAATAGTTCTTTAAAGGTACATTTTTAAATGCTGGGATATAGCTCTGTTGGTAGAGTGCTTGCCTAGAATGCACAAGGCCCTGGATTCAATCCCCAGCACCACCAAAAAACCTGTGTGTGTGTGTGTGTGTGTGTGTGTGTGTGTGTGTGTGTACATTTTAAAAATAATTTTTAACACGTAACACAAATCACATGCTGCCATTCACATATATGTAGATATAATATTCATATGTTATTTATGGTATGTATATGAATCATCAGGTTGATCACAAATTTTATTTACTGTGTATTTCTACAATTTGACATCCAAAAGTATCTTTCAGTTGGTAGAATATTGTAGCCTTTTTGCATGTAATTATGAATAATGTGTATTTCACATTCTTTTATTTTAAAATATATTTTTAGTTGTAGATAGATACTTTATTGATTTTATTAATTTATTGGCTTTATTTATTTATTGACCTTACCTATTTATTTAGACTTTATTTATTTTTATGTGGTGCTGAGGATCGAACCCAGTCCCTCATATGTGTGGGCAAGCGCTTCACTACTGAGCCACAACCTCAGCCCCCAAGTATAATTCTTTTTATCATGAAACTTTACTTCATCAGAATTTGTATTCTTACTGCTAAAACTAGAGTTTCTATCTTTAGTGTTTTATATTTGTTAGAAATTAAGTAGAAGATAAGAGAAAGGAGGGGAGAGGAGAAAGAACATTCAGAAAGGAGGAAATATTTAAACAAAAAGTCAATAAGGAAATTTATGAGACCAGAAAATTGAAAGATGCCGTGTGTTGAAGTGGTGACTGGAATGAGGCAAGCAGAAGCAATAGATGTTGAAATAGGTGTGGGCCCAGTCATGCAGAACCTGGTAATTCATGCTAAGGATTTGAATTCAAATGAAAGTTTGAGCAAGGATGTGACGTGGTTAGATTCATTTTTAAAAAGATGGCATCCTAGACAGTGTGCAGAATGAATTGGAGTTGGAATTTTCTAGTTAAGATTTATCAAAGATGTGTTTAAATTCTTAATTGTATATTGAATGACTTACCCTTTAAGGATCATGAAAGAGTATGTGACCACAGTGACTATGATAGTGAAGCTTTGTTTGTTTTAAATAATCTTTTAGTGCTTAATACATTAGACAGATTGTTGAGCCAGAGACAGTTTTAATAGTAGTTACTTTGCTTTTGAGCTTGAGCCAGTCATTTAACCTTTGAGCCTCTTTTTTATCTGTAAATTGGGCAAGTTCAAGAAACATGTGTTTAACATTAATTGTGTTAATCGCTTAACTCTAGTTAACATATGGGCTGAGTCTTGCTGAGTCATTTTCTCAGCCTATGTGGGTGAGGCTTAATTAAAAACTAAGCATATTTGACACCTCATGCCTCTTCTGTAGAAGTCAGAGCAAATAATTGTTTCATATGTTTTATTTGTTGTGTTTAATAAAAGTTTTTCGTAGTGTATTATTTTAAGCAGATTCCTTATTCAGAAGAGAGAACATACTGTATATCAGGAACTACTGATGCACTTTCTTGGATTTTATTGCCAGTTTGAATTTAAAACTTTGTGGTCAGGCATGGAAGTGCACACCTATGGTCCCAACTACTGAGGAGGCTGATGGAGGAGAATGGCTTGAATCCAGCAGTTTCAGGCCAGCTTGAACACAGCAAGACCGTCTGTCTGTCTCTTTGTGTGTGTGTGTGTGTGTGTGTGTGTGTGTGTGTGTGTGTGTGTGTGATGTTAGGGATTGAATCCAGGGCCTGGCTTATGTGTTTTAAAATTTTCAGTTGATCCTACTTTCTTTTTGTGGGGAGGGGGTTGGTACTAGGGATTGAACTCGGGGGCACTTGACCACTGACCCACATCCCTAGCCCTATTTAGTATTTTATTTAGAGACAGGGTCTCGCTGAGTTCCATATTAGTGCCTCACTTTTGCTGAGGCTATCTTTGATCTTATGATCCTCTTGCTTCAGCCTCCTGAGCCATGATCCTACTTAGTGCCTAATAATGCAGTACAACTGCATCTCTGTCTCTGTAGTTAGAATTTTTTTTTTTTAACTGTCCCAGGAATAATGATGGGTAGTGGTGTTCATGGTGATCTTCAGGGCTTACAGATTTTTTTTTTTTTTAATAATTGTTTGAGAACTATCTAGAGGATAATAGCACGACATTTAAAAAACTTGAACTGCTTAGATATTTTTGATGATAATAGTCTTTGAGGGTAGTTGTTTATCAGGTTTAGATTTGTCTTTACTTTGTGTATTACTTTGAACTATAATGAATGTACAAGCTGCATATATATTGCTAGTGCTCCTGAACTTGAAGGTATGTATCCTTGGCTTTATCGTAGGATTTGGCCTTCTCGGCCTCAAGTTTCCCATTCTTACAATTGGCTTCCTGGATTTTTCAGAGTAGAGGACTTGATTTTTTAAATTCAGAAATTAGACCTTGTAGCTGGGGATATAGCTCAGTTGGTAGAGTGCTTGCCTCACAATCCATAGCACCAAAAAGAAAAGGAAAAAAAAAAAAGAAATCAGAGCTTGTTAAAGGATGATAGGCTTAAGAGTGAATAGGATACAGTGGGAAAATAATAAATTGTATTTTGAGTAAAATAATATTAAATCTGGTTTTATATGTTTTTCACCTGTTTTAAACAGATGTAGAATAATAATAATAAGAAGTAGATATGAAACATATCTGCCTCATTATGAGACAGTAATGGTTGTCTCAAGGAAAAGCACTTGTGAAATTATTTGATTTGGCCTCATTTTTCATGGAACACCATTTATTCTTGAAAGAACAACTGGCAAACTATGATTATTCATACTTAAATACTTGGCATGTACTTTTTCAAATGAATGAAGTGATAGTGTTTGTTGCCAGTGATAAAATTCATGGCTTTTAAAATTAGAATTTTGGCAAACCTATGTCTGCCTCCATGAACGTGACAGCTTTCCAGTACTTAAAAGTTTTTCCTGATGAGGTTCATGGTGATTAAAAAATACAACTCTTTTCATGTTGTATAATGAAGTGTGTCAACACTTGGAAGAACCATGTAACTCAGTGAACCAGTAATTCCAGCTGACCGATACACAAGGACCGATACACGATGTTATAAAATCCTGCATAGGGGCTGGGGAAGTGGCTCAAGCGGTAGCGCGCTCACCTGGCATGCGTGCGGCCCGGGTTCGATCCTCAGCACCACATACAAAACAAAGATGTTGTGTCCGCCGAAAACTAAAAAATAAATAAATAAATATTAAAAAAAAAATCCTGCATAGGCCAAGCACAGTGGGACATGCCTGTAATTCCAGCAGCTTGGGAGGCTGAGGCAGGAGGATCAAAAGTTTTGAGGTAAGGGGTTGTAGCTCAGTGGTGAGTGCTTTCCTGGCATGCATGAAGCACTGGGTTCCATCCTCAGCACCACATAAAATTATCTATGTGCAATTAAAAAAAAAATACTAAAAAAAAAAGTTTGAGGCCAGCCTAAACAATTTAGCCAGACTCTCAGTAACTTAGACTCTGTCTCAAAAAGTAAAAGGTGATAGAAATAAAAGAATGTAGCTCAGTGGTAAAGTGCCCCTGGGCTCAAATCCAGTACCACCAAAAAAATAAAATAAAATAAAATAAAAATACATGTCTATAATAAGATCCATTCATGGTGCAAATAATTGATGAGTATTAATAGAATAAATCGTGAAAAGTTCATTGATAGGGTTTTAGGTTTCATATTGATCTAATCTTTAAGAAGTAATCACTGAATTTGAAGTATCAAATAATATTTAGTATTATTCAAATACTCTTAAAATAGTCCTCACTTTTCCAGCTACATACCTGTATACAAGTAGATTTTCTTCATTAACATTATATTCTTTGTGTTTCAGCCAAAAGAGCATATTGCAGTGAACTGAAAGCAAAAGGGTATATAAGCCAAGTTTCATCTATTAAGCTAAACATTAAACTTGCAAAACTAAGAAATCATGCTACTCTCCTAAGTTTATTTCTGTTTTGGAAAATACATGGGTTTTTTAAATAAAATCTTTGTGTTAACATGCAGATTTCTGTATTTATTTTCTTTCTTATTTGAAGTACTGGAGATAAACCCAGAGCTTCACACATATTAGGTAAGCATTATACCACTGAGGAACATTCCTAGCGCCCCCCCCCCAATACCTTTATTTTACTTATTTATTTATGTTTATGTGATGCTGAGGATTGAACTCATCACTGAGCTATAACCTTAGCCCTGCCAGCCCTTTTATTTTGAGACAGGGTCTTGCTGAGGCCAGCCTTGAATTTGGCAGTCCTGTATCAGCCTCCCAAGTAGCAGGGATTACAGGTATGTACTACCATGTTCATCCTTGAATTTACTTTTTTAAAAAAATATTTTGTTTTAGTTGTAGTTGGACACAATACCATTATTTTATTTTTCTGTGGTGCTGAGGATTGAACCTAGCACCCTGCCCGTGCTAGGCAAGCAATCTACTTACTAATCTACTGCTGAGCTACAACCCCAGCCCTTGAATTTACTATTTTTAAGTATGTTAACAAATACTTAATTTTTTTCTTGTTGTAATTTCTAATATGGTAAAACATAAATTGACATAACCCACACAAACAAAAGCTTATTGGGATCCTCAATAATTTTGAAAGTACATGAACAAAACAAAAGGTTTGAAAATCAATGGTATATACATATTTTGTTTCTAAATAATAGGTTTGGTGACATGGTTTAGTCACTAGATAAGCCTGAGAGAAGAAGATTGATTATATTGTTAGTATCCTTTTAGAAAAACAGAAAGCACTCTAGATTCGATTTAGCAATAAGTTGTTTATTTTTATTCAGTTTTGGTACCAGGGATTGAACCCAGAGGCACTTAACCACAGAGTCACATTCCTAGCCCTTTTTATTTTTTATTTTGAGACATGGTCTTGCTGTGTTTCTAAGGGCCTCACTAAGTTGCCAAATTTGATTTCAAACCTTGTGGGCACTTAACCACTGAGCCATCTCTGCAGCCCTTATTTATTTTGAGATGGTCTCACTAAGTTACTTAGATACTCATTAAGTTGCTGAGGCTGGCTTTGAACTTGTGATTCTCCTGCCTCATCCTCCCAATTTGCTGGGATTATAGGTGTGCGCCACCAAGCTGAATTTTCAGTGGGGAAATTGATAGAATACTATACTCTGAGAGTACTGAGAAGTCAGGTTGAATATGCAGAATGAGGAGAGTGCTGTGAAGAACTGGCAAAGAAATTTGGGCTTTGTTTAGTAGAAGCTTAAACAAGATTATACATTATATACTATTAGGATGTTCAGCATGGTGAGAGGATGCAGGATGAAACAGAAGGAGAAGTATCAGGAAGACTGCTTTGGAGGTCATTGGTAATCTGAGCATGAAATGATGGCATGCAGTGGAGAAGACTTGTTATATGGTTTATTTTGAATGAAGATTTGAGGACTGGCTAGATCATGAATGGTGGAATGGAAGGCAAATCAGAGATGATTTAGAACTTTAAACTTGCTCATCTCTTACCAAATTATGTAGACAAATTATGAAAGCAAATGATTGTGAAATTGAAAGCAAGAAGTAAACTTTTAAAGTATAAGCTGGAAAACTTAATGATAGGCTTAAAATCATTTTGTTCATGGTTATGTATACGTTTAAGAGAAGGTGACAGATGGATTATAAACTGAGTTAATAGTTAACTCAGTTTATAATCCAACAGGAAAGACCAACACAAAATGAAAAGGTAATATATGAAATGATGGTACCAAAAAAAGTCACTGAAAGGGAATGCATTGAAATAGTAAATAAATTTTTCTAGCAAATTAATGGAAAATAAAAGTTGAGAATAAATTAATACTTATAAAAAACATTTATTTTATCATAGCTAAAAATTTAGGTTAAAATCCTAATTCTTTTTATTATTTAGCATTAAGAAAGAACTCGTTGGAAAGTGGATGTTTTTGTCAGTTTTTTTGTCGATGTGACTAAAATATTGTTATAATTCTGTTTTATTAGGAATCAAGCTAACTTTAAATTTTTTTATATAAATAGTTTTGTTTTTAAAAGCTGTTTAAGACCCCTATCATGTGGAAAAACAATTCCCTATTCTAGGTTTGTAAAGTAAGATTACTGGAGGGAAGTTGATATAAATCAATGAGTTGGAAAAGGGCCTGGACTTGTCAGATTTGTCTTTCATCGTCATCCTGTTAGCACAAAGAGTAGAAAAGAGACAGCAGGTTTGTGGTGAAAGTTATGGGATAAAGAGATTAAGGGTGTAGTGACTGAACCATTAGTTTTAAAAACCAATCTCAGAGGATATAAATTGGAATGTATTATTATTTTTTTATTCTATTCTGTAGTGATTTTACACACACACACACACACACACACACACACACACAGTAATGGGGATTGAACCCAGGGGCACTCTACCACTTTATTTTATTTTATTTTTTTAAATATTTTTATTTTTTATTTATTTATTTTTTAAACAATTATTTGTTTTGAGAGAGAGAGAGAGAGAGAGAGAGAGAGAGAGAGAGAGAGAGAGAGAGAATTTTATTTATTTTTTAGTTTTTTCGGCGGACACAACATCTTTGTTTGTATGTGGTCCTGAGGATTGAACCCGGGCTGCACGCATGCCAGGTGAGCGTGCTACCGCTTGAGCCACATCTCCAGCCCCACTCTACCACTTAAAAAAAATTTTTTTTGAGATAATAATCTCCCTAAATTGCCTAGTCTGGTCTTGAACTTGTGACCCTCCTACTTCAGTCTTCCAGGTTGCTGGGATTACAGGAGTGTGCCATTGTACCTGGCTCTGTAGCAACCTTTTGGTAGTGTAAATGCTAGACAGAACCTTAGATTAGAGAAATAAAACTATGTTTGTTAATAGTAATTTTTCTTTCCTCTCAATAGGCTAATGTAGTTGCTTTATCATCACAATTTAAGAGATGGTTTATAAATTTTGTGTATGGAGAAATTATGTGTACCAGCAGTAAGGTCTTTGGGATGAGGGAAGAGAGCCTTTCTTTCCTTTAAGAGATTTGGAAGAAAAGTTGACTTCAGGAATGATGTATGTTTGTTTGTTTGTTTGTTTGTTTATTTATTTATTTATTTATTAGAGAGCGAGAGAGAATTTCAATATTTATTTTTCAGTTTTTGGCGGACACAACATCTTTGTATGTGATGCTGAGGATCGAACCCGGGCTGCACGCATGCCAGGCGAGCGCGCTACCGCTTGAGCCACCCATAAATGATGTTTTTTAACTTGGGCGTTTTAGAAGGACTAGTAAAGTGAAAGGGTGTGGTAGCACTGGTAATGATAGATTGGATCCTCATGACTCTTCAGCCCCTTTTCTTTCCTTCCTATCTTCCTGTCTACCCATCTGCCTTTTAATGTATGTGGTACTATGCATTGAACACAGTGCCTCACACATGCTATGCTAGGCAAATGCTGTATCACTGAGTTACATCCATAGCCTCCCTACCTTTAAAAAAAAATTTTGAGACAGGGTTTTGCTAAATTGCTCAGGCTAGCCTCAAATTTGTGATCCTTGCTTCAGTCTCCTTATAACCGGGATTACAGGAGTGTGCCAACTCACCTACTTCCAGCTCTTTCCTTTAAATCTTTTTGACTTTCTCATTTTATCTTCTATAAAACAATTTAGGATTTGTCTTGTAAAGAAAGGAAAACTTGGGGCTGGGGATGTGGCTCAAGCGGTAGCGCGTTGGCCTGGCATGCGTGCGGCCCGGGTTCGATCCTCAGCACCACATACCAACAAAGATGTTGTGTCCGCCCAGAACTAAAAAATAAATATTAAAAATTCTCTCTCTCACTCTCTCTCTCTCCCCCCTCTCTCACTCTCTCTTTAAAAAAAAAAAAAAAAAAAAAGGAAAACTTTTCTCTAAATTGTTTTATGAGCATTCTATAAGCTACAGACTTGTTTTAATATTAAAAGAAGGGAGAAGCAGCATTTGTAACTATGAACATGGGCTTTGGAGTCAGTTTACGGAGTTAAAATGCAAGTCCTGTTACTTGTTAGCTGTGTATCCTCAGGTAAGTTATTAACCAAAGGACTTAGTTTCATCCATAAAAGAGCTTCTATTTATTTGTCTTAGCCTTGTGCCTTAGTGTCATCCATAGAACTCTTAAGGAGTACTATGAGGATGAAGTGAGTTAATGTTTGTAAAATCTTGGGAACATATCTAATGTACAATATGCACTATATAAAGTTCATTAATAAAACAGTAACAAAAGCCGGGGACCTCTGGGAGAGATAAGAAGTTGGGAAAAACTACACTCATATATTGCTTATGGGATTGCAAATTGGTGTAAGCACTCTGGAAAGCAGTATGGAGATTCCTTGGAATCTTTCCTTGAAAACTTGAAATGGGACCATTATCTCATTCAGTTATCCCACTTCTTAGCATATACCCAAAGAAGTTAAAATCAACATACTATAGTGACACAGATACATTGATGTTTATAGCAGCTCAGTTCACAATAGCTAAGCTGTGGAGTCAACCTAGGTACGCTTCAACAGATGAATGGATAAAGAAAATGTGGGCAATATAAACAATGAAATATTACTCAGCCATAAAGAATGAAATTATGGCATTTGCCAGTATATGGATGTAACTGGAGACTATCATGCTAAGTGAAATAAGCCAGTTCCAACAGAACAAAGGTCCAGTATTCTCTCTGATATGTGGATATACACACAGTAAAGGCGGGGGTTGGGGGCAGAACAGAAGTTCATTGGATTAGACAAAGGGGAATGAAGGGAAGGGAGGGGAGATGGGAATAGGAAAGATAGAATGAATCTGATATAACTTTCATATATGAGTGAATACACAACCAGTGTAACTCCGCATCATATACATCCACAAGAATGGGAAGTTATATTCCATGTATATATAATTTGTAAAAATACATTCTACTGTCATGCATATCTAAAAAGAACAAATAAAAGAAAAAGGAAGTTGGGAAAAAGAGATTCTTTTCCCATGTATAATGGGAGTGAGTATACACTAATATTAATTTGCAACTCTTCGAGAGGCAGGGCTGGCTGTAAATTTTGGAGCTTCTAGATGTAGTTGTATGAGAACACAGGTCCTGGAAAGCTGAAGGATAAAGACAGTGAAATGGTATCAATTGAAGGTCAAATATTGGTAAGGAATTAGAGAAAATCGTTCAGTTTTTGCTAGTACCTTTTATGTCTCCTGTCCCTCACATTTGATATTTCTTTAGTAAACCATTATCCTCCAAATTCTTTAGTGCCAAAAGTAGAGGGAGAAAAGTCATTTATTGTCTGATGCCACTTGAAAATCCTTCTTATTTACCCTCTTTCACTGTGTTGCAATGAAATGATTTTGTGCTCTTATTGGTGTTCTGAATGGATAAGAATAGGCTTCACTTATTTAAAGCAGATGTTTGTCTCTCTGACAAGCTTAAGAATAGGTTGCTTGAGGGGCTGGGGATGTGGCTCAAGCGCTAGCGCGCTCGCCTGGCATGCGTGCGGCCCAGGTTTGATCCTCAGCACCACATACCAACAAAGATGTTGTGTCCACCGAGAACTAAAAAATAAATATTAAAAATTCTCTTCTCTTTCTCTCTCTCTCTCTCTCCTCTCTCACTCTCTCTTTAAAACAACAACAACAACAACAAAAGAATAGGTTGCTTGAAAGGTTTAAAAAGTTTTGTAAAGGGGGTGCTTGCTTTGACAGCTCATATGCTAAAATTGGAATGATACAGAGAAGATTAGCATGGCCCCTGTATAAGGATGACACATAAATTCATGGAAGCATTCCATATTAAGCATTATAACAGGAGAAAACAACAAAATCTGAGCTAAAAAGCTAGAAAGGAGGAGGAAGAGGTAAAAGTTTGGGGGAAGTCAAGTAAAGAAGCAGAAATTTAAAATGGCTGTAAATTTTATAAATAAAATAATAATACAAGGTATTAGTTTGATACAGAAGTATAGTGATAATAGCAAATTGTCATGACATGTGGGAAGTAAGCATTAAACACTTAATAAAGCTGAAACAGTTAACAAGTTATGGATTATGAAGATTTAGTGGCCTTTAGAGATAGAACCTGGACTCAGAATTTTTTTTTTTTTAATTATTTTTGCAGTGCTGGGATCTAAACAAGGGCCTCGTGAATGCTAGGGAAGTGCTCTGCCACTTCAGAGCCACTACACCACAGCCTCATTTTTTTTTTAATGTCTTTATTTATTTATTTTTTATGTGGTGCTGAGGATTGAACCTGGGTCCCGCCCATGCTAGGTGAGCACTCTACCGCTGAGCCACAATCCCAGCCCCCCCCCTTTTTAAAAAATATTTTTTAGTTGTTGGTGGACCCTTTTATTTTCTTTATTCATTTATATGCGGTGCTGAGAATTGAACCCAGTGCCTCACACATGCTAGGCAAGTGCTCTACTACTGAGCCACAATTGCAGCCCCCACAGCCTCATTTTTTAATGATGTAGAAAAATGTGAAAAGTTCTGAATGTCCTTAAAATGTGGAGGGGTGAAGGCAAGCAAAGTGTTAAAAAGATAAGCAAGTTCTGAGTAAATTGAGGACAAACATGGAGACCTTAGAATCTTGTTGCTACCTAGGATAAAGTTTGGGCTAGATCTAAGGAGATGATAAGGGCAAGCCAAAAAGTAGGCAGACATTTTTGAATCACTAATGGTAAAGGATAGGTCTGGGAGAAGGCTGAAATTGAGTAGCTAACTGGGTAGCATCTATAACCAAGAGAATTTTAGTTTAGTTCCAAAGCTCAAATAACTTAATTGAGGGCTTGTAATATACCAAACACTATCCTAGGCTTTCTACACATGATTTAGTTTTACAACTTGAAGGTAAAGGTATAATACTCACTGTAGGTAGGGGAAACAGAGGCATGGAGAGGTTAAAATTTCACCTAATGCCACATGTGGCAAAGTCAAAGCTTATGTTTGCCTGTATCTTCTAAATCACTAAGTTTTATGTTACCTAATTCTAACATGAATTTACTATCAACGTTATACTTGTAGTATTTGCTTGTTGATGTGTAGTTAGAACAAACTGATGTGTAGTGAGAACATAATGGATCATCAACATTTAATTGGAGTAGGACAAGGGTTGTAGCTCAATGGTAGAGCGCTTGCCTAGCACATATGAAGCACTGGGTTCAATACTCTGCACCACATGTAAATGAATAAAATAAAGGTATTGTGTCCATCTACAACTAAAAGCATTTTAAAAAAATCTAATTGGAGTAGCTTTGTCAAAGAATCGAGATAATAGTTACTTAAGGCAGGGTTACTCTTGTTTTTTTTTTTTTTTTTTTTTTTGTGAGGGGGGTACCAGGGATTAAACTTGGGGGCACTCAGCCACTGAGCCACATCTCCAGCCCTGTTTTGTATTTTATGTAGAGACAGGATCTCACTGAGTTACTTAGTGCCTAGCATTTGTTAAGACTGGCTTTGAACTGGTGATCATCTTGCCTCAGCCTCCTGAGCCGCTGGGATTACAGGCATGCACCTGCATCAAGGTTTACTCTTGATGCTGAGCTACCAAATAAGGACTTAAAATACTGCCATGTTCTGGAAAATGCTTGGTTCTTGAAGCTGTTCTCAAAGTTTTTATTTTATTTTTTTCCTTTTTGAGGGTCCTGGTTATTGAGTCCATGGCTTTTTTGTGTACATGTACCAACTCTTGAGCATACCCCCAACTGTTCAGGTTTTGCATAGTGAAAATGACAGCAAAAGTCAGCACAGTGTTGTTTTACAACAGAATCTGCTTCATCAGTTCTTTTACACTAAAATGTTTCTCCTTTTTAGTTGGATGCGGTGCACACATAAAATCAGCTAATCAGGAGGCTGGAACAGAATTGCAAGTAGTTTTTTTAAAAAAATACTTTTTAGTTGTAGATGAACACAGGATCTTTATTTTTATGTGGTGCTGAGGACCAAACCCAGTGTCTCACATATTCGAAGCAAGCGCTTTACCACTGAGCTCCAGCCCCAGCCCCAGCCCCAGGAGGTTTGCAAGTTTTGAAGCCACTTCAAACCTCAGCAACTTACGGAGAAAGAGTGGCACAGTATCTTATGGTTCAGTGGAAATGGAGAAAATTCATGAGTAATTCAAGGAATTAACTATGCATGCCAAATTTAAAACTACCCCTGGAAACATAAGAAACTAGAGGTCTTAAGACTTTTGTGAAGTAAAGCTGCATTGGTTTCTCTTACGCTAATTTTGAATTCAGGGTAATTCAGACATAGTAAGTGTGATGTGTTTTACTTTTTCAGAGCTTTTGGGGTTTCAAAATTCTTGTGAAATAGTTGTTAATTGGTTACTTTTTCCATTTGTTTCAAATTGGGTAGACAGCAAATGCCAAATACTTAAAATGCTACTTGTTTGTTAAAAATATAGGTATAAAGGAGATTTAAATTTTCAGATAGGAAAATTTCTTATTCTGGCATGGGGAGAAAGGCATTACATCTTTTGTATCTAAAACATGTTAATTTTCTGTTCTTATAATGTTGCTTCTCTTGCTTTTTCCATTATTGTCTATTAACTGATACTGTGGAATTAATCAGATTTCCCAAATCATTTCCCAGTTGTCTTCTATAACTCTATTACTTCTGAAAATCTTAGCAACTTTATTAAAATTACATTTACATATGCATTCATTCCCATCATCACACAGTCTTGATTTCTGTAGCTGGGTAATTGAGTAGTCTTTGATTACTTTCAAAACTGTTTAGCTCTTCTAGCTTCTTTGCTTTAATTTGTAAATTTTAGAATAATTTATATTTTCTTATAGGAATTTTTATATAATAAACTTGTATATCAATTTGAGGAACATTAGCATCTTTATTGAATCTTCTAATCCATTATCGTGGTATACCTACCAGCTTGATATATTTCATCAGCATTGTATAATATGAACATGTAAGTCCTATACATGTTTTGATAGATTCACATCTAATTACTGTACCTCATTTTTAGAGTTATGTAAATGGCATTGCATTTTTAATTTCAGCATCCATGTGTTCATTGTTAGTATATAAAAAAAATAGTGTATAACGAGTAATTTCCTCATCCCCATTCTGGAGGCCAAACCCAGGTCTTCACAATGCTAGGCAAGTGCTCAACTACTGAACTACATCCCTAGTCCAAAACTTTTCTTGATTCTAGCTTATATCTGAATTTAGCAGTTCTAGGGTATGAAGACTGGGTAGGGAGACACTGTTATATTGGGGATTGAACTCAGGAATGTTCTCTCTTATGTACATCCCCAGCTCCCCCCCCCTCCCAATCCTTTTGCCTCATTCTCTAGAATAGCGGGGATTATAGGTGTGTGCCAGTGTACCTGGCTAAGTCTTTATATTAATATGTAATATCAGCTTCTTTTCTTCTATTGGGATGATTTTTTTTTTTTTTTTTTTTTTTTTTTTGGTACTGGTATTGAACCCAGGGGCACTCAACCACTGAGTCGCATCCCCATCCCTATTTTATATTTTGTTTAGAGACAGGGTCTCAGTTGCTTAGCACCTTGCTGTTGCTGAGGCTGGCTTTGAACTTGTGATCCTCCTGTCTCAGCTTCCCAAGAGGCTGGGATTACAGGCGTGTAATTTTTTATTAGAATTGACTTTTCTTGTAATTTGTGGTATAATTTTAATACAACACAATGTGTAACATTTAGAAAAATATTTCAGAATAATTTGATTTTTAAAAATTTGTACATGGGGCTGGGGATGTGGCTCAAGTGGTAGCGCGCTCGCCTGGCATGCGTGCGGCCCACCACATACCAACAAAGATGTTGTGTCTGCCGAGAACTGAAAATAAATATTAAAAAAAAATTCTCTCTCTCTCTCTCTCTCTCTCTCTAAAAAAAAAAAATTTGTACATGGATTATAAAAACAATATTCATATGTCAATTGTGATTCTGTACACTAGCAACAAATTGTTTAATTATGTAACAGTTTCATTTATAGTAATATCAAAAGAATCCATACTTAGGAATATATTTAACAAAAGAAATATGACTTGCATCATAAAAATTTAAAGATTGTTGAAAGAAATTTTAAAATATCTAAGTAAATAGATACCCTATGTTCATCGATCTGAAGATAATATCGTCAAGATGGCAGTACTACTCAAATTGACTTACAGTTTGATTTCTAACAAAATCCTACCATCTTGTTTGCAGAAATTGACAGTAGAAGTGCAGAGAACCAGAACAACAAAAACAGCCATGAAAAATAAGTACAAAGTTGGAATACTCACATTTCCTTATTTCAAAATGTGGAACAAAATTACAATAATCAAGACAGTTTGATATTGGCATAAAGATAGATAACTGGAATAGAACTGAGAATTGTGAATCAAAAAATAAACCCTTATATTTCTGTTCAGTTTTTGGTCATTAAATATGAAGTACCCGAAAGTGCTGTTCTTTCCTACTTAACCCTGTCTCTTCTCTTTCAATTTGATTTAAATTGACTGTTGATTAGTACACAGAGTACTAGGGTGATTTCTGTGGTGATATTTGTTCACATGCGAGTGGTTTGGATTAGTAACCTAGGAAAGGGTGCAAGTTTTTAATAGCAGTTGGAGAAATAGGAGAAAAAAACACAAAAACATTTAGTATATATATTCTTAAATTTTTTTTAGTATTAGGGATTAAACCAAGGGTGTTCTACTACAAAACTATATCCATAAGCCCATTTGATTTTCTATTTTGGAACAGGGTACTAGCCCAAGTTGCCCAGGCTGACCTCAAACTTGCAGTCCTCCTGCCTTGGACTTCTGAGTCCCAGGGATTACAGGCATGTGCCATTGTACCCAGGTTTATACAACTTTTTCTTCTTCTCTTCTCTTTCCTTTTCTCCTCCTCCTCCTTCCCTAGGATCATACTTTTTTCTTTGTCGTCGTCGTCGTCCTCCTCCTCCTCCTCCTCCTCCTCATCACCATCATCACCATAGTAATAGAATGTCTGATCAAAAAGGAAAAAAGGGACTGTGACTGTAGCTTAGTGGTAGAGCATTTGCCTCACATGTGTGAGGAAGTGGGTTCAGTTCTAAGCACCACATGCAAAAAAATAAAGGTCATAAAATAAAAGGAAAAAAAATTCCTTGGCTCAAGTACTTTCATTTCAGCCTTAACAAGTGTCAGTAAATAAAAATTGACCCTAATATCTTCATGATAGTAGAATATACTAGTACTATACTGTGGCCTCTAGAACATTAGTGGGCATGGGAGCTATAACAGAGGCTATGAATTCCCTGAAATTTCTTTTCTAAATTTGTTTGTATACACATTTGGTAGAAGGAAGTGGGCAAAAGATCCATAGTCTGTATTACATTCTCAGATGAAAACATTCCAGAAAAGAGTAGAACTACTTAACTTTAAAAGATAACAAAGCTTTTTTATTTTATTATTATTATTATTTTTTGCTGTGCTGGGGAAGGGAGCCAAGGCACTCATGCTAGGCAACTGCTCTACAACTGAGCCACACCTCCAGACTGAAGACAGAGGTTTGGAGGTTTCCCATTTCTTTCTGACCATTACAAATTAACTATAACTAGACTAACCGTCTGGCCATGAACAGCTAGGAAGCTAAAGGAAGCATGAGGTAATTGTCTTCAGATAGTTGGTAATGGTCTGGAAAGAGAAGGAAAACAAATACATTAAGCCCTGTACCTCCTTGGATTTCTATCTGAAACCCAGTGCAGAATCCAAGCAGAGAAAGGCAGTCAAGTTACTGGATCAAGGGACAGAAATTGGAGGACAAGCAGGATTGAAGGGGATGGGGGCGGTGACTGGAATTTTCAGGGTTGACTACCATAAAAAATGGAATTAACACAGTGGGACTCAGAAATATGAAGAAGGGTCCCTTTTATCTTTGGCTGATACTTAGCGGGTGAGGCTTCATGGGACAGGCAGATAACTGTCAAGC
Source organism: Spermophilus citellus (assembly GCF_964194105.1). NCBI lineage: Eukaryota > Metazoa > Chordata > Mammalia > Rodentia > Sciuridae > Spermophilus > Spermophilus citellus. The sequence continues at coordinate 96,432,659 of NC_138193.1, read as the reverse complement.
TGGTACAAGTATTGGAACTCATAGTGGGTTGGGAGATTGTCTAGTTCTGACCATGTAGAGTGGAGAGACCTGCTAAAATACTCATTTGGAAGAGACCGTAGGAAGGACAATCCTTAGCAATAAGTCTTTAGTAATAGAGAAAATACTATTTTTAACCCTATCCTCAAAAGTATGTGTGTGTTGGAGGAGAGGGGAGGAGATGAAAAACAAATCTCAAAAAATGAAGGCAGCTATATGTAATTGTCAAAGTACACTCTGTTGTTAGGTTTATCTAAAAACAAAAAATAGTCATTTTCTTAAAGGTAGGAGCCAGGTGTGTGCACACCTGTAATACCAGCTATGCAGGAGGGTAAGGCAGAAGGATGGAAAGTTTGAGGCCAGTTTGGGCAATTTAGAGAGGCCCTGTCTCAAAGAATAAAAATGACTGGGGATGAAGCTCATTGGTAGAGTGCCTTTGGATCCAATCCCCATTACCACCAAAAGAATAAAGAAAGAAAAGAAAAAGAAATTAAGTCAGGGCAGGGGAGTGTAGCACAGAGGTAGAGCACTAGCCTACTTCATGGGAGGCCCTGGGTTTGATCCCCCAATACTACAAAAAAAGAAGAAAAAGTAAAAGATTAAGCCAGTTCTCAGTCTCCCTATCCGGACAAAAGTTAACATTTAAAATAGCCATATATTCATCAACATATATAGAATATTAAGCATCCAGTCCAGTATATAAAATATTGCCATCCAGTCCAGAATTATTGGACCTATAAAGACGGGGAAATGTAATCTTTAACCAGGAGAAAAGTTAATTCATAGACCCAGAAATCCACAGATGATGGATTTAAAAGACAGGAAAGCATTGAAGTATTGAAAGGAAAATGTAATCAGGGGAGACCAAGTAAGATTTAAAAAGTCAATAAATAAAAACGAAAACCCAGCAGAACTTTTGGAAATGAAAAATAGAGAATCTGGGCTGGGGATGTGGCTCAAGCGGTAGCACGCTCATCTGGCATGCGTGCGGCCCGGGTTCGATCCTCAGCACCACATACAAACAAAGATGTTCTGTCCGCCAAAAACTAGAAAAAAAAAAAGAAAAATAGAGAATCTGAAGCGAATTTTTTAGCCAGCAGGCTTAATAGCAGATCATTACATCTAATATTACAGAACAAAAGATTAGTGATGGGGGCTGGGGTTGTAGCTCAGAGGTAGAGCGCTCGCTTAGTATGCGTGAGGCACTGGGTTCGATCCTAAGCACCACATAAGAATAAAATATTGTGCCCACCTGCAATTAAAAAATAAATATTAAAAAAAAAGATTAGCGATAGGGACTTGGATTGTTGCTCAGTGGTAGAGCACTTGCCTAGCAGGTGAGGCACTGGGTTTGATCCTCAGGACCACATAAAAACAAATAAAATAAAGATATTGTGTCCATCTACATCTAGAAACAAACAAAGAGATTAGTGTCAGCTGGGCATGGTGGCACACTCGGCTCGGGAGGCTGAGGCAGGAGAATGGTTCAAAGCCAGCCTCAGCAACAGTAAGGCGCTAAGCAACTCAGTGAAGTGAGACCTTGTCTCTAAATAAAATACAAAATAGTGCTGGAGATGTGACTCAGTGGTTGAGTGTCCCTGAGTTCAATCCCTAGTTCTCCCATCCCCCTGCCAAAAAAAAAAAAAAAAAAAAAAAGAAAAAAGATTAGTGTTAGGGTAATAGAAACTATACAAATTGAAGAACAGGGGAGGAAAAATGCTAAAAAACATTTGAACCTCAGTGGTACATGGGACAGTATCATGTAATCTAACATATTTAATTGGAGTCTTAGAAAAGAAGTATTTACAGAAAAAAGATAATGGCTGATAAGTTTACAACTGTGAAGAAAACCGTAATGTAAGCCCATAGACCCAGTGAACCTAAGTAGGATAGCAAAGAAAATCGCATCCTAATCGAATGACTGAAAGCCCGAGACAAATAGGAATGGTGTTATATTTAGAGGGACAAATATAGAACACTGTTGACTTTATCAGAAATGATGTAAGTCAGTAAAATATCAAAATTGTATTACAAATAAATAACATAACCACATGGAAGGAGAAGAAAATAGCTGTATTCGTCAGAGTTCTCTAGAGGAATAGAACCAATAGAATATACATATAATTATAAAAGTGGAATTATTGGATTGATTTATATGATCAGAGAATGGATAGACCATGATGGCCATTTATGAACTGCTGATCTGGGGAAACCACTAGCCACTCAGTCCAAGAAAGCTTGATGCCTCAGAACAAGAGGGACCTATCTATGATGCAGTCCCATTCTGAGGCTGAAAATCTAGAAGCTCCCTGGGAAGTCACTGGAGTAAGTTCATGTTTTGGCATCTGAACCTGTGGCAGCAGCAAAAACATGCCCCATCATCTTCAAACTTTTGTTCCATCTGGTCCTCCAACCTATTAGATGGTGCTGCCTGCATTCAGGGCAAGTCTTCCTTCTCAGTTGCTGATCCACATTGCCACTTGTGTTGATCAGTTTCTCTTTTGGAAAAAGTCTAAAGATAAGAAGAAAAACAAACTGTAAACAAGTACTTTAGTCAGTAAATCTACTTTCTTATAGGGTATGAATTACCAAGTCTGAAACTATATATATGTGTGTATATATATGTACCTACATACTAGAATTAAACATGTATATAAATGTTTTAGATAATGAGAGCCACTTTTCTTTATTGTTAAAGTTTCTAAAAAAGTACAGTAGGAATGCAAGAGTGAACTCTGGTGTTTGTTTGGAATTGAAAGTATCATTATAATGAGTTCATGGTTGTATATAGTTTATGCAGAACAGATAGTTATGGAAGTGTAGATGTCATGTGCATTGATTAGTATACATAAACATATTTTCTAGCTCTGTTCATAGAGAAGGCATAGAAGCAATGACATTCCCATAGCATGTGCTAATTTAGTGTCCAGATTTTGGACTCTAAATACAACTCTTTAATAAAAGGAACCAGGGCTCTCTGAAGAACTTGATTACAGAACTGGGGTAGGAGAAATAAAAGATGGTTCTGGAATAAATTGTGATGCTGGAAAAGAAGTGCTTAGACAAGGGTACACATGGACTGGGTTGTGGCTCAGCGGTAGAGCACTCGCCTAGCATGTGCAAGGCGCTGGGTTTGATCCTCAGCATCACATAAAAATAAGGTATTGTGCCCAACTATAACTTAAAAAAAAATTTAGGACATGGCAACCAACCTGATTGAGCTTCTAATGGCTAAGCCAAAATGAAATAACTTAGGGTACTACTTGGATTATATATCCAAGATAGTAAGAAAAATTCATGAGTCCATACTGGTGAAAATGAATAACTGAATGTATAAAAAAGTGAATAGAGTAGAAGGGACAGTCTATATTTTCTGAACCAGGGTCTTGCTGTGTCACCCATGCTTGCCTTGAATTTGCATTCCTCCTGCCTCAGCCTGTTGATTAGCTGGGATTAGTTGAGGCTGGCTTTGAATTTGTGTTGTGATCTTCCTTACCCAGCCTCCTGAGCCACTGAATGGATTGCCTGGCTTGCATTTTGCTTTATAAGGGACAATCTCAAAAGAATTTTAATTATTCATGTAAAATGAATGAGAAATATAGTACACTGATAACTTTTGCAGGCAATATCTAGTGCACTGAGAAAGGCAAAGCATAACATTTGTGAGGAGCCCCTCTGACACACTGCATCAAAAGCTTAATCTGATTATGAGAAAGCATCAGATAGAACCCAAACTGAGGAAAATTAAACAAAATGCTGGACAGTATTCTTTGTTTTAAAAAATGTTATTTTTTAGTTATAGGTGGACTCAATATCTTTATTTTACATTTATGTGGTGCTGAAGATCAAACCCAGTGCCCCATGCATGCTAGGTGAGCCCTCTACCTCTGAGCCACAACCCCAGTCCCTGGACCAGTATTCTTCATATGTATCAAGGTTATACAAGGAAAGAATAAGGGACCGTCTTAGATTTAGATTGGAGGAGACTCTGGAGATTTGATAACTAAAAGCACAGTGGGAACCTAAATTGGATAGGGGCGGGGGTGGGAAAGCTGGTGAATTAATGTGATTTTTAGTTTAGTTGCACTGAACCAATGTTATTTTTCTGTTTATGAGTTAACATTAGAAGTTGAACAAAAGGTGTATCTGAACTCTGTTCTGTTTTTACAACTTTTCTGTAAAATTACTGCAAAAAAGAAACTGTCTTTAATCTATTCTCAGAAAGAATAAAAGAGGGCTGGGGTTGTAGTTCAGTGGTAGAGTATTTGCCTAGCACATATGAGGCACTGGGTTCAATCCTCAGTTTATCATAAAAATAAGTAAACAAAATAAAGGTGGTGTGTCAATCTACAACAAAAACAAAACAACAAACTATATATATAAAAAGGGAGTGTGTGCTGAGGACATAGCCCAGTTGGTAGAATGCTTGCGTAGCATGCACAAGGCCCTGAGTTCAATCCCAAGCACCCCCCACCCCCCAAAAAGAAAGAGATATATGTAAGATGGCGGCGAAGGGAGTGCATCACCCCAGTGCGCCGCGTCACTGTGCGGGAGAAAGACGAGGTGAAACAGCTGAAGGCTATCCTGTTGGGAATTTCCAGTGAAATTGAGGTGCTCCAGAATCTAGTGGACGGATTTCCATCGCGCGAGGTTCGGCTGCGGGGGCTCGGTTGAGGGTGATTTCTCCGCACGGAGGGTCGCATTGCCTGATCTGCGGACCGCCCTGCAGCTGGAGTCTGCGGTGCGCGCTGGGAAGCGGCGAGGTGCCGGAGCGGGAGTGCAGCGATGCGGATTCTGGGGGCTCCTGCCAGTGGTGCAATGGCCGTGCTTAGTGCTGAGTTCCGGCTTTGAGACAGAGGAGAGAAGCGGTCCAGTTCGATTCTCGACGCCGTTCGGACCACAGAGGAGGACAGCAGCCGCCATCTTGGAGAGCTGATGTAATCATCCCTGTTTTCTACTGATCTCAGCTCATTCAGCTACGGAACAGGTGATTTCAGGCTGGTATTTGCCTGCGTCTCGCAGACAGATCGCTCAGACTCGGGGCTGGAGAACCTGTGGAGAATACTCCTTGGGGCTCGCTCCTGGCAAGGCGTGCGCCGGGCTCTGAGTGGCAGGATTCTGGTTCCCCGGGCTGCTTTGGCCCAGGGCTGGGGAACCTGCGGAGACTGTGTGTTGAGTGGAGCGTGCGCTGAGCTCGGGTGGCTGGGCTCTGACTCCCGGAACAGTTTTGGCCCGGGGCTGGGGAGCCCGCGGGGACTGCGTCTTTGAGCCTGCTCCCAGCGGAGCGTGCACCCAGCTTGGAGAGCTTGGAGCGGCGGGGCTCTGGCTCCTGGGGCAGCTTTGGCCTGGGGCTGGGGAACCCGCGGGGGTCGCTCCTTGGAGCCTGCTCCTAGCGGAGCGTGGCCGGGATCGGAGAGGCTGGGTTCTGGCTCCTGAAGCTGCTTTGGCCCAGGGCTGGGGAACCTGGTAACTGCTTCTCGGTCCGGGTCCTACTGGGTGCTGTGGGGGCCAGGGGGGCAGAGTGGAGCTGCCACCTGCGCCCAGAGCAGGCCAAGTGACCCGCCGGCGTGGTATCACGACACCCCAACTGCAGCTGGGGCTGAAGAGAGTAGCTGCCCACGCCTAGAACAGGACCAGCGACGCAATGCGCGGTAGCCAAATCACCCCATTTGGAGTAGGGGCTGTGCAGAGCCACCGTCTGAGCCTGCAAGGTAGGCAGATGCCGCAGTCTCAAAAATAAAATAGAACTTTATGATGTGGAAAAATGCAATAATAAAATAGATACTGAAAAAAAAAACCTTGGTTAATCACTGTCGCAGATGTAAGAATAGCCAAGCTGGAGCTCTGGATGTCAGCTGTTATGGATTTGAGTCAAATCATCTTCTTTTTCTGTAGAAATTGTTTTAGTTAATCTCTCTGGAATCCAAATTGGTTGCTGTTCATCCTGTGGGAAAACACAGACAGCGCCCCGATTCCAGACTATCACTGGATCCGGGCCTTTCCATTGTCCTGTTAGAATATCTTTCCAAAGTACCTTAGGCTTATGTACATTTTTGGGGTACAAATGTCTTTCCGCAGCACTAAGTCCCGATGAATCTAAATTTAAAAAGTTTAGAGTAAAAAGGGTTATTTTAAGTTTATCTTTGGGGGATATATACCCCTTTCCAATTCCCTCCTTTTGTTTTAATAAGTACATTTTAATAGTTTGATGAGCTCTTTCAATTATGCCTTGTCCTTGTGGATTGTATGGAATTCCTGTTATGTGAGTAATACCAAATGATGAGCAAAATTGTTTAAAAGAGGAGGAAGTATAACCAGGACCGTTGTCCGTTTTTAACTGTTTTGGAACGCCCACAGTGGCAAAATTTTGTAAGCAATGAGCTATAACATCTTTAGTTTTTTCTCCGGCATGAAGGGAGCCCATCAAAAATCCGGAAGAGGTATCAACTGTAACATGTAAATATTTTAATTTTCCAAATTCTGGCAAGTGTGTGACGTCCATCTGCCAAATATGGTTAGGTATTAGTCCTCTAGGATTGACTCCAAGATTAACTTGTGGTAAAAATGTCACACAATTTTGACATTGTTTTATTATATGTCTGGCCTGTTCTTTAGTTATTTTAAAACGCTTTTGTAAAGTATTAGCATTGACATGGAACCTTTTATGAAAATTTATAGCTTCTTCTATTGTGGAGAAAATATGTATGTCATGTGTAGATTTATCTGCTAGTTCATTGCCCATACTAAGGGCTCCAGGCAATCCTGTATGTGCCCTGATATGACCTATGAAGAATGGATCTTTTCGGTCCCAGATAAGACTTTGTATATCGGAAAACAAAGAGAAAACAGTAGAGGAAGGGGAAATCCTACCAGCATCTTCAAGGGAATTAATAGCATTAACTACATACTGACTATCAGAAAATAAATTAAATACAGAATCTTTAAACATCATAAAAGCTTGTAATACTGCATTAAGCTCTACCTTTTGAGCTGATTGTTTGGGTACTAAAAATGTAAAAGTTTGATCAGGAGTAACTACTGCTGCTGTACCATTGTTTGACCCATCAGTGAATATATTTGGAGCATTTATGATAGGGGTTTTTCTTGTCATTTTTGGAAAAACTACAGGATGCTTAGACCAAAAAGACAACAAAGGATTAGATGGTAAGTGATTATCAAATGAAACACTAGTTTTACACAGGATTATTGCCCAAGTATTTAACTCATTAGCTAACTCATCAATTTGATCCATAGTATATGGAGTAATAATTTTATTGGGAGAAATCCCAAACACTCCCTTAGCTGCTTTTATTCCTTTGAGTATTAATTGTCCTACAGCCTCAGGATATCTAGTAAGAATAGTGTTAGGGGAATAAGATAAATGTATCCACAATAATGGACCTTCTTGCCAAAATACTCCTGTAGGAATATTTTTTGTTGGTAGTACAATAAATAATAAAGGCAAACTTATATCAATTCTATCCAAATGCATATTTTCCATATATGTTTCAATGATTTTTAATACTTTTCTTGCTTCAGGCGTTAACATGCGGGGTGAATTTGGATCTGATGGACCTTTTAGAATATCAAATAAAGGTCCTAACTCTCCTGTTGGTATGCCTAGATAAGGCCTTATCCAATTTATGTCTCCCAATAACTTTTGAAAGTCATTAAGTGATTTGAGTTGATCTACTCGTATTTGAATTTTTGGTGGACGGACCATGGTTGAGGATAATAGAACTCCTAAATAATTAATTGGAAGATTTAATTGTACTTTATCTATTGCTATCTCTAGATTATAATTTTTCAATAAATTTGTAAGTGTGGCATAACATTCTAGTAATGTGTTTTTATCTTTATGTGCCAGTAACACATCATCCATATAGTGAAATATTTGTAGTTCAGGATTTTGGTTTCTAAGTGGCTGGATTGCTTTATTAACATAAATTTGACACATAGTTGGGCTGTTAGCCATCCCTTGAGGGAGTACTTTCCATTCATATCTCTGATCAGGACCTTCATGATTCAGTGCAGGGATAGTAAATGCAAAATGTGGACTATCCTCGGGATGAATTGGAATTGAAAAGAAACAATCTTTAATATCTATAACTAAAACATGCCAGGTTTTTGGTAAAGCAGACAATTGAGGAATCCCTGATTGAGCAGGTCCCATAATAACCATCTCATTATTAATGGCTCTTAAATCTTGTAATAATCTCCATTTACCAGATTTCTTTTTAATGACAAAAATGGGAGTATTATAGGGGGATACGGAAGGTTGTATATGTCCTTCCGCTAACTGTTGTCTGACCAAGTCATGGGCTACTTGTATCTTTTCTTTAGTCAAGGGCCACTGAGGAACCCACACTGGTCTTTCTGATTTCCAAGTAATTTTGATTGTCTCAGTGGCCCTTTCTGAAAACCCAATTCATGTCTATTTATTTCTTGATCTATTTGAATAGGTGCTGTCATACCTTGTTCTTGTTCTCTTAATCTTTTTTCTTTCCTAAAGCCTTGTTTAGCCCTAGTAGTGGGCACGTTAGGATTGATGTTATTTGTTAATGTCAATCCTAATTGATCTAGGACATTTCGTCCCCATAAATTTACAGGAAGATGATCCAATACATAGGGCTGTATAGTTCCTTCACATCCTTCAGGATCCCTCCAATCTAATACCATAGCACTTCTATGGGGATTTGTTGCCACTCTTAGGCCTCGAAGCGTTTGAGTGGCTTGTTGTAATGGCCAATATTTTGGCCATTCTTGACGAGAGATGACACTAAGGTCAGCTCCTGTGTCCAGCAGCCCATTAAAGTCATGTCCTTGAATATTTAATTTTAGCATTGGGCGAGAATCTAAATTCAAAGACAGCATAGCCCAATCTACACCTGTGGAGCCTAATCCCTTGGAACCTCTTTCTACATTACAACTGGAAAATTTATCATGCAGGCTGGGTATTATTAATAACTGTGCTATTCTATCTCCTGGTGAAATTACTGATATACCTCTTGGAGAACTAGCTATAATTTTTATTTCACCTTCATAATCGGGATCAATTACCCCAGGACTTATCATAAGTCCTTTTAGTGTAGAAGAACTGCGTCCCAATAATAAGCCTACTGTTCCTTTGGGAAGAGGTCCTTTTACTCCTGTGGGAATGATTTGAATTCCCATCTCTGGGGTTAGTACTGCTCTGGCAGAGGCGCAGATGTCCAGCCCTGCGCTCCCTCTAGTTTGTCTGATGAGGGATTTAATGGATAATGCGTCCTGGGCACTACCTTGATGGGGCTGTTGGGTTCCTCCATTGCCCCATATATTTGTGGTTTGGGGCCCCGGGGCATTGGGCCCTCTAGTCCGTTTTTTGGCAATGGAGCTTGATACCTTTCTCCACGATATCGTGGGTAAACACTTGGTCCTTGTCCGTTTTTTGATAACGGAATACCCTCTATGGTGGTTTGAGAACGGCATTCATTAGCCCAATGTCTCCCTCTACGGCATCGTGGGCAAATACCTGGTATTCTATTCCTTTGATATCCAGCTTTGTTAAACCCTCCTCTTATGGGGCAACTCCTTTTAAAATGTCCTGTTTGATTACAATTATAGCATGTTCTTGGCCTGGCATCTAAAGCCTGTTGTACTGCTGCTAAGACTTGCCCCTGTTCATTAATGTCTCTACATAATTTAATATATGTGTTTAAATCCTCATGTCTCCATGGTCTAATGACCTCTCTGCAGCAACGATTTGCTTGGTCATAAGCCAGTTGTTTTATAAATGGCATTACCTGTTCTGTATTTCCAAATATCCTAGAGGCTGACTGAATAAGTCTATCTACAAATTCAGCATAAGGTTCATTAGTTCCTTGTATTACCTTAGATAATTGACCTTGTAAGTCTCCATGCCCCTGTAAAGTTTTCCATGCCCTAACTGCATCTACAGCAATTTGTGCGTATACGCCAGGGTCATATTCAATTTGCTGTCTTTGACCTTCATATGGTCCCTTTCCCAATAGCATGTCCATATTTCTTTGAGGGTACCCAGCTTCTGCATTTCGCCTAGCTGTCTCCATGCAAAATTCCTCATTGGCAACCTTCCATAACAAATATTGTCCTCCGTTTAGCACAGATCGACACATGTTAGCCCAATCTGCTGGTGTCATGTCCAAGTTGGTAACAGATTCAACCATGCTTATTGTGAAGGGAGCTTGCGGCCCATAGGTCGTTACAGCCTCCTTTAATTGCTTTATTGTTTTGAAATCTAAAGCACGGTGAATTCGTTGCCCTCCTGCCTGCTCAAGTACAGGGCATGCTAATCTTTGGGGTCCTGCCTCAGAATTCCGTCCATCAACTACGGTAGTTGAGGGCCGCTCAGCGGTAGATGGAGCTGTTGGCTGAGTTACGCCCTCTGGTGATAGAACGGAGTTGGTAGCAACCTCCTGTTGTAATTCTCCACCTGATGGCTGCTTGTCCTCTAAGCTTGCTTTCTTTAAATTCTCCTCTGTCTGACTAGCTTGAGAGACCTTCTCTTTTGCTTGACCTAGCGTTTTTTCTACCATAGTCTGGACCTCTAACAATTTACTTAACAGTTTTTCGGTTTGTTTTTTATTGGATTCTAATCTACTATAACCTAACCCAATAAGGTAGGATAAAACAAAGCCGAAGCAGAATGAAACAAAGACGGAGCAGACAATGGTTGTATCAATTTTCTCTTTCTCAGGGCTGAATAACTTCAAACCTTGAGCCAACCATTTTTTCCAGTTCGCCTGAGAAAATTCTAGGGCTAGGGAGCTCGAAATAAAAACAAAATAAATCAAAACAAGAACACATTGTTTTCTGAGAAGGTCATCCATCCTGTCGCCTTCCCTCAGGGGCGAGCAATTTACTCACCTCTAAGCTTCAGGCGTTCCCCGTACGGGCCGCCAAATGCCGCAGTCTTGGCTGGGCACAGAATCACGAGCCACTGAAGCAGGAACAAAACTTTATTTTGAAAAAGCCGCTAACACTCTCCGCGCCAGCGAGTCAAAAACCGGTCCTCCCACGAGGGTGTCTGACCGGAACCGCGCGTCCCGGAACCCCCCGTCTCCTCCGACCTCCTCCGGAATTCCCTCCTACTATCCTTCCCCAACCAATGGGAACTCTCCAGCAGTCCCGTAAAGTCCCGTAACTTGAGTCCGGTAGCAGGCCAAGGTGAACAGCGGGAGTCCAGTTTGCATATGAATGTAAATTTTAACATAATCATCTCAGTGGCTAGCTGGCGTCACTTTACAACCAAAGGTGCCATACATCGTATATATGCTTGTGGCTCCTAGCAGGCAGACCTGCGACCCACTGGCAGGACAGGCCCGGTAGCCTGCCAGCGTGGTGGACAAGTAGCACTGAGGCAGTCACGTCACACTGGTTGGAGTGGGGGTGGAGCAGAGCCGCCGCCCATGTCCGGAAAAGACCCAGCGACCCGTTGGAGAGGCAGTCAGGTACCCCCACTGGGAGTGGGGGCTGAGCAGAATTTCCGCCCGAGCCCGCAAGGTAGGCAGACCTGCGACCCACCGGCCGAACAGGCCTAGAGGCCTGTCAGCGTGGTAGACATGTCACACCAATTGGAGTAGGGGCCGAGCAGAGCCGCCGCCCACATCCGGATCAGGACCAACGACCCGAGGGCGTGGTAGTTATGTCACCACAATTGGAGTGGGGGCAGAGCAGAGCCGCCACCCGCGCCCACAGGGTGGGCAGACCTGCGACCGACCAGCGTGGTAGACAGATCACCCTAATTAGAGGAGGAGCACAGCCACTACCCGCCCTGCAAGGGAGATTTCCCAACTATACAAGAGCAATATAAATAAATAGGGGGAAAATTTCAAAAAAACAACAGTTTCACCAAGCAGAAAGAAACGCGAGCAGTATGAAAAGACAAGGAAAGAAAGGACCACAAGCAATGCAAGTCAACTCAACTTTAGAAGAGGTAATAGCTGCAACAGATGGAATATCAGATAAAGAGTTCAGGATATACATGCTTCAGATGATCTGGAGTCTCAAGGAAGACATGAGACAGCAAAATCAGACAATGAAAGATCACTTTGACAAGGAACTACATAAACAAATCCAGGAAGTAAAAGATCAATTTCACAGGGAGATAGAGGTAATGAAAAACAAACAAATAGAAATCCTAGAAATGCAGGAAGCAATAAACCAACTTAAAAACTCAATTGAGAATACTACCAGCAGAGTAGATCACTTAGAAGATAGAACATCAGACAATGAAGACAAAGTATTTCAACTTGAAAAGAACATAGACAGCTCAGCAAGTCTGCTAAGAAACCATGAGCAGAACATCCAAGAAATATGGGATAACATTAAAAGACCAAACTTAAGAGTCATTGGGATACAGGAAGGCACAGAGCTCCAAACCAAAGGAATAAACAATCTATTCAATGAAATAATACGAGAAAACTTCCCAGACTTGAAGAATGAAACAGAATCCCAAATCCTAGAAGCCTACAGGACGCCGAATATGCAAAATCATAAGAGATCCACACCTAGACACATTATAATGAAGATGTCCAACATACAGAATAAGGAGAGAATTTTAAAAGCTACAAGAGAAAGGAAGCAGATTACATTTAGGGGTAAACCAATCAGGATAACAGCTGATCTCTCAACAGACTCTGAAAGCTAGAAGATCCTGGAATAACATATTTCAAACACTGAAAGAAAATGGGTTCCTGCCAAGAATCGTGTATCCGGCGAAATTAAGCTTCAGGATGGAAGATGAAATTAAAACCTTCCACGATAAACAAAGTTAAAAGAATTCGCAGCTAGAAAACCATCTCTTCAAAAAATCCTTGGCAAAACATTACAGGAAGAGGAAATGGAAAATAACACTGAAAACCAACAGTGGGAGGTAGGACAATAAAGGGGGGAAAGTAATCAAAGAGGAAAACAAATCAGGTTTAGTAACATTAATAAACAAATATGGCTGGAAGAACAAACCATATCTCAATAATAACCCTAAATGTTAATGGCTTAAACTCACCAATTAAGAGACACAGGCTAGTTGAATGGATCACAAAACAAGACCCAACAATATGCTGCCTACAGGAGACGCATTTGATAGGAAAAGATATACATAGACTGAAGGTGAAAGGTTGGGGAAAATCATACCACTCATATGGACTGCGGAAACAAGCAGGAGTGTCCATACTCATATCTAATAAAATAGATTTCAAGCCAAAGTTAATCAAAAGGGATAAAGAGGGACACTACATACTGCTCAAGGGAACCATACACCAACAAGACATAACAATCATAAATATATATGCCCCAAACAATGGTGCAGCTATGTTCATCAAGCAAACTCTTCTCAAGTTCAAGAGTCTAATAGACCACCATACAATAATCATGGGAGACTTCAACACACCTCTCTCACCACTGGACAGATTTTCCAAACAAAAGTTAAATAAGGAAACTATAGAACTCAATAACACAATTAACAACCTAGACTCAATTGACATATATAGAATATACCACCCAACATCAAGTAGTTACACTTTTTTCTCAGCAGCACATGGATCCTTCTCAAAAATAGATCATATATTATGTCACAGGGCAACTCTTAGACAGTATAAAGGAGTAGAGATAATACCATGCATCTTATCTGATCATAATGGAATGAAACTGAAAATCAACGATAAAAGAAGGAAGGAAAAATCATGCATAACTTGGAGAATGAACAATAGGTTACTGAATGATCAATGGGTTTTAGAAGACATCAAGGAGGAAATTAAAAACTTCTTAGAGTTAAATGAAAACACAGACACAACATATTGGAATCTATGGGACACATTGAAAGCAGTTCTAAGAGGAAAATTTATTGCTTGGAGTTCATTCCTTAAAAAAAGAAAAAACCAACAAATAAATGATCTCATACTTCATCTCAAAATCCTAGAAAAAGAAGAGCAAAACAACAGCAAAAGAAGTAGAACGCAAGAAATAATTAAAATCAGAGCTGAAATTAATGAAATCGAAACAAAAGAAACAATTGAAAAAATTGACAAAACTAAAAGTTGGTTCTTTGAAAAAATAAATAAAATCGACAGACCCTTAGCCATGCTAACGAAGAGGAGAGAGAACCCAAATTACTAGCATACGGGATGAAAAAGGCAATATCACAACAGACACTTCAGAAATACAGAAGATAATCAGAAATTATTTTGAATCTTTATACTCCAATAAAATAGAAGATAGTGAAGGCATAGATAAATTTCTTAAGTCATATGATCTGCCCAGATTGAGTCAGGAGGATATAGACAACCTAAACAGACCAATAACAACAGAGGAAATAGAAGAAACCATCAAAAGACTACCAACTAAGAATAGCCCAGGACCGGATGGGTATACAGCAGAGTTTTACAAAACCTTTAAAGAGGAACTAACACCAATACTTTTCAAGCTATTTCAGGAAATAGAAAAAGAGGGAGAACTTCCAAATACATTCTACGAGGCCAACATCACCCTGATGCCGAAACCAGACAGAGACACTTCAAAGAAAGAAAACTACAGACCGATATCTCTAATGAACCTAGATGCAAAAATCCTCAATAAAATTCTGGCGAATTGGATTCAAAAACATATCAAAAAAAGTATACACCATGATCAAGTAGGATTCATTCCTGGGATGCAAGGCTGGTTCAATATACGGAAATCAATAAATGTTATTCACCACATCAATAGACTTAAAAATAAGAACCATATGATCATCTCGATAGATGCAGAAAAAGCATTCGACAAAGTACAGCATCCCTTTATGTTCAAAACTCTAGAAAAATTAGGGATAACAGGATCATACTTCAACATTGTAAAAGCAATCTATGATAAGCCACAGGCCAGCATCATTCTGAATGGAGAAAAATTGAAGGCATTCCCTCTAAGGTCTGGTACAAGACAGGGATGCCCTCTCTCACCACTTCTGTTCAACATAGTCCTCGAAACACTGGCCAGAGCAATTAGACGAAAGAAATTAAAGGCATAAAAATAGGAAAAGAAGAACTTAAATTATCACTATTTGCAGATGACATGATTCTATACCTAGCAGACCCAAAAGGGTCTACAAAGAAACTATTAGAGCTAATAAATGCATTCAGCAAAGTGGCAGGATATAAAATCAACACGCATAAATCAAATGCATTCCTGTATATCATCGACAAAGCCTCTGAAACGGAAATGAGGACAACTACTCCATTCACAATATCCCCCCCAAAAAATAAAATACTTGGGAATCAACCTAACAAAAGAGGTGAAAGACTTATACAATGAAAACTACAGAATCCTAAAGAGAGATAGAAGAAGACCTCAGAAGATGGAAAAATATACCCTGTTCATGGATAGGCAGAACTAACATCATCAAAATGGCGATATTACCAAAAGTTCTCTATAAGTTCAATGCAATGCCAATCAAAATCCCAACAGCATTTCTTGTAGAAATAGATTAAAACAATCATGAAATTCATATGGAATAATAAAAGACCCAGAATAGCAAAAACAATGCTAAGCAGGAAGTGTGAATCAGGCTGTATAACGATACCAGACTTCAAACTATACTACCCAGCAATAGTAACAAAAACAGCATGGTACTGGTACCAAAACAGGCGGGTGGACCAATGGTACATTATAGAGGACACAGTAACCAATCCACAAAACTACAACTATCTTATATTTGATAAAGGGGCTAAAAGCATGCAATGGAGGAAGGATAGCATCTTCAACAAATGGTGCTGGGAAAACTGGAAATCCATTTGCATCAAAATGAAACTGAATCCCTTTCTCTCGCCATGCACAAAAGTTAACTCAAAATGGATCAAGGAACTTGATATTAAATCAGAGACACGGCGTCTGATAGAAGAAAAAGTTGGCTATGATCTACATACTATGGGATCAGGCTCCAAATTCCTCAATAGGACACCCATAGCGCAAGAGTTAACAACTAGAATCAACAAATGGGACTTACTCAAACTAAAAAGCTTTCTCTCAGCAAAAGAAACAATAAGAGAGATAAACAGGGAGCCTACATCCTGGGAACTAATCTTTACTCCACACACTTCAGATAGAGCCCTAATATCCAGAGTATACAAAGAACTCAAAAAATTAGACAAAAGATAACAAATAACCCAATCAACAAATGGGCCAAGGACCTGAACAGACACTTCTCAGAGGAGGACATACAATCAATAAGTACATGAAAAAATGCTCACCATCGCTAGCAGTCAGAGAAATGCAAATCAAAACCACCCTAAGACACCATCTCAATCCAGTAAGATTGGCAGCCATTATGAAGTCCAACAACAACAAGTGCTGGAGAGGATGCGGGGAATAGGGTACACTTGTTCATTGTTGGTGGGACTGCAAATTGGTGCAGCCAATTTGGAAAGCAGTATAGAGATTTCTTGGAAAGCTGGGAATGGAACCACCATTTGACCCAGCTATTCCCCTTCTCGGTCTATTCCCTAAAGACCTAACAAGAGCATGCTACAGGGACACTGCTACATCGATGTTCATAGCAGCACAATTCACGATAGCAAGATTGTGGAACCAAACTAGATGCCCTTCAATAGATGAGTGGATTAAAAAAATGTGGCATTTATACACCATGGAGTATTACTCTGCATTAAAAAATGACAAGATCATAGAATTTGCAGGGAAATGGGTGGCATTAGAGCAGATTATGCTAAGTGAAGCTAGCCAATCCTTAAAAAACAAATGCCAAATGACTTCTTTGATATAAGGGGAGTAACCAAGGACAGGGTAGGGACGAAGAGCTTGAGAAGAAGATTAACATTAAACAGGGATGAGAGGTGCGAGGGAAAGGGTGTGAGAAGGGAAATGGAAGGTGATCCTCAGGGTTATACAAAATTACATATAAGAGGAAAGGATGGGTAAGAGAAGAATAATACAAGTGGAAGAAATGATTTACAGTAGAGGGGGTAGAGAGAGAAAAGGGGAGGGGAGGGGAGGGGGGATAGTAGAGAATAGGATAGACAGCAGAATACATCAGACACTAGAATGGCAATATGTAAATCAATGGAAGTGTAACTGATGTGATACAGCAATCTGTATACGGGGTAAAAATGGGAGTTCATAACCCACTTGAATCAAACTGTGAAATATGATATATTAAGAACTATGTAATGTTTTGAACGACCAACAATAAAAAAAAAGAAAGAAAGAAAAAGAAAAAAACAATGCAAGCGAGAAGACAATGGAACAACATTTTATCTTCTGAAAGGAAAAAAAAAATCCTAAAATGTCTTACCTAAATAAATAAATACATTTTCTAGACAAAACAAATGCTGAGGTAAGTTTGGTTTTTTTTTAAAATCTGTGTTCTTGATAAATGTTAAAGGAAGTTTTTCAGCCTGTAGAAAATTCTTTCAGATGGAAACAGACCTACACAAAGGAATAAAGAAGATTGAAAGTGGGTGACTATATGGGGAACTATATACTTTTCCCCCAGTTTTTAGTTTGTTTAAAAATGATTGTTTAAAACTAAATAAATAAATAAAAATTAGTGTTTGATAGGATTTATAGCATGTAGCAGTAAAATAGATGTATTACCTGTAGGAGAAAAATAGGTTGATGACTAGAGGAAGAAAATGGATGTATACTCTTTTTTTTTTTTTTTTGGATGTATACTCTTATGATCATTTTTTCTTATGTAATGCAAGAATTAGTATAATACCACTTGATGATGGACAGCTAGTTAAAGATATATGTCATAAACTTTCAAGCAACTAATGCAGATTAGGTATATCTAAAGGTACTGATAAATAAATGAGGGTGGTTGGTTATATTAATGTTAGATCATGTGGAGGTATAATTCATTGGTAGAGCATGTGTATAAGGCTCTAGGTTCAATCCCCAGCATCATAAAACAAAAACCTAAAATATATTAAACAAGTAGGTTTCAGAACAAGGTATATGTATCCAGAAATAAAGAGGGTCTTTTCAAAACGAATAATCAATTTGTCATATTTACATGTCTAGTAACAGAATTTCAAAAACTTAAACCAGAAACTGACAGAACTGGAAGGAGAAATAGATAGTCCACAATTATATAGTTGGATATTTCAACTTTTCTCTTTTAGTAATAATAAGTAGACATACATTATTTAAATTGAATCAATTAGAAACCTTTGTGAACGAAATTTTAAGGTCCAGGTGGCTTCACTGGTGAATTCTAGAAAATGTTTAAGGAAGAAATAATACCAATCTTAAACACTTTCAGTAAATACAGAAGGGTACTCTGCAAGTCTTTTTATGGGACCAGTCTTATTTTGGATACTATAATCAGATAAAGGTGTGACATCCCTAGAGAACATAGAGATATGAAAATGTACGTAAGAATCCTTGACTAAATAACTTCAAATTATATCCAGGAACTTATTTAAAAAATAATATATATCATGACCAGGTGCAAGGTTAATTCCACATTTAACATCAATGTAATTGACTATTTTAAAGAAATAAGGAAGAAAAATCAGATGATAATCTTGGTAGGTATAGTAAAAAACATAAATACAACTAATGATAATTGGAGAAACTAGAAACCAAAGGACGTTTTCTAGCCTGCTAAATGTTGTATAGTCAATATGGTAGTTGTAAAACTTCCAGATTAACACTAAGATCAAACAGAAAATAATATTAGGGGTTGTAGCTAGTAAATAAGAAAGAAATGTCACAAGGACTGGAATTGTGGCTCAGTGGCAGAGCACTTGCCTAGTATGTGTGAGGCACTGGGTTCTATCCTTAGTATCATATAAAAATAAACAAAGGTATGCTATTAATTTAAAAACATATACTAAAAACCATTCAATTGTATACTTTAAATACTTGAAGCTGTGGCAAGTAAATAATATTTCAATAAAATTTTTTTTTCAATAAAATTATTTTAAAAAAATAGAATATCACAAAAGTTCAAAAGGAGGGTAAAAAAGTGTATTTATAGGCTATGTGATTATATACGTAGAAAATCCTAAGAAATCTCTCTCTGCTTAAAAGGGTCAATTAGAATAAATCAGTGACTATAGAAAGGTTTCAGGATACATGGTCAGTATACAAAAATCAATTACATTTTTATATTCAGCAACTATAGAATGAAACTTCAAAGAGAAAATCCTTTAGAACTGTATCCAAAAAATGAAAATATAATAGGGCTAAAGTTAACAAAACACATGCAAGACCTAGATTCTAAAAATTACAAAATATTGCTGAGAGAATGAAACATGACTCAAATAAAGCTATATCAGGTTCATGGAGTAGAATGCATTCATCACTCTGCTTAAAATCCTCATGTTTGTGTTCTCCCCACCCCTCATAGTGGAGATTAACCTTAGGCCTTCTTGCATGGTAAGCAATCACTCTACTAATGAGCTATATCCCTGGCCCCCTTGTGAATGTCTTGACTGTGCTAAGCATGTTTGCCTCAGCCTCTTATACTTGATGTTTTCTCTGCCTGGAATACTCTTCCCCAAATACCGATACATCTTAAATTCCTTACCTCCTATTTTTCTTATATAAAATAAGCTCTCCCTTCAGTTCTTTTATAGCATTTATCACCATTGATATTGACATTTTATTTTTTGGGGAGGGGCCTTCACTTGAATGTACGTTCCCTCAACAGAAGAATTTTGTCTACTATTTGATGTGTATAGTAAGTGTGGTATATTCTGCTGAAATAAATTAATGTGAATTAGCTTCCAGCCACTTGTTATTATAAGAGAATGATTATCAGAATAATGGAGAAGCCATTTATTGGGTCATATGTGCTTCCCTTTAGCACATTATGTTAAGTACACTGACCCAGCTAAGTACAGTGTACTCCACAGGAATATAGAAGTGTGCAGAATCTAATCTCACTCTTCACTCTTGCCCTTGGCAGTTTGGCCAAAGAAAGCTTGTGAAGTTCTAAAATATATTATCTTTGTACATTTTACCCCTCCTTTCATAATTCTACAGTTTCAGACCTTCCTTATATCCCTTTTCATGAATGTACCTTCACTTAAGCATAAAATTTGACACTTTACTGTGATTGTTTCTTTATTAAGAAATGAACATGACTTTTTAATAGTGCTAGTATTTTTTTTTAGATTTTTTTTGAGAGGTAGAGAGAGAGAGAGAGAATTTTTAATATTTGGCGGACACAACATCTTTGTTTGTATGTAGTGCTGAGGATCAAACCCGGGCCGCACGCACGCCAGGGGAGCGCTGTACCGCTTGAGTCACATCCCCAGCCGCGGTGCTAGTATTTTTTAATGTCCTGAACAAAATTACTTGAGTGGTGTACCTCAACCCTAATTTTTCTCATAAGCTTTTTAAAAAGTATTTATTTTTTAGTTGTAGTTGGACACAACACCTTTATTTCACTTGTTTATTTTTGTATGTCATGCTGAGGATAGAACCCAGGGTCTCGCCTGTGTGAGGTGAGGGCCCCCAGCTTTGTTATTTTTAATGTGTGGATTTTACAGAACAAAAGAGTTGTTTAGAGCTGGGGTGGTGGCCCAGTGTTAGAGCACTTGCTTAGCTTGTGTGAGGCACTGAGTTCGATTATTAGCACTGCATATATATAAATAAGAGTATTGTGTCCATCTACAACTAAAAAAAAATTTTTAAAGTTGTTTAGAACATATTATATTGTACTAGAAATGCCTGTATTATCCCTCTATTACATATCTTAGTTGTAGTTGGCAAAATTTAAATTTAGCTTTGGTTCTATTGTCAGGAATTTGTCAATATCCAAGAACTTCTTCCACCGCAGGCATTTAAAAAATGAAAATCATTGGAATTTTGGCATATAGCAAAAGGAAGGATAACTAATTGGACTTTGTCAAAATTAAAAAAAAA
This sequence comes from Spermophilus citellus, assembly GCF_964194105.1. Classification (NCBI taxonomy): domain Eukaryota; kingdom Metazoa; phylum Chordata; class Mammalia; order Rodentia; family Sciuridae; genus Spermophilus; species Spermophilus citellus. The sequence goes on along the minus strand of NC_138193.1, from coordinate 96,411,758 downwards.
AACTTTTGTGCTTCATAAGACATTATCAAGAAAGTAAAAAGACAGCCTATAGAATGGAAGAAAATATTTGCAAATAACATAGCTAATAAGGGGTACCAGGGGCTGGGGATGTGGCTCAAGCGGTAGCGCGCTCGCCTGGCATGCGTGTGGCCCAGGTTCGATTCTCAGCACCACATACCAACAAAGATGTTGTGTCCACCGAAAACTAAAAAATAAATGTTAAAAATTCTCTCTCTCTCTCTGTCTCAAAAAAAAAAGGGGGGGTACCAAGTGTCTTAAGTATACAAAGAACTCTAATGATTCAACAAGACAACCTGATTAAGAAATGGATGAAGGATTTGAATAAACTTTTATTAGAGAAGATATACATATGGTCTATAAACACATAAAGAGTGCTGAACATCTAAACAGGAAATTAAAAGAAAACTGTGTTGATATAATTTCATACCCACTAGTATGACTATTTAAAACAAACAAACAAACACTGCCAGGTATGGTGGTTCATGTTTGTAATCCTAGTCATGTGGAGATCATGATGCAAGAGGATCACAAAAGTCCTTCCTTGGCAACTTTGTGAAACCCTGTCTAAAAGTAAAAAGTGTTGGGATGTCACTCCATGGCAGAGTGTCCCTAGGTTCAATCCCAGTATTGCCATGGAGGGGGGGAACAAAAAAGACAAATAGGGGAAACAATCCAAATGTCCATAGTAGATGAGTGAATAATCAAATTATTGTATATACATACAGTGTATTATTACTCAGTCATAAAGGAGAATGTTTTATGACTATGTGAAATGCAAGAAATGTTTAGCATACTAATTATTTAGTAAATGTTAATCTTCTGTATGTGTATATGAGGGCTACTGTTGATTAACTGAGGGCCTTGCTTGGTAAAAATCATAGATACTAATTATTTCATTATAAAATGTTAACCTTTGGTTGTCTTGAGTATTTCATATGGTTTGTTTTGCCTGCAGTAATTATTAGGTTACTCATGTGTTACTCAGGAGTCAAACTTTGTCAAACACCTGTTTATAGGATAGAGGTTGTAGTTAACTCCTCTTGCCACTGGATGGTGCTTGTGCAACATTAAGTCAGATATGTTGCCTGATACAGTTTAGTGAGTAATTGAAAATTGATAAATGATTTGTCTGTGGTAATTGAAATAATCTTGAGCTTTGAATCCCAGAAATCTGTCAAAAGTGGGGATTTATCTAGTGTGTTTTTACACAAGCAAAACCTTGAAAAAAATCACGGTGGATCAAATCCTGTGATTGTCTGCAGTAACTTAACAAATGGTACTGTTGCTGAATAACCTGATTATTCCATCACAGTCTTAAGGTTTTCCTGGCTCCTCTGAGCAGCTGAGTTTTTAATTTTGCTCTGACTTTTTTTTTCTTCCTTAAACTAGGGATTGAACCCAGAGATGCTTAACCATTGAGCCACATCCCCAGTTCTTTATTTTTTCTGGGACAAGGCCTCACTAAGTTGCTGAGGCTAGGTTTTTTTTTGTTGTTGTTGTTGTTGTTGTTTTTTAAGCTGGGGGAAGGTACTAGGAATTGAACCCAGGGCCTTATGCATGGGAGGGAAGTACTTTATTAACTGAGCTATGTCCCCAGCCTGAGGCTGGTTTCGAACTTGTAGTTTTTCTCCCTCCGCTTCATGAGTGGCTGGGATTATAGTCATGCATGACCACACTCAGCTGATCCCCCTAAATTTTATCATAAGCTTTTCTACTTTGTCTTTAACTAAAAAATTTCCATATGTAGGTGTGGGGGGCAAGGCAAGTGCATGTTGATATTAAAAAAGCTGTTTACTTATTTTAAAAGTTAGAGCTGTAAAAGCTGTGTTTGTGGCTCCAGAAGGAAAACTGGAGGAATGATTCTGGAGAGGAAACCTGGGGCCATGACGTATCTAAGTAGCGGAGAAAATCAATTTGTAAACATATTTCCTTCTCTGTTAGCCTGATTTTTAGTTCTATTAGTTTAACAGGTAACATTTTTGGAGGTCAGGTAGTACTTCAAGGCTGTGACTGCAGCAACACCAGCTGCAACAGTGAGTCCTTGTCCCATGCCCATCTGTGATTACCTTTCCTGTTTTTTTTTTTTCCTTCTGTTATTCAATTCTGTATTTCCTACTTTTTTGCTTATAACTTAAAACAAAATAAAACCAAAAAACCCTTATGGAAATTTTCTCTTGTTATAGAAAATAAGAATTTAGTTTTTTTTTTTTTTTACACCAGCAAACGTTCCTGGCACCTTTTCCTTCATCTTCTCAAATAGTAATGATAGTTGTTTTGGTAATTGCCGAGCCAAGCAGTATACTATAATTACATTTCCTTTCTTGGACCACCATTTGTTTTGACTGTGTTTTACAGTTTCTTCACTGTTACATTTGCCTTGAAAAAAAAAGTTTTATTGGTTATTGGTGGACCTTTATTTATTTATTTGTTTATATATGGTGCTGAGAATCAAACGCAGTGCTTCTCACATGCTAGGCAAGTGCTCTACTACTGAGCCACAACGCCAGCCCACATTTACCTATCTTGTGTTTATCTCAGAATCATCAGACACTTCTGTTTTTCATACAAATCCTATTAATACTATTTCCTCTTCCCCAATCCACCTCTAGTCCCAGGAGACATACGTCTAGGAACTAACAGCTCCCCCCCCCCCATACTAGGGATTGAACCCAACGGTGCTTAACCGCTGAACCATATCCACAGCCCTTTTGTTTTGAGACATGGTCTTGCTAATAAGTTGCTTATAGCCCCAGCCCCCCCAAGTCACTGGGATTACAGGCATGCACCTGGCTTGGAATTTAACTTCTTATCATTCTCCAGGGTAGATTGCTCTATACATCACTCTGTTTGATATGTTTCATATCTTTCTCTTTCTTGGTTTGGAAAAGCAATCTCCTGGTAGGTATCTTAGAAAGGATGCATGTGTACAAAAGTTGGCCCTTTGCCCCCGAAGGTTCAGTACTTAAGTCTGCTGAAGCAAACTGACAGTAGACTAACAGGAGAAAGGCATACAGTTTCAAGGGTAGGTGGTTTAAGTTTAAATACTCTCTTCACAAGGGGGAAGGACATGGAGGAGGGGAATATAAGCAATTTTAGAGGTACGGTAAATGCTTTTTAGGATAAAGAACGTGCCTGGAAAAACAGACAATAGCTTGGCATAAGGTACCTCTCTGGTGGGGGTAGGGGTGTGGGAGTGGGGGTGAAATTGAGAAGCAGAACTGTGCCACAAAGGCTGTCTTGTTATGCAAATAAAATCTCTCAGGTCATACTTTGGAACCCACCCTCAGAAGAATAGATACGAAGTCTGTCTGGGTAGAGACCTTACTCTCCTTTTCCTTGTCAGTCTTTCCTGGTTGTTACATGCCATTCCTATGGGAAGAGGGGCTGAAGGCTGTTGCATTTTTTTTGGCATAGCTGCTTTTAGTTCCCTCAGGTAACTTCAAAGAGACCCCTTTCCTGCATATGGGCAGAGAAACAGGAAAGATTCTGAGACTTGATCTGTCTCAGCATGTTAAGGTGCCACCTTTTGGGGTATTATTTTCTGAGCCCCAACACATGGTAGCTAAAGATTTTTGAGATTTTAATTTCTGAAAATGCCTTTCATTTGGTACTGGCTGGATATAGATTGAAAGCATTTTTTGTCTTTGGATTTTATTGGTGATATTAAGATGATGTTGTCATTCTTGATTCTTTAATATGACTTAGTTTGTTTCTCTGAAAGCTTTTATACCTTTTCTTGGTGTTCTGAAATTTCACTCTGATGTGTCTTGGTATAGGCTTTATTTTATTCATTATACTAGGTGCTTAGTGGGTCTTTTAGTTCAAAAACAGATTGGATTTATTAAGTTTTTGTGCATAACAACTTTGATTACTTTCTATGTCATTTTTTTCTGTTTCTCGGTTTTTGTGTTTGATGTCAGACCTCCTGGTTTAATCTTCTAATATGTTACATCTCACAAATATTCTGTTCCTTGTCACTTTATCATATTTTCTTCGAGAGATAATTTTTTTCTTGTAACCTTTCTGTTGACTTAAGATATCTCTGCCATTTAAAAAAATATTTAGGAGTTTTCTGGTTCAGCTTTTTTTTCCTTTTTGTCACCCCCCTCCATTAAAAAATACCGTCTTATTCTGAAAAGATGAGAAATAGTATACTTTATTGACCCTGTTTCTTGTTTTGCTTTTCTGTATTTTGGTATCTCATTGGAGTCTCTGGCCCAAGGCTCTAAAAAACTGATTGGAAGCAAACTGGATGAGGGCGCTTATCAAATGATGAGTTTCACTTATTGGTGAAATTCCATGTTTTTTTTTTTTTTTTTTCAGGGATCCTTTCACTTTCATTAGAAAAGATTTGTATTTTTAATTTTGAGACAGGATACCTCTAAACTATGCAGGCTGACCTGGATCCTCTTGCCTCAGGCTCCAGAGTTGCTGGGGTTATAAATATGCACCACTGAGCCCGGCTCAACAGATATTCTTTTGAATACATGTTATATGTCAGACATAGCTCTGGGGCTGGGAATTTGAATGACTTAAATAGATTTAAAAAGAAAAAAGAAAACCCCTAATCTTGTAGGTCTTAAACTTTGTCAAGAGAGACTGGTTTCATAAATAAGGAAATGTGGGCTGGAGTTGTAGCTCAGTGGTAGAGCAGTTGCCTAGCATGTGTGTGGCACTGGATTCAAACCTCAGTACCACATAAAAATAAATAAATAAAATAAAGGTATTGTGTCCCTCTGTAACTAAAAAAAGAGAAGATGTTTGAAAAGAAATGAGGAAATGTTAAAACTTAAAGAGCAGGGACAGGGAGTGTTAATGGACAATAAGCAGAGAACATGGAGAAATGTTGCAATTTAGGATCCTGTAACTAGGGGGAAAGAGCCATAATATAAAAGAAGACTATTCCACACCATGAATAGTATGTGCAAAGGTCCTGAGATGGCAGGCTGCCCAAAGTGTGGAACAATAAGAAGGAAGCCATATAGTTAACTGGATCAGAATAAGAATGTTGAGGACAGTGTAGAAAGCGGGAAAAGAGAAGAATGTGTTAGTACCTTCTGGGCCTTTTAAAAAATATTTTTGCTTTTAGTCTTTGTGAGAGATGGGATATGGATATGTAAGTACTTGAGTGTCTTGAGTTTGGAGTTTAGGGGAGAGATCTGGGCTGAGAGAGAGATGCAGAATTAAAATCTATATGGGCTGGGATTGTGGCTCAGAGGTAGAGCGTTCGCCTAGCACGGGCGGGACCCGGGTTCAATCCTTACCACCACATAAAAATAAAGGCATTGTGTTGTGTCCATCTACACGTAAAAAATTAAAAACTAAAAAACTCTATGAAAGTAGGGAAAACCACTACCAGGGAGACTAGGGAAGTGAAGATAGGACAGAGAAATTCATTTCCAATTTCTAGGGATCAGAGATGAAGGGAAATCAGCAGTTAATATTGAAGAATGAATGGCATGAAAAGTAGGAAAACCAGAAGAGTGTTCGAAAAGGAATGAAGAACAGCTTCAGTTACTGCTAATTATGTTGACTCAGATGAGGTCTTAAAAATTACTACAATGCCAATTACTGTGAAGACCGAAGCAAGAAAATTGTAGTTCAAGGCCAGCCTCTGCCACTTGGTTAGACCCTTTCTCAAAATAAAAGATAATAAAGGGCCTGGCCCCATTGTACCTGCCTGTGATCCCAGCAGCTTGGCAGGCTGAGGCAAGAGGATCCCAAGTTCAAAGCCAGCCTCAGCAAAAGTGAGGCACATCAACTCAGTGAGACCCTGTCTCAATACAAAATAGGACTGGGGATGTGGCTTAGTGGTCGAATGCCCCTGAGTTCAATCCCCATACCAAAAAAAGAGAGAGAGAGAGAAAAGAAGGGGGTAGAATTATAGCTCAGTGGTAAAGCACCCCTTTCAATCTCAAGTACCTCAAAACCAAACAACAATAAAAATGACCATTGGTGTCTTGGGATGTAGCTTAGTGGTAGAGTGAATGCTTAAGCAGAATTCATTTGGCCCTGGATTCAATCCCCGGCACTCCCCCTTCTGCCCCAATGAAAGTGTCTCTTAGATTTAGGAACATGGAGATTGTTGACAGCAACAAAACCTGTTTATAGTTATTCAGGAGATGGGAGGAGAAGAACCTAAAAGCAACATGTATATTAAATTTTCAAGGATTTCTACTATAAAGGGAGAGGGGACGAGACTGGTAGTCTCCAGAATAAGCTTAAGAGTTTTATTAGGAATGTAACTGACAAAAAGTATGGTTCTGATGCTGCTTGATAAAGCCAATGATTTGAAACAGAGTGACGAGAGAGAAAAAAAAAAGTTTTTGTTCAGTGGCCAAAGAATTGAGAAGCAGGTACTTCGCTCACGAATGAGCTTTTTTACTCCATGAAGTTGAGGAGTTAGAGAGAGAGGATAGGAATAAGGAGGGGAGAGAAACTGATAAAAGGGAGGAAGATGAATGTCTTTTCTGGGACTAGGTAGTTTGTTGTTGCTGTTTTTGGTGCTGGGGTTTGAACCCAATGGTGTTTTACCACTTAACTACATCCATAGACCTTTTTATTTTTTGAAACAGGGTCTCCCTAAGCTGCCCAGGCTGGCTTGAACCAAAAAGAAGTAGCCAGTGTTATTTTGTTGAGTGTCAGTTTTAGGTATTTCTTGGTGAGAAATTATTTATTGAAAATGAGATACAGAGGGATTGGGGATATGACCCAGTGGTAGAGAGCACTTGCCTGGCGTGTGTGAGGCACTGGATTCGATTCTCGGCATCACATAAAAATAAATACATAAAATAAAGGTCCTTTGACAATTAATTAATAATTAATGATATTAGCACTACAGATCAAACTAGTATTCACTGGAATCTTATAACAGTTTTGTCTGTTAGTCCCCACTTCCCCCATCCCCACCTTGTGCTGGGGGATCAGACCTAGGGCTTTGTGCATATTAGGCAAGCCCTTTACCACTGAGCTATATTTTCAACCCCTTATCTAACTGTTCAAGAGATGGGAGGAAAAAAAACCTAGAGGCAACATATATAGTAAATTTTCAAGGAGTTTTACTGTAAAGGAAGAGAAGGGGAGGAGATAAGATTGTAGCACATGTTTTCTTCTGAAGCTTGGTATCCTTTACATCTCTTTATATGCTTTGTGCAATTTTTTTGCATTAAATTTTCACTATCAATTGAGGCTCAAATAGAAAAATTCTTTTGTATTTGGTCCATAGGAATGAAACTAAGGCTTGAAAGATAAATGGAGATTTACCAGGAAAAGAAAATTGGTATCAGAAGAGGTTTTAAATAAATAGCATATGTTAAGTCAGAGGTATGAAAAAATGATGTGCAGTGGTATGTCATGTACACTAGAGACTTTTATCCTGAAAGCATTGAGAAAGTAAATCTGCTTTTCACTTTAGAAAAAAATCATTGTTATTTAAAAAAAATTTTTTTAGTTGTAGATGGACACAATACCTTTATTTTATTTATTTTTATGTGGTGCTGAGGATTGAACCCAGTGCCTCACACATGCCAGGCAAGTACTCGACCACTGAGCCACAATCCCAGCCCTGTGACTGAAATCTTTTTTTTTTTTTTAAAGCACTAAAGCATTTTTTTTTTTTTAGTTGTAGTTGGCCACAATATATTTTATTTATTTATATATGGTGCTGAGGATCAAATCCAAGGCCTCACATGTGCTAGGTGAGTGCTCTACCGCTGAGCTACAACCCCAGCCCCTGTAATAAAAGGATAAATTTTTAAGTCAGCCTTAAAATTTGCAACCTTGTTTTGTTTTTCTCACCCTTTTAGTGGTAAAAATGTTATCTTAGACTTTTGATCCTTGATTTATGGTAACTATACTTTTTCTTGTTTTTTAAAAAAAACAACAACAAAACAGCACGTCTGTAATCCCAGCAGTTTGGGAGGCTGAGGCAGGAGGATGGTTCAAAGCCATCCTCATGGGCTGGGGTTATGGCTCAGTAGTAGAACACTTGCCTGGTATGTGTGAAGCACTGGGTTCAATGCTCAGCACCACATAAAAATAAAGGTATTGTGTTCATCTACAACTTAAAAAAAAAAAAAAAAGCTCCCCCCTCAGCAAAAAGTGAGGCGCTAAGCAACTCAAGTGAGACCCTGTCTTTAAATAAAATACAAAATAGGGCTGGGGATGTGGCTCAGTGGCTGAGTGCCCCTGAGTTCAAGCCTCATTCCCCGCTCCCCCCACCACACCAAAAAACTTGAGTAATTTAAATCCTGTCAGATAATTATATTGTATTCTGAAAATTTGTAAATTCAGTTTGGCTTTGTGTCTGTTAACTCTTATTTAAGGTGGATAATTTTCATGTTATTTAATGTTCCTTTTTAAAAAATATTTATTTTTTAGTTGTAGGTTGGACACAATACCTTATTTATTTATTTTTATGTGGTGCTGAGGATTGAACTCAGGGCTTTGCACCTGCTAGTGAACACTCTACCCCAGAACCACTACTCCTGCCCTAATGTTTCTTATTAATTATTTGTGTCTTCTTTAGGGGTGGGGATGGGGGGGGAGTGGGGCTTGAACCCGGGGGCACTCAACCACTGAGCCACATCCCCAGCCCTTTTTATATTTTATTTAGAGGCAGGGTCTCACTAAGTTCCTTAGAGCCTTGCTCAATTGCTCAGGCTGGCTTTGAGGTTGAGATCCTCCTACCTCAGCCTCCTGAGCTGCGGGGATTTATAGACATGCACCACTGCATCCAGCTATTTGTTCTTTATTTAGAATTACTAATATTCAGTAGGGCTTTTGCGGGCATTCTTAAGGTCTGGTGAAGGATTTTATACCTTCAGTTATTACAATTGTTGTTAGTAACCCATGACCACTGTTTTTTTTTTTTTTTTTAGAATTTTAATATTTATTTATTTATTTTAGTCTTTTCAGCAGACACAACATCTTTGTTTGTTTGTGGTACTGAGGATCGAACCTGGGCCGCACGCATACCAGGCAGGCGCTACCGCTTGAGCCACATCCCCAGCCCCCATGACCACTTTTTATGTAAATACAGATAGATCCTCAAAGCTGAATGATGCACAAGACAAGCTGTGAGAAGCTTCCTTAGGATCACTTTTTGCCAATGAGCATATTCTGTTTCCTAGGTGATTCTCATTAAGACTTTAGTCCTTTCTAGGTTTCAGGCAAAGGTCTTAGTTCCAGCATTCTGTTTCTCAAAGAATTTCTCTTGTTTTTTGAAAATGTGTTTGATAATATGAAGAATTTGCAGATATTCTGTAGTGGAATAAATTTCAGCTTATTAACTCTGTTCTGTTGTCAGGATTGGATGACTTGATCTTTACAAATTTACTTACTTTGTATTTTCTCAATGGAGATATTAGCCCTTCTTTCCACTTTACTTTTTGCTAGCTGTTTATTATTTAGTTTATCACCTGCAGGATACATGGGCTATTTTACTGTCATTGGCCAGATGACATATTCAATGGAGCAGCTTCAGAGTTTTCATATAGAAAGGATAAATATGTGTGCCATAATTTTAATATTATTTTTGTGTCTTTAATCTTATGGTAATGTTTAATTTGTAGCTCACACTTTTATCTTCTTTAGTAATTTTTTTTTTCACTCTTCAAAGTAAAGCCTGGATGGGTATACTTTTAGAAATTTGGTAGTTCTGATCTTTGGCGTATATTTTAGGAGTTAAATGACTATTCCTTTGGTATTCTTCTGAAGAAATGCTCATTATAGTTTTATTTCCTGATGTAAACCTTATATGATAAGATCTTAATTTACTTTATTTTCAATTCTTGAATCAGGCAACACTTCATTGCATAAAACAGAATAAGTGTTCCCTCTTAGCATAAACTTTTAATGCTGTAAATTTCTCCATAAACCCTACTTTGAGCTGCATCTCACCCACCCCCCAACCTCCAGCCTGTCTGTCTTTAAATTTCAGTACAGGGTCTCCCTAAGTTGCTGAGGCTGGCTTTGAATTTGATATCATCCTGCCTCATACTCCAGAGTAGTTGAAATTACAGGTGTGTGCTGCTGTGCCTGACTATATCCCACAGATTTTGATGTTATGTTTCCATTATAGTTTCTACAGAGTTTTTCTAATTTTCATTGTAATTTCTTTTTTGACCTGTGAATTTCCAAATATTTGGAAAATTTTCCAGATTTGTTTTGTTAATGATTTCCAGTTTAATTTGTCATGATCAGAAAACATTGTATGATTCTAGTACTTTTAAATATAGTGAAACTTCTTTTATGGCCCTTATGTTTTAAAGAGTGTGGGATTGGAGATGTAGCTTAGTGGTAGAACACTTGCCTATAATATGTGTGTGTGTGTGTGTATATATTTTTTTTTAAAGATGTTCATTCTCCAACATCTTAAAAGTGTATTTTCTAGTGTTGGATATAGGTTTTTTATGTCAATTAAGTAAAATTTGTTGGTAAAGTATGAACCAGTTCTTATTACTGAATTTCTGCCCACATTTTAAAAATCAGTTACTAAGAAAGGGGGTGTTAAAACCTCAAACTGTTATATTTGATATTTTCAATTCTACTTATTCCTAATTTATAAAAAGCCAAAATTTTAATATAGTTTATTTATATTGTTATCCTGGATTTTATATTACTTGGGCTTAAAATAGTGGACCCCATTTGCTAAGATTTGCATAATCCATATCTAGAATCACACAAACAAGCTTAAAAAATGTAGGCTTTTTTTTTTTCCTTCTTCTTTGAGTGGTCTGGTGATGAGACACAGGATCTTGCACATATTAAGCAGTCTACCTCTGAGCTTACTTACATCTCTAGCCAAGTGTAAACATTTTTACTTCAGTGAATTTTATTGTAGCAAACACAAAGCCACAATTATGACTTATGCTTTTTTCCTTCTATGTTATAGGAATAGACTTTAAGATCAAAACAGTTGAATTACAAGGAAAGAAGATCAAGCTACAGATATGGTAAGTGATGCTAATTTACTCACTTTATATAGCAGAATAACAAGTTCCTTAAAGTTTGGTGGTGAAATTCTTGTTTAGATTCTTTTAGACTTCCCTTTCTAAAACAGACAATCAGTATAGTAGAAAGATTATTACCAAGGACTTTGTTGTCTGTGAGATCTGGCTGTATAATTTTTTCCACTTGTATGAACTTGCAAGTTACATAGTCACCGTTAAGGCTTTTCTCAAAGGATCATTATAAGGGTCACATGAAATAATTTATGAAGAGGCTTCAGCACTATGCTTTGCTCACAGACATCTAATATGAAAAGTTAATTTTATAATTCTTTTGTTGCTTTGAGAATTTTAAACTAAATTATTCATTTTTCTCAATGTGTTTTAAGCTGGGTGCAGTGCTAACACATGAAATCCAATTGGCTCCTGAAGCAGGAGGATCTCAAATTTAAAAAAGGGAAGTGGGGCTTGGGGATGTGGCTCAGTGGTTAAGCACCCCTGGGTTCAGTCCCTGGTACCCAAAAAAAGGAGTTGGGGAGTTGGGAACTTAGCTCGGGGTATAGTTCTTGCTTCGCATATGTGCTCTGGGTTTGATCCCCAGCACCACAAAAAGAAAAGGAAATTATAGGCATTATTATTTTTTTAAATATTTTTTTTAGATGTTGATGGATTTTATTTTATTCATTTATTTAAATGCGGTGCTGAGAATCGAACCCAGGGCCTCACACATGCTAGGCAAGTGCTCTATCACTATGCCACAACTCCAGTCCCATATAGGCATTATTTTTAATTAACTGTTTATAGTTTGCCTGCAAACATTCAATACAATTCTTTAAATTTATATTCATTCTGAATCATGAACTTTTGGTGCGGGTACTGGGGATTGGACCCATTACTTTTTTTTTTTTTTTTTTTTTTTAAGAGAGAGTGAGGTGGGGGGAGAGAATTTTTTTTTTTTTTTTTTTTTTTAAAGAGAGAGTGAGAGAGGAGAGAGAGTGAGAGAATTTTTAATATTTATTTTTTAGTTCTCGGCGAACACAACATCTTTGTTGGTATGTGGTGCTGAGGATCGAACCCGGGCCGCACGCATGCCAGGCGAGTGCGCTACCGCTTGAGCCACATCCCCAGCCCGAGAATTTTTAATATTTATTTTTTAGTTCTCGGCGGACACAACATCTTTGTTTGTATGTGGTGCTGAGGATCGAACCCGGGCCGCACGCATGCCAGTCGAGTGCGCTACCGCTTGAGCCACATCCCCAGCCCGACCCATTACTGTTGTATGTTAGGCAAGCACTGAGCTGTATCCCTAGCCTTTGTTTTATTCTTTTTTTTTTTTTTTTTTTTTAAACTGGAAATTTAACTTAGGGCATTTTAACACTGCGATATGTCCCCAGCTGCTCTCCCCGATTTTTTTTTTTTTTTTTTTTAAGACAGGGTCTCACTAAGTTACTTCGGGCCTCCCTAAATTGCTGAGCTGGCCTTGAATTGTGGTCCTACGGTTTCAGCTTCCTGAGCCACTGGGATTACAGGTGTGTTCCACTATGCCCAACTATTTTATTTTTTTTTTAATGGGCTTTGAACCCAGAGCTTTGTTCATGCTATGTAAGTGCTCTGCCACTGGGCTACACCCCTAGTGGTCTCCCCTCCCCGTTTTTAAAAATTTGAGACAGGGGGCTGGGGTTGTGGCTCAGTGGTAGAGCGTTTGCCTAACAGGTGCGAGGCCCTGGATTCAATCCTTAGCACACATAAAAATAAATAAAATAAAGGTATTGTGTCCAACTAAAACTAAAAAATAAATATTTTAAAATAAATTGAGACAGAATCTCTCTAAATAGTTCAGGCTGGCCTTAAACTTGCCATCCTCCTGCTTCAGCCTCCTAAGTAATTTTGGATTGCAGGCAAGGGCCACCACTCCTGGACTCATGGACTAAATTTAGTAGTATTTTTTAGTGGATATTATTTGTATTCGGGTTATTAAACTATTAAATACTCATGTGCCTTGGTATAAATGTACTTATGTATACAACTGAAATGAAAGTTCATAGAGCAGTTTTTTCATATATATTTTGCTTTGTAGAATATGTAAAACTTTTGTCCTAACTCTGACCTCATTTTCCCCCATCCACGTACCTTCTACAGACTTTCTCTTCTGTTCCTTGATCTTGTAGATTTATATATTTCTCCCCCTTTTTCTTTTTAGTTTTTATGTAACTTTTGCAAGTAAACAGTAACAAACAGCTAGCCCTTCTTTTAAAAAAGAAGTATCTTCCTTTAAAGGTGGCCTTTAGGAACAGTAAGTCCTCCAGTATGGCCTTCAAGATTAATATATAAAAGATTTCTACTGTACTGCTTAATATGCAAGCACAGCTTATTAAGTATAATATTTCTTTCTTTTTTTTTTTTTAAGAAAGAGGGGAGAGGGAGAGAGAGAGAATGAATTTTTTTAATATTTATTTTTCAGTTCTCAGCAGACACAACATCTTTGTTTGTATGTGGTGCTGAGGATCGAACCCGGGCCGCATGCATGCCAGGCGAGCACGCTACCGCTTGAGCCACATCCCCAGCCCAAGTATAATATTTCTAATTTAAAGCTTTAGACTTTTTTGTTTCATAGTGCTAGGAATTGAACCTAGAGCCTCAAACATGTTAAATAGGGGCTCTACCACTGAGCTACATCCCCCACCCTTTCTGTTTGTTTTCTTTCCTTCCTTCCTCCCTCCCTCCCTCCCTCCCACCAGGGATTGAACCCAGAGGTGCCCAACCACATCCCCTGCCCTTTTTTCTTTTTAACTTTTTTTAGTAGTAGATGTATACAATACCTTAATTTACTTTATTTTTATATGTGATGCCAAGGGTAACCCAGTGCCTCACATGTGCCAGGCAAGCACTCTACTACTGAAGTATAGCCCTAGCCGCCCAGCCCTTTTTTATACTGTATTTAGAAACAGGGTCTCACTGGATTGCTTAGGGCCTCACTAAATTACTGAGGCTGGCTTTGAACTCATGATCCCCCTGTCTCAGCTTCCCTAGTTGCTGGTATTACAAGGTGTGCACCACCATGCCTGGCTTTTTAAACAGGGGCTTGCTGAGTCACCCAGTCTGGCCTTGAACTTGTGATCCTCCAGCCATAATCTCCCAAGTTGTAAAGATTAGAGGTCTGCACTACTTCACCCAGCTAGACTTTTTAAGTATTTTCTTTTTTTTTTTTATCTTTATTTTATTTATCTTTATGTAGTGCTGAGGATCAAACCCAGTGCCTCACAAACGGTAGGCAAGCACTCTACCACTGAGCTACAACTGCAGCCTCCCCAGCTAGACATTTTTAATAATTCCTGAGACAAAACATTGTGCATGCTTACATTCCAAGGAGAAAGAATCCAAGATAAGGGATCTTAGAGCTACCTATGGTAATTCAAGAAGGCTTTTAGCATGAAAAGCTCCATTACTCACAACTTAAAATACTTTGAAATTTAAAATTTTGTCCTTACCCTTAGTGCTTTGCTTCTCGTTGTTACTAGAAAGCATGGTGGTTTTTTTATTTCCCTAATTCAGATACATATGTTTTGATTTTTGTTCCATCATGAAAATGCCTGTTCTGTAACTGAATATTAATCTTGAAAATTTCCTTTAGTCTGTGCTAGAGCTTATGTCTTTTTCTTCTTCTTTCTTTGAATTATCTTCTTGTCTTGCTTTCTTTCCAAACAGAAGTCTCCCAACCTGTCTGTTGTGTAAAGATAGAAATGTGTTTCCCTTGGCCTGGGCATTTGTATCTAGGCCAAAATAGCTTTTTGACCAACGGAGAAGAGCTGTGTCTTTTAAAATCCCAGATCTACAGTTTTCACCACAATATACCTATATTGTTAGATTTTTCCATGGTGAGTGGTCCTGCCAAGAAAATCACCATAGTAAATAACTTCAAGTCTACCAGCTCTTTGTTTTTAGTTTTGAATGGGTGACCCATCAAGAATATCTGTCCGGGCTGGGATTGTGGCTCAGTGGTAGAGCGCTCGCCTAGCACGGGCACGACCCGGTTTTGATCCTCAGCACCACATAAAAATAAAGGCATTGTGTTGTGTCCATCTACACCTAAAAAATAAGTATTAAAAAAAAAAAAGAATGTCACTATCAATGTATGTTGTACAAGTAGCAGATTTTACATTTACATAGTCATCCTAAACCAGTAGTTTTGTTTTGTAGAATTAACCATTTACCTAAGGTACCAGATACTTGATATTCATCTGTGACTCTTATTTCCTTAGTCCCCACATCCAATTAATTATGAAGCCCTATTTATTGTTTCTCTCTCCAAAGCATCTAGAATCCATATATGGTTTTCCATCTCTAATGTTACCTCTCTACTTCATGCCATGATTACCTCTTCTAGTAGGCTTAACAGGTTCTTTCCCTTTGCCTTCTTCTAATCTCTTTCCACATAACAATCAAAGTGACCTTTTTTCAAATATAAATCTGATCATGTTTCTGATCCCCCCCCCCCCCCCCCCCCCCCCCCCCCCCGTTTATAGTCTCTTTGACTTTGCATTTAAATGAAAGTCCAAGGTCTAAATCTAAATTCCTTACCACCCACCTTTCTGGCTTCATCTTTTTGTGCCAGTTACTTTCCCTTGTGTATAGTTTTCAGCCCCAACTGGTTTTCTTTTAGTTTCATAAAAATGACAAGTTTTTTTTTTTTTTTTCTCTCCCAATTTCTATGCCTTGTGGACCTTCCCAACCCTCATCCCCTGCTCATAGCTAGACTTTTACTCATCATTCACTATTTTGCTCTAGCCACTATGGCTTTTTGTGCTACCTTGAGCGTGTCAAGTATGTTCCCATTTCAGGACCTTTGTACTTTGACTGTTATTTCGGCGTAGAATGCTTCTCATCATTCAGAGGCCTTCTCTCATTTAGATTTCAATTCAGCATTACCCTCAGAAAGGCTTGTGAGTAGTAACTTACTCCTTCCAGGTACTATCCCATTTAGTTTAGTTTATTTTTGTCATAGTAGTTTTCAGTATCTGAAATTACTATATTTAAAATGTGTTTGCTAGTATTCTCCTACTAGAATGTAAGTTTTTTAAGGTTGGGGATCCCATCTGTCTATTCTATGCTTATATCCCCATCACCTAGAGCAGAGCTAGACAAATACAGATATTTAGTGAATATTTGTTGGCTGAATGACTTTGGTTAGTTTCTGTTCATACTTCATTTCTCACCTTAAGCATCACTTCTATAGCGAGAGTCTCACTGACCGTCCTAATCTCTTACTCCATTTTCTGTCACTCCTCCCTGTTTACCTTGTTAGCATTTTATCAGTTTATAATTACTTATTTTTTTCCTGCCCCTACTGGTGTAATCTCTGATAGGGCAAGCTTTTTTTTTTTTTTTTAATATTTTATTTTTTAGTTCTCGGCGGACACAACATCTTTGTTGGTATGTGGTGCTGAGGATCGAACCCAGGCCGCACACATGTCAGGCGAGCGCGCTACCGCCTGAGCCACATTCCCAGCCCAAGCTTTTTATTTTTCAAAAAAAAAAAAAAAAAAAAAAAAAGAAAGAAAGAAAGAAAAAGAAACAAAAGAAAAAAATACACTATTATATTTTGGATGAAGGTAAGCATAATTTAAGCTCAAAGATATTTGGGGCATAGAGAAATTATAGTTCTTTGAGGAAATCCAAATCTTGTAAAATAATACTCAACATGTGAAATTTGACATCCTAATTTATAAAGTAAGTAATAACTTCATTGTGTTACAAAAAAATAAAAATAAAACACACACACACAGGGCTGGGGTTGGCTCAGTGGTAGAGCATTTGCCTAGCATGTGTGAGAGTGAGCACTGGGTTTGATTCTCAGCACCACATATTAAATAAAATGAGGGTCCATCAACAACTCAAAAAAAGTATACAATTTGAAAAAACACATACACAAAATTATGGAATATATGGGCTAGGATTGTGGCTCAGTGGTAGATCACTTGCCTTGCTCATGGGAGGCATTGGGTTCGATCCTCAGCACCACATAAAAATAAATAAACAAAATAAAGATATTGGGTCCATGCATAACTAAAAATATTTTTTAAAAAGTTATGGAATATGGGGTCTCTACTTTGAAGAGCAGATTGATATTGCCTCGGGACTATTCTAACACTATCAGTGCTTAGCTAAAAATAACTGTCAATGAGAGCAGCTTCACTGACCCCACTTATGGGACTTCGGCAATTAAGAAAATAAGCATTTTAATTCCCAGGAACACATCACTCCTTTTATAACATGTCACTGAAAAAGAGAATATTTCACAACATGTAAGAGCCAGAAAAACTAAATAGTTTTGAAAACAAGCTTAGAGATCTGTATTATGGTGACATAAAGAAATTGTGAATATGTATAATGTTTACTCTTTAGATATTCAGCACCTGCTTTTGCTTACTTGATTGGATTAGACTTCGACATAAGTGTGTATGCCAACCTAAAAATAATTTGACCAATGAACAAACATCTGTGGCTATTTTTAGCCCTGGGCAAGAAGTTGCCAATTAGCTAAGAGAGAGGCAAGGACCCTATTCCTTGGTTTGAAATAGATTGTTGATAGCCTTAACAGTTGGTAGGGACTGGTATAGTGAGAATCCAGGCAGGACTGAGGGAAAGGATAATTTTGAGATGAAGGATTCCAGGCCATGTTGTGGGGCAGATGTTGAAAAAGTACAGATGAAATAGGATACATAAAGCTAAAAATGTCTAACACATGGATCATAAATAAAAAGAGGGAAGATAACTAGGTATAAGAGATTCTGGAAGATAAAGGAGACAAAACTCAAAAGAACTGAGGGAGTAATATGCCATGGATCAAAAGAAACATACTTTTTAACACAAAGTAGTGATTACCTTTCTTTTGGAGGGGTCATTAATGTTTCAACATCTTTTATGTTGTATTTTATAACTAACCAGCATTTTAATATAAAAGCCCTTCTTTAAGTGCTGTTGATAGAAGTTTAGCTAAATAGAAGTAGCTTCTTTTAAAGTGAGTTCTTTCTTAGTGTAGAATTCAGTCATAGATTTGACTCTGAAGTGTATTTATAATTTTGCTTATTGTATAATGTGATGAATGGCAAAAAGGAAGCCTATAATAGCCAGAAAGTGTTGGGGGTGGTGTTCATAGAGTGCTATGGAAGATTCCTCTAAATAATTAAAATGTTTCTTATGCTTCCTACACTACAGCTGTTAGACACTACTGGAATTATCTTAGATAAGTATACTTCCAGCCTGCATTTTAAGTAGGAGATTTTACGCCCCCCCCCTCATAATTGGGGAGGGGAAGATAAGAATTATTGATTTATATGTATATTTTTTTAAAACCAGTTCAGAAAGAACTAAGTTATTTCTACTGTGATGAAACTGACCTTTGTTTTATCAGATTCTACTTATATATGAATATATATTGGAGATTGAACCAGGAGCACTTTGCCATTGAGCTACATCCACAGTCCTTTTTATTTTTTATTTTGAGAAAGGTTATTGCTAAGTTGCTGAGGGTCATGTTAAGTTGTAGAGACCGGCCTCGAACTTGGGATCCTCCTGTCTCAGCCTCCTGAGTCACTGGGATTACAGGTGTGCACCACAACACCTGGTTTTGTTTTGGTTTTTTTTTTGTGTGTGTGTGTGATGAAGATTTAACCCAGGAGCATTTTACTACTGAGCCACATCCCCCCGACCTTTTAACTTTTTTTTTTTTTGAGATAAGTTCTCACTAAATTGCTGAGGCTGACCTTGAACTTGCCACCCTCCTGTCTCTGCTTCCCTAGTACTCCTGCCACCTCCTCCTGAGCCACTGGGATTACAGGTGCGTGCTACTGCACCTACTATCACACTTGATTTAAGGCACTTAATATTTTATTTTTAGTTATAGGTGGACATAATATCTTTTTTTTTTAATGTGATGCTGAGGATTGAACCCAGGTCCTCGCACGTGCTAGTCAAACGCTCTACCGCTGAGCCACAACCAGAGCCCCCACTTAAAAAAAAAAAAAAAATATATATATATATATATATATATATATATATATATATATATTATAGTTATACATAGTTATAGTTATAAATGGACTTTTTTTTTATATATATAGGGTACTGAGAATCAGCCCCATGCCTTACACATACTCGGCAATTACTCTACCACTGAGCTACAACCCAGCCCAAACAATCAGTAAAAACTGTTTGTTGTAATAAGCAGACAAAATAAAAAAGTTAATGGGATAAAAATTGTGGTTTGCATATAAATATGCAAATACAAACATAGACATGTAAGTGTGAATGTGAGTCTCTTGGTGGCTTAATCTGATTTAAGAGTCATACCTAGAAGAATTGATAGCATGCTTCTGAGATGTTTAATTTTTTGAAGTGACATTTCTCTTCTCAGTTTTTTGGATAAATAATATATTATATCCTAACTATGCTTCTGCATACCCATGGCCCCACACACATTTTCAGCATAGCACACAAAATGGCTGTGTTTGAGTGAGTGATACTGGGACCAAACCTAGGACCCTAATACTGAGCTACATCCCTATCCTCCACAGAATGATGTTTTAAAACCAGATTTAGACCTTAAAGCCAGGTGCTGTGGTGCATGTTTGCCTCTAATCCCAGCAACCCTGGAAAGCTGAGGCAGGAAGATCATGAGTTCAAAGCCTCAGCAACTTAGTGAGACCCTGTCTCTAAATAAAATATAAAAAAGGGCTGGGGATGTGGCCCAGTGGTTAAGCACCCTGGGTTCAATCCCAGGTAAATCCTCCACCACACACACACGCAAAGACATTAATATATTTGTTTTCACAAAACCCTCTATAGACTTCCCATCTCTCTCTGAGGAAGAGCCGAGTCTTTGCAGAAGCCTATACAGTTAGCATTCCCTGTTTCACTTCCACATCTGTCTCATCTCATATTAGTCTCTTGTGTTGACCTGCTTAACTTATTCCTCAACTATGTCCCAGGACCTTTTTTTTTTTCTATGTTTTTTTAGTTGTAGTTGGACACAATATTTTTATTTTTTATGTGGTGCTGAGGATTAAACCCAGTGCCTCACATGTGTGAGGCGTGTGCTCTACCACTGAGCTACAGCCCCAGCCCTGTCCCAGGTCCTTGATGGTGACAAAAACCTTGAAACCTAGTCTACTGGCCAGTTTGGGTCTGCTTTTGACTAGCATAATTTTTAAAACCCCATTCTTGAGGATATCCGCAGGAAAAAGTGAATAATCTCAAGACTCTTGGTGGATGGGGAAAAGTGATAGCTTTCCACCAAGGACTTGATCTTGACATGGTCTTCATATCCTTGACTCAGGTTTAGTCACTGGGAACTCCTTGTCCTTGACCTTTCCTCTGAGTTCTGTGGCCTTAGCTGCAGTCTCAGCCTGCTTACTGAGGCTAAAGCCTCGGAATTGAGACTCCACTTACCCACTCATTTCCTCTAGGGTCTTCCACAGCACTGGCATCATCAGCCATTTGGTGTTTACGCAAAGAAAACTTTTTTCTTTTCTTGCTATATTTTTGTCTTATTGGCATTTATCAATCATCCTCTGATATTCCATGTTTTTAATTTGTTGTCTACTTGCAATAGAATAAATAACATTAAGGCAGCAATTTTTGTTTTGTTTACTGCTTTATCTTCATTGCCTAGAATAGTGTCTGGCATATAATATATGCTCAACAAATACTTGTAGAATGAATCAGTGGGATTTCTGTTTGTCTTAAAGAGTAGACCCATATATTTTGAGATGAAATGAGCATGTGACAGCTGACATTTTCTTAGGAATATGGAGAAGTACAGCCAGGTCTTTCATTTGGCTAAATGAAAACAATTTTCTTACCTTTATTACTGAAATAGACTGCACACAAAGCCTGGGCTTTCCCTGTGAAGCTTAGGCACAGATAAGTATTAACTTTAGAGCACTATTTATTTATTTATTTATTTGGTACTGGAGGTTGAACCCAGGGACCCTTTACCACTGCCACATCCCCAGCCTTGGTGCTTTCTTTCCTTTTTGGGGGTGGGTTGGACCAGTTGAACTCAGGGGCACTTGCCCACTGAGCCACATTCCCCAGCCCTGGTCCACTGGACAGGGGTTCTGCTTTTGACTGGCTAATTTTTAAAACTTCATTCTTGAGGATATCCCCAATTTTGATACTCTCCAAGATCTATAGCATGTGCATATAGGCTTTGTCTTTCTCCCTCTATTTTATTTAGAGATAGGGTCTCACTGAGTTGCTTAGTGCCTTGCTTTTGCTGAGGCTGGCTTTGAACTCACCATCCTCCTAGCTCAGACTCCGGTGGTGTTGGGATTATATCAGAAATCCACCACCATGCCCTGCTTTGTGTTTTGTTTTGGGACAGGGTCCTGCTAAATTGTTGAAGCTGGCCTCAAACTTGAGATCCTCCTTGGGCTGGGGCTGTAGCTCAATGGTAGAGTGCTTGCCTCACATGTATGAGGTACTGGGTTCAATCCTCAGCACCACATAAAAATAAATAATAAAAATATTGTGTTCATCTACAACTAAAAAAAATATTTCAAACAAATCTTGAGATCCTCCTGCCTCAGCCTCCCAGTTCATTGGGATTACAGGTTAGAAAACTCTTTTTTCCCCCACAATACCTTTATTTTATTTATTTATTATGGGGTGCTGAGGATCGAACCCACGGCCTTGCACATGCTAGGCAAGCGCTCTACCACTGGGCTGCAACCCCAGCCCCATTAGAGAACTCTTAATGCAATAAAACATGTGCAGAGGTAACTTATTAGGACATCTTTAAAACACAGAATTAAATTTTGAGTCTCATATAATGGCATTATTGCCTCTTTGTCTATTTTTATGGAAAATATGCTTCCTAATGAAAGGCTTTTAAGTACCTTCAAGACCACACAGCCAAAAGGGGTGGAATCTAAGGATAAACTTGAACTCATGCTTGTATCTTTACATAATGCTTATCACATAGACACTGAATATTTGAGTTGATGAGTAAAATTGGTAAATGAAATGCATTAAGTCCATTTAAAATGTGAAAGATGGGCAGGAGCCTGTCATGTACAGGCAGTGGGAACAGCTTGTGTAGAAAGCTGAGGGTATAGCTCAGTGGTTAAGCAAAATGCAAGACCCTGGGTTCAGTTACCAGCACCAACGGGGGGAATAAAGGCAAAAATACAAGCTTATGTATTTAGGGAAAAAATGTAGCTCTTATGGTTGGGGTAAAGGATGCCCAAGATAAAGGGAGCTGAAGAAAGGTATAGATTCTATATGGACTTATAAACCCTGGAGTGAGGAGTTTGTAATTGATTCTACTCATAATGTGTTGCCGTGTTGTCATTAGAAGTTGTTTTTTTTTTAAGAGATTGGGAGAGAATTTTTTTAATATTTATTTTTTAGTTTTTGGTGGACACAACTTCTTTATTTTATTTTTATGTGGTGCTGAGGACGAACCCAACGCCCTGCGCATGCCAGGCGAGCGTGCTACCGCTTGAGCCACATCCCCAGCTCAAGTTTTTTGTTTTTAAGCCTGTTATATTTTTAGTTTGTTGGCTTGTAATGGATTCTTCACATGCACATAATTTACCCATTTACAATGTATAATTCAGTGGGTTTCGGTTTATTTGTAAGGTTATGCAACCATCATAACAATTTTATCACCCCAGAAAAGAAACCTTATACCTTTCACACTCAGTTCTCCCAATCTCTTTGTCAGGGTACCTATTGGTCTACTTTTTGTCTGTATAGATTTTCCTATTTTGGTCATCTTTTACACATGAAAACATATTGTATGATTTTTTGTGACTGACTACTATCACTTAGCATAATGTTGTCAAGGTTAGTCCATATTGCCTTTGTATCAGTACTTAATTTTATTTTTTTTAATTTTTTTGATGCTGTGGGTCACATATAGGGCTTTGTACATGTTGGGCCTTTATCAGTTGACAGACATGGGTTGTTTCTATATTTTGTTAGAAATTATGTTGCTGTGAATATTCATATATAAGTTTTTGTGTGAACATGGTTTTATTTCTTTCGTTATACTTAGAACCAAAAATTGCTGTATTGTATGGTAGTTTCGTTTATGTTTTGAGTAAATGCCAGACTTCCATGATGACTGCATCATTCTACATTGTCACCAGTAATATATAAGGGTACTAAGTTCTGTCCGTCCTTACTAATGTGTTACTGTTGTTTATAGCCATCTTAGACTAACTGAAGTGGTATTTCATTGTAGTTTTTATTTGCTTTTTAACTTAAGACTAATGATGTTAACATCTTATATGTTTACTGGATATTCATATATCTTTTTTTGGAGAAATGTCTATTCTTTCTTTCCTTTTTTTTTTTTTTTTTTTTTTCTTTCTTACTGGGGATTGAACCCTGGGCCTTTCACATTCTAGGCAAGCACTCTACCTCTGATTCTTTTTATTATTAGGACAGGGTCCTTCTAAATTTCTGGCCTCCAATTTGTGGCCCCCCTCAGTTTCTTGATTACCTGGGATTACAGGCGTGCGCCACTGTGCCTGGCCTCCTTTGCCTTTTTTGGGGGGGATGTACCTGGGATTGAACCCAGAGGCACTTAACCACTGGGCTATAGCCCTTTTAATATTTTATTTAAAGACAGTATCTTGCTGAATTTCTTACGGCTTCTTTAAATTGCTGAGGCTGGCTTTGAACTTGCGATCCTCCTGCCTCAGCCTCCCCACTCACTGGGATTACAGGCATGTGCCACCACACCTGGTTTCCTTTACTCATTTTTAACTTTTCTCATTTGTTCTTTTGTTGAACTGTAAAAATTTTCTGCATATCTGCATATATGTCCCTTATCAAATATTGTAAACATTTTCTTCTATTTTATGAATTGTCTTTATTTTCTTGGTAATAGTGTCCATTGAAGTACAGATTTTTAATTTGCTGAAGCTCCTTTTTTTTTTTTTACTTTGACATATCTAAGAAACAGTTGTTAGATTCAAAATCATGAATAAATATTCTCCCTTTGTTTTCTTCTAAGAGTTTTAATAGCTTTAGCTTTTGCATTTAGATCTTAAATTATGTCAGGGTTTTTTTTTGTGGGGGTGGGTGGATATTGAAGATTGAACCCAGGGATGCTTTACCCTTCTTTAATTTTGAGATAGGGTCTCACTAAGTTGCCAAGACAGGTCTCAAGCTTGTGATCTTCCTCCTAAATTGCTGGGATTATAAGCATGTGCCACCATGCCCAGTTTAGAATATGTTTTAAGTTGATTTTTTTATGTGGTAAGAGGTAGAGATCCAACTTCACTTTTTGAAGTTTTTAAGCAGAAAAATGATGTGATCAAACATGTTTAAAGAAAATTATTCGTCTACTATGTGAGCCTTACATCTCAGAATCTTAGAATGCCAGCCAAAAATTCTGAAAAGGAGCAGCCAGTAACAGAACAGAGAACAAAAATGTGTTTCTCGAAAGTCATGAGTATAAAGTGTTTTGAGAAGAAAAAGAGGTCAACTATGTGGAATCATACTTAGTAACTCTTGGATTTGTCAAGCAGAAAGATATTGGAGACTTTTTGAAGAGCAGTCTTGGTGTAGGGTATTTAGTAAGAGGAGTTTGTTTAAAGTTGATTGAGGGGGCCTGGGGATACAGCTCTCAGTGCACAGAGCATGTGCTTAGCCAAGGGCAAAGGAATGAGTATGGGGAAGCAGCAGCTACAAGTATTCTAGAAAGTTGCTGGAGAACTGAGGGTATAACTGAGTGATGACATTTGCCTAGCATGCAAAAGTCCCTGGGTTCAGTAATCAACACTGTGAAGCTTTTATTGTAAATGTTGACAAGCTTATCTTAAAAATTGTATGGAAAGAGTAGCATAGGCTAAAACAATTTTGACAAAGTAAAATGAGTGAGGAAAATCATTCATCTGGCTTTAAAACATTTTATTTAGCTACAGAAAACCAAAACATGGTAAGGGGGGAAGGCATGGACACAGTAGGCATTGCAACAGAATAAAGAACCCAAAATTAGACTAAACTAGGGCTCTAGATTTTTGGCAAAGGTGCAGAAGTATGGTGTGAAACCGCTTTGTATTGAAGTTAAATCAAAATATGTGCTCTATTTAATAAACCTTAGACTTTTAGATACAAATGTGAGAAATCTTTTGGAAATAAGACTAAGAGAGGTCTGGGGTTGTGTCTCAGTGGTAGAGCACTTGCCTAGCACGTGTGAGGCACTAGGTTTGATTCTCAGCACCGCATATATATAAATAAATAAAATAAAGGTCCATTGACAACTAAAAAATATTTTTAACAAAGACTAGATGAAGAAAGAGTTCTTAGACATGACATTAAAAACTTGATTCATTTTTAAAAATCAGTAAATTGAGCATCATCAAAATACCTGTTCAGAAGAATAAAAAGACTAGTTACAGACCTGGAGAAACTACATATCTAACAAATGGCTTATATATGAAAAGAACTTTGAAAAATCACCAGTAAAAAGGCAAACAAGCAGCCGGGTGTAATCCCAGCTACTCTGGGCTGAGGCAGGAGGATTGCAAGTTCAAGGCCAGCCTGGGCAATCTAACCATACTCTGTCTCAAAATTTTAAAAAGGATGGGAGTGTAGCTCAGTGGTGGAGTACTTGCCTAACACGTGCAAGGCCCTAGATTTCACTCCCATCACCACAGAAATAACAACAACAAAAACCCATCTTTCAGAAAATGGGCAAAAGAAAAGAAACAGAGGATATATGAATGACAAGTAATTAAGCACATGAAAAAATATTCAACATCTTAGCCATAAAGAAATAACAAATAAAATAATGATGAGTTATCATTGTTTGCATGTACCTGATGAAAACAACTAAGTAACAAAAGCAAAAATAATGCCAACATCAAATGCTCCTGAGGATATAGAGAAACTATATCTCATACTTCGCTAGTGAAGGTAGTACATAGCAGCTACTCTGGAAAAGTTTAATGATTATACACACTTAAGATGTGACTCGGGGCTGGAGATGTGGCTCAGTGGTAGAGCACTTGCCTAGTTTGTGTGAGGCACTGGGTTCGATTCTCAGCACCACATATAAATAAATAAATAAATAAATAAAATAAAGGTCCATCAACAACTAATAAAAATATTTTAAAAAAAAAAGATGTGGCTCAAAAATAACATTCCTGGATATTTATCTCAGGGAAATGAAAACATGTCCAACCAGAAATCTGTACATGAATGTTCATAGAACTTTATTTGTAATTGCCAAGAACTGGAAACAACTCAAGTGTCTTTACATTGGGAAATAATTAAATGAATTGTGGCATATCTACACCACAGAATACTGCTCAGCAATTAAATGTGACACACTCATATTACATGAACAACTTGGATAGGATCTCTAGGATATTATGCTGAAAATGATAAATGCCAATTTCAAAAGGTAGCATACTGTGTCATTTCTATTTATATAACATTCTGAAGAATGATAACATTTTAGACATGAAAAACTGGTAATTGGCCCTAGTTCAGGGACTGTGGGAGTGGTGATGATTTGCAGTTCTCTGCTTGATAAAATTGCAGAGAACTATGTATGCACACATACACAAGTAAGTTCATAGTGAAGAAAAAAAAAACAAAGTCCGAATAATTCTGTAGATTGTACTAGTGTTAATTTCCTGGTTTTGGTATTCTGCTAGGATTTTATAAAATATTATTATTGGGGTGAATATACTATGTGTACAACCAGAGATACAATAAATTGTGCTCTATATGTGTAATAAGAATTGTAATGCATTCTGCTGTCATATATTTAAAATATTATTTTATATGTGTGTGTGTGTGTGTGTGTGTATATATATGTATATATATATAATCCATTGGGAAAAGCTGGGTAAGATGCTCAGGACCTTTCTCTACTACTTTTATAACTTCCTCTAAGACTATGATTATATTTTAAAATTAAAGTTAAAAAAAATGTTAGTTGGAAAGAACAGAGAAATTGTTAGTGGGAGAGATGTGGAGTTGTGGGTAGAGTTTATTTTTGGTTTTAAAAAAAAGACTGCTGGGCATTCTGATGCATACCTGTAATCCCACTCAGCAGGCTGAGGCAGGAGGATCACAAGTTTGAGGCCATCCTCAGCAATTTAACAATTCCATGTCTCAAATAAAAAGGACTGGAGAGGTGGCTCAGTGATGAAGAGTGGTTGGTGGTAAGAATGATGATCCATAGAAGAGAAAGAATTTGGTAATGAAAATGAGAGGGCATCATAACTGGAGCAAAACATATATTAAACCTTTGACATGAAGGCATTAAATAATAATGAAAATGCTATTTACCTATATCTTTCACTATTTATAAATGAAGTTATCTTTACAAATTTTTGTAAATGATCCTAAATGTCCTAAAATGTTGTCCTTAAATGTTCCTAAAATTCCACATGCTTTTGTGTTACATTATAAAAGTAAATGGTTAAATAAGATGGAATTCCAAGAATTTTTATGGTGCTTGCTGGTATATATTAAATAACTTCCAGAGTTTTATTTATCTCTTTCTACTGTTTTCCCTTCTAGATTTTCATTCACTATGGTTAACTCGTTAACTTCCTTCAACTAAAAGGTGTTTATAAATATATATATATATATGAAGAACCATATTGTTTGCCAATTAAGACTTAAATGAGTGTTTGTTCTGTTTTGGCTTTGTGGTAGATCATGGATTTTCAGGATTTTTTTTTTTTTTTTTTTTTTTTTTTTTTTTTTTTGCTTGGTTGCTTGTTTCTGTTTTTTGTGTGTGTGTGTTTCGTTTTGAGCAGGGGGTTTCCCTGTGCCCAGGCTGCTCTCTCAGACTTCTGGACTCCAGCCATCTTCCTGCCTCCCGGACTCCAGAGTAGCTAGGACTACAAGCACATTCAATTGTGCCTTACTAGATAGAGTATTTTAATCTCTATTTTACCAAACTATTCTACTGTTTGTCCTTTATCTGTAATGTAGTAATATCAAAATGCTTAATAAAATTATTGACTGTTTATTTCAGGGATACAGCAGGCCAGGAGCGATTTCACACCATCACAACCTCCTACTACAGAGGAGCAATGGGTATCATGCTAGTATATGACATCACCAATGGTAAAAGTTTTGAAAACATCAGCAAATGGCTTAGAAACATAGATGAGGTAAGACCTAGAAATCGTATAAATGCTTCCATCTTAAACTTTTGGCCATTCTATCTAAAACCCCATCCAAGGCAAAATTACTAGTTTATCCAGAAACTGTTCAGCTATCTTATAAGATGGCCCCGAATAGAAACAGCCAGTGCTGTTCTACAATGCTTGTCTCTGAATGAAAATTTTTCCAGTGATTACCCCCCCACACTTCTCTCAGTACTGGGGATATTAAACCCAGGGGCACTTTAGCACTTTTTTTTGTTTGTTTGTTTTTAAACCTTTTAATACTGTCTTGCTAAGTTGCCCATCTGGTGTCAAACTTGCATCCTCCAGCCTCATCTTTCTGAGCAGCTGGAATTACAAGCATGTGCCACCATACCTGGCTTCAATTTTTTTTTTTTGGTAATAGTGGGGATCAATCCCAGGCTTCATGTATGCCAGGCAAAGTTCTCTGCCACTGAACTAGATTCCCAGCCCTAGCAATTTTAAAAATTACTTTTAAGTTGTGGAAATGTTATATTGTTTCTAGGCATTTAAAAATACACAGAGTACTAATACTGTGAAAATCTTATAGAAAATAATGCCATTTCATTGCATGTGAAGATACCTAGTAAATTTATAAAAGCATATCTGTTCATTCTACAGCTTAGATGGCTTCTTTTTGGAATTATTGCTGCCTCCTAGCATTTGAATTTCACTATAAATAACTCTTTAAAGCACACTTGGACTGAATTCTCAATTACCATAACTACTTTGGCTATAGAGATGTTCACAAAGAGGTGCTTTGGACTAAAGGCCTCAGCTTTAGACAACTCCTTAGGAAACTTAGTTTCATGTTTTAGCTCCAATTTTTATAACATATGCTTTAAAAATTTTTTTGACAGGGTCTTGTTACTATTTGCATATTAAAACAACTTTGAGGTTTATGTTTGTAAACATACCTTGTTTTTTTTAATGTTTTCATGGTTAATTACTGAATTTAAATATCCTTTGAAATTACTTGGCACCTCTAATGTATTTAATAGCGATGGACAGTGTTTTCTATTCAAACTAGGGGCAGTTTTACCTTTAAGAGAACACTTGATGATATGTGGAAATATTTTTGGCTGCCACAACTGGGGCACAAGAAGAATGTTACTTGAATCGAATAGGTAGAAGCCAGGGATGCTGCTAAACATCCTACAATGGACAGAACAAACCTCTTGAATTATCTGGCCCAGATTGTCAGTTGTACTGAAATTGAGAGACCCCCTGATATCTAAACTCGTCTCTTTGTATTATTATCTTAGGAAATAAGTTGATTTTTAAGCTAGTTATAGTCTGGTTGTGTAATATATATGAATAGACATGTTTGTACTCCTCATAAACATGTCTCTGTGGATGTGTCTATGTGGTGCATCTACCAATTTGTCTTTGTGTGGTTTTGCCTGAAATGATTGTATAGGTTTTGTGCATTTCAATGAAAAAGATTTAAATGCTTATTGGCATAAGAAATGTATGAAAAAAGTCCTGTATAGTCTGAATGATATGGTTCCCAGTTTGGCAGTGAAGCCTACATTAACCTCACGGTGCTTGATGCATTAGTATTGCTGTAATCTTAGCTGTAAAGGTTTGTTCAGTGCTGTTTTGAACTTTTAAGTTCTTGTGTTTGTTATTTAGAGAAGAATATTCCAGCTGTTTTTTATGTTTTTTCTTTTTTATTGTTTTTTTTATTTTTTTATTTTTATTTTTTTAGGTGTAGATGGACACAGCACAATGCCTTTAATTTTATGTGGTGCTGAGGATAGAACCTGGGTCCCGCCCATGCTAGACGGGCGCTCCACCGCTGAGCCACAATCCCAGCCCCTTAGGTTTTTTCTTAGCCCCACTACAGATCTCTTTTTTTACTATGTAAAAGGAACAATAATATTTTGGGGAAAAAATATGAGCCAAGAAAATACTTAGTTTCCTAGACTAGTAGGAATGTGTTATTATTTAATGAACTCAGAAATATATCTTTCTTGGATAATGTTAATAGTTTTTCATTTCTGAATTTGAAAACATAACCTTTTTTAAAAAGATGGGGATGGGCATGCTGGCACACACCTATAATCCCAGTGACATAGGAGACTAAGGTAATAGGATGGCAAGTTCAAGGTCAGCCCTTTAGTGAAACCCTTTCTCAAGCTAAAAATAAGTAAATAAAAAAGCCCGGGGATGTGGCTCAGTGATAAAGTGCCCCTGGGTTCAACCCCCCAGTACCAAAAAAAGTAGTTAAGGAGCCAATAACTAATAAGTAAGTTCTATTACTAAAATATAATACTTTGAAAAGAATTTCTGATAATTACAACATCTAGCTAAGTCATATAACATGTTATATAAAATTCAGTGCCTTGCTTATATAGGTTGCTAGTCATACTAAGAATGAACACCATTAATGCAACAGAAGCTTTTTAACTTCCTAGTGAAATTTTTAACAATAAGTATGGGGGGGGGCTGAGGTTGTGGCTCAGCGATAGAACACTCGTTTTGTACGCGCAGGACCCTGGGTTTGATCCTCAGCACCATGTAAAAAATAAATGAGTGAAATAAAGGTATTGTGAATTAAAAAAAAAAAAAAAAAAAAAACAATAAGTACAGCCTACCGTGAGTCAGTACAAATGCAATTCCAAATTTCCTGTCTGAGGGGGGAAAAGTATATGCACCAATTCTAAAGAGAAAGGAATGGTTTAGAAGTCTTCCAGATCATTGCTAATGGTTTTAATGACAACTGAATTGGACTTAATTTGAACTTTCCCCCCATGCCCTCTTTGGGTAAGAGGTTCCTAACCCCATCAGGAAGCAAGGCTAATAAATAAGTGGTTGAAAAGGAACTTGTACCGCAAGTCTGGGCATAGGCTAGTCCATTTTAATTTGCGCTAAAACCTGAAGGAAACTCACCCTGATCCCACGATGTGATCACCACTGTCTTTTATGGAATGGTGCTGCTCTGGGACTGACGTTGACAGTTTTGGGCTCTAAGGTCTAATTTTTGGTGATATGTTTATTTAGAATTCTTGAAGCCCCTGAAGTACATCCACAGATTCCAAATGAAGAGTGCCTCTTAACAATTTTAGCACATTGCACATAGAATCCCTAGATCGTTTCTTTATAATATTTTGTATTATTAATTTCTTTCTAACCTTAGATATGCTGTTTTATGTTATGAAGTAACTGAACTGCAGTCATTTGGTGTTTTTTTGTTTTTAAACACTTTTTTTAGGCCTGGGAACAGAGCTCAACGGTAGACCACATGCTTACATGTACAAGGCCCTACCTTCAATCCTCAGAACCATAAAAACAACCAACCACACAACCTACTTTTATTGTGGTTGATATATATGATCATTTTTTGGTAACAAGTTCATTGGTATTAACAATAGATTTTACTGTTGTTCAGCTATCAACATCTTCTCTAGAATTTTTTCATCTTCCTAAACTGATATCTATTAAACAATAACTCCTGTTTCCCCTTTCTCTCAGCCCCTGTCATTCTCTTTTCTGCCTCAGCTATTACAGGTACTTCATATAAGTGGAGTCCTACAGCATTTATTCTTTTGTAACCAGTTAATTTTATTTACCATAAAGCCTTGAAGGTTCATCTATATTGTGATATGTGTCAGAATTCAATATTCCATTGTATGTGGTGT
Source organism: Spermophilus citellus (assembly GCF_964194105.1). Taxonomy (NCBI): domain Eukaryota; kingdom Metazoa; phylum Chordata; class Mammalia; order Rodentia; family Sciuridae; genus Spermophilus; species Spermophilus citellus. The sequence goes on along the minus strand of NC_138193.1, from coordinate 96,379,973 downwards.
GTGTGTCACATTTTGTTTATTCATTCATCTTTGGATACTTGGATCATTTCTACTCTTTCACTTTTGTGAATAATCCTACTATGAACATTGGTGTACACATCTCTGCTTTGGTCCCTGCTTTAAATTCTTTTGGTTATATACCTAGACGTGGAATTGCTGGATCATTTGGTGATTCTATATCTAAAATATAATTTTTAAAATATATATTTTTAACATCTAAATATGTTTTTTAAAAAGAATAAATATAGATTTTAATTTCTCCACATCCCTGTCACCACTTGTTTTCTTTTTTCTTTTCTTTCTTTTTTTAAATTATTAACACTTCATTTCTGTTGTTCTTTTTAAATACTGTACTAAGTGGCATCTCATTGTGGTTTTGGTTTGCGTTTGCCTAATGATTATTGATATTAAGCCTCTTAAGCCTCTTTTCATGTGCTTATTGTTCATTTTTTTTCTTTAATTTTGTTTTAGACATTGATGGACCTTTATTTTATTGATTTATTTATATGTGGTACTGGGAATTGAACCCAGTGCCTCACACATGCTAGGCAAGTGCTTTACCACTGAGCCACAACCTCAGCCTTATCCCCCCACCGCCCCCCTGTACTTGGGATTAAACCCAGAAGTGCTTTACCACTGAGCCACATCCAGAGCCCTTTTTTTAGGGGGGGGGGGGAATATATATATATATATATATATATATATATATATATATTTTTTTTTTTTTTTAGGTGTAGATGGACACAACACAATGCCTTTTTATTTTTATGTGGTGCTGAGGATCGAACCCGGGTCCTGCCCGTGCTAGGGGAGAGCTCTACAGCTGAGCCACAATCCCAGCCCCTCCAGAGCCCTTTTTATGTTTTATTTTCAGACAGGGTCTCACTAAGTTGAGCAGGGGCTTACTAAATTTCTGAGGCTGGCCTTCAACTTGCAATCCTCCTTTCCTAGGCCTCCCAAGTCTCTGGGATTACAGACATAATACCACCACTTCAAGCTGTTTATCTTTTTTGAAGAAATATCTGTGCAGGTTTTTTGCTTATTTTGTTTTGTTTTATTTTATTTTATTTGCTACTGCAGAATGAACCTAGGGGCACTTAACTACTGAGCCACATTCTCAGCTGTTTTTTGTATTTTATTTAGTGACAGAGGATCTTGCCAAGTTGCTTAGTGCCTCACTAAGTTGCTAAGGCTGACTTTGAACTCGCAGTCCTCCTGCCTCAGACTATCAAACTGCTGGGATTGCAGGTGTTGCCACTGTGCCCAGCTTTGCTTATTTTTTTAATCGGGTTGGTTTTTGTTGTTGAGTTTTTTAAATACTAATCTCTTATCAAATGTATGATTTGCAAATATTTTCTCCTTTTACTGGTTGTCTTTTCACTGCCTTGATGGATACTTTGTTGTGCCAAAGCTATTAGTGTGTATGTTTGCCTTTATGCCAATACCACACAGTCTTGATTTAGTGAGAGAGAGAGAGAGTGAGTTTGTGTATGTGTGTGTGTGTGTGTGTGTGTGTGTGTGTGTGTTGGGGATTGAACCCAGTGCCTCACTGAGCACATGCTCTGCCACTGAGTTTCATCGCAGCCCTATATATATATATATATTTAAGGTTAAAAAAAATGGCTCTTTAAATTACTCTGACAATTATTAGTTTTAAAATAATGGGTTTCATTGTAGCATATTTACAGTATTTTAATTTATACATGTATATATATATTTTCTCATTGTGGGCTATTTGAAGCCCTTTTAGATTCCATATGAATTTTAGGATGGATCTTTCTATTTTGTGGGAGAAATAGCATTGTGATTTCAATGGGGGTGACCTTTTGTTTTTAACTGATTTTACTGTGTGGGAGCTTCTTGTAATCCAGCAGTGGTAGTTATTTCACACTCTAAGGACCCCATAAAATTTTAAATTAGAACTTTTATAAGGTAGTGTGTATTATAAAATCTAATATCATGATCCAGCTTGGGTTTAGATTATGTATAGGATTTCCAGTGACACAGTTTTACGTGTGTCACCTTTTTTGTTGAGACTATATCTAGAAAGTAGACAGCCTCCCCTAGGGGGAAATAACATTTGTCATGGATATTTCTTAGGAATTGTATCTCTTTTGCTAGGTAATTTTAAGAGTTTGTGTAGGCTTTTAACAAATTTTAGGGTAATTTCTTTAAAACTTTTATATTATGAAAATGACACTAGTTGAGAAAAATAAAGTCATGTTTGGAAAATATCAAGTCATGATTCATGTAGTGTGTAAAAGTAGAATTTCATTTCATTTTAGCACGCCAATGAAGATGTGGAAAGAATGTTACTAGGAAACAAATGTGATATGGACGATAAAAGAGTTGTACCTAAAGGCAAAGGAGAACAGGTAAGAGTCTTTTATTGAAATTGACATATTGTTCTTTTATTTTTTTTGCAATACTGTGGATTGAGCCCAGGTGTAATCTACCACTGAGCTACACCCAGCACTTTATTTACTTGTTTGTTTGTTTTGTGTTTTCCTTTTTGGAACCGGGGATTAACTCAGGACTTTTGTGCATGGAAGGCAAGTTACATCCCAGCCCTTTTATTTTATTTTGAGATAGGGTCTCTGCAAGTTGGCTAGGCTGGCCTCAAACTTGTGATCCTCTTGCTTCAGCCTCCTGAGTCATTAGGATTACAGGCATGCACCACCGTGCTTAGCAATGCTGGCCTTTCATTGTGGAGATAATTCTGTATTTGATTGTCTTGATTCTGGTGGTGATGGAGTACACTAAGCTAGTCACATAGTTTTTAAAATGCTTGTTGAAAACAGTAGCTTATCTTTTGAGTGAATATTTTTCAGTACATATCCAACATATATAGGATAATCAGATCTGGGTCTATATAGCATTTTTAACTTTGTTTAAGCTATAGAAGGAAAAATACAAATCAAGAATTCTTAGTTTTTCATCTTAGCACTTTAAAGAAATGTACCAATTAGTGTGATTCCAAAGTTTGAAAATCAAAAGCCTATATGTGTGGGGAAAGTAGGGAAAGTAGTTCAAGAGATTAGACAGGAATGAAATGAAGGGGAGGAAGGATAGGAATAGGAAAGACAGTGGAATGAATCTGACTTACCTTTTCTATGTACACACATGAATACACTACAGTGAATCTGAACATTGTGTACATCCACAAAACTGGGAGTCTAATTAGAATAAGATATACTCCATGTTTGTATAATTATGTCAGAAATAGATTCTACTGTCATGTATAACTAAAAAGAACAAAAAACAAAAGCCTATATGTAACAGGCAGAAATTAGATAAGTCACACAGACTTTCTAATTTAAGTTTGCTCCTAGAGTGAAATATATGATTTAGAATATCTGAAATAAATTCTTGGGGTAAGAAGAGGGTTATTTTGATTACTTCTATTTTGTTTGTTTTTTGAAAGAGTTTGACTCAGATGCTTTATATGCTCTATCTGAGACTGTTGTCTTCAGAATAAAATTAGTATTTTCTAAGATGTTACATCAGTTGATGTTGTAACCACTTGACAACCCATATGTGATAATTTTACAGTGCTATTTTGCTTCTATTTTAGATTGCAAGGGAGCATGGTATTAGATTTTTTGAGACTAGTGCAAAAGCAAATATAAACATTGAAAAGGCTTTCCTCACATTAGCTGAAGATATCCTTCGAAAGGTAAGTTCTATTTATTTATTTATTTTTAGTTGTTGATGGTCCTTTATTTTATTATTTATATGTGGTGCTAGGAATCGAATGCAGTGCCTCACATGTACAAGACAAGCACTCTACCTCTGAGCTACAATTCCAGCCCCTAAGTTCCTATTTTTACTTTGCTGGGTGTCTCAATGGAATATTTTTTTAAATAAGATTATTTTAAGTGGTGCTGAGGATCAAACCCAGTGCCTCATGCATTCGAGGCAAGCACTCTACCACTGAGCTACAACCCAGCCCCTCTTATCTTTTCAAAAATACTGATTTATGTGCGAAATTTGGGTTTGGGTGGTGTTTTTTTCTGTACCCATTATCCTCTGAAGGGAAGTAAGGAATTTCTAGCTAGATTGCTAAAAGCCATTAGAAATCTGACAGATCTAGTCAGAACCAACAGTTGCTATCTGAGCTCTCATAGCTACTCTCCAATCCCCGGGTTCATATTTCCAGCTTTGTGTGTGTGCATACGCGCATGTGCACTGGAAACCAAACCCAGGATTTGCTAGGCAAGCACTACCACTGAACGACACCCCCAGCCTAGCCCCTTGATTCAACTTTTTCACTCTTGAACTTGTTTCTTTCTTTTATATGAACCCTCTTTCTCTTTCTCACCCTCCCCCAGTACTAGGGATTGAACCCAGGAATTTTTAGCACACAGCTACATCTCCAGCCCTTTTTATTTTCTATTTTGAGACAGGGTCTCACTAAATTACCCAGGCTGGCCTCAAACTTGCATCCTACTAACCCAGCTGGAATACAAGCATGGGAGCTATGCCCAAGTGGATTTGTTTTGATAATTCAAGATAAGAAGTGAATCTAAAGTGATACATACACAACAGCTCAGGAGGCTGAGGGGAAGATTGCAAGTTTGAGGCCAGTCTGAGCGAAGTAGTAAGACCTGACTCAAAACAAAAATTTTATAAAGGACTGGGGATGTAGTTCAGTGATGGAACACCCCTGTGTCCAATTTTTTTTCATCAAACAATCTAAAAAAAATTATTTAACAAGTAGGTAAAGATAAAACCTGTTAGAATTCCTTGAAGGTGAAAATTAAATTCGAAAAAGTAGAGTAGAAAAATACTATATTGGCTAGGGAAAACAGATATTTAAAATAAAGAGAATAAAAGCAGCAGAAAAATGTTTTTTCTTAATCAGTGGAAGATAACTTGGTATTTCAGAGATTGATGGGTAAGGATGAAAAATTACAGTCCAGGCTAGATAGGCAGAATATGACTGACAGGAGTCATCACACAAGTTACTGGAATACCCTTGTTTCTGGGCATTTTGGTCTTCCTAATTTCTTCCTGTCTGTACTATGAAATATGATCTTCTTGGCATTTCTTTGAATAGTATTATATTATCATTATATAATTTGTGTTCTGTTGAGGAAGAGCTTCCTTATTATCATATAAAAGTTAAGGTATAGATAGAGGCATAAAGATCTCAGACTAGCCATGCATAGTAGCACACACCTGTAATCCTAGTGACTTGGAAGGCTAAGGCAGGAGGATCCCAAGCTCAAAACCAACCCCAGCAACTTAGTGAAGCCCTAGGTAACTTAGCAAGACCCTCTCTCAAAAAGGGTTGGGGATGTGGCTCTGGTTAAGCACTGCTGAATTCAGTCCCCAGTTGGGGATGGGGGATCAGGTAGCTTTTTGTTCTTTTCTTTTCTCTTCTCTCTCTCTCTCTCTCTTTCTTTCTTTCATTTTTTAAATACATGACAGAGGAATGCATCACAGTTCTTATTACACATATAGGAGCACAATTTTTCATATCTCTGTATATGAAGTATGTTCACACCAATTTATAATGTCTTTATACATGTACTTTGGATAATGATGACTATCACATTCCACCATCATTGCCAACCCCCTGCACCCTCCCCTCCCCTCCCACCCCTCTGCCCTATCTAGAGTTCGTCTGTTCTTCCCATGCTCCCTTTCCCTATTCCACTATGAGTCAGTCACCTTATATCAGAGAAAATATTCACAATTTGTTTTTTGGGGGGGGATTGGCTAACTTCACTTAGCATTATCTTCTCCAGCTACATCCATTTACCTGCAAATGCCATGATTTTATTCTCTTTTATTGCTGATTAATATTCCATTGTGTGTATATACCACATTTTTTAATCCATTCATCTACTGAAGGGCATCTAGGTTGGTTACATAGTTTAGCTATTGTGAATTGTGCTGCTATAAACATTGATGTGGCTGTGTCTCTGTAGTATGCTGTTTTTAAGTCCTTTGGGTATAAACCAAGGAGAGGGATAGCTGGGTCCAAATGGTGGTTCCATTCCTAGTTTTCCAAGGAATCCATACTGCTTTCCATATTGGCTGCACCAATTTGCAGTCCCACCAGCAATGTATGAGTGTGCCTTTTCCCCCACATCCTCGCCAACGCTTATTATTGTTTGTCTTCATAATAGCTGCCATTCTGATTGGAGTGAGATGGTATCTTAGAGTAGTTTTGATTTGCATTTCTCTAATTGCTGTTTTTGTTCGTTTCATACACATACATATTCTTTGCAATAAAGTTATGTGTTAAAACATCAAATGTAATTTTGCTTCACATTAGAATTAAGTTTAGATTGAAAGCAGTTTAAAGTATTTTAACCTTGTGGTGTGCGATGGCACATGCCTGTAATCTCTGCAATTTGGGAGGCTGAGACAGAAGGATCACTGGTTCAGAGCCAGCCTCAGCAATGGTGAGGAGCTAAATAACTCAGAGAGACCCTGTCTCTAAGTAAAATACTAAATATTAGGGCTGGGGATGAGGCTGAGTGGCTGAGTGCCCCTGAGTTCAATCCCTAGTACCCCTCCCCCCCAATTTAAACTTGGGACCTGGGTTGTGGCTCAGTGGTAGAGCGCTCACCTAGCATATGTGAAGCACTGGGTTTGATCCCAGTACCACATAAAAAGACTAAGGTATTATGTCCATCTAAAACTAAAAATATTTTTTAAAAAATATATCTTAAACTTAACTATTTGAATAGGTAATTCATTTCCAAGGTTCAGACATTTAAAATAATAAGTAAAAAGTGGTGGTATATAACTTTAATCCCAAAACTCATAGGTTCACAAGTTCAAGACCCCCACCTGAGCAATTTATCAAGATCCTATCATAAAAATAAAAAAGGGCTGGGGGTATAGTTTAGTTGTTGAGCTCCCCTGGGTTCAATCCCCAGTAATGCACTGTGTGTTGGGGGGATAATATTTAGATATTGGGAAAATACAGGATGATACAGAAAAGAAAGAAAATCACCCAGGAATCTACCATGTATGAATTTTACTGGTAACATTTTGGTGTATGTCCTTTGAATTTTTTTTCTGTATCCATTTCCTACCTGAATCATGTAACTTTGCATTTTGCTCCTTCACTTTTAATATTAGCTGAGATTGCCTTTTTAAAACAATGATACAGTACTATAGGCTGCAGCCTAAAAAAGGCAGAGATAATAATAGGAGCTGGGGATATATATAGCTCAGTCAGTAGAGTGCTTGCCTCACATGCACAAGGCCATGGGTTCAATCCCCAGTGCCACCAGGAAAAAAAAAGGCAAATAATAATTAAACAGAAAAGAGTCATTTCATATCTCTAAAGTTAGATGTGATCCAACATTGTTTTATACAATTTGCTTTATAATTTTTTTTTTTTTTTATTTGTGAATGTGTGTTTTTCCTGTACCTGGGAATGAACCCAAGGGCACTTAACTACTGAGCCACACCCCAGCCCTTTTTTAGTTTCTATTTTGAGATGGGGTCTCACTGAATTGTGTAGGGCCTAGCTTGCTGGGATTGGCTTTGAATTTACAATCCTCCTGCCTCAGCCTTCTGAGCCACTGGGATTGCAGGTGTGTGCCATTGCACCAAGCTTTTTTTTTTTTTTTTTTTTGAGAGGCTCTAAATTTACTAAATGTACTGAGGTAGGACTAGGAGATAACAAAATTTATTAAAAAGAGAGCAGAGATGATTTCAGAAGCTATAGTAAAAGTTGCCAGGAAATATCTGTAAGATTTTATAGCTTGGAGGAAGCAGATTAAATAAAGACCAAAATCATGGCCTCCAATCTTGACTTTGCATAGGGGAAGAAACCTATTTCATGTTAGTATAATTGCCTTTTGTTGCATGAATTGACATTAAATCTTGATTTCTCCATGGCAATATTTATTCATGGTTACTTTTCTTGTGTGTTTGTTCCAGACCCCGGTAAAAGAGCCCAACAGTGAAAATGTAGATATCAGCAGTGGAGGAGGTGTGACAGGCTGGAAGAGCAAATGTTGCTGAGCGTTCTCCTGTTCTACCCGTTGCCATCCACTACCCGTTTCTCTTCTTGCTGCAAAATAAACCACTCTGTCCATTTTTAACTCTGTTAAACAGATATTTTTGTTCTTATCATAACTATCCAAACCACCTATTTTATTTGTTCTTTCATCTGTGACTGCTTGCTGACTTTATTATAATTTTCTTTAAACAAAAAAATGTATAGAAAAATCATGTCTGTGACTTCATTTTTAAATGTACTTGCTCAGCTCACCACTGCATTTCAGTTGTATTATAGTCCAGTTCTTATCAACATTAAAACCTATAGCAATCATTTCAACTCTATTCTACAAATTGTATAAGAATAAAAGTTAGAATTAACAATTTTATTTTGTACAACAGTGGAATTTTCTGTCATGGATAATGTGCTTGAGTCCCTATAATCTATAGACATGTGATAGCAAAAGAAACAAAAGCCAGGAAAACACTCATTTTCGCCTTGAATATGTAAATGGGGTTAATTTTGTCCTGTGCCTTATGTGGAAAGGAACTTATTTGGTTTTTCCTTTTTTTGTTTTGGTGGAAGCATGTGCAGGAGACATATCATCCAAATATAAACCATTAAGATGTTTGTGGTTTGCTTGGCTATAATTTTCACAGTAGTTAATTGAGGACAAAGGGTAATGCAGAAATGATAGCTTTGGTTTGCTGAGTCTCATTTTCAGTGGCCTTGTTATTTAAAACTTTTCCTGCCGCCAATTCTCCTCCTTGGCCACTTTTTTCCTTGTGTCTCATCTTCCTGCATGCTGCTTTATTTGCTTTTCCTCCCCTACCACCTCATGGTATGAGTTATTTAAAAATGAAAGGGGCAAACTAGTAGGTTTGTCAAGTTTTACATAAAGCACTGATGTAACTTGCTAAGTAAACTGAAAGATAAATTCTAACTGCCCACTATCAAAGATCACTTAATTGCTGTCTTCCTCTCATATACTCTTCCCTAAAACCTCTGTCCCAGATTTCTTCATTGGCTGTTTTACTTCTATGTACCTCTTCTTCCATTGTTCTCTTCCTGTCTGTCCATTGAGTTTATGAAATGGAAGAGTTAATTGCATGCACTAGTGTTTGGAGGGTGTTGTGGTTTGTCTAATTAGGTGTATATCCTATTCACTTTCCTAGAATAACTCTCTTAATCTAAATTTGAGTAGTCTCCATTTTGGCAACTCCTCTGGCAGTTTGGTAGCCCAGTAAAGATTTAAAAAAAAAAAAAAAAAAGGAAAGAGGAGTGGATTTTATTAACATGTTTGCCAAATGTGTTGAGATTTGGCCTCTGAAGAACACTTTTTCAGTGTTAAGTTGTCTTTACCTTAAGATTTAGAAATACTTTAGAATATTATTAATTTGAGTCCTATGGTCACATCCTCTTAGAATACTTGTATTACCATGGGTTTAGAAAAAGGACAACAAAAGGCTTCTCATGTAAAGATAAGATCTCTAGCTGTTTCTAACCCTGTCCTTTCTTCACTTCATCTTTTCTAGTTTGGCTTCATTGCTTATCATTAGGATAGGGTAGGTTAAGTTTGCTATGCTGCTAGCATCCTAAGATGATACCTTTGTTGGAATAATTGTGAATAGCATGATTCATTTCGAGCAGAGGCTGAGTTTAGGACAGCAGCTTCCATTGAAAGTCTTTCTGTGTCATGACACGCATTTTAATGACCTCTTGGCTCACATAAACAACAACATAGGGACTTATCTGCAATGAAAATCCATGAATTTTTCAGATAGTGCCCTAAAAACAATTTTATATGCCTCATTCGTTGGTTGTTGTTGTTAGGTTTTTTTCCCTCACTTGACTTTATCATTGTTTACTAGTAAAAAGCAGCATTGCCAAATAATCCCTAATTTTTCACTTAAAAATAATGAAATGATGTTACAGCTTTTTTGAAAAGTTTTAGGTTAAACCTGTTGTTGTTAGGTTAATGTATTGGTTGCTTCCCTTTATCTGGAATGTGGCAGTAGCTTTTTTACTTCTAACCCTCTTTAATCTTTATTCAATTCAGTGACTTAAGGTTTGAGAGCTAAACACTGGGATTTTTGGGTAACAGACTGACAGTTTATTGTTTGCATAATTATATTTGGCATTGTACATAGAAAGGATATGGCTACCTTTTGTTAAATCTGCACTTTCTAAATATCAAAAAAAGGGAAATGGAGTATAAATCAATTTTTGTATAATCTGTTTGAAACATGAGTTTATTTGCTTAATATTAGGGCTTTGCCCCTTTTCTGTAAGTCTCTTGGGATCCTATGTAGAAGCTGTTCTCATTAAACACCAACAGTTAAGTCCATTCTCTGGTACTAGCTACAAATTCGGTTTCATATTCTACTTAACAATTTAAATAAACTGAAATATTTCTAGATGGCCTACTTCTGTTCATATAAAAACAAAACTTGATTTCCAACTGTGTGGTTTGGTTTTCATTTATTTATGGAGGTGGAGATGGAAGATTTCTTCTGAAAACAATGCAAAATAGCAAACTAAATATTGAGGGACAAAAATAGAAGGGAAATTTTTGCAACCTATGGAAAATGGGAAGGTAATTTCAAGAATTGTCTTTGTGAAGAGCTATGTTAAAAAACAGAAGGATCTCTAGGACAGTAAAGCCCAATGTCTGGTATAAAGTAGCAGATGCGGTGTAGTCCTAAGAACTTCCAATTAAGTCTAGTTGAATGTGCCAAAGGCCAGCTGCAGAAGTCAGTTGGTAGATAACCCAGGACACCAAGGTTAGTTCACCATACTAGAGAGAGATTGCATCCTTATTTTAGCAGTGACTGTCCCCTTATCTGAAAATGGGAAGTTTTTCATACTTTGTGATCCAAAGCAACAGCTTTGACTGTATATATTGGTAAAAGAAATATTTAATTCTATATTAAGGCTCAGTTGATATTTGTTAAATCATCTCTGCTGGAAGGATGACACTTAGATGTTTTCTTAAACAGTATTGATTTTGGTGGTACTGGAGGATTTAACCCAGGGGTACTTTACCATTGAGTTACATTCACAACCCTTTTTGTCTTTTGAGACAGGCTTCGCTAGGTTTTCCAGGCCTCAAATTTGAAGTCCTTTTGCCTCAGCTTCCTGAGTTGCTGAGATTATAAGTGCACCACCATGTCTGGCTTAAACTTTATAAGAATTACCTAGATCTGGGAGTGATGGCTTACACCTGTTATCCCAGCAACTTGAGAGGCCAAGTTGGGAGGATCACACGTTCAAGTTCAGCCTGAGCGATTTGGCAAGCTCCTGTGTCAAAATAGAAAATAAAAAGGGATGGGGATGTAACTCAGTGGTAAAGTGCTCCTGGGTTCAATTCCCCCCCTTCCCGCCCAAACAAAACCTAGAATGTTTTTCATGGTGTCTTGTACCTACCCCCCACGTGTTTGTTGTGTGTCTAGGGTGAGGCATATAATCCTGCCTTTGGTATAGGAAAAATAGGATATGGTCTTTGCCTTCAGATATATGATCTGGCTTAGAAAGCAAAAGTAAGTAAGTAGGTAAGCATATGTAAGAGCCAAATAGTTGTGATCTGATTTTAAATGTATTATTAGTAAGTTCAGTTGGGGAGAACAGCTGAAATGACTTTTGAAAAAGGGAAGAAGTGGGCTGGGGATGTGGCTCAAGCGGTAGCGCGCTCGCCTGGTGTGCGTGCGGCCCGGGTTCGATCCTCAGCACCACATACCAACAAAAAATAAATATTAAAAAAAATTCTCTCTCTCTCTCTCTCTCTCTCTCTCTCTCTCTCTCTCTCTCTCTCTCGCCCCTCACTCTCTTAAAAAAAAAAAAAAAAAAGGGAAGAAGTAAATGAATTGGTGCCTACATGCCAAGACTGCCTAGTCAAGAGATAGACATATGAGGCATGGTCTTGGGCTGCAGCCCACGAATAATACCAGGAACTCAGGAGGCTGGGCTGGGACAGGACGATTGCAAATACCAGACTCTTCTGGGCAACTTTGTGAAACCCATCTCCAAAAATAAGGGCAGAGATATAGTTCAGTGGTAAAATGACACTGGGTTCAAGCCCCAGTATCTTTCCCACATCACACACACAGGCTTGGCTTTTGGCAATTTATTTTCTAATCGAAACCATCCCTTGACCGAAAGTAATAAGCCTGGGGTTTTTCACAAATCTCTCAATTGGCTTTAAAAAAAAAATGTGGATGGACACGACATCTTTATTTTTATGTGGTGCCAGGGATGGAACCCACTGCCTCACCTGTGCTTGGGCGAGCGCTCTACCACTGAGCCACAACCCCACTTCTCAATGGGCTTTTGAAACTATCCTTTGAGAGGGAACTTCATTGTTAGGTAATGGCTAGAACAGTGACTACTAATGATAAAATAGAGGTCAGGGAAAGAGGGCAGTTGAATATATTTATGACAGCTTCCTAGATAGACTTGAGGTGATCTGTAATAGAAGACTAGTATGACCTGAAATAAGATCAAGGAGCCTGTAGGAAGGAGTGGGGTGCAAGCAAAGGAGCACTTGCCAGGATGCTGAATTTAGATGTCAGACTTGCAGCACCAAGATGAAGAGAGCCCTTGTCTTACCATCACATGATTAGCCTAAAAGTTAAGATTATGATTATGATATAGAAGCTAAGAAAAAATCTGGCACAAAACTCTGAACTACAAAGTGAACTGTATCCAATGAGATTTACCAAACATGTTTGCTTGTATCCCTTTGTAATTTATTGAATACCAGTGAAATGCAGGAGCAGATTGTAAATCAGCAGTGTTTGTACAGGTGTAAGATAATTTATTGCTTAAAATGTTATATTACATTGAAATGTAGGGCTTTTTAAAAAATATTTTTAGTTGTAGACGGACACAATATCTTTATTTTTATGTGGTGCTGAGGACCGAACCCAGGGCCTTGCACGTGCTAGGCGAGCCCTCTACCATGAGCCACAACCCCAGTCTGAAATGCAGGGTTTTTATGTTAAATGAAAAAGATCTATTTGCTTAGACACCAGACATTCAGGAAGCAAAGCTGATGTTACTTTGACAACAGCAAGACTTGGAGAGGCCTTTCCACCTGTGCTTCTTGGGAAGGCCCTGTAGTAGATTCCGTAAAAGACTGATGAAGTGTTACATAGTCAATCACATAAACGTCCTGGGCCTGGAAATGTTGAAGGCTGACTTGCCGCAAAACACCAGACGGTGAATATGCTGCATGGCAAGCGCCCTCTGCAGGTGAGCTGACTGGCATGTCAGGGACAAAGCTGAAGTAACCCCAAAGCCTGGCTATTGTGTCCCCGCATTTACACTGGAGCATGGACTGTCCCCTGAACACAGACTGAACTTCACTTGTTCTCTCAACAGACTACTGAAATATTACCTGGGAAATAAATATTTGGTAAGAATTGTTTAAGGAATAAGTTCCTGGGATAGGGATTACTTTCTCAGTTTAAACTCTAGATTGCACACGTGGGAAGTTAAATTTTCTTTTCTCGTTTGTTTCTCTTGTTTTCTGATTACCCAGACTTGAAGTCGCCACTGCTGATGAGTCTTCCCGCCTCGTTCACCTGGCCCCGAGTTTCTGTATGTTATTCATGTCTTCCCCCACATGCTCACAGCTCAGGTTTGGTAATTGTCCTCTCTCCTGGACCACCAGTAATTTTCTAACTGATTACCCACCACACCCCGAGTCCATCTTGCACAGATCAGAAGGGTGATCTTCCTGATCCGACTTTCCTCATGAATCCACAATGGCCCCATGGCCTCTAGCAAGAATCTGTCATAGTTAGTCACTGTGCATTTCCAGGGAAATAGCAGTGAATTGATCCAGCAGCTGGGTCCTTCTTGAGGTCCCAACACATAGCAGCCTTAACTTTGACCAAAGTGCTATATATCCACTCAGCAACTTATAGGTCTTTTTATTTTTTAATATTTATTTTTCAGTTTTCGGTGGACCCAACATCTTTATTTTATTTTTTATGTGGTGCTGACGATCGAACCCAGTGCCCCGCGCACACCAGGCAAGCACTTTACCGCTTGAGCCACATCCCCAGCCCCAATTTATAGGTCTTAAAACAGATCACACAACAAAATCTTTTCTTCCACCACCTATTAGCTTAACTTAAGATCTGTCAGTATCATTTTTTTTTTCACAGCTGCCAACAGTAAAAACCAATTTCAGCTAATGTAGGCAGTGGAGGACATTTCTTAAAAGGATAGTAAGGTGGGATTTCAGTAAAAAGTTGGCAACAATGGCATAATGTTCCATTTTCCTCAAGTCCTTGCATAAAAACACAGAAACTAGGATAACATGGGCAGTGTGCAGCAAAAGTAGTGAGTGACAAGGTATTCCCACAAAGCCCCAAATACAAGCAGGGCCAAAACCTGGATACAAACAAAGGCTGCTCAGCGTCAGCATGTACACAGGGAAAAGCAAAGGGAAACCTCTGTGGGGCATCCGCAACAGCCTGCTGCTACTCCACACTCTGCAGGCCAACTGAGCAGGCGCTGGAACTGGGCAAGGTTTGCAACCCCATGTAACTGAGTGCGAGGAAACTGCAATAAACTATGAAGGATGTAGCATTCTGAGCAATAGGAAATTCCTTTTCCCACTATAAGAATCCGGAGTTGCTTGAAATGGCAGATTCCAAGTTTGTGATAGGAAATGTGTAAGCTGGGCCCAAAATAACTTGTCACATCAGACGACAAAGAAACTCAGAATGTAAGGACATAAAAATAGGGCTTGGGAACTACCTTGAAGATGCCCACTCTGGCCAAAGACAGACAGTTAGACTATATTAAATGTGTTTAAATCACCGGGTGTGTGCCAGCAATTTTATGAAACCATGTCTTGAAAAATATAAGGGCTGTGGATATAGCTCAATGGTCCTGGGTTCAATTCCAAAATTGCTATAAAAAAATTTTTTTTAGACCCACAAATTAATGAGCCCTCCCACATACACACATCTAATTGGTCACTATCACAGGATGTCAGAGAAATGTTCTCCCCACATACCCTCCCCTGTGAGTAAAGAATCAAGAATTTATCTTGTCCTCCTTATATGAACTATACTAAGTAACTAAATAGTAAACTAGATGAAATTTCTATATAGAGAAGTATTCCAACAAAGAAAGAAGAGATGATAGAATCTTATTATTTTGTAACCTCTAACGAATTAATGGATTTAGTCAAAGTCAATAGCTATTAACATCACAAAAAGAGAAATCTAACAAAATATACATGGAAATACCAGGAACACAATACTTCTTATAATGAGGCCATGTAAAAAAAAAAAAAAAAAAAAAAGAATCAAATCTGTAGTCTGAAACCAAGTGTCAATTTATAAAAAATCCAAGGACAGAGAAACATATTTAACTACATCAATCAACAAAATCCAGACTGGTAAAATTCATGGGACAATTGATCCAGTCTTTTCAACAGTTAAATTTCAATGGGAGAGACAGAGAAAAGCAAACAAAACTATAGTGTGTTTAGGAAGGTACATAGGTCATATATTATTATTATTTTTTTTTAATTAAGGAAATGTTTGCCCTAAAAGCAGGAGGATCTTCTTTCCAGAGAGGGAGCATTATAATTGGAAGGGTCATATGGAGGGTCCCCAGGATGCCAAATCCTATCTTCTGGTTACTGGTATTGGTTATAAGGGTGTTTGACGAATAACAATTCATTGATCTATACGCTTATTTTTTAGTTTTTCGTCATTGTTATTTTATGTTACTGGGGATTGAACCCAGAGGCACTTACCTCTGAGCTAAATCCATAGCACTTTTTATTTATTTATTTAGAGTTAGGGTTCTCACTAAATTGCCCAGGCTGGCCTCAAACTTTTGATCCCCCACCTTCAGCCTCCTGAGTCGCTGGGATTTCAGGCATGTGCCATCACACCCAGCTTATGTGAGTTTTAAATTTTCTATTATGAATGTAACCAAAGGGCCATGAGCATGTGTCCACAATTATATCAAGTAACTTCCAATCTCCAGAACCATTCTTTTGTTTTTGTTTTTTAGTACTGGGGATTGAACCCAGGGGTGCTTTACCACTGAGTTACATTCCCAGAGTTTTTACTTTTTTATTTTGAGACAGGGCCTCACTAAGTTGCCTAGGGCCCTCACTAAATTTCTGAGGCTGGCCTTGAACTCTGATTCTCCTTGCTCAGCTTTCCCAATCACTGGGATTACAGACATGCGCCACTTCACGGGGCTCAGCGCCAGTCTTAAAAGCTGTGCAGCTAGGACCAATGCTCAGAGGTCAGAAGCCAGTCACTGCTGATGGGCAGAGACAACAAGCTCTGGGAACTGATTCTACTGCCCCTGAAAGCCATGTGGCTGCCACCAGTGCCAGAACTCTGTGAAAGTGCACACAGTGTGTCCTCCACTTCTTTATTTCAGTTACTTATGGTTTTGTTGATTGGTGAAGCCCAAACTGCATGCTGCTGTGCCCAGGGGAGTGGAGAAAGGGAGACTCTGGACTTTCCTGTCAATAGTGGGAGGTGGGCTCTCGCCTAAGATGGCAGGATTTAGGTGCTGAGTGGACAAAAAGAGTGATAAGTGTCCCCAAAGCCAGTTGTTTTCAAATTTTACTGCACGTTAGAGTCAGCTGGAGACGCTTTTAAAAACAATGCCAAAGTTACACCCCATTGTAACCAAAACAGAGTTTCTGATGAGATTCCAATGTTGTTTTTAACATATTATGTGATTCTCATGCGCAGCCACATTAGTGAACTAGGGCCTACACCCTTCCTGCTCAACTGCATTGGGATCACCTGGGAAATTGTTAGAAATGCAGAATCTCAGCACAATTATAATCTGCATTTAAACAGGAACCCAGGTGAATCCTACTCATATTACAGTTTGAGTAGGGCTGGCCTACACTTTTTTTCTTTCCCCTGTAGGTGGGATTAACCCAGGGGTGCTTTACCACTGAGCTACATCCCCTAATCCCATCCCTTTTTATGTTTGAGATAGGGTCTCTGTAGATTAGGGAGGCTGGCCTTGAACTTTCCATTATCCAGTCTCAACCTCCAGTGTTGCTGGGATTGCAAGTGTAAACCACTGTGCTAGGTTGATTCTTTGTTTCCATAAAGTGAACTAGAGAGGGGCTGGAGAGAGCTCAGTTGGTTGAGTGCTTGCCTTGCATGCACATGGTCCTGGATTCAATTCCCAGCTCCACACACAGATACCAAAAAAAGCGGACTAGAAAGCCCTTCAAGACTCAGTCCAATGGAAATATTTTCCAATTCAGTGGTTCCCCTTACTGGATTAACCAGGACGCAAACTCCAGCTCTTAAATATAGGGCCAATCTGCCTCCTTGTGGCCTTTACTAGGGACTGCATTTTTCTTTTCTTTCTTTCTTTTTTTTTTTTTTTTTAAAGAGAGAGAGAGAGAGAGAGAGAGAGAGAATTTATTTATTTACTTTAGTTTTTTCGGCGGACACAACATCTTTGTTTGTATGTGGTGCTGAGGATCGAACCCGGGCCGCACGCATGCCAGGCGAGTGCGCTACCGCTTGAGCCACATCCCCAGCCCCGAGAGAGAGAATTCTTAATATTTATTTTTTTAGTTCTCGGCAGACACAACATCTTTGTTTATATGTGGTGCTGAGGATCGAACCCGGGCCGCATGCATGCCAGGCGAGCACGCTACCACTTGAGCCACATCCCAGCCCCTGCATTTTTCACTATTTGGAGAGAGACTTGCTATAAACCTATTAAGAGTTTATGCTAAACAGCCACACGAAATTGAATACTCTCCCCCAACCACCACTAAAACTGCAGTAGAGGGCGTTTTTTGTTCAGTACTTGGAATTGAATCCAGGGCCTCACATGCTAGGCAAGCACTATATCACTGAGTTACATCTCCAGCCCTTAATAAGTATAAGCCTACAAAGAAAAAAAGAACAAGTGAGAAGGAGGAAGAGGGCAGAGACACCTGCAGGTGATAATTAGAATTTTTATAATTTTTAATAATTTTTATATTTTTGTATTTAGGAAAAATGGAAGCCAGGCATGGTGGCACACACCTATAATCCCAGCAACACAGGAGGCTGAGGCAGGAGGATCACAAGTTTCAGGCCAGCCTCAGCAATTTAGCAAGTCCCTGACCCTATCTCAAAAGAAAAAAAAAAGGTTGGGGGTAGGCCGGAAGTGTAGCTCAGTGGTAAAGCACCCCTGGGTTTAATCTCTGATACAAAAAAAAAAAGCCCTGAAGGATCCCATAAGTTTCAGTATTTATAGGTCCTGGTGATGTGAAAAATCCAGGCATGTGGGGCATGTGGAAATAAGCTAAAAATTGGAAAGCAGAAGGAAAGTGCTACCACCTGAACATGTCCCCGAAATTTATGTATGGGAACCTGGTCACTGAAATGATGTTATTAAGGGTGGCCATTTTTTTTTTTCAGAACTGGAGATTGAATCCAGAGCCTGATGCATGCTAAACAAGCACTAGAGTGGAGCCCAGGTTTAAGAGGAGCTCAGGTCATGAGACAGTAACCTACATGGGTGGGATTAGGTATTTTATGAAAGGGCTCAGGTTGGAAGGAGAGGTCTCTGTTGCTCTCTCTCTTACCCTTCTGCCATGTTGATGTTCCTCCCCAGTTGATGCTGCAGCTGGAAAGCCTTCATCATGAACTTGGAAGTCCCAACCTCCAGAAGTGTGAGGAAATAGACTTATGTTCTTCAGAAGTTACCCAGGCTATGGTATTCTGTGATAGCAATACAAAACAGACTAAAATAGAAAATAATTATCAGGAAGCTGAGGCATCAGGAGGATCACAAAGTTCCAGCCCAGTCTGGGCAACTTAGCAAGACCTTGTCTAAAAGAAAAATATAAAAAGGGCTAGGGGTATAGCTCACTGGTAAAGTGCCCCTGGTTCAAGCCTCAGTTCCAAAACCCGAAAACATTTAGATTATGTAACAATTCTGGGGGACACACTGAAATCTATCTCAATGAAATCTGAAGTCCTAAACTGCTCTTGTCTCCTCCTTTGTTATTCTGACTCCAACCAAACAGCTCTGCTGCAGAACCTCTGCCCTCGGGTCCTTCTGTCTGCAATGCTCACCCTCCTTATAACAGACTGCTCATTCTCACTTCCTTCTGGGTCTCACCCAAATGGCCCCTTAGTGTCAAGGCCTTCCCTGGCCACTCCAAATAGAATAGGAGTGACACTCCCCAGCTCTGGATTCCCTGTCAT
Organism: Spermophilus citellus; assembly: GCF_964194105.1. Taxonomy (NCBI): domain Eukaryota; kingdom Metazoa; phylum Chordata; class Mammalia; order Rodentia; family Sciuridae; genus Spermophilus; species Spermophilus citellus. Next base: position 96,360,776 of record NC_138193.1, on the reverse strand, counting down.
TCCACCTGGCTCTTTTTTTCCCCCTCCATAGCTCTTACCACCAGTTAACATTAAAAATTACTTGTTCAGGGCGGGGATGAAGCCCAGTGGTAGGTGCTTGCCTAGCACGCACAAGGCCCATTCCAGAACTGCAAAATAATACAACAGCAACAACAATTTGTTCCCTTGTTTACTGCCTGCCTTCCTACTAGGATAGAGGTTCCGTGCCGGCAGGAGCTCTGTCTTGTTTACTGCTGTCTCCAGCACCCAGAATGATACCTGGGGCTTGGAAGGTACTCCTTAAGTACTTGTTGAATGAATGAACCTGATCTCTCCTGCCCTTCCCTACCTCCTTACTGGGAAATCCACAAGGAGGAAAGGCGAGTACAAAGATGACATTTTATTTCTTTCTCTCTCTCTCTTTTTTTTTTTGGAGTGGGGAGGATTAAACCTAGGGGTGCTTCACCACTAAGCTACATCTCCAGCCCTTTCTTTCTTTCTTTCTTTCTTTCTTTCTTTCTTTTTTTTTTTTTTTTTGTTTGCTTGAGAAGGGTCTTACCACATTGGTGAGACTGGCCTCAAATTTTCAGTCCTCCTGTTTCAGCCTCCCAAATTGCTGGGATTAAAGTGTGCCACCATGCCCAGCTTTTACAGCATTTTCTCAGGTTGATGGAAGGCTTCCTAGTGTTCCCAGAGATGTTTGCCTGAACCTTCAAATTGAAGAGCCCAGACAACACTTTATAATCAGACTTCAGCTAATCCTGATTTAGCATATATACCCCAGGAGGTATATATGCTAAATATATAAATAAATATAGTGTCCTCATTTTGCAAATGAATAAATAGCAGCTTAGCAAAGGTATATTACTTGCCAGGATCATACGACTAGCTGAAAGGAAAAAACAGATTTAACCCCAGATGGCCCAAGTCCAGGCCTGGGCATTCACCTCTCCTTAGGAAGGGCTGCTCTCACTCCTTGACATTGGTTATTTTGTTTTTGTGGGGTTACTGGGAATTGAACCTGTGGAAAACACAGCTCACCTGTACAAACCCAAAGTATGGACTAGAAGACTCACACAGAGCAAAAAGGGAGGCTTCACTGATAGTCTTGCAAGGTCAGGTGTCTAGGGGAGCAGGCACCCCCCGCCTGTTAAAATCAAAATTTTATCCCCTAGAGCGCAAGGTCCCGCCCTTGTTCCTCATTGGCTGAGTACTGAGATTGTTGGGTGCACAATCTTCTTGAAGAATATCGCCTGGGTTTCACTGTCTCCATTGGGTTATTTAAAGAAATATACCTTTAGTTCCACCTCCCTTTGTTCTCTGGTGGTGGGAGGCCCTTCTGGGATTGAGTGCATTTTGCAGTTTATCTTGTTGGTCAGGCTGGCCCCCTCCCCTGACCCACTGTTTGTCGAGGGGCTGTGAATCTGTCACATTCAGGTATTAATTGCTGGTAACCATTTGTTCTGTTTCCTCTTCAGCAGATTTTTTCTTACATCCTCAGTAATTTTACATTTAAGTCTAAATACTGTATCCTGCAAATGGATCACAGGACTTTCTATTTTTCACAAACCCAGGGACACTTACTTTACCACTGAGCTACCTCCTTGGTCCATTTTATTTTAAGACAAAGTCTCACTAAGTTTCCCAGACTGTCCTCAAACTTTCGATCCTCCTGCTTCATCCTCCCTGGGATAACATGCCTGGGATAATAGGCATGTGCCACTGCACCTGGCAACATTTGTAATAAGTATAAATCAATACTTTAGGATGTAAGAAGTATGTGTACTGGGCACGGTGGTGCATGCCTGTAATCCTAACAATTTGGGAGGCTGAGGCAGGAGCTTATGAGTTCAAAGCCAGCCTCAGCAACTTCGTGAGGCCCTAACCAACTCAGTGAGAACCTGTCTCTAAATAAAATACAAAAAAAGGGCTGGGGATGTGGCTCAGTGGTTAAACACCCTCGAGTTCAATCCTCTGTACAAAAAAAAAAAAAAAAAAGAAGTGTGTGTACTATGATAGTTTCACTTACTATGGGAGTTAAAAAAAAGACTATTGTCATTTATAAAATAGCTTTCTATAAAACAAGTTTCTTTTTTTTTAAAGAGAGAGTGAGAGAGAGAGAGAGAGAGAGAGAGAGAGAGAGAGAGAGAGAGAGAATTTTAAATATTTATTTTTTAGTTCTCGGCGGACACAACATCTTTGTTGGTATGTGGTGCTGAGGATGGAACCCAGGCTGCACGCATGCCAGGCGAGCGCGCCACCGCTTGAGCCACATCCCCAGCCCCCTAAAACAACTTTCAATAAGTTTTTTGTTTGTTTGTTTTTGATACGGAGGATTGAACGTTTTACCACTGAGCTACATCCCCCCCTTTTTATTTTTTATTTTGAGACAGAGTTTCACCAAGTTGCTCAGGGCCTCACTAAGTTACTGAGGCCGGCTCAAACTTGCAATCCTCCTACCTCCGCCTCCCAAATCACTGGGATTACAGTTTTGTGTAACACCATGCCCAGCTCAATAAATTTAAAAATACTGAAAACATATAAAGTATCTCCTCTGGGGCTGGGATTGTAGCTCAGTGGTAGAGCACGTGCCTAACATGTTCAAGGCCATGGGTTCAATCCCCAGCACAAGGAAAAATAGAGTATCTTTTTGAACATAATAGAATGAAACTACAAAAAATAACAGAAGGAAAACTGAAAATTTTACAAGTACATGGAAATTAGACACATACTCCTAAATGATTCATGAATCAAAGACAAAAAAAAATCACAGGAACATTAGACTTTTCTTGAGGTAAATGAAAACTATAACATAACATACTACACACAGGCCCCAATACCCTCCCAAGTCCCATAGGTGGATGAAAACTAAAATAACTAGAATCAGAAATAAAAGAAGGGCTGGGGATGTGGCTCAAGCGGTAGCGCACTCACCTGGCATGCGTGCGGCCCGGGTTTGATCCTCAGCACCACATACCAACAAAGATGTTGTGTCCGCCGAGAACTAAAAAATAAATATTAAAAATTCTCTCTCTGTCTCTCTCTAAAAAAAAAAAGAATTTAAATCTTAAAAAAAAAGAAAGAAAAAGAAATAAAAGAAGACCTTACAATGGATGCCTCAGAAACAAAAAGGATTGTAAGAGACTATTGAAGTTATACACCAACAGATTGGGTAACCTAGAAGAAATGTCTAACTTCCTGGAAACATAGAAAAGTTGAATAGAACTTCAACTAGAAAGGAGATTGAATCAGTAATCAAAAACCTCCCCAAAGAGAAAGCCTAGGACCAGGTGGCCTCACTGGAGAATCCTACCAAACATTTATAAAAAGTATTAACCACGATCCTAAATTCTTTCGAAAAATTGAAAGGAGAGGGAAAACCTTCAAACTCATTTCAGGAGACCAGCATTACCCTGAACTAAAGCCAGACAAAGATACCACAAGAAAAGAAAACTACAGACATATCCCTGAAGAATATCAGAGCCAAAACCCTCTGCAAAATATTAGCAATCAGAATTCCACAGTACATCAAAGGATTGTCCACCACCGGGCTTGGTGCTGCACACCTGTAATCCCAGTTATATTCCAGAGGCCAAAGCAGGAAGATGGAAAGTTGGAGCCTGGGCAATTCAGTAAGACCCTATCTCAAAACAAAACAAAAACAGGCTAGAGCTATCTCAGTGATAGAGCATCCCTTGGTTCAATCCTCAGTACCTTAAGAAGAAAAGGGATCATATACCATGACCAGGTGAGATTTATCCCTGGGAATGCTTTAGCTTACTAAAATCAATAAATAAATACACCACATGAACAAAACAGAGGACAAAAATCACACAATCATCACAGAGGATGCAGAAGAAAAGCACTTGACAATATTTGACATCATTTAATGATAAAAATACTCAGCAAATTAGAAATATAAGGAAATTATCTCCAGATAGTAAAGGTCATATATGAAAATCCCACAGCCAATATCATACTTATTGGTGAAAAACAGAGTTTTCCCTCTAAGATCTTTTCAACATAGCACTAGAAATTTCTAGCCAGATTCATTAGGCAAGAAAAATAAATTAAAATCATCCAAAGTGGAAAGGAAGAAGTAAGATTACTTTTAATCATAGATGACAGTCTCATATGAAGTTAATCCTAAAGATCACGGAGTAACTGTTAGAGTTAATAAATAATAAATAATATATCTAATAATTAAAAAAAAATAATGGGGTTGTAGCTCTGCGGTAGAGCACTCGTCTAGCACATGCGAGGTCCTGGGTTCTATCCTCAGCACCACATAAAAATAAATAAATAAAATAAAGGTATAAAAAACTTAAAAATAAATAAATAAATTCAGTAAAGTTGCAGGATATACAACCAACACTAAAAAACCAGTTGTTTCTGGTCTGAAGGTGGAGCTCAGTGAAGGAGCACTTGCCTAGTAAGTGTGAGGCCCTGGGTTCAGTCTCCAGAACCACAAAATAATAATAATAAAAAATATCCAGGTGCAGTGATGCACACCTGTAATCCCAGCCACTCAGGAGGCTGAGGCAGGAGGATTCCAAGTTCAAAGCCAGCCTTAAGCAATGGCGAGGTGCTAAGCAACTCAGTGAGACCCTGTCTCTAAATCAAATACAAAATAGGGCTGAGGATGTGGCTCAGTGGTCAAGTGCCCCTGAGTTCAATCCCCAGTATAAAAAAAAAAAAAAAAAGACAACTACATTAGAAATTCTCAGGCCATGTAACAACCAGTGATTTCAGAGAATTTATTTTGAGTTTGCACACTGGATAGACTTGTCAGGCCAGGACCATAATGTGAAGGTGTTCCTGACAGCTGTCCAGTCACTGTGAAGGCAACTGGGTGGGGACTCTCCTGTAAGTCCTGGACACTTCTTGGCTTGAGGAAAACAGCAAGCCCAGGGCTCTGTGTTGTTGACCGCTGTCCCTTCTGCCAGGTTTGGCTGCTTGGTGGTGACAAGGTTGGTACTAACAGATGCAGAGTGGGTGGTGAGAGCAAATTTGTTGTTGGTCTGACTGAATGTACGTTTCAACCATGTTGTGGTTTTGCTCTGGGAACAATTTCCTTCCCGGAAAATGGGGCTGCCCTCTCCTTTTGCTCCCCTGATTCAAATGGTTTTCCAGTACGTCAGCTCCTAGGATTTTCAGCCTTCTTCAGAATGTCAGGTCTTAAATCTGAAGAAGGAAGCTAAACAACCTCCCAGAGCCATAGATACTACCCAGATTCTATCTATTGTTCATTAAATTTTATTTTTAAAATTATTATTATTATTTGGGTACTGGGGATTGAACCCTGGGGTGCTCTACCACTGAGCTACATCCTCAGCTCTATTTATTTTATTTTTTGAAAAAGGATCTAGCTAAATTGCCCAGGCTGGCCTCAAACTTGAAATCCTCCTGCCTCAGCCTCCTAGTTTCTGGGACACTAGGCATGTGACACAGTACCTGGTGGAGTTTGTTTATTTTTTATTTTTTTGGTACCGGGGATTGAACTCAGGGGCATGTGAACACTGGGCCACATCTCCAGCCCTATTTTGTATTTTATTTAGTGACAGGGTCTCACTGAATTGCTTAGTGCCTTGCTTTTGCTGAGGCTGGCTTCAAATTTATGATCCCCTTGCCTTAGCCTCCCGAGCCTATTTTTTCTTTTCTTTTTTTTTTTTTTTTTTAAAGATAGGGTCTCACTAAGTTGCTGAAGTTGAACTTGAACTTGCATTCCTCCTGCCTCAACCTCAGAGTTGCTGGGATTACAGGTGTACACCACTCTGCCTGGCCCACAACATTTAACTCTACAGAAACTGAAAATTTAAGAATGAGTAATATAATCGCTAGAGCAATCACTAAAAACATAGCAGAAAAGAAGTAGAGCTAAAAAGCCAATATAAAAAATAAATAAAATGGAATTTTTTAAAAAGCCAGTGCAGTGATGCACGCCTGTAATCCCAGTGCCTCTTAGAAGGTTGAGCCGTGAGGATTGCAAGTTTGAGGCCAGTCTCAGCAACTTAGTGAGACCCTAAGCAACTTAGTGAGAGCCTGTCTCAAAATAAAAAATAAAAAGGGTTGGGATGTGGCCCAGCGGTAAAGTGGCCCTGGGTTTAATCCCCAGTATCAAGAAAAAAAAAAAAAAAAATGAGGCCAGGCTCATGCCTGTAAATCCCAGCTGCCCAGGAGACTGAGGGAGAAGTATCTCAAGTACAAGGCCATCTTGGGCAATTTAGGGAGGCATCACCACCACCACCACCACCACCACCACCACCATCATTGCAGTTGGGGATGTAGCTCAGTGTAAAGCACCCCCTGGGTTCAATCCCCAGTACCACAAAAGAAAAAAAAAATAAAAAGGCTGTCAAGGAAGATCAAAGAGAAAAAAAAAAAAAAACAGAGGCAAAACAATAATAAATAGTGGGAATTCCAGGGAACTTCCCTGATCTCTATACCACCCTCAGTCAAGATCATTTTCAATAAAGGTCACCTACCAAAACCTTCAGCTAACATCATAGCCCATTTTGGAGGATAAACACATTTTTAAGGCCACTGATATACATTATCATGTTGCTCAATAATAAATAAATACATAGATAGTACTCTATATGTAGGCACTTAAACATCACAGGAATAAATAAGCGCCACAATGCCACTTAACCTGAGTGTCCATACATGATTCCTTTTCTATACCCATTGCAGCAGGAGTGACATGCTTACAATCCTGGGGCCCACCCGCAGGGTGTCCAGCTGACACATGTCAGAGGACACAGTCACAGTTCTGTATAACACAACGGGTGCTGCTAAATGGCATAACTATCGCCTAATTCATATGCCCCATAAATTGTCTGATCTTTAATCTCGTAAAAGAGAACCTGAAGGAAAATAGAAAACATAGTTGGAACAAATGTTGAAACTATATCCATTGAAATGACTTAGCTATTGTGAATGAAATGAAAGAACTTCAAACAAATCAAAAGTTATGCACATTCAATGCAAGTTTTATGTCTTTTTTGTTGTTCTAGGGATTGACTCCAGGGGCACTCAACCACTGAGCCACATCCCCCAGCCCTATTTTGTATTTTATTTAGAGACAGCGTTCTCACTGAGTTGCTTAGTGCCTCACTTTTGCCTAGGCTGGCTTTGAACTCATGATCCTCCTGCCTCAGCCTCCAGAGCCATTGGGATTATAGGCATGCACCACCAAGCCCAGCCTTGTGTCATTTTTAATGAATGTGTAATACTCCATAGAATATTTGCCTTAGAAATGTCTAATAAAACTACAGGTGCCTTCCATAGATGCCTAAATTTGAAATAAAGAGGTAGTGAAAGAATTCATTATGTCAGGTATAGTGGCACATACCTGTAATCCCAGTGGCTCAGGAGCTGAGGCAGGAGGATTGCAATTCAAGGCCAGCCTGAGCAACTTAGTGAGGCCCTTAAGCAACTTAGTGAGACCCTGTCTCAAAAAAAAAAAAAAAAAGGCTAGGGATATGGCTCAGTGGTTAAGTGCCCCTGGGTTCAATCCCTGGCACCAAAAAAAAAAAAAAAAAAAAAAAAATTATCAAAGAAACTTAAGTCGAATGAGGGCACAGGGTAGTCAACCTCCACAGGTACCCTTTGAGGAGGAAAAGCTGGCTGTGCCCAGCAATGAAGGACCTATGATCCTCTCAAACCATCATCTTGACCCAGTTTACCCAGGAGTGTGTCCAGAGGCCTTTGCCCCAGTGGGGACCGGTTTGCTGTGGCGGCCCCGCTGTCCTTTTGCTGGGCAGTGAAACACCTGCTTGGAGAATATTCAAATTTCAGAATGCTAGAGCTGGGCAGGGCCTCAGGTACCACCAGGTCTCATTCCCTTGTTTGCTCCGCCCCCCTCACCTTTTTTTTAAAGCAGAGGATAGTAAAATGTAATAATAAAGGGATGAATTTTGAGTTTTTATTTTGGTTGTTTTATATGGTTTGTTTATTTATAACTTTTTATTATTTATTCATTTATTTTTGTGGTACTGGGGATGGAACCCAGGAATGTCCTACCTCTGAGCTACATACTGAGCACATTTTTTAAAAATTTTTATTTTGACCAGGGATTGAACTCAGAGGCACTGGATCATAGAGCCACATCCCCTATCCTTTTTTGTATATTATTTAGAGACAGAGTCTCACTAAGTTGCTTAGGGCCTTGATGTTGCTAAGGCTGGCTTTGAACTTGCAATCCTCCTGCCTAGCCTCCTGAGCTGCTGGGATTACTGGCGTGTGTCACCATGCCAGGCTCCCTTGTTTGCTTTTAATTAAATAAATTTCTCTTTAGTATATGAAACTTTGTTTTTTTTTTTTTTTTTTTTTTTTTTAATGTGCTGAGGAACCCAGGGCCTCACATATGTTAAATATGTGCTTTACTCCTGAACCACACCCTAAACCCCAGGAAAATATTTAAAAAACAGAAAAACAATATCACTTATTCTACAGCCAAGACAAACATTTTCAACATTAGAGTGTGTTTCCTTTGATTTTTTCATCTTGTTATTATCCATTCATTCATATATCAAATATCATATCCCTATGTGTCCTGATTTTTCTGACATAACATCACCTACCACAAGAGCTTCCCCATATCATTGTGATTTTTTTGTGTCATTTTTAATAGCTGTGCGATATTCTATAGCATATCTTCCTTAGAAATATGCTTTTTAAAAAATACTTTTAGTTGTAGATGGACACAATACCGTTATTTATTTATTTTTATGTGGTGCTGAGGATCGAACCCAGGGCCTCATACACGTTAGGCAAGTGCTCTACCACTGAGCCACAACCCCAGCCCGTATCTTAGAAATGTTTAATGACAATAATGAGAGCAAGTATGAACAGAGCAGGGAGGAAGAGTAGGAAGAAAAGAGTAACATTAAACAGAGACTTGAGATGGGAGGGAAAGGGAGAGAAAAGGGAAATTGCATGGAAATGAAGGGAGACACTCATTGCTAAACAAAATTACATATAAGAGGTTGTGAGGGGAATGGGAAAATAAACAAAGAGAGAAATGAATTACAGTAGATGGGGTAGAGAGAGAAGATGGGAGGGGAGGGGAGGGGGATAGTAGGGGATAGGAAAGGTAGCAGAATACAACAATTACTATTAGTGCATTATGTAAAATTGTGGATGTGTAACTGACGTGATTCTGCAATCTGCATTTGGGGTAAAATTGGGAGTTCATAACCCATGTCAATCTAATGTATGAAATATAATATGTCAAGAGCTTTGTAATGTTGTGAACAACCAATAAAAAAAATGTAAAAAAAAAAAAAAAAAAAAAGAAATGTTTAATGACAGTAACAGTAATGACAGTAATCTCGGGCTTCTGCTACCCAGACTAGAGATGAGGAGACAAATAATAATAGCTACAATTTTCTGTATACCAGACTGTGAGCTGAGTGCTTTACAACAACCTACATGAAATGGGTGCTATTTTTATTCTGATTTTACAAGGAGCAACAGTATGTGCTGGTAAAGGTGATAATTCGTAATGTTTGCCAATGTTTATGGTTTAAATTCTTCCACCAAGATCTATTTCAAGCTGTCAACATCACATCACTGAACACAGAGTTAGTAAAAGATGCACAGTAGCATACAATTATATAGGTTTTCTTTCATACAAATATAAAACACAAATAATCTCAAGAGCATAGAATAGTAAGATGTAATAATGAATTTTGAGTTTTTATTTTGGTTGTTTAATATGGTTTGTTTATTTGTAATTTTTTATTATTTATTCATTTATTGTTGTGGTACTGGGGATTGAACCCAGGAATGTTCTACCTCTGAACTACATACTGAGCACAGTTTTAAAATTTTAATTTTGACACAGAGTTTTAATAAATTGTCTGGCTGGCCTTGAACTTGCAATCCTCCTCCAAAGTAGCTGGGATTACAGGCGAGAGCCACCATACTCTGCTTCAATTGCCCTTTGACAAGGAAATGAAAGACAACTAAATGGGAGAAAGAACAAATAGTACCGTATAACTGGATATCCACAGGCAAAAGAATAAAAGTTGGGTTTTTAACCTCACGGCCATATTACAAAAAAACTCAAAATGAATTATAGATCTAAATATAAGATCTAAAACTATGAAACTCTTAGAAGACCCCTAGATAGAGAAATGAAAACTTGTTCACACCAAAACTATTGCACAAATGTTCACAAAAGCGTTATTCATGATAGCTAGAAAAGTGGAAACAATCCGAATGTCCATCAACTAATGAACAGATAAAATTTGATATATCCATATTATGGGATGCTTTTTGTTACTATAAAGAAGTGAAATACTGATACCTAGATGAACCTTGAAGATACTTATGCTAAGTGAAAGAAGCTAGCCACAAAACACTGCATATTTTGTTACCCCTTTTATATGAAAATGTATGGATTCAGCAAATTCATAGAAGCAGGAAGTAGATCAGTGATTGCTTAGGGTGTGGGGGAGAGGATGGGACAAAGCTGACTGCTCATGGGCATGGGTTTTCTTTTGGGGGGGATGAACATATTTAAAACTTGGACTGGGGTGGAGTTTGCACAATATGAGGAGTATACTAAAAGAACTGAATTGTACACTTTAAATGGATGAATTGCATGCTCTGGATTATAGCTCACTAAAACTATTTATTTATTTATTTATTTGGGTACCAGGATTGAACTCAGGGGCACTTGATCACTGAGAGACATCCTCAGTCCTATTTTGTATTTTATTTAGAGACAGGTTCTCACTGAGTTGCTTAGTACCTCGCCGTTGCTGAGGCTGGCTTTGAAATCCCAATCCTCCTCTCTCGCCTCCTGAGCCTCTGGGATCACAGGCATGTGCCACGGCTAAAGTTATTTCTAAAAAATTCTATGAGGAAGGCTGGGGGTGTAGCTCAGTGGAAGAGCCCTGGCCTAGCATGCATGAGGCCATGGGTTCAGTTCTCAGCACTACAACAGCAAATAAAGAAAAAACACAACAAATATGAGGAGAGGGAGTGAGCAGGTATATGAAAATAAGACCGGCTGTGGGTTTGCTAAATGTTGAAGGTGGGAGATGACTATGTCTTTATTCATAATGCTATTGTCTCCATTTTTTTACATTTTGTGTTTTCTGAAATAAAAAGTTAAATATAACATTTCCTAGAGTGCTCCCAAGTGCTCACCCAAATGTTCCCTGGCCTCCCCCAGTTCATGTGCCCAGAAAGGAACATCTGTCCTCTAGCCAGGGTGTGGCAAGTGTTTGACATATAACCTGAGTCCACTGGCAGCTTTTACTGTCCCCCCCCTCCATTGACCACAGTGTTGCATACACAAGAACTTGGCCAGCGCTGCCACAGCCTAGCCTCTGGACCAACAGAGGGCTCTGCTAGGGTGGTCACTCCTCCCTGGTCCCTCCTCAGATGGCTGACAACTCTTGCCTCCTCCTCCCCTCTCCCAGTGGGAACCACCTTGTTCTTGTCACTGTTGAACATCAGAGGGAGCTCACAGTAGCGCAGCTAGGATACCAGTGGCCCAGCCCTTTCCTTGGCCTTGGCCCCTCTCTGTCCCCAACAGACCCTCTCTGTCCCCAACAGACCCTCTCTGTCCCCAACAGACCCTCCCTAAGGGCAAGCACAGAATAGGCCACTAAGGCCCTTAGCTCCCTCACTGCTATACCCAGTGGCTCAGTCCTGCTTTTCTTCCAAATATCTTCCACCCCCACAGTGCCTTCCGGGCCCTCCTTCCTGACAGTTCCAGTAAAGACGGATGCATCTCTGATTCCAAATGAAGTCAAGTTGCTTCCTACAGGGCTCCTGAATCTTGGGAAAATGAAGGGATATATGTGTCTAGGCACTGTGTCAGGGTCCTGGAGGTCCCCAACAATTAAGAAGCCCTGGTGCTCAATATAGTGGGATGTGCTTGTAATCCCAGATACTTGGGAGGATGAGGCATTGCAAGTTCAAGGCCAGTCTCAGCAATTAGCAAAGCTCTAGGCAACTTAACGAGAACTTGTTTCAAAATAAAAATTAAAAAGTTCTTGAGATGTAGCTCAATGGTTAAGCATCCTTGTGTTCAATCCCAGTAACAACAAAAAGCCCTGGAGAGGCACTGGAATGTTCTACAACACTGAGGCAATGAGTTCATCCAGTTATGTGGATCTGCCTGATGGCTCACATCTCTGTTGTCCCTTTTAGCCAAAGTCTAGGATTACAGGAAAGGTGGCCTGACAGAGAGAAGACTGGAGGAGGACTCAGAGCTGGGTTGAGACAGCGGCTTTGGAGGCGGGGCCCCATGGCAAGTGGTAGAAGCAGAGTTGCCAAGGCTTGATTACTAGTTGAAAGTAAGGGCTAGGGAGAATGTTTCCAGGTTGGGGGACCACGTAAAATGTGATAACCTTAGTTGGATAGGAGATAAGAGGACCCAGCTCAGGTGTGACTGTTGAGATGGAGATACCTACAAATGTCTTGGGGGATGTGAGGGACACAGCTGGAGTTGGGGGTCTTCACTAAGTCAGCAGTACATAGTAAGAGAGGCCACTGCAGATATGGTGTCTCCGTCTAGGGCTCAGCGATAAGGGGACCACATGGCCCAGTTCCCTTTTACACCTGCTGTCTGGTGTCTGGGTTATGCCTGTTGTCTTGGCAGGGCAGGGAGGCAGTGAGTACCTCCTTTACTCTCTAAAACATCCCAGTTTGGATGACATATGGTCACCCTACTCAAGAGAGACCCTGTGGGGTAGAAGGAAAAATGAATCTAGGGTACAACCTTTCTATTCACTGGCCTTTTTCACCACTTCACCCTTCTATTCCCTTCTTAGAGCCCTGTATTTTCACCTTTCTCTCCCTCTCCCCCCCTTTCTCTCTCTTTCTTTCTTTTTGTAATGAAAGTTGAAACCAGAGGTGTTATGCCACCAAGTTACAATCCCAGACCTTTTTATTTATTTGCTTAGGACCTCACTAGATTGCTGAGGCTGGCCGGGAACTTGTAATCCTCCTGTCTCAGTCTCCCAAATTACTGGAATTACAGTCATGAGACACTACCACCAGCTTGATTTCTTTGTCCTTTCTGCCACCCATCCCCTTCCCACTTCCCTGAGAATTACCCCACCCACCCCAGCCCCAAGATAAATTGGATCCCCAAGGTACCCCAAATCACTGGGTTGGCTGAAGGGAAAGAAAGCCTTCCCCTGTGGTTGGTGGGTGAGGGATGGTGTGGAGGGCAGGTGGCATGGAGTGGCAGCCAGCCTTCAGTCAGGCTCTGCTCCTTAAAACTCTGTGTACCTTGGAGCAAAGCACTTCCATTCTCAGGGTCTCAGTTCCCTCTTGCAACAGGTGGAGATGGGGCCAGTGATACAAAACATTTCTTTTCCTGAGAAGTTTTCAAGCTATATGGTGACATTTCTCTTGGGGTTGAGACCGGATATTGTCACCTCAGAAGGGAGGGTTTCGTATGTATGTATGGCCCTCCCGAGGGTCCCCAGGCTGAGGACTAGAGTCAATGGAGCCCTTGAAGGATCAGCCAAGGTACACCAAGGCCCACTTCTTATTGGTGTAGCATTGTTGGCCTGCCCGCTACAGTCCTGCACCAGCCACTGACCACCTGCAGAGGGCGCCGCAGACACACCGAGGGCGAAGGGGTTCTCAGGATGGGTAGCGAGGCCAAGGCCACACCGGCAGCTTCTGGGAAGGGTTTCCCAAAGGGAGCACCGGAGCTGGAGCCTAAAGGGGTTGGAAGGAGGAGGAGACCAGGAAAGGAAGAGCAGGCTTGGGGGTGTAACTCAAATGTATACCGACCTGGGAGAACTGACCACTGGTTACGAGCTCAAGCCTTAGTTTCCTCATTTATAGAATGGACCCAAGGACTAGTGAAAACCGGGTAAGAAGGCGCCAGGAACTCGGAAAGTGGTCTACGAGGGAGGAGTAGCGGTGGTACCAGGCAATGAGATTTGCAGTCAACCTGGTTTCAAGTTTTGACTGTCACCTGCTCCTACGCCTCAGTTTGCTCCACGGTGAAGTGGGAACCACGAAGCTGCCTCGCTCGGCTCTGCGAAGCTGGACGCTAGAAGCAGGAACCACTGATAGGTTCGCAGCCCCCGAACTCAGAACAGGCGTTTTGGGTAATGGAACAGGATCATCTCGGGGGACTTCTCGTTTCACAAGGGGCGCGACATCCCTTCCAGGGGGTTAAGGGGACCCAGACATATTCCGCTGGGAAGGGGAGGCCGATCTCCACCCGGTCGCGCAGATACCACTTCGGAACTTCGTTTTCCTCCCAGCCCCCCCCCATCTCCCCGGTCACTGGCTGTCACCTGGGTGCCGGGGAGAGCCGCCCGCTAGCGGCCGGAGGGGGGCGGGCCTTGGCTTCAGGCGCGGGCGGGGCGAGGGGCGGGGGCGAAGGGGCCGACCGAGGAGGGGGCGGGCGCCCCGCGGGAGGCCGGCCACGTGACGCCCGCCGCCCGGCGGGGCTGCCTACCCCGGAGCGACGCGGCGGCCCCAGGAGGTTGCGGCGGGCGCGGAGCCCCGGCCGCGCGGGACTGGCCGTCGGGGCCCCGGGACGGCGGCCCCGGGGGCGCCCATGCCATGGAGAAGCTGGCGGCCGGGCTGGCCGGCCTGCGCTGGAGCATGGGCGCCTTCCCACTTGATCTCATCGTCAGCCGCTGCCGCCTGCCCACGCTCGCCTGCCTCGGACCAGGTACCCAGGGGCCTGGGGAGCTGGCCTGGGGTCCGTGGGGGAAATCCCGGGGCTCTGCTGGTGCTGGCGGCGCCGCGTGGAGGATTCGGTCCTTGCCCTCCCGGCTCCCGAGGGCTGACCCCACGCGGCTCCTTGAGCGCTTCCCCAGGACACCCCGGGCCCAGGAGCCCAGGATCCGCCTCCTAGGCCCCACGGACCGGCACAGGACAGAAACCGGGGACAGAGTCCAGGACCGAGTTTTCTGGCCCCTCGGGAGCCCGGAGTGCAGTCGAGCCACCGCGCCCGTCCCGTCGGTGCACCCCTTTCCCCGCTGCCCCTTAGCCCCCGCCCTGGCCGCGCCCCCCTCGTTCCCTTTGTCTGTGGCCTCCCACCTCATCCTGCCGCATCCCTTGGGCACCTTACTCCGTCTTTACCCCTCTGGCACTCCCTAGTCCCGTTTGGCCCTTTCTAGGACTCTTTCGGCACCCTCTTCTGGCATCCCGGAGAGCGGCCTCCGGTCCAGCGGACAGACGGGCTACCTTCCGGAGAGGCCCGAGTGAGCGGGCCCTGCCGCCAGACATCCCCCCAAGATCCTTCCACTCCCCGACCTCTGGACCCACTTCTCCATAGGACCCAGGGTCCCGGGCTGTTCCGCTGATGGGACCGTACATGGGGGCCTGAGAAGAGACGCCTGGAGGTTGCATGGATCGAGGGGACCGTTTGGGGGAAGAGGGGTTGCTTGGCTGGGGGAGGGGCGGGAGCTGGGGCTGGCTGCCAGGCCGGGGGTTTTGTGTGTGAGAAGAATAGGGGTTTGGCCCGCGTTGGCACACTCGCTTCCCTGAATGCTAATAGGGCTCCTCTGCTCTCCTTTCCGCCGGCCCGGCAGCCCCTCCTCCGACCCACAGCGGCACAGAGTGGGATACTCCCTAAGAGAGCACACATACCGGGGCCGCCTGGTTGTCCCACTCTTGTTCTCAGGATCGGTACTGATGGTCACCCTGTGATCCTGAGACTGTCGGTGTCAGCAGCAAGGCTGTGTATGTCTGCGTGTAAATGGGATATGCTGTTCTGGGTGCTTCCTGGCTACTTCCCACACAACCTCTTGGTCATCTCCCCTGCCTGGGCGCTTTTTCTGAGCTCCTCAGTCTAACAGAGCTGCTTGGGGGCTCTGTTGGCACCTGTCTTGTCTCCTGCTGTGCACCCCATTATAACGGTCAGTTTCTTGTCCTCAGCTGCAAGCTCCTAGAGGGAGGGCATCTTTGCCTAACAAAGGTTGTGGATTAAATGAAAGAATAAGTGAACAATGGTGTGATGGCCCTGCGGTTTTGTCAGTGTGTGCCTCTGGCTGTGTTCACCATTAGAGTGTGAATGTGATCAGATTGTGTGTCCTTGAAGGTCCCTGTGTGCCTCTGCATTTGGGAGGGACCCCATGGTGGCATCATGAATTTGAGTGATGTTGTTTGGGTGACAAGTACCTGTCTCTGTAGGCTGTTGTGATTGAACTGTTGGTGATCATGACCTATGGCTCTTGGTGTATGTCTGTGTGGCTTTGGCCTGTGTTCCTACGGAAGAATGGGAGGGGCTCAGCGGAGCTCCAGCAAGAGATTGTAGAGTTCAGAGCTTCTTCTGACCCAGGAGGTGAAGAGTTGAGGAGGAAGACTCAGGTGACACCTTCTCTGTAACACACACACACACACACACACACACACACACACACACACACCAATAGGAACACTGCAAGCCTTGAATACCACTCCCATCCTCCCACCCCCAACTTAATGGAGGCCACATATTTTATGGAGGCTGAGCCATCAGAGTAAACCATTTCCCGTCTGGCTGACTGGCAGAAATTTAGTAAGTTGTGTCTGAGGGGACTGGGAAGGAGTAGTGCCCCACCCCCACCCCCACCCTGTCCACCAGCTGCAGCCAGGAGATGCCTGCCCATCAGCCTCCTGGAAGCTGGGCTGCCCGTCCTGCTCCCCTGGAAACCGTTGCTGGGGTTGCAGCCTCCTGGGCTCAGGCCCTTTCCAACTCCAATGCCTCAGCCCCAGTGCTGCTTCCCTGGACTGGGCTCCCAACTACTGCCTTTTAAATCTGCCCCCCTCCACCCCCTTATGAAGGGCCAGGAGAGGAAGGACTTCTGTGAGATGGGGTATGGTATCGGGGGCTCTTCCCCTGCCTTTGAAAGGGCTTATAGCCTATGCAGTGGGCTGAAAGGCTGTCCATGAGAAAGCCCGGAATCAGCTCCTGTAACACTGCCATTCTCCTGACCTCAATGACCTGTGGCTCCGAGGAAGTTCTCACAGCTGGGACCCACAAGGGACAGTCCCTTCTCAGTCCTCTCTACTCCCCCAACAAGGCCCTCCTTGCCTGCCTGGCACTGGCTTGGGCACCAAGGGTCCTACTGGGGTGAATTTGCCTGGTCCTGAGCTTCAGCGCCCATCTCCAGTCCATCTTTATCTCCTTCACTCCACCCCCAGCCCAAGCCACTGTTCTACTCTTTTGAGTCCCCAGACACTCTCTGTTTAGTGCATCAAACTTGCTGTTCTCATGTCCCAGGAGGCCTGAGGGCTCTTGGAGGGCAGAGGCCGGCTGTGCTCATCCTCTGGGAGTCTCCAGCTCCTCTCAGGCCAGGACAGCAAGCATTCCGTGATAAATGAGGGCCTTGGCTGGGCTAGGGGGGAGGCCCCATTGGGAGTCAGGGCTCTGAGAGGCTCAAGCCTGACTCACAGCCAAAAAGCCACAGCTGGCATCCACCTGTCCCTTGAGTATTGCTGACCTGGATGGGGATCAGATCATGGGGAGTTGTCACCAGGCAGGGTCTTGGTCTGAGGAGTTCACCCTGCTTGTTTTTCTGCCCCTCCTAACGTTCCCTCTTCCTTTCCCTCCTCCTCTGTCCTTCTTTCTTCTCCCAGGGGAATATGCTGAGGGCGTCAGTGAGCGAGACATCCTGCTCATCCACTCTTGCCGCCAGTGGACAACGGTGACAGCTCATACCCTGGAAGAGGGCCACTATGTCATAGGGCCCAAGATCGACATCCCCCTGCAATACCCAGGTGTGCCCAGCCAGGGACAGATGACATAAAGGCTTTGGGCTGGGGGTTGGGAGAACAGAGGTAGAGGGGAAGCTGTTGGTGATCACCTTTCATTGAAGCTGCAGAGGTGAGCGAGGAAGGACATGGCTGGCAGGGTGGTAGTTAGGGTCAGGGTGGGAGTTAGGGCCAAGTGGTGTCCCTGTTGTCCTGTGGCGTCTTGGGTTCTGGAGAGGTGGCTCTCAGGTTTACAAACCTTTGTTCACATTTTATTTTAGAATAGATTGTTTTTTAGAGAAAGAGAAGAGAGAGAAATATTTTTTTTAGTATTTATTTATTTATTTTTTCAGTTTTCAGTGGACACAACATCTTTATTTTATTTTTATGTGGTGCTGAGGATCGAACCCAGCACCCCGCGCATGCCAGGCGAGCGCATTACCACTTGAGCCACATCCCCAGCCCTAGAATAGATTTTAATGATTAAATAGATTTGTAATGATTAAATCACTACAAATTAAATCTTACCCCTAATTGAAGGCCTTCAGTGTATGCCTTGAGCTGCCTCATTAACCTTTTTTTTGTGTGTGCAGATCCCCATCGAAAAGATCTCCTGCCAGGATCTCAGTATTGTCCAATCACAACCTTCAGAAACCTAGCGATCCCTGTCAGCGTTGATTCTCTTTTCCTAGTTTTTGGGTTAAACTCACTGCTTTCCTTGATTGGCTTTATAAGCAAATGTTAAAGCTTTGAATTAAGGATTATACTTTTATGTCTTTTATTTATGATGGTGATTGTATAAGATTGTTTGCTGTGCACTGTGGCGCACACTGTAAACCTGATAATTTGGGAGACTGAGGCAGGAGGATTTTAGGTTCTAGGCCAGCCTCAGCGACTTAGGAACCTGAACAACTTAGTAAGACCCTATGTCAAAATAAAAAATAAAGAAGGCTAGGGATGTACTTCAGGGATAGAGCAGCCCTAGGTTCAATCCCTAATATTTGGGGGGGGGGGCAAAGATTTTGTTTGAAGAAAGGGTTCTGCTGACAGCAACAAAAGCAGCCCTTTCATTCTGCAGATGATGAAATCTAGTACCTAAGGAGGACAGTGACCTGCCCAGGGTCACACAGCAAGTAAGGGAAGGTAAAGGCCAGCAGCGAGGTGTCTTGACTACTGGACTGGTGCTTGCCCGTGGTGCCAAGAATGCAGGGCTGTCGTCCCTGGTGTGGGAGGGATGAGAGTCTGGTGGTCCAGTCCTAGAGTGTCCCATTTGAGCCAGGGTGTGACAGCTGTTCCAGACCCTGGGTTGAGCAGTTATTTCATCCTCACAGCTTGTGAGAAAGGGGCACATCCCTTAACTTACCCAAGACTGAGACTCCAGATCTTCGGTAGCTAGTCCTGTGTTTTTCACTGCAGTGTGACTTCCCGACAAAAGCTGAGAACCTTTTGAGCTGGAAAGTCTTGCAGTCCCATTGACAGGTGCCACTACCTCCATCAGCCTCCCCTTGATTTGGGACAGGGCTAAGTAAACCCTTTTCACAGACTTCAGCTCTTTACAACGCCCCCACTCCCGCGTGGGGTTGCTACTTCAAAACCTCCCCACACTCATGAAAAGGTGAGGAAATTATCCCAGTGGCTTCCTGACTTTGGCTTCTGCCCTGACTGCAGGCTTTGGGGGCCGCCTGGAGCTAGAAATGTCCTAGCCTCAGGATCTGGCAGTAGCTCCGGGAGAGGTATCAGGTCTAGGAATAAAGCAAAGGCTGGGTAAAGCCCTCACTGACAGAAAAGTGACTCCAGCAGGGACTTCTTTCATTTCAGTTGCATGATTAAAACTGGGAAACCAAGGTACAGAGTCTTCCCGGGAATTATGGGCCCAGGGGACCTCAACCCTGTCATCTGTCTCTTTTGGTGCTCCCTGCAGGCAAGAGTAGGGTGGGCGCAATAGGCGACAGCTGGCCTACCGAGGGTGGCCGCCCCAGCCCGGCCTTCCCGCTGGGCCGCTGCGGGGTGGGCGGCCTAGGGTTGACGGGTTGACGAGGAGGCTGATTTGCAGGCCAGGCGCCGAGCTCTCCGGATGAATTAGTAATGGTGCTCCGAGGGCAGGGCGGCCGGCTGCGGACCGCGGAGAGAGCCACGGCCAGGTGGGGGAGGGGAAGGAAGAAGAGGGAGGGCGAGCCGGCGACGCTGCCTGGTGACCCGGGTCTCCACTGCGGCCCTCTGAAGTCCGGAGGACCTGATTTCGCTGAGAATCCCCGCTGAGGGGCTGCGCGTCGTTCCCAGGGGGCGCCACTTCCCCAGCATTGCCTGAACTTGTGCCCGGCGGAACACTGGGCAGGTGCGCGGGGTGAGCCACGAAGAATGCTTCCATTTTACAAACGGAAAACTGCAGCTGGGGAGATTAGATAATTTGCCTAGGGTCCTCCAGCTGGTTGGTGGCCGACTGATTCTAAAAACGTGCTTCATCCACCGTATTCTTACTTCCTCCTTTTCTGTTTGCGGTTCTGGGGAATCGAACTCGGTCTTGCGCGCTAGGCGAGCGCTCTGCCACGTAGCTACACCTGGGGGTCTTTGTTGAGCTGGGGTCAGCTGCTGGGGGAAGGGGCGGTGAAAAAAACCTGCTGCAGCCCCCAAAGTGCTTCAGAATGGAAGGGCGGATCAGCGCAGCTCCAATGTGTTCTGGGAAGAACGGGGCAGGGATTAGGGCAGGGCGAGGGAGGCCAGGGTGGGACAATCCCTAGAGCGGTGGGGGACCCTGCCTCCCTTGTGGGGAGAGGCTGGAGAGGAAGCCTCAGTGGGGAGGAGAAGGCTTCCTAGGGCCGAAGCATCACTCCCAGGAGGTCTCTCTTCCTTCCTCCCACCAGTAATGACCGGTGCTGAGCGGCCGAGGGGGGCGGTGCTGGGTGCCATGGTTACATCGATCTTCCCTGCCACATCCTCCCTAGGCTTCAGTCCAGACTTGGCTCCAAATCTCCCCACAGGGGGCAGCGAGCATTTCTCCCTGCTTGACTGCTTGTGGTTGGGGCAGAGGTTATGTATGGATGGATATGGGGGAGGTGCTGCGGATGAAGGGGACTGCTTGCTCACTGGTGGTAAGGTAGCAGAGTTCCTGCTTCCTGACCCCAGCACCCTCTCCCCATTTAATTTCTCTCTCTCTCTCTCTCTCTCTGTCTCTCCTTTTTTTTTTTTTTTTTTTTTTTGGTACTGGGGATTGAACTCAGGGGCACTCGACCATTGAGCCACAGCCCCAGCCCCAGCCCCAAGCCTTATTTTGTATTTAGAGAAGGTTCTCACTGAGTTGCTTATCGCCTTGGCTATTGCTGAGGCTGACTTTGAACTTGTGATTCTCCTGCTTCAGCCTCCAGAGCTACTGGGATTCAGGTGTGGGCCACCATGCCCAGCTCCCCCTTTTAATTTCTGTTGCCCTCTGGGGCCTTGGCACTTCTGAAACCTCTTTCTTTAGCATCCCAGGGAGTTAGGGCAGGAATGGGGCTTCCCCTCCCAGCCTGCTCTCAGGAATGTATCTTACCTTCCCCTTCTCTTTCTTGGCTTCCCTGCTTGCTTTCTCTCCCAGCTTCTTGATGCTGTGCTTCAGGTCCTGGCCCTAGCCCTGGCCCTCTACTCTTCATGGCCTGTGACTGGAATATCTTAGTCTAGGTCTCTGAGTGAACTTTCGGGACTTCAGGACCCTCCATCAACACATACTGTATACAACATTGTGCGTCCATGTTAGGAGCAGTGTGGGCATTCTTCTAGGATGTGGGTCCCCCCAGGGTCCCTGAGCTACTCTTTCCTGAGCCATCAAACTTGACAGCTGAGGCTGACACCTGTGCACTGGTATTTACTGTTGTTCTGAATAGGTGTCCCCAGGCTCTGGGCCCTCACTGGTGGTGCTGTTCTGGAAGTACCACCTAGAGGCCCCTTCCTCCGGCTTCCAGAAACTGCCCCACAACATGCTCCCTCCAGGTTCCCACTGGGGTCAACCTGGAGTTTGCCATTTCCATTCTCACTTCTAAGCTGAGTATCCTTTGTCCCTTCCTTCATCTCTCCTGTCATTTGAATCTGGGGAGTCTCCCTTCCAAGTATCCCCTGGTCTGGTTTTTTTGTTTGTTTGTTTCTTTTTTGGTTGTTGTTTTTTTCTGTTTTCTGGATCTTTTCCAGAACTTGTTACTGAACTGTTTATCCAACTGGTCTTCTGTTCATCTTAATAGAGTTCACCTGGATCATGGTCTATCCTTGTTCAAAACCTTCCTTATTTCTTACAGAATAAAGTCCTCTTGCCTTAGCACAGCATCCAGAGCCCTTTCAAATACAGTTTCTTTCTACTCTTCCTCCTGTCTTCCCTTCAGGCATGCACAATTTGGGGCAGATGACCTGTTTTGTGTCCCTGTCTTGGCTTGTGCTATTTGTCATGTGGAATGCCCATTCTGTAAAGTCCCTTTCATCCCCACTTTTTTTTTTTTTTTGTAATGGGGGTATTAAAGCAGGGACTCTTCCAATGAGGTGCATCCTCAGTTTTTATTTTTTTTAATGGATACAGTATCTTTTTATGTCTTTATTTTTATTTATGTGGTGCTGAGGATTGAACCCAGTGCCTCACAAGTGTGAGGCAAGGGCTCTACCACTGAGCTACAGCCCCAGCTCTCCAGTTTTTGGTTTGAAACAGAGTCTTGCTAAATTGCTGAGTCTGACCTCAAGCTTGTAATCCTCCTGTCTCAACCTCCCAAATCATGGGATTACAAGGCCTATGCCACTGTGTCTGGTGCCTTTGATTCTTAAGGTGCAGCTAAGTGATCTCCTCGCCCTCTCTTGGGCAGATTTCTTCCAACCCAGCAGTCCTCTAGCTCTTTTGTCATGAGTCTGGTATAACACCTGTCACATCCTGCTGTCATTAAGTACTTATTGGCTCACCCACTGTGTCTGAATTTCTTGGGGGGCAAAGTTACACAGAGTTGTTCCCCTTAAAGAGTCTAGCATGGTGACTGACAAGCCTCAGGGAGGAGGTGAGCAACTAGAGCCCAGCCAGATCCTTGTCTTAGCATCTCCTCCTGTCTTAGCTTCCCCAGCTATTGGGATTACAGGTGTAAACCACCATGCCAGGCAAGGGCTGTGTATTTTGCTGACTCAGCAGATGTGGGTGCACCATTAATGTTTGTGTCATAAATATGTGAGTGAACTGTGACAGAACCAATCACCAGGAGAACTAAAGACACCTCATCTTCTCTCCATTTGTTGTTTGCTCACCTGTATCAGACTCATTCTATAAAGACTGGAAGAGGCCATGTATCCAATGGCAGGGTGGTTCAAAGTGGTCCTTGTGCTTATGTGGGTGGGCACATAAAAGATGTGTGGCCAGTGACGTGAGATAGTTTTCATGAAGTGTCAGCGTCACAGATTAGCATCACTTCTTTAAAGTCTGTCTGCTGGGGCATCTGCTGAGTCAGCAAAATACATAGTCCCTGCCTGGCATGGTGGTGTATACCTGTAATCCCAGCAGCTCGGGAAGCTAAGACAGGAGGAGATGCTAAGACAGGAGGAGATACTAAGACAGGAGAAGATGCTAATACCAGGATGCTGGCTGGGCTCTGTTTGCTCACCTCCTCCTTTGAGGCTTGAGCTAGATGACCCTCCCCCTAAACCCATGCTAGAGCATACCTCCTTTTCTGCCCACCTGAGTTCCAGAGGGACTGGCTGAGATGAACGTAGCAAGAAGTAGGGGCCTAGGGGGCTCTTAGGATGCAGGCCTCAAGAAGGCAGGCCCCCAGCAATCTGTATCCCCCTGTACAGGGAAGTTCAAGCTCTTGGAGCAGGCCCGGGATGTGCGGGAGCCGGTGAGATACTTCAGCAGCGTGGAGGAGGTGGCCAGTGTCTTCCCTGACCGCATCTTTGTGATGGAAGCCATCACTTTCAGCGTCAAGGTCAGTCCTCCCAGCACTGTGCATGGTGCCCCTCACCATGGCCCCCTCCCTCAGGAACAACCCTGATAGTGACTGGAGAGTTGCCTTTAGGGTCTAGGAGGGAGAATGGCTTCTGGGAACTCATTGAGGGCTTTTGGCACAATCAGGCCACGTCTGAAGAACAGGGCCTAAGGACTTCTTGGGACAGGTGGTGTAGCAGGAGTGGTTTGGGGGAAGGTTATGCCATGACTTGGAGACACTTCAGGAGAGCCTGTCCTGGCACTGCAGCTGCCCTAGCACCCTTGGCATGTGTGGGGTATGACTGTAGTGGGCACACAGTGCAGAGTCCTAGTCTCTGTGCAGCAAGCTCTTCACTGATAATAAACCCTTTATTTCTTTCTTCTCCTTTTTGGTACTAGGGATTGAACCCAGGAGCGCTTTACCACTGAGCCACATCCCCATCCCTTTTTTATTTTTTTGAGACAGGTTCTCATTAAGTTGCCAAGGGCCTCAAGGACTTTGCCGAGGCTGACTATGAATTTGCTATCCTCCTGCCTCAACCTCCCACCAGCTGGGATTACAGGCATGGGCCACTACTACCGGCCAATAAACCCTTTACTTATCCATCAGTTCATTGCTCTTCACAGCCTTGTTGGATGGGTGGGACATTATCACTCAGATGGCAAAGATGATGTAGTAAGTTTGCTGTTTACTGAATGCTTTCCCTGTACTTAAAGTCTGTTCAATCCCACAGCAACTCTTAGAAGTGAGAGTTATCACATGAGGTAACTCAAGGCCCCCACAGGCAACCCATAAGGTTGCAAAGCCTCCACATGGCCTTTCCAGGAAGGGGCATGGGTTTCCTGGCCTTCTGTCCAGTGCTCTTGCTCTGGTTCAGTCCTGGGAGTGCTGCTCTCCTGACCTGGACAGCCCCGCGTGGCTTTCCTTGGGACCCTGGCCAAGCTTGGCCTTGTCTGTGGGATTCCCTAGGTGGTGTCGGGCGAGTTCAGCGAGGACAGCGAGGTGTATAACTTCACACTGCATGCGGGCGACGAGCTCACCCTCATGGGCCAGGCGGAAATTCTGTGCGCCAAGACCACCAAGGAGCGCTCGCGCTTTACCACGCTGCTGCGCAAGCTGGGCCGCGCCGGGGCGCTGGCCGGGGTGGGCAGTCCGGGGAGCGCGGGAGCTGCGGGCGGCGGTGGGGGTGCCAGGCCCATCAAAGGCAAGATGCCCTGCCTCATCTGCATGAATCACCGCACCAACGAGAGCCTGAGCCTGCCTTTCCAGTGCCAGGGCCGCTTCAGTACGCGCAGCCCGCTGGAGCTGCAGATGCAGGAGGGCGAGCACACAGTGCGCGCCATCATCGAGCGCGTGCGGCTGCCAGTGAACGTCCTGGTGCCCAGCCGGCCGCCGCGCAACCCCTACGACCTGCACCCGGTACGGGAAGGCCACTGCTACAAGCTGGTCAGCATCATCTCCAAGACCGTGGTGCTGGGGCTGGCGCTGCGCCGGGAAGGCCCGGCGCCTCTGCACTTCTTGCTGCTCACTGACACACCGCGCTTCGCGCTGCCGCAGGGCCTGCTGGCCGGGGACCCGCGTGTCGAGCGTCTGGTGCGCGACAGCGCCTCCTACTGCCGGGAGCGCTTCGACCCGGACGAGTATTCCACAGCCGTGCGCGAGGCGCCCGCCGAGCTCACCGAGGACTGCGCCAGCCCGCGTCGCGCGCGCCTCTGCCTGCCTGCGCCGTGCGCCCCGGGGCCCGCGCGTGCACTCGGCCCGCCCCTGCCCGCGCCCTCCACAGACCGCGACCAGGAGGAGTATGTGAGCCCGGACTGGGCAGGTGTGCCCGAGCCCGCCGCGCCGCCCGCCGAGATCCCCTATGAGGAGCTGTGGGCGCATCAGGCTCCCGAGAGCCTCGCGGAGGGCCTCGCCCGGCCGCCCCCAGGGCCAGACCTCATCTATTTTGGAGCCGCGGGGTCTCCGCGTTGCGAGCCGGAAGCGCCGCCGCCTCCCGTCCCTCCCAAATCAGAGGCGGTGAGTGAGCCTCCTGGGACTGAGGAAGGTGTTGCCAGAAGGGCAGCTTCATAACTGTATCCTCAAAGGAGGCTGCTGAGCTTTTCATGATGACCCTGGAGTGCGTGACAGAGGGTGACAAAGGAGTGCGGGGAAGGGAGAAAAAGACAAAACACTCAAGAGTTTTTGTAGGAAGGGACACCAGGGGACGTGTTATGGGAGGTGTGGGAGCAAAGGTGCCAGCAGGCCCCCAACCTCAGAGATTTGGGGCGTGTCTGGAAAGTGTCACCTGGAAGCTTCCGGAATCCTTTAAGTCATTTAGTAAAAAGAAGGTCCTGTGGTGAAATAAGTTCAGAAAATATTGAGTGTGATTCTTAGCCTTCATCTCTTTGCTTGAGAGTCACAGAGTGGTGGCATATTAAAGGCTCTGAAAAGTCCTGCATTAAGGAAACTTGATTGTTTCTTTTTAAAAGAAACCTTCATTTAAAATTTTTTAAGGGGCTGGGGATGTGGCTCAAGCGGTAGCGCGCTCGCCTGGCATGCGTGCAGCCCGGGTTCGATCCTCAGCACCACATACAAACAAAGATGTTGTGTCCGCCGAAAACTAAAAAAAAAAAAAAAAGATATTAAAAATTCTCTCGCTCTCTCTTTAAAAAAAAAATAAAATTTTTAAATGTTTATTTTTTAGTTGTAGTTGGACACAGTACCTTTATTTTATTTATTTATCTTTATGAGGTGCTGAAGATCCAACCCAGAGTTTCCCACGTGTGAGGCGAGAGCTCTACTGCTGAGCCACAACCCCAGTCCCTCATTTAAAAAATTTTTTTAAATATATTTTTAAGATGTTGATGGGCCTTTATTTCTATTCATTTATTTGTATGCAGTGCTAAGAATCGAACCCAGTACCTCACACATGCTAGGCAAGTGCTCTACTACTGAGCCACAACTCCAGCCCCAAGAAACCTGTTTAATACAGAGTTTCCAAAGCTTAATTGTCCACAGAACATTTTCCCTACCCATAATGCCATTAACATCCCAGGAAGTATTTGATCTATAAGAAAGCATAGGGAGGTGCTTTACCTATAAA
Organism: Spermophilus citellus; assembly: GCF_964194105.1. Taxonomy (NCBI): domain Eukaryota; kingdom Metazoa; phylum Chordata; class Mammalia; order Rodentia; family Sciuridae; genus Spermophilus; species Spermophilus citellus. The sequence goes on along the minus strand of NC_138193.1, from coordinate 96,334,121 downwards.
GAAGGGATCCAGATGGCAGTGACTTGCTTACCTTTGTTTCCTCTATCACACAGTTTTCCTCTTTTTCTTGAGAAAGGAATATGTCTGTTTATCTTTCCTTTTTTTTTTTTTTTAAATCTACTTACAGGGGAATAGGTGTGTACTGTGGCAAAAGTGTGTGGATGAAATAGGCTGGGGTGGTGAGTGGCTGGGTGGGTAGTTGGGGTGTCTGGCAAGGCAGCCTCTTGGCAAACCTGGGCAAAGTGTCAGTCCCAGACAACCCTCTCCCAGCTACTTGGAAAAGGGAAGTTATGGGGTGTCAGTTGCCTGTGACAGTGGAGTCATGGCTCTCTGCCTACAGGTGAAAGAGGAGTGCCGCCTCCTGAATGCACCCCCTGTGCCTCCCCGGGGTGGCAGTGGCCGGCTCTCAGGCAGCCCCCCTGTGCCGCCCCGCTTCCCCAAGCTGCAGCCTGTCCACTCACCCAGCTCCAGCCTTTCCTACTATTCCTCTGGCCTCCAGGATGGGTGAGTCCCTCCCTTCTCCTGGTTCCTGGGTTCTCCTAAGGTGCATCAAGGGAGGGGAGGTGGGGAGTGCTGAGAAACGGTAGGAGGTGTGGCTTGTGCCCTGCCCTGTCTCTTCCTCCCTCTGCTCCTTTCCTTCCTAAGTGAGGAGGAGGGTTTGAGAGCAAGACTCTGGTTCTTTCCTGGGATTCCTGCAGGAGTGCTCCTGGCTAGTTTTCAAATTTTACTTAATTTTAATTTCCCACCTGTGTTTTCTGTGTCGGGGATGCTGGAAGAAAGAACAGGGCAGTCCCAGGGGCCTCAGCCTGGGGGCTGGTGTGCTGGCAGGACGTGGGAATGACTGACAGCTGTGGTCTGCTGCCTTGTGTGTGACCCCTTCCTTATTGCCTTGCTCTGCCTTATGTGTTTTATGTGTCGTGTCTCTGCTACAGCACGGGTTCCCGCAATGGCAGTGGCTCCCCGTCACCAGATGCCTACTCCCTCTATTGCTACCCTTGCACCTGGGGAGATTGCAAGGTGGGCGAGTCCTCCAGCCGCCCACCCCCAGGTCCTCTGCCCTCCACAACCACACAGCCCAGCCAGGCCTCTAGGGCCCTTGCAGAGCCCCTGAGTGGTCGAGCCCCCTCCCTTTTGGGGGCTGACACCCCAGTCAAGACCTACCATGGCTGTCCACCCCTGTTCAAGCCCTCCCACTCCCAGAGACGCTTTGCTCCCTTAGGAGCTCCCAACCCCTTCTCAGGGCCCACCTACCCAACAGGCCCTCCTGCCGCTTCTTCTGGGCCCACAACCTCCTCCAGTGCCTTGGCTACCTCCAGCCCTGCACATTCCCCAGGCCCAGCCTCCCCTGGCCAGGCCTATTCAGCTGCTCCTCCCTCTTCTCCCTCATCCTCTGAGTGGCAAGAACCAGCCCTGGAGCCCCTGGATCCCTTCGAGCTAGGGCAGAGCAGTTCTCCAGAGCTCGGTTTGCTGCGCTGTCAGGAGCCCAGAGTCATGGGGGCACCTGGGCCTGGACCCTGCCTTTCGCCACTTGGTCCCCCTAAAGCCTTTGAGCCAGGTTTGGTGCTGAGGCAGGTCCCTGCCTCACTGTCACCAGCTGCTCTGCAGGGGCCTGAGGCAGGAGGAGCCCAACTCTTTCTTACCCCAGGGCGGATGGAGGGTCCTCCTGCCAGTCCCCGGGATGGAGCCCCAGGCTTTGGAGGCCGGGATGCTCCCTCCTGGCAGCCCCCTGCAGACCTATCTGCGCTCTCCCTGGAGGAGGTCTCTCGCAGTCTGCGCTTCATTGGGCTCTCTGAGGATGTGGTGAGCTTCTTTGCCCGAGAACGTATTGATGGAAGCATCTTTGTGCAGCTCAGTGAGGATATCCTGGCCGACGACTTCCACCTCACCAAGCTGCAGGTCAAGAAGATCATGCAGTTCATCAAAGGCTGGAGGCCCAAGATATGAACTGCCTTGCCAGTCACTGCACTATTGGAATGCTGGCTCCGTCTGCCAGGGACAGAGCACTCTGAGAGGCAGGGCCTGCCTGTGGGAGAATCTTTCCAAGACTAAGACTGATCGGCAGCACTCAAAGTTACCAGGAGAGACACTTTGGGTGGTCTTCTGGGCTCAGATCCCTGCAAGGGGACATCTTGCCTTTGTGCAGAATATATGGGGAGGGGGTTGGAGGCACACCATGTACCAGACCTGGTGAAACATTTGCTGTGATTTTTAGTGGGGAGGATGGTGGTGTGTCAAGAGGTGGCCTTCACAGTGATGGGACACCTTCCCCTGCTCGGCAGCAATCCTTCACAATTACATGCTTCTCAAACCTGTAGGTTCAGGTTAGAGAGAAGGGAAGATGGCCCATAATTTAAGCACAAATGCCCCAAGTGCCCGCTCTCCTATGTGCTCTGTGGGTTTCTGGCCTGTGGCTGACCCAGAGTTAGGGGTGCGATTTGTGTCTCTGGGGTTCCCTTCCTTCTCTTTGCTTTCCCATGATATAGGTGCCTGGCCCTGAGCATAGGTTCAAGTACAAGCCTGTGTCACAGCACCTCAGAGGCTCCACCCCTGGTTTCTTGTTCTGGGTGACAACTTAGGAAGAGCACAGTTCTGCTGCTGACCTATCTAGTTAGGGAGGCAGGTGTTCCCCAGTGGTTTTTAGCCCCAGCTCCTGCTCCTCACCACAGCCAGCCATCCGTCTTGTCAGGTAGACTTGTCTCTGAAGACTGCTTTGTGGAAGAGCAGGTGGATTTCGGTCAGCTGCTCCTTCTTTCTAGAGTCAAGCAGTGGTCAACCACCCCACATTCCTGCCAGTCTCCTGCCCCCAGCATTGGGCTCTGATGGACATTTAGTGTCCTTCCCTGGTTTTCTGTCACTGGCATAGGAAGTTAGTTAGGTGAGAGAAAGGAAGGTAGCTTTGGAAAACCTGCCTTTCACTCCTCCTGCTCGCCTTCATGTACTTCAGATCAGATCTTTACACCGTTTGCTCTAGAGCCTGGTGACCTCCTTGGTTCCAGACCTCTGGGTCACTGTGTACAAGCCCATGCCACCAACTTCACTGTCACCACAATCTGAAGCACACTACTCCTAATGTTCACTGGGTCAGGGCCCATAGGCGGTAGCCTTCTTTTCTGCCTTACTGAGTCTGCCTAGATATTTATTTCCTGGGTTTCTTTTTATGGGTAGGTAAGCCATGCTGCTGCCCCTTCTGAGGGAGGGAAGTCAGAAAAGAGCACAGGAACAGAGACATTTGGTTTTCTCACAGATTGTTTTCATGAATCCTCAAGGACTAGTGAAATAAATGCTAGGCCCCTGGAGATTAGTGCAAGTGGAATTCTGGGTGTCAACAGCTTTCTTTTGGAGGGTCACAATGACCAATGGACACCATGCACATGCCTCCAGGCAGGAGATGGTTTTGGGATGGTGTGTGGATGTAGTCTATTCATATGTCCCCAGAGGCAGCTGGCAGCAGCCTTTACTCCCTTTTGCAAGCACCTCACCGGCTGCTGCCCTACAAGAACCTGCCAACTCCTAATGATTGGACATAATTTACACCCACCTGGTGCTATTGATGGAAAAGACCCAGACGTCAAATCTGGGCTCAAGTTCATCTTTTTGCATTATAGGCGTCTGAGGCTCTCAGATCCCCACACACAGAAAGCTGTTCATGGGCTAGATGGCACACACCTGTAATTCCAGCAACTTGGGAGGCTGAGGCAGGAGGATCTCAAGTTCAAAGCCAGCATCAGCGACTTAGTAATAAATTATAAAAAGGGCTGGGGATGTGGCTCAGTGGTTAAGTGCCCCTGGGTTCGATCCCTGGTGCCAAAAAAAGAAAAGAATAAGAAACCTGTTCAAGGCCTTGGTACAGAGGATCAATTCTGTCTTCTACTGGTCATCCAGAAATCCCAACTCAAGAGATAACTGTTGTATGGTTTGCCTTCCTAGCAAATAGCAACCAGTATTTAGTACAGTTGAAGCTAAACTTTATACTTGCCAGTCCCAACACCTGAGCTGGGACTAGGGAAATGCTTTAAGTACTTGCAAATGGAGCAGAATGGGCAGTATCTGAGTTTAGAATGCACCGAGTGTTATGGGACTTGAATTAGGATTCCGCACACATTTGGTAACTCAGTGTGGATCTTTCTGCCAGACCCAGTTAGGAGCCCAACACTGTTTATCCAACTGGGCACTACTGCCAGAACACAAGTGTGAGAACCCAGCACACCAGGGACGGGGGTGGGGAGAGATGAGGTGATAGCAATGGGGGAGGCTGCGGTCTCTGCTGCTTCTCGGCCACCTCTCACCTCCATGCAGGCATCTTTCATCTTCCCTGGTGTGGGCCAGCACATGCAGGACTCCTGCATTGGAGAAATGTCATCTCCTCTGTTTAACTCTGACATTTCCACAAACATACTGAGAAGCAATCATGCATGAGGCATACCAGGAAAGGAAACGGGTACCAGCATACGGTGAGGAGATCCAGTTTGTGGAAAGTCATACCTTTTGCATCCTGGCACACCATTCCTCTTATAATTCTGCTGCTCTCAGAAATGACCCAGGGTCATTTCCCCTGTGAGCAGCCCTGCCAAAGCATTTAAGCAGTTAAGCTTAAATGGCTGTGGGCACAAAAAGTCCCACTTTCTGGTATCACAGTCTCTCTCAAGCAGATGCCCAGAACTCCCCCAGTACCCTCCTACTCCAAAGGGACAGGGCTTTATTCCAGCTCATGTCTTCAAGAAGGGCTTGAGCCAGAAGGGCAAAGACACAAGAAAAAGAACTAAACCAAGCCGGTGATAGTTTGGTTTTTACTGTTGTTCTGTTGGGCTGGGTACAGAAATGCCCTCGCCACCACTAGCCACCACTGGCCTCCTGGGAGGAACAGGCAACAAAAGTGGCTCTGGATGGCTCTTAGCTGCTGATTTGGGCTTCAGGGTTTAGAAAAGGAGCACAGTGGGTTCCACTTTCCAATATGAAGTACAAACTCTAATTCATAGTCAGACTTCACCAGGAAGGAGATGGTCAGAGCTGAAGGCACTTTAATTAAGGAGCAAACTCAAGGCCAGGCTTGGTTTTCCTTCTGCTTCCTGATACACCCAGATGGCACTTTTGAAGCAGCGCTGCTGGCAGCTGGGTTAGTGCACTGACGGAGCAGGGTGGGAGGGCCTGCTCACTGGTAGAACTTCTTACTGGGACTGTTGGCGTGGTCAATGAGCAGCTGGCATGGGGTGAACTGTTTTCCATAGGCAGCTTCATACTTCCGGAGCCGGTCCACTATCTTCTGAGCACCATATAGATCCACAAAACGGAAGGGACCTGGACAGAGAAACAGGACTTTATTGAAAGAGGCAGCAATGAGAGCACCAGGATGAAGGGAGACTTGCCAGCCCGCAGACGAACCTCCGAGACAAGGGGGGAAGCCAAGGCCAAAGACTGCTCCGATGTCTCCCTCTGCAGGTGTGGCCAAGATCCCGTCCTGTAGGCACAGCACTGCTTCATTCACAAATCTTGTCACCACACGGTACTGGATGTCTTCATCAGAGGAGCTGCCAACATGAAGAGACAGTTAGGCAGAGGAACAGGGAGGCAAGCAGAGCTGGGGTTGAGTACGAAGTGTGGGTGGGTGCTGGGAGCCCTGTGGCCAGGCAGGACCAAACCTCTCATTCTGCAGAGAAGTCAGCCTGGGAGGCCCAGGCTTTCCCTTGGAAAAAAGGGGTGTTACTTGTCCTAAGTGATATGAAACTGAGCATCCATGAGGGTCTGGCACAAGGGGATAATCAAGTGCTCACAAGTGATAATCAAGAGCTGGGAGGAAAGCCTGTGCCAGCTTCAGGAGCGTTCTCTCGGTTCAGGTGAGCATAAGGGAAATAGAACAGGGGCCAGGAAGCTTTGGGCTGTCAGAAATGTATGTTTCCTTGCCTTGAGCCACTCAAACTGACTTACACCTCGGGCTTAGCAGGAAGCCTCAGACTTGCAAAAATAGTATCCATGTCAGAATTCAAACTCTTATTCTTCGAGCCCTCCTGATAAATGTAAAAGCCTTTCCCAGATTTGCGACCTAAAAGAAGAAAAGAAGAGGCAGTATCACCACTTGTTCTCCCAGCCCTGGCCACGAGTGCCTGTCTCTGCTACCTGCTGTAAAGCTCCAGTCTTTTCCCTGCATCCAGCTCACCCTGAAATTCTTTCTTTATCAGAAGAGCTGACAGAGAAGGAAGGAAGATCTTGTGATTTCTGGAGCTTGGAAATCTGTATCTGCTTGAAAAGGCTGCTCAGGTGAGCTTTCATGTCCAGATACATAACACCAGGCCCCAGGAGGCAGGGCCTAGCAGAGATTTTGCTATTTCCACAGATGTAGCAGAGGTAGAACAGAAATGCCTCTTGGACCTGGTAGTGGCAAAGACCTAGAAGTCTAGACCTTTTTTTTGGTGGTACTGGGGATTGATGCTCTACCACTGAGCTATATCCTCAACCCTTTTTATTTTGAGACAGGGTCTTGCTAAGCTGCCTGGGCTGGTCTTGAATTTGTAATCCTCCTCCCTCAGCCTCCGAAAGCTGCTGAAATTACAGATGTGCACCACCATATCTGGCTTTCTCTCTGTCTTTTGTCTGTAATTTATAGGCCTAGATGCCCAGGAAATCATTTTTGAAACTCCCTATGACCAGGCTTGAGTGTTTAAGAAACACTCTTCCTTGTGGGCCTTCTGTGATTCTATGTTCTCAAGACCATGCTCAGAACTAATGGTGCCAGTCATGTTTCCTTGTGCCTACTCACCCAGGAAGCCCTTGGACACCATCTGGTTCAGCAGCTCTGGGCTTCCACCTCCAAATCGCTCCCCAAAGGCTTTGCCCAGATCTTCTGCCACATGTTTCGCTACATCCACACCAACTTCATCCGCCAGGGTAGCAGCACCCACAGGAAAGCCAAAGCCTGTGGTCAGGGAATCCAGCTTCTTAGGGTCAACTCCTTCCTGAATAGGAAGTGAAGCAGGGGCCTCAGGGAAAGACCATCTCAGATCCTTCCCCAACACACACAGAAGGACTCCTCTGGCTAGCCCCAGGCATAGCCTTGTGCAAAATTTCTCTGGGTTTTACCTGGCTATGCCCAGGACTGGCACTCCATGCAGGGAAGCACAGGTGGAAAGTGTGCAACTTCTTGATCTATAGCACTTGAAGGAAGTTTAGAGATGAACAAACTATCTACTTCCTTCCATGTTTGCAATTCTGAATCTCAATACTAAGAAGATGCAATAGGTGACAAGGCTGAGAGCACCATGACTGTAAAATACATCAGTATTGCCAAGGAGCAGTGCTGCAGAGTGCTGAAATTCCTGTTTGGGCAAGTGTCTAAGGGAGCAGAGTTCAAACTCTGCCCATTTACTGTGGCCTACATGACTTCCACTCCTGCACAGAGACGGTGGGTACAAAAGGGCCTCTCGAAGAAGCAGCAGGAGTTAGCGTACTCAGAGGAGCCTTGTACCTCCTGTTGACATCTTCAGTTTGGAGACCTGAGTGAAGGAGTGGAAGAGGCCTCAAATGCTCCACAAAGTAATACCCACCTGGAGGATTCGTATGACTTCAGACATCATGGGTGCAAGACACCTGGTGGTGTAGAAGCCAGGTCCATCCTGCAAGGGAAAGAAGGTGAACTCATTGTCTGCTTTTGACTGGAACTACTCATGTCCAAGAAGTCTTGCTTTCCTAGCTGTGATTTCAAAGTTTAAGGGAATTTAAAATCTCAATGAGAGTCCTTAATATTAAATTGCAAAGAAAGTTATTCTGGGATAGTCTGGCACAACGAATTGTTTCATGGTCACCTTCAAGGCCTGGAATGAGTGGGAGGATCCTGTCATATTCCAGAAACAACCAAGGGGACAGCATTATCTGAAACTGCTATATTTGCTCCAGAAAACAGTTATCAAGTCTGGAGGTATAGGGAGTCCTTTTAGAACTTTCAAATGTGTTGTAAAATCCCAGCTCCTCACCTTGACCACAATGATGACCTTCCCTTGCTTGAGACCAACTGCTACAGCAGAAGCAGTTGTGTCCTTGGATGTTTTCTCTGTTGTGATGATCTCTAGTAGCTGCATCTTGTCCACAGGAGAAAAGTAGTGCATACCAATCACCTGGCAAAAACAGCCAAAGTCAACAGATCTACAAATGCTGAGGAGGGAACCTGACACCTTCATTTTTTGTTAGAAAAATAATGGAGGGAAAGGTGAATGTGATAAGGAATACTGCTGACAGTTAAGTCATGTAGTTCCATGGATTTCTGATGAGAGGTACAGTATGTTTAAGGTGAGCTAACCAGAATCCTCCTCTTCCATTTGTTTCTAAGGATATTTGTGTCTACCAACAATCAGTGCCAAAGTCACAGCTAAAGGCCAAACTAGATTTACTGGGGAAGAATGGATGAAGATTCCACTTATAGTAATGATGATGCTGGTTTAGGTGAGAGGTCCACATTTTATGGGGAAGGGACAGGCAGAAGCATTGGTTAATATGCTGGACTGTCAGAGATGTATTTGCATTTTAGACAGATGAGTCTCACCACTAGGACTCTAAGCTTAAGAAACACTTCTGCACAATCCTATGCACCTGTAGACTCATTAAACCAGTGATTTTCACAGTGTAGTACCCAGATCCACCATCATGAACATCACCTATGAACACCAGAAGTATGGATTCCGAAGTCTAAGCCAGACCTACTGAATTAGAAAACTCTGAGGGTGTGGTCTGGATCTGTGTTTTAATGAATCTTCTCAATGATCCTGATGCATCCTACCATTTTATTTATTTTTGTGGCACTTGGGAGAGAACCCAGGGCCTCATGCATGCTGGGCAGGGACACTCTACTACTCCCCAGCCCTTTCTGTTTTTTATTTTGAGACAGGGTTGCTCAGGCTGGCCCTGAGCTTGCAATTCTCCTGCCTCAATCTTCTGAGTAGCTGGAATGACAAGTGTATGCCACCATACCCAGTCTTATGCTGACATTTAAAACCATCTCAGAAAGCTAACAATTTGATGGGCTTCAAAACAAAACTGTGCAAGAAGTCTAATTCATTAATTTACAGTTCTGCTTTCTCCCTCCAACTATTAGTTACAACTAATAATACCTACTATTTTAATCCATTTATCATTTATTTCTAACATTTAATCCATTATAACTCTGTGAACTTGTCAAGTTTTCTAGATGAGGAAAAAAGGCATCATGAGGTTCAAATCAGTAGCTCAGGGTCAGTTAGTAAATAGCAGAGAGGGATGCCATCACAGGTCAGCTGTCCCTGAAGTCTGACCACTGATCTTTATCAATTAAATGTTATCTTCACTTATCAATCCAAAAGTTTCTTCTATACTCTGAACTGTTCTTTTACTTTGGTCTAAAATACTTAGGTGTTTCTGCACCAGCCTTTTCATGTCCTGGGCAGAAGGTCTAATCAAAGCCATGGGTAGACACAGGCCACCTTACCCCTATCAACCTATTCTAAACAATTACTAGACTGCTCTGTAGCCAAATAGATATTTTATTCTTATTTTAGGGCCTATCCTTCAATGTCTAATTAGAGGATAAAGGATGGTTTGAAAACCAATACCAATTAGGATGCAAATATCCAATGTACATATATTTAGTTGTACTTCACTTATTACTGTACCTTACATTGGTCATGGCCTAACTTTCCTATGCCCAATTTTTGGGAATCACTCCTCCACTTCATAATCCACACTGTGATTTCTCTTATTTATATTCTAAGCCTTTCATCAGTGAGTCTGAAGCAGTAAAACATTTCAGGGTTTTTCTCTGTTCAGAGATTACCTTCTCAGGTCTTTTGCTGACAGCAGCAATTTCATTGATTGGGAGAGCAGATGTGTTACTGGCAAAGATACAGTGATCTGGAATCACCTGCAAGGGAAAAGCATTTAAGAATGTGTCACATAGGCCTGGAGATGACAGAGTCTGTAGCAAAGCTAAGAAGGGTCATGTGGGCCAGGCCCACCCTCTCACCATAAGGCTCAGACAACAAACAACACTCACCCAGACATTTCAGATCACCCAAGCTTTTGTTTTGGGGAATGTGTTGACCTTATTCTTTTTCCTGTTCAGTCTAGGTATGGTCTATCATAAGGTCCTGACCTGGAGAGTATATCTCAGCAGTTGAATAAATAAGATGTCTTAGATGCAGGCTGCTGGTAGCTCACTGGCACAGCACTTGTTTTGCATGTGTAAGGCTCTGGGTTCAATCCCTAGCATCTCAAAAGAAAAGAAAAATCCTTAGATACTAACAAGATGGCCTTAAATCAAATTTCATTTATTTGAAGACTCAGCATGGATTCAACACCTCTTCTTATTGGGATCTGTCCTCAAGTCTGAAAGCTTATGACACCCTCCAATCCTGCTTTACCTTTAAAAAAATGAGACATACATGCATGCCTAGCTCATTTTTTTATAGTGTATTAATAAAAAGTGGTATATCACTACAATTATATCCACAGTACATGAACACTGTGGACTTTATTAGCCTGGAGGATAATCTCTAACACAGCATTCTGTCTCTGATCCAAACTTATTCTTTTTTTAAATATTATTTTAGTTGTAAATGGACTCAATTCTTTATTTTATTTGTTTATTTTTATGTGGTGCTGAGGATTGAACCAGGGCCTTATATGTGCAAGGCAAGTGCTCTACTGCTAGCCACAGCCCCATCCTCCAACTTATTCTTGTTTTAATTAAAATGCTTGGGTGAAAAACATGGAAGATGCACCTGTTAAATTTGCACAAGTCTGGGATAGGCAGGATCCAAATATCAGAGATGAGAATTAAGGCTGCAGATAGGTTAACATACCAAAAAGATAGTATAAAATAAGATCAATTATGACAGAGATAAAGATAAAGTATTTCATTAAGATTGAAAAAACGAAAAGAAAAAGAAAGAACTCTATAGGCACACGAGGGAAAAGACCTGGGTTGGCAGTAAACCTGTGATAAAGATCCCATGATTTTAGTTAATTGAAAGTGGAATGAGACTTGACAGTATGGCATGACTAAGTGAGCAGTCTCAAAATGTGTCATTAGTATCAAGTACTGGTGGAAAAATCCTCTAGGAAAGAGCAAACTAATGTCTCCAAAATGGCTGGCAACAGTCTCAATTTGTAGTGTAATGGTTACCACTCTTGCCTCACACAAAAATGGCTGACAATTCTTCCTCTCCTGGGACATGCTTAGCTGTGGTCCTGCTCATGCCCAGATTACTGCCATCTCTTTTTTTCTAGGCTCTTTCTTGATACCACCACCAAGGACTCCTATTACTCATGTCATCCTGTCTCAGAGCATTTGGGAGGAGGACCAGAGTAGCATTTCCATGAACACGCATTTGACTCCTGCCTGGAGTCCTTTGCTGCCTAGAAGAAATTTGGTTATCACTTGCAGCCAACCAAAATCTCAAAACATCTGGCTATATAATTCCATCAAGTTATTTGTATTTTGAGTGATTATCTCTCCTCATAAATAAAGCCAATGAACCCTGTGTTTAGGTTAATAAGCTATTTAATTTTCTTCCCTATGATTTAGATCTGACCTTTCTACCATGGAGAGTTCCTGAGCTCACACAAAAACTATGTTTAGGAGCTGGGGTTATGCTCAGTGGTGGAGTGCTTGCCTAGCACATGCGAGGCACTGGTTTTGATCCTCAAATCACATAAAAATAAATAAAGTTGTTAGTCCATCTACTGCTAAAAACATTTTTTAAAAAACCAATAAAAAAAAAACCCCTTATGTTTGGAAACAAATAGTGCTGTATAGAGAACCACGAGTTTCCCACTAGTTCTTTAAAAATCCCTCAGTTTCCCCCACTCATTCCACTAGGATCCAAATGTGTCAAGCCTCTTACTTACTGCTTCTACTTCCTTTAGTACTTTGTGCTTAACATTGAGGTCCTCAAAAACAGCTTCAATCACCATGTCGACCTTTTCAAAACCCTGGTAATCAAGTTGTCCAATCAAGTTGCTGAAGATGGAATCCCTTTCAAATGATGTTAGAGATTTCTTCTTCACTTTGTCATTTAATCTAGACAAAAAGAAAGGAGAGTGGCATTTATTGAGTGTCCACGGGCTACAGTGTCACTGTATGTTTTTTACAGCTCTATGAAGGAGTTATTTTATTACCCCCATCTTGAGGGGTAATAGCTCAAAGAAGCTCGGAGCTTCTTTTATGGCTAGTTAAGATAAGGTAGCTTTCAAAAACCAGCTGACCCCCAAGTGCATATACTTTCAATACAAAATAACCTCTAAATGCCCAACTTACATTAACTGTATCCCTCATAAAACAGTTCAATTTGCCAGGAGGAGTAAATAACTCAAATATGAGAATGGCAGAACAGAAGAGCAACCGTTCTAATTCTCTAACTAAACCACCTGGTTGTCACACTGGTTGTCATCACTCACGGTGTTCTCTACCTGTAATCTTCTAGAGGAAGCCTTAGGTGGTTCTCTTCAATCCCCTTCTTGCTCAGCACCTAGTAGCTCACTGCATTTATCACATAAAACATTAACTCAAGGTTTCTCCCTTTCCAAAGGCAGCTACAAAGGATTCCTGCTACTCAGTGTATTTTATTGCCAATGAAAACAGACTCTTTTAGATTTAATCTAACCACACATTCAGAATAAATAACCTAGAGCTTTCCTCTACTGAAGTATAAAGCTAAATTCCATTCACCAATTTCTGTAACCAACAGAAAAACAAAGCCACAGATAAGTTAAAAGAAATATCAAATTAAGATCTTGAAAGTATGGGCTCAAACCTCTTGGTTTCGTTTCGTTTCTTTCTTCCTTTTTATCACTAAGCCACATCCCCAGCCCTTACTGCCAATAAATTGGGAGGGGACAGGAATGATGTCCCAAGTCACTTGCATGGTGAGTGAGCCTTGTCAGAACTGAGGTTTCTGAGATGAAAAGTAAAGCTAGGATGGCTGTACCCAGACAGGTCACAGAAAGAAGCTATCATAGAGCAACAATTTCTCTTTTTGGTGACTGTATTAAATGCTGTGTGGGGATGCTTGTTTACAAGTTTCAGAGAAATGCTGCTATTTCTCTAGCATACACCATTTTTTTTGTGTGTGTGTGGGGGGTCAGAATCTTTTATTACAATTCCTTTTTATCTTACAATAAACTCCCAACATTACTAAACCTGTCAGGTCCTAGCATTAGGGTAGCAGCGTATGAACTCCTGTACAAACGTTAATGTGCTTCAGCTACATAAATCCATTTAAGAAACAAAAAAAGCTCCCTCTGCTAAAAGTCACTAGCAGGACGGTCTAAGTGCAGCCAGCTTGTCCATCATGCTTGAGCAGCACACAGTGCTGAGACCAACCCCAGGTTGGCCGAACTGCTGCTGCATATCCCCTCAGCAAAACTGGCGGTACGTGTGTGGGGTGAGTGGGCAGGTAGGGAGGGGGAGAATAAGCCACCCTTGTCAATTCAGAGTAAGACGGAGGCACAGTCTGCAAAGCCTCAGCTGTTATGGACTCAGCAGGAAATGGCTTCGCCTTGTCATGACAGTCAAGAAAGACAAGGCCCAAGAGTCTCAACTGGCCTGGCCTTTACCTGCAGTTACTGCACATTCCCTCACACCCCAGCCTCAGCCCTCTCAACAGAGATACTGTCCTGCTGGTTTAGGAAGCCATCACACAACAGCAACTACATGCAAACTGCAGTAAAACCCACAGGCCTGAGGATTTCTAGTCTGACACCAAAGCATAAGATAAACGGCATTTAAAAATACCAACTAACCAAGAAAACAAAACAAACAAAATATCTACTGGAAAAGGTTTTCCCTTCGGCACTCAAAGACTACAGATTCCAGCGATGTTAAAGTTCATGCTACCTTGAAGTGCAAGAAGGAATTAGTGTTTCTAAAAATCAAAGAAAATGTAACTTAACTATGGAGTATCACCGTGTTCAGGGCAAAGGAATCTCTGATGGCAAACCATACCCTCAAACCAAGATACCAAAAACCCCGTAAAACATTTTTACTCCTGGCAAAAGCAGAGAGCAGCCTTACCCTTTGAACACTTGTTGCTGTCCCCGTCCCAGTCCAGCTACTGTAGTGTCTTTAAGAAGGGTCTTCAGCCCCTTGTCCACGGAGACTTGGGCGATGCCAGCTCCCATAAGCCCTGCACCAAGAATACCTAAATGCCTGAAAGCAAAGGATGAAATGATTCTGGGAAAGAACTCTTACTTGTTTCAGTAAAAGTGGGAGGTTGCCCAAGTTATCATCCAATAAACTAACTCAAGCAGGCAACTATGAGGTGCTTTAAATAATTTTTATCTATACAAATACAGTTTTAATAAATAATTGATTTTTAAAGTGAAATGCAAACATTTTTTGGGTCTAAAAGAACAGGTCTTCCCAGAACTATACTAATTCCCAATAGTGCCTGAAGATCATGGAAAATGACACCACCCCTCCTAAGTCTAAAACGAACATGGATATTTTAGTTTTCTGAACAAAGGCCAACTGGCAGTGACATGTCTGAAGACTAACTATTTTTTACTTGTTAAGCAGTGATTTGTTAGTGATTTTACCATTTTCCAGCCGTCTTTCATTTCTCCTGATATCTGGGCCTCTCTTGCCCCTCACCTGGATGAGTTTCGAAGATCTCAAAACTCAGCTAAAAGTCACTAGCTGATCCAGGTCCTCCCCTCTCCGGTGCCTCTACAGGTGCACATCCCTACCTTTTCACCCCTGATTCCTCTTGAACTTGTTAGGACCACTTGATTTATTCCAGTGTATTCTGCAGTGGCTTCATGTATAAGCTCACTGTTTCCTCAAATAAATTCTAAGCTTTCTGAAGACCAGAAATCATATGTGATTATTTTTAGTTCTCCATAGTTCTGGAACAATATGCCATATTACCACAATAAATAACTTAAAAAAATTAAAGAAATACTTCCTTCATTAAAGAACCCTAGATTTATAGTTCTGTAGATGTAAATTAGAGGTGAAATGAGGGGTAAAGTTTCATTCCTAACCATTCTGGTTATAATGTTAGAAAGTTATACTGGAGGGCTGAGGCCGTAGCTCAGTTGGCAGAGCACTTGCCTAGCATGTGTGAGGCCCTGGGTTTGATCCTTAGCACCACATAAAAATAAACAAATAAAGGCATGCTGCCCATCTATGACTGAAAAAAAAAATCATACTCAAGTCTGAAAAGGAAGACTAACTTCAAATCCAGGAAGCATCTCCTAAAATTTCGAAATTTATCTACTATCTTTTTCTTCAGTTCTTTCTCAAATTAGGTCAACTCTTAGATCATCCTGGTTTTTCTATCCGTTTAATTTTGAGTTTTTGAATTTTTGATTCAAGGTGATTTCTGTCTTAACTACAAGTGCTTATTTAAGGATATTTAATTCAAGTTTGGGAATTTTCTGGTATAATGTTTTTCTTCATTGTGATTGGGAGGGTAATGTTCATAAGCTTAAGTGCTTTGATTTTCACTCATTTTCTATTTTTTCCTTACATTAGCTTTAATGGATGATGCCTCTCTTTTTATATAATTCGTACAAAATACATAATGTACCTAAATATAACAATAAGAGTAATATGCAGACAAGAATAGCAGTGTGAAGTGGCATGCTAGGTTTTTTATATTACCAAGTGTATTATAAAGTGCCTGTCTGCCTTTCCTTCTCTCTCTTTCTCTACTGAGGACTGAACCCAGTGGCCACAACCCACTGACTACATCCCTAGCCCTTTCTATTTTGAGACAAGGTCTTGTTAAGTTGCCAGAGCTGGCCTTGAACTTCCGATCTGCTTACCAAGTAACTGGGATTACAGGTGTGTGCCACTGCGCCTGGCTGGAAGTACAGTTTCTTTAATTGACAACATTGTGTACGTGGAGGGATGGGGGTGAAGATATTAGGTAGGGTCAATTCTTAACATTTTTGTTTCGTCCTTCCTTTCTTTCTTGTCACAATAAAGTCCCCCTCTTAGAGCTTAGCAATACTCAAAGAACAAATAAAATAATAATAATAACAAAAAAAGAGAAGGTCAAAACTTTTTATATAATTTTAAAAATTGTTGCGGATGAACACTAAATTCAGTCCAATCTTTGACTATCACTTGAACCTTCTGGGAGTGCTGTAAGACTTTACCACGTACTTATATTGTGTTTGTACAATATAATAAACACTGAGCTCCCATTAAAAAAAAAAAGAAGTTAGCAATACTCTCTGCCTTCTGTTTATGCTGTACATGAGGAATAGGGCTTGTTTTCCTCATTAATCTGTTTGATCTTTAGAGAATGTGTGAAAATGTGTATTGTTTTTTCTTTTTTCTTTCTTTGGTACTAGGGATTGAACTCAGGGGCACTTGAGCACTGACCAGATCCCCAGCCCTATTTTGTATTTTATTTAGAGACAGGGTCCCACTGAGTTGCTTAGTGCCTTGCTTTTACTGAGGCTGGTTTTGAACTTATAATCCTCCTGCTTCAATCTTCCAAGCCACTGGGACTATAGGCATGAGCCACCGTGTCCGGTTGAAAAGGTGTATTTTTAAGTGGCCATCATTATTCTACTGCAACATAAGAGTAATTTGCCAGACCATTAAATAAAAGGTACTGTTACTCTTAGGTAACAAACATAATTGATCTGATACCAATCAGTAAGTGTGCTGGAGAAGGATTTTTTTTTTAATTTTTTTTTAAAGAGAGAGTGAGAGAGAGAAAGAGAGAGAGAGAGAATTTTAATATTTATTTTTTAGTTATTGTCGGACACAACATCTTTGTTTGTATGTGGTGCTGAGAATCGAACCCGGGCCGCACGCATGCCAGGTGAGCGCGCTACCGCTTGAGCCACATCCCCAGCCCCTGGAGAAGGATTTTAAGGTTGTATTTCAGATATTATTTGGAAATCAACCCTCCTGGCTAGAATCTTATCTGTCTCACCCAGCTTCTTTTCTACTTTATCTTTTAATTTAGGTGTTATCTCATTAAAGGTGAGCTGAAGAAGAAGGAAGGAACTTTAGTTGCTTCTCTTCGATCCCTCATTGAAATTCAGCTAGAACAGGATTTTCAAGATCAGTACTGCTACTGTTTTGGGTTAAGTAAGTCATGCGGTAGAGGCCATTCTGTGCCTTGGTAGAGGCCATTCTGTGCCTTGTAAGGTATTTAGCAGTATCCCTAGCCTCTAACCATTACATATCAGTAACATCTCTTCCTCCCCAGTTGTGATTACCAAATGTAATCAAATGTCTCCTGGAGTGGATAAAATCATCCAGGTTGAGAAGCCCTGAGCTAAGGTAGGGGACACATTAAATAGAAGATGCTGAAAAGCAGCATAACATTAAAAAAAGGATTATGATGAGTACACCCGAAATAGGCAAATACAATCTCACTGCTAAAGTTGTAAGCTAAAAGAAGCAGAAGATTTTATTTTATTTCATTTTATTTTTGTGGTGCTGGGGATTGAATCCAGGGCCTTGTGCATTTAAGGCTAGCACTCTACCAATTGAGCTATATCCCCAGCCCAGAAGCAGAAGGTTTTAACAATGATAATGATGCTTTATATTTTTTAATGAGGAAGAAGTGAATTCCCAGAGATGGCATCTCAGAACAGAGAGAGAGAGAGAGAAAAGACCATTGAAGGATACAAAGTACATTCAGGAAGGGGGATCTAAATTGGATTTCTCAGGGACATTAATATCTAAGATAAGGAAGTGATTAATAGGAGTCACTATAGGAACAGAGAAAACTCAGAACAGGCAGAACTTTGAAAGACAAAATGTTCTTGGAGTAAATAAAGGCTCTAATGTGCTCAGATAGGAGAGCTTGAGGGCAAGACCAAATTAACACATAAACCTAGTTTTGCAGATCTTCAAAAAGATCTGTAAGCTTGCACACAGTAAGGTTCACCATGGCTTCTAAGTTTAACTTACTTAACATCCTTCTGTGGGGCTCCAAATTTATTTTTCTTGCACAGGACTTGGCCATGATATAGTCCCACCAAGGCTTTTGATTCTTTGGTCAATGCCAGCTCTCCAAATTTCTGAAAAGTAAACAACAAGAAAAGGTAGAAATTTATAGTCTGAGTGACTTGGATTCCTTTGGTTTGTTTTTCTCTGCAGAGCACAGGTGGTATTCATAACACCTCGGTTTCCCAGGGGTGTTCAGGAGACTCAGTGGTGGCTATGCTGTCTCCCACTGATTTTTTTTTAGATGTTGATGAACCTTTATTTTGTTCATTTATTTATATGCGGTGCTGAGAATTTAACCCAGTGCCTCACACATGCTAGGAAAGTGCTCTATCACTGAGCCACAACCCTAGCCCTGATTTTTTTTTTTAAATCCTCATCCGCAGCATGTTCCGACTAATGCTTTCAAACAAAATGCTATTCCTTCTAGTTACGATTTCATTATGGAGAGCAAGTTCAAACATCTGTAGACCACCAGTATTTTTTCAGCATCAACTTAGCTCTTGGATTCTTTTTTTCTAATATTTATTTTTTAGTTATAGGTGGACACAATATCTTTACTTTATTTTTACATGGTGCTGAGGATCAAACCCAGTGCCTCACACATGTTAGGCAAGCACTCTGCCTCTGAGTCACAACCCCAACCCCTAGCTCTTGGATTCTTTAAAGCAGAGATGTAGTATTCTTTGTCACAAAACTATGTCTCAGAGCCAAACAGGCCTTCACAAATGTCTCCAACTGCTTGATTCGAGTTGGGAAGAAGAGGCCCAGACATATGAACTGACTCTGCTGTTTAAAGCCATACTACCTCAAAATGGCAGAAATGGAACTTGACTCCTAAGTCAACTCCTAACTCTCTAGTTCTTTTTCCACAATATTAGGCTGCCCTGCAAGATACCTACCACCACTTTAAAAAGTATATCAATTTAGGGGTTAATAGCATAATTTTTAGAGTCAGGGTTTGACACAATTGGGTTTGAGTACTGGCTCTGAAAAATGGCATAGGCTTGTAATCCCAGCCAGGCAGAAGACAGAGACAGGAATATCTCAAGTTCAAGGCCAACCTCAGAAGTTTAGTGAGACCCTTAGGAACTTATTAGCAAGACCCTGTACCTGTGCTACTGTACCCAGCCTACCTTTGTTTTTCACTGGGTATGAGACATTTCTTTTCATTTTGTAATCACCAAAAAGAAGCTGGGCTTCAACATTGCATCTCTAGGTCCTAACAGGTACTCTTATCAATGTATTCATTTTGCCACCACAAATCAGCTCAAATTCAGAACAAAACTATTCAAGTGCTGGGCACGGTGGTGCATGCCTGTGATCCTAGCTACCAGAAGGCTGAGGCAGGAGGATCACAAATTGGAGGTCAGCCTGGGCAACTTAGCAAAACCATTTGGAAAAAAAAAAAAGGTAGAGTACCCCTGGGTTCAATTCTCACTACCACAAAACAAACAAAACACAAAAAATTGTCCAAGAGATTCATTCTGAAATGGTTATAACTCTGCTGCTATTCCTTCTAGTTATGATTTCATTATGGAGAGCAAGTTCAAACATCTGCAGACCACCAGTATTTTCTCAGCATCAACTTGTTCACTGAGAAATGACAACCACTGAAGAAAAAGATATATTAGGCTTTGAATATTTTTTTTCCTACTTTAAACAGAGTATTGGATCTTTGGTTTCCCTGCAATAAGTAATAAAAAATTGGAAGGAATGAACTTTACCTGTGATTCAGCAAGATAACCAGCTTCACTCCCTTGCTCAAGTCCAGTTTTTACAACCTAAAAAACACAGAAAGCACTCGTTCATGGTTGGAATAGACTAGTGAGATGTCCAATAATGCTTAATAAAATTGCCAGTATTGGTAGGCTTTTCCAAGAATAGGTCAAAAATCTAGATTTATGGGAAAGTACAGGACTGAGTGCCTAGCTGCTCTAGACTGGCTGAACTCTCCATCTCTGAGGCTACTGATGAACCTGGCATGAAGCCGAAAAGAAGAGAGAGTTTCCCTTACTTTTACAAATGTAGGCAGACACTCAACTTCTACTCTCAGCCCTTCTCTCTTTATGCTTTCTTCCTCCAATGCATTATCTAGTTTATCACATTCATATGAACTCTATGAAATTCTACTTCACATTGGGGTAAGAGCTCTCCTAAGTACAATGGCAAATACAGAAGATGAAGAAATGACCCTGAACCCAATCACCATCATTTATGGGAGCGACAAAATTAAAACAACAAACTAAATCCATATTCCTAATCCTGACTTCTGTCTAAACCATTCTTTGAATTTCCCATAACATCTAAATTTAACACATCAAAATTTAATTTATAATTCCTCTTTGGCAAGTTTCTTATTACTTCTGTAGTTTTTAACTTTTACTGTTACATCTCAGGGTCTTACTCAAACTTAAAGCCTAACCTACCAAGATAGTTGGCTAATTCTCTACTACAATATAGTAGAGAATGCTCTACATTCTCTCTCTCAACATTGACTTTTACCCACTACTGTGAAAACAGCTTTTTATAATTTATGGAACAAAGGTAAAATTTGTCAATTCATAATTGCCAACATTCTAAAATCCAGTTTCAAGTTACCTTTCTTCAGATATTTCACTTCTCACCTTTAAAAGCTGGTTTCATTAAATGCTCGTTAAAGAGGCTCTCATTTTCTAGCTCCCAAGATTGTTCAAAATGCCCAATGCACCTGACACAACTTTCCCTTCACCTACCTGCCACTCATTTTTTAGAGCTCAGGTCAGAGCCCTTCCTCATCTCTCTGGCTCACAGTGATTGCTCCTTCCCATGTGTCCTTAGTGTCCTCTTGATACCTACCATTACTCTTGAGCTGCCTTATGTCTCTTCCACAGCTATCTGCCTCCCCACATGTATATGTTTAATCTCCCTCACCCAGATTGTGAGATGAATATAGGTATGGGATCATATTTCACATTTTATTTTATTTTTCTGCAGTGTTGGGGACTGAATCTGGGGCCTTATGCATGCTAGGCAAATATTCTACCAGTGAGCTACACCCAGCCTGTGCTTCATATTTTATGTAATTTGGTGCCTTCTGCTCAAAATATATTTGTTGACTGACCCATTCTCCCATTGTGAAAGTCTTCAATTATATGCTCTCTTAATCCTCTTAGACTTAGATAAAAGAGTTCTAAATTTCAAAGTCTACCTTAGACAGGTTTTTTAATCTTGTGACCATTTTAATTATTCTCTTGGATCTTTTTTACATAACATTTTCCTTAATAATTATAACAATGGGGAACCAGGCACAGTGGTGCATGTACATAATCCCAGCGGCTTAGGAGACTGAGACCGGAGGATTGTGAGTTCAAAATGAGCCTCAGCAATTTAGTGAATCCCTAAGCAACTTAGTGAAACCCTGTCAACTTAGCAAGACCCTGTCTCAAAATAAAACATAAAAAGGGCTGGGGATGTAGCTCAATGGTTAAGTACCCCTGGGTTCAATCCTGATACCAAAAAAAAAAAAAAAAAAAAAAAAAGTGATGGGAAGTCTCTGAGGAATTTTAGGTACTGATAGTAGTTCTGACTAAGGATAGAATAACCATCACTTTTGTGTCAACTACCTCATTATTCATGTATAATATTTTACTGGCCTTGTTTTACTGACAAGACTTAGGATTCTTTTCTGCTTTCCTGTTTTCTTACTCACAGATTTAAACTCATCAACCGAGGAGCATATCTAACACTGTTTTCCCAAAATACTTCATTTTATGACTCCTTCTAGCTTGTCACATTCTTCCCTTACTGTGTAAGTATTTTAACAGCAGACTTAAGAACTTCAGTACTGACATCTGTGGTCTAAAATGGCAATGTATGTTCTCTATAAAGAGAGAAAATATGAGAAAGTTAAGAGTACGGGTGAAGAAGACTCACATCAATTATTTTCAGAGGGGCAGGATAAAGGCCTTTTGTCTGCTTTCGCACTTTTTCTTCCACGGTTTTGTAGATCTGTCGTCTAACAAATGGAATAGTCATGGCGTATGCTGTCATTTCTGTAAGGTAAAAATACTTTTAGATACTTTTGCAAAAAGTATAGCTCCCTTGTTAGTTTGTCCTGTACACTCCATAAAAATGTAGTAATTCTAGCTACTTTGAAAGAACTATTCTTTAAACACATGATCTAAACATGCCTTAATTAGTTGATAAATGTTAAAGCTTGGCCTTGGGTACAGGCATGTTTATTACACTATTATAGTATCTACTTTTAATATTTAAAATTTTCTTATTTATTTATTTATTTTAAAGGCTTTAGCTGACAATTTTAAACTTGTCTCTAGAGCAGAGCCATGAAATCCTTTAAGGTTGACTTTACGTTTACAGTAAATAATGTACTCAACTTCTTTTTCATTCTGAATCTACAGCAAATAAAATAAATGCCCAGGGAGGAAGTTTTGCCTTTGTTCTTTACAAAGATACTCACTTTCCATCAATCCCTTGTTTCTCTTAGGAGAGATCTTCTTATCAACTAGTCCATTGGCAAAAGTAATTGCAACTTCTTCTAGGTATTCAATTGTCCGTTCCTGTGGAGGTTTTATTCCTGGTCCTGTAAAAATGAACACAACAGGCTGGAGTGCAAGAGGATTTAGATGAGTCCCAGCTAGGGAAACACCTAGGCATGCCAAAACCAAAGGCTCCAGCACAGAATGACATTTTAGACCAGAGACCAGTAGGTGGCAGTCAAGAACTGTGGACTCAAAGAGGGGAAATACACTAAGCAGAGGTGAAGCAATGTGCTCAAGGTAGAAAACAAGGCCTTGAACCTTTCAGTCTGACTTCCACTCCTATAGGATGTAGTATGTCTTGTGTGCTGGCACTATTGCTGCAAAACTGGGAAAAAAATGAATAAATTGCAAAATAATTTATAAAGATACCAGAAAGCTGTGGATTCACAAGGTCTATGTAAACTAAAATTCCAGAAAGGGAAGAGCCTTCCTTAGGTAAAGTGACGATTGTTGGTCATTTTTTTTGGAGGGGATATGTGATGCTTTGGGGCATGGGCTGAAGCTGAAGCATGCTACTGCGGGTCAAGTGAAACCATCAGTTTCTGGTGATCATGTACACCATGGAGGAAATCACATGCAAAGTCAGTTCACATCATGAATATTTTTTAGAGTTCTAAGCCAGTCAGGAGACTTGAAGGGGCTAGATCAGAAAGGAAGAGAGAAATCTCTCACAGTGTCATGATGTTTAGGACACAAAGTACTTCTACAGAGAAGGGGATCTGTAAAAAATATGCAGCTGATTGCCCACTAAAGGCATTTGCCAAATTTGAACCTAATGGAAGCAGGAGACTAGAATGAGGCCCAGGCTGGGTGGGGGGTAATTCAGTGTAGAATGTATACTTACTACCCACTGGATTCCATCCCTGGCACCCCACCCCCCCAACAGTGAGGCTCCAAAATCCAAAGAAGGGAATTTATGGGGCTGTGAAAACAGACACCTACCAGGATCTCAATCTAAAGCGTTCAAGAACCCCACTGGAGGAGGTGGCTGTGGTCTAAAAAGCAATCTCATACAGTCTGTGGCACTTAGGACACATAATTCTAATAGAGGTAGGAGCTTCAACAAATACACAACTGATCTCTTCCTTACAACATTTGTCTTGTTTTGAACCTGTGTGGGGAAGGAGGAAAATGAACCAAGCCCAAAATTTCTGAATGGTAAAAATTCATTTATCCAAAAAGTCATCATGCAGTTCTAATCCTGCAGGGAGGCCAAGGCAACTGAGATCTGTAAGTAGAACACTGGAAAGCAGGCACCACACAAAAGGGATCTTATGTAGGAGCTCCTCAAAACTTTGGCCAAGTAGTATTCTGTACATGCATGAGAGGAAAGTATCTGAGGCCAAGAAAAGAACCACCACAGAGGTACAAGAAGAAGCCAGATAGAAACAGACTCAGAAATGAAACAAAAGGTAGAATGAGCAGATACAGTGTTAAAAAGGCTACTGTAAAGTTCATGCCATATTCAAGAAGGTAAAGTAAACCAGGAACAAAATGAGAATAAACTGAAGAGATAAAAGTAAATCAAACGCTACTTCTAAAACGTGGGAAAAAAACCCTAAAATGAGTAATATACAGCACAACAGATAGTATTCTAAAGGAAAAAAAGACCAGAAAACTTGATTACATGCAATAGAAAATAGCCAGAATTAAAGAACAAGAAAGCAAAAAACTTAGAGCTTCATTTTGGGTCTATGTCAAGTGATCTAATGTGAAACTGGAATCTTCAAAATGGGAGACAGAGAAATATTTGAAGAAGCAACAGCCAAAGAAGTTTCCACTAAGGTAGGAGGATCATAAGTTTGATGTTAGCCTTAGCAATTTAAAGAGGTCCTAAGCAACTTGGCAAGAACCTGTCCCAAAAGCAAAAAACAATCACACACACACCCAGAATGCTTTATCCCTTTTAAATCTTTTTTTTTTTAAAAAAAACATAATTGTCTAAAACAGAAATGCCATAATTGAGGAATTTGTAATATACATAGAAGTAAAATGTATAACAACAAAAAGCACAAAGGGTAGGAAAGAATGAAGGTAAATTCTTTTAAGGTTTTACACCATAAGTAAAATGACAGATCATCTGAAGACAGACTGAAGAACCAGAACAATGTTGGTATACAGTAGACAAAGGTATTAAAAGATTTAAGGAAATTGAGATGTTAGAGTAGATTTATGACATGGGATCTGCTCAGCCACCCTTCTTGGGTTAGAGGACACTCCTTTTACACCGCTGCAAGGAGTATGTTTACGAGGGGAGGCCCTGCATCCTTGAACAGCTCTCTGGTTGTTTTTCTTGGTAGGTCACAAATTGCAGGAGGAGCTGCTACTGTCAAATGGAATCCCTAAATACAATGGGGAATATGGGATTCCAGGGTAGCAGGGGCCAAGTAGCAGCACTCAACTGCCAAGCCAAGGTGGGCATGGTTACTGTAAAGGGTAGAAGAGCCAAAGCAGTAATCAGAACATTCTGACTGGCAGAGACCTATGGTGTTGGCTACTTGATCATGGTATTCTTAGAAAAGAAACAGATGGGCAGTGTACTAAATGTTTACTTCTCGTCCCTGTCCCTCGCGGGTGGTGGAATTTGGGTTTCCTCTGCGTGGAGTGAGCTGGCTGTGACCTACAGCTAAGAAAAGAAGGTGGCCAAAAAACCCCACACTACCCAGGAAATAATTTTAGAAAATGGGGAACAGCTGCCTCTTCAAGTTTAGGGGTTGAGCTTCCACACTGGAAAGAGAGAGAGTGAGAGCCTGCAAGGTAGGAGGTGGGCTGTCCAGGCCCAGTGGGTTACGCCCAATTCCGGAGCTAGGACAGCAGCCTTCCTAACCCATTGAAGACTGAGGTCACGTGCCTTGCATAGTTCATTAAGTGGGAGGAACCACAAAAATGACTCACAATGTCAAACCAAAATCTCCTTGGTTCAAGGCTGAGTAAAGACATTAAATAGCTTAGGAGTGGCTTCCCACATTTACTTGTTTTGGATAAGCAGAATTATTCTAGGTCTAGTAAATAGAAGTGTAACTTGAATCACCAGAGTCAGGGGGTCCTCAATCAGTTCCCACAGATGAGCCAGTTCATGGACCCACTGAAGGGTTTGTGAAACCTCTTGAATGAAGGGGAGGCTATGTCCCCTTGAGAAGATTTTATTTTTTATTTTTTCACTAGTCTTCCCCCAAGTACCTATGGTCATTTGCCTTGGGAAAAGGGAAATAACCAAACTTTGGGGAGATCACTTTATACTGGCTCTGAACTGACACTAATTCCAGCACTGTGGAACCCTATTATTGGTTCTGTGACTTGAGGAATAAGTGATCTTATGATGTGAAAGCCTCTATAACTGTCTCTACCCAGAAAACAGTAAACAAAAGTATTACCACAACCCTGGAGGGACTGCAGAGATTTGTGCCACCCTGAAGGACTTGAAAGATGGAGGGTAGTGATTCTCATTGTATCCCCATTCAATTTGCCTATTTTGGCCTGTGCAGAATACAGATGGAACGACAAGGGTTTATTACAGTCTTAATCAGGAGGTAACTGCATTGCAGCTGGTAGTCCATATGCAGTCTATTTGCTTAGCAAATTAACACAGTCCCTTTGTACCTGGTAATGCAGTTACTGATCTGGCAAATGCCCTTTTCCTTAGTACATATTGGCACAGAACCTAGTTTAGTTTCAGCTAGCAAGGCCTGCAGCTAGCACTGTCCTTCCTTAGGGGTAGGTATATCAACTTTCAGCTAGCTAGCACTGTCCTTCCTTAGGGATAGGTATATCAACTCTCCAGGCACATATCACAATTGAGTCCACAGAGATGCTGATGGCCTGTTACAAGACATTCTGGATCATTATACTGATGTTATTGTGCTGAATGGATCACATGAACAGGAAGTATCAAAAGAAATCCCACAAATGAGTGAGGTGTGATGTTGCACACCTGTAATCTCAGCAACTCAGGAGGCTGAAGCGGAGGATCACAAAGTCAAAGCCAGCCTCAGCAACTTAACAAGGCCCTAAGCAACTTAGTGGGAACCTGTGTCAAAATAAAACATAAAAAAAGGGCAGGGGATGTGGCTCAGTGGTTAAGCCGCTCTGGGCTCAATCTCTGGAACCAAAAAAAGGAGGGGGGAGAAATCCCACAAATATTTGGGGCCTTTGGGGTATGTTAAGACATTCCTTTTAAGGTGAAGGATAAGTTGCTGCATCTGGCCCCTCCTACAAAAATAGGTACTACATTTGGTGGGTTTTTATGGATTTCTGAGACAATATATTACTCATTTGGGTATGCTACTCCAGTCCATTTACTTAGTAACTAAAAAAGCAGCTAGTTTGAGTGAGGCTCAAGACAAGATAAGCTCTTCGGCCATTTGGGCCATCTGACTCAAACCCGATGGTGTGAGAAGTGACAGTGGCAGAAGTGATGCTATTTGGAATCTTTAGTAGGCTCCTGTGAATGATCACAGTGTGAGTCCTTAGGATTTTGGAAAAAGCCCCACCATCCTCTGGGAATAATTACTCTACTCTTGGGAAACAGTTTTGGTTTGCTAGTAAGCCTTAGTAGAGCTTAAGGCTTAACCATGGGCCATCAAGTTACCAGTAACCTGAGCTGCCTATCATGAAATGGATGTTGTCTGACCCACTAAGCCAAAAAAAGCTGGGTGTGAAGGTAGTGCTCCATTATCTAATGAATATGGTACACAGGAGACTGTGCTTGGACAGACCCTGAAGGCAAAAAGTGCGTGCAGAATGGCCAAAATGACCACAGTCCTTACTCCTCCTTCCCCTAGTCTGCACCTGTAGCCTCATGGGGAGTTCCTTACGAACAGCTGACTGGGGAAAGGAAAACTCAGTCCTGGTTTGTAGTTTGTTCTGTGTGTTATGCAAGCTGCACTCAGTTGTGGATAGCTGCCACACTACAGTCCCTTTCTGAGACATCTCTGAAAGACAGTAGTGAAGGATAACCTTTCAGTGGGTGGAGCTTTAAACAGTATACCTGATTTGATCATTTTGACGGGAAGGTAAAATGGCCAGAGTCTATACTGGCCGTTAGAGTCTACACTGCATATACTATGCATACTTATAGTCTATACTGAGCCATAGGCTGTGTCCAATGGTTTGGCTGGATGGTTGGGAACTTAGAAGAAACCTGGATGGAAAACTAGTGACAATATATTATGGGATGAGTTTTGTCCTCTCAAAATTTGTACACTGAAGCTCTAATTCACGTATTACAAAATGTGACTCCATTTGGACATGAAACCTTTAAAGAGGTGAGGGACTCAAAGTGAGACTATTAGGGTGGACCTGACCCAGTCAGGCTGGTATACTTATAAGAAGAAATGTGAACACACACAAGAGACATGAGGGAAGTGCATAAACAGGAAAGATCATGGGCAGGCACGGTGAGAAGGTATCATCTGCAGGCCAAAGAAAGAAGCCTCGGAAGCAAAAATGCTAACATCTGACCTTAAGCTTCTATTTTCCAGAACTGTGAGAAATAAGGTTCTGTTGTTGAAGCCACCCATCTGTGGTATTTTGTTCTGGCAGCACCAGCCAACTAATACACGTGGACACCTGGGGAAGAGTACGTAGACAGACCTCTCTGAACAGGCAAACAATGTGAAAATATTTGTGACCCATATGAATACTTGCAAAAGGGTCACCTCAGCAGAGAATTCGAATTATCAAGTGGATAGGATGACTTGTTCTGTGGACACCAGTCAGCCTTTCCCCAGCAACTACTGTCACTGTCCCTTGAACACAGTGGTTATAGTGGAAAGTAAGGAGGTTATGCATGAGTTTACTAGCAACATGAACCTGCTATAGCGTCTGTCAAGTGCCCAACTGGCCAGCAGGAGAGACGATAGGATGACTCCCCAGAATGACCAGGCAGCTCTCCATTGACAGGTTGATCACACTGTGTTGCTTTTGTCAAGGAAAGGAGAGCACGTCAATTCTTACTGGAACAGAAATTGTGGCTATGAGTTTGCCGCCCTGGTTTGCAATGCGTCTGGACTTAGAATACCTTCCCCACCACCATCACCACACAGTACTCCTCCTGTTCAAGAAATTCACTGCATAGTGATGAGGTGCAGCAACAGGCCATGACACAAAACACAATGGTTTTTATCATATCCTCCATCATTGTGAAGCAGTTGGCTTACTAGGACAGTGGAATGGACTTTTTAAGACTTAGTTACAAAGCCAGTTAAGTAGCAATACTTTGCAGGGTTAGGCCAGTGCCCTCCAGGATATATATAAGTCAGCCTCCTATATGGGGCTATTTTTCTGATAGTCAGGATTTTGGGGTCCAGGAATTTGCACAACCATAACCTGTGATTAGACAATGGAAAACTACAACAACTAATTCAAACAGAACTGCATGCGGCCTAGACCTTTAAGAATGAAGGTCATCCTACCTGGCAAAGAACCATGGAGAGCTAAGATGTTTCCTAAGGGGAAAGGGAATATGGCATGGGAAGTGGAATTACTGTCCTCCCCACACCCACATGGTGTGCAGCCAGCACATCGCAGTCCCTAAGGGAGGTGCAGTCAGGGACTCAGGGCTCCTAGGCTCATATATATTTCCATTACTGGCCCAGAAACCTCTACTCCTACATCTCTTTATATGAGGCTTCCTTATTGAGGAAAGAAGGGAGAATCTTAAGACACTCTTCTTCCACACCCAGGTCATCCCCTTTCCCCAGGGTCCATAAAGCTGCAGGAAACTTTTTTTTAGGGCTTCCTTAATAGTGAGATGGCCCTTATGTGTGAATCCATCTGACCCTCCTTCCAAAAAGTGAATGGAACAGAGAGGAGGCTGGTGCTTTCTCCAGTTCTAACCTTCTGCATAAAATATGGAAATAGTGATTAAAGGCTTCAGTTACTTTCATTTTAGCTTATTACTTTAATTTGCTGCTCCGGTACTTGACAGCTCACTCTTCTTTCTACCTGAGCTGAGCTCTAGATAGAAATGTATCATACACAGGCTAGTTGCATTGTTAGGTGGAAGAATGACTTAATTATTGTCTTTATTTGGGGATAAAGTATGATTAAAGGAGATATGCCTTTGTATCAAATTGATAGGAGGTGGACTATGTTAGTTTTCCAATATATCAATTTGATTAGACCATGATTGTCAGTTCTTTAATAAATGCTAATCTAGGTGTTGCTATGAAGATATTTTGTGCATTAAAGATCATAACAAGCTGATCAATCATTAATATCAGAAATTAGAGAGGAGGCAACCTTACAGAGTACAAAGATTAGTGTTGGAAGAGGTGACACATGTCAGTAATCCCAGTTACTTGCAAAGCTGAGGCAGAAGGATTGCAAGCTCAAGGCCAGCCTGGGCAACTTAGAAGAGATCCTGTCTCAAAAAAAAAAAAAAAAAAAAAAAAAGGCTAGGGTTACGGCTCAATAGTAGAACACTTGCCTAGCATGCATGAGGACCTGAATTCAATCCCCAGTTACATTAAAAAAAAATTTTTTTTAATAGTAACAAGGAAGTATTATGAATAATTTCATTGAAATAACTTTGGTAAGTTAATAGACTTCTTTGAAAGACATCTACCACAGCTCACTCAAGAAATGGAGACCCTCTCAGTAATGGGGAAAAGAAAGGAAAAAAAAAAAAAAAAAAAACATGAACAGTTCTTTATTTTGAGGAGTGGGGGGTGGTAACTGAGGATTGAACCCACAGGGCTTTTACTACTGAGCCACATCATTAGCCCTTTTAATTTTTTATTTTGAGACAGGGTCTCACTAAATTGCTGAGGTTGGCCTTGAACCTGTGGTCCTCCTGCCTCAGCCTCATGAGTTGCTGGAATTTTAAGTGTGCCCAGACTATATTGATTATTCATTAAAAAAAATTAATCTGCAGGTAAAAGCTTTCCCAGAAAACTTCAAGTCCTTATGATTAACTAGTGGTAATTCTATCAGATATTTAAGAAAGAAATAATTTTAATTCTACATAAAATCTTGTAGAAAATTAGAGGAACATTTCCCAACTCATTATATGATGCCAGAATTACCCTGATACCAACACCAAACAAACAAACAAACAAAAATCACACAAAATAAAATTATCCCTGAGGTTGGCCTTGAACTCATTATCCCTCAGAACCAGATTAAAAAAATCCTTTATGAAACTTTAGCTGATCAGGCCTAGAAGTACTGCTTGTTAGTATAGCCCTACCATGAGCAAGGCCCTGGGTTTGATTTCCAGAACCATAAAATAAGCTGATCAAACCAGTAATCTATAAAAAGGATGATGTACCATGTTTAAGTGGAGTTTATTCCACGAACAAAAGGCTGGTTCAATAGTAAAATATCAGTGTAACTGACATTATTAACAGATTTTAAAAAATAGATTATCTCAATAGATGCAGAAAAGGCATTGGACAAAATTCAACACCCATTTTGTACAAACTATAAGTAAAAGGTAACTTCTTCAACATGATAAAGGGCATATATGAAAAACCCATATAGCTAACAACATACTTAATTGTGAATACTTTCCCCCTGAGACCAGGAACAAGTTAGTATTTATTTTCACCATTTCTATCCAATACTGTACAAAGGTCTTTGCCACTGGAGTTAAGTCAAGAAAAAGAAATAACCAGCATGTAGATTGGAAAGGAAAAAGTCAAACTACATGTAGACAAGATGATTATCTTTGTAGAAAAATTCTTTGGAATCCTCAAAACAAGTGAATAGAACAGTTTAACAAAATCACAGACTACAAGGTCCAAAATTCAACTGCATTTTTCTTTTTTTCCCCCAGTACTGGTAGTTGAATCTAGGGATACTCTATCACTGAGCTGCATCCCCAGCCCTTTTTTTATTTTTTATTTTAAGACAAAGTGTTACTAAATTCCTCAGGCTGGCCTCAAACTTTTAATCCTCCTGTCTCAGCCTCCTGAGTGGCTGGGATTGTAAATTTATGCCACCCCACCTGGCTACATTTCTTTATACTAGAAATTAATGAGAAACTCAAGTAAAAATAAAGTATAATGGGCTTGAGGTGTAGCTCAGTGTTAGAGTGAGTACATTCAATCCCCTGCACCAAAACAACAACAAAAACAAAGTTAAGATTTGGGCTGGGGATGTAGCTCAGTGGTAGAACATGTGGCTTGCATGGGAGAAGTCTTGGGTTTAATCTCCAGCATCAATAATAGCAACAAAACTGTATAAAAAGTATAGTGGCCTGAAAGTATGAAATACCTACATACAAACTTAACAAAATGTGTGCAGTTCAATGAGAAGTACAAAAACACTTCTGAGAAATTAAAGACTTCAATATGCAAAGATGATTGATAAAACAATTCAATATTTTAAAGACATCAATGCTCCCCAATTTGACATACTGAACCAATGAATTCTAATCAAAACTGTAGCTGGGCCGGGCACGGTGGCACATGCCTGTAAACCCACTGACTGGGGAGGATGGCAAGTTTGAGATCAGCTTCAGCAACCTATTCAGACTCCTGTGTCAAAATAAAAAAACAAAAGGGGCTGGAACTCTGATTCAGTGGTTAACTGCCCCTGGGTTCAATCCCTAGTACAAAAAAAAAAAAAAAAAAAAAAAAAGACAATTGTGATATTGGTAGACATACAGATAAGTGGAAACAAGAAATCGGATTACAGATCCAAACATACAGGGTCAACTGATTTTTGACCCACATGTCAAAGTAGTTCACTTGGGAAAAAATGGCCTTCTCAACAAATGGTGCCAGGGCATTTGGATACTCATATGCAAAAAAAAAAAATAAATAAAATAAAAAATAAATAAATTCTGTCCTTAGATAATGAAATGCAGAGCCACACACTGGGAGAAAGTAGTTACAAATCACATATTTGATAAAAGAATTGTATTCTGATATATAAAAAAAAAACTCTGAAAATTCACTAATAAAAACTAAATCAAATGAAATGAACAACAGATTTGAACAGAGACTTTCCCAAAAATATATAGAAAGCAAATAAACATGTGAAAGATATTTAGTATCTTTGGTGATTATAAAATACAAAATTACAATGAGGTAATGCTACAATTCTATTAGAATGTTTAATATTAAAAAGATTAGCTATGTAAGGTAGTTGGAAATTAGAACTCTTATATACTGTTGGTAGGAATGAAAACTGATATAATCAGTTTTGGGAGGATGGCAAGTTTGAGATCAGCCTCAGCAAACAATCTGATAGATTCTTAAAAGCCAAACACATATCCAGCCAATCCACTTTTTTGTATTTATAAACATGAAATATATACAATATAAAGACTTGTGGATCAATGTTCATAGCAGCTTTATTCAGAATAACCCCAAACTGAAAAACAACTTAAATGTCCATCATTCAGTGAATGGATAAATCAATTATGGCATATTATACAACAGAATAATACTCAGCAAGAAAAAGGGAACAAACTACTAATACATAAAATCTGGCTAGATTTCAAAAACATTATTCTAAATGAAAGACAAAAAGCTGCATTCTAGCCAGGCGTGGTGGTGCATGCCTGTAACCCTAGCGGCTCGGGAGGCAGAGGCAGGAGGATCGCAAGTTCAAAGCCAGCCCCAGCAATTTAGCAAGGCCCTAAGCAACTCAATGAGACCCTGTCTCTAATAAAATACAAAATAGGGCTTGGGATGTGGCTCAGTGGTTGAGTGCCCCTGAGTTCAATCCCTGGTACCCCCACCCCCCAAAAAAGCTGCATACTAGAAATGTCCAATTTTTTTTGTTGTAGTATTTACATAGCTCCATATATTTATCAAAACTCAAATTGCACATAAAATTTGGTAAAATTATTACATAAATAATATCTCATAATACTGAATTTTAAGAAATACATGATGATGAGGTTGATGTATATAATTCAGAACACTGGGTTTTTCTTTCTTTCTCTCTCTCTCTCTTTCTTATTTTTTTTGGTGGTACTGAGGATCAAACCCAGGAGCACTCTACCTCGGAGCTACTTTCCTATCATTTTTTTTTTTTTTTGTAAACTTTGAGCAGGGTCTTACTAAATTGCTGAGGGTCTTGCTAAGTTGGCTGAGGCTAGCCTTGAACTTGTATTCCTCCTGTTTTACCCTCCTGAGTTGCTGAAATTACAGGCATGGACCACTGTGCCAGGCCACTGATTTCTATTTCTAACAGAAATTGTATGGGAGGAAGCAGCACATAGTAGATGACAATTATTGTTAACAATCTCATGTTGGTTATTTCATACAAGTTTATTGTTAAAACACACTCACAAACACACACAAAAAATGGCGATACAGGTAATTTAAGAATAAAAAATAATGACTTGATTTAAATCTTGTACTCCTGATATCCAAATTATAAAGTAAAATAGAAATCAGGGTAATGTTGAAAATCATTTAGTATTAGTAATTTTAGAAAAAAACTGCATTTCTCAAAATCATGACTCGTTTCCTAAGAGTGTTATCTAACACACTGGAGATGTTAACTCAGAAAATAAGTTACTTTATAAGGCCCAACTTTGAGACATACTAACACTTACCCAGGGGTTCCACCAATTGGTCAACCAGTCCCATTTTCTTTGCTCTGTCTGCACGAATGTTTCTACCAGTCAGCATCATGTCAAAAGCAGCAGGCACACCCACCTAATAAGCAGACAAGGATCAGAATATGGAGGAAAATGAGGGTGACAAATGAGCGAATATCTCAATGCAAAAAGTCAAGCCAGATTTTTATGGTACTTATCAGTAAGTTAAATTTTATGCACTGATACACATTTAGGTTTGGGATTAGATACCTCTAACAGAAGCACAAATGTCTACCTCTTCTTTTATTTAGTAAGTAAAATTTCTGTTTTCCGGAACTGATAAAGTGGAGAATTAATTTCATGTTTCCTAAAAGTATACCCTTAGGTCATTTCAAGTTTCTTTTCAACCATTTATATAATACTTAAAATTTCTATAATGGAACTACAGTGGAGATGCAGAAATCTGATAGTTGTGACAAAGTCTTTAGAAAGAATTTTAGGATTAACAAAAATGTAATTCAGCTAGGGCTTCTTATGTAATACTAGAAAAATGACTTCTAGCAACAAATACCAATAAAAATTAAATGTTTACTCATGGTTTTAAAATCTTTTGATATTCCTATAAAGGAATTTGAAAACTAATACCATAAATCTTCCTTTATTTTTTTTTTTTGGTGCCTAGTTCATATCAACTTCTTTGCTGATAGTATTTCTTTTTTTGTACTAGGGATTAAACCCAGGGGTGCTTAATCACTGAGCAACACTCTCGGCCCTTTTGTTTTTTCTTTTGAGACAGTGTTTCACTGAGTTGCTTAGGGCCTTGCTAAGTTGCTGAGGCTGGCTCTGAATTTGTATTTCTCCTGCCTCAGCCTCCAGAGTTGCTGTGATTTTAGGTGTGAGCCATAATGCCTGGATGCAAAAAGTATTTCTGAAAAGCCTTGTTTTCATTGAAGAATCTACAATGTCAAAAGCTATGAAGTTCAATAGGCCCTCCAGTTTGATATTAAGATTGCTCTGCAGCCTCCAGATCTGATTCTCCTTTCCCTTGTCCTTAAGAATTCAAGGGTTGGGGGATAGGAGCACTTGCCTAGCATGTGCATCATATTTATTATGAAACATAACCTATATTTTGAAAAGATAAGAGAGTACCATGAAGAGAAGGAACAAATAATGCTAAAGGCTCTTATTTATTTCTACCCTTCTTTAGGGACCAAAAAAGGACCTTGATTGATAATTTTAAGTAATTACAAAATAAATATCAGAAATAAAAATCTGTCAATGATTCTAAAATAGCCTTATATGGGTCTAAATTCTATAGTGAATACCTGTATTCATAGTGTTTTGTACAAAAGGAAATAGATCTAAAGGGACACTTAAGTTTTCAGATTCTAAGTTCATGATAGTGGGGCAGGATGGAAGGGAGGGGGGGGGTCTTAAACTCACCATTTTGGGCAGCCTTTGGGTGCCTCCTGCTCCGGGTAGAATCCCCAGCAAGACTTCAGGGACACCTAATACTGTTTTTCTATCTTTTGTTGCTATTCTGTATTGGCATGCAATGGCAAGCTTCAAACAAATGAAAAAATGAATTAGACTGTTGGAAAATGTTAACTTCATAACATCTTAGGATCTCTGAGGGCTAAAGATTATTATAAAGCAAGAAGGTGCCAACGGAATAAACGAAGTTCCTTAGGGTGGTACCTGATGCTTTCTATAATTTACCTTTTCAGCTTTTTCATGCTTTCCCCCTAATTTATTAACCCTTTTGGGTTGTAGGTCTACCTTAAAAACCTTCTCAAAGCTAGAGAATCTTGCAATAGAAAAACACATACATAATTTTATGTGGACCCCAAGTTAAGAAGGCCTGTACTTTAGAGACCTGTCCTTCCAATCAAACAGTTCTACTCAGTTTCCTTATAGGTGCTGCTTACTATGTACTATATGTGGAATGCATTTTCAACCATTTTCTGGTTCGCCAAATTCAGCCCATCTTTTAAGCCCAGACCCAAGTTTTCTTTTAATATTTAATTTTTAGTTTTAGGTGGACACAATATCTTTATTTTATTTTTATGTGGTGCTGAGGGTCGAACCCAGTGCCTCACGTATGCCAGGCGAGCGCGCTACCACTTGAGCCACATCCCCAGCCCCAGAGCCAAGTTTTCTTAATTAACATATGTGAAAATGTCCAGCAAAGAGCCTCACACATGATATATATACAATAAATGTTATTTTCTTTTCCCTTCTTTCTTTTCTTACATGCTTTCTACATACACGAATCTCTTCTCTCCAATCAGGGCACTTGACCACTGAGCCACATCCCAGTCCTATTTTGTATTTAATTTGACACAAGGTCTCAATGAGTTGCTTAGTGTCTTGCTTTTGCTGAGGCTGGCTTTGAACTTGTGATCCTCCTGCCTTAGCCTCCCCAGCCACTAGAATTACAGGCATGTGCCAATGCACCTGGCATCTTCTCTCCAATCTTATATATTTACTATCTTTATTACTCAAAGGAAACTTAAATTTGTTTCTGAACCAGATTTAAAAACATGAATGTGGATCACACTTTTGTATCTTTGCTCTGCAATCTTGAACTTGCTTTTTAGAAATGAAAAGAACCTTGAAAAACACAAATCTCAGTTTATATGTTTACATGTGAAAATATCACAAGTTCGTTTACTTGTTTTATGCCAGTTGCTCTGTCACACAGATTAAGAATTAAAACCTATTCAGAAGTTTAATATGGAAAAAAAGATGAATATCCTCTGAAAATGTTTTGCAAGCTAAGTAACAGCCTTAGGTTTATAGCTGGTGACTCTCACCAATGAACTGGGGTGTCTCAATAACTGGAATACATCTGTACCTCAAGTCCTCCTCCCAAACAGGATCCATTGATGGCAGCCACGACAGGTTTTGGGGACCTTTCAAGTTTCTCAAACATTCTCTGTCCTTCCTGTGATATCTGTGTTGCTTCTTGAGGGGTCTTACAAGAGGCTAACATGCTGAAGTAGCCACAAAAGTGAACAGGAAACAATCAATGATGAAACCACATCTACAGTCTTTGTTAAATACATCATCTACTATATACTTATCCCATCCCACCATATATCAATATTTAGTAATGAGTTTTTAAATACAAAACAAAAAAACACGTTACACAATTTATTTTCATTTCTATAACCAATCATCAGATTATAAAGCTTTGTGTATGAGAACATCACTTGGTTAATATTTTCACTATCAAATTAAACAGCAATCAAAACAACAGCAAAACAACAACAAAATACAAAAGCTCTTAGGTTGTTTAGAGGCATTAAAATTTATTAATTAATAGACCCCCCTATGTTTTTTGGTAGCAGGGATAGAACCTGGGGCATTTAACCATGAGTCACATCCCCAGCACTTTTTTCATTTTTTGAGATAGAGTATTCCTAAGTTGCTTAGGGCCTCACTGAGTTACTGAGGCTGGCTTTGAATTTGCAATCCTCCTGCCTCAGCCTCTGGAGATGCTGGGATTTCAGGTATGCCCTACCATGCCTGGTCTCCCCCAATGATTTTTTAAAAAATCTGTTACAATAATAATGTTGTAGGAAAAGACTACATTTAGTTTTACATGATTTAGCAATTATCCCTTCGATTTTTGTCGGTCTTGCTATGCTCACAAAAATAACATAAAAAAATTTTCAGAAAACTTACTTCTACCTTCTTTCAAAAGGAGGAATTATTAGGCCTAATAATAAATGTTCAAGATAAAAGACAACTTAAAGTTTCCTAAAACTTACTTGATATCAGCACCTGCAACAAAGCAGCCTGGCTTTGATGAGATGAGGACGGCACTTTTGATTTGATCACTGGCCCAGATTTCATTCATTACTTCCATGAACTCTGTTTGTACTTCTTTATTCAGTGTATTTACCTGCCAAGGGAAATAAACCTAAGGGTTTAAATTTGAAATACCAGATGTCTAATATTACCATCAAACGTTTTTTGTTATAAGGAAGAAGGAGAAGCAGAAAACAAACCCAGTAGTTTTCTATTCAGGCACCTTTGGCCAAGTACTAGAACCCCTTCCTTTAAAAACAGGAGGGGAAATCTAAATCATACTCCTAAGAGTTTGAATCACATGTAAGCTACAAATAAGTTTACAAATATTTATTGGCAGGGAAAAATCTGTATAATATTAAGGAAAAAAGGAAATCAAAATCAGACACACAGTGTGATCTTAGCTTTATAAATATTATTTATTAAAAGTGGATTAAATGTAGTTATCTTTGGGTTTGGATTATGAATGATTATTATTTTCTTCTTCATAATTTTTTGTAGTTTTAAAATTTTCTATCACCGGCATGTATTGTGTTCAGAAAAATATTTAATGAGAAAATTCTGAAAAAATACCTTAAACTTGAATCATTGTTTAGTGGGTGCTAAGATTTACTCTAATGATAGTGTCAAGTGCTTTCATTTAGGCCTCTGGTTATAAGATTTTTAAAGTATGAAAGCTTTACACCATTTTGAGATGGGGGAAAAGCATGGGTTCCTGCATTAAAGCTCTTCTTGGCAAAAGACTGGAGTAATACTGCATACCTTGTTGAAGTTGCCAGACACAAATGAGGTTCCACTTTGAAAAGAACTTGATTTCTAATATTTGAGTTGCATGGAGTCATTCAGATTCCAAGAAGCTTAACAGCCAAGTGTCCACATTTAACCAGCCAATGTACTATGAATAATGACCAATGCAGGTAATAAAGAAAGTGGATCCAATAAACTCATATTTAAGATGGGCAGTGAGTTTCAATTCTTATAAACAAAGCTTTTACTTTGGTTCTGATCTAATAAGTCACATCCTTATTCTACACTGTAAACAGAAGGCTAGTGTCATTAATCCTCAATATCAATCTGACACTTAGAGTCAACAAGAAGGAATTCTTACATGAGAATATCTGCTTTAGAAAACTACCTTCATGGGGCAATCTGTCAAACTTTAACCATCAACATTATTAATCCATGTGACAGGATTATTGCCAGATTGGTAGATTCCTTTCCACTCAGGATTAGATCAGTAGATGTAGTTAGTAGAAATAACTGCAGAAAGTAAAATTAGGTACCTTTGAATTGGGTGAGTTAAGTCGAATAACTGCCACATTCCCTTTGACGCCATAGTTAACATGGGTTCTAGCTAAAAAAGACAAGAAAATTTATTAGTAAATATGTTTACTACAAAATAATCTAAGAAGCAATATAAGTATGACCACAAGAAATTAAACTTACCCAGCAAAGCAGAAGACCCTGAAAAGTTGCGGCAACTACAACCTGTAAGGAAAGGGCATTTCAAAATTAATTATTGTGCAAAACAGGATTTCTTTAGTACCCTCAGATACAGCAAAGCTGGAATTTTCGGTAACAACCACCCACCCCCAATCAGAACAGTGTAGTCTAGACCATCATTGTGACTACTACTACATCTTTTTCATTTCAATTATCAGGTCATGTGATTACTCAGATACTAAATAAGGTAGGTAAGAGAACGTCCCCTCTCGCTCTGCCAAAGATGATATATCCCCAGAAGCTGTGAATATATTAAGTTACATGGCAAAGAGGGATTGAAGTTGCAAATGGAATTGATTACTAGTCAGTTGACCTATATAGGAAGAGTATCATGGATTATCCCAGTGGGTTTAGTGTAATCACAAAAGGGAAGAGAGAGGTGAACAGAATCAGAGAGATAACAATCAGAGAATGTCTTGGCCCCAGGATATTGGAAGAAGGAAGGAAGTGAGCAAAAAGTTAAGAATGCAGGCAGCTTCTTGAAGCTAGAAAAGGTAAAGTAACTGATTTTTCCCTTACAGCATCCACAATGACCAGAGCTCTGTCCACACCATTGATTTTAGCCTAAGGAGGCCCATTATGGACTTCTGATCTCTGTAACTTTAAGATAATACATTTTTACTGCTTTAGATACTAAGCTTGTAATGATTACAGCAGTTATAAGAAATTAATACAGTAAGTAATAAGTAAACTACAAAGCAATCCTTACAGTCAGTTCCAAATGTACTCCAAATATATCCTAACTATGCTTTCCAGCCACATCTACTTACATTTTTATGGAGAGATAGACTTTATGGTGTTATCAAAAGTAATATCAAGGGGAAACAATGGCTACTATAAATGAAACATTCCATATCACACTTTGCTATTATAAGTATTTCTTTTTTTTTTTTAAAGACAGAAAGAGAGAGATAATTTTTTAAATATTTATTTTTCAGTTTTTGGTGGACACAACATCTTTATTTTATTTTTTTTTTAAAGAGAGAGAGAGAGAGAGGAGAGAGAGAGAGAGAGAATTTTTAATATTTATTTTTTAGTTCTCGGCGGACACAACATCTTTGTTGGTATGTGGTGCTGAGGATCGAACCCGGGCCGCACGCACGCCAGGCGAGCGCGCTACCGCTTGAGCCACATCCCCAGCCCTATTATAAGTATTTCTAACTGAAAATGTCTATACTGTACTCCACCAAGAATATTCCTACATTTTGGATAACAAAGACCAGCTCTGTTCTCTCCTTCTTAATCTCTTCTCTAGTTTAGTTTCTCCAGCATGATGATATAGAGATCTATCTTGATATGACTTATAGCCATCCTGGTTGTAACCGCCATTTTGCTTATCAGGATAAAATGGCAACCACCCCAAACCCTATAGGACAAACAAAATGGTTAAAATAGTCAGCTGAGTGTGTTGTACTGGCCACTGATGCCCAGACTGTTTCTTCACTGACAATGGACATATATTTTTTTTTTTTTTAAAGAGAGAGAGAGAGAGAGAGAGAGAGAGAAGGAGAAAGAGAGAGAATTTTTAACATTTATTTTATTTTTTTTTAGTTTTTCGGCGGATACAACATCTTTGTTTGTACGTGGTGCTGAGGATCAAACCTGGGCCACACGCATGCCAGGCGAGCTCGCTACCGATTGAGCCACATCCCCAGCCCGACAATGGACATATTAATAGTTTTTGAGGAAGACCAGGTACATGCTGGTTGGTGGCCCAACTCTGACTAGCTCAGCATACAAATTCCATCTTCCTAGGTCTGGGGATGTGGCTCAGTGGCCTAGCAAGCATGAAGTCCTGGGTTTGATCTCCAGCATTGCACCTCACCAATGGACTCTTCCTCCTACCTTGGGAATGAGATTTATTGACCTGTTGTGCTGCAGCCCAAGCACACTTCTGAAAATTAAGTCCCTGATAAATTGTACTTTGTGCAATCCTGGATCTATCTGCTTCTTTCTTCAGTCACATGGTCCCTTCTCATACACCAGGACTGGGTTTTTCCATAATAACAATGCTGATGTGATCTTTTGGTTCGTGGAGGGCCTTTCAATTTGGACTCTAACAGAGAAGGTAAGGAATATTGGGGAATTCTAGGCAAATTTGTTCTGGGCATTCCTCTTTCTCTTTTTACCATTAAAGGTCACTTTTATTCTGCTCTCATCCAAACATCTTGCTCTCTGTGGTAACCAAGTTGTTCTGGAGGACACCCAGTGTCAACATCTCTTAATAACAATTTCCAATCGCCTTCAAAAAAACCTTTCTTCCCTTGTCTTTCATTCATGGTTTACTTTAAACCATTTCTCCTATGTGCCTCTTTAATGCTATACTCCTTTTTCCTCCCCATATCTTTCAAATCTTGCTGTAGTCTTACGAGAAAGTTTTCTCTTTGGTTCCAAAAATAAAAACAAATCATCCTTTAACTGATTAGCAGCTGAGCAGCTGTACACATGAAACACACCCAGGAAAAGGCATACGTCTTACAATGATATCAAATATAACAGAACTAATGCTTTAATAATATATCCAGTGGTTCCTTCATCTTCTAATTATTCTGGCTTTCTTCATGTATTATTTCTTTTCTACTTCTTCTTCTTCTTGTTTTCAATGCTAGATATCAAATCCAGGGCCTCCTGCATGCTAGGCAAGTACTCTACCACTGGGCCACATTCTTGGCCCCCCATTAATATTATTTTTTAAATTATTAGTATTAATACTTGTTTATTTCTATTTTCATTGAATTCTAATTTTTCATTGAATATGTGGGAACCACTGATTTGGAGAACCTAATGGTGGGTAGAATGGGGAGGAACATCAATATTTAGCCAAGGCTCTTGCTTCTATCAGCTCTTTTCTCCATCTTTCAATTTTTTAAAGGAAGGGAAAGGGAAAGGAAGAAAAGGGAAGGGAAGAGGAAGGAAGGGACAGAAAATAGCAGCTTTATATAGGTCTTGAAAGGCAATATAACATATTACTGAGAAAACTATATCTGGCCCCAGAATCAGAGTAGGGTGATCTCAGGTTCTCTGTCTGCATTTGTTTTCTAAGCAATCCAAATCAGCCCTCTTAGTACAAAGACAAAGAACGGGTTCAACTACTAGGTTTATTCACTACCTGTGTGATCATGAACAAGTCTCTGGGTGAATTTCAGTGTTTTAAGATAGGAAAAGCCAGCAATCATTTTCATTCAGTGCCTGTTTCACTAATGACATGCTTCCCCTCTGCTTCTCTACCATTTGAAATCTGTGTCATTTGTATTTATCAATTTTCCTTCTTTGTATTTGCATCGTGGTTTTAATATTTTCCACAAACCTCACCTTCAGATTTCAACTATACAACTACAATTGCTCCCTGCCCAATTTGTTTTTGTTGTTGTTTTTGTGTGTGCTAGGAATTAAACCCAGGGGTGCTTTACCACTAACCTATCCCCCCAGCCCTTTTCTATTTATTTTGAGATGGGGTCTTTTTAAGTTGCCCAGGATGGCCTTAAACTTGTGATTCTCTTACCTTAGCCTCCCGAATTGTGGGGATCATAGGCATGAGCAACTGCAAACTGCTGTCTTCCTGCTTTTTGACCTTTATCATTTACTGATTGTTTTCTAATTGCAGCAGCTATAGCAGGTGTTCTGTTAACTAAATTATGATCCCTTCCAGCAACACATCATTCAAAAAAATCTACTATGACCTAACATGCACTGTTCTAGGAACTTGAAGTAAAAAGGCAGAAAACAAACAAACAAAAAACCTGTCTTGGTGGAGATTACATTCCAGGGCAACAGGGGATATGATATTTAGGAAAAATCAGTTCCTACTCAATATAGATAAATGAAAACATGACAATCAATCCAGAATCAAAAAGAAGTTTGCTTGTAAAGTAGAAATTCTAGTGGGAAGGGAAGCAGGGGATAAGCCATTCCATCTAGAATAGGGCAGAGCAAGAACCGACTGACTGGGAGAATAGTTTGGGACAGGCAAAGTAGAAGGAGAAAATCCAAGAAACATGAATATGTAAATAAGTACATCAGAAGTGCTTAAGGAAAAAAGAAACGAAGAGAAACTAAGAGCAAGCATGGATTGCAATTTTAAAGATCAAATATTTGAGCTAACAGGGAGGTGTGCATTGACCTATAGTTTAAGCCATTTTAACTCTTGCCAACTAACCCTCCTTTCCTGTAAACACACCCACACACTTACATAAAACCTCTTTAAAATAGGAACAAAAAGAGAAAATCTATAAATGCACAAATATATTTAGAAAAGAATTCCAAACCATACTCAACTAAATCAAGTTGAAGTACAAAGTAACTTTGTTTTTGG
This sequence comes from Spermophilus citellus, assembly GCF_964194105.1. Taxonomy (NCBI): domain Eukaryota; kingdom Metazoa; phylum Chordata; class Mammalia; order Rodentia; family Sciuridae; genus Spermophilus; species Spermophilus citellus. The sequence continues at coordinate 96,290,505 of NC_138193.1, read as the reverse complement.
AATCTGTCCTTACCAATGCATAATACCAAAGCTTACTCTAGCAGCCGGATGAACTTTAGCCTACATCTGCTGTGCCAGGAAAAGAGAAACCTTTGTCCTACTTTTTAGTCATCTTTATATGTAACTCAAATGAATACATAAAGATCACGTGAGCTACAATCAGTGGAGACAGCTGAATTGTACTGACACAAATTTCGAATTTGAAAATGTTATTCTCCTTTTAACAATAGCTTTCCTCAAAATTTAACCTTGAGAGAAGAAATGGGATTAAGAAAGTGAGTCTCGAATTAAAAAACACTACATCACATTTGTCTCTAATTGAGAACCTGTGGAACTTATTACTGACATAATTAGGAATTTAGATTGAGAAGGAGTAGGAATTAGAAACCATGGTCAAGATGTGATTTTCATTTCATAGTTATAGTCAGAATTCTAGCACTTGTAGAGCACGAGTGCACTAAAATTTCAAGAATTACAAGTCAGTTTCAAGAGAGTTCAATCATTTGCCAGCAAATGTCATAGTCTCATTAAAAGTCTCTGCAATGCAGGGGCTAGGGCTGTGACTCAATAATAGAGCACTCGCCTGGCACAAGTGAGGCACTGGGTTTGATCCTCAGTGCCACATAAAAATAAAATAAAGGTATTATGTCCACCTACAACTAAAAAAATATGTATTTTTTTTAAAAGTATGTACAATGCACTGGCACACGCATTCAAGGTAAAGGAACAATCTGTTGTCTAAAAATGGTAATCCAGGTGTCTAGGTAATTTTAAATTCACTTTGTAGATATTTTTCCAAAATTTATAAATTGCTATTGAAAAAAGCAGTAACTGGGCTGGGATTGTGGCTCAGGGGTAGAGCGCTTGCCTCACATGTGTGAGACCTTGGGTTTGATCCTCAGCACCACATAAAAATAAATAAGTGAAATAAAGGTATTGTGTTCAACTACAACTAAAAATAAATATTTTTTTAAAAAGAAAAAAGCAGTAACTATCACGAAACATATTTTCTAATTGGTGGAAACAATGCAAAATATAGGCACATAAATTTCTATAGAGAAAATATACAAAGATTAAGCTGTTTTTTATCACACATGTTAAATGAAATAAATTGAGGATTCTTGGATGTACAGAATTATAGTTCTCCAGGGTTGAAAACAGTTATTAATAGTGAACATTTATTGAGCATTTACTTCAAGATAAACTGCTTTATATCTTCATAACCTCACAAAGTAGAACTATTCTCCCATTTTAAAAATGAGAAAAGATATAGAAATTAATTGTACAAGGTCACCCCAAGGTTTCAAACCCAGAAGTCAGACCCCATGTTTAATGCTTTTAATTGTTCTGACACTCTACTTCTCAATGCTAAAGAAAGTTTACAGTCTCAACCATTCATTTGACAGATAAGAAAATAAAGCTCATTTTGATTAAGGTTATTTGTCCAAAGTAACACAACTAGTGATCGGAAACCATGTGGCCTGACTACTACATTAGTGCCAATCTATAAGAAATGCCTTACAAAATTTTGCAGGAGCAAATTCAAAAATATGATTTTTCAAAAGTGTTAAATGACATATGTGGAAAATAAGGAAAAATATGAAGTGAAAACGCAATCAAATGCTAAAGGGAGGAATGTGAGTAGTAAGACAATGGATGATTCCTTTTTCTTAATCTCTTTCTCTAGTCTTTACAGCATTTCATTTTTTTTGTATTGTAGTGATATTATGATTGGTATACATAAGCATCCTGTGGAGATTAAAAATAGGCTGAAAAAATAAAGAAGAAAAAGATTCAATCATTTAATTAATTCCTTGCAGTTAAGGGAGACTCCAGCTACCTGTCTTAAAAAACAAAAACAACAAAAAAAAAAACACTACCCACTGGTTCAGCAGGAAGGAGAGAATTCATATTACAAATTAAAGCAAAAGTTCATAATTAAGTAAGTGGTATTAAGTGAAACATGCAGTGAAGTCATGTTGGACCTCACAGATTTGGGACAGAAGAAAAATGACAGGTTTTCTAGAGCTACCCTCTTTGACACACTTACTGCTGATTTTCAGGAGGAAAAAAGATAATATACCTAATACAGCAGAAACAAAATTAGATATAGGTCTTAAAATTATGTAAAGTTTTATTTATTAGGACTCAAGTTATTTGCATATGCTTAAAATGTGTCAAGGTGCAAAACCTCGCGTTTCCACATACTACATGTTCACACAGGAATTACTGAAACTTCAAGAGTTCAGCTACCCATTTAAGTACAAAAATGGTTCTTAGGAAGGAGCAGGGAATGGCAGGGATCTCCAAGGCTGGCCAGTTTCATCCGAGAAGCTTGTAAGACACCTCTTGTTGCAAGTCAAGGTGCTGTGGGGCCTCAACGATGAGACGGACTGGGTCCTGATCCTCCTGATCGGTGTCAGGCCCAGGCCAACAATAAATAAAAACAAGAAGGGCGTGAGCCCAGTAGTGCTACGCGGGAGACCTGCGGAAAGAGCCAGAGTGGGTGGAAAGGGCTCAGAAATGCTGGGAGTTACGGAGCCTGAAATCGCTGCAGGACTTGGGAGCTGTGAGAGTGACAGTCCCTTCTCAAGGACACAGGAAAAGGGGTTCCAGGACAGTATGCCCAGGCAGAAGGGGTCACTCGGCAGGAGTGGACAGGCGGCAGCGAGGGACAGGCGCAGCTCTTAGCCGCTCCAGATCCTGCAGGAGTTCTATCCGAGATTCCCAGGTGCCCTCAGCCAGGTCTCACCTCGGGAGCGGAGGATCCTGAAGGCGTTGAAGCGGTTGAGGCTGCCAATTGCTCGGGAGGCCACCATCTTGAACAGGAGAGGACGAAAGTAGAGAGCGCTTCTATCTCCAGCGGCAGGAGCAGACCACTTTTTCCTACAGCCTAACTGGCCAGGCGCCCGACGTATTGCCTGACTAAAACCCAGGCGCTGAGTTGTTACGAGCCCCTTAACACTGCCCTTCCCTCCCGGCTCACAGGGCCAAAAGAGATGCTTTCTCTGCCCAAGGACGAAGGTCCTAGGAAGAGGGGGCGGAGCGCCGGGTTTTTTAGTCAGGCGGCTGGCGGGCAGTCCGCAAGGTCGGCAACTCTTGCTGGCGGGGGTGAGGGGTCCTTTCTAGGACGGGTCTACGCCCGGGTCCCCGTAGGTCCTGGCACTCGGGACCGAACCTCGGCAGGAGTGAGATCACTCACGGAAGCGGACTGAGGTGAGACTGTGCACGGCACCGGATATTCGGCCTGTTTGGCTTTTTATTTTTCCTGTCGCCCCCAAGCAGACCCCACTTCTTTGCTTGCGGGAACAGAGAACACTCGCTGCGCCAGTGTCCGCGGCTCCTTCTCCTCCCTGGAAGAGTAGAAAGTGAACAAGCCGGAGAGAGGTTTTCCGACCGGGCCGACAGTGCGCAGCGCATAGGCAGTGACTGGGAATCGCGTTAGAGCAGTAGCTCAGAGCGGCAGGGTCACCGGTCTTAATTTATCACCGCAGGTTAACTAACTGCATGAGTGTGTGCCTAAAACGCTGGGCTGCGTTTGAGTGTTTGTTGTTGTTTCACTTCTTGTAGCCAAGTTAGAGGCTGTTGAGATTCAGAACGGCGCCATGGGTTTACCCTGATGTCTGCTCTTAAGGGGGGGACTGGCCATCCTGCTTGGTGACCCAGTGCTCAGGGGCACTTTCTAATCTTGAAGGGACCTGGCGATCATCTGGTCACTCATCCCCCTTCTGCCCCCACCCCGATTCCGAACTTTACTGGCGAAGAAACAAACCCGGACCAATCAGAGTGGGTTCGTCCATGGCCACAGGTGATAGAAACAGGACTAGAGCCTAAGTCTACATTTAATTAAGAACTCTGCATTGCGCGATAGCTGTTTTGTGTTGAAAGATGGGCTCCGGGGCTGGGGATGTGGCTCAAGCGGTAGCGAGCTCGCCTGGCGTGCGTGCGGCCCGGGTTCGATCCTCAGCACCACATACCAACAAAGATGTTGTGTCCGCCGAGAACTAAAAAATAAATATTAAAAATTCTCTCTCTCTCTCTCTCTCTCTCTCTCTCTCTCTCTCTCTCTAAAAAAAAAAAAAAAGAAAGAAAGAAAGATGGGCTCCGGTCCTAGAATAAAGTGACCTTTTATTTATTTATTTATTTATTTATTTTTAAAGAGAGAGTGAGAGAGGGGGGGGAGAGAGAGAGAGAGAGAGAGAGAATTTTTTAATATTTATTTTTTAGTTCTCCCCCCCCTTTTTTTTTAACGTAATACTGAAGATCTATCTGTCCTGCTCCAGGCACCATTTTATTTAATCCTCATAATCCCAAAATTAGTTTCAGTTTTTTGGTTGAAAATGAAATTATGCAAACTTTCTGGTCTTTGGCAAAGCCAGGATTTAGACATAAAAAGCTGAACTTCACTACTCACCAGATTTGACTCTTATACAAGAAAGGAAACAAATAGCAGGGAAGTTGAGATTTAAATGAGAAATATGGAAAGAAAGGAGAGCCTTTTCTGTTTTAAAGCTCGAGTCCTCCATCACTGGGAGCATTTTAAGCAGAAACTGGTAACCACTTCTCATAAATTGCAAAAAGGATTTTTTTTTTTTTTTTGAGGGCGGTGGGGGAGGGCGGATACCAGGGATTGAACTCAGGGGCACTTGGGCACTGACCCACATTCCCAGCCCCTTTTTCTCTTTTTGTATTGTATTTAGAAACGGGGTGGGGGGGCCTGTAGCTCAGCGGTAGAGCGCTTGCCTCACCTGTGTGAGGCACCACATAAATAAATAAAATAAAGGTATTGTGTCCATTTACAACTGAAGTTAAAAAAAAAAAGAAAGAAAGAAACAGGGTCTCACAGGGTTGCTTAGCGCTTCTCCTGGTGTTCCTCCTGTCTCAGCCTACCAAGCTGCTGGGATTACAGGACCCTGGCACAAAAAGTATTCTTTTTTTTTTTTTTTTTTTTTTAAAGAGAGTGAGGGGGAGAGAGAGAGAGAGAGAATTTTAATATTTATTTTTTAGTTATCAGCGGACACAACATCTTTGTTTGTATGTGGTGCTGAGGATTGAACCCGGGCCGCACACATGCCAGGCCAGCGTGCTACCACTTGAGCCACATCCCCAGCCCACAAAAAGTATTCTTGATGCCAAAAGATAATTTCCAGTTCTGAGCCTGTCTTGTGCCCACATAGTACTCTGTTATGAACCTTATTGCATGCAGGGCCTATTTAGATCAGGGGTTGCAAACCTTTTTTCAGAAGGGCCAAACAATAAGTAGTTTGGGTTTTGTGAGTCCACTTTGGTCTCTGCTATATATTTTTTGTTTTGTTTACAGCTCTTTAAAAATGTAAAAACTGGGGCTAAGGGTGTAGCTCAGTGGTAGGGGAGGCCCCGGATTTCCACACTCCCGAGCAGCAAAAAGAAAAGAAAAAAATAATACCTCTTTATTCCTTCCATATAGAGATTCAGGTTTATGGATTTTTTTTTTTTTCTGACACAAAATGGAGTCTCACTATACATTTGTTCTGCAGCTTTCTTTTTTTTGTGCGTGTGTGTGTTGCTGGGGATTGAACCCTGGGCCTTGTGCATGCAAGGCAAGTAGTCTACCAACTGAGCTATATCCCCAGCCTCATGAAGCTTTCTTTTTCATTTAATATATGTTATGGACATCTTTCCTTGTCAATATATACATAATGTATATGTATGTTTCATTTTTCTTTTCAACCGCCTTACAGTATCTCATGTTAAGCTTATGATAATTTAAATATTTCCTATTGATGTGCATTAGATTAGTTCCAGTTTTTCACAAATGTAAGCAGTGCTACAGTGAATATCTTGAGTACTCCTATAAGCTTGAGACCTATGTGTGAAACACATGCATTTTGAATATTTCCAGAAGTTAGAGACGAATAAGAGTTGTTTTTGAATTTGGAAATTTACAATTTTAATTTTGACAAATAGCTATAAAATTGCCTTCCAAAAAGGTCTTAGCAATTTATACTTCTGTCAAATAAAATAAGAAAGTGGTTAGAACTATTCTTACCAGAATTTTGTATTAACCATGTATTTAATACTTGCCAATCTGATAAATTTGAAATGATACCTTGCTTTAATTTTTTTTTTAAAGAGAGAGAGAGAATTTTTTTAATATTTTTTAGTTTTCGGCGGACACAACATCTTTGTTTGTATGTGGTGCTGAGGATCAAACCCGGGCGCACGCATGCCAGGCGAGCGCGCTACCGCTTGAGCCACATCCCCAGCCCTAATTTTTTTAAAAAGATTTTATTGTTAGTGAGAGGGAACTGTTTTTATTTTATTTGCTTTACCTTTCTTTTTTACTTGCTTTACCTTTCTTATTTGCTTTACCTTTCTTTTTTACCTTTCTTTTTTGGTCCTGAGAATGAAAACCAGGACCTCACAACACACGCCAGGCGAATACAACTCCCAGCCCCTGACGTTGCTCATTTGCTCCTTTTTGCTTTTGATCTGTGCATTAGGAAGGTATCTTTCAGAAAATTTAAGTCAACTTGATTAAAGGGGTTTTTTATTGGCTTACAGAACCAAAAACACAATAGAGGAGGGTTTCAGAAAGGATCCGACCAGGGTTCCAAGTTTTTTTCCTTCAAATTCTTAGCTCTGTTCTTTTTGGAGTTGGCTCTTTCCTAGGCTAGTATTGTTCGTGTTTTCATAGTACTATAGCCATTTGAAACATCAAACGGAAAGATTTATGTTCTAGAATTCCAGGGGGAAGACTTAATGTTAGGCTGATTAAACCATCCGTTATCAATACCAGTGGCCAAGGCAATATCATGCAAAGTTTTAGACCTTAGTTACCTGAACCATTGATTGTGGTATAGAGAATGAGATTGTACTAATGGGTTAAATCCTGAAGTTGGACTGAATTCAATCCCACGTAAAGCACATATAGCAACTATGTAATGGGGTAAAAGGCATACTGGAGTTAAAAACTACATATTCCATTATAGATTTTGTTTTCCTATAATTTGAAACAAGTTCTTTGTGAATTATGAATATTTATCCTTTCTGTTGTACATATTACAAATATTTTCTCTGAATCTATTGTTTGCCTTTTAACTTGAGTTTAGTATCTTTTGCTATGTATTTTAAATGTTTATATAATCAGATCTATTAATTATTGTTTCCCATTATGGCTTCTGGGTTTTGTGCAAGAGATTGGAATCCCTTTCCTATCTAAGATTATCTACTGGTATTTTTTCCCGGCACTTTTATAGTTGCAATCCATCTTGCATTCTTTTGTACTTATTATTATTATTACTATTACTATTATGTGTGTGTGTGTGTGTGTGTGTGTGTGTGTGTGGTGCTGGGGATTGAACCCAGGGCCTTGTGCATGCGAGGCAAGCACTTTACCAACTGAGCTATATCTCCAGCCCTGTACTAATTTTTTAAAATATTTATTTTATTAGTTGTAGTTGGACACAATCCCTTTATTTTATTTATTTATTTTAATGTGGTGCTGAGGATCGAACCCAGGGCCTTGCACGTGATAGCCGAACACTCTACTGCTGAGCCACAACCCCAGCCCCTTTTGTACTTATGATGTGAGCTATGAATGCATTTTTTTCCCAAATGGTTAGCCATTTTCCCTGCAATTTTTTTGGATAATTCATCTTTCTTCTACTTAGTTGAAATGCTGTATTTGGATACTAAATTCTCTTATACATGGGTATGCTTCTAAACTTGCTACATCCTGTTCTGTTGATAGTTTCATTCATTCCTGTGCTAGAACTTGCTCTATTTTCATTACTAGTGCTTTATAAAAAGTTTTGACATCTCTTAAAGCAAGGTTCCCCCTTTTGTTTTTAATGCTTCTTAGATTATTTTCATGGATTTTATTTCAAAATGGGCCTACTTAAGGGAATTTATCCCAGGCTCTGTGGTATTGTAAGTAGCTTCTAGAAATGAAGGTAGTCATCTCATGGCCTCTTTTGAGTTTCCCTGGCCAGAATCCCTGGAATATTCTCTAGGCTGGTGAGCCTAGCTAGAGCTTGGACTCCTCCATCTTTTTCCAGTCCATATGTTTGGAACATGTGATTTTTTTTTTTTCCTTTTTGAAAGCCATAAGGCATATGCCTTTTAAACCTTAAGGCTTTTATATTATCTGTTGTTAAGTATCAAAGTATTACCACATTTAGCAGTTTAAAACAATATTTGTTCTCATACAGTTTCTTCAAGTCAAGAATATGGAGTGACTTAGCTGGGTTGTTCTAACAAGTTTCTTTTTTTTTAACTTTTTTTTTTTTAAGAGAGAGAATTTTTTAAAACATTTATTCTTTTTTTAGTTTTTGGTGGACACAACATCTTTGTTTGTATGTGGTGCTGAGGATCGAACCCCGGCCGCACGCATGCCGGGCGAGAGCGCTACTGCTTGAGCCACATCCCCAGCCCCCTAACAAGTTTCTTATGAGATGCTATTAGCATGTTGGCTAGAGCTGTAGTCATCTGAATGCCTGCGCTAGAGGATTGACTTCCAAGCTTTCTCATATGGCTGTTGGCAGGAGGTATCAGTTTTTCCAATATGTAAGCCTCCTCATAAGGCTGCTTGTGATGTGCCATCTGACTTCCCCCAGAATGATCTGAGAGAAAGACTTAAGACTGAAGCTGCAGTATTTCTTATAGCCTAATATCAGGAGAGACATACCATCACTTCTGACATATTCTTTTGTTTAAACAAACCAACTGCAGTGTAGCATGGGAGGCAACCAATCAAGGGTATGAGTACTAAAAGGGGAAGTTTATTGGAGTTCAGCTTGGAGGTTGGCTACCATAACCTTCATTGACAAATCCCATGAGTTCTTCTCATTTTTTTAAAAATTAAAACATGTTTCAAAATTAAGAAATTATAAAAAATGTCCAATGACAAGTGTTCCTTCCACTTAAGTTCCCCTTCCTTCCTGCTAAAAATTATTTTTTAATATTTTCTTTGTACTTCCAAGGATGTTTTATATTGATAGAAGGAAATTATATATTATTATTTTTTCTTTTTTAACATGATTGATAACATGTGATACACACTATTTTGTATCCTGTTTTCTTCACTTAATAATATAGCTTAGAAATGGTTCTGTGCGCTGGGTACGCACCTGTAATCCCAGCATCCGGGGAGGCTGAGGCAGAAGGATCTCAAGTTCAAAACCAGCTTCAGCAACACAGCGAGGCCCTAAGCAACTTAGTGAGATCCTGTCTCTAAATAAAATATAAAAAGAGGCAGGGATGTGGTTCAGTGGTTAGGCGCCCCTGGATTCAATTCCTGGTACCAAAAAAAGAAATGGTTCTGTGTTGGTACATAACAATTTTTTTATCTCTTACAGGTACATAATATAGGGTTGTAGCATAATTTTTTTTATCTAGTGCCCTTTTTGTTGGTTATTCTAATCTTGCTATTATGGTGGCAACATAAGTCATGAATATAATGTCCAATAAGGTAAATTCATGGTAGTGGAATTGCCGAATTAAAAGTCAGATGTGGGGCTGGGGTTGTGGCTCAGCGGTAGAGCGCTTGCCTAGCATCTGTGAGGCCCTCGATTTGATCCTCAGCACCACATAAAAATAAATAAATAAATAAATAAATAAAATAGAGGTATTGTGTCCAATTACAACTAAAAAAAAATAAATATATTTTTAAAAAATTTTGGGAGTAAATAAAACATTAAAACTTTTTTAGTGTTGGCAAATAATTACCAAATTGTCCTGCCTAGGAATTGCACAGTTCACACCTTGGTGGCGGCATATGAGTGTGTGTTTATTCATACTCTTATCCACACAGTATATGTCAAGACTTTTTGATTCTTCACTGATTTTATAGACAATTAAATCTGTGTGATTTTAATTTTAATTTCTCTTATAAGTAGAACTGAAGATGTTTTCATATATTGAAGAGCCATTTATATTTCCTTTTCTCTTAACAATCTGTTCATATCCTGTATCCATTTGCTGTGTTTTTTTCCCCTCATTTGTTTTGTAGGAACAAATGGGAAATTTAACATTTTGGGACCTGATATATTTTAAATATTTTTACTATATAGGCTTTTTGTATGTTTTTTGGCTTTATAATTATTTTGGAATAGAAACCAACTTTTGAAGAAAAAAGTAGCAAGTACATAACTTCAAAATTTTTTTCTAATAGCAATTGAGAGTAAGCTCCTAATGTGATGCTTCCCCATCTCTGAAAACTTTAGTGTTTTCAGATATTCCTAAAATACAGATATTCCGTAAAGCCTTCTATATAATCACAACACAGCCTTCAAAGGCAGGGGATTAACACTATTGTTTTCATGGTCCTGTCCAGCAGTCTGTTTCTTTGGCCTGAAAGAGAAAAGCACAAACCTGGAGCTAGACTGCCAGGGTTCAAATCCCAGCTCTACTACTTACTAGCTTTGGGTCTTTGGGCAAGTCACTGAATCCCTCTATGCCTCTGTTCCCTCATCTCACAAAAACCTATAATAATCATGCCTGATTCTTAGGTCATTGTGAGAATTCTATGGTTAGTGCTTATAATAGTATGAAAACTATAACAGTACAGCTATTATAATGTCATTATTAGAAAAAAGATAGACTAGTTTTATATTAGCTATGGTTATCAGAGATTATAGACCACAAATTGCTCAAATAACCTAGGATATACTTTGTTCTTCTCTTTTTTAGGTTTCAAAATGACTTCCATCTTGACTTCCACTTTTAAAAACCTTCCCAATACATCAAAATGGGCCCTCAGATTTTGTAAGTATAATTGTTCAATTTTAAGATTAGATTTGGATTTATGAGCACTTTACACAGACATTGAAAGATATTGCTTTTTGTAAATAATTTATTTTGTCTTTCAGCTGTAAGACCTCTAAGCTGTTCCTCCCAGCTATTAGCTGCCTCAGGTACAGTAATTTAAAAAACAAACATTTCTTATTTAAGTGTTAGAGTCTATATTTGTGAATTTTAAGTAAAAACCAAAACTAATTTGCTAGTTCTCTTTTTGTCAGCAACATGAACATCACTATTACCTTCAAATTCAAAACATTATGGGTTAGGCTGGGGATGTGGCTCAGTAGTAGAGCATTTGCTTAGTATGTGTAATACCCTGGGTTCAGTTCACACCACTGCAAACAAAACTTATAGGGCTTGAAGGTAGGAGATAGCTTTTTGTGTTTTGAAGCTCATTGGATTCATGAAATTTCCATAAACTTGTTGGTCGGTTTTTTTACCCTGTGGCTATCAGTTCTAGAGATGATTAGTTTACAAGTAGCCTTGAGACCATTATGGAGCTAAAAGTTGACTTTTAAAATTTGCAGTTAGTGATAGGCTTCTCTATTGAATATCTTCTTACCCCATATATAAGCTATTATTGATATAGAGGGGAACTAGTTAATAAAAGAAAATTGTTTAGCTAACATGAACTAAAAGTAAGGAAATTTATTGATTTGATATGGTCATTTAGACCCTCAGTAAAACCAGTGAATTAGGCTTCTTCGTGGTTGAATATACGCTTCTGCAGAATTTGCTTTAGGTATATATCTTCACTGGTCAGTGCCAAAAATACCCTGACAAATTCTTAGCATTTTTCTCCTTGCCTTTTTTTTTGTATTGACCTATACCTCTCATTTTGGTTATATGTTGGTCTTTCTACTTACATAAGAATAGAAAAAGTACCTTCCAAGATTCAGAAGACTTGTACTGGGTTCTAGCTATACTTTCTGGGCAGTGTGGCCTTGAATTGGTCACCTTGTTTCCCTGTGCTTTGGTTTCTTCCTCTAAACAAGAAATAATTCTAGGGCTGGGGATGTGGCTCAAGCAGTAGCGCGCTCGCCTGGCATGCGTGCGGCCCGGGTTCGATCCTTAGCACCACATACAAACAAAGATGTTGTGTCCGCTGAGAACTAAAAAGTAAATATTAAAAAAAAAAAAGAAAGAATTCTAGTCTTGACAATGTTATATAGCTATGAAGATATCTCAAAGCCCTTTAAAAACTCTATAAACTCAAGTTCAAGATGGTATTGTTATATTCTCAGAGATCTGTGCCTAATCACAATTAGAGAAGTTTCATGTTGTCATGTAACAAGTAGATTTTCTATGACTTCTAAATTCTAACTAGAGTGTAGATTTTTGTTAGCTCCACAAAGAATAATTTTTTTCTGTCTCATTTCACCTTTTCCCTAATTCAAATGTGCACCAGGCATTTTTGCCAGAAGTAGTGGTTGAGAGGTGACGGCAGTGAGCCATTAAGATGATGACTTTTTGAGTTCTAGCGGAGTTCCAGTTGAGCTCTCGCGGGGATTCCTGAAGAGTTTGCATTGGTTGGGGAAGTGCCAGAGAAGGGATTTTCCGGTTGGTGTGTGGTGTGTCCGGAGAGAAGGCCGCTTGCGGAGAATAAAGGAGTTCCTGTTTTGAACCTACAAGGCTGTGTGGCGGCTCGGTTATTTTGTGCCCAGCTAGACTGTGGCACACTGTTGTGGGGAGTGAGGTGCATGCTCCAGAGAGCCAGACAGATGGTGTATAAGAGCAGGGAAGGCAAGGAGAATGAGACAGGTTGATGTTTCAATCCTCAAGGCAAATGAGGACTGAAAACAGGCCACTAAATTTGCAGATTATTTATGACTGACCTTAGAAAGAATAATGTGATGAAAAGACAGATGATACATGATCATTGTGCTTTTCAAGAACTGAACACATACTCTTTTTATACATTTTCAGATAAAATTTGAATTCTTCATTCCTCTAGTGAATTTCGTACTTTACTTGGTTCCTCCTTAACAATCTGAAAGTATTTTCCACGACTCTTCAAAATATAAAAAGTTGAGCAAGTTCCCAGTCCCTTACAGCTTTGCTTACTTCAACCTCCTTACCTTTTTTTTTTGTGTATGTGTGTATGTGACGTTGTTGAGGTATATAATCTTTTTTTTTTTTCCCCAACCTCCTTACCTCTATTCAGGGACCTTTCCATCTGTATGGTCCCATTTCATCCAATTTTTTCAGGTCTCTCAGGTTACTTCACATTCTACCTCCTAGTAAAACTTTCCTGATAACTGTGATTACCTGTAGTCACTGCCTCTGAACTTCTATGGACACCACTAGGGCAAAAATTGCCTATGAAACAATTCAGCTTATTAAAAAGTAAATTAAACTAATTCTATAAACCATATTTTAAAAACATTTGTTATTCATTATGTATTGAACATAATAAATATGTCTCCCAGAGGATTCTCATTGTTTTTCATGTGCACACTGGCTCTTAGGCACATCAAAATTTTCTCAAGGGCAATAAATCAGCTCCTTTATATATATTCCACTGTGCTAAGGGCACACAGTAGAAATGAATCATAAGAATCTGAATTAAGAGTTCTGACAACAATTTCTTATTTGCAAATGAGGAAGGACTCATTACCCTGGTTCTTTATCTTGGCATCTTTTTGGCTTCCACTAATGGGCATTTCTTCCCATGCTTCTTCACTTAGATTCCTGAGAGAGAGAACCTGGCCAATGCAGTTTATCACTCGTAGGAGATGACATAGGTAACTAGTGGCTGTGGTTTGGATGTGGTTTGAGTACATCCCCCAAAGGTTCATGTGTTGGAAGCTTGGTTCCATTGTGTTGATGTTGAAAGGTGGTGGAACCTTTAAGAGGTGGCACCTAGGAGAAGGTAATGAGGTCATTGAGGGTATCAGCCTTAGAAAAAATTAATACAGTTCTTTTAGGACCCTGGTTGGTTCCCTCAAGAGTAGGTTGTTATAATGTGAGGCCATAGAATGTGCTTAGCCCCTTTGGCACATGACCATTTCCTTTCCTGTTTCTTTGCCTTATGGTGATGCATCCAGAGGGACCCTTCACCAGGACACTAGCACCATGTAATTTTAACTGTACAGACACCAGAATTGAGTCAAATAATCTTCTTTACTAAGTACTGAGCTTAGGTATTGTGTCAGAGCAACTCAAAATGGGCTAACACACTGGTCAGCCACTCTGTAGATTGATTGTTGGTAGGTCTGATTTACCCACATTGAATCTGACTGGCTTTTGCTGTGAACTTAGAGACATAACCACTTAGGGCAGCACCTTTGGCAGGGACTATAAACAAGACAGCTCCCTGTAGAGGGGACTGTAAAATGGCAAGTATATCTTGACTCTGTGATGCTTTCTAAGCTTTATCTTTTAACTTTCTGTGTGGCACTCCAGAGTTTAGTTTTTCATCTCGAGCTACGGGCCAAATGGACATACCTACCTGATTGTTTCTCTGTCACATCAGATTTTAAAATGAAGTCATCTTTCTTCCAAAACCAGTTCTTATTTTGTATCGGGTTGCTTAGTCTCCATAAGCTTCCTTTATAATCTTGTTTTCAGTTTTCCTTTCTTCTACATTTGGTTGTCCACCAGGATACCTAGTCTTCCTTTATAAAATCTCTTGTATTGGTCCCTTCCTTTATGTTCACATTGATCCTGCCTTTACCATGCCATCAGCATCACATGCTTGGGTCTACCAATTTCCTTGCTTTCCTCCTTGTTGCCTTTATCTCCTTTACCATTGCATCTCTCTCTCTCTCTTTTTTTTTTTTTTTAAGAGAGAGGGAGAGAGAGAGAATTTTTAATATTTATTTTTTAGTATTTGGAGGACACAACATCTTTGTTTTGTATGTGGTACTGAGGATTGAACCCGGGCCACACGCATGCCAGCTGAGCGCGCTACCGCTTGAGCCACATCCCCAGCCCCTACCACTGCATCTCCATAGAGCTACCAGGATAATCTTCAGACCCTTTTTGTCATTACTCTTAGCTCTCACTACTGTTTCTTTCAAGTCGACCATAGATATTTATCATAAGTATTTCCTGTGACATCATTGAGTGTGGTAATAATGTAGGATTTCTTTTCCCTCACTGTTAATGGAGTGATAAACAGATGAATTTTAACATTAACAATAACATGAAGATGTGTAAAGGTCTTCAAATTCTGTTGTTAAGTCAGAAAAATATATGTAACACAAGTTATGCATGTGGATGTATTCAAAAGGATTTGAAAGTTCATACACCAAATTAACAGTATTTACTTCTGGAAAGGAAATATAAGTCAGAAAAATATATGTAACACAAGTTATGCATGTGGATGTATTCAAAAGGATTTGAAAGTTCATACACCAAATTAACAGTATTTACCTCTGGAAAGGAAATATTATTAATGAGGGAATTTTAGTTTTTACTCTTCAAGTTTAGTAATATTTACTTTTTAAAAAATGATGTGCATATGTTTGCATTTTATTCTTTAATTAACTAATTTTTGTGGTGTTGGTCATCAAACCCAGGGCCTCACATATGCTAGGCAAGCATGCTACCATTGAGCTATGTTCCCAGCCTCTTAGTGAGACCCTGTCTCAAATGGCTTGCCTCAAACTTGTGATCCTCCTACCTCAGCCTCCTCAGTTGCTGAGATTACAGGCATGTCACTGTACCCAGCAGGAATGTTACTTTTTTGAGTTAAATAGAGTTAGCCAAATTGAGTCAAACAGAGTTGAAGTATTATAGGTTTTTGCAGAGTAGTAATGCACATCACAAGTGGCCTTTATTTCTACATAGAAAGTCAAGAATATCAAGCTATGTGAAGAGTGAACAGTATCAAACAATTGTGACTTCTGATGTCAAGTTTATGTATAAAATTGGTTATTTTGGGGGCTGGGCTTGTGGCTCAGCAGGTAGAGTGCTCGCCTAGGCACTGGGTTCGATCCTCAGCACCATATAAATGTCAAATAAAGATATTGTGTCCACCTAAAAAACATAAAAAATAAATATTAAAAATTGATTATTTTTAATGTAATAGGTTGTCAAACACAATAAAATGAAAATTTTGTTAATTACATAAATACCTTCATCATTGTGGCTAATCTTTGTTTACCTTTAGTATTATTTAGAGTCATGCATGTGAACTGTGTTCCTAGCCTCCTCTTTGCAAGATCAGCTGAGGCAGGAGGATTCAAGATAAGCCTCAGCAACTTAGTGAGACCTTGTCTCAAAATCAAAAATAAAAGGGCTAGGGATGTAACTCGAGGTGAAAGGACTCTTGGGTTTAATTCCCAGTACCCACCCCCACAATATATATGTACATATACATATATGTATGTATGTGTGTGTGTGTGTGTGTGTGTGTGTGTGTGTGTATATATATTTGTGTAAGTGGTTTAGTAAATAACAATGTAATTCAACATTGAATGATATAATTCTTCTTAGAAATGACTGTCTTCAATAATGTAGAAAGTTGGGCTTGGGTTGTGGCTTAGTGGTAGAGTACTTGCCTAGCATGTGTGAGGCACTGGGTTCAATCCTCAGCACCACGTTAAAAAAATGATAATAAACAAAATAAATTTTAAAATGTAGAAAGTTATCTGATTTCATATATTTTTATTAATAATTCTCTGATCCTTATCTTAAAGCTGCCCAGCCCAAATCAAAGAAGACCTTAGCCAAACCCAATATGAGGAATATCGTGGTGGTGGATGGTGTTCGCATTCCATTTTTGCTGTCAGGCACTTCGTAAGTATGAAATTATCATATTATTTCTTCCTTCTTTTATGCTACTGACTAAAGTGGTTTTTGTAAATGTAACCTAGTAGGTAATAAAATTGTTAATGGACTAATGTATAGATAGCAACTCCAGGAATAAATATAGAATAAGTTAAGCTAGTGGTGAAATAATATGGCAGAATTTTTTTTATCCTTTCTCATAAAACAGACCTATCAGATTGAATAAAGCATGCTTTGAAAGCCCAATGTAGATCCAGACACCTTGCTTCCAAGAGCTATCCTTTTCTTTTCTGGAGACAGTATATTACTTAAAACAAAAAACAAACAAAAAACCAAAAAAATTATATGTGTGTATATATATGTATATATATATATATATATATATATATATATATATATATATATATATATATATTTGTAGATAGACACAATAAGTTTATTTTATTTAGTTATTTATTTTTATGTGGTGTTGAGGATCGAACCCAGTACCTCACACATTCTAGGCAAGAGTTCTACCACTGAGCCATAACCCTAATCCCGAGTATATTTTTTATACCTCCTCAGAAGTTTGAGTGCTGAAGATGTGGGCCTGTGGATACTCCAAAGGGCCCATAATATACTGCTTTGGCTTCCTGGAGATTATTAGACTTGAAGTTGACAGGTCTGGTTCAAACCAGGGGCATAGCACAACCCCAAGTGTGTGGGACCAGAATGGTCCTAGACCAGCCTGAAAATTCCTTTGGTCTTTTGCGTCTCTACTGAGGTTCAGTTTGTCTAAAAGTTGATAATGGGTTTTAGTAATTAGGTGCAAACAATTCTATTCTGTGTAAATTGTTTTAGTATTCATATTTTGAGTAAGCAGACACTAACTTTAAAACTTTTAAGAAATATTAGGTTATTTAGTAAAAATAATAAGACCTATCTTTATATACTGATATGGAAGATCTGAGATCTTAAAGATATGTTAACTATAAAAAGTAGTTTACAGGGCTGGGTTATAGCTTAGTGATAGAGCTTCAATCCTCATCACCACATATATAAAAATAAATAGATAGATAGAGGCCCTGGGTTCAATCCTCAGCACAATAGATAGATAGATAGATAGATAGATAGATAGATAGATAGATAGACAGACAGACAAAAGATCCATTGACAACTAAAAAATATTTTTTTAAAAAAGTAGTTAACAGAGCGCTGTATATAATATGCCATCATTTGAAAAGTGTGTGTGTGTGTGTGTGTGTGTGTATAAACATATTTACAACCAATCAACAACAGTCATTTTTAAACTTGGACCTGGAAAGTATTTTCTCAGGAGTACTGCTATAATTATATGGTGGTGAAATTTCTTCCTTCATCCTATTTTGTTAATGTGGTAACCCATTTAACCTTATTTCTCATTATAATCTCTTTCCTTTACTGATACAATAATGGTAAGAGTAAGAAGCTGAAGGCTTTAGCAGGAAGAGAGGAGGAGATGGAATATTAATATTCCCTGTGCTCAGCAGCAACAGGGTAGAAAAAGAAAAGTTCCATCAAGAGAAAAAAAGGTCTTAGTGGGGAAGACCACTTTTTTTATAAGAGCTGTTTGTATACTATGTAGTGTTTGATTCTGTTTTACCAACTGTTAAAAATAGAAACATACTCAACTATTTACTTATGTATTTGACATTCTCTTGGGTGACTAGTATTTGTATGAAATTTGGTTTGAGGTATTCAGCACATTAGATATTGTTTCTTCCTTTTGATATTATTTATTGCTGTGTTTCAGTTTATTTGCAGATCCCGATTAAAGAAGAGAAAATTTATGAGTCATTTAGTGATACAGAAAGGAGGAAAACCTTTTGAATAATTTAAGAAATAATACTTAATAGGAAAGAAAGAATAAAAAGAATTTTAAGACAATATTCATGTAAAGAACAAAAGTGACCGAAATTCATAGAGTAACAGAGAGGGAAAATACAAGGATTTGGAATTTTCTTTTTTTTTTTTTTTTTTTTTTTTTTGGTATCTGGGATTGAACTCAGGAACTCAGGGGCACTCGACCACTGAGCCTCATCTCAGCCCTGTTTTGTATTTTATTTAGAGGCAGGGTCTCATTGAGTTGCTTAGCACTTCGCTTTTGCTGAGGTTGGCTTTGAGCTTGAAATCCTCCTGCCTCAGCCTCCAAACCACTGGGATTACAGGCTTATATCACCATGCCCAACTGGATTTGGAATTTTCTAAGGAAAAATTTATGTGACAGTTTTGTCATTATTGCTGCTAAAATTAAAGTAACAAATAAGTCTTCTATAGTAGTAGATAATTTTCTAAGCACAAAGTTTTTTTTCCATTTAATTTGAAGAAACTTTGCTTTCAACTAGAGTGTTTTTCCTAGAAAGTACTTCATTGAGATAGGAGCCTTTGGGACATACTCCTGGAAACAGACTCCAACAGCAGAATTCTGCAGTCTGTCAGTCATTCTGGTAGAAAGCAGAGTGGGATCATAAGAGTAAATAATAAGTAATTTGTGATTTAGGCATTTTCAAATTGATACATAGCCTTTCCCCCACTCTCATTCTATGCTAAGGTGAGGAAACTGATTTTACCTGTGAAAAATTTAGAAACTTCTGATGATTCTGCTGTGATTTAGAGTGAAAATAAAAACGTCTTTGGATATTTAAGTTTTTAATTTTCAGAAACTTAAAGAACTTCATTTTTTTTATTTAAAGGGAATTCACTTTTGACATTTAAGTAAACCAATAAGTAAATAGAGTTCACACCCAGAGCTTAGTTTCTGAATAGGTCGCTTCAATAAAAGAAATCAGGGGCTCCTTTGAAGAATGGCTACAGCCAGGCCAGAAAAAATTCAAGATGAGCCAGGAACATCTTGTCGAGCCAGAAAGTCAAGTGCTTAAAAAAAAATCTATAGAGAGAGAGATATGTACACACAGAGATATATTCACACACACAGCACATAGATATCTATATCTATATATATATGTATGTATATATAAATATATATACATGTATACAAATACACATATATACACACACATATACATGTGTGTGTATATATGTGTATTTGTATACATGTATATATATTTTTGTGTATATATGTGCTAACATATGTATATATACATGTATTTCTAATGTGTGTGTATATATGTGTATGTGTAGAGAGAGAATGTGTTGTGCCAAAAAAATGCAGGGTCAACCTTAAACAGCTCCCAGTCACCAAAGCTAGAAACTATGATCAACAACATAAATTACAGTAGTAATGAACCATGACCCGAAGAATAAAATAAATATTCATAAGATCAGTCTCATATAAGTAAGTGATTGAAAGAATAAATAAACCAGAAGGAAGAAATCTTTTTTACGAAAGAGTTTCAATTAATGAATATAGAAAGAATGAGGAGAAGAAATAGGTCACTATTAGAATGCCACACTAGTGGTTGCTGCAATCTGGATCTACAAGAATGGTACAATTAGTAAATGAAATGTTAACAAGAAATAGAATATTTTCATAGTATCTCTACCCTGTCCCCAAATATTTGTTACTTATTGTCATTATTTTAACATGTGTCCACAAATTGTTAACTCCCACTAGGATGTGGAGCTTGATTCTCTTCCCTTTAGAGTGGGCTGGACTTCCTGACTAACTTCTTACAGACTGAGTTTTATAGAAAAGGAAAAAGAGTAACTTTATAGTGGAGAAAACTGGCAGGCAACCAAATGATGGAGTTAGCATCACCAGTAATAAGACATCTTATGTTGTACCCTGATAATTAAGAAGTAAGAAGAGCACTTTACCTTTGTGATATTCTTCATGAAACAAGGGAATACTGAAATGACAGATTGGGAGAAACTAAGGAGGCATGACAACTAAATGCAGCATGGTGTCCTGGATTGGATCCTAGAACAGAAAAATAACATCCGTAGAAAAACTAATGAGATCTCAATAAAGTTGGTAGCTTATTGAGTATTGTGCTAATGTTAATTTCTTTTTTTTTTTAAGAGAGAGAGAGAGATTTTTTTTTTTTAATATTTATTTTTTAGTTTTTGGCAGACACAACATCTTTGTTTATATGTGGTGCTGAGGCTCGAACCTGGCGCCACACGCATGCCAGGCGAGCACGCTACTGCTTGAGCCATATCCCCACCCCTAATGTTAATTTCTTAGTTTTAATAAATGCATAGTGGTTAGGTAAGACTAACATTAGAAGAAGCTCAAGGTAGAGGGAATAAAAAACTGTTCTATCTTTCCAGTTTTTTTGTAAATCTCAAATTACTTCAAAGCAAAAAAGCCTAATACATTCCCTATATATTTTTAGTCATTACAAAATAAATAATGTACTTTGTAATATTTTTAAAGTCCTCAAAAGGTGGGTTTTAATTTTAAATATTGTACACAATATTATATATATACTTGACCATATTTTTTGTTTGGGTGGTTTTTTTGTTTTATTTTGTTTTGTTTTGGTAATAGGAATTTACTTAGGGATGCTTCCACTGAGCCACATCCCCAGCCCTTTGGATTTTTTAAAATTTTGAAACAGGGTGTTGCTAAATTGCTAAGGATGGCCTTGAATTGTGATTCTCCTGTCTTAGCCACCCAAATTGTTGGGATTATAGGCGTGTGCCACCACGCCCGGGTTTTAATTTTAAAGAATATGATTTAACTTGTGTCATGCTGAACAATTAAGTATAGGTCATCATTTTTGTTAGATTTTATTCAAGTTCTATAGGAGCTAAGGATTGCCAGATTTTTAAGGATGACAAATAATAAAGTCACTGTTTTTTTTTAATTGATGGACTGCTTTGGATAATAAAGGTAAGTGCATTTTCAGCAGCATATGTTAGATGATATCTAGGTATTTTAAATAGAATGAAAAGAAATTTATTGATGCTCTACGCTTTGGTTTAAATTATTTGTTTTCTTTCCCCAGATATAAAGACCTAATGCCACATGATTTGGCTAGAGCAGCACTTTTGTAAGTAAATGCAGTTTTATTTTCGTTCATATTTTAGTAAAGGTACTTTGTCCAGTATTTACTCTTGAAATAGCATGGTCCATAGAATTTCCATATATAGGACATATTAATTTTTATGTTATAAATATTGATTAGCTTCTACAAGATTAATTTACTTTCCATTTTAAGCATTATGTGCTACACATATTTGAGCAGCTCGTGAATATCAGCAGTCTTTATTTTGCATGCTTATTATATATTGTCTTGGTATGATAATATTCTTTAATGAGTACCTGGCTAGCCTCAGTACTACTAAATTAATCAACCTAAACACAATATATATATTTGATGATTATCTTAAGAACTTAATTACTATATAAAAGTAGCTGAGCAGATTATGTAGATATTATCCTATTTGAAAGAAGTCTAGCAAAAACCTGAAGATTCATTTGTAAACCAAGTAAAAATATAAAATTCTGAGCCAGGCATGGTGGTGCACACCTGTAATCCCATCAGTTCATGAGGCTGAAGCAGGAGAATCACAAGCTCAAGACCAGCCTGGGCAATTTAGTGAGAAATTTTCTCAAAATACAAATAAAGCTGGGGAGTTAGCTCAGTGGTAGAGTCCTCCTGTATTGAATTCCCAGTAACAGGGAGCCAGGAAGAGGGAGGAAATGTGATTAAATGAGATTGAGATGGATTAATAATTTGTGAGAGTCATTAAATGGCTGCTTCCAGAGTGAAAAATAACATGTAAGGTATTAATCTTATTCATTTTCCAATGTCACTTTGCCTTAGTGTCCTCAGGCAGCCATAGTTCATTCTAGAAGTCCTTCACTTGACCTTTCTGCCCATTATAATTCGTTTCTTTTATTCCTGCCAAATTTCAAGAATGAGTGCAAGTAGTAGTTGCTTCTCTTTCCTTGCTATCATTTATTCTCCATATTTTCATAATAATTATTTTCAGTCTCATTTCTCTAAAGTAACTATACTTTGGAAGCTTCTCTTAATAGTGACTGTGATTGCTAGATGAAATGGACCATTCTTTTTTGAGGCTTCTATCTCTGTATTTGACACTGTAAACTTTACTTGAAACTGGTCCTTTGACTCTTTCTGCCTTCATGATTTTTTTACCATTTCCTGGTTCTTCTATATGCCTGGCCCCTCCCCTGCCTTTTTTTTTTTTTTTTTTTTTTTTTTTTTTTTTTTTGAGATGGGGTCTTGCCATGTTGCCCAGGCTGACCTCAAACTCCTGGATTCAAGCCATCCTCTTGTCTCATCCTCCTGGGTGACTAAGACTAGAGGCCTGTGCCAACATGCCTACCTGCTTCTCTACTTTTAAAAAACTGTATATATATATATATGTATATGTATTTATGTATGGTACTGGGGATTGGACCCAGGGGCACTCCACTAGTGAGCTACAACCCCAGCCCTTTATAGTTTTTATTTTGAGATAAAGTGTCACTAAGTTTCTTAGAACTTCTCTAAGTTTCTGAGACTGACCTTAAACTTGGGATCCTCCTGCCTCAGCCTCCTGAGTCACTGAGATTACAGATTCTTTTTCTATTTTTTAAAGGTATTTTGCAAGTCTGGTGCTTAATAGTTTATATTTCTCTGTATGCCCCTTTTCCATTAAAAATCTCATTAGCTTAATCCTTATTTTTTAAATGTAGACTACTCCCAAATCTCTACATTTGACCTCTTTTCATAGATACCTCAAACTCAGCACATCAAAAATAAAGAAATATCTAGCAGCTGGGATTATAGGCATGTACCAGTGTGCCTGGCTTGTTCTTTAGTCTCTTTTAATCTAGAACATTTTCTTTCTCCCCCTGCTCACCATGACTGACTTTTTGAAAAATCTGGGCCAGCTGTCCTATAGAATATCCCATTCTAGGTGTCCAGTTTTGTTTGTTTTGTACTGGAGATTGAATCCAGGGGGTACTGAGCCAAATTCCCAGCCCTTTTTTCATGCTTTATTTTGAGAAAAGGTCTTGTTAAATTGCTTAGGGCTTTGCTAAATTGCTGAGCCTGGCCTTGTACTTGAAATCCTTCTGCCTTAGCCTCCTAAGTTGTGTTGGGATTATAGGTGTGCGAGGCTGTACCTGGCCCATTCTGGGTGTTCTTCATGAAGATGTTTAACTTTCCTCTCCTGAATTTTCTGTAAACTGGAAATAATCTCATTTTTTTAATCTCTGGGAGATACTTCAAGTTGGTTCTTATGTCCCTTTTGTTTTTTAGTATAACTACATATGATAAAAGGCAAAGATTTTAAGTGTGTTCTTTAATGAGTTTTAACAAATGTGTATACCTATGTTCTTATTTTGATACAGTCTCATTCAACTTGGAGCACTTCCTAACACCCACCCCCTCCACCCGCCAGTACTGGGGACTGAACTTGGGTGCTTTACTACTGAGCTACATCCCCTATCTTTTTTATTTTTATTGTGAGACCGGGTCTCATTAAGTACAGAAGCTGGTTTGAACTTTAGAGACAGGGTCTCACTGAGTTGCTTAGCACCTCACTGTTGCTGAGGCTGACTTTTTTTTTTTTTTAGCTTTAGGTGGACACAATATCTTTATTTTACATTTATGTGATGCCGAGGATTGAACCCAGTGCCTTGGGCATGCTAGGTGAGCACTCTACCACTGAGCCAAAACCCCAGCCTCCGCCCCCTCCCCACCCAGGCTGACTTTTGAATTCTCTATCCTCCTGTCTCAGCCTTCTGAGCTGCTGGGATTACAGGTGTGTGCTACCACCCCCTGGTTTATTTGTCTCTTTTAAATTTTTTTTTAATTAAACTGGAAACTTTGGTTTCTACTAAAGATGACTTTATTATGTTTATTTATCTATTTTATCCAATTCCAAATTATTTTCATTTTTCCTTTCTGATTTCTCGTTACCAATTCATCATCAAGTGTTGACTTTTTAAATCACTCTTTCATTCATTTCTTTGATAAGGTGCCAAATGTTTGTTAAATTAAAGATACAATGTCTGTCCTTTTAAGTTCAAAACTTACCTTTTAATTTAATTTACATTTTATTTATTTATCTTTATGGTGCTGGGGCACAAACCCAGGGCATCCCACCTGCTAGGCAAGTGCTCTACCTATGAACTACATCCCCAGCCCAAGAGTTAGCTTTTTAAGAATTTACATATATATATTTTTTTTTTTTTTTTGCCTGATATTTTATTTAGTATATTTAGCTGTGTTTTTCATGGTTAATTGTCCCAATAACCTAGCCCCCCAAAACTAGACCCAAAATTTGTTAAGTAGCTCATTTAATCAAATTTGTTCTCAAGGTATTAAAGCCAACAGGCTCTCATTATAAGGCTTACCTTTTTAAGGAAGTTCATTGTTTTGTTTTGTTCTGTTCTGTAATATTGGGGATTAAGTCCAGGGGCACTCTACTACTGATCTAAGCCCCAGCCATTTTTATTTTTTATCCTGAGATAGGGTTTCCCTAGGTTGCTGAGGCTGGTCAAGGCAATTCTCCTCTTGGCTTTCTGTATGACTGGGATTACAGGTGAACACCATCACTCTTGGCTTAGTTAGTGTTTCAAGTGATGATTCTGACACTACCTTAATGCATAAAGTGTTTATTTGCTTTGGATTTCTTCTTTCAGGGGTTTATTGCAACGGACCAATGTCCCAAAAGAAGTTGTTGATTATATCATCTTTGGCACAGTTATTCAGGAAGTGAAAACAAGCAATGTGGCTAGAGAGGTGAGTAAAACAAACTTTATATTGTTTAAAGCGATTGATAGGGGCTGGGATAAGGCTCAGTGTAAAAGCACATGCTTAGCATGGGTGAGGCCCTCAGTTCAATGCCCAGTCCTATAAAAAATGGGATATTCAATTTGAATTAAAAGTTCATAGAATTTACTTTTTTAAAGTCTTTGAAATATACTACGTAAACTTACATTTGTCTTAAAATGTGATTTTACAGCTTAAATAATAAATTTTATTTAATATTTAAGATAATTATACTATAGGGCTAGGACTGGGGCTCAGTGGTAGAGTGCTTGCCTTGCCACATGTGAGGCCCTGGGTTTGATCCTCAGCACCATATAAAAATAAATAAATAAAAATAAAGATATTGTGTCCATCTACAACCAAAAAATATTACAAAAGATAATTATACTATAAATCAAAAGATGTGCACTGTTAGTTTATTCATTCTTTATTATAAATAAATCAATTATTTGAGTGGATTCAAGAAATGTTAAATTGTCTCTCATCTTGTGTTAGGAAAATAGAGATTTTGACAATGTGTGGCTGGTGTTACGTTTTATAATGTTAGATATCATGGTTATAAATAATTTAAAAGTTCAACATTTTACAAAGAATTAATTTAATAACTTAGTTTTTGTAATTAGCAGAAGAAAGTTCCAATTGAGGAGCCCTTCTCCCTTGCTCCCCAAAACTTGTTCCAATTGAGTTAGTGAGACACAGGCATTGAGTTAGTGAGACATAGGCAGTGTTTTTTTTTTTTTTTTTTATGACTGTTTCACAGAGGTTTACTTTTACCCTAGTTGGCATAGCTCCATGTATAGTTCATTGGGCAATGAGATAATGTTACACCTTGGAATGTCTGTGATGTGTCCCACAGGCATTTCACAGTGAACACCAAACCATATCTTCTGGGCTTCATTTTAATTTGAAAGTGATTATTTGGTTAATGTTGGCCTCATTGCACATTTCAGTGCTCATTTCTGGTCTGTGCTTGTGTTTGTGAATAGTGAAGTTGTGAGGTAATAAGTTTCATCGCTGTCGGACAAGAGAAAAGGGCAGCTGAGCAGGACTCAAAGTGTTTGTTCTGCTTTACCATTTTACCCTTCAGTAAACATTAAAACTGCCCGAAGGCCTGTCACTACCACTCAAGCCCTTAGAAATCAACTAAATGTTGTTGAGGAACAGAAAGAAGTTTATGTTTCTCTATTTTAAATTGTTTGGTTTTCTCTATACCTTAATGTTTCTGAATGTATCAAATGAGATGGTTTCATGAGTATATAAAGCCATCAAACTGTTCATAATACATTTTCAACTCTTATATTCTGAAAATAAAGTGACTTTTATAAGAGTACTTAAAAATAAATGTTAAATTTGTTTCAGTTTTCTCTGTATTTATGTTGTTTCCTAAAACTAAGTCCATAAAAAAAAATAAAACTAAGTCCATGATTTTTCTTTGAATTTTTTTCCTGCAAATTTTAAACTCATATGCAAATCTCAGATATTGATTGACATGAGGTAGTTTCCCCTCTCGCCCTTAATACTGGTCATGTTGTTCTCCAGGTAATTTTTGTAGTGGCTACAGGGAGAGGTTGACGGAATATTTATGAGAATGTAAATTTAAAGTTGAAATTATAACCTATAAAAATATAATTTCTAGCTAAAGAATTTTTTTAGAACCTGTGTCTATATTAATAGTTAATTTGAAATCCTAAAAGGCTTCTCATGAACCTGAGTTTGCTGAAAGATCTCCTCATATTTTCCTGCTTCCAATTAAACTAAGTGGTATCTTCTGTCTTTCTCCTTATCACCTTGAAAACTATTCAAACTTTAAATAGAAGCATGTGGACAAGGGTCACCAGCTACCACTTCTATTTAAAGCTCCTTCAGTCTGAGTCAGCTGAGGCCAAGGGCAACACATTCTGTAAGGCCCTTATGAGAATCAGGCCATTAGAACCTGAATGCCCCTTACACTTGCCCCACTGAGGAACTCTTCTCCCTTGCTCCCCGAACACTTTTTTTTTTTTTTTTTTAAAGAGAGAGGGAGAGAGAAATTTTTTAATGTTTATTTTTTAGTTTTCGGCGGATACAACATCTTTGTATGTGGTGCTGAGGATCGAACCCGGGCCGCACGCATGCCAGGCGAGTGTGCTACCGCTTGAGCCACATCCCCAGCCCCGAACACTTGTTTCTGTCTTCCTTTTGGATTGGTTTATGCTGAGAGGTTGATATGCAGTTGCCAGGCAGTCGTTTTTAACAAAGTTGATGGGACACTAAGTGACGGGCCTACCTGGAAAGACCGGAATAAGGCCATGTTACGTGTATGCCACCGTACACATTTCTGTTTCTACAAATGATGGTAAAGTGTATAGAAATAGTATAATTATAAAGGTAAACATCAGTTAAGATACATAGAGGGGCTGGGGATGTGGCTCAAGCGGTAGCGCGCTCGCCTGGCATGCGTGCGGCCCGGGTTTGATCCTCAGCACCACATACCAACAAAGATGTTGTGTCCGCCGAAAACTAAAAAATAAATATAGAAAAAAAAAAGATACATAGAATCTCTTTAACCTAACCAAAGTATAGGAGAGTTTGTATTCTGAGAATAATTAGTTTTAGTTGGGCTTTATTTTTTTAGTTTTTAGTTTTAGGTGGACACAATATCTTTATTTTACATTTATGTGGTGCTGAGGATCGGACCCAGTGCCTTGTGCATGGTAGGTGAGCGTGCTACCACTGAGCCACAACCCCAGCCCCTCAGTTGGGCTTTTTAAAAATTTATTTATTTTTTAAATTTTTTGTGATGTGGGGATCAAACCCAGGAATGCACATTTGCCAGGCAAACACTCTACTTCTGATTACATCTCCAGTCCTTACTAGTTTCGGAAAAGGACCTCTAAAAAATGAATTCCTTGTTTATCTCAAGAACTTACTGTTGGTCCTGCAAAGTATAGTCAATTTTGTTTGTTTTGTTTTGTTGCACTTTTGGGGATTGAACACATGCTACCTTTATCACTGAGCTGCACTTTCAGTCCCCAAAAGTGAATTCCTTGTAATGAGATTCAGAATTTCATAGTAAAGAGTTGGGGGAATTGGAAGTTTTCATTTTTTTTGTTTTATTTTGCAGTACTGAGGCTTCACATGCTGAGCAGGTCCTCTACCACTGATCTACCCCTAGAACTTAATTTTTAAAGTGAAGCTTTACTATTAGAAAAATTATAATAATTAATTCACTGAGCAAAAATGGAATTAGACATTGTTTTTTTTTGTTAGCAGCATAATTTCTCCAATAAATAATATAATAAAATTATAAATATCTTCCTTTCATGTTTGACTTTTTGTGCCACCAAAATAGAGGCCATTATGCCCAATTAATGGAGGATGTCAGTTTTCCTCAAAGCCCCTCAAACCACAAATCACTCTCTTACATCATTGTCCTGGCCAACCTCTCTTCCAATTGTAAACTGTTGTGACCATTATTTGTCAGGGACTCACTTGTAATTGAGGCAGTTTTCTAAGGTTTCTTTCATGGAATTGAACT
This sequence comes from Spermophilus citellus, assembly GCF_964194105.1. Classification (NCBI taxonomy): domain Eukaryota; kingdom Metazoa; phylum Chordata; class Mammalia; order Rodentia; family Sciuridae; genus Spermophilus; species Spermophilus citellus. The sequence goes on along the minus strand of NC_138193.1, from coordinate 96,261,753 downwards.
TCTGTATATTTGGCAAGTTCTGCTTTGCCTTAGGTCAGCAGTGTCGTGCTTGAGAGAGACTAAGTGGCAGTTAGAAGAGAGATGAGTATTAAAGTAGGCCTGAGTGGGAATTCTGTTATGAATGGTCAGTTCCTTAAGAAACATTTTCATGGGCTGGTGTTGTGGCTCAGCAGTGAGGCACTGTGTTCAATCCTTAGCGCCACATAAAAAAAATTAAATTGATAAATAAAATAAAGGTATTAAAAAAAAGAAACATTTTCATGTTTGTGGACTTTTGCTTTGCTTCTAAACTTTATAACTGCTGGGACACAGATCATAAGAGGTCCATAGTTGAAATCAAATTGAATCCTTGATGATTTTGAGCAAAGCATTGCTAAATATTAGGTGAGACATAAGAGTGTTATAGCCACTAGAAACTGGCTATCAGGAATTTGCAGTTCTTGCCAATTAATAACAAGATGAAAAATTTGTAAATGATTTCTGCGATGGGCTTAATTTTATTCTAAACATTGCTCTTTAGAATATTAAAAATGAAATCCTTTTCTAACTCACAGTGCAGACTAGTAGTGCTCATAATGTCATTTACATGATTTATTTCCTTTGTAAATGATCACTTCATTCACTGTTTCCTGAAGGCTGCCCTTGGAGCTGGCTTTTCTGACAAGACTCCTGCTCACACTGTCACCATGGCTTGCATCTCTTCAAACCAAGCCATGACCACAGGTATGTTAATTTTTTCTTTTGTCTGTTATAGAATTTAAAAAAATAGTAATTTCAAAAGAAATAAATGATTAGCACATATCTCTTCATTTTAAAAATAAGGTCACATTAAAAATTTGGGGGTTTTTGACAGTAGTTGTCAACCTTTTTCTTGTTCTCTACATCTGAGGCAAATAGCTGTTGATGTTGCTCTTCTACCACTAAAGTGGCTGGTTGCAGCAGGGATTGTCCACTTGAGGAGCATGTCTTTAGGAAAGTGCTTCAGAACCAGAGGCTTGAAGAACTTATAACCTCCTGGGTTTTAAACTTAGGTGATTCTGATGTGACCCTTCCCACCACCACCACGATAGTTGCATAATTGTAAATCCTTGCTTTGGCACGACCCTATCCTTCACTTTTTCCCATCATCATTGGCATTTCATAAATCATTGTGACTTCTAACAAACTTTTAACAATTTATGGGACATTTTGTGGAAGGACCCTTAATATGAAAAGGCAGGAAACCTGAAAAGTTTAGTACTCATGTGCTGTTTTAGTAACATCAAGGCCAGGTTGGGCAGGCCAGGTTTGGCAGCCCAGCTCATAGGTCACAGGGAATGATGCCAGAGGCAGTGATTGGGGGTATTCTCCACTCTAGCAGCAGGTTGACCAACACCTGGTTAGAATGACTTGCCAGTGGTTCCAAAGAGGAAGATGGTCTGCCTTATATCTCAAAGCCAAAATTTCTGTGGCTTATAATAAAAATTAACATTTTCTACAGGGGGAAGATTTTTTTATTCCCCCAAAACTAAAGTTAAGAGCATGTAAAATATACAAGATAAAGCATGATTTGGTGGCACAGGCCTGTGGTCCTAGTGCCTTATTTGGGAGGCAGAAGCAAAAGAACGGTGAGCTTGAAGCCAGCCTTGGCAACTAATGAGATCCTGTTTCCAAAAAATGGGGTGGGGGACTGCAAGGTCCTCTGGTTTATAATATGATTTGCAACAGAGTTGATCCATTGGTTATATCCAGAAGTTGATGTCCATATGGTCTGAATGAAATGTACTTTTCTGTAGTTGTTGAATGTGTTTTTATTTTTTTTTTATTTTTTATTTTTTTCAAAGAGAGAGTGAGAGAGGAGAGAGAGAGAGAGAGAGAGAGAGAGAGAGAGAGAGAGAATTTTTAATATTTATTTTTTAGTTCTCGGCGGACACAACATCTTTGTTGGTATGTGGTGCTGAGGATCCAACCCGGGCCGCACGCATGCCAGGCGAGCGCGCTACTGCTTGAGCCACATCCCCAGCCCTTGAATGTGTTTTTAGTCGTTTAAAAAATTAATTTTAATTCCTCTGAAAAGATGAAAATTTTAATTACAGATGTTCAAAGTGGATAACTGTTACATGGTTTTTTAATTATCTAAGATGCTTAAATTTCATTGATGTGTTATGTTTCTGCAAAAGATGTTCATTTATATATAACCTGTGCCCTTTAGCTGTTGGCCTGATTGCTTCTGGACAGTCTGATGTGGTCGTGGCTGGTGGTGTTGAGTTAATGTCCGACGTCCCTATTCGTCATTCAAGGAAAATGAGGAAAATGATGCTTGATCTTAATAAGGCCAAGACAATGGGCCAGCGACTGTCTTTGCTCTCTAAATTCAGATTGAATTTCCTATCACCTGAGGTAAGATTTGTGAACCTTATATAAATAGAGACTTGAGTTTCCAGAGCATCCTGCCGTAGAGATTTAGAATTAGATAAGACACGTGAGCTCAGGTGTGTTCTAAGATGCTCTTCATTACAGAAAGGTAATGATTTGGTCAAGATGGAAAAAAATATATATTGGTTAGAAAATTTGAATTTGTAACCCTCTATGTAATGCCTTGCTCACAAAGAGCTTCTCTTGTCTTGGTCTTGATAGATGATCAACAAATAGATTTTCACTTTTCCAAATAACATTAAATAATCCTAGGTATCATGTGACACTTCTAAATAATGTACCTCCCTTCCTAGCTGCCTGCAGTGGCTGAGTTCTCGACCAGTGAGACCATGGGCCATTCTGCAGACCGACTGGCTGCCGCCTTTGCTGTTTCTCGACTGGAACAAGATGAATATGCCCTGCGCTCTCACAGTCTTGCCAAGAAGGCACAGGATGAAGGACTCTTGTCTGATGTTGTTCCCTTCAAAGTACCAGGTAAAATCAAATACTTCATGATACTTATTAGCAAGTTCTATATTGCTCCAGTTGCTCCGAATACTCAGACTCTTAAATGACTTTTCAGTAGGTTTATTGATTCTGTTTCCAAAATACTCTTTAAACACTGACTCAAGTTTTGATTTGTATCATAACACCAGTAAATTTTTTTTTACATTTTTATAAGACCTTCCTTTTATATTTTCCTGATATCTTTTAGTTCTTAAGTATATCTATTTTTAAAATTCTTGATTCATGTCTCTTCTATATAAAATAGCCAAATGTGAATGAGCATCTTAAAAAAACAGGGTTTTTAAAAATTGAATTAGTTCATTTATATGACTTTCCAAGTGTCTTTAACAATTTATTTAAAATTTTGATCATATTTTGATAACTATAAAAGGTTTTCTTTTGGGTTTGGGATTTAATTCAGTGGTAGAGTGCTTGTCCATAGCATGCATTAATCCTGGATTGAGCCCTAGGACCTAGAAAAAGAAAGCTTTTTGTCTTTGGAATAGGTACAATTTACATTTCATTCATTTTTGTAATTTTTAAAGCACATTTCTCTAAAGATCTATAATGTTTGTAGTTCCTTAAAGTTACAAAGTTCCTGTTTTTATAGGAAAAGATACAGTTACCAAAGACAATGGCATCCGTCCTTCCTCACTGGATCAGTTGGCCAAACTGAAACCTGCATTCATCAAGCCCTATGGCACAGTGACAGCTGCAAATTCTTCTTTCCTGGTAATTGTCAATGCTGTTTGTATTTAATAATAACATTTATTTCTGTACTCTGAAGTAAATTTATTTTTGTATATTATGAATAGAGGCTTAAAATTCAGTTATTTATTGTAAAGATAATGTTAAAATAGAATGCCTTAAAAAAGTAAAATAATAGTATTAAGACTTTAAAAGTCATTTAATCCAATCACCATTCTGATTCAAAAGCTGTTCTCTTCATGTACTTAGGTGGCTAAAAATATTATTGCCTCTGCTGTGCCCTAGAGAGGAAAAGGACAGGTGTGATACAGTGAGAACGTGCTGCAATAGCTGTAAGGATAGGCCATTGGAGAAAATAAATAGACAGGGCTCAGGGAACTGGGGGTGTGGGGTAGTCAGGGAGGCTCCTCAGAGATATCACTGGAATGGAGAATTTTGAAGAAAGAGTAAAATTCAATTCAGGAAGTATTAAAAAGTTATCCCAGGCTGAGTGGTGGCACACACCTGTAATTCCAGCAATTTGGGAGGCCATGGCAGGAGGATTGCAAGTTTGAGACCAGCCTTCCTAAGTTGCCTCAGCAACTTAGGAAGGTCCTCAGCAACTTTAGCAAGACCCTGTCTCAAAATTTAAAAAAAAAAAAAAATTTAATTAAAAAAAATAAATATGGGACTAGGGTTGTGGCTCAGTGATAAAGGGTTTGCCTAGCACATGCAAGGCCCTGGGTTCGATCCTCTGCACCACATAAAAATAAATATAATAAAGGTATTGTTTCCAACTACAACTAAAAAATAAATATTTAAAATAAAGGGCTGGGGATGTGGCTCCGCTGGGGTGGTTAAGCACCCCTTGGGTTCAATTCCTGGTACCAAAAAAAAAAGTCATTCCAGGCAAAGGGAACAGTAAATGAAAAATCAAGGAGCTATGACACCAAGGACCTCTTTGGAAAAAGCTTATTTGGAGCATAGAATATGAACTGGAATATGAGGAAAAATACAAAGAATAATGGGATACCTCTGATACCTCCTTTAGCTTTGATAATTAGAAAATAATGTTCTAGGTCTGGGGTTGTGGCTCAGTGGCAGAGCACTTGCCTAGCATGTGTGAGGTACTAGGTTCGATTCTCAGCACCATTTATAAATAAATAAAATACAGGTCCATAGACAACTTAAAAAAAAAAACTATGAAAAAAAAATGCCAGCTGGTCATAATGTCTGGAAATAGGCAGATGTTTGTCATACTTGCCCATGATGACTAATTAATGCCTGCTATTGATGGACTGCAGGCAAGGTACCTGGAATAGTTTCAACAATATACATCTCCACTGTTAAGCCTAAATGGTGAAGGACTGGTGAAATGATTGTTTCCAAAACTAAATTAGATTATCATATAACCATGTGGCATGGATTGTATTCACGGGATCTGAATGCCCTTGATTTCTTCTGTGGTATATCAAAGGTCCAGGTTTATTCAGTGAAAATCAGAGACACATTCATCAGAGGCAACACATCATGGTTTCATGATTAGTGCACTACATTCATTGCAGTGTTGCACAGTGGCACACTGAAAATATTATTAAGGTGATGTCCATAAGCCATTTATTATGTATAGTGGAAACCTGTGTTTACACACTTTGTGGCCACCCTTTTGGTGGCTGCATACTCTCTTCAGGGTTACTGAGTTGTAAAAAATGTGATAGAATGTGAGAATTTCTTTTTTTAAGTAATGGTAAAATACTCCCCATACACCATCCAGTCGTACCTCTTTGTTCCCCCTCCCTCGACGGTCATTTGGAATAAAAAAGTATGGGACAGCTGGGTGCAGTGGTGAATCCCTGTAATCCCAGCGGCTCAGGAGGCGAGACAGGAGAATCTGAGTTTAAAGCCAGCCTCAGGAACAGCGAGATGCTAAGCAACTCAGTGAGACCCTTGTCTCTAAATAAAATACAAAATAGGGCTAGTATGTGGCTCAGTGGTGAGTGTCCCTGGGTTCAACCCCCAGTACCAGAAAAATGTATGGGACAAGTTGGGCGCAGTGACACACCTATAATCCCAATGGCTCAGGAGGCTGAGTCAGGAGGATCTCGAGTTCAAAGCCAGCCTCAGCAATTTAATAAGGTCCTAAGCAACTCAGTAAGATCCTGTCTATAATTAAATATAAAAAAGGGCTGGAGATGTGGCTCAGTGTTTAAGCCCCTCTGAGTTCAATCCCTGGTACCAAACAAACAAAAAAGTATAGGACATTTCCAAAGAGAGAAAGCCATAGTTCTAATGTTCTCATCTGCACCTGATTCTTCTCCCATTGGTTTGCTTGTTATAGAGCATGTAAGTAGAATAAAATCATATAGAAGCCATAGGCAGAAAGCAGAGGAGAAATAACAGAAAATGTAAAAAATAAAAAAGTTAAATAAGAGATTTTAAATCCTAAAATTCATAACATTCTTCATTTTCTGTGCCAAAGCAGAAAACTTTGTCTTAAATTTATTATGGATAAATATTTCTAATTTTACCTCTTTTCTTTATCCATTTTGAAAATTATGATACTTTTTGAATAGCCTCTTCTGCTTTTGTCTTCAAAATATGGGTCAGTTCATGTATTTGAATTATAATGTAGTGATTGATACAATGAAGTTTGTTGTATTTACTAAGTTTAATGAGTTAGTATACTCAGAAACAGGACCTAGAAAAATAGCTGCAGAAAGACCTCCAGACAGACTAGAGAATTAATTGACATTATTGTTCTGATTAACATTTCAGACTGATGGCGCTTCCGCAATGCTGATTATGGCAGAGGACAAAGCTCTGGCCTTGGGTTATAAACCAAAGGCATATTTAAGGTAAAGTATATATTCAAGTAAATCACCTTTGATTTCTTTATTTCACAAAATAAAATAAAATAACAAATGAAATTAATTTAATTTAAAAATAAAATAAAATATTAAATAAAATAAAGAAAGCTAACCCTTCTGTTTTTTTACCTAGGGATTTTGTGTATGTGTCCCAGGATCCAAAAGATCAGCTTTTACTGGGGTAGGTAGTAGTGTATATTCCTAGACTATAATCAAAAGTATTTGATCATACCATTTATTACACAGGTTTTAAAGTATGGTAAGTCCTAAATTCATAATTGGATCATGTGGTGGGCTTTTTTTTAATAATCCTTTTAAAAATTATTCCCATGTTTCCTATATTTTTTACTTAAAATGATTATACATGTATAACATATATATATCACTTTCTATTTTTTATAAGATATCATAAGCATTTTTTTTATTTTGCTATATGCACTGCTACACAATCTTCTTAATAGCCTTTCATAAAAACCTTCTGATATGTTTATTGTCTTCCCCTCCCTCACAAGCTGCTAGCCTCAGTGGCTTCCATTATGACCTGGAGATTAACCGGGTCCTTTCCCATTTCTTTCCCTTTAAATTCTGTTCTTCTAGTGTGTACATTATCAGCTTGAACTTATCCTTCATTGTTTACTTGTTTATTATGTTTCCCAGCTCTGCAGTATAAACTTAAGAAGAACAGAGCATGTCTATTCAGTTCATTATTGTATTCCCAATACTTAATCAGTATGTTATAGTAAAATTAACAAATTAGTGTAAAACTCAGTTTGAAAAATATGAAGGCATTCTTAATTAAAGTTTTAAGATACTACCTTTTTTTTTTCTTTGCAGACCAACATATGCAACACCCAAAGTTCTAGAAAAGGCAGGATTAACCATGACTGACATTGATGTTTTTGAATTTCATGAAGCTTTCTCAGTAAGTCATTTGAAAGATATATCTGAAAGGACTATAGTCATTAAAAATGTAGTCCATGGGGCTGGGGATGTGGCTCAAGCGGTAGCGCGCTCGCCTGGCATGCGTGCGGCCCGGGTTCGATCCTCAGCACCACATACAAACAAAGATGTTGTGTCTGCCGAGAACTGAAAAATAAATAATAAAATATTAAATCTCTCTCCCTCCCCCCCCCCCTTAAAAAAAATGTAGTCCATGTTTGTGGGAGAGAGCAAGGCATGGTTTATAATGTGGGTAAAATAAGAGTGGTGAGGCTTTCTATTTTAAATACTAATTTATATTGCAGGAGGGGCTTCAGGGGAATTAACCAAGGGCCACATGTATGGTATTTAAAATATCTTTTGATGCTATCTTGGAGAGGCCCTTAAGAAGTACTAAACTGGGCTGGGGATGTGGCTCAAACGGTAGCGCACTCGCCTGGCGTGCGTGCGGCCCGGGTTCGATCCTCAGCACCACATACCAACAAAGATGTTGTGTCCGCTGAGAACTAAAAAATAAATATTAAAAATTCTCTCTCTCTCTCTCTCTCCTCTCTCATTCTCTCTTTAAAAAAAAAAAAAAAGAAGTACTAAACTGTTTCTTTAAGAAATTTTTTTTTTATTATTATTCTATTTATTTATTTATATGTGGTGCTGAGGATTGAACCCAGGGCCTTACAGGTGCTAGGCAAGTGCTCTACTGCTGAGCCACAATCCCAGCCTTCTTTAAGAAATTTTTGACTGAAAACCTATTTAAAGATTTGCCTAATTAAGTGCTATATATAAATCATATATTTAAGTGATTGCACTATTTTTATTCCCATACAAATACAAATTTTTTATGCCTAAAATTTCAGAATAACCAATATTTTTTTAAAAAGTGTTTATGAGGAAATCTAGTCAGCCAATTTAAATCTTAGGACAATACTTAACTATCTAAAATATGTGTTCTACATTGTATTTTCCCTTGTAGGGTCAGATTTTGGCCAATTTTAAAGCCATGGATTCTGACTGGTTTGCACAAAACTACATGGGTAGGAAAACCAAGGTAAGTTTCTAATTAAAAAAAAAATGCTTGAATTTTCAAAGCACATTAATATTTAGAATTTAGTAACCTGCCATTAAGGTATATGAAGGAGAAAGCTTCTTGTGAAGAATGTTGTACTTCATTATATGTATTTATTTCTTAGCTTAAAAATAGTTTTTGAAAATTCTGTAGCAATTTAGTAAAATTTTATGTTGCCTTTTGTTCTTCCCATTCAGACATTAGATAAAAACAAATTGATCCTCATCTTCTAATACTGGTCTAGACTTCCTTTTGCAGTCAAATTATTTATATCTAGCATTAGTTATTTCCCTATTACTTCCTGACTTAATTCATATCTTAAGTAAACTTGCCTTTATTATGTCTTTATTTTTGTGGGTGCCAGGTTGGATTGCTTCCTTTGGAGAAGTTTAATATCTGGGGTGGATCACTGTCCCTGGGACACCCATTTGGAGCCACTGGCTGTCGGTTGGTCATGGCAGCTGCCAACAGATTACGGAAGGATGGAGGCCAATATGGCTTAGTGGCTGCCTGTGCAGCTGGAGGGCAGGTATGTCACAGCAATTTCATAGGGGTTTCCAGAAAGTCATTTTCTTAGAAACAAGATAAGCTCATCCCAAGAATGCTTGGTTTAGTTTGAAGTAGTTTTTGTTTGTTTAGAGCATTATATATATATATATATACACATTATATATTATATATATATATATATATAATATATATATATATATAGCAGTGAGTTCATCTTGATAAATTCATACAATCATGGAATTCAATTTCATTTCATGTCCCTCTCCTTTCTTTCTGCCCCCCCCCCCCATTCTCCTTTCTCTACTGATCTTCCTTTCACTCATCTATTTTTTATTTTTGCTTGGTTCTTTCTGCTTACATGTAAAGGTGAAATTCCCTATGATGTATTTATATATGTATATGACATGATTTTTTAAAATCCATTTAATGTTTTCTTGCCTTTCCCATCCCTCCTCTCCTACTCTACTGATCTCCCCTATATCTTTATGGTATTTGATCCTCCCCTCCTGGTTTGAAATATTCTTAGAGCAATATTTCTGATGACAGCCAACCAGAAATAAAACAACCTTCTTGGGTGGGTAATGATGGGGAAAATAACAACAAAAATTCTGATAACACTTTAGAAGAATGATGCTGTTTAAATATATGTTGTGTTTTCGCTAAGTTAATGTTTATTTTTTTGTGTGTGGGTGAGTACTCGGGATTGAACTCAGGGTCACTGGACCACAGAGCCACATCCCCAGCCCTATTTTGTATATATATTTTTTTTTTTTTTAGTTGTAAATGGACACAATACCTTTATTTTATTTATTTTTATTTGGTGCTGAGGATTGAACCCAGTGCCTCACAGGTGCTAGGCAAGCACTCTACCACTGAGCTACAATCCCAGCTTTCCTATTTTGTATTTTATTTAGACACAGGGTCTCACTGAGTTGCTTAGGTCCTCACGTTTTTTGCTGAGCCTGGCTTTGAACTTGCAATCCTCCTGCCTTAGCTTCCTGAGCCACTGGGATTACAGGTGTGCACCAATGTGCCCTGCTAATGTTTTCATTTTTTGTTTATAAAATTAATACATGCTCATTTTGAAAACTATGGAAAATGCAAAAAGTATATAGAAAAAAATTGGAAACACTAATAATTCCCTCCCTAGCCACCATTGATATAGATACCTTGATGTATTTTCTTATTTAACAATAAATTTTTGTTTGTTTATTTATCTAATCAGCATGAGTACTTACGTATAAAATGTCTCCAAGGGGTATTTGATCCTCCCCTCCTGGTTTGAAATATTCTTTTGTTTTTGGACAATTTTTTTTTTTTTTTTTTAAAGAGAGTGTGAGAGAGAGAGGGAGAGAGAGAATTTTTTTAATATTTATTTTTTTTAGTTTTCGGCGGGCACAACATCTTTGTTTATATGTGGTGCTGAGGATTGAACCTGGGCCGCACGCATGCCAGGCGAGCGTGCTACCGCTTGAGCCACATCCCCAGCCCTGAAATATTCTTAAAGCAATATTTCTGATGACAGCCAACCAGAAACTATCTTTCTAAACAACTGAATTATACCTTAATTAGCGAATTAATTTACCTCTGGAAAGATATTCAACTAGGAAATTGTTATTCTGACAGATTTCTTTTTCCCTACCTTGCTCTCATTATATACCCAGCATTTTACCTGCTATCGCATTTAACTCTGGGAATAAAATCCAAAAGGAAAACTGACGGTCATATTTTTTCATTTTGTTTTTGTTTTGTCCTGATGTGAACATATTGTTTTCCTACAGATTACAGAAACTTTCTGTTACTGATCCAGATAAATACATAACATATTTGAAAGTATAAAACATTTTATATTTACCATTTTTTATTTATGATTTTTCCTCAGAAATAAGGAAATAGATTCAGTTATTGATAAGTTAGAACATTTTAGATTTCATGATCAGAAATTTTTTTAATCTGTACAACTTATTTACAGAAACACTTGGTTAGTTAGGACTAGAGCTCTCCCTTTTATTTATCCCTCTGTGCCAGGCTTCCACAAGGGAGACAAGTCATATGTAGCACTGTGCACAGTGTGTCATTCACATAGGACACGTTCTTTGATTTGTCTGTTTACAGTGCTTTTTTTTTTTTTTTTTTTGGCACCAGGGATCAAACCCAGGGGCACTAGCCACTGAGCTACATCCTCACCCTTTTTATTTTTTATTTTGAGACAAGGTCTTGCTAAGTTGCTTAAGTCCTTACTAAATTGCTGAGGCTGGCCTTGAATTTGGGATTCTCTTGCCTCAGCCTCCCAAGGGATTACAGGCATGAGTCACCATACCTGGCTTCCCAAGTTCTTTATCTAGCAAGTAGAATATAAATAATACTAGATGCTTCTGTATGTGAACAAAAAGTTATCCCTAGAATCTGTCTTTTAGAAGTGTGTAATGTAGTGAGGAGCAAGGAGATGATACAGATGATATGTTAAACTCATACTGTTTCATCAAGAGCCAAACAGTAACACCAGCATCATTAGGAGATTAGAGGAAGAATCTATCATGGTGGATCTAGAGCAGAGCCTCTCAGCTTTGGCACTATGAACATACTGGGCTGGGATAACTCTTTGCAGTGGTAACATTAAACTCCTCTCCACCCCTACCTTGCTCCATACACACAGTTGAAACCAGAAATATCTCCAAATATTGCAGTTGTTTTCTGGAGAGAGTGGATCCTCCCTTAGGTAAGAACTACTGGTCAAGCTGGAGCTTGAAAGCAGTGTATATTAAATAAAACTGGAGAAGGCAGGTGCAGTTGTGTACACTGTAATCCCAGCAGTTCAGGAGGCTGAGGCAGGAGGATCACAAGTTCAAGGTCAACTTGGGCTGTTAAGGGAGACTCTGTCTCAAAATAAAATTTTTTTAAAAAGCATTGGGGATGAAGATCAGTGTAAAGTGCTGCTGCGCTCAGTCCTCGGTACTGAAAGAACAACAACAAAAAAGCTGAAGAGTGTTCCACATTACTGAGTCCTTCCAGGACAATTCCCAAGTCAGTCAAACTTTCTTATCCTGCTCTTTTTTGTTTGCTTATGTGTTGTCAAAGTACCTGTTTTGATCTACAGTGTGTACTAGATAAGAGTGGAGACTGTAGCAAATGTTTAAACCCACACAGCGTCCAACTTGGTGCCTAGTAAATAATAGTTTCTTGATAAATATGGGGATTGAATTGAACCTAGAAGACAAGAGATTCATTAGGTCATTTACTGGTTTGTTGGCAGTCCAAAGGTTAGAATGACTATGATTATCAGATGGGATTTAAACTAGAGGCATACTAGTATATAGCTCTGTGTAGTGCTAGAGAAGGGACATTTCTTCTTCCTTTTGTGGCCCTTCAGACCATCTCTTTAATCTGTGTATACTAGTGGAGGTAAGAAACCCAAGCTTTGGAATCATCTAGATCTGGTTTCAAATCCTGACCTTGCTACTTAATAACTTTGTGATTTGTATGAGTCACTTAATCTTTCAAAACCTCAGTTTTCTCATCTAGAAATTTACTGTTTTAAAAATTGTATTTTTATGTGGTGCTGAGGATCAAACCCAGTGCCTCTCACATGCTAGGCAAGCACTCTACTGCTGAGCCACAACCCTAGCCCCTAGAAATTTACATTTTTAGCACTCACTGTATTGTGTTTATTTCTATACAAGTAGAAAAGCCTCTGATTTCTCACCTTAATAGTAAACTTTGGGCTAGGGTGTAGCTCAGTAGTAGGATGCTTGCTTAGCATATACAGGACCCAGGGTTCAATCCCTAGTATCACAAACAAAATATAGCAACCATTTATAGAACATCTATTAGGAACCAGACTGTACTAGATTCTGGTGCACTTACGTATCCAAACACATAAATATATGTGTATGTGTGTATACTATATGCTACCTTGTTTGTATGCTGTACTGGGAATTGAACCCAGGGGCTCTTTACCACTGAGCTGTATACTTAGTCTTTTTTTTTTTTTTTTTTTTTTTGAGCTAGAATCTCACTAAGTTGTCCAAAGCTCATTTTTAACTTGTGATCCTCTTGCTTCAGCCTGCTGAATCACTAAAATGACAGGCCTGTACCACCATGCCCAGCTACTGTATGCTAATTTAATATTTACAGAAACTTTCTGAAAATTTCATAAACCCCATTTTATAGAGGAAACCAAGGTTCATATGACTACCAACTTTCCCAAGATCTCACAATGGCTAAATGGCAGAGCCAAGATCAAACTTGCAAGCCTGTACTTTTACAACACTGTTATCTGCTACCTCCATACTGACTGGATTCATGACCTTTCATTGTTCTAATGGAACTTTTTTCCTTTACAGGGCCATGCTATGATAGTGGAAGTTTATCCAAAGTGATGGATCCTGAGGAGGAGACCTGACTTCTGTGCAGCACTTGCACTGGGCAATGCCATTTCAATGCATTACTAAGTGACACCTGTAGTTCCTAGTTCCTCTTAGGAAAACATCTGTGGCCTTCTGTTAAGTACTTTGCTATTAAGCCTTGCCAACGTTCTGACGTTTTTCAATAATCATAGCTTACTGCTCTTTCAGGGATTTCTGAGTTACCCCAATATCACACAAATACATTTAAACAGTTGTTTTTGAATCTCTGTTGTCATTATAAGACTAAAGTAGTGGTTACAGTTTGTGAAAGAGGTTAGCTAAGATTTGGAATCATCTGTGTAACATTTGCAAATTATACTTCTTCCTATCTGTGTCCTAAAGATAAGTATTTTCTCTAAAATACAAACCAATGTGCCTCAATTAACTAATTATGGAAAATAGTTCATTATCTAAATATCACTAAAAAACTTTGAAAGTAAATGTTGAGATATATAAATACCATGTTGGTCAACCTCAATAAAGTAGAGAAGTATTGGAGAACTCTTTGCCTTATTTTTATTAAGGAGAGAAAGTGGTTCTCTTGGCTTAGAGGTGGATTTTGCCTTTAATATCTCATTTGTAATTTATAACTTTTGGTAAGCCATAAAGGAATAAGAGTGTTCTGCTTTAAAATAATACCTTCCCCAATTGCTTGATAGGAGTAAATTTATCTCATTGTTTGGAGGTGCTTCTGTTTGCTAGAATTTAAATCAAGTATAAAGAAGTTTTTTATTTTGATCAACTACTATTAGCCCCTTTCATATTTTTGACATCCACACTTTACTAAATAACATATAGACTAGTGCTTTGAAAAGAAGCAAAAGGCCTACTAGTGGCCATTTAAATGTTGCTTAGGTCTGTGACAGTTACTGGTGGTCATAATCAGCCTATAGTTCATGCATATCAGGCACAGGACCTATGCTAACCTCTTTTTTTTTTTTTTTTTTTTTAATATTTATTTTTTAGTTCTCAGCGGACACAACATCTTTGTTTGTATGTGGTGCTGAGGATCGAACCCGGGCCGCACGCATGCCAGGCGAGCGCGCTACCGCTTGAGCCACATCCCCAGCCCTATGCTAACCTCTTAAAAAGATATTTGAGTGCTCACTTTGGTAGCACGTATACTAAACTGGAACATTACACAGAAGATTAGCATGGCCTGTTTTGTTTGTTTATTTACTTACTTTGCAGAACTGGGGATCAAACCCAGAGCATCATGTATGTTAGGCAAGTGCTCTACTATTGAGCTATATCCCAATCCGTTTTTTGCTTTTTATTTTTATTTTTTGAAAACAGGGTCTCAGGCTGGCTTTGGACTTATAGTCCTTCTGCTTCAGCTTCCTGAGTAGCTGAAGTAACAGGCATATGCTATAATGGTTGGCTTGAAATATAAACTTTTATTATTCTTCATAGAATGCAATGTAGTGGAGAGACAAGCCACAGTGGGCAAAGAGGTAGATGCTTCTTACAAAGGATCCAGAATATAAAGAATTACTACAGAGCAAGAATAAAGACAATGTAGTAGAAAAATGGACAGAAGATAGTAGCAGACATTTTTTCTTTTAGAAAATGATAACATGAAAAGTTGAATTATTAGTAATAAACATGAAAAGTTGCTTATTAGTAATAAAGAAAAAATCAAGGTCGTAATGAGATATACTTTTATACTCACCAGACTGGCAAAAATATAACAAGACAGAATTGGTGAAGAGATGGAAAAGTAGGAACTTTTATACACAGTTGATGAAAATATAAATTGGTGCTGAGCATCATGGTGCACACCTGTAATCCCAGTGAGGCTGAGGCAGGAAGATCGCAAGTTCAAAGCCAGCCTCAGCAATTTATCGAGGCCCTAAGTAACTTAATGAGACCCTCTCAAATTTTTAAAAAATTTTAAAAAGGGGCTGGGAATGTGACTCAGTAGTTAAGTATCCCTAGGTTCAATCCCCAATTAAAAAAAAAAGGAAAGAAAGCATAATCTTGGAAAAATATTGAATACCCATATTCACAGCCACATTATTCACAAGAGCCAAAAGGTGGAAGCAATCCAAATGTCTGTGGACAGATAAATGGATAAACAAAATATGACGTATAGCCATAATGGAATACTATGCAGGTTAAAACTCATGGTAATCTTGCATGAACCTCAAGTACATTATGAAATAGGCCAGTCACAAAAAGACAATTACTGTATAATTCCACTTATATAAGGTTTCTAAAGTAGATTCATAGAGACAGAAAGTACAATGGTGGTTGCCAGTCACTGAGGGGTGGGGAGAATGTGGGGAGTTGCTGTTGCATGGATATAAAATTTTAGTTTTGAAAAATGAAAATAGTCCTAGGGATTGGTTTAAGAACAATGAGAATGTATTTTACTGAACTGTAAACTTTAAAATATTTTAAAAATTTCCACAATTTTAAAGTTTTTTAAAAAAGTAAAGGAAGACAATTCAGAATTGAGGTTGCTTGTGGGTTGGGGGGCATTGGAACTGGATTTGATGAGAACACCCAGCCAGCTTCACTGTATTGGTAAATTTCTAGCAAAAGTTGTCTTGTAGGTTCATCCAATTTTATATATTATTTTAAGGCATTCTGCCCAATTAATTTATTAACTTGACTGCTTCTAATGATCATCCTTTTTTTTTTAATGAATATGACTGTTATTATTTTTTTTTTAAGAGAGAGAGAGAGAGAGAGAGAGAATTTTTTAATATTTATTTTTTAGTTATCGGCGGACACAACATCTTTGTTGGTATATGGTGCTAAGGATCTAACCCGGGCCGCACGCATGCCAGGCAAGCGCGCTACTGCTTGAGCCACATCTCCAGCCCATCATTTCACTATGTGTATATATATTAAAGCATGTTCTGTACCTTAAGTCTATAAAAGATGTTAACTATAAAAAAATTCAAACAATATAGAGAGTAGGAAGAAAAAGAAAAAACAAGTAGAGAGGTCCACTGTTAATATTTTGATATCTCCTTTTCAATGCATGCGTATATGGATCGTAATCGCATAGTATAATGCTGCCCTGGAACCCTTTTGTTTACTTAGCTATATAGCCTAAACATTTTTTCCATATCAGCAGATGTAGCTCTACATCATTTCTAGTGACCACATAGCATTTCTGCATATGGGTCTATCCTAATTTATTTTACAAATGCCTCTTTTTTGAGGAGGCAAACCCTCTGGAATGCACAGCCTTTGCACAGTTACCTGTTCTCTTGTTCACTAATCTCTTTAAGCCATCTTAGAAATTGAATTGCTGCTAAATGTTTTGTTTTCTTAAATTTGTCTCTAGACCCTTCTTTTATGGTCTTTTTTGGTTTTTGTTTTGTTTTGTTATGTTTTTTAGTGTCATTTCATTTACCAGTTCTGAACATAAATTTTTGCCAGCAGAGTATGTGCAATCACTTTGGGAAGGAAAAATGAGAACACATCTTTCTAAAGAAGCACACTCAGGAAAGGGGTCTCTGCTGCTTCTAAAGGGAAAAAGTGGCTGGGCACAGTAGTGCATACCTGTAATCCCTGTGACTTGGGAGGCTGAGGTAGGAGATTGCAAGTTCGAGGCCAACTTCAGCAATTTAGAGAGGTCCCAAGCAATTTAGTGAGACCCTATCTCAAAACAAAAAATAAAAAAGGGGTGGAAATGTTGCTCAGTGGTAAAGCACCCCTGGGTTCAATCCCTAGTACTCAAATAAAGGGAACAAATGTATTTGAATTTGTAACCAAAAATACTTTTATAATTTTAAAAATGAGGAGCCAGGCATGGTGGCTTATACTTGTAAGCCTAGCAGCCATGTCTGTATTGCAAGGCAGGGCCTTGCCTGTCTCGGTAGCTCCAGCCTCCCAAAGGGAGCAAGTAAGAGGCTTGCAACATCATAAGGGCCCTAGTAAGTTAGTATCTTCTATTCAAAAGCATGATTATACCTATTTATAGAAATAGTTGGGCCAGTTTATTCATAATTAAAATATGCACACAAATCATTAAGATAGAGTATTTATAAGAAAAATATTTTTAATGGCATGGATAGTATATCTTTTTATTTTAACAGGAAATATTCCTACCACATTTTTGAAAAATATCCATATTCATACACTGTAAAATTAGAGCAGACTAGTGATTTATCAGAATTTTTTCCATGTATCTAATTTAGATTTTTTTCCAGAAGCCTGTTATCTTCTTATGAATTTAATAAGTTAATTCAGTCAGATGTCTTGGGGTCCTGAGAGCTTCTCTTATATCTGGTTCTCTATATCTAGTCTTAGCTTGAATGTCAGTATTTGTAATCTTTTCTCCTTAAGTCTTGTCAGTCGGTGGTACTTTTCCCTCCTCTTAAAAATGAAATCTTTCAAATATGCTTCTATCAGAGCTTACTTGTTACATGCATATGTCCCTGAAATTTATATTTTACATTAATGTTTTTTAAAGGTTAAAGAAAGGGGCCATTTAACTTCACCTTTTCCTAGACCTTAAAAAAACAAACAAAATTCTGTGCTGCTTCTTTAGTGTTTGGAAGATCAGCAGTTCCTGTCAATCAGTCATTCTTTCTTCATGACTATCAAAGAAATAATCAAAAAATAAATCAGTGCAAGTTAAATCCATTTTTATCCATTATATCTGTAACATGTCCTGTTGGTTAGTTAAAAGCTGGTGGAGACAGTTTTACTTGCAATTATTTTGAATTTTGACATCATGATTATTTTTGCAAGCTTTTTTATTAGGTCACTAGGTGGCTTTAGCTAGTTTTTCATGCTATTTTTGCTTGGATGCCTTGGGTGAGAAGGTGAGCTATAAGAGAAATGAGTGTGACTAAGGGAAATCAAAGCCTGCTTTTCCCAAGGTCTGAGCTTAAAGGGGAGGGGTTCAGAGTATTGGGTCAGGGCCCATTTGGTGGATTCAGGCAAATACCATGAACTTTCTCACAGGAACCTGGGTCTACATGCAGTTACCCTAGAACATCTGCCCTGTCAAAGAGCTCATCCTAAAGTTGGAGCCTGGTGACAGGACACCTTGCCCAATCTCTGCAGCCTGCTTTCCCCTCTGGACATCAAGCCCACAATGGCATTTCCTTTAAGACAAGTGTGTTTCAGGATAATTTAAAATTTGACAGTGTGAAAAGGAACTTTCAGAGAGAACTGCGTCAGGGTTGGTTGATGCTGTGCCTTCTCTCTGAGGCCCATCTATGAATGGCCACCCTGTGGGGAGGAGCCTGCTTTCCACCCTTCAGGCTGGGGTAGGTCTAGGAAGAGGAGCCTGCTGTCCTGAACTTTGCTAGGAGGCCCTTTGCTAAACCCGTCTTCATTCCACGCTGCTCTTACTGCTCTGAATGAAACTCATTCTTACCTGGCATTTCACTTCTTTTGCTTTGTTCCAAGATGTAGGTTTCATTTATGGCCTAGGAAGAGATGGAAAAGCCCAGTTGCAGGGCAGTCATTATGATAGTCCCTGCTCTGAAGTCTCCATTTTGACATTCTCCTCCTGGCTGGGCTGCAGTGTGATCCCAGGAACTTTACTGACTGCTCCCTTGGTCCCGCGTGTACTGATTCTGTCTTTTCCATCATGGATCCATGTCATACTCAGGAAACTGGGAATCTGATTCTGACTGCTTGACTGGCCTGCTCCCTCCGTGACTGGAGAACTGGAACCTAAAACCTGCTCATTCGATTTTTATTTTTTTTATTTTGAGAAGGGTCTCACCTAGTCAGTGAGAGCCTCACTAAGTTGCTGAAGCTAGTCTCGAATTTGGAATCCTCATGCCTCAGCGTCCCACATGTCACTGGGATTACAGGCATGTGCCAGAGTGCCTGTCTTGAAACTTGCTCGTTCCAATAGCCATCCCCAGTCTTCTCCCTGCTGCCAGCTGTGCCCATCTCCTTTGGGAAGGCTATGGCTTTGAATTGAGCAACTCACCAGGGAGATAGTGGAATTTGGAGGTTGGTTACTGCTAAAGCGTTTGCGTAAAGCCTCTTGTACCTACAGGAGAGGTAAATACCCGTATTATGCCAGCCAAGTACTAGCTTTCTCTTCACAGCCAGTCATGAGGGGCGATAGCTGGGCACACTCACCTTCTTATCTGTGAGACAACCAAACAATAAGATGAAGACACCCTGTGAGGAGGGATGCGGGGATAAGCTAGTCAAGAAGAGGGAATCCACCCAAGTCAGTTCACTCCTATCTTCCTTCAGCCTCTGTCCCCTTGTCTAATCCACATCCTGAAGATTCCCATCTTGGTTTTCCTGCACCTTAGCACTGCTTAGTTCATGAGGTCCATTTCAGCTGCTTTTCTTATGGTTATAAAGGATATATGAAAAGATTAAGTGCTAACAATTGCCTGACTTCTCTAGCAAAATCAGATATTTTACAGATAAGAAAGCCATCACTCAGAGAGGTTATATTACTGGTCCAAAGTTGTCCAGCTACACAATGGAGGAACCGTGTTCTATACATAGCCTTCTTAAATTCCAAAACCTGTTTCTTCTGCTTTACCATGCCACTTCTATGAGAAGCAATTGGCTGTAACTTAAACCATCTAAAAGGGCAATAAAATGCAACTACCCTCAACCACCTACCTGGAAACTGTTGAGCGCAGTGAAGATGTAATGAGGGACTGTGGAGACTTCCTCTAGCAGAGTGGCCAAGCCCAACCCCCAAGTGAGGCCAAAGATGGGTGTGAGAATGAGCAGGGCTTTGATCACCCCCAGAAGAGCTTGTCGCTTCTCTACTGGGGGCCCCTCCGACAGCGAAGGTCTCAACAACTTCAGCACAGCTGTGGCTAGTACCAGCCCATTGACACCCACGATGGCCAGTACTGGCCCCACAAAGGTGTAGAATGCCCCTCCCTTTCCATCTAACCAGCATTTCCCCTCCCTCAGGTATTGCCCTTGAGGCAGGTAAAGACCTAAGGTGACACTTGCAAACACCAGAGGGCACAGGTAGCCAAGGATCACCATCAGGGAGAGAACTCGGTGCTTGGACAGCTGGTGGAAGACAAAAAGTAGCTGGTGGGCCAACACCAGGGCCTGTGCCAGCATCCAAAAAAGGGTGGCCAGGTAGAAAAAGTGAGTCAGGAAGGTAGTAGCCAGGCAGAGTGGGCTGAGGTAACCAGGGGGAAGGAATGAGACTCCCAGGAAGATGGTGTCCGCAGCCAGCAGGCAGATGACCATGTTGAGCAGGGCAGCATGGCGGAAGAAGGCGACTTTGTTCCGCACCACAACTCTCCACACCAGTCGGTACACGCCCAAGCACACAAGCAGTGCCAGTATAGAACTCCCCAAGCCCACCTGACTCAGCAGGTCCAGGACGGGATTTTCTGGAACAGTTTGTCGGGACATGAGGATGGAGAAGGCAGTGAGGTGCTGGCAAATGCACCAAGTAGCAGGGCTAGCAATGGCGGCATCTGCCCGGCACCCTTCACCTGACCAGCCCCCTTCACCCCCAAAGAGTTTGTGGTCCCAGAAAACACAGTGCAGAAAGTCATCGGTGTCCCCAAAGTCCATTATGACCTCTGCCTGGGTGAAAGCCTGGCCACCTGCTGTGATGGAGATGACGAGCACCAGACCATCAGTGGCATAGAAGGAGTCCCCCAGCCCTTGTCCATAGTTTGAGGGTAGAAGGTGATCCAGTTTCTGTAGTACCAGACTAGTAATACTGATGTTGGTTCCATTATGAACCAGAGGAGCCAGTGAGTGACTGGGAATCTCTGCCCACACCGGGGGCTGAGTGGGGAAGGAGATTCGGTACTGAGGAAGTGTGGGTTCGAAGAACTGACTCTGCAGCAGCACATTGGATGAGTTGAAGGAGAAGGGCTGATCCTCTGGGGACAGGCTGCGAACTAGAGTCTCCACAGCCAGCAAGAAGTGTGAACCCTCCGTGGGCTTCTGGACCTGGGCCTGGGTCCACAGAGAGCTGATGTTCATGTCTAGGATGTTGTCTGTGGTGGTCAGGAGATCCTGTGGCATCCAACAGAGAGGTGAACCTGATCTCCTAGAGCCCATACTGCTGAGGCAGTGGCACTGGAACATATGGACCCCACCCCTACCCTTCCTAGTCCAGGACAAGACCTAGGTTGGAGACAGAAGGGGACGAGAATGCAGGCCTGTGAAGGAGGCCTTGTGTGGGATGTGTGGGTGGTGTTCAGCCAACTACCTGGGCATTTTCAAGCATGTGTTCTCCTGACCCACTCCCAGCCCTCTGACACCTCTCCTTTCTTCTCCATCGCTTGGGCTACCCAGATCCTAAGAGGGCCCCTTTATAATTCCTTGACTCTTCTAATGCTGCAAAGCTAGGGGTGGCGGCCAGTGGCAGAAGGCACAATGTTTTGAAGTCAAGGGCCACATGCATGTCTGTGCACCCACATATGCTAGTGCTTCCAGACTTGAAGGATGTGTGATGTCACTGCCCTCGTTATTATTTTGGTTGCAGCTTATGGACTGTCAGCTGATGCCCCTGCTGAGAGCTAATGTAGATGGGGCCAGCAAAGCCAAGTGTGTTTGAGTGTCTCCAAGTAGGCATTGTGTGGGTGCTTCTGTGTGAGAGATTCATGGGTCTGTGTGTGTGTGTGTACGCCTCCGTACTCCTGTCTCACACCCCTCCCTGCCTTCAAGCCTCCCACATGTTCCCAGCATCAGGCCTTCTTCACACTCCATGACCTTGGAGATGATGTCCCAAAGGAAAGGAAGGGGAGTGGACACCTGGACTCCAGGTGTCTGTTGGACTCTAGTCTCTGCCTATGGTGAAAAGTCACCACCCTGCCATTGTGGCTCAGAGATCTCACCTCCAGGGCACTGCGATCAAGATGCATTCTGTCCTCTGCCACCACCTCAGACAGTGATTTCACGGTGCTCAGCAATGCTACTAAGTCAGAGGGTGAGCTTGCCACCCCCACCCGCCTTTGCAGCTGTGCCAGGATCTGTGGCACCTCCTCAGCAGGCCTGCCCTGGCCTGCCTGCAGCAACTGAGACAGACAGACAGTGGGAAAGGGGTGGCGGGATAATCCTCACAGGGCAGGGGCCACCTCCTCCTCCTGCCCAGCTCCTTGTCCCTCCATCTCCACACCCCATCCCAGGGGAGTAGGAGGCTGATGGGGCAGTAAGTGAGCAATGATTCGGATATTAGGGGACAGACAATTGATGGGACCGTGGTTCAAGAACATTATCCCACCCCTGGGCAGAGAGATGGCCCCTTGAGACCCCCTACCTACTTCCTGGCTCTGCTAGGTCTCCAGGTGAGAGAAGCTGAATAACCTGTGGGTGACCTCAGGAAAAGGATCCTAAAGCCAGGTCCTGAGGGAGGGGTGAGTCGTGGTTGGAGACACGTGCATAGCAGCTTTACCTTGGCTTTAATACACAAGGCCAGGATCCCCAAGTCTGTGCAGTCAGTCTGAACGGGCCCCCAGATGCCATCAGGCCTGCAGGGCCTCTTCACGACACCCATCTTATTCATGGGACATGGGGCCTCTGCCACGTGGCCAGCCTTGGTTACATTCCAGGCAACAACAGAGAAGTTCTCGGGGCAGGTAGTATCTCCATCTAAAGAATGATGATCAGAGGCCTTGGCAATCAGTCAAGCCTGAATTTTTTTTCTTGGACAGAAACTTGGGCAGGCTTTGAAGCCTGGCCCAGCTGGCCAGGGCTGAGAAGTGTCAAGGAAGAGGAAGAGGAAGTAGCTGAAGAGAAATTTTGCTTACCCTGGATGATGGTGACAGGGACAGGAAACCTGAGAGGATCCAGGTCCTGGCTCTGCAGGACACAAGTGTAGGTGGTGTCAGCGGCTGGGCAGCGCTGAATAGCCAGCACAAGACACTGAGAGCCTGAGGTGGTGAGTAAGGAGGCTGAGGCTGAGGAGATGAGAGAAGGGAGCCATTGCTGGCTGCAACGGGCCAGAACCCAGCAGGCCCAGACACACTCTTTTAGTCTTCTTAGTAATTTCAGAAGTAGGTGAAATAGGGAGGGAGAGTGGAGTGGCATGTGGGCATTGAACTACTGAGGGCAGAACTCAGGTTTTGCTGAAGGGTACTCTGGGGATCTCTAACTAGCTTCAGGGCTAGTTTCACAGTTTTCTCATTGGTATAATAGGTCTATTTCAAGAATTAAAAGAGATGGTGTGGATGAAGCATTTTGCAAAAAAAGTTATCTATACATGTGGTTGTGTTATATCAACGCAACTGGGATGGGGTGAAAACATTGTTGGATTTAGATCCCCAACTCTCAGCCTGAGCTACAGCCTGGAGGAGAGAAGCTGCCTGCTGTCACCCCTGATCCCAATAGCCATCCCCTTCCCCTACCTTGACTGCCCTCCTCAGGGCTCCAGGCAGCAGTGTAGGCCAGGTGTGTCCTGGGAATGCAGCAGCTCAGCTGGAAGCCAGAGGAGGTGGCACAGGAGATGGACAGCTTCTCTGGAATTCGAGCCACTTCTTTCTGCTGCAAAGGCACCTTCACCACCTGGCGCAGCTCCCACCTGAATCCCTGGGCCTCGAAGCAGCTCATGTACTCACCTGCAGACACATCTGGTGCATCTTGGGGTTCCCTTGGGCCCTCCTATGCCCCAGAATTTCTTTTGCTACCCCAAGCCACAGTCCAGGCCCACTTGATTGCTCCCCTCCTTTGCTCACCTCTCAGAGCTTAGCCCTAGCCAGAAAGGTCCTAGGATGACTCTTTTGGAAGGCACTCCCTGCCCCCAAAGAAGGATTTGTAGGAGGAAGAAGAGATTTGTAGAAGAGTCTCCTGACACTTTTTTCTTACCAGTGGCCATTAACTCTAAGGTGAGCCTCTTTTTCCACAGTACATGTCCTTCTTGTGCCACCCCCTGCCATTTAGCATCTGAACAATCATTGGTGTGTTCTCAGCTGGAAACCATATTTTCAGCATTCTCTCTATTATAAATTTCTTTTGCTAATAAAAGTGTTTTTTATGAAAAATAACTATATTTTCCAAAACAAACATAATTAGAAGAGTGACAATATTTCATATTTTTCTAAATCACATTAATGTCTTGCTAAAGGGAAGCCAGCTGCTTCTGCATGTGAGCTCTGTGATATCACTGCACCCCTGGGAGATGCCACTCCTGAGGGAGTGAAAAAGAGTCACCGACATCTTCCTACACTAGGACAACCATTGTGATTTGATAAACCCCTGAAAGGCTCCCAGAAATCCTAAGATCACATGGAAAGAACTGCCCATTTTTTAGAATTTTCCATGTTCTAGTGGGTCCCTTAGCATTTATTTTCCCTGAATAAATGAATGAAAAGACAAAAAGGATAAGGAAGAGGTGAAAAGAAAAGAAGGTACTGAAGAGTAGGAGAGTTAGGTGAAAGGAAAAAAAGAAAAAATGAGGAGGAAGAAGAAAAGGGAAAGAAAAAGAGAGATGAGGGCTACCTGCCCAATACTGGGACATGTGGCTGATGCTGAGGACAACCTGGCCCTGGCTGGAGGTCAGGGACACCTGTGTTCCTTTCTGCAGGAGGATGGGTGTGGGCTTCCCTGGGCGCCTCAAGAACCATGTCAGGTTAGTGGCCTCCTGGCTTATGCGGAGAGTCAGGTTCAGTGTGTCACCAGGCATCTGCAGATGGGAGTTCAGCCTCAGGTTCCCAGGCACTGCAGGGAGGCAGGAGACAGGAGAGCCCTGGAGGGTGACTCATGACCCTTTTGCAATTGCAGGATCATTCCTGGTCCATCTTCTAAGCCCATTCCTCTCCACAATCCCTCCCTGCCTATCATTTCTCTTGTCCCTGGATAGACATCTGAGTGTGGCTGCTGCAATTAAAGACCCTCCTGAAGCTGCTAGAGTCATTTCTTGGCCTGCTAGGCTAAAACGTAGGGTCACTCTAGCCCTTTCTTCCCTTGTCTCTGGGGCCCCGTTCGTTGGCCTCATATTCATGGTGGCTATCTTTTTTTTTTTTTTTTTTTGCCAACTCAGACAAGCAGCTGGACCTGGGCAAGCTGGCAGAAAATATAGGTTCAGAAAGTAGAACAGGGATTGCTAGGGACAGGGAAAGGGGAGGGTGAAGGTGGAAGACAGGTAGATGGACTTGACTGATTCATGATACATGCATATATGGAAATGTCACAGTAAATTCCATTAATCTTTATAATAAAGAAATATAGGTTCAGAGAAGAAAAATATACAGAAAGCATATTTTTATTTATGGCTATTAGTTTCTAAGTTCCCAACCTTCCTTACCAGGTGGCAGCAACTGGCAGTAGCCGGAGACAGGATGGCTGAAGACAAGACAGCCACAAGGCTGGTGGCTTTGGTGCTGGGGGTGGCAGAGAAGGTGATGGGAGCAGACACTGGCATTCCACTGGTACCCAGAGAGGCAAGAACAGTGGCTGTACCCTGTGTGGTTGACATTACACTCTGTAACAAAGAGAAGGGGAGTAAGAGGTGGGCAGGGAGAAAGCCAGGCAGCAGCCCCAGAATCCGCCTGACGCCTCAGAGGCTGTGCTGGACAAGGGCATCAGGGCATCAGGGCATCAGGGTGAGGTTGGTGATGTCTGGGCCTACCCTGTCTGCCCCTTAGGCCCTCCGCCCAAGTTAGAAGACAGGATTGTGAACAGAAGGAAGGGGTCTGTCTGGTGGGGCGGTAAAGAAGGAGCTAGGCTAGGGAGAAAGGTCAGGCAGCACCCAGGAAACAGGGAGGGGCTCAAGCATCTCAGGCCTGCTGTTGGTGGGAGGGGAGGCCTGGGAAGTCTGAGTTCCATTCATTCAGAGCTGCCTTCCAGCAACTGCCACCTGTCGTGAGGCTGAGGCCAATGAGAGTTTTCAGGGAAGAGGAAGCTGAGGCAGGGAGGAGAGTCAGGTTCCTGGAGAACATTGGTGGCCAGGTCTTGTCTGAAAATTCCAGATGCACATAGGCTGACACCAGGACCGATTCTACAGGAGACAGGAACAGTTGGAGAGCAGAGGCAGCAAGGCCCCAAGCCCCATTTTGCCTCCCATATCCATCTGGCCATTTCCAGGAACATGGAGCTAATTCCTCCCACCCCCTTGGCCTGTAGGATGGCAATGACCCCTGCCCTAGCCACAGTCCATTCAGATACATAGTTTCATGTCCATTCTCCCAGCAACCCTACTGCATAGACAAAGCTCCCAAAGATGCATGAGTTTCTAAGGACCTCGGGCCTAAACACATGATGTGGGGGGTTCTGACTGACTCACCCAGAGCCCATCCTCTCTCCCCTGCCCCTTCCTGTGTCCCCTCCCTGGTCTTTTCTTTCTACCTCCCTCCCTGCTCCCATTTTCTCCTTCCATTCCTCTTCTTGTTGTCCCTCTACTCACCCCCTGCTCCAATTTCTTGGTCCAGTTGCTGCCCAGATCCCCCAGCCTGACCCTGTTCCTGGAACAGAGGGGAGACCTCTGAGAAAAGTCTGAGCCCAGGTTCCTCCTGGGGCCACCTCAGGAGGGGGTCTGGCTAGCCTGTCCTCTCCAAAGCTCCTCCCCGTCTTCTTCTTCTTTGTAGATGGACACAATACCTTTATTTTATTTATATATTTTGTGTGGTGCCGCACACATGCTAGGCTAGTGCTCTGCCACTGAGCCACAACCCCAGCCCCCCACTCCCAAAGCTCTTCTTTTTGGTGGGAATCAAATGTACCCATCGGGAGGGGAAAGCAGTCTTCCAGTAAGGAATGCAGGGATCCAGCCCCAGGGACCCCACCAGAGCCTGTCGTCCCACCTGAAGCCAGGAACCAGGCACGCCCGGGAGTCAACATGCTTTGCTTAGCTCCTTCCTGAACTGACCTGGGCCCCTAGGCTAATTAAAATGTCTGGGACTAGAGCTGCAGCAGGAAGGCTGGGAGAGCTGGCAGGGGCCTAGGGATTTAGAGAATTTATTCTTTCCACAGGATTTGACCCAAGGATGAGGAAGAGGCAGCTCCTCCCTTAACCTCAGTTTCTCACAAATTAATTCATCAATTCCTTCCTCTCTTAAAATTGCATGTGCTTGGGGGCTGGGATTGTGGCTCAGCGGTAGAACGCTCGCCTAGCACAGGCGGGACCCGGGTTCGATCCTCAGCACCACATAAAAATAAAGGCATTGTGTTGTGTCCATCTACATCTAAAAAATAAATAAATAAATATTTTAAAAAAATTGCATGTGCTGGGGCTGGGGATGTGACTCGCCTGGCATGTGCAGGGTGCTGGGTTCGATCCTCAGCACCACATAAAATAAAATAAAGATGTGTCCACCGAAAACTAAAAAATAAATATTAAAAAATTCTCTCTCTCTCTTTAAAAAAAAAATTGCATGTGCATATGAATACTTACCTAAAACCAGGGGGATACACAGATATGGATATAGATAAGCTATAGTTAGATTTAGAATTGATCAAGACATAGATTTATATAGTGAAAGATACTGATATGGATTTAGGTTTGGAGATACAGTTTTAGAGAGATAGATATGGATATGTCAATATCTTGCTGGGGTAGTGGTGCATGCCTGTAATCCCAGCCATTCAGGAAGCGGAGGCAAGGGGCTCACAAGTTCAAAGCCAACCTCGGCAACTCAACGAGGCCCTATACAACTGAGACCCTGTCTCTAAATAAAATACAAAAAAGGGCTGAGGTTGTGGCTCAGTGGTTAAGCACCCCTGGGTTCAATCCCTGGTAACAAAAAATAATAATAATAAATATCAATATCTTGCTGGGAGAAAATAGATTGAAAAGGCTCTGCTGAGCTTCCTTGGATTTGCTCCATCCAGATCCCAAGTCTGGAAAGTTTCTCTTTCCTTTTCATTTTCAAATAGCCAGCATGACTGGAAAAGTCAATTGCGGCAGGTGTCGGAGCTCACAGGGCTCATGTAAAGAAACAACAATTATCCCCATACTTTGGACACTAGGACAAACACTTCTAGATCCCAGAACAAACCCTTTCCTTCACCAGTCCTTTCAGCCCTTACCTTGCTGTCTCTCACAACTCAGGCCTCTTTTGTGACCTCTGCAGACCTTCCCAGGGTCCCCACCCCAGTTTTACTTACAGACTGGAATGCTGGGGCAACCAGTGACCCCAGCAGGGCAAGAGGCATAACCAGGAGCAGCCAGGGGGCAGCTGGACAGGCCATGGCTCAGTGGAGCAGTCCCTAAGAGCCCTCCCGCTGCTGCATGATGCAAATTTCCTCACAGGCAGTGCACAGATGGGATGGGAGGGAAGAAAGGAAGGGAGCCAGGGCTGAATTTACAGAGGAAGTGCCACAGCCCATGCCTGCTTAAATGGGCACTGAGGCCACTGGGAGACCATGTGCCCCTCTGAGAGTGGTCTGCCCATGATTCCCCTAGGGAGCACAAGACCTGGAGTCCTAGGTCATAATCAGTGATGGGTCTGTAAGCCAGATTTAGTCATGTTCCCAAGGATCTGGGAAATCTAGATTGTTCTGGAACCCCTCCAGGAAGCTGGATCATTGATCAAAGAGACAAGGTTAGAAAAGAAATCAAATCAAAACAAAACAAAATTACTGCTGATTGTTATCCTAAGATACCATCCAGATAGTTTAGAGTCTTATTTCTTTGTTTTCTGGATTTTTTTTTCTCCTTTCAGTACTGCACTCCATTGAACCCAGAGATGCTTTACTACTGAGCTACATCTCTGGCCCTTTTTATTTTTACTTTTGAGATAGGGTCTCACTAAGTTGCCCAGGTGGACCTTAAATTTGTGGTCCTCCTCTTCCTGCCTCAGCCTTCCAAACTGCTGGGATTATAGGCCTTTGCCACCATGTGTGACTTTTTGGCACAATGGTACAGGCCTGTAATCCCAGAAATTTGGGAGGCTGAAGCAGAAGATTCATAAGTTCAAGACCATCCTGGGCAACTTTAGGGAGACCCTGTCTCAAAGTAAAAAATAAAAAGGGCTGGGAATGTAGCTCAGTGGTATAAAGTGTGTTTAATCCCCAGTACTGCAAATAGATAAATGAATAAATAATAGAGTGTGCATTTATGAATATGTAACAATTAAATTCCACTAATATGCATGATTATAATGCACCAATACATTTTTATTTTATGTAAAAAATAAAAATGAAATACATTTTTCCTTTCAAAATGAAAAGGGCTGGGTATTAGCTTAATGGTAGAGAGCCTCTGGGTTCAATTCTCTGTACCACAAAACACAAACCCCAAAACTTAGGAGACAAAAAGAAAATAAATTTGACTTGCCTAAAATATTTTAAATTTAGCATGAAAGGAATAATTTTTTAACATAAGATATAACATAAACAAAAGATAGAAACAGGTGTTTATTGAAAAAGAAATACAAATAGTTTGATCAATACATAAAAGACCTCCAACTTCATTCAAAAGAAATGCAAATAAAAATAAGAAGATGGTCTGGGGTGAAGCCCTGGGTTCAATCCTTAGCACCACATAAAAATAAATAAATAAAATAAACATATTGTGTCCACCTACAACTAAAAATATTTTAAAAAATAAAAATAAAAAGATATTATTTACTATATCAATTATATTTATCATTGAAAATACAGTTATACATGTGTTATACATGTGTTCAAAAATGTATGCAAAAGGATATTCATGTGATAGCAAATGAGTTAAACAATCATAATGCCCATTAAAAAGAAAGACTTTAGGGGTTGGGGTAGTGACTCAGCGGCAGAGTGCTCACCTAGCATGCATGAGGCACTGGGTTCAATCCTCAGCACCACATAAATATAAGATAAAGATATTATGTCCATCTAAAACTAAAAATAAATATTAAAAAAAAGAGAGAGAGAGAGAGAGTTTTGCCAGTTGCCATGGTTCAGCATGTAATCCAAGAAACTCAGAAATCAAAGGCAGGATGATTGCAAATTTGATGTCAACCTGGAAAACTAATCAAGATTCTGTCTCAAAAAATAAATAGGATTGGGGATATATCCCAGTGATAGTGTGCCCTTGGTTTTATCCTCAGTACTGCAAAAAATAAATAAATAAAAATAAAGGGTAGAGTTTATGTAAATCTTGGGATTTCCAAACAAAATAACAATATTAAAATTATGGGGAAAAAGGAAGCAGCTCCCTTCCAACATATGTAATGAAGTTGAAAATATATTTTGTATATTATGCTTGTATTTATGTAAAAATGGGACTCTAAATTAGATGCTCTGCCTTGTAAATACATAGACTATTTCTGGAAAAACATCAGAAACTTGTCAAAACCCATTGCTTTGGGGGAAGAAGGTTAAGTGTCTAGATGTGTCTGCGTACTGTTTGATATGTATTTCTTTTTTTTTTTTAATATTTATTTTTTAGTATCGGCAGACACAACATCTTTGTTGGTATGTGGTGCTGAGTATCGAACCCGGGCCGCACGCATGCCAGGCGAGCGCGCTACCGCTTGAGCCACATCCCCAGCCCCTGATATGTATTTCTTCTGACCATAAACATGTTTTTTTGGTTGTTTGTTTTTGTTACCAGGGATTGAACCCAGAGGTGCTTAACCATTGAGCCACACCCCCAGCTCTTTTTAAAATATTTTATTTAGAGACAGGGTCTCACTGAGTTATTACAGTCTCGCTAAATTGTTGGGGCTGGCTTTGAACTCACCATCATCCTGCCTCATCTTCCCGAAGAGCTTCTGGGATTACAAGTGTGCACCACAATGCCCAGCCATAAACATGTTTTTTAATCATAGAAAAAAAAGGAGTTGATTTAAACATACACTAAGTTCAAAGTACCTATGGTAGAAATTTAGCCCTGTGTATTTCCATGTCCACCACCAACCACCTCCAATCCCCCTTGCTAGGATTTACTGCTGAAGGGAAAGTAGGCATAAAGAGCAAATGCACCCAGAGGAACAAAGACTCTTGTCAACAGTTGATTTCAGAAAACATGGAAATGGTGAAGAATTAATCTTGCAAACTAGAGACAGAGTGAGAGAGAAGACACAGGCATTGGAGGAGGGATGTCATCAGCACCAAGGGCATGGCCTGTTGCAGCTACAACTTGTCTCAGATAGGCCAAGGAGACTTGGACATCAAGAGCATCTGCTACAGTCACCAAATGAAGTCTATTAGCTTGCAAACTGGCCTTGGAAAATGCTCATCAGGGTCTCTCAGGAACCTCTCAGGAAGAGAGAGGTAGAGTTGAGACCCAGAAGAATGGCTGCTTCATGCCAAGTGGGGACTGAGCCATCCCAACCCCCATTTAGGAGAGGCAATATCCAACTTGGTGGAGAGAAGCCTGGTCACCTGGAAGAGTTGACACTAATGGGACAAGTGGACTCTAGGAGAACTCTAGTAAGTTGATGGAACTGAAGCAAGAGAGACCCTAAGAATTCCACCCGCAAGAAACAATTTTTCCTAATTGATATCCTACTCATCTCATCTTAACCTTGACCAGATCAGTCCTTGACCAGAAGTGGAGGAGAGTAACTTACTTCTGCTTCAGTTAAAGTTGAAGTGTCTAGTGTGCATAAAATTATTTCCTTTTTTGTGGTGCTGGGAATTGAACCCAGGGCTTTACCAATGCTAAACAAGCATTCTGCCACCGAGCTATATCCCCAGTCCTAAAACTACTGGTAGACATGTGAAAGCAAAGTTTCTTTTTTTTCTTTTTCTTTTTTTAAAAATATTTTTTAGTCATTGATGGATCTTTATTTAATTTATTTATTTGTATGTGGTGCTGAGAATTGAATCCAGGGCCTCATATGTGCCAGGAAAGCATTCTACCTCTGAGCCACCACTCCAGCCCCATGAGAAAGCAAAGTTTCTATCGCAATAATTTTTAGGTTGTTCCTGTAATTTTAAAGAAGTTCAGACCAGGGCTGGGGATGTGGCTCAAGCAGTAGCACGCTCGCCTGGCATGCGTGCGGCCCGGGTTCGATCCTCAGCACCACATACCAACAAAGATGTTGTGTCCGCCGAGAACTAAAAAATAAATATTAAAAAAAAAATTCTCTCTCTCTCTCCCCCCCTTTCCTCTCTCTAAAAAAAAAAAAAAAAAAAAAAGTTCAGACCATTTTTAAATGTATAAAAAAATACCTAAAAAAAAAGGCTGGAAGGAAATGCTATGGCTATACAAAGTATTTATTGGGTTCATCTCAGTATCACCCAGAGCCTAGCATCATGTAATTGAGGCCCTAATATTTTTATTAATGAAACAATACATAAATGAAATACTTACACCAACGCCTTAACAGTGATTGTAACTAAATGGTATGATTTGGTAATGTTTTCCTACTTTTCTGGACTTTTCAATATTGTATTCTATAATGGAAAAATCTTAATAAAAACATTAGATTTTACAGTGTCATCTTCTTTTTATGGCCCAATCAAGTTCAGAGTCCTCCAGGTTTGTCCCAGTATCTCAGTCTGTCAGGAAGTATTCACAGGCTGAATCAGGTCTTAAGCCTTGGGTGGGGTTCAGACCAATAGACATTTATTGCTGCCACCTACCTGCTCCCAAGTTCAAGGCCAACTGTAAGGCTATTGGCCTTTATCTCTCTACACACATAATGATATTTAAAAACTAATAATTTTTTACCTGCTGGCAGCTTCTCTAACTACTGGTACAACTGGATACATCTACACACGTACTGTGAAGACTGGTAGTAAGCAGACTTCTAGTACTTACAGTGTTTGTCAGGGGTTGCTAATATTTGTCACTCATATAAGCCAGGCATCAGATCTTTGTGTATTTGCCTAAATAACATTTGGGCAGAGTCATGAAAGCTGTTGTGGAATACAAGGTTTCTGCTGGTTGCTACCAAATCTTGGCCAGTGACAGCACATGTCATGGGAAGGGTAAGGAGAGCAAGGGACATGCATGGCAGTTGGTCCTGCTGAAAGCTTTGCTGCAGCTCAAGCTCATTAATAGCTAAGCAGCTAATCCTTGGCTGGGGCAGAAAGCTATACACAAAGTATTCATTCATAACTGTTTGATGCCATAAAGTTAAAAACTTGTGAAGTATATCACAATAAGAGCTATTTTTAAAAAATATTTATTTACTTTTTAGTTGTGGTTGGACACAATATCTTTATTTTATTTATTTATTTTTATGTGGTGCTGAGGATCGAACCCAGAGCCTCACACGTGCTAGGCAAGTGCCACAACCCCAGCCCCACAATAAGAGCTATTTTAACAAAAAGCTAGTGTATGTTCATGTCTCCATAGAAAAAAAGGTATTTCTGACATCAAAGTTTGTGAGAAGTGGCATAAAGTGATTCAGAAAGAGCAATGAGAGGGCTGGGGTTGTAACTTAGTGGTACAGTGTTTGCCTAGCACATGTGAGGCACTGGGTTTGATCCTCTGCACCACATAAAAATAAATAAATAAATAAAGGTATTTTGTCCATCTACAACTAAAAAGATATTTTAAAAAGAAAGATAGAGCAGTGAGAATTTTAGATCTCCTAATTTAAGCCTCTCACTCTGAATCCTAGAATGAGATCCCATATTTGCTGTCTGGGGTGATATACAAAACCCTGTCCTAGTACTGTATCAAGTAACTGCTCATAGACACAACTTAAAGAGGCTGAGGAAATTCCTGAAGTTTCTGATGTTTTCTTTGATACCTGCAAGATGTGGGGACTTCTCAGAAATTTTATGCAGACTGTCTATGTGAATAAACCAGGTAAGACCAGAACTCTAGAGCAGAGCAGAATTGTTTCTTCCAAAGGTAAAATTGAAAGGGTAAAGTTTCTAAGCTGGGCTGGGGATGTGGCTCAAGCGGTAGCGCGCTCGCCTGGCATGCGTGCGACCCGGGTTCGATCCTCAGCACCACATACCAACAAAGATGTTGTGTCCGCAGAGAACTAAAAAATAAATATTTAAAAAAAAAAAAAAGAAAGCTTGAATTAAAATGTAAAAGATTAGGTATTATTAAGTTGCTTGGGAATGCAGCTCCAAAGCGGGTGGTAAACTTTGCTCCCCTTTGTTAAACAAAATTAGGAAAACAATGTTTTCTTTCCCTCCTGTAGTTGGCTTGAGTGCAAATAGAGATGCCTGCTGGAGATTTAACAACTTTGACATCTCCCTTTGACTTTTCTCAAAGCCCTGTCCTCATTATTAAATTGATGTTAATTGGCTTTGGGGGATGGGAACCAAATTTTCAGTCACAAATTTTGACACTCTCGAGGGAACTTTTAAGGAGTCCCCCACTCTGCTTTCTTGGGGAAGCCTAGCACTCCCACTGCAAGCAGAGGATGAGCTTTTTGGGAGCTGGCTACTAAAAGGTTAAAAAAAAAAAATGCCTAGTGCCTAAGGTCAAACCAAACTGGAGAAGCTAATCCTGTAAGTGAAAGGGAAAACTGAGGAATTCCCAGCAGCTGCCAGAGCCATTTTCGCTTTGGGGAAATTTCCTCATTCTTTCCCTGCTGCACTGTAAGGATTACTCCACCTAAATGCAGTAAAGTCAGTCACACTAAGACCCTTGATTTTACACCTATAGTTGCCCCTATGTGAGAACATCTGGTCCACTCATGGGAAATCTAAGGTGCCACTGATAGAAGTCATAACTAAATGGAAGTTCAAAACCTGGAGAGATTTTTTTCTTATCTGGTCTGTTTTAAAGGTTATTATAGATTATTTCTTGGGGATAATCTAGGCTAAATGTGTGTCTAAAAGATGTTTCATTGTAACATCTGGTATCTAAATGAGATTGAAACATTGTATAATCTTGCAGTTAAAAGTTAGGGTTAGGTAATTGTTTAGTTTGTGATTTCAGATAATTCATGCCAGAGAACTTAAATACTTAGGATAGAAAATTAAAAGAACTCTACTTCCAAGTTGGCAAGTAACTCCCGATCATTCAGTTTTATTTTTTCATCAATTTTTGAACTGGGTAGCCTAAGGAGATTTCACTAGGTATACAATGCATTGATTTGGGCAAGGATAGTAAATTATGATTTGGTATCTGTTTCTCTCAGTGTGTAAGATTTAGGAAAAAAGTGTTGAATTAAAACGTTGGTCTGGCTTATTGAAATGACATTAATTAGCAACAGTCTTGGGAATTTTCAAAGCTTAATTTTAGATATACATGGTAGTGTGTGGATTTTTTTTTCAGGTGATTTAAAATAACTTAATACTACTTTAGAAACTTCAGAACAAAGAAAGTGACTTAATGATCCTAAAGAAATTTCTTCTGGGGCTGGGGATGTGGCTCAAGCGGTAGTGCGCTCGCCTGACATGCGTGCGGCCCGGGTTCGATTCTCCAGCACCACATACAAACAAAGATGTTGTGTCCGCCAATAACTAATAAATAAATAAATAAATATTAAAAAAAAAAAAGAAATTTCTTCTGATGGTAGAGATCCTATTTTCAGTTTTGTGTGAGCAAGTTTTTCTAGTGTAGGAAGATATAAAGATAAAATTTTATAAATTGTATCTTAAACTTTTATCATAATTTCCAACATCCAAACCTAAAACTGTGACTTATGGTTAAAATGCCTTAGACATGAAGTTTCTGCTCAGAATTCTGGTTTTCCCAGGTCCTTCCAGACCTCAGCCAGGACTTAAATTGATATGCAAATAGAAGAAGCCTGGAGCACTCAGTAGGAGACAGATCTGAGCCCCCCCCCCCCAAAAAAAAAGGGTAAAAGTGTCTTTTTATGGGAACTCAAACTAGATTAAGCCAAAGAATAAATTGTATGGCATTTACTAATTACTGGCCGCGGTCAATTTTTTCTAGGACTTTTGCCTTTTCTTAGATTCTATGTTTTTTTTTTGAGCTCATGATTTTTATCCTACAGACAAGTTAATGTTTTTCTGATAAGTTCTATTTTTGATCAACTGGAGTTTTTTTAAACATTGCAATGAGATTTCACCTGAGAAAGCTGCAAGGCCTTTTGTGTTATGTGTTACACTTGTGTTACGTGTTGTATGTCGGTATGTCTGTGTGTATGTCCATATATCATGCAGTGATATGACAATTGACAGATGAGGAGCACTCATGAAAAATCAAAAATGGATCCAAATATCTTTGATTCACGTGATTCAAATGGCTCAATTTAAATTGGGTAAATAGATAAAAAAGAGGTCTTAAATTAAGCTTATAAGTTTTTCTAGGTGTTCAAAAAGGCCCTAATAAAATGTTGATGTCTATGAAATAATCTGCTTAAATTCAAAAGTTTACAAGTATTGTTTCAAAATGTGAACAGAAGGAGGTTAACAGATGAAAAAGAGAAACTAGAAGGTTCTAGGTATGGATTAATAGAGGGAAATGTGTTTCTGGATAAGAGTCTATATGATTAAGTAATTAAGAAAGTTTAAGTAAGCGATAAAAAAGGTCTGTGCAAGTTGGTTATAAGTGTAAGTTTTTAAGCAAGTAATCTTAAAAAAAAATTGTGCTATGTTATTTCTTTAAAAGCTAACCTTGGTTAATATAAAATCATCAATGTAACTGTGATGTTACTAATGTGTTCATATCTTCCAGGTATACAAGTCTGTAAGGTAAAAGCTTCAAAAGAGCATTATATCAAGCTGGTGTTCTAAAGTTGTATGGTAATTTTAGGCTCAAAGAGAAAAACATGTTGGAGATTCAATTGTATCATTTGTGTTCTATAACTGGACTTGTTATTAGTAAGATATATAAAGTTCTATGTTGCTTTCTACACTGAGACACAATTTAAATGTATTTTTAAGTTAATGAGAGCCTAATCTGGGTAAAGGTTTTATTGTAAAACACAAAAGTACTTTGCTACTTTCCTACAAGAGGTTAAAAGCTTCCAGCCTTCCTTTAATTCATGTTTTAGATGTGATATTATGTTGTGTTAGCTAATGTTCATGTAAACTTGAGCAACAGTTTATGTAAGCTTTGTAAAATGATGTCTAAAAAGCAAAGATCAATAGTACTTAAGATTTATGAAGAACCCCGCCTTACTTGAGATAAGGCTCTATGTCCCATCTCACTACAAGTGGGAGCAACTATAAAAAAATAGACCAGATTTCAGTGCATTTAAGGTTGTGTCCAAAAGTTGGTTTTTGTCACGATTGCCAGAACCTCAAACAGGGGATTATAATGTATAACTCTGCCAGAATTCAAGGTAGCTATTACATAAACTAAATATGTTTTTATCCTAGTTAGTTTTGTTTTGTAGTTTGCTTTTAGATGGTCTAAGGATTGCCTGTTAATGTTTTAAAGAGGTACTGCTTTAAGAGCTCATGACCTGGGTTAATTTAAGATAATGTGTTACAAGGAGTTATTACCTACAGGATAGAGATAGGTACTAAAGCCCAGTACCCTTAATATAAGGCTGTTAACTTATTTGCTAGATGTTTAAGATTAAGTTTTAAAATTAAAAATTTGGCTCTTGCCCTCTGAGTCAGTCTGAATCAGGGAATAGGGAACTTCTTCAAAGGGCTCTGCAACTCTAGGCCACATAACTTTCCGAGCAGGGAGATTAATGAGACCAGTGGAGGGCAGAAGGCCAATCAGTGCATTTGCTGTAAAGAGGAGGGTCATCAGAGAAGGAAAACATCCCTGATGCTTCCGAGGGAAGCTGTATGGTCAAGCAAGGCCTGGACCCATCCTAGCGCAAATGGCACTAGCGGTACTGAGAAACTGCTGTAAGTAACCGGAGGACTCCCAGAGAGACTCAGCTGACTGTTAACAATAGATGGAAACAAAAGTCAGTTTGGCTTGCTTCATCTTAAACACTTAGCAAAGACCGTCAAAGCCAAAACACAGCTGTTCCTGGGCATTTTAAATGATGATAATAATTAAATATAACTTCCATAAATAAGTAAGCTGGAGGCTGCAAAATAGATTCTTAGGTAAAAATGCCTGATAACTATCAAAAGAAACTGCCAGAGTAGTTTTAGCTTAAGGCCCACAGATATTCCTAACCAACGCAGGTAGACTTAATGTTTGCTAGTATGGTTATCCAGCCCTATAGTAACAGAATTAAATATTTCTCTTAGACACAGAGGCCATACTAGTAAAAGGATTTTGCAAGATCAGATGGCATTAAATTATTAGACTATATCTTAAGGGAAAGAGCATCTGTAAACCTAAATGTTAGTTGTTGTGTTTACATCCCTGACATTTCTGGCAATGTGACAAATATCCTCGAAGATTTACATGCTCAGATAGAAGCCATGTCCTCAGCAACATTGTCGTGGAAACAGTATCTTAACTCCTAGTTCCTGGTACTGCCTGATAGAAAACATTGTTAGTCTTTGTCTTGGCCATTATACTCATTGGCATATTTCTGTGCTGTGGCATTTCTTGCTGCATCAATCTGGTTCCAGTACTAATGAATTCTTGTTTCTCTTATAGACCACCTATCACTCGAATGGCCCTCCAGCCTATTACTTCTCAATTGGACTTTTAGCATGGACCACTCGATAGACCCAATATTTTTAAGGGGGACTCCAAACTGCTTGCCCCACACCATCCCTTTTCAGCCTGAAGAAGCCAGAGAGATCCTCTTCGTCCCCCTTCCTCACAGCAGTAAGGAGTTCCCAAATTAGAGGGGGGAATGAAGCCAGATTTAAATTTAGGTAGTCAGTGTAGTTAGATAAATCGGGGTCTAATACTGAGTGAAATCTAAAATGGAGGCCATGCTAAAAATGATTCCAGGAAACACAGGACAACTCATGGTAATCAGAAGGCAATATGCTCCACTGACAGAGATAAAAAAAAAAAATGAGACTCCCCAATAATTATGATTCATTACTTTTAAGATTAAAAGTAGTCAGAAAAAGGAGTGGGGAATGAAAGGGTAAAGTTTCTAAGCTGGAAAGCTTGAATTAAAATGTAAAAGATTAGGTATTATTAAGTTCCTCTGTTACACCCAGGACCTGAAATTCCTGAGATAGTTAAAACAACGCCCTACTGGCCATTTAGCCTAGGGCCCTGTGCAGTTTGTCACAGGGCCCGAACCAATCAGTTTGAATGTGTACCTCGCTTAGAAGTGACCAATCACCCCCGCCCGACCTGTTCCCGCCAATGAATGTGCTAATCACGTCTCAGAGTTGTTGTTCAATTTTCCTGCGCCTCATGATGATTTGTTCTGATGTATGCAAAGCCCCCCCCCCCCCCGCCCTCCCCAAAAAGTGTACTTAAGCTCTGCTCGACCTCTGCTCTGGGCTCTGGGCCGCTCTCCCTTCCTGAGTGAGCCTTGAGCCTCAGCGTGCTGAATTAGGATCCTCTTCAATAAACTCCCTCCTGCCCATTGCATAAAGCTGGTCTCTTTTTTTTTTTTTTTTTTTTTTTTTTTTAAGAGAGTGATAGAGGGAGAGAGAGAGAGAATTTTTTTAATATTTATTTTTTAGTTATTGGCGGACACAACATCGTTGTTTGTATGTGGTGCTGAGGATCGAACCCAGGCGCACGCATGCCAGACGGGCGCGCTACCACTTGAGCCACATCCCCAGCCCCGAAGCTGGTCTCTTGTGGTCTCTTTCTCCAACGATTCGCCGGATCCTTACAAAATAATTTCAAATCCTTTAACTGAGGGCCCACTTGATTTCAACATATAATTCCGATTTAAATATCACTAGTCGCCATGTGCTAATCAATGTTGTTGTTTGATTTTCCTGCAGTGTGAAATGATTTGCTGTGTGATGCTGTGATGCATAGAGTATCCCCCAAAACCTCTAAATCCTCACTGAACTAAGGGTCAGGACTCACTCCTCAAGATTGCTGCATCGAAAAACGATTGTGAGTCCAGGTTCGAACTTTCAATAAAGACTCTTGTGTGATTGCATCAGATTCAGCTCCTGGAAGTCTATTGGGATCAAATCCTTTAATTGAGGGCCTGCTTGATTTCAGCATATAATTCAGGTTTATAATCTTATAAACTTAAATATAACTAGGTGCCATTCTTTCATCTATTTAAACTCATGTCTACAAATCGTTTCGTAATTTTGGAGGAACAGACGGCCATCATAAGAATGAATTGAAATCCTGAAACCATATAGGAAAAAATGACTGATTTGAGTATGCAAAATATGAGATGTATTATACAAATCACAGAAGGCTATTAAGATGGTAATATTACTCTGTGAAAGAAACACACATTTTTGAGTGAACAGGTTTGGGAAGGGGTCACTAATGGGAAAGCAGACACAGCATCAAGCAGCTGGAGATCAAAATGTTTCATTACTGGAAAAACTGAGGGGGAGAAGGTGGTTTGGATCTGAGCCAGATGCATTTTGCAGTACATCACTGTCAGGGTCACTCCAAGTGAATTTGTGGAATAAATAAAGATACAGACACAGAAAGTACCTTTTCTTTGGGTTCAGTGACCTCAGCCACAGCTCCCACAAGGGGGGCAAGGCAGGCAAGAAAGAGAGCAAGGAGCACATGCTGAACCCTTTTATTGGGGTGAAGCCATTCAAATGAGGCAATGGTCGTCAGGTTTCAGGGGGTTGGATCTAGGTTCCTGAGGTCTTGCTGTGGGCAGGTTGACTGACATCTAGGAAGGCCATGCCCATCACTGTGCAGTATGGGGATCGCAGGCAGAGGGAGGGAAAAGACCCATCGGGTGCCCACCCAAACAGGGGCACCGTGAGTTCAGTCCCTGCTGCACTCAGTGCTCATAGTTCACACATACAGAGCCCATGGCTGGCTCCACATCTCCACACTCTCATCGCTCAAGGCTAAGGGGCGCTGGGTTTCCCTGTGGCAGCTCCCGACACACCCCTGAAACGAATTTACTTATCTTGTCAATGTCAAGAAGGGTAAGGGAAGGGCAGGACTTGCAGGACCAGCCACTCCAAAAGAAGGAGGGCCCAGGCCTCATTCTCCAAGTTTTACCACCTGATAAGTCACTTTTCCCTTGGGGAAGAGGGACAGGGAACAGTCAGTCTGGAGACTGGTAGTTTCCTCTCTTCTGTGAAAACATGAGAAGAGAATAAGCATTTCCCACCAACACCATGCAGTACTGATTATAACAAAAAAAATTTAAGAATTTAACCTTTATTTTATTATTTACTTATTTATATTTTATGTGGTGCTGAGGATCAAACCCAGGGCCTCAACTGTTCTAGGCAAGGGCTCTACAACTGAGCCACAACCCAGCCCATAACAAAATTTATTTCAATATTAGAATGAGAGAGAAAACAAAAAAAAATTAATAAATGAAAAAGTATATAAATAGGTAATTTTTTTCAGTATCAGAGTTTTTTTTTTTTTTTTTTTTTTTTTTTTAACCAAGGATCGAACTCAGGGGCACTTAACCACTGAGCCACATCTCCAGCTTCTTCTTCTTCTTTTTTTTTTTTTTTTTTTTTTTAATTTGAGACAGGGTCTCACTAATTCTTACTAAGTTGCTTAGGGACTTGCTAAGATGCCGAGGCTGGCTTTGAACTTGCGATCCTCTCACCTCAGTCTCTGAAGCCACTGGGATTATAGGCGTGTGCCACTGCACTGGGTAGTACTAGGGATTTTTTATTTTGAGACAGGGTCTCATGAATTGGCTGAGGCTGACCTCCAACTTGTGATCTTTCTGCCTCAGCCTCCTGAGTTACTGATACTACAAGGCATGAGTCACTGATATTACAAGGCCTGAGCCACTATGGCTACAATAGATCAATTTTATAAAGTCAATATTTCAAACAGCTTGTTAAAAGCCCTAAAGAAAAGTAGTAGAAACTTATACTCTATTGTTTTTGCTCATATTCCTCTTATTTTTGGACTCATTTCTTAGAAACTGTCCTTCACTCATCACCATAGGTTTACCATGAAGGTAGTCACCTTATACGTGGTTAAAGACCCTTGATACACTGCAGTCCACAGGTCCACATCTAACATCAAATTGGGAC
The DNA here is from genome assembly GCF_964194105.1 of Spermophilus citellus. Classification (NCBI taxonomy): domain Eukaryota; kingdom Metazoa; phylum Chordata; class Mammalia; order Rodentia; family Sciuridae; genus Spermophilus; species Spermophilus citellus. The sequence continues at coordinate 96,219,682 of NC_138193.1, read as the reverse complement.
TATTTTTCTCTTCTGGGGTAATTTTGGAACTAGGCCCTAGCGAGAACCTGAGGTTGGCCCTGTAACATGTAAAACCTGGCAGCTATGGTTTTTCTGGCACATGGGGAAAACGGTCTGAGCTCATGAAATTAAAGCAGAGCTATAGACAGAAAAAGACAAACAGGAGGAGAATTCTTTAATTATCCCTGATCTCATATGAACTCTTGATCTTGAGTTCCATCAGACACCCTGTCTGAGTCCCTTCATGCTGCTGTAACAGAATATGATAGGCTGGTAAGCTATAATGAAAGAAATTTATTTGATTTTTATGAAGGCTGAGAAGTCCAGAATGGAGAGGATCACATCTTGTGGGAATCTTCTTGCTGTGTCACAACATAGCAGAAGGCATCACATGATGAGATAGCACTCAGAGAGGGAAAAGGGAGGCACAATCATCCTTTTAAAGGAATCCACTCCTGTAGTAACTCACTCACTTCTGCATTAACACTAATCTATTAATGAGAGAAGAGTCCTCAGGACTTAACTACTTCTTATAGGTCCAATCTCTCAACACTATTGCTTTCAGGATTAAGTTTCCAAGACGTGAAATTTGGGAGATATGTTCAAACCATAGCAGATTCCAACTTCTTTTAATTATTTCCCTTTTCACTTAGCTAGGTAGAATATGCTTCTGTTACTTGAAACTAAAGAAATATATTTTAACATGCGCTAAGAAAAGCCAAGGAGACACAGGGAACATAGCACATGCCTATAATCTCAACAACTCAGGAAACTGAGACAGGAGAATCAAAAGTTTGAGGCCAGCCTCAGCCACTTAGTGAGACCCTGTCTCAAAATAAAATATAGCCAGGCCAGGTGGGGTGGCACATGCATGTAATACCAGTAGCTTGGGAGACTGAAGCAGGAGGATTTCAAGTTCAAAGCCAGCCTCAGTAAATTAGTGAAACCCTGTTTCAAAAATTAAAAAAAAAAACAAAAAGTGCTGGGGATGTGATAGCACCTCTGGGTTCAATCCCTTGTACAAAAAAAAAAAAAAAAAAAAAAAAAAAAAAAGCCAAGTATTCCTTAATGGTAGAGAAGTGGTCATTGTTTTAAAATACTGAATTAATGAGCCTTGTGATTCAAGACAACCACTTTACCTTTCTATAACAAAGTAAAGGAGTTTAATTATATGATCTTTTCAGTATTTTAAAAAGTGTAGTTCCACTTCCTTTTGGCTCTCCTGGTTTGTGATGCAAAATCACAGCCATTTGACTCATATTCCTCTATAAATAATATATAATTTTCTGTGCCTACTGGCAAGGGTTTGTCTCTGTCTTTGGTTTTAGTAGTTATCTTGTCTGTAGGTTTGGACTCAGCTTGTTTTTTTTAATTCACTGATCTTTCTGCATCTGTAGATTTATGTCTTTCATCAAACTTTGACCATTCTACCATTATTCTCCTTTTGGAATTCTAATGAACAAATAATATTAGGACTTTTTAGTATTTTTCTCACAGATCACAGTGGCTCAATTGTATTTAGGGTTGTAACTTAGATTTTTTTTTTTTTTTTTTTGGTACTGGGAATTGAACTCTCACAGCACTGAGCTACATCCCTAGTCATTTTTATTTTTTCTTTTGAGACAGGATCTCATAAAATTGTTTGTGTCCTCATTAAGTTACTGGCCTGGCCTTGAATTTGTGATCCTCCTGCCTCAGCCTCCAAAGTCACTGAGATTACATGTGTGCACCACCGTATCTGGTTTGAATCCTGGACATTTGTATCCTGGACATTTTGAATTCTATGTCGTGAAACTCTGGATCTTGGGTTTTTTTTTTTTTTTTTTTTTTGTTGTTTGTTTGTTTTTAATTCTTTTTGTAGTTGTAGATGAACAACATGCCTTTGTTTTATTTATTTTATATGGTGCTGAGGATTGAGCCCAGTGCCTCATATGTGTTAGGCAAACATTCTGCCACTGAGCTACAGCTCCAGCCCTAGATCTTGTTTAAACCCTATGAAAAATGTTGATATTTTTGTTTTAGCAGTCAATCAACCTGGTTTGGTTCAACTCACAAATTCTTCCCAATCTCTTTGAAGTTGTTTTTTTCTCTTTTCAAAGCATTTTCAATGCTGATGAGCTCTAGTACAGACACGTTGCACCCAGTGACCAGTAAGGGACTTGTCTTGGCAGTTCTCAAACTGCACCAACAACTGATCCCAGGAATCCCAGGAATCCCTAAGACTTTATGGGGTCATTTTCTTGAACTCCTCCTCACTGGTAATTCTGGTGCTTTCTGGTTTTTTTGGACTCTCCTTTTTTGTCCTCTGGTAAAAAGTGTAGGGTTTAATTTACTTGCTCTGTCATGTATTTCCTGTGACTGTGCTCACATTTGGGCCCTCACAGTGGGAAGACAGAGAGAAGAAAAGCAGTGGAGGTTTGCTTCACCTTCTTGGAACCACATTTCTTTTGATCAGAGAGGTTTTCCTTCCCTCAGTTTTAGGCTCCTACGATGGACCCCCACTGCCTCTGTTGCCATGGGATTGCATGTAAAAGAAGGAGAAGCAAGAAAAACAATGGAGACTTTCCCCCACTCTTTCTGAATGCTAGAGGCCTCTTTTCCTCTTCTTAAGGAAGATTTGGGGGCCTTTTCCTAGGTTCTTTCTCTGCAATTGCCCGTTCTGGGGCATGAGGCTGCAATGAATCAGCAGATATCAGACATTCTAGACCCTGGGAACCACAGAGGAATGATACAGAATGCAGTGTTGTCAGAGCATTACAGTACTGCAGTTTGGGGGATGGCTGAGATGCTGATGCTGCCAGAAATGGAGATGAAGAGGGAAGTGGAACTAGATCATAATGGGGCATCTGCACGCTGGATAGCAGGATGGGAAACCAACAAACTATGTTAAAAGAAAGCAGGGTTTGGTAGTGCTCACCTGTAGGCCAAGCTTCTTGAGAGGCTGATGCAGGAGAATTGCTTGAGACCAGAAGTTCAAAGCCAGTTTGGGCAACATAGTGAGACAATATACATACACACAATCCCAAAGGCCAGGGATGTAGCTCAGTGGTAGTGCACCCGCCTCGCATGTGCCAGGCCCTGAGTTCAATCCCCGGTGCTGGGGAAAAAAAAAAGTGCTGGGTACAATGGCTTGCATAAATGTAATCCTGGCAATTCAGGAGGCTGAAGCAGGAGTATTACAACATGTTCAAGGTCAGCCTTGACAACTTAGCGAGACCCTCAGCAACTTAGTGAGACCCTGTCTAAAAAATAAAAAAATAAAAAGAACTGGAAATGTAGTTCAGAAGTAGAGCACTCCCAGGTTCCATCTCCAGTATCAAATAATAAAATTAAATAAAATTTAAAAATAAAGAGACCCCATCTGAAAATAAATAAAAAAATTACCAAAGGTGGAATATAGAACTATAACCAAACTTTCAAACTTTAAGTCTTAAATTTCATATCATATTTTTGATTTTGTTTTTTCAACAAGATCACCTTAAATATAATTCAAAACTGAGTGATTGGGGATGTGGCTCAGTGGAAGAGTATTTGCCTGACATGTGTGAGAGGCCCTGGGTTTGGTATACACACACACACACACACACACACACACACACACACACACACTTCAAAACTGAATGGCTAAAGAACAACACAATTATCTTTCAGTACTTCTGCTGAAGTTGGGGAAAAGGTCAGGCAGTCAGTGCAGGTAAAGATGATGAGGGTGCCAGGTGCATATCTCATTATGACTGTAATCTCAGAGCTCAGGAGGCTGAGGCAGGAGGATCGCTAGTTCAAAGCCAGCCCCAGCAAAAACAAGGTGCTAAGCAACTCAGACCCCGTCTTTAAATGAAATACAAAATAGGGCTGGGATGTGGCTCAGTGGTTGAATGCCCCTGAGTTCAATCCTTGGTACTGAAAAAAAAAAATGATGAGGGTGACATGGACTTTATCAAAGAGAGAACAAAGGAATGCTGATGGTTATCAAAGAACCTCAGCTCCTGCTCCTAGGCACCTATGTGGGGAAGGGAGGGAAGACAATGATTAATGAAAGAAAAAAGTTCTGAAGGCTATAAGAAAAGCAACTTGCAGCCCCCCAACAGGCTTTAGGCTTTGAGGTCCCCTTCTTTCCAGAGAAGTCTGTTCTCTATCACTTTCTTAAATAAAACTTGCTTGCTACTGCTTGCCTCCACGTTATCGGTGTTCATTCTTTGACTCTGTGCAACACGCTCCAGATCCCAATCTATATCAGACAGGTATCACCTCCTCCCCTGGGAAAATATTTCCTTCCAGTTTTTCCCAAAACCTTCTACCTCCTGAGTCACCACTATGTCAGTCTCAAATATATGTCAAGTGTAAGAAATGTAAGAGGTTGGGAACAACAGTGGGATGCCTATTTCAGTAAATAACATTTACAAACACACATACAAGCCCAAAATCATATTATATTGAATCTGTATACTACCGCATATAATAAATGTATAAAATATGAGTAAGTTTGATAAGCAACAGCTTCAAGATAGTGGTTAATGGTGACGACGAGAGGGAAAGAGGTGGTAAAGAAATGTCACGGCAGCTGAAATATTATAAGCTCTGAACCATGATTAACATCTGTTAATTCTTGGTGCTGGTTGTTGTTGTTGTTGTTGTTGTTGTTTTTAAAGAGACAGTGAGAGAGAGAAGAGAGAGAGAATTCTAATATTTATTTATTTTTTTTTTTAGTTTTTGGCGGACACAACATCTTTGTTTGTATGTGGTGCTGAGGATCGAACCTGGGCCACACGCATGCCAGGCGAGTGCACTACCGCTTGAGCCACATCCCCAGCCTGATGCTGGTTGTTAAGTATATCAAATATACTACTTTCCATAAGTTATAGTTAAAATAGAAGGTGATGATAACGAATACTAAAGAGGGATAAGGAGACCTATTCTTGGTCTGACTCACAAGAGAGGATTTGATTCATTCTTGTGCTTGTTCCACTAAAAGACACGTTTATGGATGCAATATATGCCTCTTTACGTAGATACTAGATAGATGTCTTCTCCTTTTCCCCTTTCCAATTGGAAAGATTTTAATTTTGAAGACAAAATGACAAAATAACAGGGTTGACTTTAAAACGCACACACACACACACACACACACACACACACGTCCAACAGTCAAAATGCACAGAAGAAGTAAGTTCCTGATGGGCACCATAGTCCCCTTCCTGTGGTGGAGTGTGCTGGGGTCCCCCCCTCCTCCTGGCCAGCACACAGGAATTCAGATAGGCTGTTTTTCACCAGAGCCGATGAACGCACATCTTTCTACAACTCTAGGGGGGGAAACCCAGTTATAAATGGTCAGGGTACATTCCTCACATTGGCATCAGGCCCCACCCTACAGTGGGACAGTGATGGGGATCTCCTGCTTAAGAGCAAGTCAGTAAAAGGGGTAGAATGATTAGAGCGGGAACAACTGTCCACATTGCTCACTCTGGAATCAGAATGAGGGCAGATGGAATGTCAAGACAGCTTGAAGGGCCCAACTGAAGTTGGGAGCAAATGGAGGGAGAGGTCTTTCCATCAGGTTTAGATAGTTTCTCCCAGACAGAATCCAGTGCCTGTGGTCCTCCTTCAGATCCTCCTCAGTCTTTTGAAGTCACCGTTAGGGAGTGAGTGGGGAAAAACTCATTTCCTAATCACACACACACACACACACACACACACAAAGTGGTCACCACATTTTTTTTTCCTCACAACAAGCAATTCTCCACTTTTCAGCAAATACCACTGGGTATCTTACATTTTAATTCAATTCTGATGCTATCTACTCAAAATAGTGTCCGATCCTATAGGACACTAATTCAGACACAAACTACAAGTATAGGTGGTTCCCTGTGCTTCCGACCGACCTGCTAAATCCCACAAACTCTTCCTCAGGTTTGATAACTTGCAAGTTATCACTGTATGGGGGAAAATCACAAAACTATGATTACCCACTAGCCCAAAATTACTAAGAAGCCTACATACTCCTTTTCCTTTTTTTTTTTTTTTTCCCTGTGGTGCTGGGGATTGAACCCAGAGCCTTGTATATGTGAGGCCAGCACTCTATCAACTGAGCTACATATCCAGCCCTCCCCTTTCTCCATAGGGAAGAGGGAGAATAAGTAATGTTAGGAGAACAGTAAATGATTTTTAGGGAACTCAATGGGCTTAGAAAACATACAATGCCCTGGAACAAAATCTGTTTAGTCTGTAGAATGGAAAATTAATTGTCCACGGGACTAAAATAAAGGACAATGCTGTGTGACAAAAGTCATTCTTTTTTCCTGTGATGTGAGTTTTGTTAACGAAAACTCAAAAGAGATAGATATAAGTAATTGTTTCTTCTTTGGAAGACCTGGACTTTAGGCAGGTAAGGGACCTTTGCAGAAAGTCTCCATGTACACTGGGACATGCAGAACCAAGGGATGGACAAAGGGACCAGGATTCTGAGGTAGTTTCCAACACTGTCATCATGACAAAGCACTAGTGTTCAGGGTATTTTCCCAATTCATATTCAGGTATTTGGATATGTACCTAGGAATGGAAATTGCTGGATAACAAGGTGATATATTTATTTATTTTTTGTGGTACTGGGGATTAAATTCATGACTTTGTATGAATCATAATATACTTCTGTTTAACTTTTTGAGAAATTATCAAACATTTTCCCATACAGTGTGTAACATTTTATATTCCCACCTGTAACACAAGAAGATTCCAATTTTTCTACATTCTTGCCAATACTTGTTTATCTTTTTGATGACTGTGTATTTTAATCACATAAATTCACTGCAGTTTATAGTTTCAGTTCTTATTTAATTGGACATTTGATTGATTGCCTACATTTTTCCTCTGTAATGATAAATATGGCTCACTGTTGTGAAATAGGAAAAAAAAAACCCCAACACTTTGGTTTTTCCTGTTTCTCACTCAACAATTAATACCTTTGACACAGATATGTGGGTTTTTTCCCCCCATACAACAAACAATCATTTCTATAGCAGATTCTGTAGCAGACATATGCTGGGTGTCTTCTAATTCCATTCTAACATTTCTACCTGGAGACAATGTCAGATCCCAGGTTTAGGACCCAGTCCTATAAGACTGTCTCTAACTTCCAATGTCAATCACAAGCCCCAAGTTGTCTTACCTGTGCATATGACCAACTGCCTATAAAACGGGATTCTCAAGGCCCCTTCCTTGGAAGCTTCAATTTATTTGCTAGAGTAGCTCACACATCTCAGGGAAATCCTTACTTTTACTACTTTATTAGTAAAGGATATAATGAAGAATATAAATGAACAGATGGAAGAGGTGCATAGGGCAAGGTATCTGGGAAGGGACACAGAGATTCAGTGCCCTCTTTGGACACGCCACCCTTAGGAATCTCCACAGGTTCAGCTACCCAGAAGCTCCCTGAACCCGGTCCTTTCAGGATTGTATAGAAGTTTTATTACATAGGCATGATTGATTGCATCTACTGGCCACTGGTGATCAGTTTAACTTTCAGCTCCTCACATCCTGAAGATTGTGGGGAGCAGAAAGACTTAACCTCTCCCCCCTTTTTTTGGCACTAGGGATGGAACCCAGGGGCGCTTTTCCAGAGTTTTATTTTTTGAGACACAGTTTCATTAAATTAGTTGTCCGGTCTGGCCTTGAACTTGGGATCCTACCTCAACCTCCTGAGTCTCCAGGATTGCAGGTGTGAGCCACCATGTCTGGCTGAATGTCCCAATTCCTTAAATTATGCCTTGTTTTTTCTGGTGACCAGCTCCTACTGTGAAGCTACCTAACACTCCTCAGCCACCAATATTTTCATTAGCAAATAAGACACACATTTCACAATATCACAGGCTCTTCATAAATTTTTGCAACAAATATTTTTTTTTCTTTCAGATTTTTTCCTGAAAGTATATTCTTCCAGAGTGGGATTACTAGGTCAATGAGCATGAATAATTTTATAGCAATTGTGGGTGCCAGCAGTATATTGCTTTACTCTCTCATAGTTCAACAAAAGTTTACTGAGGGCTTATTGAGTAGATTCAGGAGTGTACACATGAGGATTTTTTTTTCTTTTTAAGAGTTTGTTTTGAGAGTCCTAAGACTCTTTTCTTTAATTTTATTTTTTAGTTTTTTAGATGGACACAATATCTTTATGTTACATTTATGTGATGTGAGGATCGAACTGATTGCCTTGTGCATGCTAGGTGAGCACTCTACCATTAAGCCACAACCCCAGCCCCACATATGGATTTCACCCTGAAGGTACTTACATTCCAGTAAGCCAGATGAGAAAATAGATAATTTTATAATTTATAAATCTGCTGTGGAAATACAGAATAATGAAATTGCCTCTAGTGGGGAGAGGTAGATGTGGGCTGGGAACTAGGACATAGATTTCTTAAGAAATGAAACTGAGCTGGGCATGGTGGTACATGCCTATAATCCCAGCTATTCTGGAGGCAGGCAGATCTCAGATTGAGGTCAGCCATGGCAAGTTAGCCAGACTCATCTTCAAAAAAAAAAAAGGTTGGCAGGTTCAGTTCCTATGTCCCCACCCCCCAACAAATCTGGAAGGTTGAGGAGTTCATTGAGCATGAACAAATTAATAGAAGGTTTGCATATTTAGTTAGAGTAGCTTGGGGATTTACGAATAATCCAATATTCCTGGGAGATCAAGTGTGTGTATGTGTAGAGGTCAGAGGGAACAATAAGTACAATGGTAATTCCCAGCAATCAAGGGAAGAGAAAGTTTCAAGGGAATAAGAGTAGGCAGTGAAAACTGAAGAAAAGTCAAAAAAGAAGTTTAGAAGTGTCCACTTGAGGGCTGGGGCTGCAGCTCAGTGGTAGAATGCTTGCCTCACATATGTGAGGCCCTGGGTTTGGTCCCCAGCACCACATAAAAATTAACAAATAAAAATATTGTGTCCATCTATAATGAAAAATATTTTTTAAAAATTGTCCACTTGGCGACAAAGAGGAAGAGCCCAGAAGCAGCCATTTCAATGGATTTGCTGGGGTTGGAAATCAGACTGGAGAAGGTTGAAGAGTGAGTGGGAAGATAGAAGAGATGGCTTATGTTGACTAAATAAATCCTTGGACAAGAGTTTTTACTGTTTTAGTTCACTTTTTGAATAATTTTCTGAATCTTTATACAACTCAAATGTAATTTGGTAGTTTCCAAATCTCTTCTTAATGAAGCCTATTTACTGTCTTATCTTTTAGCTTTAGAATTAATTTGAAGTGGCAGATTGTTCACAAAGTCTGTTGCTACGTGACATTGTCATCTATCCATTTCTTGTCCACTGGGCTGGCTTTGTGACTTGAGTTGTGTGTAGAAGGAGACAGAAGCAACATTATGACTTCTGAGCTGAGACTTTCAAAGGCTTCATAACTTCTATTTTATCCCTCCCAGTTTTATGAAGGTCTGATTGACAGATAAAAATTATATACATTTAGGGTGTACATATGAAGTTTTGATATATGTATACATTGTGAAATGATTAGCACACTCAAGATAATTGACATATCCAACAAGACCAACAGAACTGTTTAGCTCAGCTCAACTCAAAGTGCTGACCCATCAGAGGCTTATGAGCAAATAAAATGGTTAATATTCTAGATATTAAATTTTGAGAAATTTGTTCTGTGGCAATAAATATCTCTAAATCTGCCTTTTTTGTTGTTGTTGTTTTTAATGGTACTGGGATTGATCCCAGGGCCTTGTGCATGCTAGGTAAGAACCCTACCTCTGAGTTACATCCCCAGTCACAGCTTATTTTTTTTTAGAGAGAATTTTTAATATTTATTTTTTAGTTCTCGGCGGACACAACATCTTTGTTGGTATGTGGTGCTGAGGATGGAACCCGGGCCGCACGCATGCCAGGCGAGCGTGCTACCGCTTGAGCCACATCCCCAGCCCACACAGCTTATTTTTTAAAGTATATTTTTGGTAGTTTGTGCCTTTTGATATGACATTTTATTATGAAGGGCTAAGTATCATTGGTAAACTTAAAAGCTGTTGATATCTGTACTAGATTATTCATCAAAATATTAAAATCATACTCAGTAGGTTAAGGCAGAAGGATAGCAAGTTCAAGGACAGCCTGAGCAAATAAGTGAGACCCTGTTTCAAAATTTAAAAAAATAAAATTAAAAAAAAAAGGAGTGGGAGGGCCAGGGTTGTGGCTCATGGTAGAAGACACTAGCATGCATGAGACACTGGGTTCAATCTCTGGCACCACATAAAGATAAAAAACCAAATAAAATGAAGGTATTGTGTCCACTTACAATTAAAAAAAATATTAAAAGAGAAAAAAAGGACTGAGGATGTGGCTTGGTGGTACAGTGCCACTGGATTCAGTCCCTAGTAACACACACACACACACACACACACACACACACACACACCAAAAAAGAGGAAATTAATTAAAATGAATCCCTGTTGGACCTCGATATCTTATCTTATCTATCTATCTATCTATCTATTTATTTATGGTGCTGGGAATGCTTTACCACTGAACTATACCCCAGCCCTTCTTACAAGACTAACAGAACTGGTATCAATTCTTTTTTTTTTTTTTTTTTGAGACAAGGTGTCATTAAGTTGCTTAGGGTCTTGCTAAATTGCTTAGGCTGATTTCAAACTTGCCATCCTCCTGTCTCAGCTTCCTGAATGCTTGGGATTACAATGTTGTGCCATCATGTCTGGTATGACCTCAAAGTCTTTATTTAAGGATTTCTTTTCACAATCATATTGTTTCTGTCTTTAAATCAATTCTCTTTTCAAGACAAAGTATTTCCCACTTTAACAATAAATTTAAAAAGGGTGGGGGATGGAAGGGAGAATCTATGAAGAGCCAGGGCACTGGATGATACTGGTTATTTATTGAATTCAGTAGTAAGTTACTGTCTGGGATCATGTCTTATTCAACTTTGTATCTTCATGGTCCATCAGTATTTGTAGTTGGTTAGTGTTCAACAAGGATACATGAGGTGATAATAAAGTTGTTACTTTTTTGCATTGTTTCATATTTCTAAGATTTGTTTCTCCTGCTCTAGGTTTTCCAAAAGTCTTACAGGAAAATGGATCATGGAAACATTTCCTACTCTCTTGCTCCACTTAAGATATTTTTCTTCTAATGACTTTATCTTCCACCAAAATGACTATTAATGAAGATAAAAATGAATCCCATTAAAAAATGAGGCCCCTTGTATAGTTGTATGCCATTTGTTCAAATTGAAGTAAACAAAAGAAAAGACTACTGGTTACATTTGACTATATATGCAGACCTGTCATTAGATGATACTAACATTTGCAAACAGCAATGAGGAGAAAGGCATGACAGGGGTGACACCACTATGGCTATATCTCGAATCATTTTGTATTTGGATTGGAGTTCTGCTTCCATTCTAGTGCAGTAACAATGGGGGAGAAGGATGTGTGTGGGGGAGAGGTATCAATTCTTTCTTTGTTCATAACACGCAGAAGATGGATCACTTAGAACTTCAAGAATGCTGAAAATAAGACTTTGGCCTGTATAAAACTTTGCCTGATAATGCTCCTTTTATTTAACGCTATCCTGATGAGTAATGGTTATAAGAAAAAATTACTTACCTTTGAATCGAGAATGGCAAGTATGTAGTTTGTCTAAAGAAATGATTATATAATTTCACTCTTACCTTTGTATCACACTGGGACCTTGGCTCCCTCTTTTTACATTGCCTCTTTTGTGAATGACTACTTAACACTAGGCTTAGTGTTCAAAGGCTGAGAGCACAAAAATGGTCCTAACACCATTGGGAAGCTGGAGGGCATGACAAGTCACAGAAGAGATGTCATTCTTCTCCAATGACATGGAAAATAGAAGACACTAGTTTATGCTGAATCTCAGGATGTTGCACAGACTTTTATCTATGATAAAGAGTATGATTTATGACCTACTCTATTTAGAGGATTATTATTGAAAAATGTAAAATACAGCAAGAAACAGATAAAATCCCATTTGAGAAGGTTTACTATCATAGCCAGGAAATTCAATTTTTTAAAAAAAACAATACTAAAAAAGAAAAAAAGAAACAATACACAACTTAATGACTGTCCAGCGCTTTCCTAGTGCTCTTCTCCTAGTGCTCTGATTAAAAACTGACTTATGGAGACCCAGGGATGTAGCTCAGGGGTAGAGCACTTGCCTAGCATGTATGAGATCTGAGTTCAACCCCCCAGTATCACAAAACAAGATGTGATTTTTTTAAATTAAAAAAATTTCTTTTAAACCTATTATTATTTGCAGTACTGGGGATGGGACATAGGGCTCTCTATTACTGAGATACTCTCCCATTCCTTTTGCCCTTTTTAGTTTTCTTTTGAGACAGGGCCTTACTAAGCTGCCCAGTCTGACCTCGAACTTTTGATCCTCCTGCCTCAGTCTTTTGAGTTGCTGGGATTATAGGCATATGCCGCCATGCCTAGTATATGATGTGATTTTTTTTTTTTTTTGGATATCTTATCATGGTAACTTGTAGAAAAGGTGCAGTGAAAAAAACATTCAACTAAAAATTGGAGGTGTATTTTCAACAAATTGGGTGGCTTTTGAGCAAAATATAACTTTTTTTGTTGTTCCATTTTGTGTAATTGGAACAACCATTTGTTCCACTGGTTTGCAGCTGCTAAGGTGTTCTAGGGATGTTACACTGAGAACTGTAGAACTTATAAGGCATTATTTTATTATTATGATTAGTTTTTGGTTGGGTGCAGTGGCTCACATCTATAATTGTAGAAACTCATGAGGCTGAGGCAGGAGGATTTTAAGTTTGAGGATAGCCTGGGCAATTTAGCAAGATCCTGTTTCAAAATTAAAAATAAAAAGGGCTGGGGATGTATCCCTGTATTACAGTGCCTCTGAATTCAATACCTAATTTTGCAGGAAAAAAATTATCTTTTCCCAGATCAGCTGACTTACTCTTAGAAAAGTTAAACAATATATAGTTTCACTGAATTTCAGAGATGAATAGGAACTTAAAGATGTAGTCTAATGCTCTCCTTTAAAAAAAAAAAAAGAACTGGGTCTAAGTGCAATGAATTGGGATCACACAGCCAGTAAGATGTATAAACAAAGCTCTATGGTATGTGTCAGTTTAGAAATTTTCAGATGGATTTATAAATTGATTCAAGCTTGTTACATCCTTCTGTAGAGGAGACATAGTGTTTTTGTAAAGTTTTGAAAAAATTACTTTTGAAAAAAACAGAAGTAAAATTTCTCCCTCCCTCCCTCCCTCGCTCGCTCCCTCGCTCGCTCCCTCCCTCCCTCCCTTCCTTCCTTCCTTCCTTCCTTCCTTCCTTCCTTCCCAGATTGGCCCTGAACTCCCGGGCCCAAGTGATTCTGCTGTCTCAGCCTCCTGAGTAGCTGGGACTCCAGGTGTATGCCACCACACTCAACTCTGAATAAAAAAGGCTTAAAATTAAAAAACTCATTTTGAGTTTATTTATGTCTGATCAATGAGTGTATAAACCATTAATAAATTATTAATATTATTAATGTATAACATAATAAATAATTTCATTATTACTACTAATACATTATATTATTTATATATAACATGATAAACATAATATTTAAAACTATACTGTATACTAATATGTATTATAAATATATTCATAATATAATTCCATAGTTAACTAAAGTATCTCTGGGTTGTGGCCCAGAGGCAGAGCTATTCACCTAGCATGTGCGAGGCCCTGGGTTTGATCCTCAGCACCACATAAAAATAAATAAATAAAATAAAGGTATTGTGTCCAACTACAACTAAAACATAAATATTAAAAAGAGAATGAAGTTTATGTTTTATATGGGTAAGCAGAGGAGTGTGTTAAAAATCATTTGGAGGGGCTGGGGTTATAGCTCAGTGGTAGGGTGCTTGCCTCACACACGTGAAGCACTGGGTTCGATCCTCAGCACCATATAAAAATAAATAAAATAAATAAAGATATTGTGTCTATCTTTAAAAAAAAATCATTTGGTAGTAAGAATTCTTATCACATTACTGGTGATTATGGACAGTAGAGCATTACTTGGGACAATGGCATCAGTCTGATTCATAATTTGCCCAAAGCTCTGAACTTAGCACATGAACTTAAGAGGCATGTCAGTTCAGTTTTCTTATTAGTACCCAGAAGGGATTTAAATACTGCACTTAACTAAGGGAAATAAATACTTTTAGTCCCAAGGAGGCAGTTCCATGGTTTTCCTTTTCATTAGAGCCAATTTCCAATTCAACTTAAAGGTAGACTCATTTCTGATATCCTTTTCTTTTCTTTTTTTTTTTTCTAAATTTGAGCCTCAGCAACTTAGGAAGACCCTTTTTATTTATTTTGAGAGAGAGAGAGAGAGAGAGAGAGAGAGAGAGAGAGAGAGAGAGTTTTTTTAATATTTATTTTTTAGTTCTCGGCGGACACAACATCTTTGTATGTGGTGCTGAGGATCAAACCCGGGCCGCACGCATGCCAGGCGAGCGCGCTACCGCTTGAGCCACATCCCCAGCCCTCTGATATCCTTTTCAAAACTGGTACTACACACACATCAAAGAGATTTTTATTCATTCATATTCAATGAAATGTATTGACCTTGTATAATTTTCTTAAAGGAAATTTAGATGTAGAAGATATAGTTCATCTGTTTGAGGGTAAGTGGGAAGGGACATTAAGGTTCATTGATTATCTTGTACTAGGTATAATATGCTTTATATCTATTACCTCATAAGAATCTTTATTTATTTTTATTTTTTTGTAATGGGGATTGAACTGAAGGACACTTGACCACTGAGTTACATTCCCAGTCCTTTATTTTTTGAGACAGGGTCTCGCTGAATGGCCAAGGCTGGCCTTGAACTTGTGATCTTTCTGCCTCAGCCTCCCAAGTCGCTGGGGTTACAGGCTGTGCCACCACGACCCTCCCGGCCCTTACAAGAATCTTATGCTTTAGGAGGGGAGATAAGGCACAGACAGAAATAATATTGTGTTGGTTATATTTTGGGTCCCCAATAAGTGTTTTATTTGTTGAAGGAATGAATGTAAGGAACATAAAAAGAGATCCCAAAATAATTGCTGTTTCAGAGTCCCAGTGAGATTGGGAGACTACCCTGTTTGAGACTCCCATTTCATGTCAGATTTTCCAAGCTAAGTGATTCTGGGCAGGTGATGTAAGAGCTGCCTTGACTAGGGCACAATATATATATGGTAGAGGTGCTAGGATTGAATCCAGGGCCTTAGGCGTGCTAGTCAACAACTCCTGCATTCAGCAACACCTCACACTCCTGTAATCTGAATTTTAATTTCCTAATTTGCAAAATGGAGAAAATACTTCCCACTTCACAGTGTTGTTAAGGGATCAGTGATTATATATGTCAAATCCTCCGCATATAAGGCACTCAATAAAAGCAGCAACAATTACTACTATTTACTATTTAAAAATTTACTTTTATTAGAGACACACTAGTCATTGATCTCGTGTTCTTCCTACAATTAACTGGGCTCCAGTTTTCTAAAAACACTTCTTGCAAACGCATGTCAAATCCCGTTGAGACTGTTAACACTGATTTTATCTGGGTGGAAAACAATAGCAATCGGAATTAACAGTTAGATCAAGCGGAAGCAACTCTGATAAAACGGCTTTTCAAGTCCTTTTACAGACCGTAACTCAGGCTTCCCTACATCAAATCGTGTTCATTGAGCTTCTACTGCACGCAGAGCATCATAACAGGAGATGTGATGGAAGTGAGCTTTGGCACCGACCTTTCTTTGCTCTTTTACTTCAACGCAGCGAGCGAACTACACCCTCTTTCCTCCACTGGCTCGCAAGCACTTCCCCTTCCCCTAGGACTAAGAGGGTTTCCCAGATATCCACCCAGGTGCGCACCCAAAATACGCGCGCCTCCCGAAGAGACAAGAACAAGGTCCGCTGGGAAGTTGACCTTTCACCTCCCCTCCTGATTTACCTCAGCTCACCAATTTTGACGCTAGCAAATGAAACGACGAGGAGAGCTGGAAGGCGGGACTTAGTGTTGCCTGATCGACCCTGATTGGGCCGAGACGGCGTTATGGGGCGGGCCACGCGAGCGGGCAGCGCCCCTTCTCCGGTGGGCGGGGAGAAGCAAGGGCCGCGCGTGCGTGTTAGGGCGGCGGAAGTGGCCGAGGCGGCTACGCGTGCGCGGTGGGCGGAGCGCGGCTCTTCTACCTTCTTTCCTAGCCCAGTCTTTCCCAGTCCTGCCCAGCCGCTTCGGTGCTCGTGTTTCACCGTCTTGTCGCGGAGAGTCGCTGCGCTGGGTTTTCGGGTCGCCATGGCTGGCTACGAATACGTGAGCCCGGAGCAGCTGGCTGGCTTTGATAAATACAAGGTAGCGTGGGCCGGCGGACGCCCCTCTCCCTCGCTGTGGCCGCGCCCAGGCAGCTGAGGGGCTGGCGAGGTCCGTGTCACCTTGTGCCGCGTGGCTCGGGGCGCGCTGGCGGGCGTTATTGCCGGGTCCTGCGAGTCCCGGCGCCGGGGTCGGGGAGCGTGGGAGCACCTTAAGCTCGCTGCCCTGACACGGCGCCCTCCCCGGAGATTTTCTTTTCCTTAGAAGAGCGCTCAACTGTAGTGGAGCGACAGTTATCTTATCTCTTTTTAATAATAATAATTATGACATTATTATTTTAAGCCCCCAGAAAGGATTCTGTTTCCTTCTGTGTTGGAATTGTCTTCGTTTGAATGAACTTTCTACCTGCCTTTCTTGCATACAACTTCAGAGATGGAGATGATCATCTCTCGGATGAGGCCCCGGGAAGGGGGAGTGACTTACCGAGGCCTTACTGTGGGTGCATTCCACTTCTGCTCCCAGGAAAGAGGCTTCCTCAGTGGTGGCTTGTGGCGGTGGGGCTGCCAGATGAAATAGATGTGCACAGGAAGGATTGTATAGTGGAAAGAACGCTGCTTTCGAATGCATGTAAACCTGAAGTCAAAATTTCTTTATTTGGTCCTGGACAAGTCATTTTAACCCCACTCAGCCCCCTCTTTTTTGCTAGTAAACAGGGAATAATAGTTCCTACTCTGTAAAGTGATTATAAGGATTTGAGAAGTGCCTGGCACATAATGAGCGCCTAGTGAATTCTGGCTGTTAAGCTTTTTTCGAAATCTAGTTCCTCTGCATCAATGAATGACTTTGCTAACCTTTTGCCCAAACCTGGAATAAGAGTTTTAAGCTTTCATCCTTGTTACATGTTTATCGTCACAGCTTTAAATGTTACTTCCTCAGATAAGCCTTCCCGAAGCGCCCCTTTTCTCCTTGAATGTTCTGTTTTGGAATTACTCTTTAGTGTGTCTCTTCATTAGAATGTAATGCCCGAGTAATGAGACTTATTTTGTGGACCACCATCGACTGAGCACAGTCGAGTACTAGGCACCTAATAAATAAACATCTGTGGAATGGATGGATTACTGGAAAAATCATGATGGATTTTGTTTAACTGGGATAGAAAAAACTGTAAAGGGCTGTAGAAAGCCATCCAGTTAATGTTTCTTTGCTTTTGAGCAATATTGTGCTACACCATTTTGAACTGAGGTGATGACTTGTCTTAAAATTTTAAGTGGGAAGAGGTTCCAGAGCTGCCTTGGTAACTCAGGGCAGGGTTTTACAACTTTCATTTCAGAAGACTATTTAACCTAGATATCTCTGTTTTGCTTTAAGCTCTATCCCCTTTTTGTTATCTGCTCTGCATTGTAAATATTGACATGTAAAATATTTTTTTCCTTACTAGGGTCTGACTTTCAGAATAATAAAGATAGCTGTTTTATTTGGAACACTGTCTAAGAGGGAATTTCCCTTTTCCTTTCTTATAAGCAATCTTTTCTAGATATATTTTTTCAGCTAGACAGATGCCCTAATTTACCAGTGTAAGTTTTTTGTTCCTATCTCTTTCCCTGTTCTCATATTTTACTCAGTTCCTGTGTCTGACAGCAGATTTCCTATGTCCCAGAAAACAAAGGTCAATTTAGCAAGTGTCCAATGTTCACTAAAATACTATTTGTTGATGTTATTTTAGTTACAGTGAGGCTTCCTTGGAAAAAAAAAGAGCACAAATTTATAACCTAAACATTCTTCTAGTAAAGGGTTTTGTACTCAGTACTATATTTATATTAAAAATATGAATCCAAGGGTGTCCAAAGGAAGAATATGTGTGGTCAGTTTTGCTGGAATGTGAATTGCACACAGAGATCTTTTCTTTCTGTCATTGCATTCCATTGTGTGGTCTTCAGATAGTAAGTGCTTTATAAGCTCATTGAATTAAAACATTCTTTTCCCCACCACACATGGTAAAGAGTCAAAACACTCAAAAGAGATTTTAATTCCCTGGTGTGACCCTTCATAATAAAGCAAAGAGATGTAGAGAAAAATTAATACTATAAAAGCAGCTGTGGAAAAATTACTTTTGAACCAATTTAATTTCTTTATCTTCCCTTGAGGTACACCTGAGAGCTACAGTTGGAAAGCTGGCAGTTACATTGAATAGCTACTGAAAGGAATGCACACACAGGAGGGTAATTAGGTTTCCCTAGTAAGAAACTGCAAGGTAATTGATTTTTAGTACAGAAGAAAGCATGGCATGGATTCTATGTTATATCCCTCTTAACATTTGTATTCTCCATTGTGGTACGTAATACAATTCTGTTAAACAGGCTGAATCATTAGTTAATTGTCTGCTTTCTCTTTTAGAATATGAGCTCTAGGAGGGCAGGCTGATAGTTGCCTTGTTTAGAATAATCAAGGTCTAAGCCCAGTAATGTGAACAGAAGAGGTACTTAATAAATATTGAAGGAATGAAAATGGAAAAGAATACCATTTTGGAAGTATGTAAAAGGAGCTGTACAGCTGGATATTAAAAGGATACTCTTGCATTTTGACAGTGAAGATGTCAGCCACATCTACCAGTGTTCTTTGTTGCTTAATAATGTAACTTCAGATAATCATGCTCATCATGATACCTACCATGCCTCCCCTCCCCCATCTTTTCTTTTGGATGGGTCTTTGTAGTTGAGGGATTTTTCCCACTTATTTTAAGGGTGAAATTGCTCTTGTGGTTTGCACATTTGATCTAGGGAAGGCATAATTTTGATAGTGTAGCAGCTAGTTTCAAGTTGTATCATTTTGCTTCAGAGAGGAAGTATTTGGTGAAATAACCTTGTTTGGTTTCAAGAATATAATAATGAATTGGTTTCTGCTATTTCAGTAATTACTTTGGCTGTCAGTAATCATCTAATTACAGGAATTGTGATAATTGTGAATTTATTAGTATTAAGTTAAGAGGTTGTAAAGAGACTCCGCATCTTAATGGCAATGCTGAAGAACCAGAATCCAATCTGGCCTTCAGCCTTCCTTGTTTTTTATTTTGTTTATTCAGCAAGCGTTTATGGAGGGACCACTGTATGAGACATGGCATTGGGGCTGCAAAGTTAAGCTAAACTGAAATTCTTGACTTTAGAGAACCTAATTTGGTGGCATATGGACATGTAAATAAATAGTTATAAATAGTAAGTGCAGTCAGTAAGTGCTGGGTGCTATGGAAGAAGAGAGGATGCAGCTTCCAGGGAGTAGGGATGAGAGTGAGGGTGTGTGCTGAGAGAGATTTCTGAGGGGAAGGAGGTGGCAGAGCTTAGTATAGAAATTTGAAGGCTAACTATTACCATGGGAAAGGGAGAAAAGACATCACAGGTGATCAGTGGAGTATAAAGAGATGGCAGGCCTTGAGAAAGTATATTCTGGGAACTACAAGAAATTAGAAAAGGTGTTAAGGCAAAATGGTGGAGTGGCAGAATATAAGACTGAAGAGGAAAGAGGGGTCCTGGCAGAAGTGGATGAGTTTTTTTTTTTTTTTTTTAATTTGTTCTAATTAGTTGCACATGACAGCAGAATGCATTTCAATTTATAGTACACATATAGGGCACAATTTTTCATGTCTCTGGTTGTATACAAAGTAGAGTCACACTATTCATTTCTTTATACATGTACTTAGGGTAATGATGGCCATCTCATTCCACCATCTTTCTTTTAAAAAAATATTTATTTATTTTTGCATTACAATTCTTAGCCACCATCTTTCTTATCCCCATGCCCCCTCACTTCCCCTCCCTCCCCTTTGCCCTATCTAAAGTTTCTCCCTCCCATGCTCCCTCCTGTCCCCCCATTATGGATCAGCATCCACATATCAGAGAAAACATTTGGCCTTTGTTTTTTGGGAATTGGCTTACTTCCCTTAGCATGATATTCTCCAACTCCATCCGTTTACCTGCAAATGCCATGATTTTATTCTCTTTTAATGCTGAATAATATTCCATTGTGTATATATACCACAGTTTCTTTATCTATTCATCTATTGAAGGGCATCTAGGTTGGTTCCATAGTTAGTTCCATAGTTTTTTTGCTGCTATAAACATTGATGGGGATGCCTCACTATAGTAAGTCCTTTGGGTATAAACTTAGGAGTGGGATAACTGGGTCAAATGGTGGTTCTGTTCCAGGTTTTCTGAGGAATTTCCATACTGCTTTCCATAATGGTTGCACCAATTTGCAGTCCCACCAGCAATGTATACGTGTGCCTTTTCCCCCATATCCTTGTCAGCACTTATTGTTGTTTGTATGCTTTTTAAAAATATTTTTTTTAAGTCATTGATAGACCTTTATTTATTTATATGTGGTGTTGAGAATTGAACCCAGTGCTTCACATATGCCAGGCAAGTGCTCCACTGCTCAGCCCCAGCCCCAGCCCCAGCCCCAGCCCCAGCCCTGTTGTTTGTATTCTTAATAGCTGCCATTCTGACTGGAGTGAGATGAGATCTTAGAGTAGTTTTGATTTGCATTTCTCTAACTGCTAGAGATGTTGAACATTTTTCATATATTTGTTGATTGATTGCATATCATCTTATGAGAAGTATCTGTTCATTTCCTTGGCCCATTTATTGATTGGGTTATTTGGTTTTTTTGGTGTTAAGTATTTTGAATTCTTTATATATCCTAGAGATGAATGCTCTATCTGATGTGTGTGTTAAAGATTTTCTCCCATTCTGTAGGCTCTCTCTTCTCCTCACTGATTGTTTCTTTTGCTGAGAAGAAGCTTTTCAGTTTGAATCCATCCTATTTGATGGATTTTATTTCTTTCGCTATAGGAGTTTTATTAAGGAAGTCGGATTCTAATCCGACATGATGAAGATTTGGGCCTACTTTTCTTCTATTAGGAGCAGAGTCTCTGATCTAATTTCTAGGTCCTTGATCCACTTTGAGTTGAGTTTTGTGCATGGTGAGAGATAGGAGCTTAAGAGGTAGGAGTGATCTGAAGACCTTTAGGATGCTCCTGTATTGAAACTATATTGAAACTGTTGAAGGCTTGCATCAAGGCAGTGGGGATAGGAAAGAGAAAGTGAGGATTCTAAAGGTAGAAGTAAAATCTGTTAAACTCACTTACCGAATTTGTCTACCAGATTGTTTAATTTGACCCTTACTTTGTTTCAAAAACTAGGATCTTCCCCATAAAAGTCCAGATTTCAGGATGCTCTTTAAATATCAGGATGTTGGACAACACTGTTCCTGAACTTCCTCTATCAGCTGAAGCTGAATAGTGCTTGGTCTTAATTTTTTTAAAATGGAAAATTTCCCCCTAGTTTGCCATTTCTCTCCTAGTCCAGGTATTTCACGCAGGTCTGCTTTGTCCAGTTTACCTGCTTGATCCTTTGCTCCTCGATTTAAGATTGACAGATGTGATGATTAACAAGCTGGAGTTGGTTTTTTTGCGGGGGTATGCCATACAAAAGGTAAGGAGTCTGGAATGACTAAGGATTTGTGATGATTGGGTGGATAGAGGTGGCAGTCATTGAGGCAGGGTTTGTGAAGAACTATGCTATAATGCTTTTTAGAACATTATTTTTACAAGCCAGGAGTGGTGGTGCAGGCCTATAATCTTAGTGACTTGGAGGCAGAAGGATTGCAAGTTAAGACCAGCCTTAGCAATTTATTGAGGTCTTGTCTCAAAATAAAAAATAAAAAGGGATGGGGTGGCTCTGTGGTAAAGCCTCCCTGGGTTCAATCCACAGTACCAACCAACCAACCAACCGACAAACAAATAAATAAATGTTTTTGTAGTAATCTTGGCAGAGCACTTCTGTTACATGGGACCACAGGAAGGTGTGGTTTATGGATTTGGAATTCAAATGAAGTAATATCTTGATCTAAAGAACTATCATTTGTGGATGAGTTGTCCCCTACTAGAGAAAATTTTTGTAACACTCTTAAAGATTACAACACTTTTCCTCTTGAGCCATAGTAGAAATAGTATGAGAAATTCTTGATCTTTTGATTTTCATTTATTATGATGTAAGCTGATACAATACAGTGTTAATTATGACATTACCTGGATGTTAACAGTTAATTCAAGCATAACTTGTCTTTAGTTATACCTTGGTTACCTTATTTCTTTTCTGTAAGTACAATAATAAGGCTTGAACAATAATCTAGTGGTCTTAGGTAAAGATTTGCAAATGTCTCATACAAAGAATTGTTTTCTGCAATTGGCAGAGATGGAGGAATCTTCCTGAAGGAGCAAAAGAAGGATAGGTGGGAAAATTCTGCAGAGTGAAAGAGAGATTCAGTGGCAGGGAGAAGATTACTACAGCTTCAGGTGCTTCACAGTGGAAACATCTCAAGTGGATCTTTCTTACCTTCTGGAATATCAGTTCACCAATGATGGCTTGTTTCTTTAATTGCTGTAATGATTAAAATTTACAAACTTTGCTGAATAAGAGTTTTCCCACTGGGGAAAGATGTTCCAGTCAGAGAGAACTATGGGAACTGAGACACAGAGGCCCAAAGACCATCGCATGTTAGAAGCAAAAAGAAGTGGTGGGACAGATATGTGAGGGACAGACTGAGGAAAGAAAATTTGCAGTTACAGAGCAACATCACCCTAAATACCAAAGAATCGTAATGATAGAAGACATTTATATACCATATGCTATATGCCTTGCATTGCTTGAAGTAAGTGCCTTACATATATTTCATTTAATATTCACAATGGGACTATTATTTTACCTGTTTCACTGAGGCACAGAATTTAAGTAATTTTTTCGAGATCCCACAACTAATAAATAGTGGAGCTGATATTTGACCCCAGGCAGTCAGGATCTGAAGTCATGTTCTTCATGCTGTGCTGCCTCTTAAACTAAGAATGAAATGTAAACTCTGCCCTGTTGGTACTGACTGTTTTTGTTGAAGATGTATAACCATGCTTCTGTAGTTTGTATGATGTTCTAATTTTCACTTTAAACTGCACAGAATAAATGAAAAATTTAAAAAAAGGATATATAAATATGCAAATAAAGACCTTCAGTGACATGCTTAATTGAATGTGTCTAATGTTTACAAATGTACAGTGGGGGGAAAAAAACTTTGATTTTATTTAGTCTCTCCCCGGTTTTAAAATTAGTAGATACAGGTGGGCTTGTATTTACTAGTCATGCATTAGTTGAATATAGTGGTCCCCCTTATCCATAGGAGATATATTCTAAGACCTTCAGTGAACATCTGAAACCTCAGATAGTATTGAATCTTAAATACAGTATGTTTTTTCCTATACATGTATACAAACCTATGATAAGTTTTATTTATAAATTAGGCACAGCAAGAGTTTCACAACTATAATAATAAAATGGAAGAATTATGACAATATACTATAATAAAAGTTATGTGAATGTGGTCTCTTTCTTAAAATATCTCATACCATACTCATTCGTCTTGTAATGATGTGAGATGATACAATGCCTGTCTGATGAGATGAAGTGAGGTGAATGTCATAGCATTGTGCTGTAGTGTTAGGCTACTGTGTAAGTGTTACTTTAATATAATCAATGTGAGTTGCAATAGTTGATTTGAAAACAAAGACAGCTAATAAGTGATTAATGGGTAGTATATACAGAATATGCTAGACAAAGGGATGATTAACATCCTGCCTAGGAAGGATAAAATTATTGTTTTATTTCTGGAAATTTCCGTTTCATATTTACTGACCATAGTTGACCAAAACCATGGAAGGTGAAACTGTGAATAAGGGGAGACTGCTATATTAACATTTAATTTACGATTAGCTCTAATTGAGATAAAAGGTTTTTTATTAAGCAGTTAGTTTTGGGACTAATATTTAGTTAAAAAGAACCCACATGGTAGCTGTGTGATCTTTAGCAGATGAACTATCTTTCTAACCACTTTCCTTTTCCGTGAAAAGGGAGAGTACCTATTTAAAACTGAAAGAGTTGGACTGGGGATGTGGCTCAAGCGGTAACATGTTTGCCTGGCATGCGCGGGGTGCTGGGTTCCATCCTCAGCACCACATAAAATAAAATAAAGATGTTGTATCCACTGAAAACTAAAAAAATAAATATTAAAAAAAAAAGTTCTCTCTCTCTCTCTCTCTAAAAAAAAAAAAACTGAGTTAGTATTTTGCAAAGTGCCTGGTACATAATGCCAAATTAGTGTTAAGTAAATAAAAACAAAATTTGATATTTGTGCTTCCCTGCTTATTGACATTAGGTAGCATATAACATGCACATATACACACACCTCCAGGAGATGATACCAAGAGAAAGTGTGTTTTAGGAAAGGAAGTAAAGGATTGCAACTTAAAGGGCAGATGAAAAGAATAATGAGAGATTTAAGTCTAGCTTGGGTCCCATGACCAATCTTTACTTTCTGATTTCTTCTCCTTTTTCATCATGTAGAGTAGTACAACAGGCAAAATAAATATTTTTTTTTCTCAAATACTGCATAAAGATATGCAGTGTTTACCATGTGTTTAATATCCAGATTCCTCAACAAATAGTTCCTTCACTAAATTACCTCTCCTTTTCTTACCTTTTCATCTCCTGCTAGAGCTTAAGTCTAGCAAGTGAACCTATTTGTCACCATAACTTTTTAAAAATTTTCTCCTTGCTCTAACTAATCTTATCACCCTCTTCTCTCTGACTTATTAGTAGGTATAAATGGCAGAATTCACTGAAATGAGTGAATACTCATAATTCACTGAGTCATGTTCTCTGTGGGTGTAGCTTCTAAAGATTTGTATTGATAAAAAATACTGTAAGAAACTTTTTATTTGTTTTGGAATTAATGTACCCCCTCTTTGCACTTTAAGTTTAGATTTGTGGTTTTCATATCTTAGTAGATTATAGCACAATGCCACCTTGCATTTAGTAGGCATTTAATGAATTCTTGCTGAATTTTATTATATTATACCTCTTGCTTAAAGTGCAGATTTGAAATCATCAAAAGGAGATTTAAAGGTTGATCACTAAACTGTTGCTGGTGGCTTATCTTTCAGACCAGGAGTTGAATAAATTTTTTGTTTCTTTTTACTAGAATAGCTATCTTATATCAAAATTGCCAGAAGAGCTTGTTAAAAGATAGATTGCTTGGTCCCATTCCCCCGGTGTCTTATTCTGTAGATATATCAGGATACGCCACAGTTTGCATCTGATTAGGCTACTATATTTTGAAAACCATCACATCAAAGAAATAGTCAATTGTATTGCATTCTGAAGAGCAGTTAAGAAAAACCAAGAAATCAATGTAAAACAATAAGAAGTTACATTCTATGATGTTTGTTCCTATGTTAGCTCTCAGACATCAGATAGACTTGATTTTGAGCCTCAAGATATCTCAAGACAGTGGAGATGGGGATGTAGCTCAGTTAGAGTATGTGCTTCTTATGCATGAAGCCCTGGGTTCTGTCCCCAGCACTTCCCGCCTGTTCCATTTAAAAGAAAAAAAAAAAGTTTTGTCTGTATGAATAAAATGGTGGAGGCAATTAAACAAAGAAAGGTATCTCTTGTTAGAAAAGATGATGTAGAATGCTGAGTGAAATAAGCCAATCCCCAAAAACCAAAGGCCGTAGGTTTTCTCTGATAAGTGGATGCTGATCCATAGTGTGATGGCTAGGAAGGGAGGAATGAAGGAACTTTGGATTGTGCAGAGGGGAGTGAGGGGCAGGGAGGGTCTGTGGGGATGGGAGGGACTATAGAATAAGACAGACATTATTCTGTATACATGTATGATTACACTACTGGTGTGACTGCAACATGTACAGCCAGAGGAATGAGAAGTTGGGCACCATTTGTGTACAGTGTGTCAAAATGCATTCTATTGTCATGTATAACTAATTAGAACAAACTTTAAAAATTAAAAAAAGATGATGTAGTACTTTCAGAAATGTATATTACTTTTAAAAAATGTCTCTCAACAGCATATAGATTGTTCATTCATTCTTGCACTCTTCCTCATTGGTTTTCTGAACACAGCTCACTTGATTCTACATACTTTGGGCCTATTAGTTTTCTATTGCTGAATAACAAATTCCCACAGACTTGGTGTTATGAAGTAACACATTTATTGCCTCAGTTTCTGGGTCAAGAGTCTGGGCATTGATTAGATGACTGTTCTGCTCAGATACCCTCCAGGCTGTATTCGGAGCTCAGGATCCTTTTCTGTATGTTCACGCCATTGATGTTTGCTTGTTGAAGGTCAATGGGAGGCCTTCTCTCCAGACTGCTAAGATAGAGTATTGGGTAGTGGAATATAATCATGGAGGTGATGTTTTGCT
The DNA here is from genome assembly GCF_964194105.1 of Spermophilus citellus. Lineage (NCBI taxonomy): Eukaryota > Metazoa > Chordata > Mammalia > Rodentia > Sciuridae > Spermophilus > Spermophilus citellus. Next base: position 96,193,005 of record NC_138193.1, on the reverse strand, counting down.
TCCTTTGCCATGTGATGTGTCCTAGTCAAGTCAATAACATCCTTCACCTTTTCTATATTCTCTATTGGTTAGAAGCAAGTCACAGGTTTCACCTTCAAGGAGGTGAAATGAACCATCCAGAAGATTGATTATATATAGTGTGACTTGTTGAGGTTTGCCTTAGGATGTGTCTACCACAAATTGGAAGAGAGAAAGATGTGTATTGGAAGAACATTGGACCTAGGTACATCATGATTATATTCCAGCCAGGATAGGGTAGTCTGGTTTAAAACAAAGGGATCAGTTTTGTAGAAGTCCTCTGAGATGACTTGATCTTTATTGGACACAGAAAGGACTTGCAGTTTAGACCTTTCTGTTTATTAGTTACATTAATCTCTGAATTTTATAATCTCTTCATCTGTAAAACAGGGGATATTTACCTTATCTATTTTATAAAAATAAAATGAGGAAGCAGATAAAATTGGTTATTGTGATAGGAAGATAGTAAAGGCTCTATTCTCTTTAATATATCTATTGAGTAGAAGAAATACATATCAGAGGAAATTAGATTATAGACAGTAGAGCATTACTTGGTCTGATTCATAATTTGCCCAAAGCTCTGTACTTAGCACATGAACATAGAAGCATGTCAGTTCAGTTTTCTTATTAGTACACAGAAGGGATTTAAATATAGTACTTAGATAAGGGAAATACTTTTAGGCCTAGGAGGCAGTTTCATCCTTTTCCTTTTTATTAGAGTCAATTTCCTTCTTTCTTTTTTTTTTTTTCAAATCCTGAGTTTGAATTTTTATTTTTATTTTTTTCCATTTTTTAAAATTTGTTTTAATTAGTTATACATGACAGTAGAATGCACTTATATACTTTGATGTATCATACATAGATGGGATATAATTTCTCATTTTTCTGAGTATACATATTGTCAATTTCCTTCTTAATGGTAGACTCATTTCTTATGTCCTTCTCAAAACACACACATCAAATAGATCTTTGTTCATTCATATTCAATAAACATATTGAGCATGTTTAATTTGCAAGCCACTGGGCTATGGATTCTTAAGAAATTTAGATACAGTTCCTCTTGAGGGTAAGTGTGAGAAAGCACTAAGGTTTATTGATTATAGATATAATAGATGCTTTATATCTATTACCCTTAAGAATCTTATGCTTTAGGAAGGGAGATAAGACGCAGGCAGAAATAATATTGTGCTGGGTCCCCAGTAAATATTTAATTTTTGAATGAATGAATGTAAGAAACATAAAAAGATATCTCAAAAAATTGCTCTTTTTCAGGGTCCCAGGGAGATTGAGAGACTCCTATTTAATGTCAGGTTGACCATTTCCAAGCTGTGTAACTGAGTGACTCTGGGCAGATTATGTAAGCTGCCTTACTAGGTAGGACACATCATATGGTAAAGGTGCTAGGATTTAAAAAATAAAAAGGTGCTGAGATTGAACCCAGAGCTTTGCACATGCCAGGCAGGTGCTGTATCATGAGCCCCAGCCCTTCTCTTTTCTCTTTTTTTTTTTAATGTACAAATGATATGCAGGTCTTCAGTATATAAATTAATGGATTTTTACCAATATATGTACACATGTAACCACCACCCAGATCATGATACAGAATTATTTCTAGCACCTTTAGAAGCCCTGCAATTCAGTCCCTCTCACCAAACTACTATTTTGATTTATCTTGCTATAATTTTATCAGTTTTTTTTTTGCAAATGCTTAGTATACATTTATTAATGCATATGCCAGAGATCGCATCATACTATGCATTTGGAAAAGTCATTAACAAAGCAATTGCCTAAGAGTTTAACACAAATTAGCCAATCTCACTGGTCTGGGTGTTTTCACACCCAGTAGCAGAATGGTTCTGAGAAAGATGACACTACTCAATCTGTTCTTTAACATATTAGGCCAGCTTGTTTACAAAACAATCGATGTAATAGGTTCTTGTTTCTGCATGTGTAGGTAGTCCACTAACAGTTATGACCATAAATTACAATTACTATTCTGTAACCAAGGAGTTAGGCACAGATTCCAAAAAGGCAAATCCTAAAACTCCAGAAAATGCAATATTCATAAGCTATTTCATAATTAAAAAAAAACAATGTTGGGATATCAATGTACTAAGCTGTGTTGTTTTCCTATTGAATATGATGCATTTTGGGCTTATAAATAACAAACTGAAAAAGCTGCTTACAATTTTGCATTTTGTCCTTTCACTAAATAGATGAATACGTGAATTTTGGCTCCAGTGCAATATATAGTAATGCTGCATTCAGTATAAATCAGAGTTTTTTTTTAACAAAAGAAACATTTAACTGATTATAGTCATAACTGTCAGAGGGAAATTACTAACAGAACAGTTATTCTATAACATTTCTAAACCATTAAGCCTATGACTTTCCAAAGAATAATTATGGTAAAGCTGAGACATAATGCTATGTGGCAAATGCATCAACTTACCTTTTTTTTTTTTTTTTTTTTTTTAACAAATGTGATGTGACCTTGGCAGTTTTAAAGAACATAGATTTGTCAATATATCAAACGTTAACAAACTATTTAGCATTGCTTTGTGTAAGTTTGGTTTAATAGCATTTCTTCACAGTGATATTTCAGAAAGGTTGGAAACTGGTCAGCATAAAATATTTCCCACCTTTTCTATTTTAATTTGTATGCAAAAATCATCACAATATATCTGCAACTATAAAATTACAAATACTTTCTAGAAGTCACTGCATTTCTAGTTATGGTAGAAAAGGGTATTTACTCAGATGAATGAGGTAAGGCTAAAACAGAAGTTGAGTGACAAATGATTTCTGATGGTGCCATATAAACTAATGTAACAAAGATAACTAATGGACAAACTTAAAAAAAACTTTTCATTTGTTTCATGGCTAAGAAATTGGTAATGAGATGAAATAAACATTTAAAGAGAATCTTGATATTTCACTTTACATCATAATTTTGGCACTTCATGGAACATTGATTTCCCAAAGACCAGAATTGGTAATAAAAGTTCAGCAGGTTTTGCACATACCTTGTAGACATTGTACTTGAGTACTGGCAAACAGTGAAACATAGTGAAATAAACATTCCCATGTATTTGCACATGCATGCAGTAGTCAAACAAAGAGTTTATGGATTCTCAAAGATATTTCAGTATTTGTTTCAAGCACTCTCTTCAGTAGATCTTGTTTCAGATTTAAGTCTTACAAATTCTTTAGCAACATCATCGTTGGTCCTCTGAGAGAGTATTCTGAGGATAGTCAAACCAGTTTCATCCATGGAGACATTTTTCAAAAGAGGATACCAAGCCCCGTAGCTTCCTTTTTCAGCTATGTTCTGTAGTTGAATTACTGTCATTCCAATAACTCGATCTTCTCGGGCAAAGCAGTAATCCTTAACTGACAGGTGAAGTTCATAAGCCCCTGGACGGTTTTCATTACCTAGAACGAACTGAAATGTTTCATTATACTTTGGTGACCATGTGTTGCTTTTTGTCTTTGTGCCTTGTTTTCTCTTCTTGTCTCCAAGGTTGGGACCCAGTAGGCAAACTTCCACAAAGGGGCGGAACATTGCTGAGGTCTGCCAGTTTAGGTCATTAATAGCAATCACTTTTACAGTGACCTTATGCTCTCCAGTTCCTGGGGTTGCAGTGACATCCACGTGAACAGATATCTGACCCACTGCATCTTTGGAGGAGTGACAGGTCCTGGAGAGGTTCTGGTGCCAAAGAAAGCCTAGAGGTGACAAGATGTTCAGCCTCAATTTTATCAGTTTTTGATGTTCATTCAAATGGAGCCTGTAAAGCACATTATGTTTAGTGTTTTGCTTCTTTCACTCACTATTATGTCTCATACATCTTTACCTGTCTTCTTATCTTCTGGGGCTCACCTTCAACATCCCCTCCTAAGAGAAGCTTTTTCTGACTACTCTGACTTAACACACTCCCCTTCCTAGGGACACCACAAAAATTATTTCAAATGGGAGACTTCAAAGAACTGATTTATTTTCTCACAGTTCTGGAGGCTTGAAATCTGGAAAATCAAGATATTGGTAGAGCCACACTCCCTCCAAAAGCTCTGGGAAAAATATTTTCTTGCCTCTGAGCTTCTGGTGGCTCCTGATACTCCTTGGTGAATGATAGTATGACTCTAATATTGACTTCTCTCCTTTTGTGTCTTCTTACACAACACCCTGTTTATTTCCTTTATAGTGTTTTTTTCTCAACTTGTGATTATTTAGTTGTTTTTCTTCTTACCATAGTTTGTATACTGGATTAATTCAGGAAACATTTTGGTTTTCACCAGTGTTGTCCCACATTTAGCATAGTCTTTGGCAAAATCCATAGGCCTCAGTCATAAATATTTGTTGACCCACTGAAAGAATGAGTTCTGCTTTATTTCCTGACTTGGACTAAAGTTAAAGAAAAAAAGTTTTGAGACTTTCTGGTATTGGCAAAATGTTATTTTAAGATAATCCTGGCACTAAGACTATGGAAAATTTCCTTTGTAAGATAGACATAATTGCATTGGATGACATGGAATTCTGTACCTAAATAAAAATTATTAAATGTAGTAATGACAGTCTTGAGAAAAGGCTTAAAAGTTCTGTCTTGATTAGCATTTTTATAGACTTAAGGGAAGGCATTGTTAGCATGAGCAGATTTGTAGGCTGAAAGTTATGAGGACATAACTGTTTCCTTGGGTAACTGAGTCAGGAGCCAAAAAAATCTGGAGAGGGTAGAAAACTTTATCTCAGAATCATAGCCTTTGCAACAGGAGTCCCCTGTGTTTCTTCTTTGCTGGCAAAGCAATAAATATTTTTCCTTTTTTTCAAGATTTTGTCTTCGTTACTGTATTGGCATTGTAGATGAGGACTGAGCTTTTGGTAACACTCTCCAACAAGTTAATCAAACTCAAGGAGCGGGTATGGGAACCCAATGTATAGCTAGTAGGTCAGAAGCACAAGTAAGACAACCTGGGGCTTGTGATTGACTTCTAAAGTGGGGGGCAGGGTAGTCTTGGAGACTGGATCCTCCAGGTACATATTAGAGTAGAATTGTGTAGACACCCAGCTGGTGGTGTCCCCTGCAGAATCAGTTGCTTGCTGGGTTTGTGAACATGGTGTCAGAACCCTGTTTTGAGAGTATAACAGGAGAAACTGAGTTCTAGGTTGGCCCCCCCCTCCCCAATATTTTCAGAATGCATTTTAGTCAATTTGCAAGAGTTCAACTAACCAAAAAGTTCATTAATCAAAACTTCAGACGGGGTTAGTTGTGCATGCCTGTAATTCAGTGACTAGGAATGCTGAAACAAGAGAATCACAAATTTGAGATCAGCTTTAGTTGTTAAAATGGCCTGTATACAGGACAATAGTCTTAAATTGCAACAGTCAACTTCATATTCCTATAGAGCAGGATGGCTTAGCAGTTCATACTGGAAAGGCCAGGGGGCCACATGACTGCAAAGCTGTGCATACATACATAATATTATGTCTGCTGAGTAATTTTGTTGCCACTGAAAATTAATGAGTATTTTGAGCAGCATGTGGTGTTGAGGAAGAAAAAAGACTCATAGTCATGCTGTTATCTCCACTCAGGTACCATTTGAAATATTCCTTTTGCCCTGGATCAACTTTTGTGTTGGATTAACAACAAATTGGATTGTCTGTTGCTGGGGTTGTCAAACAAAGCCCCCAAGCCACCTGTTTTTATGAATAAAGTTTTATTAAAATAGGCCATGCTTATTATCTTATATATTTTCTGTTACTGCTTTCTGGTTTCAGTGACAGTGTTGTATATTTGTTACAGAGATTATTGGCTTCCATATCCTAAAATATTTACTATTTGGCTTATACAGAAAAAACTCTCCAATCCTTGATTGTCCAATCCCTAGACATAGCTGATGAGAGAGGCTGGAACCATGGCAAAAGAGGAGAAACCAAAGGGATATAGAAATGGACGAAGGGAAGTTTAGGTATGGTAGGGAGAGCTATCTCCAAATATTTGAAGGACTGTTTTTATAAGAAAAATTAGACCCTTGTCTGCTTATATTTGTGGAGCAAAATGAAAACACAGGATAGAAAATATAGGGTGGAGAGGATTTGTTAGTTTACAGAGAATTTTTAATACTGGATTGGGTTGCTTCTAGAAGGTACAAATTTTGATTTGTTTTGGTAACTAGAAGTCCAGATTTCTGTTTTACCTGTTCTCCTAGAAGAGGGTAAGACACACAATGGAGTATTAGGTTAGAGGTCCTCTGAGCATGCTTATGATTAGAGATTTTTTTTGCTTTGAAATGATTCTCTCCAACTCAGGCTATGATCCTTGATCATTTTTCCAGGGCCTAATGCATTGTAGAGCCAAGGAAGTCACGCTGGGTGTTAACTGGTTTAGATAGCAGGTTCAGGTTTCTGGTATATGCACAATAGAAGTATATTCAACAAACATTAATAAGTACTTTTAATTTATTAAATTAATTTAATTTAATTCAATAAATACCCTTAATTTATTAATGAATACCTTAGCACCTTTAAAAATTGTATTTTTTTTCCTGATACATATGGAAGGTTTAAGTTATTCTTCCTCCTGTTGATTCACTAGACCGTGTAGAGTTTCTTTGTTTATATCAAGTGATGTATAACCTTAAGAAATAGTCAGATGTGTAAGGCTAGAGTACTTAGTGTTGTTTAGGTTTATTGTTTGGTGCCTTTTATAATCTCATTAATCTTTCTTGCTGTACTTGAGTTCTCATCAGCTATTATTGAATGTCAAATAATTGAAATCCAGGTAGGCAAACAGGTCTTCTTGTATTTAACTCTGTATTCTTTACTTGTACTGGTCCTCTGAAATAGAAATTTAGAAATAAAGTTTCCGAATTTAAAAAGAGTTTTTCATGTCAATATACTGTCAGTTCAGGACCTCCCCTGCCCCATATTAGGGATTGGACCCAAGGGAGCTCTGCCACTGAACTACATCTCCAGCCCTTTTTTATTTTGAGACAGGGTCTTGCCAAGTTGCCCAAGTTGGCCTGGAACTTACTATCCTCCTATCTTATGCCTCATTTGTGGGATTATAGATGTGTACTACCACATCTGGCTCATAAAGGACTTTCTTCTAGGTCTAAATTAAAATTATGGAAAACTACTGAATGAGACTCATTCAATAAACATTTGAATTAAGAACATTGTACTTTGTGTACTGTATTAAGCATTCATGTGATACATTAATCTTTTTTTGTGATTTGAATTTCTTATAACTTTGTACTTTGCAATCGATGGAGAACTTGAAAGGGATGATTTTCCAGTTTATCTGGCCTAGTGGCTATATCACGTGGTTCTAGGTACAGATTTGTGACGTGAAAGTAGCCAGGGCCCTCCCACTTTTTCATAGGCAGTATCAGGGGTTCATATTGGTTCATTTAAGTTCAGATGATCCTATCAGTTTAGGATTCCTTCGTTCTGTAGAGGTTCTGATGTGATGATGATATATATTATATAGTAAAGGCCTGTAAATGGTAGAGTACTATGCCAGTGAAGTTTGAAAGCTTAGTAAGAGTTAAAAGTTCAGTGAAAATTTAGTAAGAATATAAGACTAAGCCAGGCTTAGTGGCCCAGAGACTCTGGAGGCTGAGGCAAGAGGATTGCAAATTTGAGGCCAGCCGCAGCAATTTAATGAGACCTTTTCTCAAAATAAAATATAAAAAAGGCTGGGGATGTAGCTCAGTGGTAAAGTGTTCCTGGGTTCAATCCCCAGTACCAAAAAACAAAACAAAACAAAAAGAATTTAAGGCTTAATTTAAGTAGGTTCCTCCTGTGAGTCTGGCTTTCATGCCATAGCCTATAATTCTGGACAGTAGAAGCAAACAATATTCTCCATCATTTTTTTCCTACTACCTGTCAGACCTTTTGTCCTAGTTATTCTATTTTTGTCAGAATGGGTTAGAGAAATAGAGGAACTTTAGATATGGAATCTGTCTAATACACGTTTGAATTATGGGTTGCTTTTTTTTTTTTGCTAACAGTATTTTTTTTCTTTTTTTTATTGGTTGTTCAAAACATTACAAAGCTCTTGACATATCATATTTCATACATTGGATTCAAGTGGGTTATGAACTCCCATTTTTACCCCGTATACAGATTGCAGAATCACATCGGTTATACATCCACATTTTTACATATTGCCATACTAGTGACTGTTGTATTCTCCTACCTTTCCTATCCCCTACTATCCCCCCTCCCCTCTCCTCCCATCTTTTCTCTCTACCCCATCTACCGTAATTCATTTCTCTCCCTTGTTTTTTTTTTCCTTTCCCCTCACATCCTCTTATATGTAATTTTGTATAACAATGAGGGTCTCCTTCCATTTCCATGCAATTTCCCTTCTCTCTCCCTTTCTCTCCCACCTCTCGTCCCTGTTTAATGTTAATCTTTTTCTCATGCTCTTCCTCCCTGCTCTGTTCTTAGTTGCTCTCCTTATATCAAAGAAGACATTTGGCATTTGTTTTTTAGGGATTGGCTAGCTTCACTTAGCATAATCTGCTCTAATGCCATCCATTTCCCTGCAAATGCCATGATTTTATCATTTTTTAGTGCTGAGTAATACTCCATTGTGTATAAATGCCACATTTTTTTTTATCCACTCATCTATTGAAGGGCATCTAGGTTGGTTCCACAGTCTAGCTATTGTGAATTGTGCTGCTATGAACATCGATGTAGCAGTATCCTTATAGTACGCTCTTTTAAGGACTTTAGGGAATAGTGCGAGAAGGGTCAAATGGTGGTTCCATTCCCAGCTTTCCCAGGAATCTCCATACTGCTTTCCAAATTGGCTGCACCAATTTGCAGTCCCACCAGCAATGTACAAGTGTACCCTTTTCCCCACATCCTCGCCAGCACTTTGCTAACAGTATTTTAATCATATTCTATTTACTTCCTTTCTTCCTTTTGTTTCATCACACTTTTACTGAATGTATTTCCCACATATTCATAAACATTCAGGAAGAAATTTTGATCTTTAATTATGATTTTAAAAATATTTGATCCTCAAATGCTTATAAACATAAAATGTAACCTTTTCAAAGTAATAGCTAGTCTAATATCATTCAAATGTCAGATGAATGAATTAGGTAATATAACCTTGGATAATACTGTGAATTGCTTGAGGATGGGAATTATCTCTTACCAAGTTTTGTTTGTCTTCTTCCTTTTGTCTAGTGGAATGCTACTTTAAAAAAATTGTATTGGGGGAGCTGGGATTGTGGCTCAGCGGTAGAGTGCTTGCCTAGCACGGGCGAGACCCGGGTTCGATCCTCAGCACCATATAAAAAAAAAATAAAGGCATTGTGTTGTATCCATCTACATCTAAAAAATAAATATTAAAAAAATTGTATTGGTGCATTATAGTTTTACGTAATGGTGGGGTTCTTTGTTACATATTTGTACGTGCACACAAATATAACACTGTGATCTGGCTAGTATAATTCCTCAGTATTCTTCCCCCCAACCCTCTACTGATGATCCCCCTTTGATTTCATGAGATCCTCCTCCCACACCCAGCTTTCTTTTCCTTTTTCCTCTCTAGCTTCCACATATGAGAGAAAAAGTTTGGTTTTTTTGCTTAACAGTGTTCTAAAGTTCCATCCATTTTCCTGCAAATGATAGTTTTCATTCTTCTTTATGACTGAATAAAACTCCATTGTGTATATATCACATTTGCTATTCATTGACTTATAAACACTTAGGCTGTTTCATAGTTGGCTATTGTGAATTGTGCTGCTGTAGACAGGGGTATACATGTATTGCTCCCTATAGTATGATGACTTTAATTCTTCAGAATAAATACCAAGGAGTGGTATTGCAGGGTCCTGTGTTGGTTGCATTCTTAAGCTTTTGAGGAATCAATGGAGTGCTTCTTTTATTTTTTATTTTTTTGTATTTGTAGATGGACAGCATGCCTTTATTTTATTTATTTTTTTATGCGGTGCTAAGGATTGAACCCAGTGCTGCACACATGCGAGGCAAGTGCTCTGCCACTGAGCTACAGCCCCAGCCCATGTGGAGTGCTTCTTACATGCCAAGTTCTCGTGTGTCTCTCTCTCTCTCTCTCTGTGTGTGTGTGTGTGTGTGTGTGTGTATAGAGAGAGAGTATCAACATGACTTTAAAAAAAATTTTTTTTGTTGTAGTTGGACAAAATACCTATTTTTTATTGATTTGTTTTTATGTGGTGCTAAAGATCGAACTCAGGGCCTCACACCTGCTAGGCGAGCACTCTTCCACTGAGCCACAACCTAAGCCCCTCAACATGACTCTTAAAGTTTTACAAATTTATATACACATTTGTTAAAATTCCCTTTGAATTCTTACTGAGCAGCCCAGTAATTAGAGAATAAGTTCCATCACCATACAGCTATACCCTATTTTTGTCGTCTTTGCTTATTTATGCAATCTTCTTTCCTCTTGTAAAGGGGTCTGTCATTTCTTTGGTGCTAGGAATACACTTAATAATAATAATAGCTAATACTTAATATTGTAATTACTGTGGGCCAGGTACTGTTCTGAGTATTTCACATATATTATTAACTTATCTAATCCTTATGACAAACCTTTGAGGTAAGGGCTGTCATAATTCATTTTACAGGTGAATAAATTAAGACACAGAGGTTAAGTAACTTGTCCAGGGTTGTATAGGTTCTAAGTGTATTTAGTAATGGTATCTAGTTGTTCCCCCGCTCCCGGCGGCGGGGGAGCGGGGGAACAACTAGATTCCTGTAAGTTGAGAGGGATAAAGGAGTTTGAGAAAGTGTGTAGTCAACAGTGTTTGAATGTATACAAGTGTTCATTTTACTGATCCTGTGTAATAACCATGAACAAGTATGCAGTATAAAATTGGTTTAGAGGGAAGGATGAGTGAGTTTTTATGCTGACAATTTGGGCTCTGAATAGGTATGTGTGAATTAAACAACCACTGTGTGATTAACTCCATGATTTGGGATTGATCGTTAGACTTTCTCTGTGACCCTTCCCCCTCACCGTAAAAGTAATACCTGACTATACTTACAGTCTTTGCCCTATTTATATTGATATTCCAGTTATTTGTTCAGTTGAGGATATCATATAAATAGATGTATTCTCCAGGTTATTTTTGTGTTGTGGTTTTAATTTGAGAAATATTTTCCTCCTTGTTAGTGAGCAAGGAGTAACTGAATATTTCATTTCTTAACAGTACAGTGCTGTGGATACCAACCCACTCTCTTTGTACATCATGCATCCATTCTGGAACACTTTAGTGAAGGTAAGATAATTAATAGGCACGGGCTTTTTATTTTAGTAAATTTCAAGTATTTTAGCATGTTTTATGGATGCAGCTCTTAGTTTAAGATGATATTTAGAGAGGTTGAGGTTGTAGATAAGTGGTAGAATGCTTGCCTACCGTGTGTGAGGCATTGGGTTCAATCCTCAGAACCACATAAAAAATAAAAAAAGTTATTAAAAAATAAGAAGAAAATATGTAGAGAAACCACCCTTTTCCCTTCCCATAGTCACATACCTTTTGATTTACTTATCTCATCATTGTTGAAATCTGTTTATACACCATCATTTATCGTTTTTGTGAAATGCCTTTTCAGTTTTTCTAAAAAGAATTTAATGTTATAAAAGTTTGAAGATTATAGAATTATTTAAAATGTAGAGGACAGAATGAAATGTTTATTTCTATCAACTAGAGATTATAGGTTATATTTTAATATAGATGATTCTTGCATATGCTTTCAAATTTGTAGCTTATATTATGACTTAAATTTGTATGTTTATTGAACAGAGATTTAATTGTTTTGTAATTAATTTTGAAAAAATAGGCATTTCCTACTTGGTTGGCTCCCAATCTGATAACCTTCTCTGGCTTTCTGCTGGTTGTATTTAACTTTCTACTTATGACATACTTTGATCCTGACTTTTATGCTTCAGGTAAGAATATTACTTTAATCTAAAATTTTAAACATCTAGGTTGGGAAAAATTAGGTGTGGTTGGTTATTTTCTGGTTCTATTAAGATGCTTGTTTTTTTGAAAAGTTTTGGATATTATGTAAGATGTCAGAACTGTTTTTAAAAATCAAGTGTATATATGTTATGTATATTTCCATTTAGTTCTGGAAATATAATATCAATTTGCCACTGAATTTAGACATGCTTTGTAAAAAGCAATGAAGTTTTGGCAAGTAAAGAATAGAGTTGCATGAAGACAGAAATTTAGGATTGCTAAACTGTCTAAAAATGAATACAGGTAGAGCCCAGTATACCTATCAATCCAGAGATGTCACTTTCCCTTTTTTAGTTATGGGAGAAAAATTCCCTTTCATCTAAAGGGGATGTGATCTGTCCTTCCCTCTACTCATTTCTTACTGGCATTTAATGACCCAGTTACCGCTGAAAATGATTCTTAAGACCTTAAATATTTTTGACATTCGTCTGACCCTTAGAGAGCAGAAGCAGTTTTGGAGCCAGTGTTCAGCCTGCTCCTCCTCTGTGCTCCAGCATTGTTTTTCACACACATTTCTGCCTTTGCTTTCTCCCATACCCAGCCTTCACCCCAGGCTATATCTGGAGAGAACCTAGAGTTTTGGGATGGTGGGTGGATAGTGGGAGACAAGGTTTATTTACTTATTTATTTTTGCTCAGCCAGTTGATTGAATGGAAAGGAATAGAAAGGTGAAGGTGAATGAATAATTTTTGCATTTAACTTAGAATATATTTCTAAGAATACTTATAAATGATACAGTCAGGAGTCATAGTAATATAAGTCAGTTGTTTGGTGGTTTGAGTAGATTGTGTGGACTGACCTGGAAAAATCAACAACCACTCACAGTATTGTTTTTGTAGGATAATTTGGAGTTTCAGACACTTGGGACTTTGATGTTATAGAAATTCTGAATATTGAAATTATACATATGCTGAACTCTTATCAATGATACTTAACCATAGCTTCTGTATATATAATAAAATGGTAATTGAAGTCTTGAATGCCAACTGTAAAGCATGAGAAGCCCCTAAAGTACTATACTACATGAATAATCAGATTAAATTTCATAAACCATGTTTTTTATATTCTGAGGGTTTTTTGTTTGTTTTGTATTTTCAGGACACCCTTAAAATGTATTTTTGTAACTAGAAATATTATTTTCTATGACTATGCTAAATAAGAATATTTACTCAGCCAGCACAGTGGTACATGCTTATAATCCCAGCAACCTGAGAAGGTGAGGCAAGAGGATCGAAAGTTTGAGGCCAGCCTGGACAGCTCAGAGAGGTCCTCTATGTCTTCATGAGACTCGTCTCAATATAAAAAGTAACATAAAAAGGACTAAGAGTGTAGCTCAGTGAGTGGTAAAGCACCCTGGGTTCAATCACTGGGAAAGATTATTACATAGTTATTAAAAGAACTAAAAATCTATAAATGTTAGGTATATTTCCCCAAGTCATAGAACTTGAAGGACTAAATAAACCATCTAGTCCCAATATATTTGAGAAATGCAAGATAGGAGAGATTAAATGATATTTTTAAGGCAGTATGCTGATTGATTACAGAGTTAGGCCTAGAACCCAGACCACCTGATTCTCAGTTTTATGATAGTGGGGAAAAGTGAAGTCCAGACATTTCAGATGGTTCTGATGCCCAAATCATCTGGTTGAGGTAATCTGCCTTTACCCAAATCAAAAGATCTTTTGTTTGCTAATTAATAATATAGTGAGAAAGTATAGGATGAAGACTCAATAATATTTATAGCTAATTGTAACAGGAATTAGATAAGGGGCAGGGGTTGTGGTTCAATGGTAAAGTGCTTGCCAAGCACTTGTGAGGTACTGGGTTCAACCCACAGCACACTTAAATAAATAAATAAATAAATAAATGCATAAAATAAAGTTATAGAAAAGGAATTAGATCAAGTGCAGGCACTTTTTAAATTCTAAAAATGCATTATTTTTTATTCTAGGCTTATAAGTAATTTTCATGTAAAGATAAACACTCAGCCTTGAGTTATAATAAAAGGTCAATATAATTACTTACTGTTAATGAGAGGTCAGGGAGTTACTTTGGTTTTGGCAGAGTTTATTGATAAAATTTAATATTTAATTATGCATTCAGAATATATTGTAAGGTACTTTAATCTGTAATAAATAGAAACACTTCTCATTGGCAGTAAATGTTATGGTAAGAATTAATTGTAGTTAGACTGTATTAAAATAGTAACTTTCTTTTGCAGCACCAGGTCACAAGCATGTACCTGATTGGGTTTGGATTGTTGTGGGCATCCTCAACTTTATGGCTTACACTCTTGGTAAGAAATTGGTAAATACTTATTTTTAGTCAGTGGCTGGTGAATTAGCATTAACATTTTCTCCTATGTTTAATTCATTTTAATTAGGGTTTATTAATATCCAGTTCAAATTGGTAAATGTTTTTGAATTTTCACTGAGACCTATTGTCATTCACTTCTGGGGACTCACAGTGTAACATAGGAGTTGACAGACTACTCCTAGAAAGCCAAATCTGTCCCATTGTCTGTTTTCATAAGTAAAGTTTTACTGGACACAGGTACACTCATTCCCTTACTTGTTGCCTGTGGCTGTGTTCTGGCATTAAGGAGACAGACAGTTGAGTATTTGCAGCTGAGACTCACAAAGGGTATGGACCACAGAACCTAAAATATTTATTATCTGGTGCTCAACACAAAAGATTTGCCTTCAGTTTGGGAAGCAGTACTGACAAAGCAAATGATTGCAGAATGGTGAGAGGGATGCTGTAGCAGCACAGTGGGAGAACAAATAATGAAGTGACCCATTCATTTTCAGTAGAGGTAGTCTAGTGGTCAGGGAGGTCTGCTGTGTGAGGCCCATACTGTCTATTCTGCCTGCAGTGCTTTCCAGTGGGATTATCTGTATGGCTTGTCTTGCATCCTTCAGTCCTCCTTTCCTGCTTTGTTTTTCTCCATAGCTCTTAAATCCATATAACACATTTTCTGTTTACTTGCTTATTTATCATCTCTCTGTTCTAACTAAAATGTTAGGTTCTTTGAGGATGAGTACTGTTCTGTTCATTGCTGTATCCTGGATTCCTAGAGCAGTGTCTAACACATGGTGGGTATTCTGTATATAGTTTTTAAATAGATATAAAATAGTAGACCCTGACTTCAAGTTGCTTAGGTCTTTTTAAATAAAAATGACTTGTTCTCATAAAACCAGTATAACCTGGTATATTAATGCTGATATAGTGGATGACCAGAGCTGTAAGAGTTTAGAGAAGGAAGAGATCAGTGAAGCCTAGAAGAATTAGGGGAAACCTTAGTTAAAAGTTATATATTTAGGTAGAAGATTTGGAATAATAATAATATGTTATTATTATTAGGGGCTGGGGATGTGGCTCAGCGGTAGCGCGCTCGCCTCGCATGCGTGCGGCCCGGGTTCGATCCTCAGCACCACATACCAACAAAGATGTTGTGTCCGCCGAGAACTAAAAAATAAATATTAAAAATTCTCTCTCTCTCTCTCCTTCCTCTCTCACTCTCTCTTTAAAAAAAAATTATTATTATATAATTTTTTGAATTTATTATTAAAAATGAACAGGTTTTTAATTGCTGCTAATGATTTGGTTGTTCAGGACTGCTGTAAGGAATAGGGGAAATTGAGGGTGGCTTCTGGGCTCTTATTTTCATAACAGCATTTCACAAAAATCATCTTAATGTCCTGTACTGACTTACCTGTTGCCTCATGTCCACAGTTTTCTGGCAAAAAACCCGGCCTAACAAGAAGTATTCGTTGTAAGACCTATCTTGAACTAATGTGAGGCCATTTATAGTCTTTATTCTGCTACATGTGCTATGTATCCATTTTGATGCAGAAAGGGGGATATCTTTCATAATATGTGGGATAGTCCCTAAGTTTCCCTTCTAAGAAAAAAATAAATCTGAAACATACCTGAATTTGTGGAACTGGAGTGGGTGAGAAAATGTAAACAGATTTAATAGCTATTTCAGGAATTCACTATGGTCTAGCTGCACAGAAGTTGCACTGAAAATAGGAAATTGTTAAGCCTGGGAGTAATATGGAGAGACTTTTAAGAAACATTTTAGCTACATAAGGGCAGAAAATTTTGCAACCCTATATAATAGAGATCTGCAGGGTTCAGGCAGGAATTTGGAATTCATCCTTGCATGTATTCCATCAACAGTATTTATAAATGCGCTCTTTACCATAGACTGATCTAGGCACCGGCGATAATACCATGGTGAACAAGATAAACATAGTAATAATAGGAATCCGTCCCTTTCTTCCTTTCTTTCATTCTTTTCAGTAATAGGGATCAAACCCAGGGCAGTCATGCATCCTAGGCAAGTGCTCTGTCACCAAACTGCATTCTCAACCATTTTATTTATTTATTTATTTATTTATTTATTTTGGTGGGGTTCTTTTTTGGGGGTTTGTTTTGGAACTGGGGGTCAAACCCAGGGCTTTGCACATACAAGGCAGATAGATGCTTTGCCACTGAGCTACATCCCAGCCCTCCTCAGCCATTTTTAAATCTTTATTTTGAGACAGGGTCTTGCTCAATTGCCTAGGCTGCCCTTGAACTTAGAACTCTCCTGTGTGAGAAACAAAATTTAAATAATTTGTTCAAAGTCTACAGCTAATAAATATGGAGCTGAAATTTAACCCTAGGCAGTCTGGATCTGGATCTGTGTTCTTCATGCTGTTCTGAATAATTAGGATTATAGAGGTAGGACACTATGCCTGGCTGGAATTTTTTCTTTTTTTTTCCCTTTTTCTGTGCTGGTGATTGAACCCAGGGTTTCCTGCACGTCAGGCAGTGCTCCACCACTGAACTATCTTCCCAGCCCCTTTTCATTTTAACTTGGTTTTGCTGTACTTCTCTCTGTAGTATTCTCCTCTGTTTTCTGCCCTAAATGAAGGTGTTCCACTGTGCTTTAACATTAGCTTTTTTTTACTTCTCATTCCCATGGTAATCCTGATTCTTTTTTTTTAAAGGAATAATGGGACTTTTTTTTTTAAGTTATTTTCAGTTGTTGATGGATCTTTATTTTATTCATTTATTTATATGTGGTGCTGAGAATTGAACCCAGTGTCTCACACATTCTAGGCAAGTGCTTTACCACTGAGACACAACCCTAGTCCCTGATTCTTACTGAACATTCTTAATTCAGATGATTCCCATGTTTATATCTAGTCCTCATCTATCTTCTGAGTTGCTAGTTCCAAGTCCCTTGGGCTGAGCTACTTGACATTACCATGTGAGTATCCTGCCAGCTCTTTAAAAACAGTATCTAAAATTGTCCTCTGCATCTTTTCTATCACTCTTAACTGCTGTTGCTTCTTTCTTCTTTCTCTTTACTACCACTTACTTAGTTACCTACACTAGAACTTTGAAGATTGTCTTATCCTTAGATCTTCTGTCTTGTCTTCTATGGCATTCTCTTATTTTTACTTTTTTTTTTAATATGTTTAGCTGTAGATGGACATGATGTCTTTATTTATTTTTTTATGTGGTTCTGAGGATCAAACCCAGTGCCTCACACATGCTATGCCAGCGCTCTATCCCTGAGCCACAACCCCAGCCCTTGTTTTTTTTACTTTTTTAATGTCTCATCTGCCCCCAGCTTTTCATTCCCATTAGACTCATCTCGATATAGGCTTACTAATGATTGTCCTCTCTTTCTAGTCATTCACATGATGACAATGAGTCTTCCTAAAGCCTTGCTTTCACTCTTGTCATTTTCCTATTCAGATATCTTCTAGTAGCTTACTTTACTCCCTTGAACTTTTAAATTGTCTCTATATCCCTTTCTAGCCTTTTTATACTGCCTTCTTCACATACTAGCTTTTAGTCAAACTAAACTATGTGCATTGTTTGAAACCTCATTGTGCTTTTTCATCTCTGTATTTCTGAACCTGCATTGTGGTTTTCCCTCATTATTTATTGCTTCATCCCCCTTCTTGAAATGGCACGCTTCTTATCTCTTATTTACTGAAATCCAGCTCATTCTTTATGTCCCCACTCAGATTTCATCTTGTCCTAAAAGCCAATCTAGATTATTTTAGCCTGAAGGGAACCCTTTCCTTTTCTGGACTATTTTGTTTTTTGTGACAATACTGTACCTTTAATTATCATATTTTGTTCTTTCTCAAATGTAAACTCTCTTAGGGCACAAACTTAATTTATTCTAAGAATTTGTTTTGGCAGGGGGTGAATGGTACTTGGGATTGAACCCAGGAACACTTTACCATTGGTCATAATTCTGGTCCTTTTTATTTTTATTTAAAAATTTTTTGGAGGGGTACCAGGGATTGAACTCAGGGACATTCAACTACTGAGTCATATTCCCAGCCCTATTTTTTTTTTTTAAAGAAGAGAGAGAATTTAATATTTATTTATTTATTTTTTAGTTTTTGGCGGACACAACATCTTTGTTTGTATGTGGTGCTGAGGATCGAACCCGGGCCCCAGGCGAGCGCGCTACCGCTTGAGCCACATCCCCAGCCCCTCCCAGCCCTGTTTTGTATTTTATTTAGAGACAATCTCTCACTGAGTTGCTTAGTGCCTTGCTTTTGCTGAGAGTAGCTTTGAACTCACTTTCTCCTGCCTCAGCCTCCCGAGCCACTGGGATTACAAGTATGTGCACCTACACTTTTTTTTTTTTAGAGAATTTTTAATATTTATTTTTTAGTTCTCGGCGGACACAACATCTTTGTTGGTATGTGGTGCTGAGGATGGAACCCGGGCCGCACGCATGCCAGGCGAGCGCGCTACCGCTTGAGCCACATCCCCAGCCCGCACCTACACTTTTTATTTTTTATTTGGAGACAGAGTCTCACTAAGTCGCTGAGCATGGATGGCCTTGAACTTGTGATCCTCCTACCTCAGCCTTCTGAGTTTCTGGGATTACAGGCATGTACCACTATGATCATCTAATCTAAGATTCTTAGCATTGGTGGGATCCGGGTTCGATCCTCAGCACCACATAAAAATAAAATGCATTATGTTGTGTCCATCTACACCAAAAAATAAATATTTAAAAAAATAAATAAATAAAAAATAAAAATAATAGTACAGGTTCAACAAACTTATTTCTTATATTTGCAGAACATTGTTTGAAAGCCCTTAAAATCATGGAAGCAGTACATCTGTAAAGAAATGACTCTTAATTTCACACATGATGAAATAGGTGTTATGACTGAAGCACTTTTGGATCCTAAAGCAAGGAGTGCTTAGATAAATTGTAATGAACAGCTATTGACTGTTCTGTGGAAGCTTGAGAAATTGTGACTAACAGAACAATTTAGTTGGTAAGCAGATTTGGAATAATTCAGAGGCCAGGTAGAATGCTTCTTTTTTAGATCTAAAGTTAAACACCATTCAGTGTAATAGAACATTTTGATTTTTAGATTAAATTTTGAGAAATTATATTTTATTTGTAGTAATCAAAGATTAGATTAGTAATCAAAGATTAGATTAGTACTGACTGGCAGCCACACTTAAGGTTTCTATAATGTACTGATCTCCCCCCCCCCCCCCACACACACACAGTTTCTTAAAAATGACTTTGAAAAGGGAAGGAATGGAAGGGAGAGGGGATGGGAATAGGGAAGACAGAATGAATCGGACATAACTTTCCTATGTTCATATATGAATACACGACTAATGAAACTCCACATCATATTCGACCGCAAGAATGGGATCCTAATTAGAATGTTATATTCCATGCAAGTATAATATGTCAAAATACACTCTACTGTCATGTATATCCAAAAAGAACAAATAAATTTTAAAAATAAATAACGATGAATTTTTCCAGCTAAGTGTGGTCATGCATTCCTGTAATCCCAGCAATTTAGGAGGCTGAGGCAGGAGGATCACAAGTTCAAAATCAGCCTCAGCAATTTAGGGAAGCCCTAAGCAACATAACGAGACCCTGTCTCAAAAAGAAAAAAAGAAAAAGAAGTCTTGGCATATGGCTCAGTTGGGCCACTGGGTTCAATCCCTGGTACTGGGCGGTGTGTATGTGTGTGGGAGATTACTTTTTCCCACTGGTACAGATGTTGACCTTTTTCTTGTGATGTATGTTTTGTTGCAGATGGTGTGGATGGAAAGCAAGCCCGCAGAACCAATTCTAGCACCCCCTTAGGGGAGCTTTTTGACCATGGCCTGGATAGTTGGTCATGTGTTTACTTTGTTGTAACTGTGTATTCCATCTTTGGACGAGGACCAACTGGTGTCAGTGTTTTTGTTCTTTATCTCCTATTATGGGTTGTTTTGTTTTCTTTCATCCTGTCTCACTGGGAAAAATATAACACAGGAATTCTTTTTCTGCCATGGGGCTATGATGTTAGCCAGGTGGTAAGTATGTGTTCTGCTTTAAGTTTTTAACATTACCACTATATTTTTGGAAAATTTTTTGTCATTCCTTCCTTATTGCTGTTTTGATTAGAACAGATGTGTGCTTTTAAAAACATTAAAAAGATTTTTAAAATTTTACTTATTTATGGAAAATTTCAAACATACAAAAGTAGAGAGAATTTTATAACGAACTCTTATTGCATCTGTTAACTTAGCTTCAGGAGCTAGCAGGATGTGGGCAGTATAGTTTCATATATACTCTCTCTTAGCTCCCTTCCCAGTTCTTTTTTTTCCCCCCAAATATATATATTTTTTAGTTGTAGTTGGACACAGTATATTTATTTTATATTTTTATTTTTATGTGGTGCTGAATATTAAACCCAGCGCCTTGCACGTGCTAGGCGAGTGCTCTACCACTGAGCCACAACCCCAGGCCCCCTTCCTAGTTCTTTTAAAGAAAATGTGGTAAATATCTTGCTATATATCTTTAAATGATAGACTCCTTAGAAAACATAATCATAATACCACTATTATGCCCCAAATTTAATGCTTTCTTTCATTCACTTGAACTGTTGATTTTGTAAAGCAAGATGTACATGTGTAATTGTTGACTTTTTGTCTTAATTGCCAACTTTTCAATGAGTAGAGAGATTTCTCCTCCTTTAATAGGCTTTGTTAACTCTCTTGCTTCTGAATCCCAGCTTTGTGTGTTGCCATTTTGCCCATTTGCACCTAAACCTCCAGTAAAGAAATCAAAAGTTGGAGTGTGTTTGAAGAAGGCAGTTGGGGGTCAAACTGGATCATCTTATGACTTACACAGTTTATGAGGTGCCTTTAAAGTGCTTCAGATGATGACCATTTGCTTGCATTGTCTAGAATCACTTATTTTATGGTGTTTTTGGGGAAGATTCTTTTTTGAAGGCAAGAAAACTTGCCGCATACCAAATTTAAGCATACTTCTTGCTTTTACTAAAACTATTTGACTAGACTTAATGCTGCATAAAGCAATATTGGCTTCTGAGCTTTTCAACTGTTAATGCCTCTGTATGCTTTTGTCTGTATTTTCTTTCCAGACTATTTCTTTTGTCTACATAGTGACGGCAATTGTGGGAGTTGAGGCCTGGTATGAACCTTTCCTGTTTAATTTCTTATATAGAGACCTATTCACAACAATGATTATTGGTAAGAAGCTCCATGTCGAAGCCTGTTTTAACCATCACTTTGTTTTCAAAAGCCAGTGATTGACTATATGTAGAAGTTACGCCTCTCTCTCTCTGTCCTCTAATAAGCAGAACAGTCCTACAAACCTGTAGGATTTCAATTTAGACATCAAGGAAAATAATATTTCTTTTATGTTTTTGCTCAGTAAGAAGCTTTTTCTAATAAATAGGAAATGCCAAAATAGATCACACAGGCCTTTTAAAGGAAATATTCAAATTAATATAGACTATATTAGAGGATTCACATGTAGGTAGATGTTTAATCTGTCTACTTGAGAAAGTAAGCCTCTTTTCCTCTTAGATGTCCTCTTTATTCCAATGAATGATTAGAGTTTTTGATAGTGGTAATATTTCCCTTTTGATTTTAGCCAAAGGGGATATCTGTAGGATAATTGACTGAGTACAAGAGAGTATTAATGGTATGGTTAGAGGAAGAGGAATCTAAGTTGTTTTGGGACACCAGGAATAGCACTAAGGACCTTTGTAGAAGTAGAAAACATATATGTAGGCTATTGCTCTGTTCCCTTATCGAAAAAACAACCCTGCTTTGTTCTGATGATTAACTTTGATAATGGAATGGAAATTAGGTCAGGCTTGGAAACTGAAAAATCGTATTCGTCACTGACTTTCAGAAAAGGAATGGTTTTGGGCATTTTTCCTGTGGTTCTGGATGGTACATGTTTTTGAAATTACCCTATGATCTATTAAATGTTCATTTCCCCCAACCCCTGTACTGGGGATTGAACCCAGGGGCACTTAACCACTGAGCCACATCCCCCAGCTCTTCTTATTTTTTATTTTGAAACAGGGTCTCTCTAAGTTACTTAGGAACTTGCTAAGTTGCTAGGCTGGTCTTGAACTTGTTACCCTTGTGCCTCAGCCTCCTGAGTCACTGGGATTACAAGCCAAATGTTCATTTTCTGGTGTCATTATGAACTGTAATAGCTTCACCATGAAAATGTTGCTTTTTTTCTTTTATTATTTATGACTCTTGTGATTTAAGCAGCTTGTCTTATGGCAGTTTTGCTGCATTTTACATTAAAATATTCAATTTAAAGATAAGGCATAAAAATATGTCTGATCTGAGACATTTAAAAATATTATTTACTTTAATAGGTACATAATTTTCTTTAAAGCTTTACATTCTTCTGCATTCTTCCCTTTGAAATAAAAATAAAACCCCACTTGTTTCTACACAAATAAGTGAAACAGCTTTCCCAGCAGATAGATTATTTAGAAGAACCATAGGGTTTATACTAGTTAGTTTCTGCTGATAAAATTGGTGGTGCTAAAGTGGTTGGGGTAGCCTGGAGCCGTAGTGTGAGAGGAGTGCTAATGAAAGGTTGGTAGTAGGTAGAGTGGCTTTCTGTGCCATTGTGGAAGGTCGCCTTCTTTGGGTACAGCAGACAGACTACCAAAGTAGAGGATTCAGCCTCCCCACTGCCATTTATTATGAAAAAGAATTGAACATCTATTACTGATGGTAGTTCCTTCTACTTTTATGTACTAGTTCCTATGTTATCATCACTTTTCTTCAACTGCTTTCAGTACCAGTTGCAATATTGTTTCAACTACACCACTGCTCCTATCTAACCCATAGGCTGTTTTATAAAATACAGTCTTTTGTACTCACCCATGGGTTAGCCATTTCTGCTGTACTTCATTCCTTTCTGTATATCTGACTTAGGTTCTGGTGTTCTTTCTCAGAAATCTGAAGAATTCTTTCAGGATTTCTTGTAGTGCAGATCTGGTAGCAGTATATTCTTTGTTTTTGTTTATGTGAAAATGTTTCCTTAATTTTTTTCTTTTAGCATTTTGAATGTATTATTCTAATGCCCTCCAGCATCCATTGTTTCTGAATCAGCTCACATGTTATTGTCACCCGGTGTATAAAGTGTTATTTTTCTTTTGTTGATTCAAGAGTCGCTTTTTATTTTTGTCTTTCACAATTTGACTACTATGTACCCAGGTATAGTTTTCTTCACATTGTCCTATTTGTTGAGTTTTTTTGGTGTGTTGAATATAAGTTAATATTTCTGACTAAATGTGTGATATTTTCAGCCACAGTTTCTTTCTTCAGATATTTTTTTTTCTGCTTAATTCTTTATCTTCTTGTAAAACTGCACTTACACGTATGTTACGCAGATTTGTTTGATTTGTCATACAGGTGATTTTCTGAGGCTTTATTAAGTTATCTTTAACATTTTTTTTAATCCATTTTTTGTAGTGGTTGATTTCTGTCCATCTTTAAGTTCAGTTTTTCCCTCCTGCCATCTCCAATCTGCTGTTGATCCTGTCTAGTGAATCTTGAAATTAAGTTATTGAACTTTTTTTTTTTTTTAGAGAGAGAGGAGAGAGAGAGAGAGAGAGAGAATTTCAATGTTTATTTTTTAGTTTTCAGCGGACACAACATCTTTGTTTGTATGTGGTGCTGAGGATCGAACCCGGGCCGCACGCATGCCAGGCAAGCACGCTACTGCTTGAGCCACATCCCCAGCCCCTAAGTTATTGAACTTTTGAGCACTAGAATTTCTATTTGGTTCTTTTTATACTTTCTATGTCTGTGTTGAGATTCTCCTATCTGACCTTTTCTCCTACCTCACTTTGGACACATTTAAAATAGCTCCTTTACTATCTGTCTGTCAAGTCTAACGTCTGGGCATACTTAAAGTCAGCTTCTGTTGGTTCCCTTTTTTTTTCTATTTCTTTGCATATCTAGCAGGGTTTTTTTTTTTTTTTTTTTGGTTGGAAACTAGACATTGTATGCTGGGGACATAGCTCAGTGATATAGTGCTTGCATAGCATGTTTGAGTCCTTGTGTTTGATCCCCAGCATCATTGAAAGAAAGAAAGATAGTCTGTTAGTCAGACATTGTGGATAATTTTTATAGAAATTTTAGAATATTTTAATTTTTTTTTTTCTAGTAGACATTGAACTCAGCCTGAGAAATCTGTGTCCTTAGGGTATGTAATAGCTGACATTTTCAGCTTTCAGCTGCTCCTTTTTAAGCATTGTTTTATGTGTGGGTGGGTGTGTGTGGGTGTGTGTGTGTGTCTCCCTGTGTCCATGTGTCCCCCTTATGTCGGTATAGTTTAGTAGTCAGCCATAGATTTGGGTATAGTTGTTACTGAGATTTTGGTGCTGATCTCTCTATGATTTTCTTGCTTCTGGGGTTCACCATCCTGAATCTTCAGCTTTTTTGCAGTTTCATTTGTTCTTTCATTTCTTCCACTATAAGTGTCCAATCAGGTTACTTATTTTAGAATTCCCACTCTGGTTTTTTGATACCAGTTGTGGACATGGACATTTATGTGTATTTGTTTGTTTTGTCTTTTTTTCCCCTTTGGTACCGAGAATTGAACCCAGGGATGCTTTTACTGAGTTTCATCCCCAGTCCTTTTAAATATATATATTTTTAAGGTAAGGTCTTGTGAGTTGCTGAGGGTCTCACTAAGATGCTGAGGCTGGTCTCAAACTTGTGATCCTTCTGCCTCAGCCTTCTGAATTGCTGAAATTACAGGTGTGCCACTGCACCTGGCTTGTTTGTTTCACGTTTGACTTCAAGAATTACTTTTTTCTTTTGAAATGTATTTTTCCTTTATAATTCTGTGAACTATTCATGAGTACAAAGACAAATTTATAAGTGTATTAAAAAAAAGTATAGTGTGTCTATCACTACCCTATTTCTACCTTCATAGGTAACCATTCTTAATGTTTAATTTTTATGGCTTATTTTTTCATGTTTTTATTGCGTGTGTATATGTGTATGTTTCATTTTATTACCCCTTTCCATGGCATTCTATATGTACTTTGTTTTTTTTTTTTTCGTTTCTTCCCCCCCACTTAATAGTATATCCGAGAGATCATACTATACATAAGGATCTTCCTCATTCCTGGCCAGTACTCATTCCTGGCCAGTACTTCATTGCATGGATGTACCCAATAGTTTGTTTAATCAGCTTCCTATTGATAGACATTTGGGTTGCTTCCAGTCTTTCACTCTTATACAAATTGCTGAAGTGAATAGTCTTGTATCTGTCTTTTCATGTTTTTGCTAGGGTATTGTGGAAGAAAGCCCTACTAGTAGAATTGTTAGTAAAGGATAAACGCGTGCAGATAGATATGTCTGTAAAATTTCCATTTTTTACATTGTGAATGAACTTTTCTAGTGTTTAAGAGCCATTTATATTTCCTTTTCTGTATATTTTAAGTATCTAGCCCTTGTGTGTGTGTGCACGTGCACACCATGGGTTGAATCCAGGGGCACTTAACCACCGAACCACGTCCCCGGCCCTTTTTATTTTTCACTTAGAGACAGGATCTTACTAAGTTGCTCAGGGCCTCACCCAGTTGCTGAGGCTGGCTTTGAACCTGCGATCCTCCTGTTTCAGCCTTGCAAGCCCCTGGAATTACAGGCATGAGCCACTGTGCCCAGCTAAACATTTAAATACTCTTTATAGATTGTATGTTAAGTACTGTTGAGAGAAGGAATAGAAGATGCTGTCCTTTTCTTTGGCAACCTTAGGCTTTCCACATGCTTGCTATACTTAAAACTATTTCAAGATTTTAAAACTAGAATTACTCTTTGTGGCAAATCTTGTGCTAGTTTATCTCAACCCATTTTCTTTTTTTAGTACCTTTATTTTATTTATTTTTTTATGTGGTGCTGAAGATCGAACCCAGGTCCTTGCACGTGCTAGGCAAGTGCTCTACTGGTGAGCCACAACCCCAGCCCATCAACCTATTTTCAACACCTGTTTTCCAGTTACTTGGAACTACAAGAAATCCTGGGTTAATTCACTTAACCTTGGTTTCCCTCAGTGCTTCCCAGCTTGACATAGAGTAAGCTACTAAACATTTTTGAGGGCATGAAGGTCATCAGTTTGTTTTTTCTTTTTTTTTCTTTTTTCTTTTTATTGGTTGTTCAAAACATTACAAAGCTCTTGACATATCATATTTCATACGTTTGATTCAAGTGGGTTATGAACTCCCATTTTTACCCTGTATACAGATTGTAGAATCACATCGGTTACACATCCACGTTTTTACATATTGCCATACTAGTGACTGTTGTATTCTGCTATCTTTCCTATCCTCTACTATCTCCCCTCCCCTCCCCTTGTTTTTTCTTTTCCCTTTAATATAATCTGATTTGGCAAACTTTATTCCAGTTAAGTTTGGAAGTAGCAGAGTAATTCACCTTTGGGGAGATTTCTGCTGGTTCTAGTTTTTTCATCTGTTTTTAGCCAAGTACCTTAGGAATAAGAATGTTTTCTACTGTTGATCCTAAAAGTGATAGCTGTATTGACCCTCAAACCACCAATATAGTCCCTGGAAATCTGGAGTAGACAAACTAGGACCAATAATGAAACATTGAAGTGAAATGTTCAGAAAGTTTTGAGATGTGTGTATTAATTTGGAGTTTGAAAGAGGGAAGGATCAGGGATTTTCAACTGTATAGACCATAGATTCAGATTTTTTAAAGACGTAAGGGACACTAGAAAATCATTTAACCCATCCTTATACTGCTGGACTCTGAAACTTGGATTGATTGATTTGCCCAAAAGTACATAACTGCTCAGTGGCTGGAAGCATGTAGTTAAGCTTTAAAAGAAAATACTCTGAGAGTGGAGCACCCCTTTAGGAATATGTTAGGAATATGCAGGAAGTTGAGTTTCCAAGAAATGACAAAATGAAATGGTTAGGTGGTTAATAGGAACACCTGGAGAACAGAATCACAAAGGCAGAATGAGGAAAGAATTGCAGTTAGTATATAGTAAATGAAACCATACATCAAGAATGAGAAAACATACTAAATTTGATCATTAGGAAAACTTTTTCAAGAATGTATTTCTGCACAGTAGAAGTCAGACTGAATAGAAGAATGCTAAGAAATTGAAAACAACAGAAAAGTGTGGCAGTTGGAAAGAAATAACAGAATAAGAGTAAACAAGGCAGTAGAAATCATTGATAGAATGTCTTGGGAAGGCCATCATTATTTTTAGGTTTGAGGGGGAAGAATTGTGGTGTGGGTGGGATAGGGAGGGAAGAAATGGGAAATTCTGGGGAGGTTAAAAGCATATGTAAATAAGAAATAGCAAGATCCATTTATTATCCTCCTCTTCTAATAACTCACATTTACTTTGCCATTTACTATATACCAGGCACTGTTCCAGGTATCTTTAATAATTTATTACATTCTCAAAACCCTATGGGGTTGGCACTACTTTGCCCTCTATTTTGTAAATGAGGAAACTGAGGCACTAAAAGTCTTGACTGCCTGAAGTCACATAAGTGATTGATGACACCACTGGTATCAAGACCCAGACTAGCTCCTAGAGTCTGTGCTCTGACTCACCCAAGTGTACTGGCACTCTCCCAGTTGTAAATGCTGTTAGGAATGTATTTAGTTTTTATTACAGAAATAAACTTGAGCCTGAAAATTGTTGGATCTACAAACATTGTGTATCTTGCAAGAATTCAGTTATTTTAATATACTAACTCTTTAATAATTCATGATAATTTAAGTATTCTTTCCTTTAGGTTGTGCAATATTTGTGACTCTTCCAATGAGTTTATTAAACTTTTTCAGGTAAGTATTTAATTTAATTAATTTATTTGTTGTGGTGCTGGGGATTGAACTCAGGTCCTTGTGCATGTGAGGCAAGCACTCTACCAGCTGAGCTATATCCCCAGCCCAGTATTTTATTTTTTAAAATTATTTTTTAAATATTTATTTTTTAGTTGTAGTTGGACACAATACCTTTATTTTATTTATTTTTATGTGGTGCTGAGGATCGAACCCAGGGCCTCGAACTTGCTAGTTGAGCACTCTACCACTGAGCCACAACCCCAGCCCCAGTATTTTATTTTTTAACTGGGCAAAAAAATGTGAAAAATTTCAGCAATTCTAAGGTTCTATTTTTCTTTTCTGAGTCTGGACATTTTGAAATGGTTATGAAATATGAATTTTGAATCTAGAATGAGATTAGGGTATCTTTGGCTAATGTAGTCAATTCAACCATATCACAGAATTACTAGTTCTTTTTTTATGGTTTTGGGCTCACCAGTCTTTTAGTTTGACAGTGAGAGAGTATCTTCCTCTTAAATATTTATGTGTTTACATTCAATTTTGTAAGTTATCTGTGAGTATAGTTAACAAAAGTATAAAATAATAATTTTTGAATGTGTGTAGGTTAAAATTGGACTTAGGCTGACTTTTCTCAAATAGCAGTTGCATAGAAATTCCTGCCTTCAGGGGAAAGAGTTGGGAGGTGGGATCTTTCCCTTCTCAGTAATTTTTTTTCCTGCTGTTTCCTCTGTTACTGTTTCCTCTAGTTGAAACTTTCTCCTTCATCTTTTAGTTCTGTGTCTCACAGAATTACATCCATGTCAAGCTAAGCTCTTGAATCTTCCCTATTTATTGTGACTGGTAATCATTTATAGAAGCCATAAAATTTGGAGTTCTAAGTCTGTAGAGATTGAGTCATTTCCCCCTCAGAATATAATGATTACATTCTAATTAGACAACACAATGCCCAGGGTCATGTGACCCATAGCAAAAACCAGGACTGGAATTTGGGGGTGTGTCTAGATGAGCAAACATATTGGATTACTTGCTGTGTGTTTACAGATACCAGGATGTGGTATTGGCAGTCTTATTTCGGGGTCTTTGTGTGCATTACATCTTACTTTTAATGTATTAAAGTAATACTGCTATTTCATGTTCACTTTGTTTAGCCTACTAGAATATTTCACAGAATAAAGACCAAATTGTATTCATCTTTACATTCTTGACACAGCAATTGATAATTTGGTTTAAAGAGATTAAAAAGGGGACCAGGCAAGACTGGGGTTTTAGCTCAGTGGTAGAGCACTTGCCTTGCATGTGTGAGGCACTGGGTTCGAAACTCAGCACCACATAAAA
Source organism: Spermophilus citellus (assembly GCF_964194105.1). Lineage (NCBI taxonomy): Eukaryota > Metazoa > Chordata > Mammalia > Rodentia > Sciuridae > Spermophilus > Spermophilus citellus. The sequence goes on along the minus strand of NC_138193.1, from coordinate 96,163,446 downwards.
ATAAATAAATAAAGATATTATGTCCATCTACAATTAAAAAAGTATTTTAAAAAAAGAAGATGGGGGTGGGGGGGACGGGGACCAGGTGCCAAAATACTGGCCATGCCTCTTGAATCAGGTTATATAAGTTTAGTTCTCTTATTTTCACCCTGGCTATGAAGTTATAGCCATAATAATGTGGCTCTATCTATGCCATAGGATAATTATGATTGTAAAATAAGAGAAGAAATGTGAAAATACTTAGGAAATGGCAAAGTACTATATAAGTTTTATATGTAATAATGTTCTTTGTATTACTTGATTTTTTTTTTTTTTCCAGAAGCTATAAAAATAACACCTTGAAACACAATTCAGTCTATGAAGCTATGGTTCCCTTCTTTTCTCCATGTTTGCTCTTCATTTTGTCTACAGCCTGGATCCTCTGGTCACCTTCAGATATTTTAGAGCTACATCCTAGAGTATTCTACTTTATGGTTGGAACAGCTTTTGCCAACATCACAGTAAGATATTTATTTCTTTTAAAAATTATCATATAGCCAGGCACAGTGGTGCATGCCTGTAATCCCAGCAGCTTGGGAGGCTGAGGCAGGAGAATTCCAAGTTTGAGGCCATCCTCAGCAACTTGTGAGGCTTAAAGCAACTTTAATGAGGCCCTGTCTCAAAATAAAAATTAGAAGGGCTGGGGATATGGATTAGTGGTAAAGCTCCCCTGGATTCAATCCCTAGTACCAAAAAGAAAAAAACCAACAAATGAAAAATTTTTGAAAATCATAATCTATAACCCATGCAGTGAGGTGTACCCATAATCCCAGAGGTTGAGGCAGGAAAGATGGCAAGTTAAGGCTAGCTTCGGCAATTTAGCAAGACTCTGTTTCAAAATAAAACTACAAAGGACTAGGGATATGGCTTAGTGGTAAAGTGCCCCTGGGTTCAATCTCCAGTACAAAACACACAGACAGTATGGAGGTAAGGATGATAGTAAAATGAAACGGACATTGTTACCTTATGTGCATAGTGATCACATGTACAACCGGAATGGAGTATTACTCCATCTATGTATGATGTGTCAAAATGCATTCTTCTGTCATGTATAACCAGTTAGAACAAATAAACACACACACACACACACACACAATTTTTATTTTAGAAATATTGACAAGTGGATAATTTGAAAACTCACATAGTATTATAATAAGCAGATTTTTAAAATATTTTAAATCAGAAACAGTAATAACTTCAGGACAGAACATGTTGATAATTATTTTATTGTGCTCTTTGAAACCAATAGGATTTAGTGACTTCAGTAGTATTTTCAGGTTCTTTTGGGTGTGAGTTGGAGTGTGTGTGTGTACATGTCTGGTACTGAGGATTGAACCCAGGGGTGTTTCACCCTGAGCTACATCTCCAGCCCTTTTTTTTTATTTTTTATTTTGAGACAGGATCTTGCTAAGTTGCCTTACCTGGCCTTGGAATTTGCAGTCCTCTTGCCTCAACCTCCCTAGTAGCCTCCTGATTGCAGGCATGTGCCATCGCATCAGGCTTTTTCCAGTCTCTTCTGACATGTTCTGAGGCTCTGTGTGTGGGGGGTTGGGTCTGGAGTCCAGCTGGGCCCCTGAATAGTTGAGAACTATTAAGATAATGTAAATGTGTTGGCTTAAGTTCTTGAATAGTTTTTAAATGTTGCACTGACTAGTTTTGGAAGTGCTTTGCTAATTAAACTTTCTTTTTTCAAACCAACTTCAAGTGTCAGCTGATTGTTTGTCAAATGAGCAGCACACGGTGCCCAACTTTGAATTGGTTGCTGGTTCCTCTCTTCTTGGTTGTCATAGCAGTGAACCTGGGAGTAGCCTCTTACCTGGAGAGTCTTCTCCTGTATTTATTAACAACTGGCTTTACTCTGGCCCACATCCATTATGGAGTACGAGTGGTGAGTAATCAAGTAAAGCTGGTTTTATTTGTTTCTTATAAATAGTGAAAAAGAGGCAATGGAAAAATTTAAAAGAAATTACTGTAGTAGCTGAAAGGATTTTGGGATATTCCCTAAATTTGAGATAATGTCCAGATAATGCAATATCAAGTATTGTTTTTCTAATGATTAAGTTATAATAACTATAAATGCTTTTAAAGCTGGATAATTATTACGTATTAGTTCTTATTTTAAATGAGTATACATCTAGCCATAATCTTGTTGAGTAGAATTATAAACTATTTTGTGCTTTTAATTATGTGGGACCAGATAATCCCATTGTTATCTGTTTCTTCACTAGCTTCTTTAGCGTTAGGGGCTTTTTTATTGTTCATTAACATAATTTGGTTTTGTAGCACTTCTTTTCTCCCCTGCTCAATTTGAACAATGTACTAGGGGAATTAAAATTTCAGAGTAGAGGAAAGCTTTTGCATCATATGAAGCTTCACTTTATCAGCAGAATAATAAATAAGGGGGAAAATCAAAGGAAATTGATTTTAAGAAGTGTTTGCAAACCTTAATACATATTTTAGCACAGTTTCATGGTTGAATTTTAATTGCTGCACAATATTTCATCAAGGAAGATTACTTAATCATTACGTAATTTATTAATCATAACCCAGTTATTTTAATAATTTAGGTTATTTTCAAATTATCATCATTATTAATAATGCTGGTGTGAACAATCTGGAATAATATTTTTTTCTTCCATTTGTTTTATATTCAGAGAATAATTTCATAGGAATGGCGTTATATAAAGGATATTCACATTTTATGGCTCTTAAAGTGCTTCTGTTTGATGTTCTTGTTTCTAAGAGAACTCTCCTGTGAATTGGTTTGAGAAACAAAATGTCTTTACTTCTATATTCTCATACACGTTTTTAAAATAGGGGGACAGTGTCATGCTTGTGAAAAACTTTATACCTTGCACATATTGTTAAACTTGGGCTTTGTTCCCTTAGTGCTTGTCCCCAAATTAACCCTCATTGGTTAGAACAAAATAGATGAAATTGTTATGGAAAAAGAGAATGTGATAAATCTGATGAGGCATAATCATTTATGTTTATAATTGTGTAAGTTTAACATGTTTTCATGTTTTCTTTCTTCTGTTTTTTGAAGGGGGTACCAGAAATTGAGCCCAGGGGCACTTAGCCACTGAGCCACATCTTCAGCCCTTTTAAATATTTTATTTGGAAATGGTCTCGCTCAGTTGCTTAGGGCCTCGTTAAGTTGCTGAGACTGGCTTTGAACTTGCAATCCTGCCTCAGCCTCCTGGGCCACTGGGATTACAAGTGTGCACCACCACATCTGGCTTAACATGTTTTCTGTCAACACTTTGGGACCCTTATTTTGATAAAATAATTGCTAATATCTTTTGAAATTGTTTTAATTTGTTCAGCCCTTCAGAAGCATATTTTTAGAAAACCATATATATAACAAATTAAAACACATTTTTTTTTCTTTAAATTATAAAGGTAGTACACATGGTTAAAAATCTGGGAAATAGGGACTGGGGTTTTGGCCTGGTAGAGTGCTTGCCTAGCATGCATGAGGCACTGGGTTCGATCCTCAGCACCACATAAATGTAAAATAAAGATATTGTGCCCACCTAAAACTTAAGAATAAATATTTTTTAAAAATCTGGGGAATAATCAAGCTACTGAGAGAAATTCTGGGAGCATCTTTCTTGTCTGGTCTGGTCTTTTTTGCTTGTTTATCATGTCTATAACTTCTGGCCAGAAGGTAAAACTTGCTAGGCCACATAAAACATTTGAGCTGCTGAAACATACATACTATGATAAATATCAAATAAATGACATTCTTAGCTGGTATATAACAATGTTTTTACCTACCTACTAGGAATATTCTAACCAATATTGTCTTTCTAAATTAACAGATCCAGTTTTATACTAGATCATCAGGAATTAGGAATGATTACCTAGAAATGTACAAACTGAATATTGTATCTAATTATAGATATAATTATTTGATTTACTAGATATTATAATTCAGGTAATCTTGCAGTTTTCAGCAGATTTGGATATGAATTTGTCTGGTTTAGAGGGCTCTGGAAAGACTAGATTTTGGAGCGAGGCAGACCCAGGTTCAAGTTCTAACTATCCCAGGGTAGTTCTAGTACTCCCATTTAGCTACCTAACTAGTTCTTGAGCTATTCTAATCTAGCAGAACCTCTTTGTTATTTCTGATGACTGTGTCAGTAATTCTTTCCAGAGGTGAATTTCATTTATTTTTAAAAAATAGTACAGTATGTAGTTGTCACAGTTTTGTGTTCTGATTTTTCATAGGTTAAGCAGCTGAGCAGCCATTTTCAAATTTATCCCTTCTCATTGAAGAAACCCAACTCAGATTGACTAGGAATGGAAGAAAAGAACATTGGCCTGTAATCTTCAGAAAGAAATACTGTAAATAGATGCTTGTAAATATTTCATCCATCACCAGTGAACTAAACTGATCTGCTTGACAGACATGGAATCTCAGTATGTGTGGTACTTGGACAGCAGGAATGAAACATGATCTGAACTTGTGGAATTTTGGAACTTCTAATTCCCAACTTACGTTATTTTTTATAAAACCATGTGATATTTTGGTTAAGCATAATGTTCATTAGACCAGCAAAACTCTTCTAGTGATTTTAGCTTCATGAGTCCATAATATTTTGGCTCATACAGAGTTAAAGATGTTTTATTTTTATTTTTAAAACCCCAAATTGGTTAGGAACACTGATAATATTCAGAAAACCACAGCATGTTTTCACACGTGGCATTAGCTGTGGAAATTATCAATAGCTCAAGTATAATATGCAGGGAAGGTGGCGGGGGGTGGGGGGCAAGTTTTCTTTAGCCAGAGATGCCAACTATTACAGAACAGTATGCCGTTGCCAAATCTTGGTTTCTCTTTCCCATGGAAATGATTTTTGTCCTCAGAGGCAAAGAGATTCTCTAGTATTCTGGCTGTCTTTATTACAGAATAGATTTTGATAAATGGTTTAAATTTCTTTTAAAGAGAAATATTCTGTTTATACTTAGTAGAGAATGGGTTGTAATTATAGCTCATCCATTGGCATGGTTCATGGTTTAAGTGTGGCATTTTCTCTCTCAGCTGAAGGTTGCTAGGATTTGGTGCCTGTGAGCTATGATTGTAAGAATATGTGTGACAGTCCCCAGTCTTTGATAATTACTTGTGAGAAACGCAGATAAAGCACCTTCTAAGAGGAGATTTAAATTAGAGTTAGGAATCTCATGAACCTCGCTATGAACGAAATTAGTTTTCTGACTCAGTTTGTCTGTCTGTCCTTCCTTGCTTTCACTCACTCTCCTTTTGGGGGTGAAATGCTGTGTTTTTTATTTCATATGGGATAAAACAGAGAGAAATACTCTCTTCCCAAACTTGCCTGCTTCTCCACTTGAAGAAAACTTTTGATATATATGCCTTACCCAGTACCTATTTCCTTAATATGACTTGGAGTAATTTTTAAGGTTTATTGATAACAAAACTTTACCTTTATTGTGGTCATTTTATAAATCATATCTTTTCATAAATGTGGATATTTTATTCTCTGTTTCTTTGACTTTGTCTTCATTTAGTTTGGTGGTGGTGAAATTTACTTGCTGATTTTATTTTCCACTGAATGAAGTTTGTGCTTGAATGAAGAGTGTATCTTAAACCCTTATTTCTTTTTGGACAGGTTGCACTTGGATAAAATAGGCACCACTGTGTTGATATGTAATTATATTCTTAACCATTATTTATGAATGTGACTGTAGTTAAAATTATAGCATATTTCTTTGTTGAGTTTCAGTCTGCTGCTTTGTAAAAAAAAAATAACTGTAATTGATATTTTGTTTTTAAAATTTTAAATTCTAATCATTGTCATCCAGGTTATTAGAAGTGAGTCAAGGAGCTTCCTACTCATTTAAGAAAATAATTTGTAAAGGTTTAGTTTTGGTGACTTTCTCTGAGAAAAAAGTGAATACTGAAAATAGATGAGAATTGATGTAATTTAGAAATATGTATAGTGAATCCATGTTTATTAATAAATCGCCATCATGCAGGTCAAAGAAATGAACCAGTTAAGTGAAGGTAACCGTTTTGTGTTCACCTTGTTGTATCATCTGTAAAATTGAATTGGATTAAGTATTCATTTGAAGTGGGGGAAAAAACTTTGTTTTAAGATTTCTTACCTAATCATTTTTACTGTTTTGTTGACCTTGTACTCAAGGATGAGATTAATTTGTTTAAAAGAACTGATAAATGTTTATAAAGTGACAAATTTGGACCACAGATTTTTTTTCACCTTGTACAGTGTATTTAAAACAAACAAACAAAAAAAACCAAACCCTTTAATTCTGTCATTAGGGTCCTTTGGGTTATGGCTTGTAATTTTGAGACTCTTTTACTTCTGAATATGTTTCTGCCCACATTTTGTTGCATTAAGACTATTTGTAAGGTGTTTTGTGCCTATATTTTATGACATATTTTCCTGGGGTAGTAAGGAATTATGCCGTGGGTGAAAGAAAGGAGGCTGTCAATAAGGGAAACTGAACAATTAACTGTTCCAGAATACTGTGGACTTGTGTTAATCCTTCCTATACTGCTGACCTTCTCTTGTTTTAGTCTGCCATCTTGATGGTGCATCTTGAAAGCCCCCATATTTTGTATAGTGATATAGCAGCTGATAGAGGACTTAATTACCAGTAGCTCTGTGCATTTCTATCATACTGATTACTCAAACCTTTCCAAAGTATAAAAGATGTTTCAAGCTTTTGCATGAAATTTTGGGTGAGTTCACACCCCAGCCTTTCTCCCCAGCACACACTGGCTGCATTGTGGGGAGCATTGCCACCATGGTCAGGAGCATACATGCGTGTTTTCTGTACTTGCAGAATAGAGTGCCTTAGCCAGGCCAGAGGTTTGCATTGTGTTTCTGCTGACCAAAGTCACATATACTTGTACGAGGTTTCTTTTCAGCTTATGGCATGAAAAATGCCCCTTCAGTCTTGTAAGAAAATAATTCCCTTGTATTTGAGATGGTATATGGGATAGAAAAGTTTAAAAATACCTGGAAGAATATGCTACTGCTACTTTTTTTGGTTCTTTAATATTCATGATCTCACTGCATTGTACAAATTACAAAGTATCTTCACAAATAGTAATAGAGGTAGCTTATGGGTTTCAGTTTCAGGCAATAGTGTGTAACTTTCAAAATAACAAGGTAAATGTTCTTCTTTGGCATTTTCATAGTATGACTAAAATACTTTTAATTCTAATTTTGGGAAGGTTAAATGTTAATTGTGGTCTAGAATGTTGTACTGCCATGAATATTTATTCTCATTTAGAAGTATTGGGAAGAGGAGTGTGTGTGTGGAGTTACCTAAATTCTAAGTTGATACCAAAAGAGTGTTAATGATCACCCAGAGCCTGGGTATTCAGGGAATATACAGGAAAAGAGTGTAGTGTCTTTTTTTTTTTTTTTTTAAATGATGCTGAGGATTGAATTTAGAGCCTTGTGTGTGCTGAGACAAGCACTGTACCACTGAGCTACATCCCCAACCCACAGTATACGTTTTCTTTAAAAAAGAATTTTGTTTTTTAGTTATAGGTGAACACAATATCTTTATTTTTATGTATTTATTTTTATGTGGTGCTGAGGATTGAACCCAGGGCCTTACACATGCGCAACAAGTGCTCTACCACTGAGTTACAGCCCCAGCCCTGTAGTATATGTTTTAAAGGGAAAAAGGGACCACCTTAATGCTTCATGAATTTGGAAGTTTCCTGTATTTGGTATTCAAAGGACTGGTTTATTTTGTAGTGAGTCAAAAGACAATTGGAATATATCTTTGACTCTGTGACCCCTAGAGAATAAAAAGGTAATCTGTAGGTGTTTAAATCAAAGACTACTTTCCCTTTTATATTTTAACTGGAATTAATTCATCTTTTTCATTCTTCACCTGGGTTTCCTCCCAACTAGCCACCACTTACGACAGAGACAGCCCACTCAGGCCTTGCTTTGTTGCTTCTAAATCTTGCTACATTCAGATTTTTCTTGATTGCCTTAGATCTCGTAATTAGTCAAAGACTGAGAACGTGTCAGAGGGAAAAAGTAAGTCTGATGGACTGGGACTTTTGACTTTGGGTCCCAAAATAAGCCAAAAACTGATTCAGAAATCTTTGGTTGTATTGATGCCTGTGTTCAGAGTGGCCTTATCTTGACCTCAGTTCTGGACTTGATCTATTGCTCTACAGAAAATTTGTGAAGTCAGACCAGAATTTTCTTTATCCCATGAGGTCTCTTTGTAAGGCAGCCCTTTCATGAACACCCTGTGGGTGAATAACCTTACTAAGTTAGCTGCCAGTACTATAACCTTCCAGGAGGAATTTTAACTAGTATGCTGCATTTGAAGCACTTTGACATGTATATTTAAAGTGACAGTCTTAACTGTAAAGTGGTGTTAAGTTAATCACTGTGAAACTTGAAAGTGTGGTGCTCTGGGCAGTTTAGGAAGCTTACATAAATTTCTGACTTTCCTTTATTATGTAACCCATGTGATTTGTATATTTTGGTCTTTATCTTTGACAATGGTACAAATGACTGACATGGCAGGCAATTACTTTAGGATATATGGTAAATCATGGTTGTTTAACTTTTTTTCAGAGAAATTGGTGATATGTTTGCTTCTTCCTTGCATGGAATCATAGAAATTGGATTTGTTGGCCGATTCATTTCTACAGTACAAAATAAAGATAACCTTACTTTTTAACCTGCATGCTAGTAATATGCTTTGCTCTTTAATAAACAAATATGTAAGAGATAGTAATCTAACTGGTTTTTGTTTGTTTTTAAGCAGAGATCTGCTCTTTATACAGACAGATCTTAAATGAGTTCATATTTAGGGTAGCAAAAAAGGTTTGCCATTCAGAGCACCCTCATGGGTAGCCTGATCAAAGGGGTTATGTTGCATTTGGTCAGGAAAACCAGGTTCCCAGAACTAAAAGTGCCACATGGATTGATTTGTGAATACTTTAGCAAGGGCTTGTCTTTCTAGGAAAATCCATTTGGAGACAGACCATTTACATTGTCTTCCTCTTCAGAGAATCATTCTTAGAAAGCTGAGCTGAGTAGTGCTCTTTTTAAAGCATGCAGATTGGATCATGGCCATTGGGAACCTAAATGCGACATTGTAATAATGACGGAACACTCACTTTGGCAACACATACACTAAAAATTGAAATCAGAGACAGTATTGAAGACACAGGGAGTGGCTAAGTGTCATGGGTATCTTCGGTCTCTTTGGTTATGTAAGGTCTTCCCTTAAACAGTTTCTGTGAGTAAGAGTTAAAATGATAGCTGATTTCGAGTTTTTATTAAACCATATACAATTGGCCATGAGTTCTAGATTGTGATATTCTTCCTGATGAGCAGTTTCTAATACCTGAAGAGTAAGTTCTTGACCTAGAACATGTTTCGTTAGTACTTGATATTACTAATCAGGTTATAAAAGAAGCCTGATTTGATTTGGCAAGATCTGTGACTCCTGTATCATCAGTTGAATTACTGTTATCATTCAGTATCAGCTTTTATCTAAGTTTAATAACTACTGATTGAGACTGTTTACAATACTAAATTTTTTTGGTAGGTTATTTTGTTAGATAACTTTACCTCATCAGAGCAGCCGTTTAGGAGATAAAGACCCAGCTACCTATAATGATTTGCTCACTTCTGGATATCTCAAGAGAGCTGAATTCAGTATTGGACTCCAGATTCCAATGTTTTAATATCAGATAACCTGTAGGTCAAGGGGAAGGAAATGATTAATTGCCAAGGTATAAACTCCCTGCTGCCTGCCTTTGCCTTTTCCCTTCCCATCTGACATAATAGATTCAATTTGTGACAAGTTGTAGAAAAAGAAATTGATACTTTGCTGAGTAGAGTTTCATGCCCTGGAACTAGGAATAGGTGGTAAGCATCATGGCCAAGTCAATTATTGAGTTGTGTAGCTCAGTCCTGTTACAGTTGGCCTTTTGAAGTATTCTGAAAAAAGGATAATTCATTCCTTCTCAGGTACTTAGAAATAGCACTGCTGGAGCAGGTGGAATATGTTTGCTACAAAGAGAGAATATATTAGAAAGATGAAGAGGAGCATAAAATCTTTTCCCTTTAATGTAGTTTAATTGAACACATTAGTAACTGGTCTTTCTAGGACTTGCTGTGTTCATAGTAGATATTGTAACATTTATTTTATCTGGTTATGTGTGCTCTCTGTATATAGACATGTTTAATATGTACACATATTTTCTGCATATGTATGTATGATATCATGTATACATGGGGTGTACTCTTGATTATCAGCCAGATGATAAGCCCTCATTAGATAATTTCTTCATGTGGACTTGGTGTATGTGTGGCCTGTAACTCTGAAGCCTCTTCCTGGTTTGGAGCCATAGCCTTTCTTCCTTTCAGTTCATCTCAGTCTTTGAGAAAGCCCTTTAAAATATGTCACTTTCTATGCCCCTTTAACCAGGGATTGTGTGAGCTATAAAGATACTTGGCTGCTCCCACCACCAGGGTTGAGGCTTTTGGATCTGCACCATAGTGAGCCTATTTTTGGCTAGAAGGCGGCTGTGGGAGAGTTGTTTTCCTGGGCTCCCTGGGGAAAGCTCTTGCAGAAGTGGAGCTTTGCAACTTGCTTAAATTACTTCACCAGAATGTTGTGAAGTCTCAGATAACTTGATGTACAATTTCAGTGCATTTCAATGTTATTTTTGCATTATATGTATTACTGTTCCCTGCTGCTAACCCAGATAATTAAGATCTGACTGTTTCTTGTCACTGGATTCTAGAAGCCTTGACCTTTCAACTGGATTTATGTTTTATTTCTGCTGCTGTGAACTCCAAAGTAATGCAGTAGGTTTTAGTTTAAATCGTTTAATTCTTTTATTGATAAATATTTATTGTAATAAAAGAGTAAATAATTTTTAAATCCTTTTAATTGTTTTTGGGTTGTCTTTTTTATTGTTCCATGGAGGGTTTAAAAGGGGAGGGAGCCATAATGGAAAAATAATGTCCAGCTGCTGTCTTAGAATCATTGATTGTTCTAAAGCAAAACATTAAAAACAAAACAAAACTTCCTTTTTTCCCTCTTTTTGGTATTGTGACCAAAGAAGATGGGAGACAGGTGGCAGTAGTAGTTATTCATAGTATACTGCTCTGGACTCTCCCAGAAGTGGGTATGGAAGTTTAACTAATTCCTACTTCTGTTCTTTTTTACCTTACAACTTTTTTCTAGGCCATATGACATGACTAAAACTCCTGAGTCCCTGCTTTCTCTGTTCCATTCTTGTACCTTTGAAGATAATGGTGGCATAGTTCTATAAATAACCAAAATTAAATAAAACAGATTGCTTTTGAAGTATAGTAAAAATGACAAACTGGGACATAATAATAAACCAAGAAGTTACCCAAATATTTTCCAATATCCTCAAAGTCCAGTTAAGGTGGTTTAGTATAAACATGGATGTAGAACTGTGTGACTTGACTTGTACAATGATCAACGTCATTTTCCCCCTTTTTATATAGTAAAGACTATATAAGCTAAAGGTAGATGGCCAAGTCAGCCCAGCAAAGGAAGCACAAATAGCCAGATGGTTTTTCAATTATTGCTTAAAACCTACCTACCTAGGAATGAGGGTGTCATATTCTAAGGACTTGTCCCATCTATAAGTCATTTCTCAAAGCAGGTCCACTTTTGGATTGCAGCCTATCATTTGAGGAACAGATTGGGTACTGGTCATTCATCAAGGTAAACGTCCCTTCCTTAAATCATTCAGCTATGACAACCATACTCTTGCCTGCCTTAGTCTCTTCATGATCTCCTGTCACTTCTCATTTGAAAAAAAATGAATAAGCTGGGCATGGTGGCACATGCCTGTAATCCCTGTGGCTCTGGAGGCTGAGGCAGGAGGATCACAAGTTCAAAGTCAGCCTCAGCAATTTAGGCTCTGAGTAACTTAAGTGAGAGTCTGTCTCAAAAAAGGGCTGGGAAGGTGGCTCAGAGATTAAGCGTTCCTGGATTCAAACCCTAGTACCTACCCCCCAACCCCCCCAAAAAAGTGGAAAATAAAAGCAAACTATTAAATAATTTTTAAGTGATATGTTTATGGTAAAAACATAAACAACAACAACAACATAAAAAGACGTTTTGTAGAATAAAAATTGCAAAAGTTACCCATAAACACAGGCCCCAGAAATATCAGCTGTCTTATGGACTTCCCCCTATTTTTCTTTTTTACATTCTCTTTGTATTTCAGCTAAAATTGGGGTCACAATTTATATGTTCTGCATCTTTCTCATTTAATATATGTTTTGGGTCATTTTTATTCTTAAATTGTGTTTCATCCCATGAATCAATAGTTACCAATTGATTCCTTGAATCACATTCAGTTTTTTTTATACTGTAAATAGAATAACTATAGATTGGGGAAGGGGGTACCAGGGATTGAATCCAGGGGCATTTAACCGCTGAGGCACATCCATAACCCCTTTTATTGTTTATTTTTATTTCAAAAAATTTTTTTTAATTTTTTACTATTTATTTTTTAGTTTTCGGCGGACACAACATCTTTGTATGTGGTGCTGAGGATCGAACCCGGGCCGCACGCATGCCAGGCGAGCGCGCTACTGCTTGAGCCATATCCCCAGCCCCATAACCCCTTTTAAAGAAAAAAAAAAGTTTTTATTTTGAGATGGGTTTTTGCTAAGTTGCTGAGGCTGGCCTTGAACTTGAATCCTGCCTCAGCTTCCTGAGTTTCTAGGATTACAGGCATGTGCCACCATGCCCAGCTATCTATATGCATTTTACCCCCAACTTTTAAAAACAGTTTTAATTTAATAGGTGCATTCCAGGAAACAAGAAACACAAGCAAAGAATAAAGTCATCCAATTACAAACATTACTTGGACATGTTCCTTAGGTCATGTGTGTACACATGCAACATCACGTTTTGTGTGATTGAGGTCATAGTGTGTATCATGCTTTTCCACACGTCATGAATATTCACCAATTCAAAATCCCAAAGGTACATAAGTATTTATAATAACTAATAGTATACTATACCACCTTAATCTTAGAAAACAATTGTAATCCTGTTTCTCTTATTTCTCTGAAGACAGAAATGGCAACAGAACTCCAGACAACATGTTGGCAGAGTTATAACTAAGATAATGTGTTCCCTTGATGCTCAATTTAAAATGAGTACACCAAGCATAGTGTTTCTAAGAGGGTTCATTTTCTGAGTTCTACTACTAAAATATTAGCAAGAAAGCATGTTCCCAGTGAATTAAGTATTCCTGTAGTATAGCCAGAAGATGCACATGCCTCAAGACTCACATCAAAGAAATCTCTCCCTGTGTCTTCCTTCTGCCCTCTGCAGCAGCTAATGAACAAGTCTGATATGCCTGCCCAGAGATAAACAATTCCATTTCCAAGATGCATCTATCAGTTATAACAAAAAGATTTACCGGTTGGCTAATTCACTAGCTCTACTGTTTTATTTTACACTTCAGGACATCGAGAAAGCTTATTAAAGTACTAAAGTATTTTACTAAAAATGCACACGTAGACCTCTGGTCATAAACTAAAGCTTTCTTTCAGATACTGAGATAGTAGCAAAGAATACTTCCCTTCACCTTCCTCTTCTTTTTCCACCATTCCAGTGACAGTTCAGAACTCTAGAGGTGGATTAACAAAAGTCATTCCCAGAAGACAGTTCTAAAAACCAACAAAAGGATTTTAATGCATGGGTTATTTTGCTACTTCTAAAAAACTTTGGGCATTATCTTTAAGTACCTCACAATATTAACTAAAATGCACATATAACAAGGGTGAGACAATCAACAAATCTAAGGGGCACAGAGTGCTTCTCTCTGCATACTTTCTCCTCCCAGCCACCACCCAGGGAACTTTCAACATACTCTCCAAGATGTCCTATGAGCATTTCTTTCACTCAGCAAATATTTGTTGAGCACTTACCATGTGTCAGGTATTGTGTTAGGTGATATGTATACAGCATTGAATAAAACACATTTACAACTCCAAGAGTTGTATAAGGATGATTCTGTTAAGTAGAAATGCCTAGTCAATGCACATAGAATCTAACATTCAATAGGTGGATGAATGTTCTCCAGAAAGGTGCCCTTTTAGTGGTGAACAACACTGTTTTCCACAACTATTAAAAAGCTTCATTTCATTACATAATTGAGGCTGTCCATAGAAGCAAAGAAGTTCTCCCAGCTGGCCAGGAAAGGAGACTAGCTGTGGCTTTTATTGTGATGGTGTGAGCTAGATGAGTGTCCAACACACATGGGAATCTCTTGCCAGCAAAGAAGTTTGGGGCGGGTGCTGGGTCCTTGCACATGCCAGACAAATGTTCTACCTTAAGCAACATCCCCAGCAACCCTTTATGTCTTCCCTCCACAAGTTGTCCCAAGAGAAGAAAGTGGGTGAGGCCCCCAAACTGCCTGTAGTTGAATAGAAAAAGTAGAGCCAGATTCCTTATTGCAGAAAATGTCTGGAGTGGAATCTGGGTCATCTTTGATGTCACTGGGTACTCTTCATGGACTCTGATGAAACCTTTGCTCTTGAACCTCTTTCTTGTGTAACAGCTGATTCCCACTTTCTCACAGTATCCTGCTCCTAGCTGCAGACATATGCACACATTAACTTGCTTTTCTTCTTAGGAATGGTGGAGACGTGAACCAGAAACTGGCAGTATGTGGTCAGAGCTGTACCTTGCTCTGATGGTAAAGAACACATATATCTACCTTATCTGTATTCCATGACTCCCAGGAAGGTTTAACAAGTGAGATACAATCAAAGGAGAGATTTGGCAGAGGGGCCTAAAGTCTTGCCGCAAAACTCATCACCACTGCTGCCAACACCTGGCCAGGGACAAGGACCTATGCATAGTTGGACTCTTTGGGCTGTTCCATGTTCTGTACCACTTGCAGACTTGGAAAAAATTGATTTTAAAAACACTCTATTTGCCTCGTGGCAGGTCTTATTCACAAAGGGCTTCTTGGCCTGACTGAGCTCAATAGAAAAACAGTAAATACAGCTAAGTAGAAGATAGACCTCAAAAAGTTGTGACTTTCCCAAGGTGGCAGTGCAAGGGCCAGGACTAGTATCCCCATTTTATCATTATGCTACTGTCCTTTCATTAGTTTCCTACTGATGGGATAGATCCTATCAAATGGTATTCAGTTTGATTTTATATTAAGGGTTTTAATTCTTAATGAGAATACTTTTTGTTGACAACGAGACATTAAAATGCCTAGGAAATAAGAGTCTTTCCGGAAACAATGCCATTTATTTATTTATTTATTTATTTACTTGTTTGTTTATTTATTTATTTGGTTACCTGAATTTGAACCCAGGAATGCTTTACCACTAAGCTCCATCCCCAGTCCTTTTCATTCTTTATTTTTGAGACAGGATCTCGCTAAGTTTTCTGAGGCTGACCTTTAACTTGGGATCCTCCTGACTCAGCCAGCCTCCCAAGTTGCTGGGCTTACAGGTATGCACCATCATTATGCCTAGTTTCTGTGAGATTTTAATAGTGCTTTTGTATTCCTACGACAATTATATCCCTCTATACCCCTTTTCCTTTTTCCTTTTACAATCTGTGATAGTAAGTGGTGATGGTGAGATTGCTTTAGGTTTCCTCCCTACTGAAAACAGCTACAGAAGACAATTCCTTGCTGGATATAAATTTATTGATAGCAGGGTGGTTTCACATTCTAGGAGCCAGTGCATCAACAGGAGCTCAAAAATGAATGGCCAACGACTGTATGGGTGCAATACAGTTTAGTTTATACATCCGAGGCAGTAGGCTCAGAGTGAACCTGTTATTCTGTACTCCCCATAAGGAAAGGACAATGCCAGTGTCCTTAGCTGTAGTACAGTGCGCGGCTCATAGTAAGCATTCGATTGTATTTGATGAATATGATTTTTAGGAATATTCATTTGATGAATGAATGAGTCAGGAAGTGATGAACCACAACTTAGTCCAGCTCTTTAAGTCTTTCAGTCTCATGGTGAGACCCCACAATCTCCGCTAGTATGACTGGGACCTTGCGGAGGTCAGGATAGTACTCGCATTCTAACTTCAGGTCCAAGGAATAAAGCCTGAAGCTACGCTATAAAGAGCAAAGGTGGGCGGGGACTGAAAAGCTGCGCGCGCAACCACGCCGACTGCAGGTCAGGTGACTGCTTTTCCCTGGCAACGGCTTGTTCCTAGCAACCGAGAGGCGTCCGGGCGGAGCTGCCAAGGGAAGGCTCCTGCCATGAATCCGAGTCCGTCAGAGTCCATAGGGGTCCTGGATCAGACTGTGGAAGAACGCTTATCCACCCAAAATCTCGAGCCCTCGGTTAATTCTGATAACCCGCAGGAGCGGATCCAGGCCCGGCGCCTCCGCATCGCGGCGCGCCTGGAAGCCCGGAGACGGTGAGCTGGGTCTGGGCTGGTCTTGCCGCCGAGAGCGCAGGGTGCTGGTGCGCGGAACAGACCCAGTGCAGAAGCAGGGGTGGGAGTGTGCTCTGAGTGTCAGGGGACCTCGTTCCTTGATGAGTTAGAAAACATTCCTTCCAGAAGGTTCAGGTGAGTATGGGGCATTAAAACACACAACACACTGTTGTCAAGTCGCAGCTAGAAACTGGGAGCCTGTTGTTTAAGGCAGTTGCACTGAGGATTCAGGGGTCTTCCTTCCTGCCCGCTTTCCTTCCACAAGTGTTTACTGAGTGGACCTCAGCGATCACTCTGCCATCACTTCTGCTGGTCTCAATTGCTTTGAGGAGATGATGACTTCTCTTATCTGCTGGTCCTTGGACCCAAGGAGTCCAAAGTGGCGGCCAAACCCTGTAGTTCAGTTGGATGCTTGCTCTGTACCCTGGCAAGAGTATGCTTCTTTGGGGATTTGGACTTTGGATCTGCTAGACGCCAGAGTTGTGAAGACAGGAAGCTCAAAGTCCCTACTGAGTCATTAAGAACGATAAGCGGGGTCAGTTGGTTGCCAGACCCATGAGGACAGAGTCACATGAAACTCTCTGACTCCCAGTGGTCACTGCATTTGGAGGCTGGGACTCCATTCTGGAGTGTGCCTTGTCTTTCAGCTGGTGCCATCCCCGTATGGGCAGGCTGGCTGATCTGGGATCGTAGGGTATATGATCTGGCAGCCAGTCATGGGCCCATTTCTGCTCCTCTTTTTGCACATGAATGGAGCCACCTGGCCTAATTATTTATTGTGTAAAAATCCATGCCTGAGGATCAAGCCATGCTCAAGCCTCTGGATAGCAGTGCTGGCTAAGGTGACTTTTTGTTCATACAAAATCCATGACTAATTGCAGCTCTTAAAGTTCTGCCCCTTGGGAAGACTTATCATCGCTGTATTCCAAGACCGTCCTGGAGCGAGGCTGTAATGCAGTTGCTGTCTGTTTTCAGCCTGAACCCACAAATCAAACCAAAAAATCTATAAACTGAACTCGGGCTATTTCCACTTTTCTTCAACTGATATACACAAGTCTGAGCAGAGGGAGGGGAACTGGTGCAGCCATGGTAGATGATGTAGGGGTCTGGAAGACCTGTGCATGGAGCCACAGTGTGTCCTTTGGTCCTGCTCAGGGTCTGTTTCAGATCTACTATTTCCATCTTAAAATAGCCTGCTCTTGGGTCTTCCAGTCTTCATGTTGTGTGGGATCTGTCACTGAGCTCATGATTTATAGTTACGGATGCCTGCTCACTTGGCATCCCTTGTTCAATTGTTCACTCTCTATCAGTGCTCAGGAGCTTCCAGGAGCTGTTTTATACACATACACATACACACACACACACACACACACACACACACACACACACTACAGAAGGCATAGCTTTACTATAGAATTCTCGGGACTGTGCCACTGTTCCTGGCACCATTCAAAGCTGGTAGCTTTTTATGTCAGACTAAAAAGTATCCCTGAGTGTGAATTGTATTGCCACTAGGAACCCAAGGGACCTAATAGGAATCGAGTTTTCT
Organism: Spermophilus citellus; assembly: GCF_964194105.1. Lineage (NCBI taxonomy): Eukaryota > Metazoa > Chordata > Mammalia > Rodentia > Sciuridae > Spermophilus > Spermophilus citellus. Next base: position 96,145,391 of record NC_138193.1, on the reverse strand, counting down.
TCTTTGTAGTAGAAGATAAAAGATGCAATATATATATATATATATATATATATATATATATATATCCCACCAAATTAAAAAAAAAATATATATATATATATGTATATATATATTTTAATTTGGTGGGATATTCCAACATGCCACTGACCACTGGATTCCTAAAAACTTTAATGTTGATTCAGATCCCTGAATCTTCATGGGACTTTTCACCTACCTCTTTTTTTTTTTCTATTTTTTGGGGGGTTGAACTCAGGGGCACTGGACCACTGAGCCACATTCCCAGCTCTATTTTGTATTTTATTTAGAGACAGGGTCTCACTGAGTTGTTTGGCATCTCACTTTTTCTGAGCTGGCTTTGAACATGTGATCCTCCTGTCTCAGCCTCCCTAGCCACTGGGATTACAGGCATGCACCACCATGCCCGGCATCACCTACCTTCTTACCAGACCTGTGGTATATTGCCATCTCTTGGTCACTAAGGTGCCAGCTGGTATACTTTTTATGTAAAGGGCTAGATAGTCAGTATTTAGGCTTCTGAGGTCACATGGTCTCTGTCCCAGCTGCTTAACTCAGGCATGGCTGTATTTCAACAAAATGTTATTTATGGACATTACAATTTGAACTCCATATAATGTTCATATATTACAAAATAGTCTTCTTTCTTTCTTTTTATGTGGTGCTGGTGACCGAACACAGTACCTCACACATGCGAGGCAAGTGCTGTACCACTGAGCCACAACCCCAGCCCCCCAAAATAGTCTTCTTTTGATTTAAAAAAATAAATAAACTTTATTTTTAGAGCAGTTTTAGGATTGTAGCAAAATTGAACAGAAAGGACAGAGTTCACATACATCCCTTGAATTCACACAGCCATATTTGGCCCAAGGTCATAGTTTGCTGACCTGAGGCAATAGATCATTGTGATGTTCTGTGGGAGATCCAGATGTCCTTGATCTGTTCTAAATGTATTATGACAGTGATCAAGAGAATTACCGTTGTGTATATTATTTTTCTGTTCTATGTATACATGAATGTCCTGATCCTTTTTCCTGATTGAGGTAGAAAAGAAAACACTCAACTAGTGGCCACATTCCCTGATCCTGAGGCTGTTCTAGAAAAGATACCACAGTTGCATGGCAGCTTGATTGCTACTTGGTTGAGTTATCAAGTCAACCAAGTCATTTTCTAGAACCCATCCAGGTTCTGCAGGTGCCAGACCTGTGAATTAAATGGAGATCTGATAGGGACCACCACTCCTGTATCCCCACCATCCCCCTCCCCCGGGTTTTGATGTTATATTTACTTAGGTGCAGTTCTAGAGGCATCAGTTTGGCCTTCCCCAGTATGATAGTTCTACACTTTCTTGCAATGTCCACAGGCCAAGGACTTCATGTGGATGTTCTCAAACTGCTAAGTAGGCAATGCCATTATTCTTTTGTGACCAGAGAAATGACCCTTGGCTGAGTCCACAGACCTAGGAGATCTTCAATAAGTAGGACATTGGGTCCTGTGTGCCCTCACTCTAGTGGGGTCTTTAGGTGTCAGTTGTAACACATATTTTGTTCTAATAGTCCCATAAATGTCTGGGTATCCCCCCTTCCTCATTAATAGTCCCTGGAGTAGAAGACCATAGGCCCCATTGGGAAAGGACAGGGCATATCATTATAATATATATTTACCATTGTGTTTCAGGTCCATTGTCCTGAGGATTCTGCCACCTCTTTAGTTACTAGATTCTGGGTCTGAAAATGGGCATAGGTTCAGGAATTGGGCAAGGGATCATGACTTTTTACTAATTTTAGTCTCTTCATGCATTGTTGTTTTCTTTGTTAACATATATGAGCTGTACTCTTGTTGGCTGCCCTTCTCTTTTGCCCCCATGATGACATATTTAACCACCTCCATACTCTCTGTGGATCAAGTCCTTGGTTACCAGGATTTCCTTGGCAGTTGTGATGAGAATTCAATGATGAAAAGACAAATACAATATCGCCCCTTAGGAAATTTATATTGTAATGAGGGAGACAGGAAATATAAAGCCCAATGAAACAAGAAAGCAACACTATAGCTACAAAGTTTAACAAGAACCCTAAAGAAAATATGAAAGAACAAAGTGGGGAATAATAGATGTGAGACCTAAAGGTAGGTAGCTAGAGAAGTTGGCCTTGAAGAGTGAGAAAGAACTATGAAAGAGTTGGACTGGGCCTTATGCTATGTAAGGAATTGTTGGCTGTGACAATGGTGTGTGGTTATGGGGGAAAGGCCCTATCTTCCAGAGATGCGTGTGAAGTTCTATGGTGAGACGCAGGGTGTCTTTCATCAGTTTTAACATATTCTAACTCCTCTCCACATTCCCTGCAGTGGGAAGAAGGATAGAGGAAATAAATTGACCATGTATTGAGGGTTGTGAAAGCTGGAGGATGGAAGATTATACATTATTCTCACTCATCCAAATTAAATGTTAAAAACAAAACAACAAAAATGGAGAAAGGCCATTTTAGGTCTGGCACAGCAGACTCAAAGCCCCTCCCACTCACATAGAGTGGTCAAGAGCATGGCTGGGGAGATGGCCAGGGGCCAGATCATGCAGAAGGTGTTCAGAGTGGACTTTAAGTACAGTGAGAACATATGGAAGGTTCTAGCCTGGGGAGGGAGTGACTCGGTCTGACTTTCATCTTCAGATCACTCTGATTGCTCTTTGGGGATTGTTTTTGGGGAGTCAGGAGTAAAAGTGAGGGGTAGTTGCTTTGGTTCTGGTGAGAGACAAGGTTGTTCTTGACTTTTAGTGGCAATGGGATTGAAGAGAAGCAGATGTACCTAAGACACACCTTGGAGATGGAATGGAGTGGGTTATAGGTTTATTGGCTATTAGGTAAAAGGTAAAAAGGAAGAATGGTTTGAACAGCTGGGTAGATGATGGTGCCTATCTGATGGTGTTTTAGTCAACTTTTTCACCACTGTGACCAAAAGACCTGACAAATAATTCTAGAGGAGGAAAAGTTTATTTTGGGGCTCACAGTTTCAGAGGTCTCAGTCCATAGATAGCTACTAACTCCATTCCCCAGAGCCCAAAATGAGGCAGAACATCATGGTGGAAGAGTGTGGTGGAAGAAAGTGGCTCAAGGCATCACACCAGGAAGGTGGGGAGGGGGGTGCCTATAGTTACCACCCAGTTAATCCCTATCAGGGGATTAATTCACTGATCAGGTTAAGGCTCTCATAACCCAGTCATTTCACCTCTCCACTTTCTTGATTGTCTCACACATGAGATTTTTTTGGGATACTTCATACCTAAACCATAACAGATGGTAATAGTAGAGAGTAGTGGGGATAATGAGGCAGGACCTGGAAATTCAGGGTGGGTTTTTTTTAAAGGTTTTTATTTTATTTTATTTTTTTTAGAGAGAGAGAGAGAGAGAGAGAGAGAGAAAGAGAGAGAGAGAGAATTTTTTAATATTTAATTTTTTAGTTTTCGGCGGACACAACATCTTTATTTGTATGTGGTGCTGAGGATTGAATGGCATGCATGGCAGGCGAGTGCGCTACCGCTTGAGCCACATTCCCAGCCCTGGGGGTAGGTTTTGAACATATTAAGAAAGTTGGATTTTATAAGACATTAAAATTGAGAAGATGGTTAGGTCATTGGATGTGGCTCTGGATTAGAGGTGTCAGCAGCATCGTGATTGTATTTAAAACCACAGGAATTAATTCAGCTACAGTGGGAATGGGGATTAAAGGAAGGAGAGGAGAGCTATAAAGCCCTAAGATAGTCCGGCATTGCTGGGTGTGGTGGTGCACACCTGTAATTCCAGCAACTTGGAAGGCTATGGCAGGTAGATCGCAAGTTCAAAGTCAGTCATAGCAACTTATATAGGCCCTAAGCAATTTAGCGAGACCTGGTCTCAAAAAGTTTAAAAAAAAAAGAGGACTGGGATGTGGCTCGGCCACATAGAACCCCTGGGTTCAATCCCTGGTACCAAAAAACAAGCAAACAAATAAACAAACAAAAAATCCGAACAGCACTTAGTAGTTGACAGAAGAGGGCTGACAAAGGAGACTGGGGCGGGAGGTCCCATTGAGGCTGGTGGAAAGACAAGTGAGGTGTAACACGTCCCTAACAAACCTAAAACGTGGAGTAGGTGATTAAAAAAAAAAAAAAAAAACACAGATAATGACTGCCGCAGCCCGGCTGGCTGGACAAAATAACGGTGGGGGGGGGGGGCGGGTGTGTGGTGGTGGTGGTGGTGGGGGGGTGGTGACGAGGAACTTGTGAAGATTGATACAGCAGGAGTGGGAGCCGTTTATTATAGGACAGGAGGGGTATATATACATAACTGAATACACAGCTTAATTAACATAAACTAGATACAGCAGTCAACCAATAAGGAATCCTCATCTTAATGATTACACACAGCTTAACTTAATTGACATAATCTAGACACAGCAGTCAGTCATTAAGGAATCTCTATCATCTTAATGGCTCGCTGGTGTTACTTCACAAACCACTCCCTCTGGCAAAATGCCAGGCATCATCTTGACTTGTTTATGACCCTAACAAATGACAATAGTCTGAAAAGAGAGGCCCACAGTGAACATTTTCTCTTACTGAAGTTTTTTTTTTTTTTTTTTTTTTTGGCAGCACTTATGGATTGAACCCAGGGAGGCTCTATCTTGAACTTTATATATATATATATATATATATATATATATATATATAACCAAACCAGTAAAAATTTAAAAAAATGAAAATGAAATTTACAGTACAAAATGAGAAAGAAGTAATGGATTAATGCTTTTTAATTACATTAATATGCTTAAGGGTAGGGAAGGATATAATCATATGAAGGAATGTTTCCAAAAGAATGAATTTTTAAGCTGTAGAAAACAAGTTGCACACAGAATGACAGAATTGAAGTGATTCTGATTTTGTTTCTTTGCCTTTGCAATGATTGTGCTCCTGCTGGCTTGTCAAATCCCTGTTCTGCACAGACAGTGGTAACTAAGTGGTTGGGGACAGGCACTTCTGAACCATTTCAAATGTGCTCTGAGTGTGCATGTGCCTTAATTCTCTGAATTAAGTCCTTATTAAGAAATTAAAATGTGCTACAGCGTGGCCTACACATATAATATTAAAACCCAACAGTATCTACAGCAATCATTTCAAACTTAGCCTAACAGAAGATTTTCAGAAAGGACTATTTTATCACTGGCATTGTTTTGAATTGCTAATGTATGGTGATAATTTTAGTCAGTTGTATTATTTCAAAATTATCCATAGCTAGTGATTCCTTGATTGACTGTGGTGTCCTCTGCTGTAGCTGCCTGGACTCTGTTAGGTCACGGAGGTATAGTTTTAAGAAGAAAACTGTTAAAATAATCAAATGTCATATGCAGATAAAGAACAGGAATAATATGCTAAAGTCCTTGAAACTCCCAATCTCTGGGCCTCAGTTGAAGCTTAGAATTCCTGGGAGATGTCATTTCTGTGTAAATATGACAGATGGAATATATACATCCATAGTGAAGAGAGATCAAACCTCCATTAAGCTGGGTACAGTGGGGCAGGCCTGTAATCCCAGTGACTTGGGAGGCTAAGGCAGGAGGATCCCAAGCCTGAGGCCAGCCTCTGCAACTTAGCAAGACCCTATCTCAAAATACAATAAAAAGGGCTGGGGATGTAGCTCAGTGGTAGAGCACCCCTGAGTTCAATCCTCAGTACCACCACCACCCCAACAAATGCTCCATTAAAATGACACTTAATGGAATTAGGTAAAAAAGACATAAACCCACAAAGTCAAGAACAGAAAACTCAACAGTAACAAAATTTGGGAAGCTAGGAAGCATAAGAATAGGTGGAAAGTGGCTTTGAAGATTCAAGAATATGGAACTATAAGCTGATCATGAAGAAAGCTGAGAACCCCCTTGGTTTACTCTGTAGTAAATCTTCCAAAGACTAAGAAATTGGTGGCATCAAATTCATCTGGAAGTGGGGGTGAGAGCACAAAGGGAATTGATTGGAAAATTAATACTCAGATGCCAAGAACCTTTCTCCCACTGCCTTTGGGGATGCTGGACAAGGAGGAGCACATGTGCGCTGCATGCTGAGAGCGCGCAGACCTGCCGCTCCTTGCCTGCTGGTGTTCCACCCTGAGGACGATGGAGAAGTCTCTGCAAAATCCGACCAGCCTGAAAGAAGGACTTGAGTACCCTGGCCCCCAGCTCTGCACAGGCAACAGCTCAAGTAGATCATCTGGCACTGAACCTGTTAGGGTGCCCCTTTCCCTCAGAGTGCCTGTAGGCCTCTTCCTCCTCTTCTTCCTCCTCCTCCTCCAAATTGGTATTTTTTTCACAGTACTAAAATTCTTTTTTTCTGCTTTATTCAGCCTTCATATTACAAGGGTCCAAATGATGGAGGATTTAGTTTGAAATTGTACTAAGTTGTCTTTGTTTTCTCTAAACTTTGGGGTTATGTATAAATGAGGTAATTATGTACATATAACTAACATAAAACCATCCTTTAGGCAGTTTTTTTTTTTTTTAAAGAAAAAAACAACTCTTTTTTTTGGCAATAATAAGGCAATTACTGTGAAGAGAGTGACATATTAAATTGGTGGTATTAATGTCCTTTTCATAAATGAAAGTTACTAATATAATTGTAGCTTTAGATATTTGGTATATCTCAAGATATGCAAAAAAAATGGAGAACATTTTGGAAAATAATAGCAACAAATACATTCAGCAACAGGTAGGCTAATGACTCAAGTTTTAAAATTACATCATGTAAGCAAAAACAGCTTTATTTAAAAATAGCTTATAAGCATTATTTTGCCTTTGTAGCTTATTCTTTTTTATTTTTTCATATAAAACATATTTATTTTACTCTGTGTGTGTGTGTGTGTGTGTGTGTGTGTGCGTGTGTGTGTGTATGGTGTGTTGTTTGCAGCATCAGGGATCGAACTCGAGTCCTCAGCCGTGCTAGGCAAGTGCTCTACCACTTAGCTACATTCCCAGCCCCCTTTATAGTGTTTTAATTTATTTTAATTTTTTCATTAAGAGTCTTATCATGAGGAGGTAACCAAGATATGTTAAGTTTCTTCAACATAAAAGGTAGATATCAAAATGCAAGACAAATAAACAAAAGCCCCTGAGAAGAACTTAGGACTATTTTAGGGAGGAAAAAAAAATAATAGTACCACAAAAAGACTATCATTAAAATTCCCATAGAGAAAGGAGATTATATAGCAATCATGAAACAAGACTAGGTTGCTACTAAAAAGGAGTGTTCAGAGAACACTTCTTGGAAATTAAAAAATGAAAAATAGAAGTTGGGAAATAAAGCTGATGAAATTGCCTAAAGGATAGAGCAAAAAGAAAGAAAAAGATAAAAACTAGTAAAGAAAAAGATTTTCTTTTTTTTTTAAAGTAGAGGATAGCCCAGGAGATCTAGTGTCTGTTTTGAGAAGGAAAGAACAGTAAACAGAGGGAAGGACATTGTCACAGAAAGAATTCAAGACATTTTTCAGAGCTGTAGATCAGAGTTTCCTGAGAGAGGGACTGAGTGACAATGTCAGCACCTGGGTGAAAATAGACCCGCCCTCGGGGCTGGGGATGCAGCTCGGTGGCAGAGCATAGGCTTAGTGTGTATGAGGTCCTGGGTTCAATTTCCCAGAACCAAAAACCAAAAATATCCCAAAACTCACATAAACAAATATAACTGACAAGAAAATAGACCTACCTGAGGGATACACCATTGAGAAAGCTCAGAACACTGAGAACAGAGAGAACAGTCTACTGACTTCCAAAGTGGGAACCAAAACAACCATAATAAAAAACAAAACTGAAGCTTTTTGAATAACTTCAGTTTCTTGAATAACTGCTGGAAGCAAATATAACTGAAAACAGGAGCAGAGGTCAATGGACCAGCAACAGTCTTTACTAAGCAGCGGTGGAATGGCACATTTTCAGGGTAGAAAATGGCAACTGGTTACAAGAGGTGTCTGCGTGTTACAGGTCTTGCTGAGACTTCACCATAGCAGAAAGTGCAGCGTGATTTAACCATTAGAGACCGAGGACAGGCCGGCTGGACAGTTAGGAAGCTAGTTGTGCAGATTTTAAAAATCTTACTCAGGAAAACAGTTGTAAAAGCTTGAAACTCGTTGTTACTGGGATGGAAGCCCAGAGCCCCTCTGGGATCACACTGTCATCCTTTTCTCCCTGGGGGCTGTCATTTCCCTTTTCTTGGAGGATGTTATTTTCCATATCCTTCAGCTGCACTGGGGGAAAACAACAACAAACATGGAAGGAAAATGATTTCCCACCTAGGACTCTCAACCCAGACAAATAATCAATCCAATTCCAATTTTTAGAATTTTGAGAAGGGACTTTGATGAGGAAGTGGGATATTCAAGATGGAAGTTCCTGCACGTGTGGCTGTGGTGAGGAATCAGCTTCCCCACAGAGGATTAAGTCCTCAGGAGGGAGCCCAAGTCTGAGAGCAAAGTCTGCTACTTTAGGGAACAGGCTAGGTCAGTGCTGAACAGTGGAAAGGCAATATTAACCACATGTGTGATTTTAACTTTTCTAGTAGCTACATTTAAAACAAAGTAAAAACAGGTGAATTTAAGTTTCCTAATTTGTTTTATTTCACCTAATACATAAAATGCAATCAGTATAAACCATATTAGTGAGATATATTGCATTTTTTAATTCAAAGTCCTCAAATCCATCTAGTGTGTATTTTATACTCGTGGCCCGCCCACTTAAAGTGCTTGCTAGTCACATGTGATTAATGGCCACTCTACTGGGTTGCACAATGCTAAGCAGATAAATGATGAATAAAAGGCAGCGATGGGATTTATGTTAAAACTAGATAAGAATTTGTAGCTGCTCTGAACTGTATAGTTCTTTTTCTTTCTGAAGCACTGCTCTTTGCTCCAGGAAGTAGCTAAAAGGGATTATTTAGATAGAGTTGGTAATTAATTTTAATTAGTGGCCAAAGTAGAAAGACAAGCGCATTTTGGGGGCGGGGAGATGAGAACACTGTTGGTCTAAAGGCATTAGTAGGATGGAGCAAATAGTGTTGTAAGAACAAAGAGAAGGTTCAAGAGGATGGGGAAAGTGACTGAAATAACAGGGAAAAGGTTTCAGTAACTCTGGTATCACACTGTGTAGGCCGTGCTGGACTTTGAACAATGTGGGTGGAAATGGATGTCAGTGTTAGAAAAGGTCAAGGAAGAATGAGATAAAGGGACACACTTGTTTCACAATGAATATTGGAGTCATAAAATGATGGTTTCATTTTCCTGAGGCAGTATGAGGAGCCCTCATAGTTTCATGTTCTTACTGGCATAATTAGTAATAATTCTTGTGTATATTTCTTTCTGTACTTGTGTGAGAGATTTCTGAGAAAATTCTTCAGGTGGAGTTGTTGGGCCAGAAGGAAGACACACATTTTTTTTAAATCCTTTTTTTTTTTTAAAGAGAGAGGGAGAATTTTATTTTATTTTATTTTTTTTTTTTAAGAGAGAGTGAGAAAGGAGAGAGAGAGAGAGAATTTTTAATATTTATTTTTTAGTTCTTGGCGGACCCAACATCTTGTTTGTATGTGGTGCTGAGGATCGAACCGGGCCGCATGCATGCCAGGCGAGCGCGCTACTGCTTGAGCCACATCCCCAGCCCAAGACACACATTTTTTAATATGTCTTGCCAAGTTGCCTTTTGGACAAGTTGTTCCATGTTTAAATGGTGTGTAAATAATTGTGTAACACTGGCTGCCCCTTTGCAAGTTGTTCTTTGACTTCCTCTCCCTTTGCCCAGTGTTCTAAATTCTAAAGAAAAGCAGAACCTGAATGATTAAGATGTAAACTGATAATCTTTCTTTAGATTTCCAGAACCCAGAACATCTGGTGAACCCAGAACATCAGAATGTATAACACGTCTTATTTTAAAATTCTGTATATCAACTAACACAAAGCATGTAAAACTAGCTGTGATATTTAACTTGCAGAAAAGTCATAAGTTTGTCTAAAGAATTATAGGAACTATCCCCAGAAGGTCAAGGTCAATTTCTATGTTCTGGCCAAAGTGGGAACCAAAAACAACCACAACAGAAAAACAAATAGGGTGGTGGTGGGGTGGGGTGGTGGTACAGGGAGAAGAGGAGATACAGGAGACACACACCCTGGATGATAAAGACCCCTCCTGACATGAAGTCTATTGCCCTTGTACCTCCTTTTCCTCCTCATAAGAACCCTTTTACATACCTGAGTTCCTTAAGATGGTCCTTTCTTTTTCTTTTTTCCTTGAGGAGGATCATGGTACTACCCTGATTTCCTTCTCACCTCCCAAGTATTGGCTTTTGAGTGGTGAGCAGATGGACCTGGGTCCATTAACGTTGGGCAACCACATTCTTAGTCCATACCTGATATCATCTGTCTTTAAAATAGTTTCTAGTCTGATAGAGAAGTAGTGATTCCTCAAAGGGCTTCAGGTTCTCTGATTATATGTGAAACTGATATTTTCAAATGTCTGTTTGCCATTTGTATTTCACCTGTAAATTGCCTGCTCATATCCTCTGCTAATTTTTCTTTTTTGGTATTTTGTCTTTTTTGTATTGATTTGAAGGGCCTTCCTTCCTTCCTTCCTTCCTTCCTTCCTTCCTTCCTTCCTGTGCTGGGAATCAAACACAGGGCCTTGTGCATGCTACCTAGGAGCTCTACCACTGATTTACAACACCTGCCCCAAATTAAATTTACTCTCTCCCTTACTTTATCCTTTCCTTCCTTCTTCCCTCCCTCCCTCCTTTCCTCTCCTCCTCCTCCTTCTTTTTTAAGATGATGCTGGAGATTGACCTCAGGGCCTTTCTATTTTATAGATGGTAAAATTTTGTCAAATATCTTTTACCAAATTATCCCTTAAGAATATGATTTTTAAATTTTAGAAAGTAAAAAATTATTTATCTTTTTTTCTCCCTGTTTTTGGTTTCATTCAAAGATGGGCTCTCCTTGCTAATAATATACAAACAGTCTCCTATATTTACTTCTAGTGTTTTTATGATTGCATTTTTTTACTATTTAAATTTTTATCCAAACAGAATGTATTTTTGCATGTGGTGTGAAGTACTATGGAACTTTTAAATATAGAATTTAAGTAATAGAAATAACTTCAGTTTCTCTGCTTTTTTCGGTCTCAGGGAGGCGCTTGGAGAGTATATAGATGGGAAGAAGGAGAGTGAGGAAGATCAAAGCAAGAGTTACAAACAGAAAGAAGAAAGCAGATTGGTATGAACTAATGGCAAATGGGTCCAGAAGAGCAGAGGGCTGTGGTGACAGTGTGTTTCCGTGTTTAACCCGGGGGGAATCACATGTTCCATGTTGCTGTCTCTAGGCAGAGCTGCATCGGAGTCATTCCCATTTGGGAGCTCTCTTGATGTTGAGGACCTCAGCTCCTTCTGCCATTCCTTAGGTTGCCTCCATTTGCTCATGACATCATACTTTAGCCCCATATTCCAGCTCAGAGAGGGAAAAAGAACAGCAGCAGAAGGTACACCTTTTCCCTTAAGGCACAATTCAGAAGTGGCACATACAACTTTTGCACATATTATCATTGATCAGACCATGTTCTAGCTGCAAGTGAGTCTGGGAAATGTATATTTTGGGAGGTCACATGCCCAGTTAAAATTTGAGCATTCTCTTTCTCAAAGAAGAGGGGGAAATGCACTTTAGAGGACAACTACCATCATCTGCCTCGCCTCCTCATCTGAGATTCTTAGAAAGGACCCTGGCAGGGTCAGTGGCTTGGAGATCTGTTGGGAAAAGTGCTGAGATGTACCTATAGTACATGCCCAGAGCATTGGTTGGCTGATCCATACTATGAAGAGAATGAAGTACATTGAGAACTATAGCATTAGTGGGTTGTAAGCTATAATGTTAGGTCACAAATGTCCTGATGGAAAAGGGTTGCTAAATAGATGGTACCTTTCAAACTCTTGAGGTAGCTGCTGGTTCCTGCTGGAATGGATGGAAGAACTATAGATATTTGTGCAAAATGTTTCTAATTTTCTAAATTATATATATATTGCAGTGCCAGGGATGGAACCCAGGGCTTCACTCCTACTAGTCAAATGCTGTACCACTAAGCTACATCCATGGCCCTAACCTTCTAAATTCTTTACAAAATGTTCTAACTTTATAAATTCCTATGACTGTTTTCAGAAATTGTCTAAACTGCTGCTCTGTGGCACTGAATTGGTGACAAATATCCAGGTGGCTGCAGATATCAGAGAGATTCACAGGAGAGTTGAAGAAGAGGAGATAAAGCGCCAGAGGTAGGGAGCCCACTGCTCTGCAGCCTGGTGGACATGACAATGGTCTCTTTGTGATTCCCTATTTTCCTCTGAATCATTGGAAAGAGGGGTTGGTTGTCCAGCTTAATAGAATCCCCTTCTTGCCTCTTATGAGTCCCCCTTCCTTTTTCTTTTCCTCACTCTCTGTCTCTCCCTTCCTCTCTGCCTTCTCCCTCCCTTTCTTTCTTTCTTTTAATATTTATTTTTAGTTATAATTTTAGTTATAGGTGGGCACAATATCTTTATTTTATTATTATGTGATGCTGAAGATGGAACCCAGTGCCTCACGCATGCTAAGTGAGCGCTCTACCAGATGGCCCCAGCTCATCTTTCTTTATTTTATTTATTTGTTTATTTTTAAATATTTATTTTTTAGTTGGACACAATACCTTTATTTATTTATTTTTATGTGATCTGAGGATCGAACCCAGGGCCTCGCATGTGCTAGGCAAGTGCTCTACCGCTGAGCCACAGTCCCAGCTTCCTCACTCCCTTTCTTAAGCATTACATTACTGATGTGTGCCAAGCTGTGTGGTTACAAGAGGACTGAAATATGGCCCCTGCTTATGATTGACATGGGAACACCCAACCAGAATTTGTTCTAAATTAAAGGTATGTGCAAAGAGTTATGCAAAGACACATGAGGAGGGCTTTGGATGTCTCTGTAGAGATAGAGGAATTTCCCAGGTAGGGCGATTTTTGGGTTGGACTGTAAGAGATGAATAGGAGTTTGAGGAGTTGAGGTATAGGCGTTTAGGCAAAGGGAACACTTGAGCAGAGGCATAAGGTCACACAATGTGCTTGGGAATGTCATGATAGCCAAGACTGGATGAGGGTAATAGAGAAAAAGAGACGAGGCTGAACATATTGACTGGTCAGTGCTGGGTTTCAGTTGATCAGAATGGCCAGATCCATAGACATCTTGGCTCTACGCCTAGGAACAGAGGGACAAAAGGCACCCATGTCCACCCTTCAGCCTCAAGGGTTATTGATAGTCAGGTTGCTTTGCACACCTGCCTTTAAATCTCAGGTTGCCCGAGAGGAGGTGAAGCTACTTAGAATGGTTGTACTTCCTTAGTTTGAACACAGAAGTGGACTGACAGCTGGAACAGAGTTCCTCATTTAACCTCCTACTTTGGATTGTTCTTTAATTAGCTTCCTAAATGCAGTTCCATTACAAGAGCAACCACTTGGCCATTTTAGCTCATCTCAACATATACATACACCATTTTTATTTGCTCAGCATAGGTAGTCCCCACATTAGCAACATTTCCAGCTCTACCATATATTGGTGACTTTATTCTTGAAACATCCTACTGCCTGTATGGGCAGTAACAGAAACTGAGTTGGCTGGTCACTAGCAGGGTCAACTTATAAAATACCTTGTGTGTTATGCTAAGGAGTTAGGCTATCCTAAGGCCACTGAGGGAAAAATGGAAGGCTTATAAGCTGAGTTACAAGATCAGTGTGTTTTGGAAAGATGACTGACAGATGTTGCCCATTTCTTGAGACAATTAAATCAATAAAATTGTGACATATACTATGTGCCCTAGCTTGGAAGTGGCCTGAGATGCAAAACAGAGAGAGAGAGAGAGAGGGGATCACAGGATGTTTCAAGTTGTGACTCCTGTCCATAGTGGTTTGTGTTCTTGTTTAGAGACACTCATGCACCTTTAGTCTGTTTAGATTAGGAGTGAGTTGCAGACCAGTGTCCTCTAATGTGTCCACCTTCCTTCTCATCCTGTCCTTAGTGTGCTCCATCACAGGGTTTCTTTGGAATTTCTGGAAAGATTTCCCTATTTTCCATTAGTAGTGGCAGAATTTTCTCATACATTTCACTAGTCATTTACTGGGAAAGGAGTGGCCAGACACTTAGGTCATAATGAAAAATGATAACTTAATTCCCATTTGTTTAGTGATCACCTGTGCTGTGTGTCATTTTATTTAATCTCAACAACAGCCATATTGAGGTGGATATTTTCATCATTTCCATTTTACGAATGAGGAAAGTGAGGCAATTTGTGTAAGGTTGAGTCAGTTAGTAGGGAGGTCAGGACTTGCACACAAACTGTGTGTCAGAACTATTCTGTGTCATATCTTACTAAGAAGTATGTGACCAGTTGACTCTTTTGTGATGTGTTTGTGGTGTGTGTGTGTGTGTGGGGGGAGGGTCTTGGGTGGATCTGGTTTTGTTATATGTCATTAGATCATTTACTTGATCTAAGTTACTTACCATCAAGCATTAAATTTAAATACTTCCTGGGTTTGGTTTGGTTCTGGTGGGCAAGTCTGAGGCCTGTGCCTTGTGCCTGGGCCCTGTATTATAGACTCCAGAGAACCTGTGTGCACTATTGGAAGGCAGCACCTGAGGCTGGTGGCATGTTTGTATTTGTAGACTTGAGAAGCTGGAAAATGAAGTTAAGAACAGCCAGGACAAATTTGATGAAATCACCACCAAGTGGGAGGAGGGCAAGCGGAAGCGCATTCCCCAGGACCTGTGGGAGATACTCAACACTCAGCAGCTGCACTGTGCAGAGCTGATAGAGGATAAGAACAAGCTTATCAATGAATTGCAGCAGGCAAGTATCGGCCACCTCCTAGCCCAGGGGGATCTGGCTGGGGGATTGGCATAGGTCATTGTTCTGCCGTTCCTCAATGGATAAAAGCAAAGGCCTTATTTTACTACTTTGAATGCTGCACAAATCAAGTGACAGTTTCCCCCATATTTTCTTTTTTTTTTTAATGATATTAACCAAATACCATTAAAATTCACCTCCTTAACTCTTTTTCAGTGTCTGGTTTGGTAGTGTTCATATGTCCATACCATTGACAATCTCCAGACTGTTTTCATCTTATAATGCTGAAACTCTGTACCCATTAGATTTTAATTCCCTCCCTCTCCTCCCCAGTCCTTGGTAGTTCCCTTTCTAGTTTCTGTTTCTGTGATTTTGGCTACTTCAATTGGTAGTTTCATATGAATGGAATCAAATGGAATCAATGGTATATATCTTTTTGTGACTGGCTTATTTTGCTTAGCATAATAATCTTGGGGTTCCTCTATGCTGAACCATGTGACAGAATTTGTTTCTTTTTTTTAAAGTCTGCATTATATATATAAAATCTGAGATGCAATCAAAAGGACAAATTTAGGAATCATTGGGCCAAATGAAGGCTCCAAAATACAAGCTAAGGGGATACACAATTTTTCAATGAAATGGTATCAGAAAAATTTTCAAACCTTATGAATGCAATGGAAATTTAAAAAAAAACAGGCATATAGGACTCAAAAGATACAAAATCACAATAGATCTTCTCCCAGACAAATTATAATGGCATTGCTTAATACATAGAATAAGAATAGACTTTTAAAAGCTGCAAGATAAAAATGATTGGTCACATTTAGAGGAAAACCAATCTGGATTTTATGTGATTTCTCAACACATAACGTAATATCCAAGAATGATTGGAATAATATATAAAAGCTCTGAAAGAAAATGGATGCCAACCAAGATATATTATACCCAGCCAAATTAAGCTTCAGAATTGAAGATGAAATAAAACCTTAATGGTAAAAACCAAATACCATTAAATTTGACCACCTTAACCCTTTTTCAGTATATTCATATCTATTTATCTATCTATCTATCTATCTATCTTTTGGTATTTGTGAATACCTTTTGGCCATTGTGAATAATATTGCTATTAACCAGGGTGTACACATATCTCTTTGATATTCTGCTTTAAATTTCTTTGGATTTATACCTAGAAGTGGGATTGCTGGATCATATGGTAGTTCTATTCTTAATATTTATTTAGGTATCAGGGATTGAACCCAGAGGCACTTAACCATTGAAGCACGTTCCCAGCCCTTTTTGCATTTTATTTTGAGACAGAGTCTTGCTAAGTTGCTTAGAGCCTCGCTAAATTGCTGAAGCTGGCTTTGAACTTGTGTTCCTCCTGCCTCCCAAGCTCCTGGGATTACAGGTGTGGGCCACTGTGCCTGGCTGTATTTTTAATATTTAAATATGTCTTTTTACAGTTTTCCATGATGACTGCACAATTGACATTCCCGCCAACAGCACATGGGATTCCCGCTTCTCTGCATCCTTGCCAATACTTATTATATCATGTTGCTTAGATAGTGGCTGTATTGATGGGTGGGAGATGATAGCTCATGATGGTTTTGATTTGCATTTCACCAGTGATTAGAGACCTTGAGCATCTTTTTCAATTTTGGGCCATTTGCATATCTTCTTTGGAGAAATGTCTATTTAAATCCTTTGCCCAATTTTTAATTGTTTTTTTCTTTTACTGAATTGAAGTTCCATGCTTTTCCATTATGTTCTCCAATTCTGTAAGTTTCTTTTTTACTCTATTGATTGCTTCTTTTGAGACACAGAAGGTTTTTGGTTTGGAATAGTCCCATTTGTCTAATTTTTATTTTGTTCCCTGTACTTTTGATGTCATATTCAGGAAATCATTGCAAATCCAATGTCCTGAAGCTTTTCCTCTGTTTTCTTTTATGAGTTTAATAGTCTTAGGTCTTATATTTGGATTTTAAATCCATTTTGAGTTAATTTTTATATATGGTATAAGGTAAGGGTTCAGTTTTGCTCTGTAGAACATTTTAAAATCAGAGAATATGTGATCTCCAATTTTGTACTTTTTAAAGATTGTTTTATCAGAGTTTAAGTCTTTCACCCCCATAATTAAGCTTATTCCTAAAACCTTAATGGTAAAAACCAAATACCATTAAATTTGACCACCTTAACCCTTTTTCAGTATATTCATATCTATCTATTTATCTATCCTAAGCATTGCATTATTTTTGATATGCATTAAGTGGGCTTTATTTCTTCTTTTTGGATTGTTTATTATTAATGTATAGGAATGTGGCCAATTTTTACTTTATATTTTTACACAGCCACATCCACATAGGCATTTGTATACCCTTAGGTATTGCAATACATAACAATGTGACTGATTTTTGAGGGTTGATTTTGTCCTGTAACTTTGCTAAATTTATTAGTACCAACAGGTTTTTAAAAATCTTTAGGTTGTCTACATATCAGATAATGTTGTCAACTGTGAATAAATATCATTTTAATTCTTTTTT
This sequence comes from Spermophilus citellus, assembly GCF_964194105.1. NCBI lineage: Eukaryota > Metazoa > Chordata > Mammalia > Rodentia > Sciuridae > Spermophilus > Spermophilus citellus. Next base: position 96,127,932 of record NC_138193.1, on the reverse strand, counting down.
TCCAATTAGGGTGCCTTTTCAAGTGATTAACCTATTTTGTTTTTTAATATTTTTAATTGTAGATGGACTCAATACGTTTATTTTATTTATGTTTATGTGGTGCTGAGGATCAAAGCCAGTACCTCACACGTGCTAGGCGAGTGCTCTACCACTGAGCCACAACCCCAGCCCAAGTGATTAACTTTTTAAAAAAATATATTTTTAGTTGTAGATATACACAATACCTTTATTTTACTTATTTATTTTTGTGTGGTGCTGAGAATTGGACCTAGTGCCTCATACACGAAAGGCAAATGCTCCACCACTGAGCTACAACCCCAGCCCTCAAGTGATAAACTTTTAACCAGAAGAAAAAGTTTGTAGTGATTTTAGATTTTTTGGCTGGTAGAAAGATGTACTTCTGTAGCAACTGCTGTTTCAAGTTTTATGTTCTTCATTAAGAATGGAGCTTACTCTGCAGTAGATATATTCCCATGTTGGAACTGGGACATTGATTACTTAGCTGGGACACTAGCCTTTCTTATATTCCCACATTGGAACTGGGACATTAATTACTTAGCTGGGACACTAGGTTTTCAGGGAGCTTGCAAGCAGATTTGTGGCAAGTGGTAATCAAGGGGTTTGATCCTGGGCTCCTGTGGCGTTGCCCTGAGCTGGGCTGTGCTGTTTCCTAGGCCTTCAAAGGTTCTTCTGAAGCTATTTTTCTTATGGTTTTAATTATGGTGTTTAACAGATTAGGATGAGAGGGGACCAACGGGCATATGCTCGGCACCTCTTGCTCTGTCTCAGTTTGTGACCCACCTTCTACACACTGTCTTCAAGGAATTAAAAGTAAAGGATGACCAGTATGTGAAGGACTTGAAGAAACAGTCAGATGACATCAGTCTGCTTCTGGAGAGGATGGAAGAACAGGTGAAGGACGTAATGAAGTCCTTTCGTCAGGAGCTCTCTGTCATTGAGGTGAGGGGTGTGAGAGGGGCTGCTTTCTGCACTTGGGAGGCCCCTGGGTAGGGCTGGGTCTGTCCTAATGGTCTAAGGAGGGCCCTGGGTGTGTCTGTCCTCTGATTTCTGGATTTCCTTAGTTTATTTGCTCTTTCATTCACTCATTCATGTAATCATCGCGTGTCTACTGTATGTCAGGTACTCTTCCAGGGGCAGGGGATCAGCCACAAACAAAACAAGTCCCTGGTGAGGCCTGCATTCTAGTAGGATATAGCCTGAAGTCCACAAATTACTACATTTATAACTTGATAGATGGTTATAAATGTGACACAAAATAAAATATGACAGGGTTGAGGAATGAGGGGGAAGGTTAGTACGCCATAACCATCGACCTACATAAGCCATTTGTTTATTTATGACAGTTGGATGGGGGATGGGGAAAGGGAGTGCCAAATAGGATTCAGGAAGTGACACCTTGAATTTGAATGGACTGAGATGGAGACTTAGATCTTGCCAAGATGGAAGAGAGTCAAGAGGGTGGGGCTTGTGGGTTTTGCAGACCTGCTTCTGCATTCCCAGGCCTTTGTGGGCTGTGTGCTGCCTTTGCTTTACGGAGCTCAGCTGTGGCAATGCGCCAGTCCTGGTCAAGGTTGAATTATAGTCAGAGTTTGCCCAGGATGGACAACCAGAGCACTGGCTATCCTCCAGTGCCCTGCTCCTGATAAATGACTAAGCTGTGACAGTGTTGGTGCATCTCTTCTCTAAATTCATGTGAAATGTAGAATAATTAATGCCCAATTTCCATGCAACTCTTTCTGTTGCCATTTGGCCATGTGAAATGTGGCAAATCTGCATTTGGATATGACTTCATTTATGTGGTTGGTGACATGGCACTTGTGCAGTCATCTAAAAGCTTATTCTGTGTGACCTGTCTCACTGAAGCAGATACAAGGACCCTTTCCTTCCCCTCCTGGTTGTAGAAAGCCTTTGAGTTGGAACGACAAGAGCTGCTGACCAGTAATAGGAAGAAGTGGGAGCGGGCACTGCAGACCCACAACTCCAAAGAGGTAAAGGGGTGGCAGGTGGGTGGGAGAATGTCAAGGGCAACCCATGGAGTCTGGTGTGATTTCGACTCTGACGGAATTGCTAGCCTTAATTGCTAGCCTTTAGTATCTTGGCAGGATTGCCATGGTGTGCATTCATTTCTGCACTTCATGGTTAAGCAGCCTGGCTTTGTAGGTGGGGCTGTCTCTTATGTGGGCGAGTACCACCTTACAGCTTGCTGTGGTTTCCACAGCCCTGTCACTTCCTCCTTGGGTATCTACCCCAGTCATGGATATGTGTGACCCAAAAAGGTGTTTTAAGACACATTTTTAAAGGACATGGGATTATCACTTTATTTCAGAGATGTAAAGAACAAAGAAGTGTCTTGACCAAGACCTAGGGGATGTTTTAGAAATATAAACATCTGACAATGATTGTTATTTAATCTCTTGGTGGAGTATTCCTCTTGGAGCTTCTGGAGATGGGTCTCATAAAGCATGACAACCCTGGATCTAAGAGTTAAAGCCTTGGGGCCTTGGGGTTTCTGAACCAGCAGACTTCCCTAGCCGTGGAACTTCCAAACCGTCCGCTGTGCAGGCTTGAGTTGGGGCAAAGAGGGTTCCTAACTTTCTCCTCATATCCTTGTGCCTTTAGCTGGAGTATCTCATCAACCGCATTAAGAAAGTGGAGGACTACGAGAAGCAGCTGAACAAACAGCGGATCTGGGACTGTGAAGAGTACAACATGATCAAGATCAAGCTGGAGCAGGATGTGCAGGTACAGCAGCTCGCCTCGCTAGCAGGCTCAGTGGTACAGGTGTTGAATGACTGTGAGTGTCTCATCTTCAGCAACTTCCACAGTGTTCCAGAGGTAGCCCAGGCACCAAATATTTATTAATTATCTGCTTTATTTTAAATGATCATGTCCAAAGTTGCTCATGGCCAGGATATATGTGGAAGAACATTGCCTTCTCCCTCCCTCCCTCCCTCCCCCCCTTCCTTCCTTTCTTCCTTCCTTCCTTCCTTCCTTCCTTCCTTCCTTCCTTCCTTCCTTCCTTCCTTCCTTCCAGGGCTGGGGATCAAACTTGTTTGATCCAGGGCCTTGTTCTTGCTAGGCAGTGCTCTAACACCAAATGTTCCATCCCAGAGGAACATTTTTTAGAAGAAACCAGGGGAGAACTGCCAAGATGCTACCAGGGTCTGGAAACATGGCATGTGAGGAAGCACTGAGAATTGTGCATTTGAGCCTGGGAAAGGGAAGGAGTCCCTTGGGGAAGTCAGCTGTGTAGAAGGCCAAAGCCTATTGCTCCTGATACCAAAACTGTCTAATGGTGTCTCCCCCACTCAAGGCACTTAATGCATAGTATTGATTTCTTAGTGGAGCATTCCTCTTGGAGTTTATGGAGTTAGAATCTCATAAAGTATTATAATCCTGCATCTAAGAGCCTTGGGGCTTCGGGGCTTCTGAAAACCACCTCATGATAATGCAAAAGGAGAAACCACTAATAGCATTTTATACATGGGGAAACTGAGCTCAGAGACAAGTATTCACAGACAAGTGCTAGTACATGGTAATTCATACCCATTTATTTCCTTCCCATCATGCCACAAAGCCTGTGACTGATATTAAAAATGACAGTAAAGCAAATTCTGACTCTTCAGAAAGAACCTTCTAACAGAACTATCCAATATGGAAAAGGGTGTTCTATAAGACAGGGTCCTTTTTCTCATTATGTATTCTCAGGCCAAATGACCTATCTGTCTTCAGTGCTGAAGAAGAATTCCTGCTGAAGGAGATTAGACTTTTTAGTTTCCAAATCACTTTCTAAGCCTTGGATTCTATGTTTCAAAATCAATTTAAAAAATGCTTCTCTGATTATATTTAGATGTTATTAAAATCAATTTAAAAATGCTTCTCTGATTATATTTAGATGTTATATAATTGAATCTTAATATTTGTATTAGTCAGGGTTCTCTAGAGGAATAGAACTAACAGGATGTACATACATGTATCATAGAAACTCTCAGCTATACTTTGACTTGAAATTCAATTTAAATGACATTGATTTTTGGTAAGAAGATTTGACTGTAGCTCAATGTCAAATTTGCTCTTCTCAACTAACTCATAGCACTCTAAGATGTGGAAATAAAATTTTTATAAGCCACAAAACAGGAAAATCTAATACATAGATTTATTTGGTTTGATGGGTAAAGTATAAAAAGTAAAAAAAAAAAAAAATCTGGGCACAGTGGCACATACCTATAATCTCAGCAGCTTGGGAGGCTGAGGCAGGAGGATCACGAGTTCAAAGCCAGCCTTGTGCTAAGCAACTCAGTGAGACCCTGTCTCTAAATAAAATACAAAATAGGTCTGGGAATGTGGCTCAGTGGTGGAGTGCCCTTGAGTTCAATCCCTGGTACTCTCCCCACCAAAAAAAAAAAAAAAACAAAACTATCTGTATCTATCTATATCTATATCTATCTATCTATCTATCTATACTTTCAAGTGAAAGTAAAGGCCATGTTATTAATGACTAAAGCAAAGGGAAGTGTATGCACTTGCCCCAGAGAAGGATCCTACCACTCCTTCCCGCCAGTCCCAGAGAATCCTGCTAGAAACAATTAGTTTAATTCCTGATGCAGAAAACAAATGCTTTTATTTTTAGCTCTTTCATACGTATTTAAAATTATGGAAGACCTAGTTCACATCTAGGAGCTTTTCTATTTAATACCAGAATATTAACCACAAAATTAAATATTATATATTGAACAAATATTGTTAACTTGGGGCTGGGGATGTGGCTCAAGCGGTAGCGTGCTCGCCTGGCATGCGTGCGGCCCGGGTTCGATCCTCAGCACCACATACCAACAAAGATGTTGTGTCCGCCAAAAACTGAAAAATAAAATATTAAAAAAAAATTCTCTCTCTCTCTCTCTCTCCTCTCTCATTCTCTCTTTAAAAAAAATATTGTTAACTTACATTATGTAAAGCTCAGAGATAAACAAGATGAAGTTCCCTGCCCTCAGAGAATTGTCATCCACTGAGTAAGAAAGCAAGCTGCATAAATGGTCCAGAAAAGAGAAAGCAAGAATGTGGGCTGGAGATGAAATTGCCAGTTGTGTGGTTACAGGTTGGGATCCTGGGGTCCCCTTCATAGGGTCCAGAGGGATCTTTGGATTCATCTGAGAAGGCAGAGAGAAAGCCTGTTTCACATGTTCTGTTGGAATTGTGGGGTGGTGATGGCAGCCCTTTACTGAGCTGTGGGCAGGAGATGGCACTGCCCCAGAGCCACTGCCCCAGGAGAAGCAGAGAAGGTGTGACCAACATCTGTGTTCCCTTTCCTAGGGAGGCAGATCTGTAGCAGGTTAATTTGCCATCTCTATCAAGAATTCATGGGCTGGGGATGTGGCTCAAGCGGTAGCGCGCTCGCCTGGCATGCGTGGGGCCTGGGCTCGATCCTCAGCACCACATACAAACAAAGATGTTGTGTCCGCCAAAAACTAAAAAATAAATATTAAAAAATTCTCTCTCTCTTAAAAAAAATAATTCACAGAAAAACCTAAAGTCATGTTTGTCTATTAATCTTGGGAATTTAAAGTGCAACTTTGCAAAATATCTTTGGATAATTGGATAATCTGTATTCAATATGTAATGATCAAGGATGACTCTATGCTAAGACTATTTGCCTGAGATAATTAACAATAGAGTCACTAGTATTAAAATTATCATGAGCTTAAGGTGTACACTATATAGACTGTGTCCTGAGGGACATGGGCTGTTACTAGCTTGACTACATGTTATTAACTCTTAAGTGACATCAGCGATGTGGAGCCTGCACAGATTTGCCTGATACAGAGGTTTGGTGAGAGGGTGAGCCTGTGCATGTCCCCTCAGAATGCTCTCTAGCAAAGAACAGGAGCAAATGTGTGCCATGAGAGGGAGTAGAAATGGCTAATAAATCTTTAAATACACGTGCAAGCAAAGAAATGTAAATTAAAACAACTAGTTGACAGTTTCCCCTCCCCGCTTTTTTGCTTAAAAACTCAAGGGCACTCCACCACTGAGCCACATTCCCACAGAGTTATGTTATTTCAGACCACAAGGAAAATACATGACCAAATTCTTCTAGCTCAAAGTTTTCACAAAGCTGACAAAAAAGCAATACCTGTGATTTTTTTTTCTTTCAAAATATCTAGTCTCTAGGCATTAAAGAGGTTGCCAGTGTATGAGAAAAGTAGAGTCAGTAAAGTAACACATTTTGTACCCTTTGTTTATATACTTTGTGTACACTTTGTAACTCTGCCAATATGTCTGAAAGGGACTTTTGGAAGTGAAATTGTAGCATCACTTATGAGTGACACACATGCCTGTATCACATGTGATGTAGGATAAACAAGTAGAAGAAACGAAGGACTCCAGGCCAGAATGATCCTAGTTAGAAGTCACTTTCTGATAACCATTGTCACATGTGTGTAGTTTATTCAACACTACTATGGACATAGTGGACAAAATTAAGTCCTAATTTGAAACATCTAGTTTTTCTAGATGTTTAGAAGTACACAAAGTATGTTAAAAGTAAAGGTAGTAAATACAACATTTTGTAGACATCTTTTTGTTAAAATTCATAATGAAATAACTGTCTTTTGGAAAAGGAATGGTCAAAACACTTCTCTGAGCAGTACATATTATATTTGTGCTGGTTCAGGGAGGAAGAAGGAATAGAAAATTCAAAGGGCTTTATACCAATGTATTTTCTGTGAAGCAAGATTGATCATTGCTCCTTAGATCCATGAGTTTTGTTTTACTAGGCTGTGTAAATAGTGCACATAAAGACAAGTGAGTTTTAATTGACATCTAGTCTATCTAGATGTTAGGGAGGCTGCCAGTGTATGACAAAAGTCGAGTTAGTGAGATAACGCACTGAGTATACTGTGTGTTAAAATTCATAGGAAACACTGTTCTTAAAACACTTAGGAAGTGAAATTGTTAAAGTCATCTCTAAGCTTTACAGATGCATATATCTGAACCCTGGGTTGATAAGAGATGAGAAGGGGAAGGTTTCTAGGCCAGAATGTTCCTGTTTGGAAGACACTTTCAAATTCTAGCCTTTGAAAAGGTTTTTTTTTTTTTTTTTTTTTTTTTTTTTTTTTGCTTCAAAGTCTAGCCTTTGTTAAGTAAGTGTGTGCAGTTTATTCAGTGCTCCAGTATGTATAGTTGGAAACGTAAGTCCTTGTTAGAAACATCTCATCTTTCTAGATATTTAAAAGTGCACAACACATGGTAAAAGTAGAGGGTTGATGTAATGCCCTTTAAAGTATTTTTTATGACTACATAGGAATGATTGCGATTTACGGGAATGGAACTGCTGAACTTAATGTCTTTTTTTTTGGTTGTTTATGGATTCAATGCCATTATTTTATTTATTCATTTTTTATGTGGTTCTGAGAGTTGAATCCAGTGCCTCACACATTAGGCAAGTGCTCTACCACTGAACCACAACCCCAGCTCTGAACTTGATGTCTTGAAGGTTTGCTGGGTGGTGGGTGGGGGAAGGACAAAGCATGCATAGAGAAGCACTCTGTGCCCTTAGATTAGTTCAGATGGCCTAGCTATTTATTGTTATATGTACATTTTAGTTAATATTGCGGGGTATTTAAGGAGAATGCACAAAGTTTGTTAGAAGTAGCAAAATAACCCATACATCAATATCTTTTTGTTGGTTTTAGGAAGAACTGTCTTCTGGGAATGACCTTTGTTAATCTATCTCTTGGTGCTAGATGCAGTCCTGAATTTAGTCACTGGAATGATGAAGAGGGAGAAGAGGAAGGGTGAGGGGAAGTGCTCCTTGCTAGTATCTCGTATCTGGAAGACAGTTTTAGAATATAACCAAAGATCGCTGTGTGCAATTTTGGTAAAGTATTTGTGTTTATTTTGCACAAAGTTTATGCATTATCTCACAATGTATAAGCTTTCTGGATGTCCCGAGGTGACAGTGTATCATAAAAAGTAGAGCTAGTGCATTAGCCAATATCTTTTTGTTATAATTGATAGAAAAGATGCATCTTGGACATGGAATTGTTTATCTCGGGGCAGGCCTATCAGGACTTGTTCATTAGGCTGCTGCGGAGGGCAGAAGGAAGGATTCAGGGAAAGATGGGAACAAGTGCTCAAGGATTTACATTTGATGTGAGTCTTGAGGCATGTGCTATTCTATAGGAATACTTTAATTCACTGGGAACATGCTTTCTTGCTAATATTTTAGTAGTAGAAGTCTGAAAACAAACCCTCATAGAAACACTATGGTTGGTGTATTCTATTGCCTTGTCTCATTTTAAATTGAGCATCAAGGGAACGCATTATCTTAGTTGTAACTCTGCCAACATGTCTATCTGGAGGCCTGTTGCCATTTCTGTCTTCAGTGAAATTTTTGTCCCCAAGAGAGGATTACATTTTTTTGTAACAGATTGAGTTGGTGTAGTGTATTCTTGGTTATCAAAAATATTCATGTAGCTAGGGGATTTTGAATTGGTGAATATTCATGATGTGTGGAAAAGCATGATACTCACTATGATCTCAATCACACAAAATGAGATGGTGTGTATGTATATGCATGGCCTGGAGGGACACGTCCAACTAAGCTGCTTATGACTGGGTGACTTTGTTCTTTGCTTGTGTTTTTATTTTTCTGGTAAAGCATACATTAACTTTTAAAAAATAAAAGCTATTTAAAAATAAAATATATAGGAAAAATGCGTAGTCTATTTACATATGGTGTCATGATCTGCCTTTAAGAATGACACTCATGAGAGTTCATGTGATGGAGCTTATATTTAAAGTCCTCATGCGCTTGTTGTGTTACAAATATAAGAGTAGTTCTGTGGCCAAATAGATTTTTGGGAAATTCTGTCCTAGTGACAGGGACCAACTGCGAAACTACAAGAAGCAAGAAGGCCTCTGGAAGCTTCCAGAGCACCCGGGCACTCTGAGCCCCAGGGAAGACTGCATCAGCTGCTGGCTGCCATCCCCAATCCAGAGCAGCTCTGGAGACCTCCTTTCTGTGAGTTTTCGTGCTTTCTCAGATTGTCACCATCCAACATGGAGCTTTTCTCCTGGACTTTCATGCTGTGCCACCTCCCAGACCACTGGCCTGCCTTACGTCTATCCCATGTGTGTTTGGTTTGTGCTGATTCCTGATGCACTGGGTTAGGAGCTGGGTTAGCCATATTTGAAGCAGCATGGCTGGTTCCTATAGAAGATTGGGGATATAATTCATTGTAGCTTTCCAGGAAGAACTGCTGAGTCCCTTTTCCTAAGAGATACTCAGGACCATCCCTAAAAGAGGGCAGGACCCAGATCATTGTACTTGAACTGAGGTTGTGCTGTCGGCATCTCCTATAGGCCTTTAGGCTCTTGAACATGCCAGCAATGTCAACATTAAATATTGTCATGCTCAGGGAGGGTCAGGTGAGGCTCCTGGCAGCTCCCTGCCCCACCCTGAGCACCTTACCTAGGCCATTCTGCACTTCGCACTCTACAGCCTGCAGTGCTCAGTTCTTAAATGAAGTGGTGAGGTGGGGACTTGAACCCTTGGCCACTGGGAGCATAAACCATTTCTTGCTCTTCAAAATCAATTTGATATGAGAATTTTTGACCTAGTCATTTCTCATTTCACTTCTAAGAAACTACCTTAATGATAAGCGAAACAACCCTAAAGTTTTATTTATGATTTATACTAGCATTATTATATAGTAGTGAAAAGTATTGAAACAATAAAGTGTATATCTGTGAGGAAATGGTAAAATATTATGATATATGATAAACATAAACATTTCATATATAATAAAATAATATAATATCTAAAAGTATTATGCACCATTGAAATGATAATAATAAAATTTTACTAATACAGAACATCCTTATGTAACAATGTTAAGGAAGAAAAGTAGGGAATTACAATCAAACCGGTATAGTTTGATTGCAACCATGTAAAGTACATGGGAGGGAAACATGAAATATGTTAACAGAGTTACCTTTGGGTGGTGGAGTTATAGTAGTTTTTCTTCTGCCTTTTACTCCGGCTTCTCCTTTTTCATTTGCTGTACATTTCAAATTTTCAACAATGAGCAAATTTTGCTATTGCAATCTAGAAAAGTTTTTACAAAGAAAAGCATATAATCAGAAAAAGTAAGTAAAAAGTGGACTAAACAAGCAGAGAAGTTGAGAGATGCAATTAGTTATTGTCTCAGGGACCAATATGGCTCTTCACCTGCTAAAGAATAGAGATTCTAGGCTTCTGTTTTGAAGATGTTCAAATATATCATAGAAATCGAAATATCTCTGCAGTGGTTAAGAAGAATATGCTTGATTAATTCCCCTGGTTAAAAGGGGATTGCGGATCCCACATGGGGTGTGGAAATGGTGCACCTCCTGAGCTGAAGAAGTGCCACTGCTTTTATTCCTCTCTGTGTCACCTCCTCGCCAGTCACCCTCCTAGAAGATGACCCAGAGGGGGGTTGAAATAGCTTCTTGGAATCACTGCCTCAGTGGATTCCTTGGCTAGTCTGTGGCCTGGTGGAGGGACACAGGAAGGAGGGAGGCAAGAGTGTGGCCTGGGGCTGTTTCATCAAGATCTGATTGTACCTCATTGTCCTCTCCAGCCTTGCCTTCCTCTCAGGCTGCAGGAGCAGGTCAGCCTGTCTATGTTTGCCTTCCCTCCAACCTTGCCTCTTACTCCCCCTACCAAACTGTCAGAGTGCTCTTTCACAGGGCCAGGACTGGTCACCACCCCCAACCCACTAAATACCTTCAGTGGTGCTCCATTCACTTTTGGATACTACTTTACATTCCCAGCGTGGTAGGTGCTGCTGCTCTTTCAGCCTCATCTCTGTTGCTTGCCTTGTGCTTCACATCCTAAATGCTTATGGTTACCCTGTGGCGTCTCTTTGTCCCTTGCCTCTGTTTCTTTGTATGTGCCATTTCCTCCCTCCAGAACTCCTCCCCTCAGTGTCATCTGAGTACTTCTACCCATTCTCAAGGTCCTAGGCTGGCATGCTGAGACCTCAGGGATCCTTCTTAATCCCTCACGTCCAAGGAAAGTGCCCTTTTCCTGGTCCCATAACACCCAGTGCTTACCTCTGTCTTCTTATCACTGGTGCTTACTTATCACCAGTATTTTCCCAGCAGCCCCTAGGATAATGTCTGGCATATATAAGACACTCAATAAATATTTGCTGAATGAATGAGTCCAGATAATAGAAATCCAGAGTAGGAGGCCTGATCTCCTATTAAGTGCTATTAAATTGCTAACTCTAATACTACCATTCTGGATGATCAGAGCAGGGAAATTTCAAATTTTTGCAACAACATTCTTTTTCATAATGTTTTCAATGGGGTTGCTCACATCTCTAAAAGATCTGATGCAAAGTAGCGGGATTAGTTGGACTCGAAAGCCCTAAAATGCTCTTTCTTTGGCTTTGGGTATGCAGGTTTTGGCTTAGAGATGAATGATTTGTATTTTATCTAATTGCTTTTAATTTGACTCTTTAATAGAAATTCTAAGAGTCCAGGTTGAGGCGCTTTGTCTCTAAGTTTCCTCTGGCGTGACTTGAGGTTCTCAGCACAAAAAATTATATCAGAGCCCATTAGTTTTTTTTTTAATCTTTTTAAACTTTAGATTCTTGAGCAACAGCTTCAGCAGATGAAAGCAACTTATCAGCTAAACCAAGAGAAGTTGGAGTACAACTTCCAGGTGCTGAAGAAGAGAGATGAGGAAAGTACAGTTATTAAATCCCAGCAAAAGAGGAAGATCAATCGGTAAGTTGGCACACAGAGCATCTTTCTTCTGGGTCCTTCCATGCTGAGATTAGGGATGGGTGTGAACTTTTGTCTCCTGAAGGGATAGAAACCTACTAAAAATATAACTAACTTTTTGTCTTGCTCTTCTCTTCCCTCTGAAGCACTTATTCATTTTTTTATTCCAGATTTTCTTTATGTGGTACACCACACAAATATTCTCATTCCTCCTGTGCCTTTACACAAGGGGTGGCATTCTAGAAGCACAACTCTGTATCTTGAAGGCCTTTCCCTTCATGTTCATAGAGAGCTTTCACGTGATTTCTTAAGCTGCTCAGGGCTCCACAGTGTAGATGAACTGTAATTTATTTAACCACACTCCACCGATAGATACAGTTTGCTTCTAATCTTTTGCTATTATAACTACAAAATGAATGTAAATGTCATTGCGTCAGCTGCTTTTGTACAGATACTGTGGTTCGCTGAAAGGTACTGATTGCTTGCAATTTCTCACTCATCCTCCCCATTCCCACCCTTCTTCTCTGTCTCCTCCTTTTTTTTTTAAAAAAATGTATGTATACATATATATGTATATGTATATATGTATACATATGTATAGATATATATGTGTGTATATATATATATATATATATATATGTGTGTGTGTGTGTGTGTGTGTGTGTGTGTGTGTGTGTGTGTGTATGGTTGTAGATGGACACAATACCTTTATTTAATTTATTTATTTTGATATGGTGCTGAGGATGGAACCCAGTGCCTCATACTTGCAAAGTAAGGGCTCTGCCACTGAGCCACAACCTCAGCCCCTCTGTCTCCTTCTTTCCATCTCTCCTGCCTTTCTTCCTTTAGGAATTGTCTCCTAAGTTCCAGAGCATTGTACTGGGCTCTAAGGATCAGATAACATAATACATTTTGTTTAAAGAAGGAAACAGTATTGAGGATTTACCCCAATGCCATATGACTTAGTATTATTTAAAATTCTTCTAGTAAGTTGTTTTTACATTTTGGACGAATGTTGGGTACATAGAGAAACAACAGTGGACCTTTTGATAGTTACTTGTAACAGAAAATGATACTGAAAAAATGAGCTGGCATCTTAGTCTGGTTATCTGAGAGACAAGAGCAGTTAGGGAGCAATATTTGTGGAAAATCCCAGTCGACGCCCCGTCCTACCTAGGGGAACAGCAGGGCAAGACACAAATCAGTACAGGGAGAAGGAGCTGTCTGGGAAAGCTTCCCAAAGAGGAGAAATAGTGAAGTGGGCAGGACACGGGCAGGCAATAGAAGTTTCGAGAAGCAGTGGATCAGGGTGCCGCTGGCCAGGTCCTAACCGCCTCTCGCTGGTCTGCACCTTTGGACCCCTCCCCTCCCCTAGCAAGCTGCCCCCTGGCACTTTTCACTCCTTACCATGAGTAATGCCTGTCTTTGTCCGACTGGCTGACAGCGCCTTGTTTTCAAACATATCCTTGACTCGAGAGGCACTTCATGTCGGATGAACGAATGAGTGAGTGAGTGGGTGGGTTGAGAACAGCATCAGCTCTGAGAAAGGAGGAGTCATCGTCACAGGCTCGTGGCATGCAGTGTTAGTGTTTGCTTGGTTTCAGAATTGAAACCGACCTCCAAATCATGACCTCGATGTCGCTGAGCTAGATGAGGTGAACGTGTGAGGTTGGGCCTGGGGGAGGACCCCCGACGAGGGGTGTGTTGAGGAGGGCTCATCCCCACTCGGGAGCAGGAGGCTGCCTCTTGGTGGGCCTGGTCGTCTCGACTGTTTGAAATTCCCATTGGCTCCTGTTGCCTTCTTCTCCTTGACCATAGCGGGAGCTGGGTTTGGAATCTGTGGGAGGCTTTTCTGCCCTTCCACCATTCTGACCCTAGATTTACTGTGGAGCTGCATTGTGTGGATGAGAAGAACAACTTTAACCTTCTAGTTGCTGTGGATTAACTTTTGTTTCTCCAACCAGCCTGCAGGATGTACTCAACAACCTGAGATCAAAATATGCCAAGCAGGTAAAGCATTTCCAGGAGGAGAACCATTCTCTGACCTCAGAATACAAGCGTCTTGTGATACAGTTCAAGGAGCTACAGAGAGCCATGAGGTATTTTAGGGCCTTGGACCCTAAGGCATCTGTACTAGGATAGAGGTCGGGGCTGGGGGAGGAGGGAGAGTTGGTAGTGGCATGGTGACAGTGATTTCATTAGACTTGATATGACCAGCTTTTTTGGTGCTCAGGGCACTGAAGAATCTTGTGTGCTTTGTTCTTCTGGCCCTTTAATAATGTGTCACCTGCCTTTTCTTGTTTCTTGTTGGGATGGCTTCCATTTCACTGTAGGTGGGATTAGCTGCTTAGGGATTGGGGAAGGCCCCGAATTTACCATGGTTCTTGCTCATGTTCTTGCCCTTCTGCCAATTGAGGGACCCTGGCCAGGCTGTGAGGTCATCTGGCCATGCTTGGTGACTCTCCTTCACAGACAGTTTGCTATTATTGATGCTGAGAAGTTTCGAGAGATTTGGCTGATGAATGAAGAGGAGGCGAAGGGGCTAATAGGCAGAGCCTTTGATGTGGACAGGATCATCCATATGCAGCATCTGGGTCTCCCCTGGACAGCACCTGATTTCTGGTTCCTGAAGAATGTGGGACCTATTTCCCAGCAGCCACAGAAGACCGCCAAGCAAATAGTAGAAGAGGTGCTGAAGCAAGCAGGTGACTAGAGCAGAGCCAGCCACAGAACCGTAGTGTGGAGGGGCCCTCTGAGGACACTGGTCAGTCCATCCATTTTATGGATAAGAAAACCGACCTCTCAGAGGTGTAGAGTATGATTGGTTGACACAGCTTTGAAGTCACCTCTCATTTCATTGAGTCTACACTGGTGGTAAGACCTAGAAAGTTTGATCAGATGCAGGTTCAATTTATTTTTGCCAAGTGTACTCTTGTGTACCTCTATCAGAACCAACTAATGTGTTTGTCTCCTTGTGATGTCAGTGGCCACCGAGAATCTTTGTCTGAAAGCCATTAATGGCATTGGGATTGCAAAATAGTGATATTTTAAATTATATAATTATATATTTATTTATTAGCTAGAACATTTCTGAAGAGAACCTTTCTCTCATCAGCTATTTGCTGAGATGCAGTTTGTGTAGGAAAAGCAGAAAAGATGCCCATTTTTTTTAGTACTGGGTATTGAACCCAGGGCCTCACATGCTAGGCAAGTGCTTTACCACTGGGCTATATCCCCAGCCCTGTGTTTTTCTTTATTTGCCTGTTTTTAGAATCATGGATTGGGTTTCTAACACCTCCTAAATGTCAATGAGGATTTTATTTAAAGTATCATTATAAATGCATGGATTGAAACAGATTTGGGGTATCTGAATTTGCTATAATTAATATCCATACTGATGTTCAAATTGTACTACTGTGGGAATCTTTTCATGCTAGCATCTGGCTTCTTTTGACACAGCCCCAGTAGTAGTAACTTCCTGGCTGTTCAGAATGACCAGATATTCCAGGAGCATTTTACTTTTCCTACCTCAGGTCTGGAATTGGCCATTTCTCCATGGTTGCCTGGTCCTTTCAAATAGGAAATGGTCTGAGGGTACATAGAATTCTTTAAAAAAATTTTTTTTAAATTATAAATGGACAAGAATGCCTTTATTTTATTTGTTTATTTTTATGTGGTGCTGAGGATCAAACCCAGTGCCTTATGCATGCTAGGCAAGCGCTCTACACCAAGCTACAGCCCCAGCCCCATAGGATTCTTTTTTAATGATCAAATAAATCAAATTCACCCTAATACTTCCCAATTAAGAAGATGCCAGGAGTTTTACATAACCTTATCAAAGTGTATTTTCTTTCTCCCAATTTGAAAAACTTGATACTGACTTCAAAATAATTTCTCATCTGCTTTCCCCATAACACCACAACTTTTTCAGAAGAAAACATTACCCTACAAAGAACAAATGGTTATTTTTAAAAATATATATTTTAGTTGTTGGACCTGTATTTTACTTATTTTATGTGGTGCTGAGAATCGAACCCAGTGCCTCACCCATACAAGGCAAATGCTCTTCCACTGAGCCACAGCTCCATCCCCAACAATGGTTATTAAAAAGAGTTTAAACTTTAGCTCTTTTGGTTCTTAAAATATATCTCACTAGGGATGTATAGATGGATTATTGCATTTTAAAGTCACTTGTAATAGTTTCTGCTTGGTTTATTTCACCCACTGGATACATAGTTAGGTTTCTTGCTTTGCTTTACTTTATAAACAAATATAAATATATAAATATCTGTGCATATTTATTCATGGCAACTAATTTTTTTTAGGAAAGTGAAAGCTGTACTTGTTTCTACTTTGCTCTTTTCACCTATTGTAGTAAAAGAAGTGTTTGCTGCTTCTTCCTCACATGGCTCTCGATTTGTGTCTGTGCCATGATTTATTCAAATAGCACTTGGTTGATCATCATTGGGCTACTTTTGTTTGCTTTTGTGATTACAGACATTGCTACAACAAATAGATTAATCTTTTCATGTTTTTGCTAGTGGATTGCTGGGATGGCTCCCTAGAAGTAGGATTACTGAATCAAAGGGAAAATGCCTGTGTAATTTTTTTGAATATTGCTGCCCAGAGATGACACCATACATTTGCTTTTCCACCAGCAATTTGATATCTTGGGCTCTTCAAAGACAAGATATTATCTTCCCTTTTGAATGACCAGGAAAACCTGGGTAATAAAATGACTTTCATTCCCATTTTCTGATAAGGAATGTATAGAATAAAATATTTAAAAATTTAATTAAAATTTTGACTCTTGCTCTCAGCTATGAGTCTTTCTTTCTTTCTTTCTTTCTTTCTTTCTTTCTTTCTTTCTTTCTGTACTGGGAATTGAACCCAAGGGTGCTTAACCACTGAGGCACATCCCCAGTCCTTTTTTGTATTTTATTTTGAGACAGGGTCTCACTGAGTTGCTTAGAGCCTCAATAAGTTGCTGAGAGGCTGACTTTGAACTCATGATCCTCCTGCCTCAGCTTCCTGAGTCACTAGGATTACAGGCATGCCTGGCAGCCATCAGTTCTTGTTGGTAATATTTTCCCCCATATTCTAGTTGGTTGCTTCTAATCTTTGCAGGTTTAGGAACCAAGTATCATGCTTTAGTTTGTTTCCAAAATGAGAATCAATAGGTTTGCCTCTCCCTCCCACTTCTTGGCTCAGGGCTGGACTTTGAACAGAAGGCTCTGGGTATATGCAGTTTGGGGAAGTGAGATGGAGTTCTCCAGGTGGTCTCTGATTCGGTTCCCCAAGCCCTTGTCCCCAACATCATAGGCTTCCTTTATGGGCTTTAAGAGGTATATTTAAGAGGTTCAGTTGCTTTTAAAAGGCCAAAACCTTATCTTACTCCCCCCCCCCCCCCGTCTCCTCTCTGTGACCCATCTGCAGATGAGGATGGCTTAGAAGAGAATGCCTCAGAATCCTCTTACCTGGACCTGCCCAAGCAAGTTTCAGCAAAAACTACCAGAAAGATCCTGATGCTCCTATGTGATGAGTCGGTGAGGCCAGCCAGGACTGCTTCTGAGTCCTGCTGGGCTCTGTGCAGCCTGGGGTCAGGTGTGACTGCCCTCCCCTGGCCATTCCCAGAGAGTGGATCTTAAGAGTGGAGCTGGGGTGGGCCCTGGACTTGGGGGCCAGTTCACAGAGAGCCTGTGCCTCTGAGCTGGCCCAGCAAGGTGTAGTCCACGGGAGCTGGGAGCTCCTGATAACTGAAACCAGTGCTTGTCTCACCTCCATGAACCTACCTACCAGGTGTTGAGGCCACACTGGATGTGGCCTTCATCTAGGGGCTCATTTTGAGGTTACTCTGGGTGATTGGAATCATCCTCTCCCTGATCCACTTCACAGGCTCTGAGTTCTGAATCCACCCTCCTCCATGCCTTTCTCTCCTCCATGCAGGGCCTACTGCTGGGTTGTGTAGCTCTTTGGGGAACATGGGTGAGGCGGGCCCCTGTGACTGGGTTGGGTTTGGACTGCCCGGTGGCTTGTGGGCAAGGTGAATGAGCACCTTTCTGAAGTGGGGGGCAGTCTACACCATGATGTTCCTGGCCTTGCTCCCTGGGAATGGCTCAGAGGTGTCCCTCGATGGCCTTCCTCTGGGGGCCTTGCTGCCCAGAGTCTCAGCCCAGGGGCTTCCGCCTGTGGAGTCGTCCTTCAAGAGTTACACAGAAGGTGGCTGCAGACCCTGAGCCCTGTTTCCAACTGGTGATGCCTTCCTCCTCCTCCTCAGGGTTTCCTCATAGAGAGCAAGCTGTTGAGCCTTCTCCTTCCCCTGGAGAAGAACGAATGCTATCTGCTGAAGTTGGACGCCATCTTCTCAGTGAGTCCCACTGGGCTGTGAGGACGTGGGGTGCCAGCGGGTAAAGCCTGCCTCATTCTAGTAGAGCCCCTCTGGCTTTCTGGTTTGCCTCAGCCCTGAGACTAGGTGCAGGTCTCGTGGGGGCTTCCTGGGCTCACTGTCACAGCCTTCCCTTCACTTGCCCTCTGCACAGCAAACTGGCCTCAGCCCCATTTAGATGTCTCCTTTCCCTGACCTCCTGCTGGCTTCACTCTGTGGCCAGGCTCTCAGGTTGCAGGTTCTTCCCTTCAACCCAAACTCAGGTGTGTGTTGGTGCCCCCTTAGCTCTCTCCTACCTACTAGACGTGGAGCTTCCGTCTGAGCTTCGTTTCTCTATTCTGATGTCCCCCAGTTCACAGTAGCTTCTCAGTGTTGGATCAATGTCCTCTACTCTGGGCCACAACAGGCTCCAGGCATGCTCAGTGGAGCGGCTGCGTCTTCTCCTCTGAGGAGCTGAGGTCAGCATCCCAAGCCTGGGATCTCTTTGATGGTGTCTGAACAGTGACCTGTCCCCTCCCCCAGGCTCTTGGAATCGAGCTCGAGGATGACTTGTATAAACTGGTGAAGTTCTTCCTTGAATACCGAACCCATCATTTATCTTCCAGCCAGGTAAGGTGAGGTGCCACTGAAAGGGCATCTCAGTTCTCCAGGAAGCCCCCAGAGGGCATTGCTGCCTTCAAGGAACGCTTCTGGGCAATCTTGGGAGTTTACGCCAGGAATAGCTAACAGCGTTTTCCTTATTATTATTTTCTGTATTTGCAAAGGGAAGAGTGACTAGGGGAGAGATGCTCTTGTCATATTGAGATCCAAGGGATCTTTCCCTGGGCCTTCCCTCAAAGCTTGGCCTCAGCCACTATAAGATCTGGGCCACCACAGTCCATCATTTTTGACCATTAACACTTTCCTGAAAAGCAAGGATGGTTTGTAATGCTATACATACCTTTGTTGTAACTGATTTCAGTGAGAGAACCAAAAACCAACTCTTCTGAAGAGGTCATCATGTTAAAAAGACACAAGATCTTAATTCAAAAATTAAAAATTGGAATTAAGGGCTGAAAATGTAGCTCAGTGGTAGAGTACTTGCCTAGCAGGTATGAGGCCCTGGGTTTGATCCCCAGTACCACAAAAAAGAAAAACAGAACAAAAAAAGAATTTAAAAATGTGAGTGTGAGTATCCTGACAGGTCTCCAAAAAGAGTTGGTGAAGTGGACAAAAAATCTGAACATTTGACAACAGTGATGATTGGTGTGTTGGAAATGGACACATTCTAAGTTGCTGGTAGGAGTGCACATTGTCACCTCCAAGTGAGAACGATTTGACAGTATTAATTACAAAACTCTATACACTTTTCAATTATTCTTCTAGAATTTTATTCTATAGATATGTCTCAATACAGTTGAAATGATGTGTTTATTGTGGCTTATTTATTTCAATGAATTGTTTGAAGTAACAGAAGATTGGAAACAACCTTCATGTCTGTCATCGAGGAATTTATTTGATAATATATAGAACACCTACACAGTGGGATACTGTACAACTTTAAAAAAACTAAACGGAAACAAAGAATAGGAAATTATTTATATATTTATACAAAAAGTCTGTAAGCCAAAAGAACAAATGAGAGAGAGAGAGAGAGAGAGAGAGAGAGAGAGAGAAAGAGAGCGAGAGCAAACATGTATAGAATAGTATCATTTACATAAAAATAGGAAGGAAAAGTATTTTATGTGTTTACATATCTACTTGCTTATATATACATACTGTTTCTTCATTACATTAATTTACCTATAAGATATAAACTGAATAACCTGGGAGACAGAAGAACTCTTAAATTTAAAAAATTGACTGTGTATTATGATTCAAATGACATTTATAACATGTCCACTTTGTGGATATCAAGTCAATGAACACCTGTGGACCCAGATTTAGAAGCAGAACCTTGTCATTGTTTTGAAGCACTCCCCTGCCCCACGTGCTTCTTCCTGTCCATCCCCCATCTCTTCCCGTCTTTCTCCTATTTCTGTCCTTGTGCGATTGTCTTTGTAACTTTCTATAAACTCTGCTCTGTTTTCTTCTCTTCCTGTCTCTCTTCACACAATGGTGCTTGTGTGTCCCCAACCCACTCTCTCCTGTGCACTCTTCTCCAGATCGGCTCCTGGACTCAAGCAAACTTGGAGCAATCAAGCTTCATGTCAGCTCTGGAGAGAATGAGCTTGATGTCAGCCACAGGGCTCGAGAAGAATATGATGTGGGAGCTGGAGCAGGAGTCAGAGCAGGAGACAGAGGAGGCAGAGTCCATGGAGGGGGAAGAGGAGGAGAGCTTTGTGGGCAGAGAGCTGGAAGAGAAGGAGGCCCCGCCTTCTCCCAAGCTTATCCACCCCAATGAGGTTCTCAAGGTTCTGGAGGCCTTTGTCATGGGTCTGAAGAAACCCAGGTGTGCAGGGCACCAGAGGGCTTGCCTGAGACCTGGGAGGCATGGGTGCTGGGAGCCAAGCAGAGGCTAGTGAGTGAAGAGGCTGCTGGGCAGAGAGGAAAGAAGTGGGGTGCAGGGCTGACTGATGCTTTCCCCATTTGTCACTGGTTCACCAAACATTTATTGAGGTCTGCCATGCTTCAGCAAAACGAGGGTAACTCCTTGTGGTCAGAATGACATCAAAGCCTATGTGAGGTGTGGCATTGTTCAGAGGGGGAGATGGCCATCCCCATTTGGCATATCAGAGAGAATTTGGGGTGGAGATGGCACTGGAACTGGGTGGGCAAAGTAGGGGTAAGGGCTTTTCAGGACATCATAGTGCAGGGGAGGCCCGCTACATTCAGGAGTCACGATGGCAGGGATGGCGGGAGTGCCCTGGGTCTGGGAGTGGGACCAGTGAGTGGGGAGCTAGGTCAGCTCTTGGAGAGCCTTGCCTGTGTGCCCACAATCCTTGCCTTTGCCCTGGTGACTGGAGCTGGGAGAGGATATGAAGCAGTTGGGGAGCCATGATTTGACTTTCACTTAAGAAAGATCCTTTTGATAGCAGATGGAGGTGATGCTGGAAACAGGGAGAATGGAGAGGCTTGTCTGGGTGGAAGGGAATGCTGTTCTGGGTTAAAGGCGTCATAGAGGGCATGGAAGAAAGTACCAGAGTTTAAGAGCTGATGTCAGGATGCATTCATGGAAAAAGGGGGAGGCATAGTAATAAGCTGTAAAGTAGTGAGGTGAACAAAAAATTGGGAGAAAGAGAGGTGGCTTTCCCCTCACTGTATCAACACAGACTTTTACCTTCACGGAGGGAACAATAGCCCCAGTCAGGAACATGGAAGCAGGTGTACTTTCTGAGAATCTGCCATAATCTAAGAGACTTAGACAGCTGGGAGGGAAGGTGGCAGGTGGAAAGGCAGGATGTCTGTGACTGACTTCAGGCACTGAGATTAGCACTGCTCGGGGGCCTTGGGTGTCAGGTGGAGATCATGGCATTAGTGCTCTTGACCTGCAGGAACATCCGGGCAACAATGAGAATGGCAAATTCTTCACGAGATAACTCAAAGGACTCTGATTATTGGAAGGCCCTGACTACAGTTATCCCTCCCTCCAAGCAGAACCTCTGGGATGCTCTCTACACAGCCTTGGAGAAGTACCAGTAAGTGTGTGTCATGAGCCAGGAGGAGGAGGGAGCAGGGCAGGTCTGTGGGGGAAGACCCTGCTCTGAACAGCCCCACTCCAGGTCATACTCAGTCTTGAGGAGAAAAGCTGGGTGTGGTGGAGGGGGTAGGGGGAGTTTTGGTTGGTTCGGCCCTGTTCTGTCACTAGCCTGGGTGGAAGAAGAAGCGTCTGTGGCCCTCCTCTGTGTCTAGCCAGAACAAACATAGAGGTCCTGGTCCTCACTTGGCAGAGGGTGGAGGATTCATTGGGTCTCTAACCTGTTTTCCCACCCAAAGCCTCGTCCTGACCCAGAGAGCCAAGTTGCTGGTAGAAAACAATTCTCTGGAGCAGCAGAACTCAGAGCTGCAGATGCTGCTGCAGCAGTATCTCCACTCCAAGGTGGGTGGGCAGCAGGGCGGGCCACAGCTGGGAGCAAGGAGGAGCCCCTCCCCTCGGGCGAGGTGGTTTAGATGGGATGCAAAGCAACAGTAGCACCTCAGGTGGAGACAATGACAGGGCAACCAGGTTGTGTCCCTTTGATGCTTGTGGCTTTGGCACCAGCTGGTTGGGACTGTTTTTCAAGTAGAGCCAGAGCCAGCTTCCCAGCTTACACAGGCCCCAGTTTTTCTCCACTCTAACAACCTGTGTGAGGTAGAACTGTCCTCCCACTTCACAAAAGGCAGTAAAACCTGGAGGCTTAGGGAGACCCCCAGAGACTAGGGCCAGATCAGCTTCCTTGGCCTGTGATTTGATGCAGGGTGCCCTCATGGGGAGAGGTGTCTGTGCTGGGCACATGGGCTCTGCCCAGCTTTATGCCTCCTCCTGCAGGAGTTGTGGTGTCTCCCTTGGTCTGGCCGAGGAGAACAGAACCGTACTGCTGTAACAGTCATGTGCTCTCCTCTCCTGTCCTTAGCACAGTGCTGTCCTGTGGCCCGGAGGGTCATTAGTCATCAGCTACACACATGTGAGGCAGCTGAGGCTAGCCCCGAGTCCGAGCATGGGACGCATGTCCCCAGCCTAGTTCAGGTCCCAGGCTACACCTGAAAGGCAGACAGTGTGAGCCTGGCATCATGATGGCCTCTTGGCCTGTGACAGGACTCAGACGTTTGGGGACCTTGCTTCCATGGATGCTGTATACAAGAGCATTGGGGGAGGGGAGGGGATGCACTGGCAAGTGAAGAGGGGAGGGGGGTTTAATGGCGGGGTGGGGGCAGGGGGAACACTAGGAGAGGTTGGTGGCCAGAGCCCACGGGAACAGGAAGCCCGAAGCCCGGCAGCCTTGAGCTCTGTGTGTGCGTTAGCTTTGAGAGGAACTCTTGCAGGGGTCTGGGGACTCAGGGAGAGCTAGCATACGCATGGAACCCCAGGGGACAAGAAGGAGGGCCTGGGGGAAAGGAATGACCTTCACTTTCTTTTCCAGATAAACTCTGAACTGAAGATTCCTCCAACTCATGTGTTCCGGGTACCCACAAAATAGAGGTGGACCTCAAAGGGCTGATGTGCTCTAGTTGGCAGTGGGGCTGGTGCCAGAGCTGGCACTTATCTAGTGATCTGAGCCCACTCTAGATTTTCCAGAGCCGTCTTATAGGCTGTCAAAATAAGTCAACAAGTGAGTCACCTGTTTCCTATAGTTCTGATTAAAGTTTTTTGAAAACTGTGGCTGAATCTCTGTAAAGAGGCCAAATCTGGTGTGTGTGTGTCATGAGGGAACTTTGTTCCTGGGCTCAGGTCCTGGTGTGTGACCAGACTGAGGCCAGTGGCATGGGGCACCTTCTTGCTCCTGGGGACAGCTGGTTTCTTTTCTTTTTCTTTTTCCAGTTTGAAACCGTATTTTATTTTTAACATAGCTAGAAATATCCAATAACTATATATTTTTAAGCAGAAAACTTTCTTTTCCTTCTTATAGCATCATTAGCAGAAAAAAAAAGAATATTTCTGGTTTAGAAATGATACTGGGTCTCTAAGAAAATGAAGGCTGTTGTATTTATGGAACTTAAAAACTCAAAAGCACAGGACACATTTTCAGAAGAGTAATTTACTTTTACATATATATATATATATATATATATATATATATATTCGTAATATTCGAGTATAGTTAGGTCATGTATAATTAAGTCAATCAAATCAGGAATCCAAGAAGATACTTCATGAGTTAGCACAGCACACATGAGATTTTGAGAACATACATGAATAAAAAAAGAACACTGGCAAGCCAAAATCCAGGGATAAATGGTGTTTTTCAAGGATTTTAAAAGCATGCTCCATTAGCATTTCCTCATTTTTGTAACAGATGCATTTCTGTCTACTCATGTACAGCAGAAGGTAAGAACCTGAATAAATATATTAGAAATGTACTACTTTATAAATGTACTCCAAGGAGTTTATCATTTCCTTTATCTTTGCAGGGACGAAAGGGAAAGAAAGAGGTGGGGGGTTATGGTTGCAGTATTTAAGGAAGAGCGGGGGCAGCTGGTTTCTATGGGTGGAGGCTGGAGCTCTTATAGGGTCATGAGCCTTCAGATTGTCTCCAGGCCTGAGGAACATTTTCTGTGCCCTTGGGGCCCTCCGTACATCCTGGTGTGCCTTCTGGGCTGGGGAGACTCCTCCTGTGAGCTGCCTGAGCAGGCAGCCCTGTTCCTGAGGCTCATCTTGATCCCTGGGCCACGAGAGGCCACCACAAGGGAAGAGTTGACCAACCCAGCGTGTCCGATGACCTGTGCCCCACGGAGGTGGCTTTCCCTTCACTGTATCAACACAGACTTGTCAGCTCAGTGTTCGATTTATTTTATTAAGAGAAAAATCACACTCAGGAAAGGACAAACAGCCAAGAGAAACCCAGTCGCAGGCAGGGGCAGCACTTTAAGCTCAAACTCCTGGCAGCAGCTGCTGGGCAGGGCAGGACTGCCTCGAGGGTGGGGCCGTGGTGACATGGGCCCAGCTCAGTGCTCCTGTCTGGGCTTGCGAGCACCGCCTGGGCAGAGGGGCCTGGGTTGGGCACCTGTAGACAGGCGGCTGCCTGGGAAGGGGCAGGAGCCAAGCGGAGCGTGGGTGGACGTGGCGGCTGCCCTGGGGCTTTGGGGCAGGACTGGTGGCGTCGGGTGCGCTCATAGGACAGGGTGGTGGTGCCCTCTTGCTCCTTCATTCTTTGCAGAGCCCTGGGACTGGCCTGTGATCCTTGGTTAATCTCATTAAAGTTTTAATCCTGGGCTCAGAAACCCCAGGGGAGGGTTTGGAGCAGGGCTTGAAGGAGGGTGGGACCCCAGCAGTGGGGCAAGAGGGACCTGCTCCAGGTCCCCACCTCTTCCCGCGCTCCCTGGCCCCCAGGCAGGATCTGAGGGGCAGGGCTGGGCACGCAGCAGTCTGGGCAGTGCGGATGGCAGCCTGGTAGGCAGGAGGCAGGGCCCGGCCCAAGGCTTGGAGGGTGGACGTGGGGCTCCTCAGGCTCCCCAGGGAGGGAGGAGAGAGTCCAGGCTGCAGGAAGGGAACAGCAGCAGGGGCTGGAGAGGTGCCGGAGGGAAGTGGCAGAGCCTCACGCCCCTAGGAGCTTCTTGACCATGTAGCCGGGGAGGCTGTAGAGGAAGAGGGCCAGCATGAGCAGCCCCAGCAACGCCAGCACGATCTTGATGATGAGCCACTTGTACCGGGTGCAGATGAGGTACTTGATGGACTTGAGCGGGTTGAGGAACCAGACGAAGGCCGTGTCGGGCCGGCTGGGGGAGAGCGGGAGGGGCCGGTCAGGCAGTGGCACAGGCAGCCCCCACCGGGCACCCCACGGGGCACCCACCCTCTCCCCTTCCAGACCCAGAGGCCCTGAAGCAGACAGCCCTGCAGACTCAGCCGTGGGTGCTGGAGCCCGGGGGTTGCCTAAGTCGAAGCACCAGCTTTGCTGCTTGCAGAGCCTCGTGCTCCTCCCAAAGCCTAGATGGAGCTCCTGGGCATGGGGCAGCCGCCTGGCCTCGGCCTTGACACTTGAAGCAAGGGCAGCCGCCTGTGGCAGTGGCCTTGGAACTATGGGCCTGTACTCAGCCGCTCATCATATAGGGTTGTGTTGTCCCCTGTTCTCAGGGGACCAGTGTGGCACTACCTCTTCCTTCATAATGAGTACAAACTTATGTCCCACCAGGCCTGGCCAAGCAGGGCACGCTGCCCTCGCCAACCTGCTCCACCTTCTTTGCTCTGCCTTCTGCGGAAAAGAAATGCTCTACCCAAGAGGCTTGCTGAGCTTTACCACTTTACAAAAACAGCAGTTTTCATAAGAGATCCAGATATAAAGTGAAAGTACAGAATATGCTTTGTCAAGTTACCCAGTACCTCCCAGAGTACACGGGCTACGCTCCAGAGTGAGCTCAGTACACATGGGACAACGCAGCAGGGACTTTGGGCACAGGGCATCTAGTTTGGACTCCAGCTATGGCTGGCACCTGTTGGAGCCTCCATTCCTATGGACGGTAGTCATAGCTGATCCCTGGGGCTGTGAAATGGTGAAGCAGGGTGCGTGTGAAGCTCTCAGCCCGTGAGGTGGTGCTCAGTGTTGGCTATTGAGGGTCTGAATCTGGATGGGACTGAGATTCCACAGGGCAGACTCAGCACCTCACAGGGACGTCTCGATGGGGGAAGTCATTTCAGGTTTTTGCTGGGGAATCCTAGCTCAACCTTTCCCCTTTCCTTGTCACTATCAATTTTTTTTTTTCTGTCAATAAATTGGAGTACAGTCTGCAAGGAATGTAGCTGGGACGGGAGGCGCTGTAGTTTGAAAAACGCTGGATCGGCAGTTTGGACACCTTGGCTGGAGTCCCACTCAGCTCTGCCCTAATTTACTGGGTTGGATTACTTCACCTCTCTGATTTAACACATAAAAATGTGAAGTAGCCACTTCTAATTCTGAGAATATTATTCTGTTTTGAAAGTTTGAATGTTTGTGAGGGCTTGTGTATGAGCATTTATGTTTAAGGTTTAAGTGTGTGTATGTGTGTGTGTGTGTGTGTGTGTGCGCGCGCGCGCGCGTGCTGGGGTGTACCTGTGTGTGTGTGTGTGTGTGTGTGTGTGTGTGTCCATGTGACAGCAGCCCTTGGTCCAGAGGCAGAGGGGAGAAGTACCAGACCCGGGAGGCTGTGGGGTCAGGCCCCAAGGATCTTCTTGGCCAGGTAGCCAGGCACAGAGTAGAGAAACAGGGCGAGCAGGAGGAGCAGCAGCAGGAGCAGCAGCAGTTTGAGGAGCAGCCAGCGGTAGGTGTGCCACAGGAAGTAGCGGGCAGACTTGAGAGGGTTCAAGAACCAGATGAAGCTTGTATCGGGCCGGCTGTGGCATCAGGAAGAAAGGACGGGGGAGCTGGGGCTGGGTTGGTGAAGGGCCCCTGCTGAGGGGAAGTCCACCTGGGCAGAGTATATGAGCTCTGGGACCTCAAGGCCAGCTGAGGCCCAACACCACCACTGGTCCACTAGCTGGCAAATTCTGGGAAGAATCTCTACCTCTGTGGCTGGGGAGAGGAGCTGCTTCCTTGAACCCATCCTTTGGCTCAGAGGGAGGTGGTGGGGTTCAGGAGTGGAGGAAGGGGCTCCCCCACAGTGAGGCTGTGACCCAGGAAGGAACACAGGTTGCCTGAGAAGTGGGGGCAAGAAAACCAGAGGGTTCTGGTCCCTCCTTCCTGTTCTGCTCCTAAGACCAGCACGGCTGGGGGTCTGGGCAGGCAGAGCACTCACTTGGGTTTCTCTAGGGGGTCAGGTTCGTTGCGGGCCAGGCCCACTGGATTCTTCTCAGCCTCCTCTGCTGTCAGCAAATGCAGCTCCGCCTCCACTTTGCCCTGAAGAGAACAGAAAGGTCCCAGGGCCTGGCTACTCTACCCTGGCCCAGCCTGGCCCACTCCCCAGCAGGAGGCGGTGCCCACCGTGAGCTCGAACTCGTCATTCTCATTGCGGGCCAGGAGTGGCCACCAGCCTTTGACCCGCTTCTGCTTGAAGATGGAAACCAGGGGCACGTCCACCTCCCCGGTGGCCATCTCCATGGTGCACTGCTTGGCTGTCTTTGCGCCCCGCGGGAACCGGTTCAGGTCCAGCTCGATGGCCCCTGTGGCAATCTTAGAGTCAGCTCTGGGCAAGCGTGACAGGGGCAGGGGGTTTGTCCCCACATTTTACTCAGGCCCTCCTTCAGCCTGGTGGGCATCTCCTGGTGTCTGCCACCCACCACCCCCTGGGCCTCCCCTCTGTCACAGTCCTTGTAAAGTGTCCCGACCCCCTTACGGATCCTTGCTGATCCCTCCGTCAGCATTTACTGCCCACTGTTTGATGTGTCCAAAGCACCTTGTCTGCCTTGGTGATGACCCTGGGGACATCTGTCCCATGTGTGGTTAGGTGGATTCTTGGGGGACAGGAACCCCGTCTGATCTCTCTGCTCTCACGGGCCACACAAGGGCAGCTGGGCTTACCTATCCCAACCTCTCCCACCCCTGCCCCTCGGCTCTGAGTGCTAGGCCCCGCCCTGCTCTGCACCCAGGAAGTCGTCTGCTGAGAAGTGGTCAGCGTCCCAGATCTGCAGGGTGAGCCGCGCGGGGATCTTGTACTCAGTCTCATCCCAGGAGAACATGGACTCCTTCTTGGAGATGACGATTTTCTCCTCAGCTGCCAGGTAGTCGAAGGGGAACAGGTAGCGCCAGTTGAAGTTGCCCTCACCAGTGAGGGAGTGATAGTGGACATCCGTGTCCTGCTTGTCCTCCTGCTGGCCCTTGAGCCACCTGCCAGGAGCCACGTGCTCCAGACGTGCGGCCATACCCTGGGGGTCCTCACCGCCCCCCACAGCCCCCTTTACTTCTCTCTCTGGAAGGTAGGCTTGCCCAGCTCAGCCCCCCGGCACAGGGTTCTCTCTCACCCACCCCCGGACAAAAATGTCACTGGACTTCTCGCCAGTGAAGAAGTCATCGTCCTCCAGGACCACCTCGTCCGTGTTCCACACGATGACCCGCAGCTCGTACCTACGCAGGAGGAGGGACGATTAGCAGCCTGGGTGGGGGTTGTGAGGGCGGGGTGCATGCTGGAGACAGTGAGAGAAACCCTGGGGACTTGGGCTGGCCTGTGGACAGGAGAGCAAACAGAGGCCAGAGGGAGGCCTCTGTCTTGTGGGGCCCAGGTGAGCTGGACTTCAGCCAGGCACATGCTCATCTGCCTCGGGGGAGGTCCAGTCAGGCTGGAACACACTCCTTCCTGGACAGGGTGGCTAAGGACAGAGAGGGGCAAAGAGGAGAGTGGGGGCGCTGAAGTGAGGCTGGAGAGTCAGGAGCAACCTCTATGTGACTCCAGAGATCAGAGCTTCTTCAGTTTTAAGAGAAGCTTAAGCTCAAAAGCCTGTGGTGGAAACCCACAGACTCTAGTTATTTTTATGTCCTGTCTCCAAAGAAGCATTTCCCCTTGAGGTTTAATTGTAATTATAAATGAGGCATTTATATTTCAAGAGTGAGGTTGAGTCAGCCACTAAAAATGGATGGGAAATGGTTGGGTTGCCCTCTTGTGGTAGGACCTGGAATAGCATGCCCATGGCTCAGGCTTGGAGGATATTTCTGGTAGAACAGGTTGCATAATTTGCTGGGGCTGGAGCAGAATGGAAATGCAGGGCCCTTTGCTAAATAAATCATTAAGAAATCAAGATGGCAACATTGGACACGTAAAGAAGAATGGGAGCTCCTGAGTGTGGAAGCTGACCTGAATATAACCAGGAAGCTGACCTCAATCCCAGGCCACTGTGGAGGTCAGAAGCAGGCAAGGCTCCACCCTGCTACCTTATAAAGGGGAACACTGAGGACCAGGGTGGCAAAGCGACCTGGCCAGGGTCTACTAGGAGAGGCAGGTGCTTGGCTTCTGACTCAGAAGTGTGTCACTTCCTCCTGCTTCTTTGGACTTGAAAGAAGATGTGACAGCAGCTGACTGCAAGGGTGCAGAGCAGGCCTTCAGGGGTTCTGTGCAGAGCAGGCCCCTGGTGGTTCTGTTTCCTGTACATGCGTGTGCACATGTGGGCTCGCATGTGGGTGCCATGGGAGGGCTGTGCGTGAGCTGAAGTGGGTGAGTGGGTGTGTCTACCAGTGGACTCATCTTTGCAAGGATGGGCGTGTGCTGGGGTGTTGGGGTGTGGCTCATCTCCCCAGCTCATGGCAGAGTAGAGAGTGTTCCCCTGTCCCAACAAATGGGGACCTACCCAGAGCAGGCCCCACAACTCATGGGTCAGTCTTTTTCTCCCTCAGGAGGTCTGGCCACACCTGAGACCCAGGGATTGGGGACTGACCAAGGCCACCTGGGCCTGTGTCTCCAAACAAAAGTACTGGTCACAGTGGGAAGGAGGAAAGGGAGTACTTCAGGCTCCAGGAAGCTCACTTCTTGGGCTTCCTGGGGGAGATGTCCAGAGGCGTCCCAGGGGCTGGCATGTCCATGGGGAACATGTCCACCCACAGCTCCAGGCGACCCTGAGGAAGAGAAGGCCGTGGTGTTGTCTCAGGGACTTCTGCCTCTGGGAACGACAGTTTCCTCGCCCTCCCAGCCCATGTTCTGTCATCAATTTCCATCTTTGGGTGCCAGGAATTCCCATGATGTCACCAATAACCAATCACAGCTTCTGAGGGAGACATTCTGAGCAAAGACACTGGCCATTCAAGTTGGCCTTGGTGGGTGGGGGCCTGCCAGATTTGGGGGAGTGCAGTGAGGGCAGGAGGTCCCTCTTCTACTTTCATGTGCCCATTTTGATCTTCACTGATCCCAAATACCCAGGGAGCCCTGATCCTGGCGAGGAGGGCATCACCTGCTCTATTCCCGGCTTGTCGGGGTTCAGCAGTGGCCTGGTTTCCACATGTTCTGGCACCAGGCGGCAGCCCACTCGGGGGATGTCCTCCCAGTGCCTCAGGGCAGACAGGGCCACGTGCTCATCCGTGGGCTTCCTCTGACCTGTGGGTACCAGTGGGTCAACTGCACACCCGGCCTCCCCAGAACCAAGGCACCGGTGCAGGGGTCAGGGTCTTAGGGGCACAGGGCCCTGAGCCTGTGAGCCCTGTCACCCAGCTCCATTTTACTGTTGGGGAAACTGAGGCACAGAGGTGACTTGCCCAAGATCTCAGCTACTCCATAGGACCCAGAAAGGTCCGTGTCCTTGATGTTCCCTGTTTGGGGAGGTTAAGCAAACAATCCTGCTAGGTGTGAGAGGGAGCAGATCAGGGAGAAGCCGCTCCTGTCCCAGCACCTGAGGCCCAGGCATAAGTCCCCAGCACAGTTACCTCCCGATTCTCTGGGAGGTGCCTCATGGGAGAGGAGTGAGGACAGCCCAGGGCTTGGAGCCAGAGGCGTCTGTGCCCGCGTCCTCAAGCCTCTAAAGTGCCATGTGACCTTGGGCAAGTCACACCCTCTGTGGGGTCTCGGTTTGCTCAACTACAGAATGGGGACAACCTTTCTAGCCTACAGGGGTGCAAGTAGGGCTAGAGAAGGCAGTTCATGGGAAAGCGGGGTGCAGGGGTGGATGGCAGAGGCTGGGCAGACAGGAGGGGGCTTTGGGGTGGGAGCAGAGGGTCACTAAGCCCAGACGTGGATAAGGACACCATCGAGAGCCCCTTACAGGACAGCATGGGTTCTTCATGGCCTTTGGAGCCACCTCGAAAGGGGCCAGGAGGTGTGGTGCAGGGCCGCTTACCGTTCTCATCCTCGATCTCAGAGGGCCCGGTGAACACATGGTTGGCCACCTTCACTCGCCCAGGGGGCCCAAAGTGGGGACCGTCTACTTTGCCCTCTTTACAGAGGCGTGTCAGGATCTGGCTTGGCTTCATAGGGTCCCTCCAGATATTGTAGCCATGTCTGTGGGAGGGGACACACAGGCTTGAGGAACTCTGATTAGGACTAGGCCATCCCCTGGTGGCAGTTCTCTAAAATGGATCGTTGCCTCGTGTCAACAGGTGGGCCTGCCCGGGGTTCCAGGTCTCCCAAGATACTATGGCTCCTGAAGCCTGGCCCCTCCTAGCTCAGACTGGCCCACGAGTTCAGTGTTCCCCAAGCATTGCCCCAATGTGCCTACTCTCCTGGAACCTCAAAGACTCCCATGAGGAAACTGGTAACCAGAGGTTAAGGGGCTTGATTAGGGTCACACAGCCTTTAAAGGTCAAAGGCTGAATCAGATCCCCAGAGGACTCTTCCTCTCCTCCTTTGCTGTCTCACCCCCTTCCCTAGGCCACTCTTTTCTCCTTGCTCTGACTTCTCTGTCCTGGAATCCCCTGGCCCACTCCTTGCCTTGGAATCTGCAGACCTGGCCCGAGGCTATACCCAGATCCTTTAGGGGAGAAGCGCTGGCCTGGGACGGAAACCATAGTATGTCTACATCCCCAAATCTCCACCTCTGAGTCTTGTTTCAGGGTCAGGTGCAGCAGGCCTGCCCGCCCCCAGCACCCCGCCCCGCCCCTCGCACATGGAGTAGGTGTGGGCGATCCCGCAGGTGGCGCGGTGCTTGCTGTAAAAGCGGTTCTCCAGGTCGATCTTGGTTTCCCCAATGAGGTCGTCGGTGCCCACAAGATCCCAGTCGTACACAGCCACTGTCAGCATGGATTCCATGGGGAAGGAGGCCTCGATGTCGAAGGACCTGGCAGGTGGGGGTTAGGAGAAGCGTTGAAGGCTGGGCTGTGGCAGGGGCTGGGCTGGGAGTGAGGCCAAGCGGGGGCACCTTACTTCCCAAAGACCGGGTTGAGCTGCTTGGAGATGTAGTTCTCTTTGTCACGGATGTCAGTCTTGCCCAGCCGGATGGCAATGTAGGGGTCAGCCTTGCCGTTGATGTCAGCAGGGTGCAGGTCTGTGGCCTGGGGTGGGGAGGGTGCTGCCTGAGGAGGGTCCTGGGCGCCTCTGCCCTGCTCCCTGAGGGTCCCATGATGTTGAAGGCAGGGCAAGAACACTGGACCAGTCAGGGGACTCGCTGTGTGGCCCTAGGCAAGTTGCTGCCTTTCCCTGGGACTTGACTTCCTCTTCTAGGCCAGATGATCCCCAGATGCCTCCCACTCAGGACTGTCAGTCTACAGCGGCTCCGGTTCCTCCGGGGCAGGAGGACTTGCAGGGCTGGGGGTGCAAAGGGGGCCTCACCCGGACCACATAGACTCGGACCAGCACGTTGATGGGGTCATTGCTCGGGATGCCCTGGAACATGCCGTAGGTGGGATCGTAACCCGCTTCCCTGGAAACATCCTCTGGGAGTGGCACTTTGTACACACAGAGGGAGCCCTGGGGAGAGGCAAGGGGGCCCAGGTCAGGGTCGGCCTGGATGTCGGCAGGGGTGGCATCCAAACAACCAGCGGCCAGTTACTGTGGGAGGGTCTTAAGCTGCTGGACTGAGGGGATGGCCAGGGGTTCTGGAAGGAGTGGCTAGGGCAGTGGTGAGGCGACCAGAGAGAACTGGAGGTGGTGGGAGGCTCCAGGGCTGGCCGCGCTCCTTGCCTGACCTTGAACCGGCCCACAGTGCGCTCTTCCTCGGTGGATCCGTCCTCATCGTCCCCCGTCTTGCCCCGCAGCAGGTTGAAGGTGTGCAGCCAGTCCTCAAAGTTATTGAACTCTGATTCCAGCTCCTTGGGGTACACCTGGGCCGGGACCAGGCCGTCAGGGCCTGATGCCTGTCCGCCGACTCCCCCGCTCCCTGGCAGGGTGGGCCCCAGAGCCTCACCTTCAGCTCATCAATCTTGGGTTTCTTCTTCTCCGGTGCCTCAGACCCTTGGCCGGGGCCTGGGCCGGGGCCCTGGGTTCTCTTCTTCTTCTCCTCCTTTGCAGCCCTTGCCTTCTCCTTGCCTTTCATTGGCCCCTTTAGGCCTGGCCAGAAGCAAAGAGGAGAGCTCAGTCAGCTTAGGGGACGCAGGGCCGAAGTGACCAGACAAGAAGGCCTGCGCTGGAGAACCAGCTTCTCTGCTCCTTCTCTTCGTTATTTAATTTCCTGTCCCATTGCCCTCGACACTAGGCCAGGCCCGGGGAACACAGACTACGGTTGTGCCATTTGGCAGAGTGGGGCCGGGAAGGAGGCCGGGTCTGGAGTCAGAGGCCTGCTGCCTGGTGGCCCTGGGCCCCCTCATCCCCCTCCAGTTGTGCTTAACCTGCCCATGGTATCAACAAGGCGCCAAACTGCATCCAGTAGAACATCAAGCACAGGTGCAGTTGGTGGCTTTGGAAGAAAGGGTGTTGTGGTGGACTCAGTGGGAGAAGATTTTATACAATATCTTCCTTTTAGAGAATTACAGTGTTTGCATTTTAAAGGCTCTGTTGAAACCCAAGGAACATGTTTAAACCAGCCGTTCCTGAACCAATTTGACCACAGAATCCTCTCTTCCCTTCAGAATCCTCATCCATATTGTCTGGAAAATGCTGGGTGAGGTGGGTGTGAAGTTCCTGCTCGCTCTGATACTCTGTGGCTTTAAATGGCTGCCCACCACTGTCGATGCTGAACTGGTCAGAGTAAAAACTACTCCAGATAAGGGGCTTTGCCTGCTGCCTGGCACCTAAGGACTCCCAGTGATCTGCCCAGGCTAGGAGACTGTGAAGGCCAGTGGGAGGGGGAAGGCGAAGCCGCTGGTGAGGCAGGCAGGGGAGCTGGCCTAGCTGGGGACGGGAGGCAGCAGGCCAGGGTACAGGGCTCACCCTCTGAGCTGTCCATCTCCTCCTTGTCCTCCACGTCAATCCCTGAGACCTCTTGTTGTCGAAGTTGCTGCCAAAAGACAGAGTGGCACCCCTGCCTTCTTGGGGCTCCATTTGCCTTGGCTACCACACAGCACTCTAAGGTACACGTCCCTTCTGCCCAGTGACTGAGGTTCCTCAGGGCACGTGGGGCATCTTATCTTTGGGCTCCCACAGTGTCTGGATTATCAAAGACTGCAGAGATGTTTGTGGGATAACTGAATGAGGACAAGAGGAAACCAAGCCAGCAGGGGCGGCGTGGGGGCAGACTGGATCACCAGCCCGGAAAAGGTGAGTTCTCAGGGGACTCCAAGCCGGAGGGCAGGGGAGCCAGCTCTGGGGAAAGCGGGAGGGGATCTGGAGGGGGTGTGAGCAGGCCGCCCGTTCCTCCTCACCCCCAGCCGTGCCAGAGCCTCACCTCCTTCATGGTGTCGATGGAGGCAAAGTACTTGGACCACCAGTCCAGCATGCTCTCGTCTGGCTCCTCTTCCTCTGGCTCCTCCGCGGTGCCTTTCTTCTTCTTCTTCTTCTTCTCCTTCTCCTCTTCAGCCTGAGGGTTGCCTAGGTCTACAGGCCTGTGGGCTCCCCTGCCCCCTGCTCTTTCCCAGAACCTTGGATGACCCAGAGGGTCCCCTCCCACTCTGGCCATCTGCTCTTGAAAAGCCCTGGCCCCCATGTGGCTCTATGGGGCCACCCATGTCAAAGAGACAGGGCTGCGTTTTGTAGGGGAGGAGGCCACGACCCTGTGAGGACCATGAGGGTGAGGCAGGAGTGGGTGCTCAGGTTCAGGGGATGGCTCGGTCCCTGAGGCAGGGCCCTCGGGCCTGACAGCTGACACTAGCATAGGTCCTTTGGCCCCAGGGCACCTGCATGGCCCCCACACTCACCACATCCACCCTGATGATGGCATCAGAAGTCTGCAGAAGGGAACCAAGGAGACAGGACAGGATTAGCCACTGTGGCCTGAAGGGGCAGGCAGCAGCTCACCCCAGGAAGTGTGGAGGACAGGGACAGATGGGAGCCCAGAGGGTGCATGCAGGAATGGAAGCTCACGGTGTGCTGTGAGCCCCTCGTCCCCGAGAGCACCCTGCCTGGTGAGTCTGCTGGGGCCTGCTTGGAGGATTTCCTCAGGCCCTCTGGGACGCTGGTTCTAGCCCTGGCTGCACGCTGGGATCAGCTGGGGGGCTTTTACAAATGACTAATGTGGGCACCACCAAGTCTGCACAGTGGCAAGAGGCACCAGTAGTTTAAAACTGGCTGCATCCTAAAGCCAAGAGGAATAAGGGGCTTCCACTTGGAATCCTTCTCAGCCCAGGCTTGTAGGGTGTTTTAGAAATGGCTCGGAGGGAAAACCAGGCTCCCGGAAGGAAGGACACGGGCACTTTCACAAGGAATCCATTGCCTAGGGTGTCATGTGCTGGAGTACAAATGACTGCAGGTTATCACCTCACACTACTCATGCTCTCTCTGTTCTTGAACTTGCACCCCCACCCCCATTCCCGTACCCTCCCCAACCAGGCTTGCACACACATATGCCAGGACAGGGCTAGGGTGGAGTTGCCTGTATAGTCGGGTTGGCCCTTGATAACTACACTCCTCACTGAAAGAGGAGTGACCTAATGCTGTTCTCTCAGGGTGAAGCAGCCTGGCTCATGAGTGTGTCACAAGTTCAAGGACAGTCTGGGGCTGCCTTACCGCGTCCAGCTTCACCATGGTCTCCAGTTTCTTGATGGGCACCTCTGGTTCCATGCTCACCACAACCTCCCCTGTGGGGCAAGAGAAGGGTCCCCCATTGCATAGCCCATGGCAGCCCTGGAGATGCCTCACTGGACAGGGAGACAGACAGACAGAGGAGGCGCAGGAAGAACAGTGAGAGTCAGAGAGGCAGAAGAGCAGGTGCCTGAGACTGAGTCTGGAACTTTCTGTGGGGAGAGGAGGGACAGGGTAGTTGAAGGGACAAAGATGGGAATAAGGAGGGAGAAAGTGAGCCAGAAAGAAGGGTGAGCCTCTGGAGGCCCAGCAGCAGAGTGGAGGCTGGACCAGGAGGGAGGGCCTGGGTCTCCTCCACCCAGTGGAGGAAGATATCTGTTCTCAGGCCCTCTGGGGCCTTTCCAGGGCTGGCCTGCTCTGGTTCCAGAGTGAGGGGCAGCCCTGGGCAGGCTTTCTTGGCATCCAGGACAGGGCCCGGCTTCCTGCCCTCCCACAGGACCATGGGATATATAACACTGGTGGCTGCTTGCATGGGGCTATGAGCAGCAGCCCTTCTGGGGGCAGAGCCAGGCTTCGGGCCCAGATGTGGCTGTACCAGTGCTGTTCCAGCTGGGGGCCGAGCAGTCTGGGGGCCGGTAGATGAAGCGCCGCAGGGAGCTGACGGCGTGGGAGCCCACCAGTGTGTATCGGCCGAAGGCGCGACAGTCCACCACGCGGATGTTCAGGGGCGGGTGCAGTAGCTCATTCTCTGGCAGGTCCTGGGGGTGTTGGTGACACAGAGCCTGAACCTCAGAGAAAGGGGCAGAGGAACCCCACCAGGTGGAGCCACACCAGCTCCATCGCCAGTTCTGCCCTCTGTTGTCTGGGCCTGTGCTTACCACTTCAAACCACTTGACCAGGGTGTTGAAGTTGGGGTTCTTCTTGTAATTGTGGATCAGGGATGACTGCACCCCCTTCCCTGCACACTCGATGTCCACGCGCGGTCGGTCCACCTGGGCCAGGTTCACCCGTTTCAGATCCCGAAGGCCCCAGAACAGCACCTGGGAGAGGGTTGGGGGGGAGCGCTGCTCAGTCCAGGCCACAGCAGTGGGTGGCAGGGTCTCCTGAGAAGAAACCTGGCAATAGGCAGCAGAGGACAGATTTCAGTGGGCAGGGACAGTGCCAGGAGAACTGATGAGGTGAGGTGGGGCCTCACAGTGGAGGTGTGGAGGATCGAAGGTGGAGCCGACAGGGGTGCTGGGAAAGGCCCTGAGCCCCAGTGTGACTCAGTCAGATGGAGGCAGGCACTGGCCTGGGGTGGGAACCTGGGTCTGCTGCTGGCTCCCGGGGTGACCTTGGGCAAGTCACTTCCCCTCTCAGGCACCAGGGTTTGCTGTCTGCAGAGGAACGTGCACTTTCTCTCAGTGGAGAGAATGAGAGGGAACAAGAAAGCCAGGTGGAAGACACAGGGAGGGACAGGGAGGGACCATAGAGGCCCTGCGCGCGCACCTCCACCCGGTACTTGCTGAGCACGGGCCGGATGCCCACAGGCACAGGCATGATGGGCCCTCGGTCCATGTCCACTGGGCCATTGATCGGGGGCAGGTTGGCCTTTCCTGCCGGTCCAATCTGAGGAATGGGGGTCATAGGTCACATGCTGGGGAGTCCAGGAGAGGAGTCTTTTCCCCCATGAGTTGAGATCAGGGGAGATAAGGATGGCCAAATGGCCCCACGCCCCTGAGAACCACACCCCCTGCTTTGGTCACAGCAGCGCGGGGAGGAGGGAAGCCCCAGACCGTGCCCTATCCCCTGTGACCCACCTGCAGCAGCTCGAAGGCAGCCAGTAGGTCTCCGGCCGTGGCGTTGCCGCGGTAGATCTGGTAGTA
Source organism: Spermophilus citellus (assembly GCF_964194105.1). Lineage (NCBI taxonomy): Eukaryota > Metazoa > Chordata > Mammalia > Rodentia > Sciuridae > Spermophilus > Spermophilus citellus. Next base: position 96,089,901 of record NC_138193.1, on the reverse strand, counting down.
CTCGAGCTGGGGCGGGAAGCGGGGTGGGCAGTACGCCTCATCTGCCATCTTCACCAGGGGCTTGGCGAAGGTCCGGCCCATGAAGTCGGCTTTGCCCTGACAACACAAACAACCCAGGTGGCCTCTTGCACTTGTGTTCACATTTGTCATCTCATTGGTCCTTACCACTGGCCATGTGTTGGTGTAAGGAGCAGGTGTGATCACCCACTTTCCAGATGGGGAAGGTCAAGTGTCAGGGACAACCAAAGGCTTATTCAGGGCCAGGCAGTGAATGGCAGATGCAGGACTCAGGACCAGAAATAAGGTCCTTCTATTCTAGTCCAGAGCTCTCTGGGGGCACCTCAATGGGTGAGGTGGTTTGTAGGAAGAGTTGGTGGCTTCCCAACTCTTGGGGGGTCATCCCAATCCTTTACTCCCCACTCCAGGTCCCCCCAGCCCCCCACACCATGGAAAGCTAAAGGCTGTTACAGACTGAGAGGTGTGGGCAGGGGGTCAAGGGCCCTGCGGTGACAGTAGAACTTTCCGGCTCATCTCCTGAGGATGTTGGGCTCTCTATGTCTGTGCCGGGAGGTGAGGATGCCCTGGCCTGACTCCTGAGATCCCAGAGGCTCAGTGTTGGGAAAGGTTAGGCTGCAACGGGTGGGCAGGAGGCACCCGGAGGGACTGGTCAGCAGCCCAGATGCCAGCTTCCCAGCCAGCACCAGCCCAGGAGGGAGTGGGGAGGAGGCCAGCAAGTTGAGTGCAGGGGACCAGGGGGAGGTGTGGTGCTGCTGGGGTCCCTGGTGCCAACACCCACTCATACCATGCTGTCCTGGTCATAGATTTCAATGACAATGATGGGGGGATCATCCCGTAACTCCTGGGCTTCTCCATACAGCTCCAGGTTGTCAAACACCAGCATTTGATCCCAGGTGGGACACAGTGTCTCATTCAGCACCTGCGGCATGGGGTGGGAGACAGGGAACAGGTGATAGTGAGTGGCTGACACCATTCCTAGTCAGGGATTCCAGGAAAGCCAGGAGCAGGAATGTCAGAAATCTTAAAATCAAGGCGAATATGAGGTCTGCCTCCAGAGCCCTGACAGTCTTCCTGTCTTCTCTGCCTTGTGGATGCAACCTCAAAGCTGTAGTCCTGGCCTGTGTGACCTGGGCCTGCAGGTCTAAGGAGCCTGGGTACTAGTAGACCTGCTCTCTGGGCCCACAAACTCAGAAGCCTCCAGTGCTCTTTCCAGATGGGGAAGGTCAAGTATCAGGGACAATCACATGCCTATGGGCATGTCCCCCACAGGCCCTCACCTCCGTGCACTGGCTCTGGTTGATGAAGAAGACGCGGGCGAAGGGATCAGAAAGACCACTGCTGTCCGCGGCAAAGAGGCTGCGGGCCTGGTACATGTGAGCTCGGAGCTGGAAGGCCTGCTTCTCTGTGGGGAAGAGGAGGCTGAGGCCTGGCATAGCCCCTCCTGGGTGAGAGGGGCCTACCAGGCGAGGTGTCCTTACTCACTGGTATAGACCAGGCTGATGGGCGGGAAGGAGTGAAGTCCTAGGCCCTGGGCTGCCTTGACCTCTTCAAAGCCGCAGGGCAGGCCACACAGGAAGTCCTTCCGCTGCTTGCTGAGGCCCAGCCACAGGTAGAGCTCCAGCTTGGCCTGCACTGTCCAGCCTGCTGAGCCGAAGCCCCGCTTCCCTGGCAGCTGGGGGCAGGATTGGGGTCACCAAGAGTCTGGCCAATGCCAGGATCCACCAGGAGGGGTAGGAGCAGGGAAGGAGGGCTGGTAGAGGCCTCGGTCAGAGCTGTGCCTGCCCTTAGTAGCCATCCCACTGGCTGGGATGGGATGGGGACAGAGGGTATGGGCCAGGCAGGGACTCCAGCACAGCTCCCTCTGCCCCCTCACTCTCTTTCCAGCCCTTTTCTGAACATGAGTTAGTTGAGAGCTCTATGCAATCAGTTCGGGCCTGATGGATGTGGGTGGGACCCTTAGTGGGATCCAACCTCTCCCCACCCAAGTCCCATCCCTGTAGCACCTTGAGGAAGAGCGTCTTGACCTTGGCACAGTCCTTGCCCAGCTCCTCCTCCACAATGGAGAAGAGCAGGTCCTTGGAGGGCACCCGGGCATAGGCGACCCGCTTGTTGCTGCTCATCATCCAGATGAAGACGTCAGGGATGCTGTGCTGGGGCTATGGCGGGGGAAGAGCAGGGGGGTCAAGGGGAAGGCCCTTCTCCACTCTGGCCCCTGAGCCTGCCTGGCCTGGGGGCGGGCTGGACCTGGACGAAGAAGGGGCCTTGGAGGGAAGGACCCCAAGCCTGAGCTGGAGGGGCTGCACAGGGAGTCTGTCCCACCCCGTCCTGTGCATCCCCGTCCTCCCTGCAGGCCATGCACCTCGTCTGCCAGGAAGCGCAGCTTCTGTAGGAAGTTCTGGCACAGCCTCAGCTTGTCACGCACCGTGTGCCGCTTCACCTGAGCCCGCAGGCTCCTGGCCTGATGTCCCATGCTCTCCTGTGGGGGAGGGGTGCAGGGGGAGATCGGCTGTTGGGGCACTGTTGGGGCCATGACCAAGGGGGCTGTGACCTCAGAGGTAGATGTCCCCTTTTTACTGCAAGAGCCTTCCTCCAACCCTGGGGTCCAGCACGTCCTCACCAGCTCCCTCATGCAGGACTTGAGGCGCTCCCGATCAAGCCTGGTGCCTGACGAGTGTCCCTGGTCCTTGTCAGCGAGGGAGAGGAAGCGGCTGGGAAGGAAGGGAGCCAGGGCTTAGCCCATAGGCACCTCCTCCTCTGCCCAGGCCTGGCCTGGATCCCTTGTGTCTGGTAACCCTGTGCCCACCCTTCCTGCCACCCCTTTGCCCGCTCACTGGCAGCCACAGCTGAGCTCCTCCAGGACTCCCCGCAGGCGGCGCTCAGGATAGGACTTCTCCGTTTTGATCATCTCCTGCACGTCATTCAGTCCTTCTTCCTGGGAACCAGGGGTGTGAGTTCATGCTGGGCCATAGCCCACTCCCTTGACCTCCCAAACGTCTCCTCCAAGTTCATCAGGGAGGAAGAAGGGCCTAGTGACCTGGGACCTCTCACTAGGGCCATTCCTTATTCATCAAGAGGAAGCAGCCAACTCCCCAGGTTCTTCTTAGAACCTGGCGACCTCAGTTCCTGAAGGAAGAAGTCACCTCTGGCTGTGACCTTAGTGGGTTGTACAGGACTCAAGGCTGGAGAGATGCCTACTTCGCTAGAGACAGAAGGCCTGCCTAGCTGCCTCAGGGAACCCCAGGCCTGGAGGGGCCAGGCTTCTTAGACTCTATTCCAGAGTTCTGGGACTTAGGGCAGGGGGTGGTCAGAGGTCTTACTGGGGCCATTCCTGCAGCCCCTCACTCTGCCACATGGCAAGCCTCTGGGCAGACCTCTGGGACAGCCCTTCAGACACACCCATTCCCTAGGACTCCCAGCCCCCGCCTGGCCCTGACCAGCTTGTCAGCGATGTGGTCCATGATGTTGGCATTGTAGAGGCGGCGGCGCTGGTCTGGCCACCAGCTCTTGATGTAGATGCAGGGCTTGCGCTCCAGATAGGGCAGATGGAAGTAGTTCCTGGAGTGGGAGGTATGGGAAGGTTGAGGCCCAGGGCCACAGGAAGTGAGAGGACCAGGCCACAGGAGGGTGAGCCCACCTATCTGTGATCTGGGGCCGCATGGGCGGGGTGGAGGACACTGAGGCCAGGTCCCCGCCATCATCACCCTCATCGTCGCTGGAGTTCTGGATCAAGTCTACTTCCTCCTCGTCCCCGGGTTCCTTTCGGGGCCGAGGCCGCTGGGGTCTTGATAGGCCGTCAACTTCGTTCCCATAGTTGCCTGGACACAGAATGGGGCATCAGAGGAGAATGCTTTCCCTACCAGGCCCCAACAATTGTCCAGTCTAGGTGTTTCTTTAGGAAGAGGCAAAGTCAGAGAATGGGGCTCAGACAGGATAGAGCATTAGCCAGAGAAAGGTTCCCATGTCCCCCGGATCTTGCTGATAGCCCTGATGTTGGCTGAGCATGAGGTCCAGCCTAGGACATGGCCTGGGTCCCCACTCTTCCTCTCTAGCCCCCAGTAGCCTATTCTTTCTTTCCCTTATCCCAGATTCAGGCCAGCCCTTAAGGTGGAGTGAAGGTTGGCCCCTCTGGGGAACAAGTACACTCCCACAGAGGTGCTGTGTGGGTGCCTGCAGACACTCAGGGGAAAGAGGTTGATGTTGCCTGCGTCCAGGGGTCAGGGAGCAGGGTCCAACAGCTACCACCAGCAGCCCCTTGGTCTGAAGACCCTCCCTCTGTAAGCACAGCACTCACCTATGGTCACCTCAAAGGTGATTGGCTTGTCTCCATTTTTCCTGTCGATCATTGAGGCCTCCAGGAAGGCTCCAAATAGAAAGAATTCTTCCATTTTCCCTGTGCAGCTCTGTGCGGGAGGCAGTTCAAACCTCAGTGGGGCAATGGCCTGGGCTGGCCTCCTTCCAACAGGACCTAGACTGGCCCTTTGGGCTGATGGAGGGCATCCTACCTAGTTTGGGGCTAGCAGCCCGACCTTAAAGTCCTCAGCCTCGATGGCCCTGGAGAAGAGCTGACATGACCGGGAAGAGGGGCAGACACGAGGCACCATCTTGGGAGATGGTGGCCATGGGGGCATCTCTGAGAAGGGGACAGGCAAGTGGGAGACGAGGACAGAAGTCCTGCTGAGGGGTCACATGAAGGCCTCTCCTTCCTGGAGGAGGTCTCATTCTGGGGTCGGGCCCTTGAGGACTCAGGCTTCCAGGGTGGGATGGGAACTGAAATGGGGGCGCTGAGGGCAGCACAGCCCCAGGGGCCTCACCTCTGAGACAGGCGTGGCCTGCTCCACCTGCACCTCTGTGGAGCTGGTGAGCTCGGGGTTGGAGGTGTCCAGGATTTCCACAGCCAAGGCCAGCATGAGGCGGGCACGGAAGGACACGCCCTCCCCCAGGCCCTCGTTCAGGTCCTGGTGCTCATCCAGCAGCGTGTAGTTGCGTGTGGAGCCATACATGTTCACCCAGGCTGGGCCCAGCGTGGGCAGGAAGCCTGCGGCAGCAAGGACAAGGAGAAGGGACCGGGTCACTGAGTAGGTGGTGACTTTCCCCTTTTCCTTGAGGCAGGGGCTACACACAAGGACCTGTCAGGCTGGGGTCCGGGATGACAGGGGTGATATGAGGAGAGGGTCTCGTTTACTCTTTCCTTTTGTGTCCCCATCCCTAACACAACTGGGCTCCTGCTGCCAACCTCTGTCTCCATCGTTGGAAATCTTGCGCAGGTCGATGAAGTGGGTGCCAATGGCCACGTCGTTGACCTTGTCAGAGTCTCGGATCTGCACCTTCATGCGTTTGCAGAGTGGGGGGAACAGGTCTGTGAAGATGACCTGCTCATTCCACAGGGGCTCATAGCTGCTTTTCTGCACCGAAGTCTTGCCCTGGTGGGAAGGCGTGAGGGTTAGGGTGTGTGTGTGTGTGTGTGTGTGTGTGTGTGTGTGTCCCCAGCCTCTCAGACTCGCCTCCCCCATGCTCTTGGCCTGAGGACCCTGTGAGACAGGGAGGATTCTCTGAGCACCATCCATGGCCAAGACCATTCTCAGACTGACCTCACCTTCCAGCCTGAGCTGGAGGCTCCAGATTTCACCTCGTGTCTTTCCCAGGCCACCATGCCCATCACCTGCCCTTCTGACACCTGGCACTCCCAGCCGCAACCTCCTACACCACATATCCCCGTACCTTCTGGCCAGCAAAGAAGACTTGCACGTAGGGGTCGACGAGGTCCTTGTTTTCACCGATGAAAGCCTTCTTCACGTTGGCCATGAGGCTCGTGTTCATTCGGGGCAGCCCCTCCGCACGGTAAATTTTCATGTAGAACCGGGCCCACTGGCGTTCTGCGGGCACCCCCTCAGGGAGCAGCAAGTTCCTGCCGGCACATCCAGCCAGGGACATGGTGGCCAGGTCCAGGGCCCCCACCTCCTACCCTAGCATCTGCCTACCCTGGGGTCTGGCCCAATCCATGAAGGACAGTGAGAGGGCCCAGATGCAGATTGAAGACACCGGAGTTCATGGCACCTGCTGACTGTGGGAAGCAGGGCAAATCTCCCATCACACTGAGCCTCAGTTTCCTCACCAGTAGGGTGGGGGCAACAAAATCCACCTCCCCGAAAACAATATAATAGGCTCAAACAGGTTACAATACCAGAGTAAATTTTGTAAATCACAGAGCGGGGCGTCAATCTGAGTACTGTTGTCAATTTGCCCAGCCTCATGCCATAGTTTTTGTCCCCCAGACCGAAACCTCACAAGTAGCTGCTCTTCCTTCCCCAGCCCAGGAAGACACGAGTCACTGGATCCCTGCCCTCTTTCCCACTGAGGCAGCTGAGGTCCCAGAATGTTTCTCAAAAGCCTCTATCTGCTGCTGGCAGTTGGCACACCACATGGACTCTCCCAGGAGGGTACAGCACCCCCGACCTGGCAGCTTCTGGAAGCTGGTCTGCCAGCGTCTACTCTTCCTACGGAATTCCTCAGAGTTGGAAGTCTGTAGTGAAAGCACTGTCAAAGCACTCCTCCCGCAAGCCCGCTCCTGCCCTGCCCAGGCCCTCCTGTGTGGGGTGCCTGGTGGGAACAAGGGTAAGGGAGGTGGACGCAAGACTTCTGGGGAGTCCACGCCGGGAGCTCCTCTAGGGAAAGAAAGGGCTGGGGTGACATGGGGCTTACCCCTCAATGTCATCTTCTTCTGTCTCATTGGCTTTGTGAGGTGTCTTGATGTTGTCCCCCTTGCCCACCACAGCGACGTCACACTTCACATAACCCTTCAGCCCGGCGGAGATATCATCGGGGTCTGACAGGATGGCCCACTTGTGATAGAACTGGTGCTCTGCAGTGGTGATGAGGGGTGCTGTACCCAATGTCCCCACCCCTGCAGCTCCCTGCCATTAGGGCAGACCAAGGGCCCTGCAGAGCTTAGCACTTTTTTTGGCCTTTAGAGACCCCACGCTGCAGGTCCTAAAGAACAGGGTCCCCAGTTCTGCCTGTATCTGGGCCAGGAAGAGACAGAGGGAAATTGGTCTCAGGAGCTGTGAGCTGGATAAGCCCTGCCCAGGTCATCCATGGGATGTGTGCTGTGGCTTCCCGGTGATGAACCTCCTAACTGGGTTTCTTGGCCTGCGGCTTCTCTTACTGTTGCCATTGTGGCTGGACACACACAGCCACCAGACAGGGTATTCTGAAGTGGTGGCTCCTACCTAATTACTTCCCTGCTTTCCAAACCTTCTGGGGCTCCCCAGTGCCTTGGAGTGAAGCCCCAGGGCTTGGTGTGGGGCTCCTTCTGTGGCTGTCCCTGCCTCGCTCTGCACTACTCCCCAGGCAAAGCCCTCATTCCTTTCTGAGCTCCTGCTGATGCCACCTCCAGGCCACTGTGTTCATGGTCAATGAGTCCCATCCCTCCTCTTCCGTCCCTGGCCAGTTGCCCCAGGGTCTTCTCGTCCATGCACCCTGCCCTGACTTCCTCACAGCTTGGTGCCCCCCACGTCTGTCTCCCACCTCACTGTGATTGTCTGTGTGTTGTTTGGTTTCAATTGTGAACTGAGAGCCTCCTAAAGACAGGGGCCCGTGGTCCTACCCCAGGGTCCCCAGGACCTAGGACAGTGTGGAGCAAAGGAGAGGCACTTTAGGAAGACCTGCTCCTTCAGGTTGGCATTGAACCCATTGCTTTGTGGAGCTTTTCCCTGTGTTTTGTGAGGCACTGATCCCCAGGCTCAGAACTCCCTTCCTCCTCCTTTTCCCCTTTCTACTGCAGCCCAGGCCTGTGTCCTCCAAGGTTGTGATCCCAGGGGCTCCTTGGGGCGAGTTAGGGGCTGGGTACAGAAATTAGCCTGTCCAGGGCTCGGCCAGCCCAGCTGTGTCTCAGTAGAGCTAATGCCACAGCAGCCTAAAAAAAGGGTCAAGGAGGGCAGAGGGTAGGAAGTCACAGGTGTAGGGAGTTGTTGGAGACCTCTGCTGGGCTGGCATGCCTCAAGAGGAGGGGACCGTGTCCTGGGCATCCCAGAGCTTTAGGGCCTTGCCTGAGCAGATGTTTGTAGGGGGGGACAGATGAACAGACAGTAGATGGCTAATGGGAGACGGACAGAAGGCTGGGTGGGCTGACTGGCTGGTGGAGTGGATGGATGGGTGGATGATGGATGGATAAATGAATAGCAGGGTCCATTAACATATGGACGGAAGGGGTGGATGGATAGATGGGTGGACAGGTGGGCAGATTTGGACATGGTTAGATGAATTAGGGAAATTTGGCAAGAAAAGAGAATAACACACTCTCAGGAATGACATGAATTTTACCTTCAAACTTAAAGCTATTCAAATAGGGAATTTTTTTTTTTCTGTCCTGAAGGGTGGACCTATAGACATGGGTGAAGTTTGCAGGTGATAGATTTTTTTTTCTTTATCTGACATAAACACAGTGGAGATACCTAAAATAGGGGGTGCTGGGAGGTCTAAGCAGAGGCTAGGTGACCATCAGCAACATTGATGCAGGGGTCCCTATGCCAGGTACTCAGTGGTCTGATGACCTCTGAGGCCCTTCCAGTCCTGATATTGTGTGATCCCAGGTCAGAGATGCAAGAACAACCTGAGAGCCCAGTTCTATGTGTAGTGGCCTGAAACATCATTTCACCTGTGTCCAGTCTGGTTCTGGTACCTGCTGGCTCTGACTGGCTGGTTGGAAAGCTGCCAGCATCCCAGGCCTCCTCTTGACCTACAAACCCACACTCCTCTCCAGCAGCGGCTTTGAAGTTTCCTCCTGTTGCCTATGACTGGGTAAAGAGGGTCTTGCCAGGGTGAAAATAGGCTCTGGACACCCCTGAAGCTCTTCCGGTTCCACCAGGTGCTGACACCACCTGTATGAGCATCCAGTAATTCTGGGTCCCTGTAAACATCTTCCCAACACTACCCAAGTTTGGTCTCTGAGAAGGGCACCAGGCTCAGGGGCAGAGTCAGCAGGAGCAGCAAGTCCAGGGATGGATTACCCTAGTGGAGAGCCCAGGTGGGGGCCCACAGCCTAGTTCTGCCCGCTTAACTCCCAGTGTGGCCCTGGACCAGCTATTTGAGCTTGATGAGCCTCAGTTTCCATATGGGAATGGTGCTTATGTGCTTATAATGGGGTAGGGAGGGTCCATCTCTGGATGGCATGCTTGACTCAGTGCTGGACCTGCTGAGGCTCCATGCGGGCTATGCTTTCCTGACCAGGACTTGACCAATCAGAAGCCCAACCAACCAGAGCTTGACCAACCAGAGCTCCCCTATTCTACTTTCCAACTTCATCTTGACTCTAAGCCTCAGACCTGCCAATGGCAACAGGGGACACCCACTGCTCAGCCCTGGGAGGATACCTAAAATAGGGGGTGCTGGGTGGAGGACATCCTCAGGATGCTAGTGACATTCAGAACCATGGCCCAAAGATGTATGTGTTTCCTGGAAAGCAGACTGACTCTTCCCTGTTCCTTAGAGAGGTGGAGGTCAGTACAGCTGGCCTCCCCTGAGGCCCATGGCTTGTGTGGGGCAGTGGAGAAGGCCCTGCCCTGGAAGCCTGAGGCCTAGGCTCTGCTCCCAGACTTTGGGCAAGTCCTCATGACCCTGGGCAGCTCCATTGTAATAAAGATTGGACCAGATACTTTTAAGGTCTGCTGTAGCTTGAATGTTCTATGATTTTGTAATTTTAATGTGTTTATTCCTGGGCACTGAACTCAAATTCCCTGATCTGAGTCCCAGTTTGAAGGTGTGTCAGCTGACGGTCTATTAAGCTGAACCACAAGTGCCAGGTGATCATCCTTCTAGTTAAGTGACACCTCTAAGCCCCTTATGGCTCTTAGCCTCATTTATGTCATCTGTAAAATGGGAAGAGGTGCTGCTGCCTACTTCTCTTTTTTGTGAAGGTAAAATGTGACACTGTGGGTGAAATTGGAACCCCAAAGGGCCCCAAGCTTGCCATGTGGTGACAAGCACTTTGGGCCGCCCATGGGGTTGCCTCGTCATCTCCTTGTTGGCCTATAGGTACTTACAGAGCTGCCCAACCTCTGCCCCACATGGCTGCTCCTCAGGTGACCCGGGGTTTCTTATAAAAAACTATTTTAGAGCCCAGGAGTCCCTCAGAGGCTGTCATACTGCATTCAGCAATGGCTATCACCACCACATTTGGATTGGACAGTGTGACTCAGGGAGGGCTCTAGAGAACATGGCCTGACCCCCCCCCCCCACATACACACCCCATCAGCTGGGTGCCTGGAGCATCTCTGAGCTTCAGGTCCCTCAACTGTCAAAGGGGGATGGTGGAGTTCCTGTGAGGACGGAAGGGGTCCTTTCTGCTTGGCAGGTGCCAGCTCAGGGGACAGGAGGCTGGCCACAGACCCTCCCAGGCTGTGAGGACAGGCACCTCTCTCTGCACCCTAGACAAGTGCGGCCATGCAGCATGTGCTACATCCTGTCCAGAATTCCTCCGAGGCTCTGCATGGTGTTACTCCCCTGATAACGAGGGAGAACCATCAGACAGGGGTAGCTGTTGCCTGCATTTGTGTACACACTGTGTGCACCATTTCCAATGGCAACGTGGTGTGTGCTCACAGTCTCCAGACTGTGTCCCCACCAGGCTGAGCTCAGGAACTGCCATGGTGGGGAGGACCATGGCTGCCCCACTCCCGGAGCCACACGCACCTGGCTGGCTGGCCCATGCACAGCTACTCACCAGGCTGGGCGTACACAGTTCCCACGTCCATTTTGAAGGAGCCCACCAGGGTGCCACTGCGCAGCAGATTCTTGGAGTGAATCACCTTCCGGGCAGAACCACCAGCCGCCAGTCAGGCAGGGCCGGGGCGAAGCTTTCCATGGGGCCAGGGCGGGGCCCCCTGATGGTGGCACCACCTCAATATTTCCGGGGACCCAAACTTAATGGTGAAGGGGGAGGGCGTTTGGCAGGGCTGAGGTGGCTCACTCAGGCTCAGCATCCGCCTCTCCTGCCACACTTTTTTTTTTTTTTTTTTGGCGAGGAGGTTGTACATGACACAGAGGCATCTGGCTAAAGGGACAGGAGGGGCCAAAATCCATCCTGAGCCCCCTGTGCCCAGCCATGAGTCGAGGCACCAGGCTACCTTTATCTGATTGGTCCAGCCAGAGGGGCCTAGCAAGATTGCACACAGGTACAGCTGAAGCCAGTGGCCCTGTTTGCCGGGGCTGCTCCCCACTCACCGAGATCTTGATGATCTTGTCAAACATGATGTCAGGAGAGACATGGAAGTCAAAGACGAAGTACTGCAGGGGGAAAGACCAGGCTGCTGTCACTGGGGGGCTGCAGTTAGAGCCCAGGACAGTGCCAGGCCCCTCCCTTTTGGCAGTGTCTGTCTGTACCCTGGCCATTTCCCCTGAGTCCCAAGGTTCGGATGAGCAGTAATGTGAACCATCCTGTTCTGAGTGATAGAGGCAGGGCCCCATCCCCTAGGCTGGACCACCTGCTGCCAGTCAGTGGAACCACTAGTTGACGTTGACATGCTCAGAAGGACTGTGGGCTCCAGGCCCAGTTCTTCCTCTTTCTAGCAGTGTGGACTTGAACAGCACCTTCTCTGAACCTCAGTTTCCCAAGCGGTAAAACGGGGATATGGACCCCCACCTCATGAAGCTCTGATGAGATATTATATCATAGGTCACTGAATTGAAAATTCTCTTGACTGTGTGATACACTGTGGTTTGAGGGCCACAGAGATATCTCCATTAAACCACAACTCTGCCTGGAACATGCAACTTCCGTGAGGTTAAGAGGGAAAATAAGGCGACTCAGTGCTGAGGCCTTAAGGTGTGTGAAGGCACTTCTTTGACTGTAAACCTAAAATGCAGTGGTGTGAGCTGTCTTCTTGTGCTGGCTGCCACTTGTGGTCCCCACCCTTGCCCTGGCCTGGGTGCAAGGGCTGGGATAAGGGTGTGGGTAGTGAGCAAAAGTATCACTGCTTTGGTGAACTCACGGGTGAGAAAAGAAGCGCTTAGAGATAAAAGTCACAAGAGTACAGGAGCCTCGCCCTTGAGCACTGTGGGTAAAAGCACTAGATTTAGAACTGGCCACATCTAGCTGCGATTTGGGGGTTCATCATGTTCTTTCCTGAGCCTCAGTTTACCCCTGTGATATGGGGATAATAGTCTCAGGTGGCAAGTTGAACCTCTCCAGGGGCACAGGGACATCTGTGAGGTGTGGTTGTGAAGTCCTGAAATGAGAGGACCCTGGTGGAGCTCTCAACCCGGGTGTGGATGCAGTACATGCACAATTAACCTTAGTTGCTCAGTGTGGCAGTAACAGGTCTGGGTGGCACTGGCTGGGGGTGGGGAGCCTGCAACTCTGGAGAGGCAGATGGGAATCTAGATTTGGGAACCTGGATGGTGACTGCAGCTTTTGAATGGAGGTAACACTTGGGGAGAGAGTATCAGAGGGCTCAAGACAGGGATCCAAGAAGCAGACTTCTGCAGTGGGAAGAGGAAGCAGGAGGTTGGGAGAAGGAGCTGGAGAAACGTGGGAGCAAAAGGAGGGGTGGGCAGACAACTGGATGGAGGGACTGGGCAGTCAAGGGAGAGAGGACATTAGGGGACATTGTCCTCAGGAGTAAGGTCCTCGTTGACCTTGTGGTATGCTGGGGGGCAGAGATTGAGGTGTGACTGGGAAAGAGAAGGTGGGGACAACTCACATGCCTACTGGGAACAGAGGAGAGAAAAAGGTGGTGCTGGAGAGGTCCATGGGAGTGGGCAAAGCCCTTGATCCACGGATGATGAGCGTCTAGTTCCTGTCCTTGAGTAGGCATGGTTTTCATAGTGCTGTTTAGACAAAATGTGCTGCAGTCAAACCGCACAGGCAAAGGTGAAGGAGCCAGAAGAAAGGCAAAGACAAAGTTGTGTTGGGGGACGGTGTAGTGCCAGACTCCTCGGGATAGGAAGAGAAGGGTCCATGGCAAAGGGGAGAGGTCGATTTTAGGCAAAAGGAAGATGGTGCTCCCCAGATGTCCAGGCAGGACCAGGTGCATGGGGAAGAGGACTTGTCCTGGGCCATGAATGTGGAGGAGGGCAGAACTCCCTCCACGAGCCTCCATTCACACGGGCAGGCTCAGAGCCAGGCAGGATGGGTCATCAGGCCTGGAGCCTCGGAGATGGGTCAGCCCCATGCAACGCGCTAGCTCGGTTAAGGCCAGAATCCTACACCTTCTGAACTGTCTCTGGTCACATTCCTGGTATTTCTTGAGCACAATTCCCTTTTGGAATTGCTTAGAAATCTGCTAAGTCGTGTTGGTTGTTTGTATCTCCCACTGTTGTTTTAGTGCAACCAAAGGAGAGTTCCTGCTAGCTCAGAGAGTTCATCAGCTGCAGTACCTATCTGTGAGCCTGGGGTATCTTTCACTGAAGAGGAAGAGAAGAAAAAGGAAATAAAGGCCTTGGGCTTGGAACTGACCTCTGACCCAGAGAAGGCAAGGAAGATTGCTCAATGGCAAGACATCTGAGCTGGGCCCTGCATGGTACAGGAGTTTGCTAGGAGTGGCAGAGCACCTTGGAAGAAGGGAGCAATTTGAATAGAACATGAGGTGCATGGGCCTGGTACAAAGTGAGCCCTTGAGCCCACCAATCATGGCTTTACCACTATCAATAACACACCAGGTCACAGGGACCTGTCTCTGTACCTATCATGGGAAAGTAGACCTTATTTAGGTTAGATGCTTTTCTAGTCATGGGTATGTCCTGACATGAGGTCAGAGATGTCCTGACTCCACAGAAGACTGAAGGAGTCTTGAGCAGTGACGTCTTGCCCTGGGGCCCCAAAAGAAACTGGCTGGGAGATGTGGTCCATTTGTGGCTACACATGATACCTCGGCCAGGCTTTGGCTGAAGGGCAAATCTGATGTGCACAGGTTTATCTTCCTGCAGGTGCAGTTGGAGGATTCCCACAGTGGCTTATGGCTCCCCTCAGCCCTCCCTACACCTCAGGAAGCAGGACAGGTGTCTCACTTGAAGGAAGACTGCTCAGTGGCAGTCTTCCAGCATATCTCATTTCCTGGAGCCACTTTGTACCCCTTGAGAAAAGGAAGGCTCAGGGTCCAGGCTTCTGGGCCAGTCTGCTGTGTTCTTAGACATCTGAGAGAGGCCTGGACCTCCTTCACCAGAGCTGGTCATGATGGGGTTCCATGTGGAGCCCAGGGGTCAAGATGCTGTGCCCTGGTGACAGCCAGGGCCCTGGGTTGGAGGCTGGACAATCTAGCCCCTGCTCTGAACTGACTGTACCCTTGGACAGTGGGAAGTTTCTTCTGGTATTGAGGTCTCAGCTTCCTCCTCTGTAAGGCGGGGGCATTGAACTAGGTCCCTCATATTTCATGTGACCTCAAAGGGCTGGAAAAAGCAAGAGAGGGCACCAGGTATTTTACCTCTTGCACCCAAAGTCAAGGCCAGTGGTTAGAAGGGAAGCCCCCAGAGGTTTAGGTGACCATGAAGGTGGTTGAGCATAAAGGGCAGGCACCTTGTGAATAAGAACCTCCTACAGGAGTCTCAGTGTCCCTGTGTGAGCAGTGGGGTATCAGTGGCAACCACTGATAGCTGATGCAACTAATGCATCAGGAGAGTCCTGGGCACATGGGAAATGTTCATTAATTGCGTTGGTGCCACACTGATGGCTGGGCTGGAGAAAGCTGCACTGCCCAGGGCTCTGGCTTGGAAAATAGCTGGGACCAGGTCTCGTGGGGCTGTGGGGTTTGTTCATAGGAGCTGCTGGGGAGTCGCACAGGAGCACCCAGGCCACACTCATTTCAATGGGTGGCCCTGTCCAGAACAGGGCCTGACTGGGTTCTAGACTAGGGGTCCAGAGGGCTTGGCACTGCGTGTCAGTGTGTTATAACACAGTGGGCCAAAGTCACCTCTGCTGGGAGCACCGTACATCCCTTGACACTCAGCTGCTCCTTTTGGGCCTGGGTAGGGCTGGGGCCCAGCCGCCTCCCACGTTTCAGGAGGCCCCTTTCCCCACCTAGGCATGGGGCCACTGACCTCGTTGTAGTAGGGGCAGTTGGTGGACTCCTTCATGGATGTGTACTTCTTGTCGTCGCCCACTTCCACGCACACCACAGGGTCCATGTTCAAGCCCACCAGCTGCCGAGCCTCGATCACTGTGATGCTGACCTGCGGGCAGGAGAAGGAAGAGCTGGGGAGACAGCTGAGTGGGCCTTGGAGCCTGGTCCTGCTGGAGCCCAGGAGTAGGGCAGGAGGGCTCAGGGAGCCGCACTGACTGAGTCACGTCCTCGGATCTGCACTGACCACTGTCTGGTTTGCTGGGAGATCCTGGGCTCTTTCCTTTCCAAGCCTCAGTGTCCTGGTTTGCAGCAGGACATGGGATGAGTGGCCTTTAAGTCAGGTTCACTAGAATTATCTGGGGCAGGGGCATCCCCCAACTCTGGTGCTCAGGACATACTCCTGGCCAATCCAACCAGTGTCAGGGATGGGCCCAGGCGTCAGTTTTTTAAAGCTCCTAGGTGATTCTAGAGCCCTGAGTTCTTCCCAAGATGGATGGGATGGCTCTGCCCAGGGGTAAAGGGTGGGGTGCCAAAACCACCTCACAGGGTTCATGCCCTCAGGAACTAAGCTTTATCTGTGTTTTGCACATAGGTGCTGCTGGGAGTCGCTCAGGAAATCGTACCGGGGATCGAACCCAGGGTGCTTTATGGCTGAGCCATGTCCCCAGCCCTTTTTATTTCTCATTTTGAGGCAGGGTCTAAGTTGTCCAGCGTGGCCTCAAATTTGCCATCTTGCTGCCTCAGCCTCCAGAGTAGCTAGGACCACAGGCCCACAACACTGTGCCCAGCTAGGAATTAAGCTTTTAGAGTCTTTGTTAGCTTAGATTTAATTTCCTGTTCCAGGGTTTCTCATGTGAGCCTGCAGGCCTCTGCTACTTTCTTGTGTTTCTGGAACCTGGCTCCCTTCCTGCATTCCTGCCCCTCTCCTTGCCTTTAATTTCTCTGAATGGCAGGGAGGCTTTGGTGCCACCGAGCCACTTTTTCAACCTGACCATTGTATGTTGTGTGTGTTTTGTGTCCTTCAAGTAGCCTCCAGCTCCCTGGAATCTTACTTTTGCCCTGGAAAGCCTTTTTCCAGTTGTCTATTCATTCAACAAATATTTAGGGGATAACTGTTGGGGCCAGGCACAGGTGGGAGTGAAGTCAACTCCTTCGCCTCATGGAACTTAGTGTAAGTGATTATTGGCTTGTAGATTAAAAAAAAAAAAGAAAAAGAAAAAAAAAACACCTCACACACAGAGGTTGGTTTGTGGAATTTCTGATGTGACCACTACTTTTCCCAAATCTTCATTTTAAATCACTTTGGATTTGGAAGTTTCTGTCCCCTTGGAGTGGTCATGGTAAATAGACTTGGGGCTGCTGAACTTGGCATCAATATGCTACCAGGTGTGAGTGAGGAGGACTCACCACGCTACAAATCTCTCAGCTACCAGCTAAGACACCAGCTACCCACAAGGCTGGGTGAGGGTGGAGTGAGTGAGATGAAAGGATAAAGGCATCCTCAACAGACGGAAACTCTGGGCAGTGCCAGCATCTGCTCTAAGTGGCTTCTTAGAATCTGCCTTCTGGCAGGGTCGGGGATGCCTTGGGATGGTTTCACAAGACCAATTAACCAAAATGCCTTATCTCAGCTAGTATGAGCATTTACCTATAATGGAACAGGAAAGATGGCTCTTGGTGCTTCTCGAAGATGTGGTAATGTAATTGCTGTGCTTTCATGCAACTTCTAAATATGATTTTACTTGAGTGAATTATTTTCCTTTTTCTTTTTTTCCAGTGCTGGAGATCAAACTTCAGCACCTTGTGCATGCTAGGCAAACACTCTTATCACTGTGCTACATCCCCAGCCCTATTTTCCTGTTTTATAAAAAAACCAAGAATCATTTCTAAAATTATCATTCACTGTATGCATCAAATGTGATAAATAGCCTGAATATCAAGAAAAATCCACACATCATAAGTCACGGTGTTAAGAAATCAGAAACCTAATTGCAGTATGAATGTTGCCAGGAAAGTATAGAAATGGGAAACTGAATATTTACTCATCGAAGCAACACTTGAACCATGAAAGCAAACATTTCTATTTGGAGCTTGAAGTCCAGAAGGACTGAGTGACAGCTTAGAATCCAAGCTTCAAAGAAGTTCAACAATCACCATTTCTTCAGGGAACCAAAAAGGAAGTAGGGCCAATTAACTTAGCTCTGGAAGTTTACTTTGATGAGCATAAACAGACACTAGAAGTCCTTCTAGAATATTCTTTGCACAGTAGTTTATAGAGTCTTAGCTTCCAATAACCTTTTTATGCCAAAGGCTTAAAAAAGTCCCATTGTAACCCATTCCCCCTTCAAAAAAGGCTTTCTGTAACTCAAGACTGGAAAGTAGATGGATGTTGTTTAAGAAGTCTTTGGAGGGAAAATATCTAGTTAACAAAAGTCTCTGGCAGAAAACAGTTTGAAAAACCTTTGAAAACAAGCAGTAAGTAGTGAGTGAGCTAAACCAGGGACCAGAAGGGAGCAACTTGTCCAGGTCTGACCCTGAGTGCTGTGGTCCGATGCCCCTGGGTCTGAACCTGGGCTCTGGCCTTGACTCTCTGTGTGACCTTGGGCAAGTGCCTTAACTTTCTTGGCCTCAGTTTCCTGAGTAGTTGTTAAGAATTAATTTAAATGGAGACACATATATTGCTCCTAGCACCGTGCCTGGTATATAATAAATCTTCAAAAAATAAGTTACATTAACAACAACAACTCCATTTCAATGTTTCTTTATGAGACAGGCCTGTGGCATGGTGTTTGAGTTGGAGTCTTTGTTCTTTGGAGTTTTTGTTCTTTGGAATTCTCTGGTTCTAAGCATACAGAAGCAAACCCTTGGGCCCTTAGAAAGCCCTCAGAATCCTCAGGACTCTTTGTGTTTGGGTTTTGGCAACATTACTTAAAACCACCAGTGTGAGTCTGTTGGACATTGCCTGGGGCCATTTTTCAAGCCCTTGGGAAGACAGTTGCTGAGAAGTGAAGAAAAACTGAAGCATGGATTAAGGGAGAGGAGGCGAATCCCTGGGGAAACATGTTCAGATGTGCCTTTCCCATAGAAAGGTGGCTCTCGTCACTCACGTCATCTTCTGAGGGAGGTGAGGAGAGTGGGGGTTGTGCATGAGCATCAAAATAAAGCTCTACCCTGGGAGAGGGGCTCAGTCTGATTCTGGGGCCTGGTGCTGATATCCAGACAGACCATCCACAAATAGGGAATGCAGGGCCCTCTCGACCACTCAGCAAATAGGGAATGCAGGTCCCTCTCGACCACTCAGCATACCCACTCAATGCTAAGAACCTATATTTGGGTCTCACTACCTTCGGGGGAGGGTCTGGAGCAAGGCAGGGCCCCGGCATCTGCCTCAGAGATTCCTCCTCCTTCTCCCCTGCTTCCAGTTTATATGCAAGTAGAAGGTGCTCCTGGCTTGTCCACCAGCCTGTGTGTAACTCTGTCTCTCAGGCTCTTGTCAACTCTGGGAGAACAGCCAAGATTGAAGGCCTGGCCCTGCAAAGCTAGGGCCAGCATGGCCTGTCCCAGCAGCCATGCTCATCACCTGTCCTGCCAGCGTTGAGCCACATTCATAACCTCACAGCTGCACACCCCTCCCTGTCTCAGCCTGTTTGTCTCCAGTTTTGAAAATATACAAAGAAGTTGTTTTAATATCAGAAAATGCAGAGAAGCAAAAAAAAAAAAATCCACATTCCCACTATCCTGATATAATAAGACTGACATCACTTCCAGCAATAGAATAATACAGAACAACAATTTAAAAAATCAACCCAAAAATCTTTCTCCAAAGGCTAGTATTCAACTATTTGAATACTTTGTGGTGTGGGTGCGCATGCGTACCTTTGCCTGCATGTGTTTCTCCTTGGTCTCTATGGTTTTTCCAGGCCCCTCTTACTTTATGATGTCCTGTGCTGAACACAAAAGCCTGGAAGGGTTTTGACCAGCACAAGCAGAGCTCTCCAGCTCCTCTCTGGGTTTGTACCTCAATATTTCTATCCTTTCTAGGAATGCCTCCCAGGAACAAGTCGACTTTGAGAATTTATATGCAATTTGGAGTTTGCTATGACTCCCAGATTCATCAGACAGGGTCTATAAGGCACATCTGGCTAGAACTGCCCACCACTGCAGAATCTATAAGGCAGTAGGCCTCAGGTGCCACCTACCTGGTAATCCATGGGCCTCCCGGCACTTGGCTCCATCTTGATGTCTGGCTTAGATCTGAGGAGGAGAAGGTACCATCAGGCCTGGTAGAAGGGGTGTGCTTGTGGGGAGGAGGGTGGTGGCAGGGTTAGAGCTTGCAGTAGGGTGGAGGAACAGAATCATGGTCTGTAAACCCCTAAGAAGAATGCCAAATAGAATGAGGATTAATTGTCCTCAGAGGTCCCCATAGGAGAGGACTAACCAAAGATAGAAGTAACAGGGGCCAGACATGAGGCCACCAGGCTGAAATGAGGGCTGGCAGCTCCGTGCCTTCCCTGGCCTGGAGGTGTTCAATGGCTTGGGAACAGGATGCAGCAGCTGCATTCTGCCTGTGCAGGGAAGGGGTGAGAGGGACACCCAGGGAAAAGAAGAAGGGGAGGGGCCAGGAAAGAGCAGTCCATGGGGCCTGATTCTGAGCCTGGCAACTGAGATCCTTTCTGGTACAGTGGAGACAGTTGGGGATGCTGGGTTCATGCCAACTCACCGCTTGTTGGAGACATTGGTGGTGAGAGCAGTGACTGAGGCCAGAGACACTGAGTCAGGATCCAGCCCATCTCCCAGTCGAATGGCCAAGTGGTCAAGGTCCTCCATCTCCAGCACTGCTGGTTCATCTGGGGAAGAAGAAGGGCTGGTTAGGTGGGTGGCAAAGCTAAGAATCAAATTTAAGGTTTACTTGGTAGCATCTGCTTTGAATGGGAGGAGGGTGGTGGCAGTGTATACTTTCAGTGTTTTCTACCCAATCTTGGTCTTTTATTTTTGATACTATGTTTGGTCTCATTTTCTTTTTTACTTTAGTTGAATATAACTCTTTCATTAAACACTATTTACTAAAGTGGAAGAAGGTAGGGAATAAAGAATCCATACTTACATAGATAACAACTGCTACCTTTAATTGAGTGGTTACTAAATGCCAGGCACATGCCAGGCACTTTACCCATGAATCTCTAATCTTTATAGGGGACACCTGTCAAGGTAGGCATTATATTCATGTCATAGATGGGAAAACTGAGGTTTGTGAGGGATCTTATCCATGCAAAATAGTTGATGAAATTCAGGACTCAGCCCTGTACTGGTGTGTATTAACACACTGAGATGAAGAAATGACAACCTCGAAAAGCCACCCAAAGGTGGTGAGTGTGGGCCTCAGCCAGCAGTAGCACTCTCAGTCTAAGGAGAAGGCACAACAGTAACTGGCAAGTAGCAAGAGGTAAGGACAGAGATTTGGGGGACCAGTGGGCCACAGAGAAAATGCTGGAGATGGTGGCCAGGAGACTGAGAGTGGGCACGTGAAGGGCAGGTGGCTCCCATCCAGCTCTCCTCTTCACCACATTCCTCCTCTTCTGTCTGTCCCCTTTTCCTCATGTTGGACATCTGCTCTCCCCTTCCCCAGCAGCATTCTCCCTGAGGGACTAGTACCACAGGCCACTCCGGCCTGCCAGGACCTGCCAGTTGGCTGAGGCTAGGCTGCAGCCTGGTGAGAGGACGGTGACTTCTTCCACTGAGAAAGCACTCCTAGGACTCTGGTTCCCCCCACCCCACAAAAGAATTGGCTAAAAACTGTTTCCTGCTATTTATTCCCTCTGATTAAAAATCCCTGCGTGGTGTAAAGAACAAAGGATAGGGGAGAAGTGAGGACAGGAAGCCTCCATCCGGAAGAGGGCTCTCTGCCCAATTCCAGACTAGTGGTAGTGCCAAAGGGCAGTGCCCATCCCGACCCCTGGAGCACCATCCCTAGAGGACTTGGGCTCTCAGGGCGGGGCCTGGCTCCAGCCAGCCAATGGGAGGCCAGACCCCGCCCAGGTGGCTCTGGTTGAACCAATCCCAGAAAGTCCTGTTTGGGACCTGCCCAGGGGGCGGGGTTTGATGTGATCACGTGCGAAAAAGTGGTTGAGCGGTCAGGACGAGCCACCGTCGGGGCCAGGTGTCCTACCTTGTCTTTGGGGGTCCTCCTTGTGGGGCCGGTTCTTGCCGAGCTTCATGGCGGAGAACACGCTCCTCCCGGCTCTGTGAGGGGGCCGCCAGAATGAGGTGGAGGGAGATGGACGCACAGAGGGAAACACACCAACACCCAAGAGCCAGCCGGGGTGGGGACACGGAGAGAAAGGGTGAGGGGTACCCGGGCCCCTCGGCTACTGGTCCCAAGGTACATGGGTGTGTGTGTCTTACTTCCCAAATTGGGAGCCACAGGGGAAGTGGGGCAGAGGGAAACCCCACCGCCTGTCCTTGGTGCCAAGGAGGGGGGCGGGCCCAGCTAAAGTGGCCTGGAGCTGGAAGGAGGTGTTACCTAGAGCGCCTCTTCAGCTCCCTCAATCCAGTCTTCTCAGAGCTCCCGAGCTCTACAAGGTCCCCAAGCTCATCCTCCCTGTCCCTGTATCCCACCCTAGCTGGTTGGAAAGCAAGCCAGATGATCAGAGACAAAGTATCAGAACAGAAGGGCAGGGCTCAGGGGGCTGGGAGAAACCAGCTGTTCAGTTCTCAGATGGCCCAGGTGCCCCATGCCTGCTTTGCATTCCCCCTGCCTCTCTGTGGCCTGGGATTCTCCCTGGTCCCAGCGAAGAGGAGACTGCCCTTTCCCATCTCTCTTTAGGGCTTTTGCCTCTTCTGCCTGTCTCTTCTCTTTCAGAAACCCTTTCCCCACTCCCAGGAACTTATGGCAGCTCCATGGTTCCTACCTCTTTTTCTGGCTTGGTGTGGCCTTGTGCCCCAGAGGTAGTAGTCAGGGGGGTGGCTGAGGGAAGAGGGCAGGAGTCCTCACTGCCCTTCAGTGATGTCCCTGTAGCTGAGCCTGAGGTCCTTGGAGCCAGGAGGGACCAGCAGTACGATCGGCAGGGGGTGAGGTGTAGTATTCCATTACCCCATCCATATTACATGAGTGGGACACCTGACTCCCTGTACTTCCCCTTCTCCTCCTCCTGGGTGTGGCTGTCATCCTTTAGGCCTCACTGGGGAAAGGAGCAGGCCCACCCCTGACTGGCTTATTACAGAGCCCACCATCTTTGTGTCTGCATCTCCCTGTGGAGGCTTGACAGTTTTTAAGTCCCCACATCCCTGCTCTTTATGCTGTATAATGTGAGGTTGGAGAGAACCTTTCTGTTCTTTTAGAAATGTCCTAGAAATCTCAAGTTCCTCAACCCCGGATAAGCCAATCTTATTTCCCAAACCTGGCTCTATCTTAAACCCAGGATTTTCTTTACTCTTCAGATACTAGGCAAGGCATGTCTGTATCCCCTGAGAGGCAATCAAAACCACCCCTTTCACATGACATCAGCTTACTAACATGTTCATAAAGAAGGACAGAAGAAGGCTGAGGTGACAGTGGTATGTCTCCCCTTGACAGTATCCTATTGTTTAGGGAATAACAATGTGAAGAAAGGGGCTCTATGAAAGGAAGCTGATGTCTTTGGAATTATCTTAACTGTAACATTAAGAGAGTAAGTTATACACTCATACCTGTAAAACACACAAAGTGGCCAAACCATAGTATATAACTTATAAACAAAAGTATAAAACTTTTCTTGAGCAACTACTGTGGGCCAAAGGCTCTTCCAGATGTTTGCTCATTTCGTATTCCTAAGAATCCTGTGAAAGACATATACTTCTCATTTATCCAAGGAAAAGCTGAGGCTCAGAGAGATGAAAATGACTTCACTGTCCCACGTAAGTGGCAGACTTGGGATTGAAATACAAAGCTCCTGTCTCCTAGTGGCAGTATATTCACTTTGTGCTGGCTTCAATGCTTGGGGCTATTCTGAGTGTGAATCCCATCCTGACCATGGGGACTTTGGCAAAAAGGTTCCAGGGCCTGTTGCCATGGCAATTGTGCCAGCACAATTTGCAGATTGGGTTGTCGTCTGTGAAGAGTCCCACATAGAAGGGGCTCATTCAAAAACAACCCACATCTGGAAAGAGAAAGCTGTATTTGTTAAGTTGCTGGTAACATAGCATTGGGCAGATCAATAAACCCATCAGAAACAATGGCATGGTAGCAGGCAAAGAGGCCATGCGTTTGACCTACCCACAAGCATCCTGTGGTATCTCACCCTTTGGGGGCAGGGTGCCAGCTATATGCTGACCTCTGCAACAGGCCTGGCTATAGGAAGCTTGACTAGTGTGGACCCTCACTCTACTCCATGTCTCCCCACCTGTCCCTTCCTGTCTCTGTGTTTGGGACTCCTTTCTGCCCAGCTTTACTGTTCATCGACTTCTCCTCTTGAATCACCCAGGAGTCTCCTGGAGGTTCAGTCTTTGCCCTTGTACAATCTTGTCTTAGCCATTCCTAGACTGGGCCATTCTTAGAATCCTCACTCCATGTGTGAGCTGCACAGTGTCATCATCATCACAGTCTGCTCCAGTCAAGGGGCCCTCGCTCCCAGGGGCAAGTGTTCTGGGATAGCAGATCCAAGTGATCCAAGTCGGGTCAGAAGAAGCCCCACCTGGAGAAGTCAGCTGCCCAGCATCCTGGGACAGATCTGGCTCTTCTGCCTGAGGCCCAGAGGAATGGCCAGGCACCACCACTACCGCAGCCACCGTGGTGGCTTTCTGATGCTGATCCCATGTGCCCACCCACTGTCCCCCACCCCAATAGTATGGCCTTTGAATTAGAAAGTCACTTTATTCTTTAAAACAAACATCATTGGAAGTAAGATTGAGACTTTTTAAAAAACTATAATTATCCAAAAATCTCTACCACACCCTGAAGCAATTCAAGAGAGAAACCCCTCCTTCCCAGTTCTATATTATTTAACCATCTGAAGTTCACTGATAGTATTCTGGAAATGTCTCAAAATGACATGCTTGTCTCATGATGAAAAATGTGGAAATGTGTGACGATAGATATAATTTCCAGAGGATCTGTGCCTCTGCTGGTTTCTTCTAGACTTGGTCATCAGTGACCTGCACCATGGGCAATAGAGTATGATGTCATTGCCACTGCCTTTGTAGTTTTCTGATTGCTGACATATCAGAAGGTCACTACAGGAAAAGCCCTTCCTGCCTTATACCAGCACCAGTTCCTAGCAAGCAGTGTGCTGGGCTCTCTTGGCAAAGGTAAAGGAGATTTAAAAAAAAATAAATGTTAACTTAATCAGGGATTTTTGAAGAGTATCCACTTGTCTTAAAGACTCCTTTAAAATATGTATTTTTTGTTTCTGTTGTCCTGAAACTTATAAAAAATTTTGAAATTAAAATTCTACATTTCATCTAATTGGGTTCTGCAATCATTGAAGACAGAATGTGGTAAGAAACAGACAAAGAAGCCAGTAATCAACTCAGTGAAAAACTACTTTGTAATCAAGTGGCTCCTTATTCATGGGCACATTAAACTTGAGAAATAGGAGCAGAGGGAGGGTGGCCTCTTAGGATGCTCTGAAGATTTATATTCACATTTGTTCCCCATGGCTGGGTTCGCCACAGTTAGAATGATATATCTAGAATTCTCTCTAGAGGAAATATTTTAAAATTAGTGCACTCACTGTAAACTCTTCATTTATGGATCTGGTAATTTCTCACGGCCCAGGGCTTATGCCCCACGATTGGCTTCAACTGGAATTGCCAGGGAATTGCCAGGCCTTAGGTAACTGGGATAAAAACAAACTCCTATATAAGAGAAGCAGGGTCTGTGATGCTTCTTTGCACTGTGTAAGCAACAAGATTTTAAAAACGTGGGGACATATTTCTAAGCGCCCTTGATGGCTTTATTTCCTTTATTTTCCATGCCCCAAGTACAGTAAATTTCATAATTCTACATTTCATCTAATTGGGTTCTGCAATCATTGAAGATGTCTTTGAAAGTGTGTTGAATTTCATTTAGTTTTGCAAATAGCTTCCTATGCAGGAGGATAGGAGGATCCTTCACCCAGAACCACTTGTCTAAACTGACCTGTTTGCACCAGTTGCACCGGTTCTTGAGAGACCCACAGGAACTTGTCCTGACCCCAGGAGTGCTAGGGGTCCTCAGTGCTCCTCATGTGTCTACTATTATACAAAACTTAAGCAAACAGCATCATGGAAATACATTTTCCATCTTCCCAAAGTGACTTATCCCAGTGAGCAGACCTTCTTTTGTGGATCGAATCTTGAATTTCCCCTACTGCAGCTTACATCTATTACCATTTATTTCCCCTCAGCATAGATAAAAACTAACCAGCTTTGCCGCACCATCTCCTTTCAGAGACTGCAGGCTCTTCTCTTCCCAGGCCAGAGCCTTGATTTGTTTACTCTCTTAGAAATCCCATTTCCCTACTCTTCCTTAGTCTTATTATGCTCCACATTAAAATAATAATACATGCTGGTTTGCTTTATCTCATATGATAATGGGAGATGGCAAAGAACTAGTGGAGGTTGGGCTAGGGAACCAGAGCATATTATGGGCCCACTACCAGGACAAACTGGGGAACTGGACATCAAGAAGGGCATTGCGATCTCACACAGAGCCCTGGGTAGACGGGTGACTTATGTCTCATGTATAACCTTTGAAATCTAAGAATCCCTGAGGCCTTTCTCTAGGAGGAACTCCCCTTCTGCATCCCTATCATCTCCCATTTGCCCTGGAGTTCAGCTCCCTGGTTTCCTCTCCAAGCCTTGCCATGCGCTCTGCCTGAGGCTTCAGCAAACTCTTACAACCCTCCTGTCCCTGGGTGGAGCCGGTGGAGCCATCCCCGCGTGGTGGCGCCATCCCCGCGTGGTGTGGTTGCCTCCATCACTGTAGCCTTAATGCTGTGTAGTCATAGCTGTTGCTTGTGGGTTACAGGCAAGATGGGAACTCAGGGTACTTATGGTAAAGCATGGGAGAGGCTATGAGTTCCTTGGGATCTCGATGTCAACAGGTGCCCCAGGCACAGCGCCCATCAGTGTGAACTCTAGACACACAATGGTGGCATTTCCATGGTATCCTCACATGAACTAATTTTTAACTTATTGGAATCACAGTTCTGGGAAAATCTCTGGGGCTCAGTTTCCCTATCTAGAAGATAATGATCATGGTCCTGGCTTTTCAGCCTCATTGGTATATCTGGAGATTTAATTAACTGTAGTCAAGTGCTCTAAACTTCTTGGGTCCATGGTGAGCTCTGGGGGTGAGGGAGGGGGTGGGACTCCCTGTGTGTTAGTTCCATCTCTGTCCCTATCTCCTGAAACTCAGATTTGTTATCTGTAAAAAAGGGAGTTGGCCAGAGGTCCCCTCCAGTGCCCTGACTATTACTGCCCTTGTGAATTTGCCTTGTGATGCTTTCTCCAAGTGACAATGTGCCTCTGGGGGAGCCCACGAGCCCAAGGTAACCTCAGGCCTCCTGCCTTGACAGGCCTGGATGGCTGGCCCTGCCCTTCTGTCATCTCCCAGACAGTCCTCATGTCTCCTTTCCCTTTGGGGAGTGGAGATTGCGAGGCTACCAGAGAGTGGCCATTTCTCCTTAGCTTTCTGGGTATCATGCTCTGGCACACCTTACAGCCACCCAGTGCCCACAGCCTGTCTTCCTTGGGCCTCCACTGCTGTCTGTCCAATTGCCCAGCCCTGGCTAGACTGGCAGCAGTGTGTGTGGGGATGACTAGTGGCTTCTTTTGCATCCCATCCTTTGCCTCGAGCCTCACCTTCCCTCGCAGGGAAGCTTAAAGGCCTGACTCACAGGAGTGGCAAGTGAACCGAAATATGGGCAAAGAACAGGACACTTTTGAAAGGTGATGGGGTCACTCCCAAGAACCAAGAGTGGAAACCGGAAAGCCTGGCCACCTGCCCGCCCCCCCTCCCCCTCCCTTCTCCTCACCCCCCTCCATGGTCCATGGACTGACCTCCCTCGCCCTGCATGCTCCCATGCTGGCTCCACCAGGACAGCCCATGCCTAAGCACCCTCAGATGGGCCCATCCCGCCCTCGGCAGCCCTGTGGTTAGGAGCTGGCACCCACCGGCTCTGCCCTGGCCTGGGACACCTACTTGTGCTCGCCATCTCTGCCTCCCTTGGTCTTCTCTCTGCCTTTGCTGAGTAGGGAGAAGAAATAAGGAGACAAGGGGATGCAAGTGAGAGGATGTGGACCAGAGACACTTGCAGTTTTAGACCCTGGCCCTGTGGACCTCCATACTCCCTAGGGTCCTCCTTGTCCCACAGACCCTCACCCACAGCTTTTGCTATAACAAACCAAAGTGTGCTGGGCAGGGACCACATGGCCCTCAGCTTTGCCTTGGAGAAAGGGGAAGGGCCTGGGGTACCAGCCGATCCCTTCTACCCCAGGCTACAGGCTGGTGATTATGGAAAGTGGGTTGCAGGTTCTCCAGGGCCTTTTCTTCTCCCACCTCCTTCCTTCATCCTGAGCTCCCAGGTGATGGGGTCCTTCAGGGAAATAGTGGGCTGGACCTTCTTCAAGAGGGTTAAGGGTACTGGGGTGCTGTTAGGAGGACATCTGGCCTTTGAGAAGAAAGGTGGGATGGGGGCAGTTAGTAGGCTACTACTCCAGGGCTCAGAGCAGTGGAAGAATGGTGTTCCTTTAGGGAGGCTTCTAGCAATGCTTCTGGAATATTCCTTTCAATGCTTCCTCAGTGAGGATGAAGGAAAGAAAGCAAATAACCATTAGCAGATTTTCCCCCTTCTCACATACTGTCCTGACACAGACCTTGCCCTGGTAGACCTGATCACACACCCTGACAGCTCAGTCTCAGGAGACCTCCAGACACTCGGTCAATGTCCTGCACTAGCTGGCTAACCATGCAAGCAGATCAGTTTGTAATTCAGAGAGGTCAATATTAGCCAGGTCTCTGGCTGCCACAGTCAGCTGAGACTACTGAGTAGAGAAGAGCTCACTCTGGAGTGGGGACACTGTCTCAGAGGCCCTGTGCTGGCCCAGCCTGACTGGTCTGGGATCTGGTTGTTGTGGGCACCCACAAGGGCCTCTGAAGGCTGCTAGGGCTTGCTCAAGGGAGCAGGGGCTCCAGTGAGCCATTGCTCAATGGGAAATTTGCTGATCTCCATCTTCACATTAATCCAAGGAGAGTAGCTTTTCTCTGAGTTGCTATTTGAGCTTCTGAGGAAGAGGTGCATTCCCCCTCCCCCACCCTGTACTGGTGATTGAACCCTGGGGCCCTCTAACACCGAGTTACACCCCAGTCCTTATTTTATTTTGAGACAGGGCCTCAAAATGAGTTGTACAGGCTGGCATCAAACTTGGGATTCTCTTGCCTCATCCTCCCTAGTAGCTGGGATCATAGGAGTATGCCATTGTGCCTGTCTCATTTTTGTATTTTAAAGAATGCTGTGACCCTGGAAAATCTGTCAACCTCTTGCAACAGAGGAACCAGGAGGGGAGGTCCAACACCGGGGAGTGGGCAAGAGTGGGCAGAAAGGTGGACTCAGTGTGCTTAACAACAGGCATTGAGACTTTTCTCTTTTATTTTGGTCTTTGCTCTAAAACTACAGAGATGTTAGGTTCACTCAGTGGGGGATTTCTGTTCCTCTCTCCTCCTTACCTATTCCAGGCCTCAGACCCAACAAAGGGAACACACACAGGCCCATACTCCCTGAGTGAGGAAACGGAGAAGGGAAAGGGCTATGTCTTTCTTTGAAGAAAGAATACTTTTGTGATTTTACTACGACCACTGTTACTGCTGCTGTCAACATTAGCAGCAGGCTCTGCCATAGTTAATCTGCCTTGTGAAGTGGACATTCTTCTTGTCTGTTTCCAAGTGAGCTTGCAGAGGCTCAGGCTGCCGTTGTTCAGTCAGCCAGCAAACCATGACTTCATGTTCCATTTGTGTGGGGAAGCCCTGGGTGAACTTGAACTCCCTCCTGGAGTCCACATGGTGGTTTTGGTGTCCCTTCCTGGTTGGGTAAGTTCTGTTCCTCAGCCAGCATTCTAGCATTCTCTGTGTGAGTCTGGAACTCAGCCTTAGCTCAACTCTACGTCTTCTTTAAGCCCCATCCCCATGCCCATCCCCATCCCCATCCCCATCCTTCTTTTCATTGTTAAAAGCAGCCACAGAAGAGCAGGATCAACATGGTGACCCTGTGGGGATTCTAGTGCTTACTAGGGCCCAGGTACTTCATGGTGCTAGGCCTCACTAGGTCTTGGGCTGGGGGTGGCCCAAACATCAGGTGGAGCAATGGGGTTGGAGAGGAATCTCCTGAGCCCCATTCACCCGTGATCCAGGCATGACTGACTGATCCTGGGTCCTCTGGAGCTGCTGTAGGTCTGGAGCCAGCCTGGCGAAGGGATGCAGGGAAGGCTCTTCTAGCTCTCTGGGAGTGGAGGGCACTGATAAAGGAACACTGAGGGCGAGGCAGGGTGTACTGCACCTCTACACACCTGCCATACTCAACCCTAGCACACAGCTGTGTACCTCTCTCACAGCCCCTGGCCTTCCATACATGCCTGGCTGCCAGTGCCTGTCTCATTTTTGTATTTTACAGAATGATGTGTCATTCTGTCTCAGACATGACGGGTAGGTCCTTGGCTTCTACAGATCTCCACTGGAGTGGAAGAATGTCCATAGGTGGATAAAAAGAACACCTCCTGTCATTCCTCCTCCCAAATGAGACTCAGCAGAGAGCAGCCTAGAAGGAGGCCCAGGTAATGGAGGGTTGGAGGGCTAGAGCAGGTAGAATATGAGAAGGGGCAAATGTTTCAGAATACAGGGAATCTGGAGAAAATGTCCAGGCAAGATTAAAGCTGAGGCTCCTTTCTTTGTTCTAAGAGACAGAGTCACAACAGAGGTCAGCATCCAGCGCCGTGTGCCACTCCGTGTTGTCACGTAAAGTGTATGCATGTGAATGTGTGTAAACACATGGGCATTTTTGTGTCTTTGGGGCCAAAGTCACCTGTCTTTCCAGAGACTGAGGCAATGTGTGCCAACATGCAGGGTTTGAACCCTGATTTTGTGCTCCTGAAAGCAGAGGGCTTATGAGAGCTGTGGAAGTGGGGTAAATGAGACTCCTGTTTCTGCCCAGGGGGCCGAATCTCCTGTGTGGACAACATTCAAAGACCCCTTGCTATAGCGTGTCAGCACTGAGAAGGGACTTGGACCAAAAGGTGCTGCTTGCTCATTTGGGGTCAGGGTAATGTGGAGCCTGAAGAGGAAGAAAATGAGGGCTGCCTGAGCACCTGTCACCTGCCAGGCACTATGGTGACCACACGATTACCTCTACTTCTCCCAACACTCCTGTGGGTATCGGGGAGCCCATCTTACATATGGGAAGGTGGGCTCCAACAGCAGAGCTGGAGGCTCTCGTTGTACTGCACTGTATCCTGGCAGGATTCTGCCTCCTGGGAGAGTTTTACGAGAGCCGACAGGAACCAGAGGCCCCTGATTGGAGGCAGGGACTAGAGATGTGGGCAGAATAGATCAGAGGTCATGCCACTGAGCTGGGCCTAGGAGAGGTTGAACTGTGGGAGCAGAAGGTTCACAGGCAGTGGCTGGGTTGGGGGTTGACTGCAAGGCCTGGAGACAGGGTGTGGTGACAATAGCCAACCCCACAGTGCTCTCAGGCCTGGACTGGCAGCCCCCATGGCAGGCCGGGAAAGTGTGTGCTCTCACCTGCCCTCTAATCAGGGTGGTGGCACCTGGAAGACAAGAAGCTCTGGCAGATGCTGTCACCCTTGCTCAGTTCCCAGTGGCTTGGATGAAACCCCTCATCCTGCTGCTGCTTCCTGAGGGTAGCCATGTGAAGGTGGGGGTGGGGAGGGAATGGCGGGCTGTGCTGAGGGGAAGGGTGGGAGGAGCCCTCTAGCTCTATGTCCTTGGTGCCCAGAACTCTCTGGAGGTCTCAGAACTGAGTTACATCTTGTTTTTCTAGGCCCCCTTCTGTAGGACTGGCTTGGTATTACCTGTGCTATAGCCACCTACAGAGCCAGCCCTTGGCTACCAGGAGCTCCCAAGAGAGCTGCTTCCTATAGATGCTACCTACAGGATCCAGAGCACCCTGGGTCCCTCAGGATGTCAGAGTTGAGGGCCCAGCATGCCAATCTGCTGAACTCATGCTTACTACTGTCCTGAGGGGTTGGTGACATACCCAGAGTCACTTAGCTGGGGAGTGGCAGAGTCATGATGGAATGTAGCTCTTGTGATTCAGGTCAGCACTCCTGTTCCTACAACTGATGGCCCTCTTATGCTTCCAATCATGTCCTGATAAAGCCCTTTCTTAGAGGTCTCCTGCAGTCTCTGAACCAGCCCTGCTCAGCTCTTCCTTGAGTGGAGTCAGTGGATGGGGACCAAGTGGTAGTCAAGTGTCAGCAGCTCCTCGGCCCTACTGGGTCTCTGCTCCTCCCCTCAGCATTCTAACTCCATTCCTGATCCTTTGCATGGTCCAGGACAAAGAACCTATTGTCACCAAACCCTCCCTGGCAGTACTTGGCTCCTTGATTACAACTCATTCTTGAGGGTCCCCTTGGCTCTCCTGACAACAGGGCTGGGGTTTTCATGGCTTTTCCTATTTTAAATTTGAAAGGACAGGGTCAGAAAGGTTATGTGACTTGCCCAGGGCCACATGGCTAGTAAGAGGCAGAGTTGGCACTTAGGCTTAGAGTCTGAGGGGGACCATGGCTGGCCCAATGTAGACAGTCTCAAGGTTTCTTAAGCTTGTGTGGGGATGGAGGGGTAAAGAAGTGCGAAAAAGTTCAAGTGTGAAGAAGGAAAATACATTTCCTAATAGAAGCGAATCAATTTCATTGCACTAGTTGGGGACGTGTGTGTGTGTGTGTGTGTGTGTGTGTGTGTTTCCAGCACAGGGACTGAGTGAACTTTATTTGGGAAGGAAAGGGTAGAAGGAGATGAGAGGGAGATGCTTCCAGGGACCTAGAGGATCCCTGCTCTCACACAGCCTGATCCTTTAGGCTTATGGGCATTTCTCACACCGTTTCCAGCCATCCGGGAACCCATGGCCATCTCGCTAGCCTAGCCTCGATCTGGCCTCTCTGCACTCAGGGAGTAATGCAATGGCATTTCCTTTATTGAAAAAAATAGTGCATGTGAGCAGCTCATGGGACGCCTGCGGAATGACACAGCTCCCTGTCGTCTGTAGGTGGCAGGACATTTGCAGGGATGTATTCTGGCCACAGAAGTGCCAGGACTCTTTTTCTTGGGTGGGTGGGAGTACTGGACCTATGGGGGCTTTTCCACAGAGTTCCATCTTCAGCCCTTTATTTTTTATTTTGAGACAGGGTCTTGCTAAGTTTCCCAGGCTAGCCTCAAACTTCTGATCTTACTCCCTCAGCCTCTAGAGCTGCTGGGATTACAGATGTGTGCTACCATGCCTGCTGGGACTCATTCTTTTTTTTTTTTTTAGTTGTTTATGGACACAATATCCTCATTTTTATTTATTTTTATGTGGTGATGAGGATCGAACCCAGGGCCTCACACATGAGAGACAAGTGCTCTACCACTGAGCTACAGCCCCAGCCCACTTAAACACATTCTTAGCAGAGAGGCTGGGTCTCAAGCAGGACTGTTGGCAGGAAGAGGCCTCCCTTTCTAGGGTGTCTTCATTGGGCCAGGGTGCAGGCCAGGTTGTCTGGGCTTGGTTGGCCCTGCTGGGTCTTGGGCTAGAAAGGTCAAGGCCTCCTTGTTCCTTCTCACATTCCCCGAGGAGTAGGAGGTCCAGCCCCTTCCCCTCATTTTAGAGCTTAACCCTGAGAGAGGCCTCTGATCCCTGTGGGATCCCTATCTGAGTCCCCACTGCCTCCTCCGTGGGCTCTTGGGGGTGCAGGTGAGGCACCTTGCCAACACCTCTGCCCGCTTCGTATGCTTCTGCAGCAACTCAGCCCTGCACTCCAAGCCCGGACAGGCCTTGGGGGGGCCTTCCAGTGGGATCAGGCTTCCTCCCCATGTCTTTGGGGGCAGTGGGTAGCTGGAGGGGCTCAACCTGTTACCTCCGGAAGCTCTTCTCGCCTGGTGGCCGGGAGCTGGGGCGGGATCCAGGGAGCAGCCCATCCGTCTCCTGGCTGTCCTTCTCTTCCTCTTGAAGAGACTCATCTCCCAGGAAGTCTCCGTCATCCCAGGAGCCCACCTTGCCGTCTGTCGCCTGATATCGAACCTCCACACACAGGCTGGTCTGGCGGGAGAGACGGGTGTGAGCAGCTGGGATGCCAACCATCGCGGGCCCGGGGAACTCTGCTGCTTTGTGGTGTTCATGAAATGCCTTCACCCGACTTACTGGAGGAAAGTGAGGGGAAGTATCCCCCTGACTATTTTGCAGATGAGAAAAAGGAGGCTCAGGAAGATTGACACTGCAGACTCAGCCAGCTCTATGGGAACTGGCCCCCAATCCCACTGCATTGACTCTGCTCCTCTCTGGTGCCCAAGATCAGGGGCCCACCCTGGACAGGTCAGCCTGGCAGTGGAGGTGGGGTCTGAGTCCATGATGCATAATCAAAAGCGTCATTCAGTGTCCCCAAAGATTAGGTCACTTTCTCATCCTCAGAACTGTGGCTGCCTGTAGGCTTGAGAGGGGGTCTGCCTGGCAATGTGACAGAATGAGCTAAGCTTGCCCTCCAGGTGAGGACCCAGGCCCTGGACACCCTACAAAGGCATGGAATCAGCATGTCTTTCTTTTTACTCTTCTGACACCCACCTTCCTACCTGGAGAGGAAGGGATCTTGGGGTTGTCCTGGGCTTTTTCTCTGGAGTAAATAGAGTACCAAACTTGGGCCCAGACTTAACAGTTGAGAATCCTGATGGGGTTCTTGCTCTGTGTCCTTTGGCCACTTACCTGAGAACTAGCCAACTGCCCCCACTGCATAGCGAAGACTCCTGCCAGTTCCCTCCTCAACCTACATGGGTGAACAGAGGCCTCCCGGACATGGTTGCCCTTCCACACAGTTCTGGGGGTGACCTGCTCATGCATCTTGACAGGCAGCCTTCCCTCAGCACTTGGACCCCCTAATGGCCAAGCCTGCATTTCCCAAGGGAAGGGAAAGGTGCACATGTTTTCTGATCCCTCCTGATGCTAGGTGTCTTGCTAAGAGGCTTCCATGTGAACTCATTTGATCCTAACACTTTAACCTACCCTGCCTAACAAATCAGGAGGTAAGCAGCATGCTTACGGTCAGTTCAGAAATGCTGGAGCTGGGATTTGAGTTCAGGCTCCTGACTATAAGCCCCATGTCCTTTTCCCTGAGCCAATGGGATCTCTCTGGTGTGATTGAGGATGTTGCAGTGGGAAATGGTACCTGGATTTGGAACCCCTGGGTCTCAGAACTACCGCTGATGTAGATCAGCTCTCTGACTTTGGACATCCATCCCCGTCCAGAACTTCAGCTTTCCCATCCATAAAATGGCAGGAAAGGTAAATGCTATATGGGCTAGAGAATCTGCATATCCTCTCAGCTGAAATCCTAGGTGGCATTCTAGAAATCCAGGCATGGCTGTGCACCCACCTCCTGGTTCTTTCCCATCTCCCCTCCCACACTAGATTCTCTTCACGCAGGCTGCCATTTTCTCCAAGCCTTCCATTCCCATTGGTGTCCACAGCCTGTTCTGCATTCCCTCTCCCCCTGCTGCAGTGGCTGAGACTCCACCCTCTAACTTCAAAAAGCCCACCCTAGCCTGAGGGAGAGTAGGCCTGGCTCAGAATGGCCTGGCTCAGAAGCCCCAAATGTTCTTCTTGTTCTTATGAGGCCATGTGCTGAGATGCCAAGCCACAGTGTAAATTTCTGCCCCACTCTGAGCACTCTTCAGAGAGGGCTCCTTCCCTTTTGGGTCCTGAGGCTGCAGTCCTGCCCTCTGAGGCTCTTTCTAACAGTTACTACATAAAGGCATACTTTATGCAGACCCTTGGAGGTGATGGGGGGGACCATGGTACAGCCCCTATTGCACACATGAGGCCAGGAAATGACAGTTAACAGTATTATTTTATTTATTTATTGAGCCCTTACTATGTGCTCTCCCATTCTAAACACTTCCTGTGTGTTCTCATTTAATCCTCAGAACAATCCTGAAAGGTAGATACCATACTTCTGTTCACTTTGCAGATGACACGTTCCCTGCCTAAGTCACCGTTAGCAGGTGGCCTAACCAAGATTCATACCCGGGGCTGGGCTCCTCACCACCATGTCAACTGTCCATGGGCGTCCAGGGAAGAGCTGGAGGGGACAGGTGAGAACAGAGCCTGGGGGCTGGGTGGCCAGGGCTTTACCCCTCCTTTCTTAGGACATGTGTTAAGTGCTGGACGGTGTCACTAGGGCACGTGTGCTCAGGCTGAAGGGCTGGAGTGTGACAAGTGGAGTGAAAAATGAGGCCCCTGCCCTCCCAGAATGACTGGCCTTTGAGAGGAGCTAAGTCAGATGAACAGAGTGGAGGCTCCGGGCCCAGCATGGCTCAGTCTGGCTTTGGATGATGAGAGAAGCCTCCTTAGTGATTCCCAAGTGGAATCCAAGTGGAAGGACTCAATGGAAGAGAAGGAATGGCACCTTCCATCTCCTAGTGTCATTATAGGAAGGTCTGGGGTGTCCATGCCACAGAGGATTCAGCACCGGTCGCCAGACTGAGTGTCTCTACCAGTGTCCTCAGTCTCTTCTGCCCACTGTGCCTTGCCATGCAGGCTCTCTCCAGACCATCCTGTGTATCGGGGAGAGGGAGTGAAGCAGATCCCCTCTCCCTGTGATGGGAAAGTCCAGGGACTCTGGTCACACGCACCTTGATGATAGCATTGTTGTCATCGATCAGAGTCTCGGTCACCTCCACGTGGTTCTCCTCCACCACCTTCTGCAGCACCATGCGGAAAGTCCCGATCAGCCTGTGAATGGCAGGAGGCATGGTGGCTTCACACTAGAAGCCACAGTGAGGAGCAAGGCTGGCATCCCAAGGGCCATGAAAAGCTGGGAAAGAGACAGGACTCCTTGGCTGGTGCTAGAGATAATGGCCCAGAAGTCAGGGCCCACCTGGTCAGGGCAGCATGTCCAGAAGGGTACGTGACCCCTACAGGTGTGTGTGGTTGTATGTGTGAGGCCTGTTTTCTCAGGAGAGTCTGGGGAGAAGAACCCTGGGATAAATAAAGTTCATGGCCTGGGGCCAGGGCACGGTGGGAGTAGGTTTCAGCTGAGACCCTCCAGAGCAGCTTCCAGGGGTCCTATGGAGGCTTCTGGGAAGGACTGAGGCTGCTGGATACATAAAGCTCCTTCTTTCTACCTCTTAAACCATGGGCAAGGCTGCCCATCGCCAATACCACGTCGTCTTTTATCCTCATCCACAATCCCCAAGCTCCTTGAGGGCTAGGACCTGTGCCACCGCAGAATCCCATGTTCCAACTGCACAGCAGGGGACAGGCATGCAGCATTGGGGTTAGAAGCACAGACTGGTGGTCAGAGAGACTGGAGTTTGAGACCCAGCTCTCACATCAGCGAGGCATCTGTCCCTGGAACTCACCTACACTCTCTGAGTCTGTTTGCTCCTAAGCTGAGCTAACGACCCCTATCTCACCAAGTGGATGAGATGCTCTAGTCCTTGTTTGTGCAGTGCCTCTAGGCTGTGAACCAGGGTCAGTGGTATTTTCTCTTTTCCACATATTTTTTAATTGCTACATTACAGTCCTAAAAAACAGTGGGATTTGTTGGTACATATTTGTACATGCACACAATATAACAATATAATTTGGCCAATATAATTCCCCAGCAATTCCCCTTTCCCTCCTCTCCTCCCTCACCCTGATCGCTTTCCTCTACTCTACTGATCATGAGGTCCTCACGCCCACACTGGTGGTGGTTTCTATGTCCTGCCTGTATTTGATATTTCCTGCATGCTTAGAGACCTCAGTATCTGTTGGCTGAATTAGTGAGCAACAGTGGGTGTCCCTGCTCTGTCCCCTGCTGCTCTGGGACAGAGCAGGGTCCTCAGAGAGGTGAACTCACATGGTGCTTCCATCTGGGCCCGTTAGAACACATACCCCATTTCTGTAGAAGGAACAAAGACCCTGGGGACATGAACCATGTGTGAGAGCTGGAAGACTCCTGAGGGTCAACTGTGCTGCCCTTGGTTTAGAGAGGAAGAGAGTGGGGCTGAGAAAGGAGACAGGAACATAATTAGTGTCACATCTGGCCAGGGCAGCATGTCTATGAGGTACATGGCCCCCTAAAGATGTGAGGTGAGGTGTGAGGTGAGCTATCAGATGAACTCTGAGACGTGTTCGACGTCTATACCATCCTGAGGGCTATGGAGGATGAACACTGATTTAAAAAAGAGCGGTGGGGAATCCATCTGTGTGAAGAAGAAGTGCTGGGAGCAGCCATGTTGGAGACATAGGAAATGTTTCCCTCCAGGGCTCAGAGCCCCATCTGCCAGCTGACTCCATCTCCCTAAAGGTGAAATTGTCCGTCACCCCTCCAGTCTAAAACCTAACTGGGCTTCTAGCCTCTTCTTAGACCAGCCCCAGGGAAGGCCCAATCCCATCCTGGTGTCTCCTCAGCTGGAGAAACGCCGTGTGTGTATTTCTGAGGAGTATCCAGGTGATGCTGATGCTGCCGCTTGCAGTGCACACTTGAGAACCTGCCTACTCTCACACTTTGCTGACTGGCTCTTTAGGACACTGTCACTCCACCAGGACCTGCTGCAAGCTAGAACTCAGGCACATCTGTCCCCATCTTTATAGGCCCAGGAACAGCCAAGAAAGTTCCCCAGGTTCAGCAGAGGTACTGCAGTGTGTGACAAGACACCCCCAGGGGGCAGGAAGGAGCTGTTCACCTGCAAGTGCTCAGAGAAGCCTCTGGTGCCTTTGGGGCTCCCCTTGCCTGAGTCTCAGACCTTAGACTTGGGAGGGTCCTGAGAGGACAGCTTGTCCAGCGCTGATGTCTGAAGCAACCTCCCTGACCAGGCTTTGGAGCCTCTGCTGGACACACCAGTGATGGGCACCAGGACCCCACTACTCCACCAGGCTCCCACTGCTAGGCCAGTCTCCACGGCCTTCATCGCACCTCAGGAGGACTGAGTTTAATCTCCCGGAGAATCTCAACCCTGCCTACACCCTGTAGACTAAATGGCCAGTGTAGACAGTGGAAAGAGCCAGAGTCCGGAGTCAGATATGAGTTCAGCCAGTGGAGTCTAAGGGAGATTCCACCACCTGGCAGTTGTATGCTTTCTGGTTTGTGCTCCAGCCTGTCTGCAGGCCATGCCACCTGCTTCCCTGAAGGGTGTACAGAGACACTCCTTTGAGGTGGGGCAGGGTGGAGGGCCCAGGCAAGGCTGTTCCTTTGCAGGCTGGACTCTGGCAGCAGATCCAGGCTGCCACTGACCCTCCCACCTCTGCCCAGCCTCATGAGCCTGAATAGCCTGGCTCCAGCCTGGAAGCTGGGCATCCTCAAAGGGATCAACTTGCCACATCTCCAGGGAGTGACTTGGGGATTTTTGACTCCTAAGAGCCCCTTCCAAATAAAAATAATATTCTTTGAAATGGACAATTGATTGTATCTAAGTCTTACATAAAATATTAAGAAAAGAAGTTTACAAAACCTTGCACCTTTTACAGGTCTATAAGCAAAAGACAAGGTGTTTACCGTGGAAACAGCTTCAAAACAATGGGAATGCCACCATCAGCCCTCCTCGCAGGCATTCCCTGGGGAAGGAGCCAGGAAAGATGGGGCAGGAAAGCCCTTGGCTCCTGCCCTTGTGGCAACCCCAAAGCCACCCTGCCCACCCAGCTGCCTTTTGTGCAGCCTGGCCTTAAATACAGCAGGTCTCTCTCCTCTGGGTGGTTCAGCACAGGACAGCAGCACCCAAGGTGATGGAGGAAGGGTGGGCTTATCTACCCCTTGGATAGCAGGGTTGATTCCCTGCAGATGGAGGTAAGAGGCCATGTGGTCTGTGAGAAGGAGCACTGGCCTAGGGCTCAGGAGGTTGGGGTTGAAGACCCAGCTCTGCCCTGAACCTGCCATGTGACCATGGGCAAGGGCGTTCTCTGGGAATGTTCCCCCCAAGCTGTTTGGTGAAGGATCTGGGAGTTAACCCCACACCCTCTGCAACTTCCCTTATGTGGGCCATTTAGCTAAGCCATCCATCATCAGGAAGAACCCTGCTGGAAGAACCCGTGGATGGGCCTGGCTTGCAGGGCAGGGCCAGGGGGCTCTCAGGTAATTAGCCAGTAGGGAAGGAGGCCCCGGTGTAGATGGGTCTATAGACTGACCACAATAGATTGGCAACTGGGCACCAGAATCCTATCACTAATTCATTGTGTCCCCCTGGGAGCCGGTGTCAAATGCCTCAGGCCTCCACTGCGCTCCTGGCTTCTGAATTATTCAGGGACCCTGGCATCCTCAGCAGCCAGGAGCCTGGCAATTGGGCCAGGCCATTGCCTCTCAAGATCCTGGACAGGCAGAGCAGGATGCCCAAGAACTCTGAATCCAGCCTCTCGTCCTCCTGGGAAGCTCAAGTTTCCTGGAAGGAGGCCCTTGTTCCAGGCAGCGCCAAGCAGACGTGGAAGACTCTTTGCTCTGGACTAGGATGCTTCCCTCTTTCCCACCATGTCTCCATCTCCCAGAAACCCCTAGATCATCAGGTGGGGGGCAGGTGGGCCTTTTCTTTGGCTCTGGGAAATAAAGCCCCGACTCCAGGATGGGAAGTCCTGAGCCCCACCTGACTCCAAGCACCCCTCCCCGCAAGCTGGCCCAGGTCAGGATGGGCCTGTGTCTCCACGAGCCGGCTTTCCTTACCCCCATCCCATCTCTCAGCCCACAGTGTGCTGGACATTCTCTGGGTTTCTGAGAAATTGCAGACCCTCTCTCATCAGGCCTGGACACCCCTTGAGGGTTCTCCTGTCTTCTCTTGGATGGGGACAGGAAGGGTAGGGAGGGAAGGATAGGAAGCAGAGCCCCTTGGGGCTTCCCTCTCTCGGCACTAAGGACACCTATGTGCAGCCTTAACTCCCAGCATATCCCTGTGTGGCATGGGGAGGCTTGCTCTGCTGAGCTCTAAGGCTCATGGAAGCTCTGACATCTGTGGACTGGTCCCTGTTGGGGTTCCTGGGTACCCTTCCTGGCACTCAGCTTCTGAATCTGCCTCCTCCCCACATCTACGTGGTCTGCATTGGACCCTTCTCTTGTTCCTGTGACTCCTGTCTTCATAGGTCACTTGGGTATCTCACCCCAGGGAAGAAGGCCATGCTTCATCTTGGGGATCCCTGGAGAGGTAGGTGTCTCTGACCAACCTGTCTTGTAGCTACCAGAGGCAGCTGCCTGAATGCTGTGACCCCCTTCAAGGCAAAGAGGAGGCCTCCAGGCCCTAAGTGTCTTCCCTGCAGCCCTGCCAGAAGCCCAGAAGTGCCAGTGCCCCACACTCAGAGGTCTCCAGGGCTCCTAAGAAATCCCACAGAATCAAATACTCCTCGCAGCCCATGAAGCCCAGCCCTTCCTGACTCAGACATCCCCACGTGGTCTATTCTGGGCTCACCCTCTCCCCGTGCTGGGGGCTCCCATGGTGGTGCATTGGTTGGAGCGCCCTGACTCTGCCATCTGCTTCCTCCAGCAAGTCAGCCTGGTCCTCGTTTTGCTTAAGCACATGTTTTCTTTTCCTCTTCCCATGGCAACAAACCTCACACGAAGGGCCTGTGCCTTGATCCTTCATTTTAGCCCCTCTAATGACTGGCTTGGTGTCCGTCTGGTACAGGGTGTTCCTTCAGTAGATGTTTGGTGATGACTGGCTGGGTGGATGGATGGATAGGTGGATGGATGGATGGATGGATGAGTAGATGGACAGGTGAACAGATGAATATGTCCTCTATGACCCTCTCCTTTAGGCTTGCATTCTCTTGTCATAAAGCAAGGTTTAAAGTCCCTTCTCTCAGGCAACCCCAGGTGTTGCCTATTGAAGTTTTCTGCAACCAATATAAGAAGAGTGGACCCCTCATCCTCCCTGGCTCAGGTTGAACTCCTTCTACTGATATGACCTAGGATTCGGTTAGATGTTTTTGGTTTGTACTTTCCTCCCACTGTTGAGTCACACTGAGCCATCACTGAATGAATATCTCCACACCTTTTTGGGCACACTGCAGTTAAGACATGACCTCCTCCATCTTACATAGGAGCAACTAATTTTTGAAGCCAAGATTAATTAAGTTTTGAATCCAAACTTTATATTTCTCACATTTAACCACAATTCTAAATTGTTCAAGTTCTTCTGAATTCTGTATGTCACATGGAAAAAAGGGGACACCCTTATGGGACACCTCATAGTGACAATGCTCATGTGGAGGGTGTACTTCCTTTCCAGAATGAAAGCTCCTCCAGGCCAGTGCCTAGTTTTGTGCCGACACACAGAGGTGCTCAGTAAACATTTGTTGAATGAATGAGCGGCTCTCTCTCATTCATCTCACAGCTGCCTTTTGTGGTAAATGACACAAGAAGACACTGAACTCAGAGGGGTTATGGAAGCTGCCCAGGGCCACACAGTAGATGACTGACCTGGAATCTGAGATCATGCTTGTCTTCTAAACCATCAGCCAAACTGCTTCCCAGCTTCTGTGAGACAAGTTCATTCCCAAGGCCCCAGATGGCCAGTAGGACAGTATCAGCCATTCTGTCTCTAGCTTCTCTCATGGGTTGCTGTCCCCCCAGCATAGGGTAGAGGGGAGCTTAAAGAAAAGGACAGGAAGCCTGGGCAGGGCTGGGGACAGAAGGGTGGACAGGAAGTGAGGTGCTCTTGGCTGAGAATGGTTACTCTGAAATGGGGTCCTCTGAGGACATCATGAAGGAGCAGAATGGCAGGCAGAGTCCAGCCCAAGACCTCTTTGGTCTTTGAAGATCTGCCCAGGGCAGGCCAGGGGTGCAGGTCCCAATTTGAGCCCAAAGAGAGGGTCATCCGAGGAGCAGGGCAGGCCTCCAACCCCACCCCACACTTACTTGTTGCTGAAGACTTTGCTGTAGTTGAAAATCTGAATCTCGAGCATCTCGGTTCTGTCAATGTTGCTGGCCACTGGCCACCGGAACGTCTGGGGAGAGAGGGAGAGCTGTGGCCTTGGGTAGAAATAGTGGGTAGGGTGTGGAGGGTGGGAGGGGCTGCCAATAGCCAGCCTGCCCCTCACAAGGGTCCAGGGCTCCCTAGGGACAAATACTCAGCTGGACTCTAATCCCCACAGTCACATCACGGGGGTGGTTGACCACTCCTCTTCCACAGATGGTGCTCAGAAGGTCACGTGGGCAGTGCAAGATCCTAGACCTTTCCAGGACTTGTGACTCAGTCTCCAGGGCAACAGCAATGATTGTGGGTGTGGCCTGGTGTTGGTGCGTGCTGACTGGAGTCATGGGCCTCCGGATCTCTCCCAGTGGACTACTCTGACCAGCAGAGACCCTGCCCTGGCAGATCAAACCACCCCTCATGTGGCAGTGTTAACACTGGGGACAAGCTTTAGCTATTGAGTGTTAGGAGGGTCAGACCCACAGCCTGTCCCCAATGTGCTGTTTCTAGAGTCACCCTAGTCCTTTGGAGTCCTCCCTAAATCAAAAATAATGATAAATCGGGACTTGGCTGGGATTTTTCTCACTACCCTAGAAGAGGCACCAAGGGCCCAACACAGAGGCTAAAAACAGGGCTTCCTCAAAGGACCTGCTACCCCACCTCACCCAGTCCTCCTCCTGCATGGGACAGCAAAGAAGACTGGGAAGGGAAAAGAAGAAAGAATTACATCCTGAGGGCTAGTGTTCTTGTGGTATCCCCTGGAGAAGCAGTTCATAGAGATCGGGCACCTGCAAGACAGACAGCCTGACATGCAGGTTCCTAGTAGCATCTGCCCGGGCACTGACCCAGCTGGCCTTTCCCAAAGCCTCTTAGGGGACCCACAGAGCACAGAGGGCAGGAGCCCAGGGCACTTCGTTGGGTGTGGCAAGTGTGTGGCTTAGGCTCTGCAGGCAGGAAGTGCCCAGAAACCCTCTCTCAAGGGCTTCCTAATAGACAGGGATCCTCGGCTCAGAGGAGGCTGTGGGGCTATAGCCACAGAGCCAGAAGCTCTGGACCCAGAATGATCTCACTCCCTCCCCCTGCTGGAATGGGAGATTTGGAGGGTCTGAGCAGGGGTCCCCTCCCATTCCACATCTGGAACCCCACTCACTCACGAGAGATGGGGAGAAGGCCAGGTAGAAACAGGTGCTGGGTGAGGGTGTACACTCTTCCTAGCTGGACTTTGGATAACCAAAATGGCCCCAGGGCTTGGAGAGCTGCTCAATGCTGTTGGAGGATGGTATCAGGGGGATTTGACAGGTGGGAGGCAATGACTGTTTAAGTTTCCTTTTTATACTCTTTCCAATTCAGACTGCTCCATAAGCCAGTAGTACACAATAACAGTGATAGTAGTAATTGTTGCCATTTATAGAGAGCTTTTTATTGTGTGGGGGTCTGAAGTCTGTGCGCACTAATTCATTTACAACAGCCCAAGAGGCCAATAGTGCCTTCTCTGTTTTATGGACAGGCAAGCTGGGGCTCAGGGAAATGGTATGATGTGGAGACGGCTAATGGCTGAGGGCGCTGGGGAGCTGGCTTCTTCAGGCCCAGGCTGCAGGCTCGCCATTTCCAAAGTTGGGCTTTCCTTTTGCAGACTGGAGGGGACTTGGAGGGCTGGGGGCACACTGGGCTGGTCTGGCAGGTGTGTGCAGGCCTGTCTCAGGAAGATGGCCTTCCTGTCACCTCCCTTCAGGACTGGTCCAGTCCTAGGGGTGCTGGTGTGGACATGAGAGGGAGGAAGAGGCAGAGGAGGGAGGGTCCTGGGGTGTGATGGGAGGTGGTGGAGCGGAGCGGGAGAGCTGGGAGGCCTCCCGGGCCTCATTAAGAAGCTCAGGCTCCCGCTGACTGGTGCCTCTGGCAGGCGGGTTGGCATAATGAGGCGGCTTGGATGGGGCTGCTGGGAAATAAGGCGGCCCTGGAAAGCCCAGCTCATTAGCTCTAGGCGAGGGGAGAGTGCTGGGGAGCCA
Source organism: Spermophilus citellus (assembly GCF_964194105.1). Lineage (NCBI taxonomy): Eukaryota > Metazoa > Chordata > Mammalia > Rodentia > Sciuridae > Spermophilus > Spermophilus citellus. The sequence continues at coordinate 96,045,745 of NC_138193.1, read as the reverse complement.
CCGAGACTGGGCTCTTGGAATGAAGCGGGCAGGCCTATTGATCCACCCCAGGGGCTGCTGGTGGGATTTGGTGTTGAAGGAGAGAAGGAACAGGAAGGAGCCGAGATGGGAGGAAATGGCACCATGGAGAGAGAGCGGCTTAACTAGGTTAATGCCAGGGCAGCAGGAGAGTCATTCCCAGGAAACTCGATGGACTGAGCCAAGGGGTTGGCAAAGGGAGCTCCTGGGGTCTCTGCTGGCCCACTGCTGGGCGCAGTTCAGCTGGTGGGGACCCAAGGGCCCAACCATAGGCCAGCTGGCCAAGTGGACATGGGCTCAGTAGCCATCTCCCTATTTTTTACCTACACTATTCTTTCTGCTCATTTCTCTATTCTCTCTCTCTCTCTCTCTCTCTCTCTCTCTCTCTTTCTTCTTCTTCTTCTTCTTCTTCTTCTTCTTCTTCTTCTTCTTCTTCTTCTTCTGCTTTTTTTACTTAGTACATCCATTTTGTCTTACATCAGCTTCTCTCTTTCTCTCCCTCTCGGTGGCTCCCACTCCTAACTGTATTTTCGGACTAAGATAAATATCTACCTCACCTCTGTTGAAAGAACCAAATGCAATCACAGGTGACAGGACTCTGTGAACAACATGGCACTGTGGAGATGGAGGCATTATTTGTTTGGTTTTGTTTTTTCCTGTGGGACCTCTATACATGTCCGGCCCCTCTCCCTGGTCCTTCCTCTCCCTCACTCTCTGACTCTTCATCTGCCATGGCCTGTCAATTTTTCCTCTCTCTCTCTTATTTTGCTCTTCTCATCCTGATTTCATTTCTCATTGTCTTGTTTTGCTACCCACTGGGGTGGTGTGTCCATACATGGCAGAGAATAAACAGGATGAGGTGGGAAGTTTGGGGCTTTGGGACCTCAGGAGGGAGCCTGGTTCACTGCACCCCTCCCCTGACAATGATATTTAACCCCTGAACCACTTGATTGAAGGGTAAGGGCTTCTGAAGGAAGGTCTCCAGAAGGTCTACCCAGAACACCATGCACTGGTGACATAGCAACACAGCAAAGATGCAGGAAAGGGAGGAGCCCAAAGGCGTAATGCTGGTTGGTGGCAGAGGGTGGGACTGGAGCCCAAGTCTCCAGAGCTTGGCCGGGCTTAGTCCACTCTGCTGGGCCTTCTCCTGAGACTGACTCAGAGGCCTGCAGTTCTGGCCATCCTTCTAGGTTGTCAGCCGCAACACAACATTTGCTTATTGAGTGCTGACCAGGCACTGGTTATGCACTTGACACATGTTATATAATCAAACCCCCACTTTACAGATAAGGAAACCAGGGCCCAGTGAGGATTTGCCTAAATTAAGAGGCCATACAGCTTAGTTGTTAAGACAAGATCCAGGCTACCCGGGTTCAAGTCCTGGCTCTGCCACTTAGCAGCTCTGTGATCTTGAGCAGCTTTCCTTGCCTCCCAGTGTCCTCATTTGTAAAACAGGTGAGAGTGTCACCTAACCCTGGGCACAGGGGAAACCCTGAAGGACCCGTGTCTGTGGTACTCTAGGGTGTCTCCCTGCATCCTAGGTTGGTCCCATGGCTGACTTTCACCAACAGAACAAGGCAGAGGTGATATTGTGTGGCTCTTAGAATTTCCATTTTCACCCTCTTAGAAGACAGTGGCATGTAAAGAAGTCTAGGCTGTCCTGTTGGAGGGAGGCCATGTGGAGATAGAGTCCCTATCTAAGGATGAGGCCATGAGGTGGAGACCCAAAGTGTCATCCCTAGATGACAGCAGCACCCATGGAACTCCAGCTGAACAACATCCAGTTCAAACCAATCAACACAGGAATACTCACACACAGATTGTGTCAGTCATGGTTTAGGGTGGTTCATTACACAGCACTAGGTAATGATGACATCACCCTATGCTCTCTTGTGGCTCTAAGTATCAGACTATGTCAAGGACACTTGTCACCAGAGGCAGAGCTTGGCTCCATGTTCCAGGTCTGGCTTCCCCATGCACCAGTTCTCTTGCTCCTCTCCTTCCACTGGCTTTGAGAACTCCAGGGACAGCCTTGACTGTCACTCTCGGGGCAGTCAGAGCAGAAGCAGAGCTAAAACCCAGGTTTTAGTCGGGTTCACTGGCGTCTCCCCACACTCATTGCAGGATCCAGCCCATAGTAGGCGCTCTGCAAACAGGTCTCAAATGACAGACCCAACTGCAGTGCTGCTCCTTACTTGTGGAGTGCACTTCGGCAGATTAGTGCTCCTCTCTAAAGTGTGATGGCAACAGGATGCACTTCTTGGGGTAACCATGAGGCTGGCCAGGCGCTCAGCACAGACCTGGCACATGGTGAGTTCCCAGTTAACAGAGTAGCTTATTATAATGGCTGTGATCATGATGGTCATTCCAGAAACTGGAGCTAGGCCTGGCTTCTTGGTGACAGACATGGCCCGGTTGCAGGTTTGTGGGTCCAGGGGCCACTTCTCCAGCCTGGGCAGCACCAGCATGATTCTGTGGCCAGAGCTGAGGATGGTATATTCTATTTTGGAAGATTCCCTGAAAACGGATGGCCTTGAGACTGGGCCAAAGAAACCCAGCATGTCATCTAAGACCCCTCTCCATCTCAGACCCAGGACATGTGCCTGGTATTGCCAGAGGACCAGGTAGCAGCTAAGCTAAACACTGGGGCTCAAGATGTTGCAAGCCGGTGAGCCACATGTTTACTGAGCACCTTCTGTATACCAGGTCCTGCGCATGATACCTTGTGGGAATGCTTCTGGATAGTTCTGGAGACAGACACTAACCTGAAATAGTAGTCTGCAATAGTACCTTTGACAGGAATAGGGAGGTGGGTATTAGGGTAGTGGGAGGGAAAGAGGATCTCTGCCAGGAGAGGTCTTAGGAGCCCTTCAAGTGTCCAGTCATGACCCAGTTCACCAGCTCCAGGCTTAGCCCTGACCTGACTGGTGCTGGCCAGGGTGCAGGGTTCCACTTCCTATCAGCCCCAGGGATCTGAGGCTCTGCAGAGAGATGTCCCTGATGTGCATGGAGAATGACCTGGCTTGTGCCCAGCTCGATCACTGACTAGTCCTGGAGTTGTCCTCAGCCAGCAAGATAGCATCCTTAAGGGATTGTCTTCTGTTTGTGGGTGGTACGGATATGTGCTGCAAAGACACACAGGGTGTTATAGAAACAGACAGCCCTGGGAGCTGAAAAGCCTGGGTTCAAGTTCCAGTCTGCTTGTCCTTCAGCTGTCATGGGCAGCTCATTCCATCCCTCTAGACCTGTTTCTTCCACTGTGAAACAAGGGGGTTAAACTAGGTGGCCTCTAAGGCCCTTTTAAGCCATCATGTCTGTGCCTTGCCTATGTCTTATCTCACCAGGCCAAAGCTAAGAGCTTCAACATTCTACCAGCTCTGCTGAGCCCTGCAGACCTGAGCAGAGGCCTGGGGTGACAGGTGCCAGTCTAGTGGATGGCCAGGCTTTCCTTCATGCTTTTATTTGGCAATATTCTCCCAGACCCATGCTGGATGCCAGCCAATGATGAAAAGGCTGGCATATTGCTGCTCCTAGAGAGCTTACAGCCCACAATTTCCATGAGCAGAAGTGGGCGGATGGGGCCAGGTCCCCTCCTCTGCCACCCCGAGGCTGAGGTTATCTCCTTCTCCTGGACTCAGAAGATCCATGGTTCATCGCCCATCTTCCCACTAGGCCCATCTTCCCACTAGGATGTGCTCCTTGGGGTAGAACTGAGTCTTGTCCATTTTGCAAATGTCCCTAGGCTCTGGAATCAGATAAACTTGGACTGAAATCTGGTGTGGTTCCTTATGACCTGGATGATGGCCACATGGTGAATTATAGTGAGTATAATGCTCTGGCAAAGCTCTCAGCCCTACTTGGCACATACTAGATGCTCAGTAAATAGCAGGGGTTCTTATTATCCTTGCTCAAGTACTATTGTTAATTTGGCCTCTCCTGTGGGGTCTGGTCCACACAAGGTCTGTGTTAGTGCCAAACCAGACCAGCTTGAGGTGAACTCAGCATGGCTGCACCTGCTCTCCTGGGCTACAAAGGCTGGGCCTCCCTCCCTCTTGGTTTCTCCAGAGTTGTAGGTTAAATGGAGGATCTCGGGTTTCCGGCCTCTGGGAAAGGGGACACCACCCAGGCTCTCTTTCCACCCACTATTGCAGGAGCATTGTCTTTCTTCCAGCCACCTCCTGCCCACTCAGGTTGCTTAGCCCCATAACAACCCTCACCCTCGTCTGAACAGAGGAGGGGACCTTTTCCAGGCTTTTTCTGGAACCCCTGACAGGCCAATTCAGGGGGCAGCCAGGGAGGATAGGACTTGCCCACCTGCTGTATCCTGAGAAGGCTTTGAATCTAATCTCAGTGTGGACTTAGAATCCCAGCTTGGCCATTTCCACTCTGTCACCTTGTAAAGGACCTTCTCTCTGAGCCTGAGTGTCATCGTCTGTGAATTCTTGTGGGTACTGGATAGAAGAATGGCTCAGGAAGCAGCAGGGGGCTGCTGCAGGTGGGGCTGTCTCAGTCTTCTGTGGGGACCCCCCAGGAGGGAAGGGTGGGAAGGCTTCGTCAGTGTATCTGTCACAACTCCCTGGCCCCTGCTCCTCCTGGTGGTCTCTACACACTGCCCTGGAGGCGGCCCCATTCCTAAGCTCCTGTATAGAACCCACTTCTGAATCCAGAGTGTCTCTACCCTGGGGCTGGAACTCCCCTTAGTTGCTCAGACATGGTCCCATGCAGAGACTCAGGGACAGCAGAGACAGTCTCCACCTGATCTGTGCTGGGCAAGAAGGACACGGTGATTAACTCTGAATGTCATGTTTATCTGTGGCTCAGGTATCCCGGGTGCAGTGCATGGAAAGGGGTGGCGGTGCCCTTGGAAGGGGCATCAGGTTGCTTGCTGGCTGGAGCCGGGGCTGACCTGTCCCCTGGGAGTCTCAGAAGGAGGAAGTTGGATGCTACACCTGGCTGATGAGGCCGGGAGAGGCAGGCCCGTGGGGAGCTGGGCCAGGCTGGTGCATCTTCACCAACACGCTGTTCCCCTCTCTGGGGCCCTCGCTGAGGAAAACAGGAGGGGAAGGGAGTGGGCAAGTTGTGTAATGGAGCAAGCCTGAGGCCTCCTGCAGGCTGGCTTAGTAGGCAGTGATTGGTCCTTCATCACAAGATCCCTCCTTCCATTCGTCATCTCAGAGAGACTTCAAACCCATCCTTAGCAGCTTTTGAAATGTACCTGAGGCTGAAAGCCATGATGAAAGTCAGGGTGGGGAGAGGCAAGGACAGAAGCCTCCCTTAGCTCTGGTGATTCACTTTAAACAAGGAATCCAACTGTCCCTGGAGCTGTACCCACTTGGAAAACAGTGGTATCTGTGTCCCTGGCTGCTCCTGAGCCCAAGTGAGAAGGTCAAAGCCTTGCTTTCCCTTCAATCAGCTCTGGGCCTGTGGGCACAACGTGTGGCCCAGGGGCAGGAGAGACAGCTAGTTCTGCATGGCCCCTCAGCCTGGAGCCTCAAGTCTGCCATGAGGTCCTTCTCTGCCCTAACAGAGCCAGGTGTGTGAGGCAAAGCCAGGAAGAAGGGGTCAGTTATTTGGGAGTCGTATGAAGCTTCTGGATTACTACAACATGGTGACTTAGGACTGTTTGTTGGCTTTTGCCCCATAGTTACTCAGCAGAAATCACAGTAGCAGAAGGAGATATGGATTCTAGGAAGTAATAAACAGATGAGAGAATGTGGAAACCCAGGAGACCCAGGCTAAGCTGGTGTCTGAGGTTGACTGGGGGCTATCTGGTGAGGGGCAGAGGTGCAGGGAAGGTCAGGGTGGGACTAGGTGGAGGAAAGCTCTGTAGGAGGAGAGTTCCCTCTCCCTGCTCCCTGGCATTCCCTTGGATCACTGCTGCCCCTCCCTTCATTGATCAAATGGTGGCAAAAGCCCTGCTGGGGTAAGAACAAAGATAGGTACTGACTGGCCAGCAGCTCACACCTGCTCTTATGGAACTCCCAGGGCAGGTGGTTAACAATCTAGACTGTCTTCTGTCAACCAAGTCTCCCTTAAAAAGTTCAGAGAGGAGATTCCGACTTTGGTAGAGGGACTTATGGTTCTGGGGTGACCGGGGCTCCCACCCTGGTGCTCACACCCTCTTTCTCTTCAACCCAAAGGACTCACAGAGACCCGTGTCCAAAACTTGTCACCAGACCTGACATGGTGAACTGTTAGAGCAAAGTAGAGAGACTTGGCGAGCTCATCTCCTACAGAAGAAAGATGGCATAGAGTCCTTACCAATAGCAGCCTGCAGGAGGAAACAGGCCACCAAGAAATATGTCGGCGACATAAAATGAGGGCCAGGAATATAATATTAACATGCTTATGTGAAAGAGCACGTTTGTAAACTGGAAGATCAACTTGAAGGGCTTCCTCAGAAGACATCAGGAAAGAATTAAGAAACAAAAATAGAGCTCAGAGATGTGGCCGCTGTTAGAAGAACTGACATCTGACAATGCAGGCGGCAGAGGAGAGAAAAAAATTGAATAAAAGAATGGAAGGAATATTGAATAAAATTGGAGATAGAATTTTCTATAATAAATGAAAGATGAAAGGCCAGATATTTGGAAGGGCTCACTAATAAGGCAAGACAGGAACAATGAGGAAAACCTGAAGATGTAGAACAGTTTAATGATACCAAAGATTAAAAAATTATATACTTATTTATTATATTAAATAAATTGTATGTAGAATTATATCGTAACAAAGTTACAAGCATCAGGCAGCCATCAGACTTCTCAGCCACATGGAATCATACTTTGGAAATTGTGAAGAACAGAACTTTGAACCTAGAATTTTACATCTAGTGAAACTCTCAAGCTTGAGAAAATAAGAAAAAATTTACAGATCTTTTGGGCATGGGTCTCTGTGAGTCCTTTGGGTTGAAGACAAGAGTGGGTGTGAGCACTTTAGAAGGCGTGCTACAAAATGACCCAAATCATAAACGCTTCTGGGAGAAATAGTCAAATGAGAATCAAATCCAAAAGAAGCTTCCAGAGATCTGAGCAGTAAAGGGATCAGAACCTGGTGAAGACTGTTGTCTTAAGGAAGAAAAAAGAAAGCTGGGACGAATAAAAGAAAAGGAGGCCACACATCATAAGAACTTAGAATCAAAATTCTAACCTAGATAATATCAGCATGAGAGGTGGCCTGAAGTGGGGAAATCAAGGAGATGAATGAACTATGGAAGAAAAGGGCCAATAACTAATAGAAACAATAAAGATTTTAAAAATAATTTCGAAATATTACGATCTTATACAATTTAATTAATTTGAAAACCCAAATGAAATTTAAAATGCCCAGAAAAATATAAAAATGACAAGTTGATGCAAGAAGAAATAGATACATCAAAAAAGGAGACAAAGAGCTTTTCTCTCAAAAAACTCCAGCCTTAGATGTTTTTACATTTGAATCTTCCAAAATATCAAGAAGAAGAATTCCTCTTATGAGTTGTTCCAGAAATTCTGGAACACTGTGAAACTTTTCTGCAAAAATTCTAAGTAAAAATATTTGCTAACTGGATTTAAAAGTGTGTTAGAAACTAATACATTACAAAATGTACTAAAGGAGTGAAATTGTGATCGTCTCAATCGTTTAGGAAAATACTTTGATAAGGTTTAATGATGTTTTATGATGAAAACTCTTAGAGAACTAGTAAGACAAGGTTAGATATTAAAACTCTACTACAATAATTGCATTTAATGATAAAACATTAGATGCATTTATATTCTTTTATTTCAAGAACACATTGCTGTTTAATATAGCACTAGAGATCATGTCCAAGGTTCTACAGAAAGATAAGAAAGCTCGGGGCGGGGGGTGGTAAAGATCAGACGGGAGGAGACAAAACACTTCTTTTGTAGATCATATGATACATCATGTGCTTAAGAAAAGCAGAATCAATAAAAAAATTATTAGAATCAGTAGGAGTTCAGCAAGGTTGCCAGAAAAAAAGAGCAGGATTTAGAAAAAAGTTGAAAGCATTTCTGTATGCCAGCAATAATCAACTTTAAAAAAAAGTAATAAAAGTAAAGATAACCATTCACAATATCATCAAAACCATAAAGTATCTAGGAAATAATCAAGATGACATAAGATTTCTATATAGAAAACTCAAAATCATAATAAAGCCTGATAGGTCATTTGAATAGAAGATTTAATATTACAAACACCCAACAGCATCCTAAGTTAATTTTTCAGTTCAATGCAATCTCAATCAAAATCCCAGCTGGCTTTTGGAAGAACTTGATAAACTTACTTTAAAATTTATTCAGAAGAATAAAGGTCCACATATAGGACAACTTTTAAAAAAAATAGAAAAGTAAGAAAATACAACTTGCTTTACTAGATATTAACCTATACCCAGAAGAGCCATATTCATGCGGGCATTGTGGCAAAGATCCAGAGTAGATTGTAGACTAATGGGATAGGGCAGGAGGCTCAGACCGAGGCCTCCAGAGACAGTAAGTGGAGAGAAGGTGATGGTTTAGTAAGCTGATGTTAGGAAAAGCAATTTCTTAAATGGAGAAAAATAAAACTGGACCTCTATCTAACACCAAATGTAATGGAAGAGATATGTAAGTATACAATCAGAAAATGTTGTAGAATTAGTAACGTGTGGGAGGGGGAAAGACTTCATAAAAACTGGAAAACATTAAGGGTTAAAGACTTTTGGTCAATGAGGAGCCCCATAGACCTAGTCCATAGACAGATGACAGACTGGGAGAAAGTATTTTCAGTATTTAAACCAACAGGGGTCGATGTCTGGAATATACAAAGCAGACTTGCTATCCAATAAGAAAAAGACAACCACCCCAATCAGGAAAAGGGCAGAGAACATGGACAATTTAGAAAAGAGGAAACTAAAAGGCTAAAGGCATATCAAGAGATGCTCAACTCCATCAGTAATCAGAGAAATGTAAATTAAAACAACAATAAGATATCACTGTTGGCTTGGTGAAAATAAGGAAGACAGGCCCAGGACTCTGTAGGCTCCATTGGTAGAAGCACAGGCAGTGGTTGTGCTGGGTCAAATTAAGTGCAGGCAAACTCTAAGAGCCAGCGATTGCAGATCTTGGTGTACATCCCAGAGAGATGCTCACACAGGTGCAAAAGACATGTGCGTGAGAAAATTCATTTCTGGTGGGGGAGAGTTGGAGGCCAACTGGGGTCCCTCCCTAATGAAGGGGGCAGCTGAGATATGTGTAGGGTGGCCAACTCATTCTGGTTTTCCCAGAACTTTCCCAGTTTTAGCAGTAAAAGTCTGTGTCCCAGGAACCCTCTCAGTCTCAGGCAAACCAGAATGGTTTGTCACCATCCTGTGTTGGCTGTGTTCCATGGAACACTCTACAACACAGATGGAACTTAAAAATAGTACACGGTGGAAAAAGCAGGAAAGAAACTTAAATATTGAACACATCGCCATTTAAGTAAACAAACACATGCTCTATAAGACAACAGTACAGATCTTGTAAAAATCATAAGAAACCCAAAGATATGCATTCATACATTTGAGCAGTTGCATATGGAGGGAAAGATGGGGCTAAAAGAGAAGACATACATATGTACACGCAGAAGTGGGGCCTTGTGGGACCAACGGGACAGTGTCCCATAAGCTGAGGCAAATGTTTTATATGTTCAACCCTGAATCCTGCTGTTCAAAAGAAAAGCAAGCTATCTGGGGGAAACACTGTGTTTGTGTGTCCCCCAGTGTCTCCATCACAGGAAGCTTGTGGTGACCTAGGTGGGAACAGCATCTAGGCTCTTAGAAAGGGGTATAGTCTGCATGAGACTGGCCTTGTGGAAGCCCTGGTGGGGTTGGCCTGGGTCCTCCAAGGGCTCCAGGGAAACAGGGTTACACTGATGAGGGACCCTTTGCTCTACCCCGTTGAGCCCTCAGCTCAGGTTCAGGCCTACATCCCTGTGGGCCCTTTCTTCAGGAAAAAAAAAAAATGCCCCAATCACACAGCAGGCCATTGATTTGGGCCTGGTCTGCCATTCTCTGTAGAATCATTCACACACAGGGGAGGATTCTCACTGAGGAGAAGAGCCTCCTCCACACCCTCCCACACCATTTCCTGCCAGGTAGCAGTGAGGAGAGCTGAGGAGCTCTGTGCAAGCCACCCACCCAGGATTGGGGCCAGATGTATCCCCTGAGGGCAGAGAGGGCAACTGCTCCCCTCTGGGCTCAGGGCTTCTGGAGAAGCCCGAGGAGAAGCCCCACACGGTGCCTACCTCATCGAAGTCAGCCACATCCTCGCAGTTCTCCAGGACCCGGGAGTAGAAGGACTGCCCTGTGTGGGGGAGAGAGGGGACTCCAGTCAGACCTCAGCCCCAGAGTCATTGTAACAGCATTTGTGAAAAAAACCATGGTCATGAACTGCCATGAGCTATGCAGCTCTCCAGGATGAGGCGAGTCCCCATGTCACCTCTTCTCTGACCCTCAGCAGTCCTTAAGGTAGGCAGGTCAAAGGCCATTCGCTCCATTTTACAAATGGGATACTAAAATCCAGGAAGGCCAAGCTGGTCAGAATAGACATGGGAGTGGACCCCAAGGCTCTCTTCTCCCCTGGCCACTTCCCCAGGGATTCTCTTGACCTTCTTCTGCAGCCGCCCCCCCCCCCAGCTCTACTGGCTGTCCCAGGCCCTGCTGCCCTTGCAGAAGCCTGGTCCAGGGAGTGGCAAGCTCCCTTCCTGCTGATGGGAGTCTGTGGAGCCCAGCCACCTTCTGTGACCTGGTCCCACCCAAACAAAGCCTGGGACAACTAGTCAAGTCCCAGATCTCTGTCCCAAGGGCCTCCTCCACCCCTTCCAGAGCCTCATCTCCCTTCCTTTTCTGTGAGCCTTTACAGAGAGGAGAGTCTCAGGTGACCTCTCTCTTTCCTGTGTTCAGTACCTGGTCCCTTCTTTTCCTGCTGGCACAAGTAATAGGGTGGGATGGATATACTGTCCCAGACCCCTGGCTGCCCCCACATCCATATGCCACCAAATAGGGCATGTTGGGTGTCAGAGGCTGTCCTCTTTTTGGCCTATCCAATCTGAACTGACCCAAGCTGCTGGGAAAACTAAATCAGGGGATAGTCGAGGGTGAACTAAGGGGCATGAGGCAGCCATGTGTGGAGACCATCTCCTCCAGTTCACTTTGCAAAGCATTCACCCGAGGAGTCCCTGATGTACTGGGCCACATCCTGGGACTTAGGATAGAAGGATGGACAAATGCATAGGACCCTTTCCTCAGGGAGCCAAGAAGGGGAAGCCAGGGACCTCAAAGAGTCCCTAGTTCAATACTATACAATATATATCCCAAGGTAAAAATTTGCACAAGATGCAGAAATGGTGCAGAGAGGGAGGATTAATACCTTTTGGGGGGTGACTTGGAATAACATGAGAAGAGGCTATAATTTTTTATAAGGAGAAAAACAGAGGTGGGATAGGTTAAAAAGTTATTACTTAAAATTAATCTATTATTCTTTGAAATGACCCACAAATGAATAAATAAATAATAGCAGTACGGTTGGATCCTAGGTGTTTTTTTTAATCCTATTTTTTTAAAAAACAAAACCAATTCTATGTATCTATTTTGTATGTGCTTAGAAAAAAATTTCCAACCATTAAAGTTGATCCTCCCTGGAGAGGGGGAGTGAAAAGATATTGTAAGCAGCGTACTTTGACCTTTTGTTTTTTATTTACTGGATATTATACATGGATTTTTAAAAATGATCATGCTTTACTCTTATAATTGAAAGAAAAACACTTTTAAGTTCCCACTAATCTAGACCAATTAATGGTCTGTTTTGTGAAAGAGCTGTCTCCAGATGGGGGTTAGGATGGGTTGCCACTGATGGGCAGGGCTGGGAATATAGGACGGATCTTGGTATGCATGCTCCCTCTCCACGGAAGACCTGGGAGACCTCATTTAACTAAGGAGCCCCTCTGACCCTCCCCTGAGATGGCGCCTTGGCCGGGTATGGAAGGAGACTCAGCTAGGCTGTTCCCTCTAGGAACTGACTTTGCTCTCCACTCTCATGAGGAAGGCAGGGTTGATGTTGGATTCACTGAAATAGTGATGTGGCAAATCTGAGTGTGTGTGTGTGTGTGTGTGTGTGTGTGTGTGTGTGTGTGTATGTGGTGAGGGGGCTGGGGTGAGGGCAGGTGGGGAAGGATTGCATCTGAGATAATTAGAAGCTATAAAGCAGAGTCATTTATACAGAAAATAGATACGAAGTAGAAAAGATGGAAAAGAAATAATCTTTAGTACTAGCCAGGGACAAAACAAAGAAAAAAAATCAAATAGAAAAATCTTAACAAGTTCCCCACAAGGCAGCGGTCAGAGGAGAAGGAAACAGGAGAGATGGAGCCTGAGCTTCAACTGCTAATTTTCCCTGCAGGTGATATACACGATACAAATGGAGAATCAGGTGAGCCTAGTGGTGCATCAGGCTTCCCCAAGGACCTGCCGCTCTGAATAATCAAAGAGCTGTGCATCCTAGAAAGGTCTTAATGAGGCTCTGTATGGCTGTGCTCAAGGATGCAAAAAACAGCCAGGGGGAGATATGGTGGGGACCTCCAAGGAGGAGTCTGGTTCTAATGGGCTCCAAGCTAAGCATGAGGCTCAAACCCTCCACTGCTTGAGTATTTGCATAGCCTATTAGAAAGGAAGTCAAACACTGTGAAATTAGCCATTGCAGAATTCACATGTCGACTCTGTTTGAAAATGCGCTAAACCTCATTGGCTTAGGCACTAGGGATACAGATGTGAGTATTCAGCAAACGGGATGAGCTGAAATCTCTCTCTCTCTCTCTGTCTCTCTCTCTCTCTCTACACACACACACACACACACACACACACACACACGTAAAGATTTGCTGAAACAAATCAATTATACAGAAAGAGTGGAAAGATCAATTTAAAAAAGCAAAACATTGTTAAACCTTTCTGAAGAGCCACTGTGTAGGAGGGTATGGACACACAGTGGCAGCATCACTTGGGTGGCCCTTTTGTCTTCACTGGCACAGGGCCAAGGGACCTCCATCATCTCTTTTCAGTTATCAGTAACCCCATCTTGTTTCAAGTTCATTTCCACTTAACATCTACTCCATTTGACACTAGTCTTATTGGCATTTAAGTTTCATTTTGAATGGCTTTCAGACAAAACCATTAAAAATCCCAATATCCAATCAGCTTTCTTGCTACAGGGAAGATTGAGAATAAAGCTTGAAGAAAATAGACTCTTCCTTGCATGGAGAGGCTCTTGTGGATCCAGGGAGAAAGTTAGATGGGAAATTGAACAGCATCCTTCCCTGAGAGGCCACTGCTCCCAGGGTAGATGAGCTGCTTGGTTTGAAACAAACTCTTCCCTGAGCCAATAAATGGGGTATACATTGCAGATCTGTGCTCCTGGTGTAATAAGTGCCATGACATGGATTATACCCATTCCCTATTGGAGAGGCTTAGGATTCCAAAGTTTAATAGAAGTAACTTTTATGTCATTCATCGTTTAAAAATATCCACTGTAGCTGGGCCCCCAAGTGCAGGTGAGCCCAATATTGGTTTCATAGGCTGAACAGCATGCTAGCCTCTTAGATGCTATGTACAAAATGTCCCACCTGCCCAAAAGAGCTCCTTCTTCCAGGCAGCCTGCCCTGCTGGGGCCCAGACCTTTGAGTAAAGACAGGCATGGAGGGACGCCGGCCCCTGTGCCTTTCCACAGCTAGCCATGGGTCTTCTCTGAGTCTATATCAGCCCTGCCAATTGCCCCAGTACAGGGGGACAACTGCTGCCTTTAAGAGCTTATTACAACCCAGAAAGTGGGGAGTGGTATGTCAGACATAGAAGAGGCTTATATACAGGGCAGAGTTTGGTGGTTGACATGTAAGAAGTATGAAGAGAGAGGTATGAAAAGAAGAAATGACTTTCCTCTGGTGGGCCAAGGAAGGCATTGATGAGACACTGGACGTGGGCACTGGAAGAGTAGACAGGCTGTCAACATGCAGAGGGACTGGGGAGCAGACAGCAGGAGGGACTCTGGGTGGAGAGAAGAGTGTGTGTCAGTGTTCAAGTGTGGGGCAGGGGACGGAGCCTGACACAGTGGGCCCTGGACAGTGAGTCCTGCTGGGAAGGGAGCAATGGAAGGGTCTGTCCACAGGGAGTGGCCCATGGAAGGAAGTCCTTAGAACATGGAATGGCCCATGGAGGGAAGTCCTTAGAACAGGGAGTGGCCCATGGAGGAAAGTTCTTAGAACAGGGAGGGGCCCGTGGAGGGAGGGAAGAGGTCTGAGGACAAATCCCAGCAACATCATGGTTTTGCCAGCACCCAGCCATCTGGCCATCTTCCCAGCAGCGCCTGCTATTGCTGTTACCCTGTGTGAGCTGAGAAATAGCATACGACACTCCTTGAAACTCAGACCTGTCACTGGTACTTCCCTGCCTTATTTAAAATAGCAAAGCCTCAGTGTGAACTGCACAAGGTGATGCTTCCCTCTTGTGAGGCTGTGCACACCCCAGCGCCTCCCTTCCCTGTGTTCAGGCACAGCAGTTCTCTGAGAAAGGGCCCACTGATCAGTCTGTTTCTCTTTCTCCCTCCCCTCCTCTCCCTTCCCCTTCCCTTTTTCTTTTCTTTTTTTTTTTTTTTTTGATTCTGGGGATTGAACCCAGGGACGCTTAATCACTGATCCACATTTCCAGCCCTTTTAAAATATTTTCTCCAGAGACAGGGTCTTACTCAGTGCTGGCTTTGAACTCCCAATCCTCCTGCCTCAGCCTCCTGGGCTGCTGGGAACCTGTTTTCTTTTGAAGGCCAGTCACTCCCATGGAGCTCCAGGAAGCAGGGTGCAGGTTCAGGGAGAAGAGCCAGGCCTAGTGCCTGGTGCCGTGGCTCATGGGCTGGGAGTCCTGGAGCTGACTGTCCAACCCTTGGAGTCTCAGAGTCATCATTTAAAATCTGGGGGTAACCATCTTGGACCAGCTTTCTGTTCTGGGACCATTGTGATGATCAGCAAGAGGCTGTTTTTCAGAAAGTCTGAGTGAAACTTCAAGTCCCTTATGAGCAGAGGGGGCACAGGACAGAGGGTGTGGCTTGCAGGCTTCAGGGCCTGGTTTCAAATCCCAGCCCCACCACCTGCTAGCCCTTGAAGAAGTTATTTAACTTTCTTTGCCTTCGTCTCCTCATCCATAAATTGGAGAAAATGACAGAGCTTAAAATAGCGCCTGAGCAGAGTTGATTACTCAGGAAATAGCTGTTATTCTCCTAAAGACTCCTGTCTTTCCCTTAGACCTTTAAGTTAAGTGATAAATATAAAAATGGTCTCCCCTAGTATGAATCACATCTGTAATGTATTTTTAGTATCATATAATCAGAAACAACATTTTCTTCATGTTCTGTAACAGTTCAAATTTTAAGGTATTTTAGTATGATTATCTCTTCTTAGTGGGTAAAATTTATATTCACAGATCTTAAGTATATATTTTAATGAGTTTCATTAAATCATATATTATGTAATTACCACACCGTCAAGATATAGAACATTTCCATTTCCTTCCAATATGCCTTTGGTTCCCTTTGCATTTAATTTCTGTCACTCTCCACAGGTGACCAATGATCTGATTTCTGTCACCAAGGATTAGTTTCACCCGTCTTAAACATCATACAAATGATACCCTACAGAATGTACTTTTTTGATGTCTAGCTCTTGTGGTCCAGGTAATGATTTTGCAATTCATTATATTGGTGCATACATATTGAGTTGTCCCTCAATATCTGATGGGTGTTCCTTAAACCAATTCCCCATGGATATTCAAATCTATAGATACTGTAGTACCTTATGCAAAATCTCCTAATATCTGCATTTAACTTATGCACATCCTCCATGTGCTTTATTATGTCATCTCCAGATGACTTGTGATACCCAATGCAATGTAAATGCGGTGTAAGTCGTTGTACTGCATTGTTTAGAATAATGACAAAAAAAAATTGTATGTGTTTCATACAGAGGCAATTTTCCCCTCAAACATTTTTAATCCTCAGTTCAATTAGTGGGTGCAGAATACATGGATATGGAGGGACAACTGGAAATCGTTGGTTTTTATTGTTGAGTGATATTCCACAACTTGTTGATCCATTCTTCTGTTGGTAGACTTTTAGATTATTTTCCATGTCGGGCTAATAGGAGTGGAGATGCTGTGAATATTCTTGTAAACATCTTTTTGTGGACTTGTGATTTTCTTTCTCATGAGGAAATACCTAAGAGCAAATGACTGGATCACAGGGCAGGTATCTGTTGAATTTTACAAGAAATTGCATTTTTAAATGCTTATACGATTTTACAATCCTATCAGCAATGTAAAACAAGTTTCAACTGTTCAATGGTCTCATCAACATTTGGTTATTGTTATGTTTTTAAATTTTTAGCCATCTTAATGCGTTTAGAATAGTATATCAATGTAATTTTTATTTTCATATCTCTACTGATAAATGATATTGACCACATCTTAATGTGGCTTATTTTTTGTCATTTGTATATCTTGTTCTATGAAGTATCTGTCCAAATCTTTTGCCTATTTAAAAAATTGTTCATTTGTCTTTATCAATTTGTGGGGGTTCTTTATATATTCTGGCTACAAGTTCTTTGTCACATAAATGTGAATATTTTCATTCTGTGTGTAAAGCTTGCCTTCCCATAAATGTCATACAAATGATACCCTACAGAATGTACTTTTTTATGTCTAGCTCTTGTATATTTTTGATGGATAGGAGGTTTTAATTATTAAAATATCCAATTTATCAATTTTTGGTGAAGTTTATTTCTTGTGTTTGATATTTTTTATATTTTCTTTAAGAATTTTTTGTCTAACTCAAGAATATAACAAAGGTATTCTATGTTTTCTTCTAGAAGCTTATAGTTTTTTATGCTTAGTTCTATAATTTATTCTGAATTATTATTAATAGTAATATGAGGTAGTATATGAATTTTAAACTCCTACTTCATATATATGTGTGTATACATATATATGTATGTGTGTGTGTATATGTATACACACACCACACACACACACACACACACACACACACACACAGAGTTCTTCTAGATATTTAATACCTTACATGAAAATCAATTATTGGATATATATGAGATCAATTTCTGGACACTCTATTCTGTTCCATTGGTCTAAGTATCTATTCTTAGGCTAATGCCACACTGATCCTTATCATCATGTGCTTTAAATTTCCAACTCTTTCCTCCATTTTCAAGGTTGCTTTGGCTATCCTATATCCTTTACATGTCCATATAAAGTTTTAAAATAGTTTTCAATTTCTATGAAGTAGCTTGTTATAATTTTTTTTTGGTACTAAGGGGGTGCCTTACCACTGAGATATATCCCCAGCCCTTTTTAATTTTTTTTTTATGAAGCTGGCATTGAACTTGCAATCCTCCTGCCTCAGTCTTCTAAGTTGTTGTAATTACAGGCAGGCACCATTGTACCCGGCACCTGTTGTGATTTTTCCTGGGATTGTATTCAATATATATAGCAGTTTATGGAGAATTTCCATCTTTACAATCCTGAATCTATCAATCAACAAGAAGAATATATTTTCTTGTATTTTTCTCAGTATTTTGTTTCTAGTGTGGCGGTCTTTCATGTCTTTGACAAAACTTATTTTTGGATATTTTATAATTTTAAAAAATATTTTTTGTAGTTATAGATGGATAGCATGCTGTTATTTTATTTGTGTATTTTTTTTTTTTATGTGGTGCTGAGGATCGAACCCAGTGCCTTCCACGTGCAAGGCAAGTGCTCTGCCACTGAGCTACACCCTCAGCCCTATTTTATAATTTTTATGCTGTTGTAAATGTAATTTTTTTAGTCTTTCTAAATTCTGTATTCCAACTGATGATTTTTTTTCCATAAAAATTAATTTTTGTTTTGATAATCATGTCTCTTAAAAGCTTACTACATTTACTCATTAGTTGTAGTAGTTTTTGGATATATTTTTTAATATAACTCATCAGGTTTTTGTGTGTGTGTGTGAAGAAAGACAGTTTTACTTCTTTTTTCCCCTGTATTTTTTTTCTTATTGCAAGAATTCCAGCACAATATGATGAACAGAAGTGGTGAGAGAGGAAACTTTGCCTTGCCTGTGATCTTAATTTCTGGAGTTAGTCATTCTTCATCCAATCAAAGAAGTCCCTTCTATTCCTAGTTTGCTAAGATTTCTTTTCATGAATGGGTGTTGGATTTTTCAAATGCTTTCTCTGTATCTATAGATATAACCATGTGGGTTTTCTCCTTTATTGTGTTACTATAGTGACACACTTTGATTAATTTTCTAATTTTTAAACTGACCTTGCATTTGTAAGATAAAATTCACTTGTCATGATGTGTTGTCCTTTTCATAAATTACTATTCAGTTGACTAATATTCTGTTAAAGATTTTTACATCTGTGTTTATGAGAGATGTTTAGCTCTGATTTTTTCATGTGTGGAAGATCTTTGTCAGGTTTGAATATCATAAAGTGATTTTGGGAAGTTTCTTCCAACTTTATTTTCTAAAAGAGTTTTTGTGTAAGATTGGTATTACTATTCTTAAATATTTTCTAGGTTACATGAGTGAAACCTCTATTTTCTGAATTTTTTGGGGGAAGGAAGTTTATTGTCATTCTTTATCCTTATTATTACAAATTCAATTTCTTTATAGATATTGGGCTCTTTATAGTTTTCATTTCTTTTTGTGTCAGCTTTGGTAAGTTGTTTTTCAAAGGATTTGTCCATTTCATTTGAGTTGTGGAATTTATTGAGATAAAGTTATTTATAATATTCTCTTATTTTCTTTTTAATGCAACGATAGCCCCTCTTCCATTTTTGACGTTGGTAATTTGTGTTTTCTTGACCACTCTTGCTAGGGTTTTTATATTTTATTAATTTTTTTCAAAGAACCAGACTTCAGCTCTGTCAATTTTCTCTGTTGTCTGTTTTCTATTTCCTTCCTTTTACTTTATTTGGGTCTAATTTGGGGAAATTGAGGGGGGGGCATATTTATTTATTGAAATTAAACTCTCTCTTCTAAACTGTACAATTCAATGGTTTTTAAAGTATATTCACAGGGTTGTGCAACCATGGCCACTGTGTAATTTCATCACCACAGGAGGAAGCTCCGTCCCGGAGGCAGTCATCCCCACCCTCCCTACCGCAGCCCCTGGCAGCCGCTGATCTACTAACCTTTCTGTCCCTATAGACTTGCCTCTTCTGAACATTTCATATTAATGGAATCATATGATATGTAGTCTGACTTCTTTCACTTAGCATAATGGTTTCAAGACTTAGGTTTAATTTGCTTTTCCCTTGGTAGCTTCTTAAAGCCAAAGCCTAGATCATGGATTTTACCCTTTTCTTTTTCTGCTATATGTTTTACAATTATAAATGTGGATATGTTGTATTTTTGTTATCATTAAATTAGAAACATTCAATAATTTCTCTTTTGTTTTCTTCATTGATCATAGGTTATTAAGAAGATCATTAAAATTTTTTTAAATATTTAGGGCTTTTAAAGATATCTTATTGCTATTGATTTCTAATTGAATTCCGCTGTGGTCAGAGGACAACTCTGTAGGATGTCAGTCTTTTGAGATATAGTGATAGTTACCCAGCATGTGGTCTGTCAAGGTGAGTATACTATGTGTGATTAAGAAAAATGCGTATTCTTCAGTTTTAAGGTGTAAGGTCCTAGAAATGTCAATTAGGTGAAGCTGGTTGACAGGGTTGTCAAATCTTCCATCTCCCTGATTTTCTTGCCTGGTTAGTTGTGATTATCTCTTGTAACAAACTTTTCTTCCCTGTGAGGAGCTCGGTTTCTTAATAACAGTTGAATGAAGGAATTTAGTTCAAAATGAATTGTCTAAAAAAAGTAGCTATGTGTAAGTTCCTTGAGTAGTGTATTCTCTGAAAATCAGCAGCAGCTCACGGAGCCATACTTGGGAGACCAGACTCCCTGGGCCTCCTACAGGGGAAGGCTGCTTTTCCATTGCCCCATCTCTCAGCTAAATGGAGGCCCCTTCTCTCTAACCCTTTGTTTTACATGAATCTTATTCAAATATCATTTCTACCTCCACTTGCCTCCCTTTTCCTGTCCTGCTAACACCAGGTGTACACAGCATAGACTCAAGCTCAGGTCAGGGGCTCTCCTGAGAGGCAGGAACAGGACGGAGCTCCTAAGCCCCAACTTTCTCTGGCTTGACTAAAACCCTTACTTCCTCCTGGTGCTTACTCTGACTTTGCCAAGTAACCAGTGTCACTCGTGCCCATATTTTAGATCTTAGCAGAGAGACAGAGAGGGAATTTGGAGTTTCTCTTGGAGCCTAGGACAGTACCAGCACACATTTAGCAACTGCTGGGTTCTAGGTTCTCCCAATAGTGTGACAGATGGAGGAACTTGTGGTCTTAATGATCCACAAGCTGTGCAGAGTACCCATTCTCTGCCAGGCGCTGGGAACATAATGAAGTATGATGGGAGGGTAACTGTTTTTACACCCTCAAATGGGATACAAATATTGTCAAAGCCGCAGTGCTGATTTTATCCTAAATTTCAACTTTATTTAAAAAAAAAGTCAATGAGTGAAAACCAAACTCCATTTTTGCAGATGAGAAAAAAAAATAGGAACAAAGACTTTTAAACCAGTATGTAGGGAGTGGGTCTATCCCTGTAGGAAGTAGTCAGTGGATTGAGGGTATCACATGATATTCTCTATCTCAGGAGACCTTTCTGGAACTGTCAGTGAGAGAAATGGATCACTGCCTGGTGCTGCTTGAGCCTCAGGCTGCAGAGGAGCCCCGTCTGCAGGCAGCGAACCTTCTCACACTTCTGTTTCAGGTCTGCTTGGTGCCAGGCACAGTGCTGGCCCTGGAGAAGCAGCCAAGGTGCCAGCCCTGATGATGCCCACCTGGATGGTCATGGCTCCAGGTGCTTTCAGCCCGACATCTCCATGTCTACCAGAGTTCAGGGTTTATTAATGGGTAGGAGTCCAGAAGAGAACCAGCTAAGGTCATCTCCCAAATCCCTGGCAAATAGTGGCCACTGCCTCTCTCTCCATAATACCTGGCACCCACTCACATCACTGGTCCCCAAGACCACAATCTTCTCTGCTCCTGCACAGAGGCACCTGTCCTGCCCTCTTGCCCCCTCCCCAGTCCCAGTGCTGCCCTTCCTCTCAATTCCAGGTCATCCCTTTCCTCCATCCCCACAACCTTGGCTGTACTCCCTGCCTGCAGTCCTGACCCCCAAGAGTTCTTTCCAAATCCAGATCTTAGAATCCACTCTTCTGCTAAGAGGTTTGGTGTCTCCTATTTCCTTACCAAGCCAAGTTCAAAGGCCTTAGTGTGACACTGAAGCCCTTTGTGTTTAAGGGCCCCTCTGCCTGGAATGGGGCCTTTCCTCGGCTTTGTCTTGGCCAAAATGCTATGATCTCTCCAGGGCCTGCTTAAATAGCAACCCCCCTGTGCTCAGGGAAGACTCCCTCCTGGGCCCTGCCTACCACTGGCTGCTTGTTGGTCCAGGGTGGCTAAGATACACCAGGGCCTCTCCACCTTTCCTGAACTCCTTCTGGATCACTCTGCAGGCCACCTTCTGGTCTCCTCGTCTCAGCAGGGTTCCCTTGCCGTGTTCTGACCTGGCCCCTGCCTCTCTCTCCATAATATCTGGCATCCACTCACAACGCCTGTACAACAGGTGCCTTGCCCTTGAGGACAAGAACCGTGTCTGGCTCACTTCTTACAGTCCTCCCAGGGTTGAGAAGGGTGCCTGGCAAAAGTGGCCTTCAGTAAATATTTGTTACTGGAGACGAATGAAAGTCCAGGTGAATAAATGATCAGAGCCCTGATTTACAAAGCACATTAAAATGAAACTTTTAATAAACTGGCAATCCACGACATTGATGAGATAATTAGGAAATTTATCACCGGTTCTTTGACAGTATTAGGGAATTGGTATTTTTTTTTTGGAATGATAAAGTAGGTAGGTTTTTAAAATCCTTATCTTTCATAGCTATGCTCTGAGTATTTACAGATGTAAATATGGTATTTTTTTCTTTGAAATAATTTGGGGTGGAGAATGGAAAGGGAGATAAAGGAAACAATCTTGGCATAGTTGATAGTCTTTGAAAATGGATGGGGTTATTCCCCCTACTCTTGTGTAAATTCAAGGCTTTTTATTATTAAAAAAAAATCAAAAGGAATGAAGTTTCAAACTCCAGGATGGGTGCAGGTGGGAGAGAGGAAGCTTTCCTATTAGTAGTAAAGGCGGACGGGAGAACCCAGCCTCAGCTGTTCTGGAGATCATCTGCGAGTCTGCTCTCTCTGGATGTTTCCAGCAGCTTTCTTGCTGTACAGCAGAAGATGATTTTTACAATCATTTTTATAGCATGAAAATATACTCCTCTTATCAAAGCAGGAAGAGCCTGGGGAATTTTCTGGGTGCAATGCCTAGTCTCTGCTGAGTCTGCATTGGCTTGGGCTTGCTCTGGGTAGGAGGAGGAGGGAACATCACCCCCTGGGGCTTGAGGCAGAGAAGGCTTCCCTGGGGGTGGGAAAGGGCCCTGTGTGCGCTGGGAAGTATGGAGGGCCCAGGGCTGTGTCCTATGTGTTAATGGCGAAAGCACAGAGCTGTGTCCACCGCCTGCAGAGGCTGTCCTGAGGGACCCCCTATCTCCTGCCCTCAGTGGGGGCAATGCTCACCCCTGTTCTCCAAGGGTGGTGGTACTAGGCTGGGGCGGAGTCCACTCCACATGCAGGCCCAGATAGCCAGGATCATCTCAGGGGTGGGGCACTGGGATACTCTGCCTCCATTACCAGGAATGGCAGAGAAGTTTCCAGATAGAAGTTGTATTTATCATCAAGAGGGACAACTCCCCCATTTCACAGGGGGAAATAAATCTAATTTGGAGTCTGAGATGTTCCCTGCAACAGCAGTACAGGGCAGGGCCCAGTCTCTTCCCAGCAGTCACCACTGGCCCTATGTTGCCCCCTTCCAGTAGCTTTGCTGTGGCTTCCCAGCCATTGTTCTCAGCTGGGATCCCCCTTCTGCAGGTCCTGGTGTCCCCACCCAGATGGCTTGGCCTTCCTGTCAACCCCTCCTTGCCTCTCTTTCTGTATCTCCATGTGGACAAGCAGGCATGTCTTTCAAGACCTAATTCAAGAGCTCCTTGTTCTAACCCATCTTGTACCTTACCCCTCCCCTGAGCCCCCCTCAGCCCCTGTGTGCCCTGCATGGTTTCCTGTGGCATGACTGTGCAGTCCCCACCCCTTCCCCGTGCCAATACAGCAAGCTTCAGGAAGAGCGTGCTCAGTGAAGAGGGAGGGCCACTACATCCTCTCTTTCTTCCTACATGTGGTCCAGAATTGGATCCCCCAACATTTGCCAGAGGATGAGGTCAGCCTCCCTCTGGGGCCCTGGAAGATTCTCTGAGCTGGTGAGGTCAACAGAGGGAGGATGAGCCAAAATTTTTGGTTTTTAGCTCCTGGGACCTCTTTTAGTTCCTTGATCTCCCTTGGATAGAAAGTTCTAGTTGGAGTTCACAGTTGTGGAGCTGAGCCAGAGTGGAAGAATTTAAACCCATTCAACAGAGAAGGCCTCAGGGACAGAAGCCATTTCTTACTCATCTTGAGGAGTAGCTGGTGCTTAGCACAGAACTCAGTAGATATCTGATCTGTCTCAAAGGGGCACAGAAGTAGTGCACACAGAAGCGTGGCCTGTCCCTAAAATACAGCTGTAGGAGGCTGCGCAGAGTGCTGCAAGGGGACAGAAGCCTTCCTGGAGGAGGTGGCATGTGAGCCGGGCCTTGAAGGATGCCCAGAGTTAATGGAAATTCTCAAGGTGGAGGGTGGGGATCATTCTGGGCAGAAGAAATGGTCTTAAGGTGTGGCAATATTAAAAGGTCAGCCTCTCTGGGGACTGGCCGTGTAGTGGGAATGCAGTGGGGTGGGGTTTGGGGTGGGGATGGGAGAGAAGGAGCAGGGATGAACCCCCAGAGAAGCCTTGCCCAGGCAGTCATCTGTGACAGTGGCCAGTCCATGTGTATTGCGTGGCACTAAGGTTCAGCCTTCAGTTGTCACCATCTCACCCAAAACATCCTCACCCTTATGTTTTGGCAAGAATGCTCAAGGAACAGAAGGTGACAGGAGATGACAGGGCTGGCTGGCCCCAGACAGTCTGTCACTCACTCTTGTTCTCCAGCAGCCCAAGTCCCCATGTCTGGGGGCTCAAGTGGCTGAGCACTGGGCACAAGGATGGGCTAGAACTCAGAGGCCCTGCTCATCCTGCATACCATGGCCCTCTGATTGATGCAGCAAATTAATTTATAGCTGAGAAAGAATAAGACTGAAGCGAACACTTCCTTTCTCTCTCTCTCTCTCTCTTTGTTTTTATTTTTGTTTGGTACCTGGGTTTGAACTCAGGGGCACTTAACCACTGAGCCACATACCCTGAGCCCTTTTTTTTTGTATTTTATTTAGAGACAGGGTCTCATTGAATTGCTTAGAGCCTCGCTAAGTTACTGAGGCTGGCTTTGAGCCCTGGATCCTCTTGCCTCAGCCTCCCGAGTCGCTGGGATCAAAGCGTGTGCCACCACACCCAGCAATACTTCCTCTCTTTGAGTAGCACCTGCTGTCAAGATGGCTCCTTCCTGGATAGCCCACTCCCGCTTACTTCTCATGACCACAGACCTCTGAGTTAAATGGAAGCCATTATCTTCAGCTTGTTAATGACAAACTAAAGTCTCAGGCCTGTGGTTGCAGGCATGTCTGGGATGGGAATCTAACTTCCCTGTGTCTCTGTCTAGACCAATGAGGCTGTAACTCCTTAGGACAGGGGCAGGGTCTCCTTCAGCCCCAGGGTCCCAGGCCTGTCCCTCACCCAGCCTGGCACTGGGCTTCCTTCAGGGGGTCTGGGGAACTTGGAACCAGTATCTCCTCTGACTGATCACAAATTTCTGGATTCTTCCTGCTAAATCACAACAGTGGTTGTGCGTGTCATGAAGCACTGTGCCGCATTCAAAGCGGTTTGCTCCCTCTGAACTGTTGTTGGGGTTGGCCTTTTGGGGAGCTTATCGTTGTCAACTGCTGGATGCAGGGGGTGATTGGCTGAGGCCTTTCTGTAACAAAGGATTATTTCTGGAAATCTGCTTGTCTTCTGCCTATACTGCTACCTGCCCAGCCCCCTTCCCCAGGAGCTCTGCCTATAGCTATCTGCAAATTTAGAGCCTAGAAATGGATTTCTCCACTCCGCCTGCAGGGACCAGGCTGCAGATAGGCTAATTCCTGGGTGGTCAGCCTCACTGCTCAAAGGAAAATTTGGGTCTCAGATGGACAGGTGCTTACCCCAGTTTACCCTGGGGGAAAAAACAGAGCTTACAGGATTGAGCAACCTGGGTGAGGTCCTACACTTCGGCCTCCCCACTAATCCCAAGCAGGTCTCTCTATACTTTGTTTTTCTGCCTGCAAATGGGACTAACCCTGCTCAGCCTGGACTGTCTTATCACAGCAACGTGTGGGCTGAGCAGCCAGGCACCGGGCCATATGTGGAACACAGGGCTGTGTTTCACGGATCAAACAGCAGACTTGCTTCTCCTAAAGCCAGTGTGAGCCAGCAGGTGGCCCATGGAGATGCAGGGTGCTGCAGAGAAGGTGGGCACGGGTTGGGCTGGGAAGCAACAGGCTGCCAGCCTTGCCTGTCCCTCCTCCCGCTGACAGAGTTGCTGCTGTCACTTCCACCCCCAACCTACCCTATGCACAGCAGGCTGCAGCCGGGCAACCCAAGGCCTGTGAGGGGGTGCTGGGGTGGCCAGGATTTCTGTTGGAGCATTCTGCGGGAGCTGCCACATCTCCTGTCCCTCCTGGTAGAGTTGCAGATACTGCATGCAGCCTGGGCCCAAGGCTCATTTGGTCTTCAATGTGGTGGCGCTCTCAGCCTCCCCCACCTCTGCCCCACTCTCAGACCCCTCTCTGGGTAGGAGGGGATGGATCTGGTGAGGAGTACATTGAGATCCCCTGGACCAGAGAGTTGGGCAGTGACCAGGCAGAGAGCCAAGGTGGGTGGGCAAAAGGCAGAGGGCAGCCTGGCCTGCCTGTCCCTGCTTGACATCCTGTGTCCTGGAGAAGTCCCACCTGCCTCCGTGGCTCTGCCTGGCTCTGGGGTCTCAGCTCTTACAGCTTCTCCAGCCTTGTGAAGCCTCTGTCCGTTCCTGCATTCCAGCTCTTCCTCAGCCTTGAGCATGCTGTTCCCTCTGCCTCCCATCATCATCTCCTGCCCTTGCTGCCTCCTGCTGATCCCTTGGGCTCCGGCCAGCTGAGTGCTGCCTCCTCCTGGAAGTCTTTCCTGACTGCCACCCACTGGAATTAGTGTGTTGCTTCTGCAGTTTACATGCTGCTCTTGTCCCCAACCTCTCTATCATGCAACTGTCCTGATTGTCTCCCCACTGGTGCCCCTGCCCCACCAGATCGGGCTCCTTGAGGCCAGGGCCTGGGTCGTGCTCAGCTGTTTCCAGCCCTCACCCTTGGTAGATTGTAATAAGTGGTCACCGAACACATTGGTTGAAGGAGGATAGGAAAATAATTGATAGAGGAGGGGCCGAAGAGTTGCAGGATCCCAGGAAAACAGATCTAAGAGAAGCCACAGTATCCCCACCATCTCCATTGTCCTGGGGCCTGGAGAGTCCCTAGCTGCCTCAGTGTCTACCAGCTACCCTGCTCTTCCAAGTCCACACCTCTTTATTGAACCCAAAGAAATCAACCTGAGAGAGGGGGTGAAGGGACCAGGAAGGCTCTGCAGGGCTGGGCCTTTCAGTTCTGGGTCCCTGAGCCCAGTAGGAGGTTCCTTGCTTCTGCCTGCCTGAGCAGAGGGCTCTGCACCCTGCCAGGGCACGGGCACATTGGCAGGTGCAAAGAGAGATACATGTGGAAATACAGGGCACCCTGATTTTCAGGCAATCTCAAGGGCCGGTCAGGCCAGGGACAGATGGCTACCAAGGAAAAGCCTCATGGTGCCAGTCCCTGCAAGAACTTTGCCATCCATCCTTCCAGCCCTGCCCTACCCAATCAGCCACCAGAGCACAGGCTGGGCCAGCTTGCAGAGCTGGGATAGGGGCTTCCCTACCTCGGAAAGTCACTTTGGCAATCCGGTCGCCCCTGCCCCGCAGCTCCGAGACGGTCTTGAGGTGGACGAGCAGGGCCATGCTGGCGAGGACAGCCTGGGCACTGGCAGGCAAAGCAGCGTGGAGGGAATAGCTGGCGGAGCGTGGCTTGCACACCTCCCTCTTCTCCCCACTGCCGCTGCCGCTGCCTCCTCCTGCTGATGCTGCCCACAGAGACCAAGGCAACCGAGCTGAGCTGCTCCTTCCAGCGACTCACAGAGCCTCCCAGCCTCGCCAGCCCCCGCCCCTTTGAGCTGTCAGCCCAGCATGTGTTACTGTGTGTGTGTGTGTGTGTGTGTCTGTTGTGCCCCCAGTGAGCAGCCGGGAGTGCACACAGAGTTGGAATTCATTATTCAGCAGTGCTGGCTCCCAGATAAAGCCCTGTCCGGCTTCAGGTGTCTCCTCTCAGCTATTGGAGTGGAGGCTCCTACTAGCTCCTTGGCAGGGCTGAGCAAGCTCTGCTATCAAGAGCAGGTAGATGGCAGTGGACATGGGGATCAGGAACTTCGTGATTTGTGTGCACAGAAGCTGGGCTGTTGCACTGAAGTTTGGGGGATGGTCCACTCTGCCTCCTGCACCGAGTTGATCACCTGTGTCACTTATGCCTGCAAGGCTCAGGGAACCTGGACAAGCCAGGCTTGGCTGCTGTGGATGGATGGCACTGTGCCGTAGAAATCCTAATCCAAAGCCTCCTGATGGAAAACTAACATTAATCAGATAGCATTAGGGCAATACCTAGTGGGGTCCCTCAGAAATACAAGCTTTAT
The DNA here is from genome assembly GCF_964194105.1 of Spermophilus citellus. NCBI lineage: Eukaryota > Metazoa > Chordata > Mammalia > Rodentia > Sciuridae > Spermophilus > Spermophilus citellus. Next base: position 96,017,765 of record NC_138193.1, on the reverse strand, counting down.
GAGAAGAAGAGACCACCTGTCCCCCTGCCCTAAGATCATGTCCCTGAGAAGCTGAGTTCTGATTTCTTATCATGGGAACTGAATCTTGGGAGGCAGAGAGGCTGGGGCTGCAGACCAGACTGGCAGCGGGGGACTGGAAATGCTTGCAGTAACAGCCATAGAGGCTTCTGTTCTGCAAGGGTGGTGCTTAAAGACCAGGCATCCAACCCAGGGCTGGGGATGAAGAAGGCTAGGGCAGGGGAGACAGCTGACAGGTGGTCACAGGAGGAGGACTGTCCTGCTTCCTGCTCTAATCAGCTGCTAGAGGCCAGAGAAGGGAGGTCTGTGGCAGAATTTACAAGGAACAAAGGAGAATGGTCCCTCCTTTCCTTCAGGAGGGGCTTGTAGGGAAAGTGACCCTAGAGGCCAGGATTCCAGTCCCTGGAAACTGTGCAGGGTCTCTGCATCCTGGCTTTGCCATTTTCTCTCTTTTTTTTTCGGGGGTTATTGGGAATTGAACTCAGGGGCACTCGACCACTGAGCCACATCCCCAGCCCTATTTTGTATTAGAGAGGGTTTCACTGGGTTGCTTAGCTCCTTGCTTTTGCTGAGGCTGGCTTTGAACTCATGATCCTCCTGCCTCAGCTTCCCGACCTGCTGGGATTACAGGTGTGCACCACCAAGCCTGGCATTCTTTTCATTCTGTCTTGGTGGTATGTCTTCCACCCCACCCCACCCCACCCCACCTTATCTCCTGGCCTCAGTTCCTCAGAAGGTGCCCATTCCTGGGGGTGCCTCTGCATGTGCACCCAGGCAAACTTATGGTCCTCCTCTGTGTGGCTCCTGCCTGTCTCATCTCACTGCATACGAGACTGCTCCACATGCCTCTTCCCACCCCCCCAACCCCCCCCCCCCCCGGCTAACATGGGGGAGGCCCTGGTGCCTAGAATCTTTGCACCCGAGAGCTTCACAGGGTATTCTGTACATAGTAGGATACCCAATAAATATCGATAGGATAAAAGGGTGAGTTTGATGACCTACTAACAAAGTCTAAAGGTTTAAAAAGAGAAATATTAAACTTTCACAGTGTACTCCCTTGGATTCTGTAGCCTGAGTAACTTGCAGGATGTTTCTCGATACTCTTAACCCCCATTCAATACCTAAGGCCCTCTGTGCCCTGTCCCAAGAGCCTTCTCTCCTCCTTCTAGATGTTTCCTTAACACTGTCCTTATTCCTTATTTCTTTCTATTTGTTCTTTTTCCTTATTCTTCTTTTTTCCTTCAATTCCTGCTCCTCCCATATATTCATCTTTTCCACACATTTTTAACCATATGGAATTAGGAATTGTCTTGGAAAATTGCATTTATCGAATAGAAATGAATGTCTAAAATTTTAACATCCTGGTAAATTCAGTGTCTTTTTTAAAGAAAACCAATTTCTCTTTAGCATTTCCCACCCATGAGGTCAGGTGATCTGTGTTTATAAGGCTTAGCAGTACTTGATAGAAAAAGAATCCATCTCTTCCTGAGGTCCTTGGAGGTTTCTCCTGAAAGGGGTGAATTTCAGAAGACTTCTTTTAGCCCTGTGTCTCTTTAGGAAAAGCGCACAAATCTGCCCTGGGCAAGGCATTGATTGAGCTTTGCTGAACTTCACTTTCTGCATCTGTAAAATGGCACATAGCATCTCAGATTAGTTAGCTGACCCTTCTGAGACAAGCCAGATACTGGGCTGAACCCCAAGTGGAAGAGCTGAATGGACTAAAATATACACAAGTGGGCACAGGGTAATGGAGCTGTGAGCAGCTCCATCGGGGTCATTGGAAAGCCTTCCTGAAGTAGTCACATCTGAGTCCGGGATTGCTCTTTCAACATTTTTTTTCCTAACATTTTTCTTATTGTAGTGCATGTTCCCCAAGGAGATTTCAGGAAAATACAGATATGACTGGATTCTGAAGGACGGGTGGCCATTCCTTCCCCTCATATCCCTGTGGCTCCTTCTCCCACCAGGCCTCAGTTCTGCTTTTTGTGCCTCTTGCAAGCCTGTGGCTCCTTCCAGTTTCCTTGTCACCTGTCAGAGAGCATCTCTGGAGAATTCTGGTTGCAATGGCATCCTGTGAGCTCATTAGTGTCTGTGGTCTTCACCAGCTGCCATTTACAGAGTCCAACTCTGCAGGTGATGCTTCTCATCTGACCTCTGAGGGGAAGAGATGGACTGTGAGCAATGAAGGCAAACTGCAGGCATTCTTAATTGATTCCAGAATTGCTGCCAGGGAGGGAGGGTCCGGGTCTAAGTCACAGACAGCATGGCACTTTGGAAGCTGTCCCCATCCACTTAACCCTCTTGCAATACCTAAGATTCTGGCCTTGCCCAGCACACTGCCTAGGGCTGATAAGAGGGTGGCCTGGAGAAGTCCAGATGTGGAGCCCCAGGGAGGCTTAAGATAAAGCAAAGCTCACAGGGATCCTCAGATGATTTGCTCTGTGGGGCAAACACCAACACTGCAGACTCCAGGGCCCCAGTGAACTGTGGATTGGAGACTAATGGAAATCACCGACCCAGACATTTTTGTAATTTGATTTTTGACCCTTACTTATAAAACTACTTTTGTGGAGCAGCTTGAGGAACAAAAGGAGGGGGAGAGGAAGTTTCCAGGGAGAAAGGAGAGATTAATGAGAAAAATGCCCCTCTGCCCAAAGGGCATGCACACGCCCCCTCCACACTCTTAAATTATAGTCCTAAGCAAACACACCAAGCGAGGCCTACTGCAGAGCCTCTTCCTGGAACCCCCACAGAACTGGGGCACTGTGGGAGGGATGACTTCTGGGCCTGATCCTCCTTTAAAGCCAGGTGAGCCGCCTGTCCTTTCCCACCATAGCGTTCCAAGCCGGTCACCGCTAGACCCGCCGTGATAGGGCACTTGGGACATCTCCACTGCATTTCCACCTCCATTTGGCAGCTGAGCCCATTCGTGGATGTGAAAACTGAGGCTTGAGGGCAAGCTCGGTTTTTGGGGCGGTGGGGGGTGGTCAGAGCAAAGCACGATAGAGACGGGGCGCTCCGGGGCTGCTCCAGGGAGGGAACAGCGAGAAGGACCCAGTGTCCCGGAATGCGAGGGTCTCTGGGGCCAGACTCGCGTTGCCAGGCGCTCAGTTGCCGGGTGACCCGCGGGCTGTTTACCGCCGGGCACGAGCCGAAGCGCCGGGGCTAGCCGCGCGCTCACCGCACCCACCATGGCTTCCCGCAGCGCCGGCACCTTACTGACCGAGTTCAATGCCGCCTTCGTGCCCCCCAGCCTCATGCCCGGGTAAGCCGCAGCGCGCCGGCAGGACCGAGTCCCGCGCCCCGCCCCCGCCCCTTCGGCACGCCCCCTCCCGGGTCCGCAAACTCCGCCCCTCGCGCCTCCGGGGTCGGAAGACGCCTCCCGGCTCCGGGGCCAACCTGGGGGTGCGGGCTGTGTGAGCGGGCAGCGGGCGGCTGTGAGCAGCAGCGGGCTCTCCAGATCCCTTAGTAGGGTGTCGGTGCCGAGAGCAAGGGCAGAGCCAGCCTGGGCTAACCGGACCTCGTGCCAGTGAGGGCCTGAGTAAGCGGGAGGAGAGGGAGGCACGAGGGAGCTTGAGGGTTCGGAGACCCTGAGGCACTAGTCAGGAACACATAGACCATGAGGAGCCCCCCAGAAAGTAGCAGGACCGTGCCGGGCACCCAGGATTCGGGCGAGATTAGGATTCGTGGGCTGAAGGATGGAAGGAGATTTGGTGGGTGCCCGTTGGCAGAATCTGGCAGGGTTGGGTGGGCAGTAGTTGATGGATGGTAGTGTGCACTATTCACCTGACTTTGTGGCCACTCCTTTCGCTGATCTCACTTTATCTTCACAGAATTTTTTCTTTGAGAGCTTCTTGCACCAGCCCTGAGAGCTGCCTTCCCATTAGCGTTTTCAAATGCAGCACCAGCCCTCCCTTTCTTTTCTCTGAGTGTCTTCAAGCTCCAAACATCTAAAATGCAAGTCCAATTGTTCCCTCCTATTCGTTGACCCTTTCTCCTAAAGTGTGCGATTTCTGCTCCAAATCTCCCTTCTTCTAAGGACATAAGATTGTCTTATCTTTCCTCTCAGTCAGCATGGGTAAGGAGGGCAGGGACTGGATTCAGAGAAGCCACCTGGCCAGTATCAGCAAGCTGGTATAGAATGAGTGAGTGAAATTCATGCCTTGAGAGTTCTACAGACAGGATCTCCAAATGGGTGGAAAAAGACAAAAAAAAAAAAAAATACCCACATACTCTCTCCTGCAAAGTGAACAGACTCACAGTATATTTTGTATGAAGTTTGGCTCATTTTCAAGCTGAATAAGCAAGACATGGAGGGGCTTGTCATATTAGCATCATTTCCAGAGATTGTGCATGCAAAAGTAGCTACATCCAAGGGCTGGGGCTCTAGCTTTCATTCAGCCCTCCTGTGGACAGGACCTTTCTCTGGGTCTTGGACAGCTCAAAGCTATTTTGATTCCCACCAGACAAAGCTGATTTATCATTTCCAGAAGCCAAGCTAAGAGTGTTGGAAAAGGGGACTTAGAATTTGCCTATTCATTCTCTGAGGCATTCACTTTGGGCATACCAGGTGTTGCAGTAAGATTTTGGAGAGACTAGGGGCTGGGGTTGTGGCTCAAATGGTAGAGCGCTCACCTAGCACATGTGAGGCACTAGGTTCGATCCTTAGCACCACATAAAAATAAAATAAAGATATTGTATCCACCTTAAAAAAAAAAGATTATGGAGAGACAAAGACAAACAAGTCAGAAAGGGGCTGTCCTTTGAGGGGCTCCCAGTCTCGTGTAAATACCTAAGATTTAGTGCAAATCCATCTCTGCTGCCTTGGCTGGTGGTGTTTGCACAACATTCTGGAATGTTTATTATGAGGTTTGGTTTTATACGTTGAGATTTTATTTTTCTTAGGCCCCCCCCTGCCACAGTCTCTGTTGGAAGGTCTTCTGTTGCCCAACTTCTTGGCCATTTGCTGCCATGTGGCAAGGCCTGGTGCACCTGCAAACCCTGCCTCGTGGCTCCCTGGTCTGTCCGGAAGAGATGGGAGCTGCACATTTCAAAAGCAAATCCCAGGCTGCTTCTCCATCACACCACTTGTCTGCAGTCCCTCGAGCACTTGTTCTGTCCTGTGATTGATATGGAAATGATGATAACACATGTCAAAAATATGGCTTCAAGCCTGGCCTGGGCGGGGTTGAGCAGCTGAGGCTGTGTCCTTAGCTTTCTCATCTGGGTTTTTCTGGGAGGGACGTGCTCTCCTTAAAGAGTTGTTTTATGTTTCTGAACGCTACTTATTGCAATTTTGTTCTCTAAATGAAAGGATCCAAGATTCCTAGCCACACTTGGAAAATTATTATTTGTGTGTGTTTTTTCAAACATTAATCACAGATTTTATAGCATAGCCAGTTTCTTCTGACACTCAAATCAACCCTTTTGCAATTTTATTCATAGAGGCAGAGGATATTCTGCCTGGTAAGGACCTCAGAGATCAGACAGCTCCCTCCTTTTCCAGATGTGGGGTCTTGAGGGTCTTGCCTGAGCCCTATGCCGGTCATGGTAAAGGTGGGCTGGATCCAGTCACTGGTGCCCAGTGGTAGTACCATGAATCCCTATGTCTGAACACTGTGTGAGCCTTCACAAACCCTAATTTTATTTTATTTATTTCTTCTTTAGCAGTGCTGGGAATTGAGCCCAAGACCTTGCACATGCTAGGCAAGTGCTCTACCACTGAACTACACTCCCAGCTCATACAAATCATTAAAAACAAAACAAAACTCTTCACAACCCAGATGAGGAATGAGCAGTTTGCTCAAGGGCATTCAGCAAGTAAGTTGTCCTGCCACGACTTTGTGATTTCAAATACCCCAGGTCACCCCAGTGTCTACCCATCCCTCCCACAGCCTCTCATTCTGCTTCCCTCAGTCAGCAGGCAGGGAGTGGAGTAGACATTGAGAGACTCTGGAACCTTCCTGCCTGTTTTGAATCCTGACTCCATCCCTTCCTTACTCAGAGGCAAGTTATCTATCCTGTCACATGGGGATAATAATGGTGTGCAGATTAATGGAGTCTTAAATCAGTTAATATGCATAAAGCCTGGGACTTGGTACTTGTTAGCTATTATTCTTAGATCTCTGCAATTTCAAGATGTTCAAGGCCTGTCGTTAGGCTAGGGGCCGGGGTGGGCAGTGGTGGAAGACGCTGATGATGCTGGTCTTCAGATAGATGACTAGGATGTTCCATTTTGTTCCTTGCTGCTTCTGGGCAACACAAGTCCTGGCACCTTTCCAGGAGCAGTACCTGAAGATGCCTGGCCTGGGGGCCAACCTGCAGTGGACAGGGATCTCTTGGGTCAGAGTCCCTGAGGCTAAAGGTTTTTTAAGGGATGAGACCAGCCTCAGTGAGCGTCTGCGTCCTGTCTGCAGGTCAGGCCTGGGTGGCTCCTTGCCTGGCTCCCTGCTTCCCACCAAGCTCCCTGGGCTCTCAGTGCGTTCATTCATGCCCAGCCTGCTACTGCCCCTGATGCCCACAGTTTCCACCCAGCCACTCTCACCAGGGGTGAGGACAGGAGGACTCATATCCAGCCCTTCTCTCTATCTTCCTGGACTGGCAGCGGTGCCCACACGTGCACTGAGCTGGGTCTTATGCCAGTGTGTTCCATAATCACGATTCTCAGGAGGGTGGACTTACAAAGATGGTTGTGCCCCATGCCCAGAGTCTGTGTACAGCAGACACAAGTACCCGGTGGTATGCTGATAAAGGTTTCTCTGGAGGAAAAAAGCCTTCACCCATGTAAATATTCCACGGCTGATTTCAAGGTGTAGCTAGCAACATGGTGTCCCCAAATGAGCTGGTGTGATGTGCAGCTGCACATCATCATAAGGGACAGTGGTTCCCTTCATGGAGGTTTCACTTTCTGTAGTCTCAGTTACTGGATGTCAACTGTGGTCTGAAAATATTGAATGGAAAATTCCAGAAATAAACAATGCATAAGTTTGAATTAACTTCTAAGTACAGTATATTGTTATAATCATTCTATTTACCATTACTGTTGTTTATCTCTTACTGTGCCTAATTTTGTAAATTAAACTTTATCATAGGTATGAATGTACAGGAAAAACCATAGTACATATAGAGAGTTCAAAGTCCTACCTGCAGTTTCAGGCATTCACTGGGGGTCTTGGAATGTACGCCCAACCAATTAAGGGGACACTGTATTGGTAATCTAAGATATAATAGACATAAATGACCTTGAGAGCCCAGACAGTAGTAAAGTGTAAAATGATTAGGAAGTGATGTTTTGGGCACATTTTACCTTTGTTTTTTAATATGATTTGTTTAATTGTAACTTTATATGATTTAATTTTTAATAATGGATTTTCCTCCATATATTTATTGGTGTATTATAATTATACATAATGGCGGGATTCGTTGTTACATATTTGTGCATGCACGTGATATAACAGTATAATTTGGCCAGTATCATTCCCCACTATTTCCTCTTCGATACTGACTTTTTAGACAACAGACTTGACACATTCATGAAAATTTAGAAATAACTCTCTTGAAGCTGGTGCAAACTCATGCCAGCCACCTGCAGTATTGCTTGCCTCTGCCATTTCCCCAGGCCCGTGCCTCGGCCCTCAGGGGTGAGGCTCCAGCAGGGCAATGGAAAGAGGTTTTGGCAGGAGCATCTCTCAAGCCCCTTCCATTCCAGCGCAGGCCTTGGTGCTAGGCCAGTTTGTCCTGGGGTATGAAACCAAGGCCATCTCATCTACCCGGGAAGATGCAGGGCTGTGTGCCCAGATGTTGATGTTAGGATCTCCTGGGAAGCATTAATGGATACTCATGCTCAGGTACCATCTAGAGGTTCTGATATAATTGTTTGGGCATTGCCCACTCACCCAGGCATCAGAGTTTTTAAATTCTTCCAGGTGATTTCAAGATGCTACCAGGAATAAGGATGACTGGCATTCTGCAATGCAGAGGACCCTTGTGAAGGGGCAGGTGTGGGCCTGTTTTCTAAGCATTTCTAAAAAGGGTTCCCAGTGCCAGGCACAGTGGCACATGGCTATAATCCCAGCAGCATGGGAAGCTGAGGCAGGAGGATGGAGAGTTCAAAGACAGCCTTAACAAAAGTGAGGTGCTAAGTCATTCAGTGAGATCCTGTCTCTAAATAAGATACAAAATAGGGCGGGGGATATGGCTCAGTGGTTGAGTGCCCCTAAGTTCAATCTCCAGCACCCTTTCCCTAAAAAAAGAGTCCCCACTGTGGGGCCTTCCACATGTCCCATTCTCCTTGGCAGCCTCCAGCCCCAGGCTGCAAGGTCTGACTGAGACCCAGCAGAGAGCTACTTTCTGTCAATTCTCATTCCCAGCTGTGAGAGCAGAGCCTGCCCGCATTCTAGCCCAGAAGTACAAAGTACAGGAGCAGAAACTAAATTCTAAGGTTGCACCTGTCTTCCAGGTCCTGTCCCTGCAGGACCCCAAGTCCCATCCCTGACCTCCAGGGGCCGCCTGTTCTCAGGAAGGGACTGTTCCTTGTGCACACAGGGGCCTCCGTCCACCCTTCTGCCTTCTTTTCAGAAGGCCCACAGGCCATGCTGTTCCCTCAGCCCTGTCCTGCTCCTCTGTCCCAAGGCCAGTCCCTGTCTCCTCCTTGAAATTCATCTCTCAGTTGTTCAAGGAAGTGGGAGGGGATTATAGTAACTGCTGCCTCTCACACGGCTGGGAGGAATTGGGGAGCCCCTAAGAAAGGAAGGCTGGGAGCCCTGGGAAACCTGGTTTTTGTAACAGGGACCCTCCTCTCCTGAAGACAAACCTTAAAAACATGTCTCCATTTGTCAGCTGGATCTAATAAATATTTACCGAGCATCTACCATTTGAGGAATGGCAGGTTAGCATATTGAAGGAAACCATGGCCCTTTCTCCCCAGGGACTCTATAATTCAGAAAGAAATAATATCCCAAGGGTGCAGAATGTTACAAATACAATAGACTGTAAACTGAGACTTCAGAGAAGCTCAATAGCAAAGATGATCAAATGGGCGAGGACAGGTGGGGGCTGTGGGGTGGATGAGAGAGGCTCCCTGGAATGGAGGGTATTTGAAAGATAGCTGGAAAATGGATGAGCCCACAGTGGAGGTGCTCGGAGAGCTTCTGGACCGAGGGCATGGCGTGAGCAAAAGCACAGGCTAATGTCTGCAGGATGTGCTTTCAAAGCAGCAAATGACCTATTTGGCTAGAGCAGAAAAGCTGCCATGTGAGAGTGGATGACAAGGCCAGAAAGACTTCTCCCCAGGCCCCTGTCAGGACTCCCCGAGCAGCTGGCCCAGTTGTTCTTAACTTTGTAGGCCGTAGGGAGCCCACAGGTTCTGCTGGGGGTGGTGGGGGGGAAGGTTCCCGTCAGAACTGTCTGCAGCAGGAGGCGTTGTGGAGCAGAGGCTGCACATGGAATGGGGACACGCCAAATAGTAACAAGTTAATTAGTTAATAAGACTGCTCGTGGGATCCCTGACGGCTCGTGGTAATTAATTTTAATGGTAGCTATGGTGCCAACCGTGCTATTAAGAGGCAGAAAGGGACTGTTCCTTGTGCACACAGTTATCCACATTGGGTGTTAGAATCCACATGCGATTACTGCTCAGGGGCCTGGCTCCTGTCTCTTGTGTGTCGGTAGATGGAGGGACTCAGGGGCAGATCAAGGGACTGGAGCAGACGAAGAGGTCAAAAAGGAGGTCTGATGGTGCCATGGGACTGCTGGATGCTTAGTTATAAAACCCGCCATTTCTCTCTGGCCTTTCTACCTGGGCCTGCCACAAAGCCCACTAAAACAGGGCCATAGAAGGCTCTACTGTTACTGTGCTTAAGGCACACAAAGGGATATAGACCTAGCTTGCCAAGATGTGCCTACTGAGTGCCACATGCAAGGAAAACCAGGCAGAACTTGGGAGCGCTGCGGAGGAGGGGGCTTCTATTCTATTAGGATGCAAATATCTTGGCATTCAGAGAGGGTAGGAAAGCTGGGAGCAGAGGAGGAGCATGGCAGAGAGCTTGGGGGTGGCGAAGAGAAGAATCACAAGAACAAGTCATGTTTCTATAGCTTCTTTCTTCCAAGGAGCCCAACGCCCCTGTGGGTGGATGCTTCGAGCTCTCTGATGATCAGAGCTACCTGGGGGTTTTGGACTTCTCCCTCCACCAGCGAGCATTTCTTGAATACTTGTCATATGCCGGGTGCTGAGGATCAGGGAGAACGCAAATTAGCAGAGGAGGTGGACTCACGTGGACAGGAATGTGAACTTGGGGATGGATGATAAGCCTATTCCTGAGCATAGATGCTAGGTATGGGGGTACGGTCTGGGAAGGCAGCAGAGAGGGCTAGCTTTTCCTGAGTGGTGGTGAAGGCCCAGGTGCACAGCATTCCAGATAGAGAGACTCCTGCCAGGCTCGGAGGCCTGGGGGCACAAGGGCCCCAGGACTGTGAGTACTGCTGCTGGGCCTGGGGCACCCATGGGGAGGTGAGAAGAGGCGAGGAAGATGCTCTGGTCTCAGTATGGATGCAGGCTGCAGGGGGCGATGCTTGGCCTAGGAGACCTACTAGCAGATTGGAGACTGTCAGTTGAGCGCTGCAGTGGGATGGGAGAGGGCAAAGAAGATGCTTCAAGGGCACCTGCGGGAGATGGAAGGAGCCCTGGGTGTGGAGGGTGATGGATGGGGAGGATGGTGGAGCCACCCAGTCCTGGTCTCTAGCTTAGGTGAAGGGTGGGCTGGGTGGTGTTAACTGGGGAAGGAGGAGAAGCAGGCTGGTTTCAGCAATGCTGGGCAGGCCCTGTGTGGGCAATGGAGTGTATGCATCTATTGCCAGGAGAATTATGGGGGACTGGGACATAGATCTGGGCACCACTGGTGTGAGGGAGATCTCAAGTGGATGAGTTATCCTGGAAAGAGTGGATCCCTGAAAAGGAAAGAGGACCCAGGGCAACATTAACACCAGAAGATGAGCGGGGTGGGGAGGGGTACAGCAATATCCATGGCCTGTCACCCACCATGGGAATGGCCTTCCTCTTTTCATAGCACAGTGTGAGAGCCTCGAACTAGGTTGGACTTGGGTTGGATCTGGTCCTGCTGATACTGGCACAGCCTTGGCACATAGGACATACCCTCATGACTCCATAACCCTTGAGCAAGCATAGAAGCTGAGTGTTATCAGACCTAGTATCGTGCCAGCACACAGTGAGTTCCCAACAAAGTGACTTTTAATGCCATTTTTAAAAATGACATGCACATAAAGAAGAAAACAAAAAATCACCGTTAAGTCCAAATACTCAGAATTCACCAGGGTTACCATTTGAGGGACTTCACACCACGTCTCTCTTTAGGTTTGCATTCAGATGAAAGACTGGGTGGAGGAGTGGAAGGAGAAGTAGATGAAAGCAAATTTTATGAAAATACGATTATATCCTATTTGTTATTTCAAAATGAAAAGCATGAAATTTGATCTTCCTAGGATTTAAGAGAAATAAGCTGAAATAAAATGGAAGAATAGGCAGAACTTAGATCAGTGTCAACTCATCACAAGAGATATTAATCCCTAAAAGATCCCCCTAAAGGGAGAGAGCATAAAAGCCATCAAAGGGTGACAGTCATTATGCTCTGTATTTTTAGCGACATGTTTCCATTTCTGATGTCATGGGTTGACTGCTTGGTGGCATTCTTAGTAAGTGCACTCCCTTCTCCCTCCACCCACCCCCCAATTTTGGTTGCTTACGTTATTTTTACTTTGACAGGTTTTATAACATTTCCATTCTGCTCTGCAAGCAGCGCTCACCTGGTTGCTATTCCGAGTTCTATTCTCAAATAGGTTTGAAGATCACCACCCCTCATTCTCACAGAAGATCCACATTACTTAGTTATTAATTTACTGATTTTTTTCTTTTGAGCACCTCTTGGTTGGCAGGGGGTAGTCACTGTACGCTACTTTCAGGAAGCGCCTGTGAGTGTTCCTTTCCTGAATTCTCTAGTGCTAGGAAAGGCCTGGCATTACCCCTATGACCTTCTTGGGCTAGGTTCTTCTCTTTATGTTTCTGTTGCTTTTTTTTTTTTTTTTTTTTGTGGAGAGTTGGCAGCACCTGACAACCAGTGTCTCTTCTTTTATTCTCTGTATTCTGAACCAGCTGAAAAGAGAGGAAGAGCTGATATTAGAGAATGGGTCCTAGATGCACCGAACCCCATACTGAGACATCCAGGGCTGGAGCCTGTTCCTGTGGAATTTCTGGCATAAAGGGGAGTCGGGAGCAAACCTTGCTCCTGAGAGAAAAGAGGAAAGAGGGGTGGGCTACAAGTGGCCCATTTTCTCCCTTCAACTCACCACTCAGAAGTTCCTCTGCCTCCAATATGCAGGAGCAAGGGTGGCCTGGAGCTTTCTCCATACCAGGACTCAGGATAAAAGGAAGCTGAATCTTCTTGTCTCTGTTGGCCTTGACCTCTCAATTTATTGAATCTATATTTCTAGGAAGTTTCAATTACAGCGTGAAACACTCTCAGGAACTCTGCCTCTACTTCTCAGGATATGTTTTCTTTCAAACAAATTTCTACATTAGTGAAAATATTGCAGAGAGACAATGTGAACCAAGGACATTGGATGGCCTTACGTGACCGTAATTTAAAAAGTAGAGGTTCATGTATAAGTGGTGGGTCAGAGGTCAGACCAAGGAATGCCAAGAAAGAGTAAAGGTTGAAGAAATAAAGGCAGAAGGTACAGGGTATTCTGTGGAGAGATTAGGAAATCAAGAGAAAGGGTAGTGTGTGGGAGGGCGGGAGGTATACTGAGGAATTTTGCAATCTAAAAAGGCTCACACACATCTCTAGGCAGAGGGGAGGAAGCCAAGGGAGAAGGAGACATTAAAGATGGCACAGAGGGCCTGATATGGTGGTGTGCGCCTGTAGTCCCAGCAACTCAGAGGCTGAGGCAGGAGGCTTGCTTGAGCCCATGAGTTTGAGACCAGCCTAGGTAACATGGTGAGACTCCATTTTGAGAAGGGGGGCAAGAAGGAAGGAGATAAAAGAGAGGAAGGAGGGACAAAGAGAGAGAAGCCTGGAGTGAGGGTACAGCAGGGGAGATGGGCTACAGATACCCAAGGGGGGAACCTCTGGACAGAGTCTCCTGGAAGTGACAGAGGTGACCATGCAGGCTCATGGGGCGGGGCAACAAGAACTCCCAACTCCCCATCTTCCCAAATCAGAATGAGGCATGGCCATTGGCAGGAAGAGCTCTGAGATGGGAAAACTTTAGGACCAGTGGGGTCATGGTGTCCAGGGGAGCATGCCCATGAAGTCAAGGAACATGAGGAGAGAGGTTGGGGCGAGGCCATGAAGCTGGCAGCAGGGAGCCGGTGGCACCAGGAAGCAGGAGGGCCTTCGATATTTTTGCCTACAGCAGACAATGGCCTAGAAACCTTCAGTAGTCCCTCTGCTTAACTTTCTTCTTTTTCCTGAAGACTCAAAGAAAGAAACCACACATGACCACCTAATTCTAAGCCAACACCCTCCCTTTCAGTGAGGAGACTGATGCCCAAGGCAGCTTCCAGAGGTACTGAGGATCCAACCTCCAACCCTCCGGGGCTCAATGAGTACCTGAGATGTCTCAGCAGAGGGGCAGAGCTGGTTCCCAGCACTCCTGGGCTTCCCTGGGAGTGTTGTGCAGGTGGTTAGGACACTGGAATTAGAGAAGGGAGGATGTTGAGTCTCATGGATGAGGGTCTTAGGACATGTGCTGGAGGTCTCCGGAGCATGAGCAGTAGTCTTTGGTGTCATTTAAGTCCAACTGTGGACATCACAGGTACCACAGGCATGCCATCCAGCTCCTCTTTATTTGTTTAATAAACAATTTCCTACCCACATCCCATGTGCCAGACCTGGTACTGAGACCCTGTGTTACCTGGACGAGTAAAACACAAGCAAGCTCTGGCCCTGAGATGCTCGCTGTCTGGTGGGGGACACAAGGAGATGTAAAGACGCAGTAGCAGCACAGAGAGATGCGGCTCAAAGAAGGACTTCAGGGTGCAAAAAGGAACTGATGCCACCCAGACCTAGGAGGGGTGGCAATCTTTAGAAGTTATGTTTGGAAGTCTTAAAAGAGAAGGGGTTGAGAGACAGAATTCAAGTCCTGGTGGCAGAAGACACACAGCAAGGACTTAGGAGGGTCATGAGAAGAGACCAGGAAGAAGAGAGAGAGCAAGTGAGCTAGAGAATCCCGTGACTCCTTAGGACTGGGGTGTAGGGTGGCTGCTGAGGCTGGAGAGGTAAGCAAAGGTGAGATCCCAGACAGCCTCAGATGCCTTGCTAAGGATGTGACTTTGGAAAGTTCAATCTGATCAAAATATAGAAAATGGACTGGGGTGGGGAGTGGTAGGGTTGGGCATGCAGTTAGGAAATAGAGAGCCAGAGTCCAGATGAGGGGTGATGGAGCCACAGGACCTGGTGACCACTGGACATGAGGAGGCGGATGCCTGTGTTTCTGAATTGGCCAGTGAGGAGGGACTCTTCAGAGACGGGCCAGACTGTTGGGGAAGATGGAGGTGGGAGATCCCCCTGGGGGATGTCCAGGGAAGGTCTAGTGGATAGCAGTCTAAGCTAGAGGAGACCCCAGGTTGGAAATGTAGGTGAGGTGTGACGTGGTGGTGGTTAAGGCTATGCGTGCCATCACCAGGACAGATCCCAGGAACGAGGCACTTAAAAGGTAAGTAGAAGACAAGGATCATGAGGCGACCAGGAAGGAACCATCGGGGTGTGGGTGGAGACCAAGAGAAAATGACCAAGAGGGGCGTTTCCAGAAAGGAGAGGTCAGCCATGCCCACAGCTGCAGGAAGGCCCAGGATGATAAAGAATGTCCCCAGGTCAGAAGCTATAAGGTCACTTTCAGGAGCAGTTTCAATGGCATCATGGGGGAAAGCCAGGTTTCAGAGGGCGGGGAGCTCAACGGGAGCCTGAGGGTTATGCTGAGTGGAAAAGCATCCTTCTGGTGTCTGCCAAGTGTCGCTGCCCACACTCTGGACATTGCTGACTCACCCTCTCCATGTGAGCTTCATTTAACCAACGGTCTTGAGAGAGCCTGTGTCCCCAAGGGCCTCCACTTATCTCCTGTCCTTCTCACTGGGCTTCCGTGGTGGCAGAGGGTGATGGAGCTCCTCGGGGACTGTTGGCACTCTAGAAGTGTGTTCAAGGCCTCCAGGCCATCTGAATAGCACCAAGTGAAGCTGAGGTGTTGGGGACATTCAATCCTAGGCCTTAGCTATCACAAATCTAACACCTGTGACATTTCATCAGCTGTACCCCCAGTAGCTTCCTATTGTCTCTCAACTCTATAATGAGATGACTACGGCATGCCGAGGCTGAAGGAGGTCCCCCACATCTTCAGGCTGAAATGGAGGCTCACTGAGGGACAGTGATTTGCCTACAAGCTGACTGAGGGGCAGCAAGGGTGTTCTGGTCCCTGGGTAGGCCCCTAGTGTAGAAGATGCCCACCCAGAGACCTTGGTGCAAAGGAAGAGTCCCAGGTTCCTGTCCACTTGGCCTTCCCCAAAGACCTGAACTGGTCAGTGCACCTCAGGAGCCCTCCCAACACCAGAGGGGCCGCTAGACCCCTCAGGTCTTCGGGGGGCCTTTTGGAGCTCTTTGCTGATCTGCATCTCCCCCTCCCCCACTGCTACCGCAGGTACCAAGGCCATGTCCCTGGTGTTGACTTCTCCTTCGGCGCTCCCTACGGTACCATCACCCTCAAGTACTTCCAGGACCACCGCAATGCAGCCATGGATAAGAGCGGCTCTCCCCTCAGCAGTGGTGGCCACTTGCCCACCCTCTTCTCCCCCAACCCCAATCTGGTGCTGATTGACCGCTGGAAAACCTGGGACCGCTCCCTGAACTTGCCCAGCTACAATCGCTTCAACCTGGACGCCTACCGATCCAGAGAGCTTGCTCACTTCTACCAGGTGAACTGCCCTCGTACCTGCTGCCCCTGTTGGGGAGGGACAATGGCAGGGCTGGGACATGTTGATTTACTTTCTGAGAGCCCCTGGGCCAGCAGGGAACCTGGTGATTTTGGGTAGGGGAGTGGGGAGGCCTCCGGACTCTGCTTCCCTGACCTCCACCGCCCAGGGGCTCCCGTGGATCCTGTTCCTGCTCATTCCCACTGCCACTGGAGCTGGGTCCTCCAGAGGTGTTCCTGACCTGACATCTGTCCCTTGTAGTACCCGGCCGTATGAACCCCTGCTCGCTGAAACAAAAGGCCTAAGATTCACCACAGGATGAAAATACACGAGCAAAGGCCCCACTAAAACTCCCTACCCGGGTCCAGTCTACTGATATACCCACCTGGACCCTGTGCCCAGTGACCCTCCCCAGTCCCCAGGTCCCCTGAGGGACCTATTCCAAACTATACCAAACTACTTAGGGGGAGGAGAGGAGGAAGAAGCAGAGTCCCCAACACCCCCATTGCTCTTGTCCTGCTCCTTGTGGCTCTGGAAGCCATCCCGGTAGGGCCCAGGGGGCCTGAGCTGGACTTGACCCCTTGGTGGGGTGTGGGCTTATTCTGTGCTGTTCCCCGAATGCTACTCTCTGCATCACTTTCTGTTACAAATGTCCCTCCCAGATGGATTGCAAGGACACAGGTGCCACCTGGTGCCAGGGCAAGGGATTTGTAGGGATAAGGCAGCTTCCTCAGTGGCAGGATGATGAGATGCCCTCAAACTCTGAAGAGCCATGGGGCCATCTCAGTGAGTCTGTGACAGCCCTTCCCTCCACCCTGGCTCACACAACAGAACATGCCCTGTCCAGGAGGGGAGGAGAGGGAGGAAGAGAAGCTTACACTACTGGTGTGGACAGCAGGTGTGCATGCCCCTGCTCACCTGGGGTTTCATACCTTATCTTAGCTGGTCCTTGTCTACTCTCTGCAGCAAAAGTGGTCTGTGTGTGTGTGTGTGTGTGTGTCTGTGTCATTATCCCCATTAGATGGGCAAATAACTGAGGCTCAGAGAGGATACCAGGGGGTTAGCAGTTGTGGTGGGACTCCAGGAGCTTTGGAGACTCCCCCAGGGACATTAGAGGAGACTACTTTGCGTCTGCCTAGGTACAGCCTGGCATGTGCCTAAAGTCACTAACAATCTGTCATCTTTTCCTTGGTCGGGCTGCAGTTGGCACAGCAGCAGCGGAAGTACTACCTAGACAAGACCGGCACGGTGCCTCGGGTCCCCTACTTTGTACTACCTGTGAGGGAGCAGGAACGGTACCCCATCCCTACTGACCTGTGAGTGGCTGCTCTCTCCCCATCCACGCTGACACATCTTGAACAAACACCCCCCAAAGGCACCTGCTCCCACCCAGGGTTTTGCAGCACCTTGGCTGAGACCTGCATTTACAACCTTGCCTTAAAGTGCCTGCCGTGCAAATGGCAGCTTCAGAGCAAGGGAGTCCTGGCTTTTGCAGCCTTAGGAGGGATGCCAGGAACCTGAATGGGCAGAACCAGGAAAAGTGCCATCCCGATCAGATGCACGGGGAGTTTAGAAGCACCCTCACTGATCTTTGGGGACTCTTTCCCTGGCAAGGCCAACCTTGCAGCTTCACTGGTCCATATGTGGAGCGGCAGGGAGCTGCTGCCCTCCGGCGGACACGGAGGGCACTTCAATAAATGAGGAATCCGTCCCCAGCTCCGCCCAGACCGGGTTTGTTCTGGGCGGGGCTGCAGTCCCTCACCCGGGACTTGGGACTTGGAAATATCTTGAAAGTTCAGTTGGGCATCCAACAAAATATAAAAGTTTCTCACAGCCCATCCTCCACATCTGCTTTGACCTGGGAGAGCGGCTTTCCTCCTAAGGCCAGCGCTCCGCCCTGCTAGCTGATCCAGGCTCCCTCCTGCCACACAGGCACCCACAGTGATGTCCTGTGGTAGAGGTGGGAGGGTGGTTGATGCCTCGCTAGCCTCCCAGCCCTTCCTTCCCCGTCCCTCACAGCCCCACTCTTTGGGGAGGGACAACGTCAGGAGGTCAGTGGAGAGATTTGAGGTTTCCAAACCGTGCTGACCCTATCAGGAGCCCCAGCCCTCGCTACCTTGTTCAGATAAAGCCACAGCTGTTTCCATACAGTTTAATGGATTTTTAGAGACACGACTTTGTCTGCCTCTGGAAGTGCCTGTGGGGTAGATGGGTCTATTTTATAAACAGGGAACCTGAGATTCAGTGACTGCCTCGGAGCCTTGTGGCTGGATGGCCTGGCTAGCTGAAGGCCAGGTTTGAAAGGCAACTGTTCCTCCTGTGGCCAACTCTAGACTCTGGATTGACCATCTCCACTGCCTGGGACAGCTCTGGGTCTGTGAGTCCTTGGAGACAGTGAGCCTGTCCTGGGGACAGGTTGCCTCTTGGGACCTTCTTTCCAGGATGTGCCCCTCCTGAAGCTGCAGGGAGCTGGGGAAAGCCCAGCTCTCTTTCTTTTCTAAAGTGCCGGCAGCCTGTGCTGCTGAGGGTTCCATGCTCAGGGCAGATGATCAACAGGTGTTTGAGCATGAGGGTTTGGGGTCAGTTCTCTTGCCTGGGGCAAGTCTGTCCCCTCTGGAGTTCCATTCCCATCACCCCCCCACCACCACCACTATCACCACCACCACCACCACCATCACCACCATTATCACTATCACCACCACCACCATCACCACCATCACTTCTTGTAACACTTGTAGAGGGTTTTCTTCTTGTCCAGTGTTATGTTAGGTGTTTTGTATGCAATAGCTGGTTTACTCCTCAAAAAAAGCTAAGAGGTGATACCAATAGTGGTCCATTTCCAGCAGGAGATAGGGTCAGAATCCATGTCAGTTCTGTCTGACACCCACGTCCTCATTCTTAACCACTCTACTACTATGTAAACACAAATCACTTTCCTCTCAAGTCAGGGTGACTCATCAGATTAAACCAATGAGCAGCCAGCAGGGCCAGCGCGGGCTGATGGTGGGCATGGCCTGTTGGGCCTTCTTCACCCTTCCTCCTGGCCACACTGCCTGACTCCAACTCCTTCCTCACATCCAGGCCTCCTCTGAGCCCAAAGAAGAAGTGGTACCTTTTAAGAAACTCCCCTGAGAACCTGAGGACCTACCAGACCTTCCCATCGGGGAAGCGGGTGTCTGCACAAGAGCGGCAGAGGAGGGACTACTACTTTGAGTACAGATCATAATACCAGTGGCTGACCCCTGCAGCCTCAGCCTGACTAGCTTGGCTTGCTTGGAATAAAATCTTTCGCCACGACTATCCCATGCACTTCTCCCCTGGGTCCTAGGGGCATTTCACCATGATGGGAAAGTGCCCCGAGGGTCACTCTACAAGGTGTATTAAGAGTCTATGGAAAATTCAGCTCAAGCCCAGGATCAGCAGTGCCCAGCTGCATCCTGGGGCAGGTAGAACCAAAGGGGGAAGGGCACCCAAACCTCAGTGGCAGGTCACTCAGGTACATAGACCTCCTTTGTGTTTCTACTGGTGTAATCAAGGAAGCCGAAATGCACATCTGAAAATGAGGGCAAAGTTGGGCTGGGGATGTGGCTCAGTGGTAGAACGCTCGCCTTGCATACATGAGGCACTGGGTTCGATCCTCAGCACCACATAAAAATAAATAAGTGAAATAAAGGCATGCTATCCATTAAAAAAAAAAAAGTAGCCCCAGAACAATTACACTGGGTGTGAGGTGGGAAAGAATTCTCTAGGGAGCCCTGGCTCAGCACTGTTTGACTCATGTGGTAACTTGTGAGGAAGATGTTCTTCACCTCAATTCACTGATGAAGACATCGTCCAGAGATGTTGAGAAAGTTGCCCAAGCACACACAGTGAAGAAGGGATCCAACCAGGATTTGAACCCAGGTCTGTCCTGAGCCCTGGTTTTTCTACTATATACTCTACTTCTGACCTATATGGAGACTGAGGGGCAGACTTTGGGACCCTGAAGGACACTGTGGAGGAGCATCACCTTAGAGAAGAAAGTGCTTGAGGCAGTTACTTCTTGCATTCCGCCTGGATTGGCAGAGACAAGCTGATTTGGCATCTACCCTGAGGCCATTTCTAGAAGGGAGTGGGAGAGAGTGACCCAGGACTAAGCTACTCTTCAAGGACGCTGTTTCAGGACCCTCTACCTGCCCTGCCCTGGAGTGGGTTCCGGTGGCCTTGGAACGCCTGGAGTATCTGCTTTCACTAGGTTGCTTTTTCACACCCCCTGGAGTCTCCTGCAGGGAGCAGAACACCGTGACAAAGTCTCAGTAGACAGGCTTTAGGGCATGGACCTCAGGAGTGCAATCGAACTTCAGGGCTTCCCCAAAGTTCCACCTTCTGGATTGGCTTGAGGGGCCCTGTTGCCCCTGACTGAGGAAGTCAGGACCCAGAGGCTAAGGGGCTACAGCAGGGTTCAAGGGCACGTGAGGTGAAACAGCCTTTCCTCTGTAGCCAGAGTTAACCACCTTCCCAAGGACAGGGCAAATAAGGAAAATCCACGTGCCTATCAGGTGGGTATCTGATGACCCTGAAGTCCCCACAGAGGCTGCTTCTGTGTCCCAAAGTCCCTGACCAGCTGAGCCCCCAAGTGTCTCTGGAGTGGCCAAATTCATCCCTGCACTTGGCTGAATAGCAAAGCAAATAAACCCTGGTTTCTGGTCACACGTGGTCTTATCCCAAGGGCCTGGGGTTGCCAAGTGGGGCCAAGATTCTTCTTCATGGGATGAGGACAAGGAAGCCAGGCGCCAGCTGGAATGACAGCTATGTGCACATCTCTATGCCACTCTGCTCTGGGAGATGCCGGGTGGAGAAGTCCAGCAAAGGGACAAAAGGACAAATTCTTTCTTAATGAACTTCATCCCACTTGGCCTGGTCCCCTGTCCTGACATGAGTTGAGATTTGAACCCTGGCCTCAAAAGATTGCCATCCCAGCTCGCTCGGCGTCGTTGGCAAACTGAAGCCTTAGAATGAGCAGTTCTGAATGCCACGTTCTTGTGTCTGACCCTGTGTTCCAAAAGCAATGGATTAATGGGCTGAAGAAAGGGTTTTCCTTTGCTTTATTTAGAAAATAATATTCGGAAGGGGGCCAAAGTCATGTTTTAAGTCAGATGTCAGTGCCTGGAGGGGCGGGTTCCAGGGGTCTCCGAGAGGCTGCTGGATCAGGAGTTTGTGGCACATCAACATCCCCAGAAGTGAATCCGAAAGGAGCTGAAAGGAAGAATCCAGAGGCTCATCTGGAGCCTGGGGTTCTAAGGGGCCCTCCAACTCGGGGCTCTCTTTGGTCCTGGAGTCCTCCCTAGCCCACCTCTCATGTCCCTTTCTCTGGCTAATGGCCCAAATGAAACTTCTTTAAGATTCTTTTAGCAACACTAGAATGCAAAAAGTTTTAGAACCTGATGGTGCTGGAACCAGTGGAAAGAAATGGGATTGACTCAAAGAGAAATACAAGGCAGACCGGACGCCAGGTCCAATTTCATGTTGTGGAGGAAGAAGAATTACCTTTGATTGGAGTGTCCCCCAAGTGTGTATCTCTAGGGTCCACCCAAGCTACAAGCCCTCTGGCTGCCATGTTGGAATGGGGAACTCTGGCCCCCATCCGGGTATATGGAAGCAGAGGGGACCACTTGATTCAACTGGGCCAATCCAATTCCCTCTCTCTG
This sequence comes from Spermophilus citellus, assembly GCF_964194105.1. Classification (NCBI taxonomy): domain Eukaryota; kingdom Metazoa; phylum Chordata; class Mammalia; order Rodentia; family Sciuridae; genus Spermophilus; species Spermophilus citellus. The sequence goes on along the minus strand of NC_138193.1, from coordinate 95,996,087 downwards.
GAAATTCAGAGTTAGAGCTGAGAGAGATCACTGAGGAGTCACTGAAGGTCATTCAAACCCAAAGAGAGAGAATCCTGGCCACTGTAGGGAGGCCATTGAAGGTCTCCTGTCTGAAAAAGCAGAGGTTGCTGATTTGCAGAGGAGTGAGGACAGAAGCAGAGATGCCCGGGGAGAGGTGGAGGAGCAGTTATTGGGGGGCTCTTGTCCAGGTGCTCTATGAGGCCCAGCTCTCTATTCTTTTTAAAAATATTTTTTATACCTTTATTTTATTTATTGATTTTTATGTGGTGCTGAGGATCGAACCCAGGGCCTCGCACGTGCTAGGCGAGCACTCTACCCCTGAGCCACAACCCCAGCCCCTCTATTCTTTTTGAATTGGTTATTAAGCCATCTTGAGTGGGCATTCTTCCCTTCTATCAAAATCTCCTAGTTTATGAGACCAAGGGGCAGAACAGGGGCAGACGTACAAGACACTGGTCAACCGATGCTATTTCAACAGCCCTGTAAGGGCTCTTTCATCCCAACTTGGGCTGCCTCTAGAGGGAGTGCACTTCCTGTAACTGAAGGATCCCCAAAGGACTGGAAAACACAGCCAGGGAAGTACAGAAATGGCCAGCCATCTTCAGGGGATCCGGACCAAACAAGGCCATTAAGTCTCCTTCCTGCTCTCATCTCGGAAGTGGAATTGGTTGCTTATCTCATTAAGTTTCTCTTCTTCTATGAGCATCTTACAGCAGCACCTTTACTTTCCTGTACAAATCCCCACCTTCCTGGGACACAGGGTAACTATGGCAAAGGCAAGCTCCCAGGTCAGTCCTGCAGCGCAGTGGCTCTTGGGAGAAGGTGTGCTGGCCGCCCAGGGACTTCTGAGGTTGGACCACTCCCATCATTTGCAAAGCCCTGGAACCCAGTCCTCCCCTCTGGGTTTCAGGTCCCCCGGGGTTGCCTAATTCCTCAGAAGCTGCAGCTTTACTAATCCTGAAAGAATCTGCAAAGTGCCTTGGAAACTTGTGATTCCTTGGGGAGACTGAGATGCTCCACTGGCCAAGGGGAGACTGGGGGCCCTTCTTGAGCCCTCCCCCACCCACCACCATGCTGGGAACCCCTCCCCTCCAGAACTCCTTACTTCATGAAATCTGGAGACTTGAACATTGCGTGTTCAAACTCTGAGAAGGACAGCATGTTGTCATTGTCCAGGTCTGACTCACTCAGGACCTGGCCAGGGGAAGGAGGCTGAGGGGAGCCTGGTGACAATGAGACGGGGCGCGGGGGGAAGGAGAAAAATGCCTGTGCCAAGGGACAGCAAATGCCAGGATCTCTGCCAGGTGCTTACACTCATCTCCTGGGGCCCCTGTCCCACCTGTGAGGCTGGTTCTCACCCCTCACCCAACCCCCAGAGAAACAAGGCAGTGTGCACTAAGGATCCGAGATCTCAGAGGCTGACTCTCACTCCTAGGAAGATTCTCCAGCACCATCTTGATAGTGAGGGCAGGGGTTCCTCCCACCTGCCCCATCGCTTGGTCACAGACAGGGGCCCTGCACTGTTAGGGGCTCAGTCAGGTGGGAAGATGGTGGTGACGCTGCCTCTTTCCTTCTAGTTCCCATTCAGACCAGAAACACTGGAAGGCTTTTCACGGTCACTCTAGGACATCTGGACATCGTGTGGCTCTGGGACTAGGTGGGGAGGGGATGTTGTTATGTGTCCAGCTGCTCTTGGTCTATCTGCCTGCAGGAACCCACGTGGGTGGGAGGCCCCGGACTGGAGGGTCAGGCACGTGGCTCTGGGGACCACGGAAGAGACTCGGGGGAAGGACAGACAATTGGGAGGTAGTTGCTTCCACCTGTGTGCCCACTCCTCAAGGCACCTTGTGCTGCCCACCCCTTTGGAAGCCACCAGGGAATAAGTGGTCCAAAGGCCAGTGTGCCAATCTGCTTGAGGCTCAGCCTTGGGTCTCCTCCCAAGTGGGTGGTCTGATACCCAAGGGCTTTGAACCACAGGCACCCAGGCCTTGCCCTTCAGCTCTCGAGTACACACGTGGTGTGCAAGGTCCATCAGCATGTCCTCAGACACGTCATCGCTGTTCAGCAGTCGTAGCACAATCCTCTGCAGGTCCTCCTCATCGATGAAGCCGTTCTCATTAAAATCTGCAAAGAGGAGGTAGGTGGTGATGGGAGTTGTGGGCCTTGAGTCCCAGAGCCCAAGACACAGAATCCCATCAGCCTCTGGGAAGCTGAGCAGGGCCCAACTACCTCAGACGGGGGGACCTGGGCAGGCCCACAGGGCAAGGCATGACCAGATGGGCAAGCTATAGACAATTAAGTGCTAAGTAACATGGCAAAAATAATAGTCATTGATTGAGTGCATAATACATGCTCAAGCCTGTACCAAGAACTTGACCTATTTTAAGTCACTGAATCTTCACAATCAACCTTTTATTACTCTTATTTTATACAAGTGGAAACTGAGGCATGGAGGTGTCATATGGTTTGTTCACACTGCCATAAAGTGGAAAGGTGGGATTCAAACTCACCTAGGTTGACCCCCAAGTCCTGAGTCAACCACGTGCTATGGAGATCTTCATCTCAGAACTCAGAGCCTTGTGTATGTTAGGCAAGTGCTTTACCTATGAACTCACCCCTCATCTGCTCCCAGTGGTTTTAGAAGCTATCCTATTTAAACTAGACCTGCTTAGGGTTTCCTGTCATTGACCACCAAATCTAATCCTAATTCATTATCAGAGCTTCAGTTTCCCCATCTGAAAAAGGGAATAATAGTAGTACCTCCCAAGTTGCTGCAAAGATTAAATAAGGAGTCACATCCACCTGGCATGGGGTCTGGAACACAGAAGGTGCTCAACACAGAAGACAATGCTTGTACTGTAAGGACTCAATTCGACATCACTGGATGATTATTCAGCACTAAAAATACAAACCTTAGGGACTGTGTAATGTCCCACCTTGAAGAACAGGAGCTGGATAGGCATATACTAGGCTATTAGAGAACTTGATGTCCAGAGTTTGCTGGTACCACAGAGTCTTTCAATGGCAGAGTCACCATCTCTGTTTCCGAAGGCAGAATGTAGATGTGGAGGGCACAACTGACCCCTGGCTCCTTAAGCAGTGCCTTTTCCCTGGCTGGATGTTTATCAGCCCCAAGAATTGGAGACTGAGGCCCGAGTGGATTGTGGAGATTCTCTGCTCACAGTTCTGCATCATCCACCACAGGAAATGGCTCAGAGCAGGTGAAAGGGGCAGAGGGACCTGGAGGCAGCCACAGCTGCAGTGACACTGCACCACTGGCAAGAAACTCCGAATTCTCTTCTTGAGACCCTGCAGTGTCCCCAGGCATCCTGCTGGCCCAGCTCCCATATGCAGAGACTGCAGCAAATGACATGGCTTTGGTCCCAAGCCATCTGGAAACAGAATAATTTGCTGGAGCAAATGTAGTCCTGGACAGTTCCTCTCCTTTGGGGGTGCAAGGGCAGAACAGCCTGGGAAAGGGCTAGAGGCGGGAAGCTCTGGGCCACTGGCCAGGTCCCAGCCCATGCCACCCCAGCAGCCTTAGGAGCTGCAGCGTTGGACCCCTCAGGAGGAGGTGGAGACTTTCTCTTGGGAAACACCAACAGCAGGATGCTTAGGAAACTGGTGGAGTCAGGGCTCAGCCGTCAGGTCCCTCCAAAAGACTCTTGCCATCATCGTCTCAATGTCTCTGTAATTCTTGCTCTTTGCAATTGACAAGGTATTGTTATCAAAATTGGCCCATTGGCTGAGGGGGACATGCATTCACTGCTATCCCCAGGAGAACTGGGCTTTCCTCCCTTGTCTCTCCCAATCACCAGCATTCTGTGGCTGGGTCAGGTTTAGAAAGATGTGGAAAGATCTGCCACCAGTGCTTTGCCCAAGGGGAATCCACAACTGGTGGGGACTATGCTGATTGGAGCAGAAGGTTGTGGTTGGGGTATTCGTCTCTGAAACGTGTAAAATCTCCCCGAAGTGTGGAGAGATGGGGGATTATCAGCTGGAGGCTAGAATGTTCCTCAAAGCAGAAACTGGAGGCCAGGAGGTAAGATCCAGGGAGATGCAATTTCTTGGTGAATTCTTGACCGATTGCCCCCCCTCTTTGTCTTCTTACTAACAGAAATGTTATTCCAGATGATACCATGTTCAGCTTAAAATATGTCACTTTCCGGTTTTCCTTGCTGCTATGGATGGCCATGTGACATTGTTCTGGCCAATGAAATATAAACCAAAGTTTCTGGGTGGGGTTCTTAGCTTGTGAAAGGAAAATGGATTCACCCATGTATTTGAACGCACATTTTGTTCTTATCCCTTCTCTCGTCCCCTTTTCTTCCTGCCTAGAATGAAGATAAAATGGCAGAGAAGCCATTCTGTGATCATGAGGACTGTGGTCCCATACTTTTGAAAGATTAGGAAGGTTAAAGGAGCCTGGGTCCTTGATTGCCACCTGGAGTCATCGCCCCAACTCTGGAATGCCTGATTTCAGGCTTTTTTTTTTTTTTTTTTAACACGAGCAGTGTGAAGAGTGACTGAATGTAACACTGATGTTGTAGCAGACTGAGCAATAACTCTCAAACTCTGCTGCATATTAGAAACACCAGGAAGTACTCAAATACCATTACATCAAGTCTCTGGAGCTGGGGCCCAAGCACCTGTTTTTTTGTTTTGTTCTGTTCTGTTTAACTCCCAGGTGATTCTAATGTGCAGCCAAGTTTGAGAATCACTGAGCTAAAGCAGTGCTTCTTAAGATTTTCAGGTGCAAAAGAATCTCATGGGATCTTGCTAAAAATGCAGATTCTGATTCAGTGGGTGTGGGAAGGGCCCAAGGATCTGCATTTCTAACAGGTTTTGTGCTAGTGCCCATGCTGCTAGACCACAGGCTACACCAGGAGTTACCAGGAGTGAGAGTATTGAGTTAGTCTTGGACTTTTGCTGCGAATCGTCACCGTGACCCTGACTATGATCATCCTGTACTTCCTGACTTTGCCATCTCTTCCTTCTTTTTATTCATTTTCTTCTTCCTTCACTGTAGAGCTCGACCACCCGGACTTACTGAGCAGTCCCCATGTGCCAGGCATGAGGTACAGGGATTCACGAGTTCCATTTCTAATCTCGCTGACAGCTTGTGAAGCCACAAATCTTCTGAATCCAAAGAGATTTGTCCGGGTGCCTCTGATGCAGCCTGGCATCTATGAGTCCCCTGGCATCTATTTGCAAGCCGATTTGCATGGAGGTGTTGAGCTTTTTGTTTTCCTGTTTGGGCTCCACGGACACAGGAGGGCAGTGTGGTGTCTGATCCTTGACCTGACCCAGTCATGCAGCTCTCCCTGATTCAGAGCTGACCATGGTTCAGCCCCCGTGCTGGAAACCTGGAGATGCCCTCCTGCTCTTAAAGCCCCTGAGGGGTTTGGGGATTTTGTTTGGTTGGTTCTGGAAACCTTGGAAAGACAGCAGAGCAGACATCTTTCAGGACATCTGCCCAGGGTATTACTTTATCATTGCTGAGAAGTGTCCCCAACCCAAGCAGCCAACTTCTCAGACCATGTTTGTTCACGACTCTGTTTCTTTTTGGATGTAGGGGAGCAAGTTTGGTTTCCCAGCCCAGGGCAGCAGATCATTGATTTGGCTAAGCCAATCAGCACCTGCTGAGAAAATGAAGGAGGAAACAGATGCCTGAAGAGCCCACAGGCCACATGGGGTTGGCGGTAATCAATTTTGTCTCACGGGCACAGAAGCATAAAAATCAGATCTGAGAAAGAGGAAGTTCTTAGAGAGCAGAAGATGAGAGAGACCAGGCAGCCACGGCGAGGAAAAAGTGGCTGCTTCCCAGCTACATCCTAGCCCCTGAGGGACTTCACTTCTCCTCGGGTTCTATACTGCCTGGACAAACTCCAGTGTCCCTAGCCACCCATGATCCACACCTCTATTTTGCATGGGTGAGGACTGTGACTTGCTCACAACCAATAGAATTAGCCAAGGTGATGAAAAGTCACTTTCATGGTCACATTATGCTATGTAAGACATCTGACAGCAAAGTGACTCAAAGCACATTCTCCCTTACTGTCTTTGAAGAGTAAGTGGCCATGTTGGGAGGCCCATGTGGCAAGGAGGTGAGGGCAGCCTCCAGCTGATAGCCAACCAGAGGTCAAGGCCCAAAGTCTTATGGAAGCAAGGAAATGGATCTGCTAACAACCTGAGCCAGCTTCAGGTAACTGTTCCTCTTCAGAAGCGAATGCAGCCCAGAGAGAACCTTGATGACAGTGTTGTAAACCCTAAGAGAAAGACCCACTCAGCCATGCCTGGACTTATGACCCCCAGACACTGTGGAATCACTCACATGTGTCATCTAAAGCCTTTAAGTTTGTGAAAATTTCTTATTCAACAATGGAAATGATTATAATGTGATTCCCTATCAGTTCCTTTCATGTGGGTAAATCTCTGTGACTTGTAACTTGAACGCTCTTGGCTGAGTCAAGAATGAACAGGGAGCCTGGATCCATGTTCCCCCAGAGGAGCTGCCCTGTTCAGAACTGTGTGGCAGGGGCTTGAGCTCGTACAGCTGCCACCCGTGGTGGGAAAAAAATGACAGAGAATAGCAGAAAACAGTGGGAACTCTCTGAAGACTTCTAGAAATACTTGCAAGAAAGGAAAGAGGAAGAGTGTCATGGACAGGTGGGGGCTACTTTGGGTATGTGATTTCATTTTTACTTATCCTTCCTGGAATTCACTATGAATTTGTGTCTTGTATCAAATTTAGGAATGTGGTTCATTATTTCTTCAAGTATCTTTTCTGTCCTATTCATTCTCTCCTCTCCTTCTGAGATTCCAATTGAATATATGTTAGATCTTTCCATTGTCCTACATGTCTAAGGCTCTATTCTTTAATCCTCTCAATATTTGTTCTGTTATTCAGATTAGATTACTCATGTTTACAGATTCTTTCCTGTCATCTTAATTCTTTTGCTAAGCCCATTCATTGAAATTTTCAGTTGTTTTGTTTTTCAGTCCTATAATTTTCATTTCATTCTTTTTTATAGTTTCTATTTCTCTGCTGTGATTTCTTATTTTTTAATTAATTATGTGTATATTGAGTATATTTGCTTTTGCATCACTGGGCATGGTTATTGTGATGGTTAGTTGTATGTGTTATCCTGACTGAGTTAAGGAATGCCCAGATAGTTGGGAAAACTTTATTTCTGGGTGTCTGTGAGGATGTTTCCAAAATAGATTAGCATTCGAATTGGTAGATTGAGTGAAGAAGATCATACTCATCAATGTGGGTAAGCATCATTCAATCCATTAAAGGGTGGCCCAGTAGAACAAAAAGACAGAAGAAGGGAGAATTCACTCTTCCTATATGAACAGGCCATTTATCTTCTCCTATCCTTGGACATCAGCACTGATTCTTGAGGCATTGGACTGAATTAAACCAACAGCTTTCCTGGTTATCCAGTGTGTAGACAGCAAACCATGCGACTTATTGGCCACCTTCATCCTGCTGTGGTTTAGATATGAGGTGTCTCCCAAAAGCTCATGTATGAGATGATGAAGAAATGATTGGGCTACGAGAGCCTTAAACTAATCGGTGCATAAATCCAATAATATGGATTAACTAGAGGTTAATCATAGGCAGGTAGTGTGTGACTAGAATTCGGCCACGGGGTGCATGCCTTTAGGGTTTATATTTTGTCCCTGGTGAGCACAGCACTCTCTGTGCTTCCTCATTGCCATGTCCTGAGCTGCTCTCATCCTCTATGCCCTTCTGCCATGACTTTCTGTCTCACCTTGAGCCCAGAGCTATGGAGTTGGCTGACCATGGACTGAACCTCTGAAACCATGAGCCCCAAACAAACTTTCCCTTCTCTACGTTGTTCTTGCTAAGTCTTTTTGTCACAGCAATGAAAAAGCTGACTAAAATGTCCTGAAATCAAAATCAATCCCCTCATCTATCTCTGCCTCTATCTCTATCTCTGCCTCTATCTCTATCTCTATCTCTTTCTTTCTCCCTCACTATTAGATAGGTTTCTTTAAAGAATCTGGCTAAAATACAGTTACAATAGCCATGTAAAAATGCTTGTCAATTAATTTCAACACCTGGATCATGTCAGAGTCAGTCTTCCTTCTTGAGAATGCATTAATTTTGAAAGAAAATTTTTGTATATTGTGTAATCTTGGATTGCATTTTGGATATTATAGATGTTTGCTGTGGAGACTCTGTATTCTGTTATATTCCTCCAAAGAGTGCTTAATTTTTGCCTTTAGTAGGCAATTTGTTGGACTCAGACTGCAAATCAGGGGGCCTTGTTAAAATGTAGTAGTTCCTCAAATCTTAGTTCAGTTTCTTATCCTTAGTAAAGTTGCTTTGCGTTTGTGCCCATATATATATATATATATCTTCTGACTTCTAAATTATATATATATAATTTAGAAGTCAGAAGAGATCTTTGCTGAGCTTATGGAAAAAAAAAAACATGGGCTCTTTTCTTTGGCTTCCTTCTCTCTGAACTCTCCTCTTACTTTTCAGGGGTTAGTTGTCCTAAACACTCTGGTTCTTCAAGTCAGAATGAATTCAGGGTTTTTATCAGCCTGTGTAATTTGGCTCATGGATGCATGAGGACAGGAGAAGATGCGTGTCTCAGCTCAAATGGAAAGAGTGATGTTGAATTGTACAAGTCTGTATATGTAAGCCACAATGCACTCAAAGCCTTGCACATAGCCCTGTTTGACCTCTTCTCAAGATTTCTTTTTGATTTCTTTTGAGAGTACCCGGTGTGCCACCTGTGGTAAGGGGACATTTACCTGGTGAAGAGCAGAATGTTAGCAGAGCCCTGAGACTATCCCAGACAGAATCAGAGACCCCCCCCCCCCCCGCAAATAAAGTCAAAGGACCTCAGAGCTGATCTACTTCAAGTCCTTCATTTTAAATATGAGAAAAACCAAGCTCCAGGGAAGTGGAATGATGTGTTCAAGATTGCTTGGCCATTTGTGGTTGACCTAATTCTAGTGTTCATGTTTCTAAACTTCTCACCCAACACTCCTTCTGCTGAGTAAACATAACCCCTTCCTACTCATCTGTCATTCTCTTCCTCTCTCTCCCTCTGGCCCACCCTTGCGCTACCACCACATATCAACACCAATGACTCCATTGACCTGAATGGCATGGATGGGAGGGCACCCATCCATTGAGGTTGAGTTCAATTATTTTTGTTATTCCTTAGTACTTGAGAAACATGATACATAGCCACAAAGGCCCAAGTAAACCCCAGTCAACACCATCCCATCAATTAACTGATGTTGCTGGATTCCAGATGTGGTAAGTATGCCCACCCCCTCTTACCACAAGTCGCCCACAGCACCCACCGTAGATACGAAAAGCATACTCAATCTTCAGGCTGGGGCAAGCCTGCTCACTGAACACAGAGGCCATGCCCAGCACATCCTCAAAGGAGAACACGTCGTTATGTGAGAACACTTTGCAGATGCGGTCTCTGAAAGGGTTGACCTGTGGGTGGGGAGAAGGAGAGTGAGGGAGGCCTATCAGGGTCGGGGTCATGCCTCCCTGAGCCTCTCCCATCTGTCACAAGCACTCTGTCCTGGGTTTGAGAAGAAAACAGCAACAACCTAAAGATTGGGGTAGGTGCTGACTCAGTGAGCCAGGACCCCGGGTATGATGGGGGTACCTGGGATGAGGGATGAGAGCCCCTACCTGACATCACTCTCCTCACTACTGTTTCCACTTGCCTACACATTCCAAAGGCTTTATTATTATTTTTGCGTTGTGTTGTTTTTTTTTCTTATGGCTATTAATTTGTCTCCATTTTATGTAGAAAGCTTGGAAAATGAAAAGATAAGAATAGGACAAACCTCATCTGTAATCAACTCCCTCAGAATAAGCTGCTGTTGACATATCATTTAGAAGCAAGACAGACATGGTTTTCAGTCCCGGTGTCACTGTTTACTACTGAGTGACTTTAGTTTAGATAAATTACATAAGCTCCCAGAACCCGAGGTTTCTCATCTACAAGATAGGGTGGGACTATAACTGTATCTGCCTAATAGGATTGTCATGAGGATTAAGCAGGGTAGGTTTCAAGTTGCACAGTGTCTGATAAATACCAACCAGCAAATGAGAGCTGATAGTTGTTACCTAATTGAAATAGATACCATAATTTGCATAGCAATTTTCATTAAAAAAAAAAACTATTTCTCAAACTAAGTCCCCAAATGAGGAAGGGTGACTTTAGAAATCCTGGCTCCCCTAAACTGGGCCTGCTGAGCAAATAGCACTCCAGTTGCTTTCCTGCCAGCTCAGATGCGGCTTGCTGAGACTGCTTGCTACTCTTTCTAAAGGCCCAGGAGTGGGCTTTGGGATAAAGTGGGGGGGGGGGCAGACCTCATGAGGGTTTCCTATAGTTTGGATCTTAAATGTCCCTCAAAGTCCCACTTGTTAAAATTTTGGTCCTCCGTTTAGCACCATCAGGAGGTGGTGAAATTTTTCAGAAGTGGGTCCACTTGGAGGTCTTAGGTCATTGGGGGTGTGCCCTTGAAGAGGACAGTGGGAATCAGCCCCTTTCTATTGTTCTTGACTTGGCTTCCCAACTGTCATGAGGCAAACAGCTTCCTTCTCCACATGTTCCTGCCATGATGTGCTGCCTCCCTGCAGGTCCAAAGCAATGGGGCCAACCAACACTTGAGTAAAACCTCCAAAACTAGGAGGCCAAACAATTCTTGACTCTTTTTAAGTTGATTATACCAGGCATTTTGTTACAGTAATGGAAAACTGACTAATACTGGATTTAAGGGGGAACTGCAGAGAACAATCTTGGAAATCTTTACAAGTGGCAAGTTCATCTTTGGCACCCTCCTCCACTGATTCTTAGTGCCCCTAATTCATTCTCATTTCCAGGAACTCCTTCCCCCAGTTGCTCAGGGGCCCAGCCCTTACCTGTTCTAAAATTTTATCATCTGCTGGCAAATCTTATCAGAACCCAACTCTGCTCCCTTCTTCCAAAATGACCCCAATACCTGCTGCCTCTACCCCAACCAAAATCCCTTTTTTCTTATATGTGCCTCAGTGGATGTGAATGGCCACTAGTTCCTTAATCTTCCAAATTTCTAGATGGTTGAAACAACTCTGGTTGATTTTTCTGAGTCCCCCTTTCACTGACAAAGGTATCTCTTTAAGCTCCAGGCTTCATGCAAAAGGGTTCACCCAGTTCCTCTGATCCAAACATGTGTTGGCTGTCACCTTCTTTGTGGGCATCTATCTGGGCTCAGCCAGTCCCCAGGGCTCAGTACCCCTGTCTGAAGCTCCTTTGGGCTGTACTAGCTTCAGTCAATGCTCTGCTTTCTGGTTTAGATTGCTTCATTTTTAGTGTGTGATTTTTTTTCTTTCATTCCTTTAGAACTCAACTACATATTCAAATGTGTGATCTCATTTTATTCATATTTCTACTTATTTGAGGTGTGTGGGAGACATTCTGTGTCATCTCAGGTGGCTATATAGTTCTCAAACTAGTGAGCATCTAGTCACCTGGGGTTCTTATGAAAAACATGAATTCATGTAAGCCAGGTGCAAAGATTCAGCTGGGTGAGAGGGGTATGTTCTAGAGATTTAGATTTAGACTGCTGTACAGTCTAGTTTCCAATTGTGGGTTGTGTGCTTGAAAATTTGTTCAAGAGAGTGCATGAAATACACACACACACACACACACACACACACACACACACACACACTTCTAAGCTCTTACCCTCTAAGATCCTGTGTTGGAACATCTGAGGTGTAGCTCAGTATTATAGATTGAATTGTGTCCCCTCCTCATTTCATATGTTGAAGTTTCTAATATAGAACACCTGAGAATTTGACCTTATTTGGAAATAGAGTTCTTGTAGGTGTAATTCATTGGATTAAGGTGGGGTCACATGAGGGAAGGTGGGCCCCTAATCTGACTGATGTCCTTATAAAAAGGAGAAATTAGGAAACACCAAGACACACATTCAGGGAGAACTCATGTGAAGATAAAGGTAGATCTCAGGGTAGTGCTTCTGCAAGCCAAGGAATGGCAAACATTGCCAGCAAACTAGCAGGCTGGGGGAGCACCTCCCTTCTGGTGCTCAGCAGAAGCCAATGCTGTCCACACCTTGATCTTTAGACTTTTAGCCTCCAAATTATGAGACAATAAATTTCTGTTGTTTAAGCCACATAGTGTATAGCACTTTGTTGTGGCCACCTTAGTAAGCAAAACACATAGAAATTTGCCATGTAAATAAGATCCCCCATCAGTGGGAGTCCATTACATGTATTATATATACACAATTTTATAAAAATTTATAATATATATACAAATCTCACAAATATATGTTGCAGGTGTGGCCAGGGTCCAGGGGAATCCAGGCTGACCTCTAGAACCTCCAGACAAGCTCCCCTCCACCTAGATCCTCCATTCTTTGACCTCAACATCCCCAGAAATGCTTTGTTGGATGCCTTCAATTAAAGCTGATAAGCCTTATCTACTGTGACGTGTTCCAGGTCACATGGACCAAGCTAAGTAGCTTTGCAGATTACTTTAGCAATTTTTAACTACATTAACTTTTCTCACAAATGGATACGTGACTTAACAAGATTCCTACCAAGGACAACGCATTGGAGATAATGCTTACAATGCAAATTCAAGTGAACAAGAAAGTGTCAGCGCCATTCCCTCTCCTACTCAAAATACCAGTTTTTCTCTAAGAGATGGAAACCTGGGGAATCCAGTCAGATATAACAAGAAGTCTCTGCATCAATTCTCTGTGCTCAGACAGGTGCAAAGCAGGTCAACAAGCTCACTGCCAAAGCACATTTTCATCCAGGAAATGAGATATAATCTTCCTTTCCCTGGGGCCTCCTCCATTGCTTGAGTTTGCTAGAAGTGATGGGAGGGAGATGGTTGCCAGGAGGCCAATTCATTTCTCCTTTGACTCATATCGCGTGACTTATCTATGCACGCGCACACGCATGCACCCCCTTCATTTTGTAGTGAGTGGAAGCTGGGCAGTTGGGGTGATATCTGATGGCAGTAAGAAAATAAACCAACATGGTGAGCCCATTGGAAGATGCAGAGAAAATATTGTTGAAGATGTGGGAAATAAGCATTAGAACAGATTTCACACTGCAGAAGCTTTTCTAGATGTTAGGTAAAATACAGATGATTCCAGTATGGTTTACTGGATTCTGTTTCAGTAATGAAATACATGAAGAACCACATTACTGCAAGCCACTAAAGAAAAAGGTGTTATGCATTGAAGAGTAAATTGCTTCTTTAATAAAAACGCCATTTATGGGTAAAATTGAGTGTAGTCATTGATGGAAAGATTGCTCCATGATGAAAAGAGAGGGTGACACGTGTGAAACTAATTCCCTATAGGATTTCCCACAGGTTACTGCGGCTAAGAAGATAAATCCAGGTGACTGCGGATACAGCTCAGAGGTAGAGTGCTTGCTTAGCATGTATAAGACCTGGACTCAATCGCTAGCACAGTACGCATGCACGCACATACATGCAAGTACAGAAAATACAACAGAATGCATTGATATGGTTAGTTTTTCTAAAACAAAAAAGAGTTTAAAATATATTTAAAATGTATGGAATGATTTGTAATCAGAAGGGAAAATCTCCTGGACCACTCAGAGGTTTGTTGGTCATCTCTTGGCAGAGGACCCATCAAACTTAAAGATGAGGGATATGTTTTTCTTGCATAAAAAGAGGCAGGAGGATTGCAGGTTCAAGGCCAGCCTCAGCAAATTAGCGATACGCTGTCTCAATACAAAAAATATGAAAAGGACTGGGGATGTAGCTCAGTGGTACAAGTGCTCCTGGGTTCAATCCTCAGTACCAAAAAAAAAAAAAGACAAGTGTCCCAAATTTGCTGAGCTTTTTACAATGACAAGTGACTCTTTGATACCTATTATATTGCTAAATAAATTTTACTAATAATATATATGTGTGTGTGTATATATATATATATACACACACACATACACATGTGCATGTGTGTGTGTTGTGTATTTGTTGTGTTGTTCACTAAAATGAACTCAAATTTATTGGACTCTTCAAGGTAAATTAGGTGACTCATTTGAACATTAATTCTTTTCCAAAGAAACTCATGTTTTGAAGAGAATATTTTGAAAATGGTATTTTTGTTGTTAAAAAAAACATGGTGTCACCTATAAAAAATGCTTACATCTGCATACCTGAAAATATTAGAAACAGATTTTTGTAGCCTGTCTGAAAATTTTCTAAATAAAGCGTGTCGGTGGATTTTTGAGTACATTTGTTAAAAATATAAAAACGCAATGCTTTCCAATTAGTTATTGGAGTCACTGACTGATATAAAGGATGATAGACAATTCGTAGCTTAATTTCAATAAAAAGCATTTAGTTGGTGGATGGGGATAAAAATGAATGCCATGATTTATTCACGCAGCCCGTGGCACATTTCTTCCCTATGGACCAGTTAGACAGCTGTTAAAAATAAACTAACCTAGCTGCACCCCATAAATATGTACATTATGTGTCAATTTTAAAAAAAACAACTAAATTAGAACCAGACCTCTAAACAGCTCTATTTCAAAGCATTAAAGCAAGGTTTTGAAGGACAATGAAGCAATCCAACCACATCGTTCTCCCTACACTTGTTAATCCCATGCAAAAAAATAAAATGGTGCAAGGAAGAAATTCTGTTACATATAATACAAGGAGTTTACTTTAAAATATTTTATGTGATTTTTAGCTTTCCTTTTAATTTTTTGTTTTGCATATTTATACTACAATAGTATAGTAGTAAATATATATAGTCCTAAAGGACTATGCATGTGTTGTGAAGACGTGTCACATTTCTTTTTAATTTGGTGGGGGTTGCACCATCAAAAATGTCTGATCTCTGATACAGACTAACCTCCTCCTCTCATAGATGTGGAACTGTAGCTCTGGGGAAGGAAGGGACATACCCAAGTTTACTTAGTCAGTGAGTAGATGAGCCAGCCCAGGACCCAGGCCTCCTGTGCCCACCCCACCCTATTTCCTCTTTGGGGTCTTATATCCATTAAACCTCGAAAGAGAAAGGTGCAAGGGAGGCTGGCAGTGTGACCATTAAAATGTGGGGAACCTTGTAAATAGTTCTGAAAATTCATTCTTGAATATAAATATTTCATTGTGTCCCAAAGTACAAAACTGGAGCGTAGATTGAAGCCAGAGAAGTGGCCCGTGAGAACTGGGTGGCTAGCCACAGTGACTGTCACTCTAAGTGAGAAGTACTGGAGGAGCCACAGGAGCTCTTGGTGCAGGAGGGGGAAGCCAGGAGGAGAGGGGGAAGTGACACAAGCCATCAGACTGGGGAAGGGGGAAGGAGAGCACAGTGCAGGACATCAGGGCAGATGTCAGGCTGTTAATTTGGGCTGGGTCACCAGAACACTGATGAGCTGGGCACCAAGGGGCGGCTGGTATAGCTCTCTGTAGGCCCCACAGGCAAACACCAGGAGGTTGTCCCAGGCCTGTCTCTGTTCCAACAGGGGACCGCTTTCTTCTCTCAACTTCTCTGCCTTGTCATATCCAGAGGGATATCCCCAGACACAGAGCCCCTTGTGACCAGATATCACTTAGAACACATATAGCTCCAGGCAAAAGGAGAGTTTCTAAGAACCCAGTTAATGCAACCTCAGTACCTCTCTACCTTGAGCTAAATGACAGCTCAGCCTGTGTCCCAGGGTGCCCAACAGCCCAGCCCCACAGGGCAGACAGAACAGCCAGGAAGGGGCAGCAGAAGGATCAAGAGTCATTAGCCATCACAGGTCCAGTTTGCTGGATTCTAGAATCTTAATGCTATAATGTTAACAATCCAAAAGCTGAACCAATAAATTTTGGAATCTATCTAGAGAGTTAGAGTCTGCATAAAATTTCACACTCATTTAAAAGTCTTCAATTCTCCAGAGGAGGAAGGAAGTGACAATTGACAAAGTAATGCTTCCATTTCAAGAATAACATGTACCCTAGATTCAAGGCATTTTGAACAAGGAGAATATAAACATGTCAGTGTGGAAATTTATACAGGTAACTCAGCAGTACAACCTCCATCGCACATGATAAAATGCTGGGAGGTTTTTTTTTTTTTTTTGAAACAAAAACTACAGTTTGTTAATTTAAAAAAAGATTGTGGTTCCTGCCAAAATATTAAACTTTTTTTTTAAAAAAAAAGATCTTCTCAAAGTTATTGAACAAGAGATTTGATTTGAAAATGGAAGTCAGAGGGAAAATATTTGGACTTAGCTTAAAAATGTCTCCTCACCATTTCTCCAACCAGCTCTTAGTCAAAAAGAGCTTTTTACAGTTGCTGGAAAAAATTCACACAAAAATATACCAGTGACTCAATAATGATATCACTGATGCACTTTGATTTTTTAAAAGAGATCAAAAAATATTATTATATTTAAAATCTCATTGCCATTAAAATTTTCTAAATTTCTAGTGTATATTATTCTTGAATAATATTTTAGTTTTGTTCATTTATCTACTGCCAATCCTTATTAGAATAATATGATTAATATTTGTATTTTTAAACAAATACAAATAAAACCAAAGAAAGAGGTGGATGGGGTAATCATGGAGAGGAGTATATAGTGGTCAGCATGCCTCCTTTTTTTTTTTTTTTTAATTTGGTACCAGGAATTGAACCCAGGGGTATTAAACCACTGAGCCACATCCCCAGCCCTTTTTATTTTTTTATTTTAAGACAGAATCTGGTTAAGTTGCTTAGCACTCCTCAGTTTTGAATAGAGGCCTCAGTTTACCTGGAACAGATTCACTGAGGGAAGCACTGCTAAGTTTGAGGGGCAGATCCTGTGTCCTAAAAGAGGTTGCACCAAAATCTTTTATACTTTAGTGTCTTTAAAATTTTCCCTTGGATATACCATTTGTATGGATTGGAAGGCTCAATATTATTAAGATGTTGATTCTTCCCAAATAGATCCATAGAGCTATTGAAAGTCTAGGTAAAGTCTTCCAGGCAGTGGTTCTTGGTGGAAATTGACAAGCTGATTTTAAACCTTATGTGCAAATAAAAATGCAAAGGGTTTCTAATAGCCAAGGCAACCCTGAAGAGGAGGAAACAGGCTGAAGCACCCATATTACCAGATATCAAGATCGATGCTGGGGCTTTATTTTGATTTAGACAGTGTAATATTGTGCAAGGACAGACAAACCAACATATAACCATAACAGAGATCCCAGAAACAGATCCACACAAATGGCCCTCTCATTTAAGATCAAGATGGCACTGCCTTGCACTGAGGAGGAGGAGTTCTTTTCTCAGTAAGGGGTGTGGAGGTTAGCTGATATCCACATGGAGGAAACCGAATCCTGATCCCTACCTCACACCATATACAGAATCAATTCCAGATTGATCAGGGACCTACTGTGTTTATGACTAATAATAAAACTTCAGAAGAAAATAGGAGCATATCTTCATGACCTCAGAGTAAAGATCACTTAACAGTATACAAAAGTTCTAACCATAAGGAAACACTTCATAAATTTGAGTCAACTAAAACTGAAAAATCATAAGAAAAAGTCCAGTCACAACAATCAATACACACCTCAACAGGTGAAGGGGTAAATAAACTGAGGTATATCCAGACATTGGAAAAAGGCACAGCAATAACAAGGAAAAGGCCATCGATGCATGGAACAATGCAGAAGGTTCTGCAATATATTTTGTTGAGTAAAGAAAGTCAGACGAAGAAGGCTATGTATTATATGAGTCTGTTCTTATCAAGGCAAAATATAAGGATATAAAATAGATGAGTGGTTGCCAGCGGTTGTAGGAGGAGATGAATACAAGGGCACCTCAAGAGGAAAGTTTTAGGGCAAAGGAACTGCTCTGCAGGGTGCCACCTGGTGGTAGATCCATGCCTGTGCGTTTGGTAAAACAGTAGAACTGGGCACCACAGGAACTTTGATTGGATGCAAATAAACAAGAAAACCAGAAGAGGAAGCCTGTTGGGCCCAGGATGAAAGACCAATCTGTGGCAAATGAAAGTAACTGTGTCATAAATGTGTGGTGACAAGTCGTTGAGAGGGCCGGGGAAAAAGAGGAACGGTCCAAGTACCTTTGGCAAACAGGGTTTAGCTGGGTTCTGTAAAGACAGACCAGAAGAATAAATATACCCTGTGCTTCCAGGTGGGAAATTTGCTTCTCACAGGGTGTGGGTTAGCAATTCTGAGACCATGTGTAGGCTAGGGTTGAACAGATAGATAAACAAACAACAGATAAATTACAAATAAGCAAAGCTAGATACGGTATTGGGTTAGTCAGTGTCATCAATATGAACTCGTGGGGATTTTACTTATATACTAAAATACAGATGGATAGATACAAAAACTAAATACCGAGGTGTGGTGTGTGGGGGTTAGTATGCCTGCCTATGTTTTCCAGCTCTGTTCATTAAATAACTACAGTGGAAAACCTGGAAACTCCACCCTAACCGAATGACCAAATGACCTTTATTAATGCCATCAATGATATATCATGTTGATATCATAAACCCCTGACATTATATGATGAAGGGGGCACTTGCCTCTGTGGTATTCTTTGCACAAATCTATAACCCCAGTCTAATCACAGGACACACACAAATTAAATACAATAACATTTAGCCAATGCTCTCCAAGAAATCTTGAAAGAATGAGCATCTGTTACAGATTACAGGGGACTAAGGACACATGGTAACTAAATGCAACATGGGATTCCTGGAACAGATGAAGACATTTGTGGAAAAACTGGTAAAATCCAAACAAAGTCTGTGATTTGGTTCAGAGTGTTGCACCAATTTTGATATCTAAGTTTTTGCCAGGTGCGGTGGTGCATGCCTGTAATCCTGCAGGTTTGGGAGGCTGAGGCAGGAGGAGCACCCGTTCAAAGCCAGCCTCAGCAACTTAGCAAAGCCCTAAGCAACTCAGTGAGACCCTGTCTCTAAATAAAATTAAAAAATAGGGCTGGGGATGTGGCTCAGTGGTATAGTGCCCATGAGTTCAATCCTCGGTACCAAAAAAAAAATCTTATTTTTGCTAAATGTTATCATGGTTATGCAAGACATTGACACCGGGGAGAGCTGAATGCAAGGTGTAAAGCACCCAGTTTATGAAACCTTAAAAAGCAAGCATTGAAAGGATCAAGTGACCTCAATAACAAAACTGCTTTCAAGAACAAATTCATAACATTTAAATAAATACAATATTTAGCACCTAATGTGAGAAAATTTATAATGTTTTGTTAGCATCCAATAAAAAATTTCCAGTCGTGCAGAAAAAGCAGAAAGGTAAGACCCATAATCAGCAAAATCAACTCATGGAAACAGATCCCAAAGTGACACAAATGAGAGAGCAGGCTCAAGTCTTAAAATAACTATTACAACTACCCTACCTGTGTTCTAGAAGGTGGAGGAAACCGTGCGCAGACTCACGCCTATAGTTCCAGCTACACGGCAGGCGGAGGCAGGATGATTGCTTGAGCCCACGTTGAAGACTGAGACCAGCCTGGGCAACAGGGTGAGACCCTGTCAGAAGATGGAGGAGGAGGAGGAGGAAGGGGGAGAAGAAAGGAAGGAAGGAAAGGGAGGAAGAATGGAAGAAAGAGAAAAAGAAGAAAGAAAACAGGTAGAGGAAGACATAACACATAGTAATGAAATCCATAACATCCACATTTGGAGAAGTGCACAGATACCAAGCGGAAGAAACTTCAAGAAAATGACAACTGGGCACAGAATAATCACCAGCTAAAAATCCTCAATAAAGACAAACAAAGAGGCAGGGGATGGGCACGTAGATAGGAACCAAAAAAAAAAAAAAAACCAATTATACTAGATTCCTTGTAGAAACCAAGCAAGCTAGATGCCAGTGAAACTGTATCTTGAACTCTCTGAAACAAACAGAAAGTTCTCGTCCTGTTATTCTTTCTATACCCTACAAAAATATCTTTCAGACCTGAAGGCAAAAAGACCTTTTCTCCCAGACCAAAGCTGAGAGAAGCCAGCAGCAGCAGACTAGAGCTACAAAAAATAATAAAGTCCTTCAGGCAGAAGGAAAATAGCAGAAGGAAAGCCAGATCTACCTAAAGGAACAAAGAACACCAGAAATGATAAGTATGTGGGTAGATAGAAAAGGCATTTTCCCTTATTTTAAATCCTTTTCAAAGAAAAAATCCACAAGTTTTTGGCCTTGAACAAGTTCTTGGCTGGCCTCAAACTTGCAATCCTCCTGCCTCAGCCTCCCAAGTAGCTGGAATTATAGAAGTATGCCCAACAATAATCCATAATTATAGTCAGAAATTTCAATACTTCTCTTCAAATGATTGATAAAACAAGTAGACTCTCCCCTCAAATTCATTAAACATGTAAAAGACTTTAAAAGATTGTCAACCAACTGGATCTAATTAACATTTTATAGAAATCTCCATTTTACATAGCAGAATACACATTTTATTTTTCCCAATGCACTTGGAACTTTGACCAGATTTAGGATTATAAAGCAAATTTCAATGAATTTAAGAGGACCTAAATCACATAAAATATGTTCTTTGACAATAAAAAATTAAATTATAAGTCAATAATGAAAAGATAGCTTGAAAACCTTCAAAGTCAAAGAAAACATGAGAAATTAGAAAATATTTTGAATTAAATGAAAATGAAAGCACAACATATCAAAATGTGTGCTTTTCAGTGAAACCAGCATATATAAGGGAATTAGCAGTATTAATTGTTTATATTGAAAAAGAAAAATATCATTTTTGTTTAAATGAAAGGTCCTGTCTCCATTGGAGGGTGATGGTCACAGGGGAACAGGTCTATCAGCCAGTAGAATCCATAACAACCCTGTTTTGTTCTGTTTTATTTTTAAATAGGGGATTGAACCGCAGGCCTTGCACATGCTAGGCAAGTGTTCTACCACTGAGCTATAGCCCCAGTCCCCAGCCCACCCTGTGCTCCTGGACTAACAGCACCATGGTAAATGGCTGTCCCCAAGGAAATGGAAGAAGAGCTTGTCATCAGGAGCAGTGTCTTGGAAACCACAGGTGGATGGAGCTGCTGAGCTCACCTGAGGACAGAGAGAGGTGGCCCTCATGGATAGCTCTTCTAGCTCCCATCCTTGTGCCCAGGAGAAATTCCTAGATTCAGTCTGAACCAGGAGTAGCCCTTCAGCACTAGAGTAACTCTACCAGAAGGTGGCAGTGTTGGGTCACAGACAGTCAGTTCACAAACAACACAAGTGAGCACCTACTGTGTGCCAGGCATTGGGTTAGGCTGTGAATATCTTGCAAACAAGTAGCAGGACAGGTGACAGGACAGGCATTACCACTCCACATGGCAAAGAGAGACCACAAGTCCAGAGCAGGAAAGTGACTCTTCAGATTCCAGGTCCCTGGCTACCAGCTACTGGCTCCCTGTCACTGTGCTCCCTCCCTGCCCTGAGGAGCCTTGTGAGGACTCAAATTCCTATGTCAATGCTTTTTCTAAAGAGATACTCTTGACTCCCTAGCATATTTATTTATTTTTCCCAAGAAAATGTCCTAAACCCACATTCCTAGACACAGAACAAGTGAGGTCTGAGGCATTACCCTGAGTGCCATGTCCTTGCCAGCTAGTAGTTGCTCAGAGAACCAGTTGCCAGGGGGTAAACATGTCACTTCCTTGTCAGGGAATGAAGTTAGAAAGTTTGTAACCTGAACTTCTTGAATCAGATGCATAAGTATGAGTTACTGTGTGCCAGACACCAAGCTAGGTCCTGGGGACACCAAAACAATGAAGATGCCACTTCTTCCCTGGGCACTTGCAGAAGTCTTTTCAGAAACAAACAGCATAGAAGAGTCTAAGTCAAGCATTGTCACCCTCCTCATCCCCCAGTGGATATCTGAAACTTGATAGCACTAAACCCTCCATGTACAAGCACGGTGGTACCTCAACATTCACTCTGATGACTGAGAAGGATACTAAGTGACTTACTGACAGGTAGCATATACAGCATGGATACGCTGGACAAAAGTGTGATTCACACCCCAGATGGGACTGCATGAGATTTCACTACAATTTTCACAGGGGCACTCAATTCAAAACATATGAATTTCTTATTTATAGAATTTGTCATTTAATTTTCAGATCACTGTTGGTCATTTCAGATCACAGTTGATCCCCCTTATCTACATACCCCTTTTCCACAGTTTCAGTTACTGAAACTGTGGAAAAGGGGTATGTAGATAAGGGGGAACTACTGTATAAGCCAAGTGTAATGACAATAGCTAAGACAAGGCAGTGTCTGCTGAGTGGTAGGATCTGGGAAAAGGATCTGGAAGGAGAAACCAGAATACAGAGCCTAGAGCAGGAGCCGAGGCTAGTGCAGGTGGAAGGGAGATGTGGTAGGATTCTGGGGAGAAGCTCTCGGCAGGGGAATCAGAAGCAAGGTGAGGTGGTGGACTCTCCTCCTGCCTCATGTTCCTCCAACATCTCCTCCCCTTCCAGGCAGTCCGTGTTTCACAGAATGGATGAATGTTAAGTAGGAGAGTGGGGCTGACCATGACTCTGAAGCCCCTCGAAGGCCCAGATTGTTCAGTATGATTCTGAAATGCTCAGATTCTACTGAGCATTATGGATTCTACTGGCTGATAGACCTGTTCCCCTGTATGGGAGCCAGGGCGGGGGGTGGGGTGGTGGAAGGTGGGAAACCCCCCAGGTGAGGCCTTCCTCTGCGAGCCAGGCCCTGGAGGCATCTTCCCTAGCAGCTGAGCCTAGAAAAGGGACCCTCTCTGGGTTTCAGATGTTCAACCTTCCTGAAGTCTAAAACATAGAGAGGCCCTTGTGGGAACTGTCTCCTGGTGACAGATGGCCTGGCAGGGATGTGTCCTACCGGCAGCTGGAGTCAGATTGCTAATGGAACAAATAGGAGAAAGGCAGTAAAAAATGTTAAATATTATTAAACAGCCGTGGGTCCATGTGACCTGAGCCTGGCTCAGCTCCATCAGACCAGTCTCTCCCCAGATCCCAGGCCCATGGGTACGAGCTACTGCCTTGAAGAACCTTCCAGAAAAGCCACCTGCCCTAGCACCTCTCCTATGTGGAGCTCAGGGAACTGCAGGCCTGAGTTTTCAGGGGGCTAGGCACTGCGCTGTGGGAGATTTGGGGTAAAAAATGGATCAAGCCGAGGCTCTGGAGTCAGGCCGACTCTTAAAAGTTAATATAACTACTTTATCTGACACCTATAAGATTTTGACTACTTTATAGAATCTCCAATTTTTATTAGTGCAAAAATAAAGAAAAAAAATAGAAAACCAGAAAGTTGATTGTCCCCTCACTTGGCTTTGCTTGCTTCTCAATATTGCTATAGGCAAAACAAAACTTACCTGTGTTCTGGATAAGGGTCTGTTCACATTTGCACATGACCATTTTAACATCTTGGGATCAATTCTACAATACATTATAGCATGTTTAACAATATTCCAGATCCTGGGTAACAATAAGCTAAAAACAAATGGGTGCTTTGGGGCAGCTTATGGAGCCTCTCCATTTCGCATCTGAAAAATGGGCAGAATCATAACTTTGCTCATGGGGTTTATGGGGATCAAATGAGATCATATCTGCAAAGCACCCAGTATTGGCAGACCCCCAGTCAAAAACCCCATCCCCACTTCACCTGCTTCCCTTCAGCATCACCAGCACCCCAGGCCTGACAGAGCTGTGCATTTTGAACTCCCAAGCAAGGCTGTTACCTGGGCCAACGTGCTGTCAGGGGCTCACCCTGCCCGCTAATGGGTGGCAGAAATATAAATTCTGCCTCCTCAAGGTCAGCTGCTGACCCTGGCCAGAGGCATGGCTGACCTGGCAGGCTGATGTGGGTATCACCTCCATGTGAGGTGTCCAGGAGCCTCAAGGAGAGTGGCTCTGGTGAGAAGGGGGTTGTCACCAAACTGTGCATTGCCTCATGCTGCAGATGAGGGTAGAGGATCGCAGATGCCCACACGCTGGCTGTGTCTCTGAGCCCATAGAAGACTTTTCCTACAATTCAGATGAACCAACCATAGGCAATTTGGGTCAGGACCTTGGGTTGGGCCCAGGAGTCTGAACCTTCACAAGTTCCAGGTGATTTTTGAGTGGCTGATCCTTAGTCAATTCCAAAGTCCCCATCAATCTCACAGTGCTGGGAAATGGCAGACAAGATGCTGGATGCCATAGGGCTGACTTCACAGGTGGCTCCTGTTCCCACCAAAACAAGGCCTCCTACCTAGCAAGGGCAGAGAATGGAGATGGGAGCCGTGGGGAGAGGTGGCATGGAGCACAGAGCGAATACCTGTCCCGAAAACAGTGGTTTCACCCAGACACCTGGCCTCCCTCTCCCCATGTGAAGGTCTGTGGCCAGACCCTGCAGGGCCATCGCCTCTGACCCATGTGGGCCCACCCCTCCCACCTCTCCCTGCTGCTCACAGTCAATTCCACCTGTGACAAATGGTCTCTCCTACAAACATGTCCTTTAACTTCTTCCTTCCTTCCAATTTCTGACAGATTTATTTAGAAAATAAATAAATTTACTTCTGCTTCCTGCCTTCTAGTGAAAACCACTTCTCCTAGGGAACCCATTAAAGTGCTGGTGTTATGTGAGCAACTCTCTAGTTCAATGCTGTATTTTTGCCATTTTATCTAATTACTAAGACAATGGGAGAAATATTGCTATTGACATTCTGAAGCCGCAGGCATGGGGCGGGGAGTGGGGGGCAGGTTCTTGTGAGTGGAAGGGCCCCTTTGCTCTGAGGAGGCTGGCCTGGAAGGAGGGTCCGGCTGCCAAGACGGGGACATAGCAGGCTGGAGGGGAGAAGACAGATGGAGGGAGAGATGAGGGATGGAGCTCTAAGACTGTGCGCTTCCTGGGACCCACCCAACCTCTCCCCAGCCTGCAGTGGTGCTGGCCGCAGTTCACAGAATCCTTGGCAGGAGGGAATATCTGTGGATTTCAGCAAAGGGACCAAAAGTTTTGTCTGGATCAATACAAAGTGAAGAAGAGAAGCAGACTTGCCAGAGATGGAGGCAGAGGGACATAAGCAGCAAGAGCTCCCCATGCAGATCCCTGACAGTCCCCGGAAACAAAAGAGCAGGAGCCCAGGGCAGGGCCATGAACCCCCACAGGCCAGAATGGAGGCCAGGTGGCTCACAGCCATTGCGACTTAGGTTTGCTCTCAGGGCAGGAGGTTCCCAGGGTCATTTGGCCTCTGACTCTTAGTGTGAGGTGGTTTCTCTGTTTTAACGTTGTTGCATGGTGATCAGGGTGGGTTCTCAGGGCTCAGGTGAGAAACTTAACAACAGTTTCTATGGTTTTCTTTGGAAAATACAAACAAAGTTCTGGACAGCCAATATAAAAAGCCCTTTCAACACAAGGCATACCTGTTTTATAGGCAGTGAAAACAGAAGACAGGAATCACGGGAGGAAGCCGTCCACCAAGGCCAGCCCAGGCAATGGACATTCAGAGAGCGACCCAGAGGGCTCCCCTACTGCTCATAGAAGCAGTTGGTTACTCGCTCCTGGTGTCCCCCACTGTGCACAAGAGTCTTGATGGCTTCAGACTGATTTGAGCTGTTCGGTGACACTACCCATCCTTTCCCATTAGTCCTTTCCCCCACCCGAGGAGTAAATATCTGCCCCTCCATTGTAAAGCCAAGGAGCAGGGAGGAAATAAGAGGAAAAGCAAGAATTTGACCCTAGGTGTGTCTGGCCCATACTTCTAAGGAGCACACACTGGGAGAAACTTGTGTCACAATGGCAAAAGAGCACATGGAGGTGTTTGGCTTCTGGACCAGCTGGTGGGTCAGGCTGAGCGCCAAGGAATGTGCTTATGACCAGTGCTGGTGCCAGCCCACGGAGGACCAGAGTAGAAGTGGAAAATGTCCTGCAAATTGCTGCATTCAGGACAATGAGCATTTGAGCTGATTATCTGTCGCAGGAATGACATGAAGTTCTGCATCTCTTCCCCGGTGTGGCCCCAGCTGCGCAGCAGTGCAGGTGACCAAGGCTGGGGCAGGCTACATACTCAGCAAGAGATGCTGAAAGAGCTCCCCCGGCGTTAGCTGCAGTGCCAGCAGTGCTGGGCCCTTGTCAGCACAGTGCTTCTGGGGACATTCTTATTGGATATTCTTATGGGAAGATGGAAAAATGGATTAGATGACAACACATACACAGTTGCCTATTGAAAACCGACATGTAAAGTGACCTTTAGGCAGTGATGTCAACTTGGAAGGAGGTCTCCAGTGATGTGTCACAGGGCTCTATATTTTATTATTGATTTGAGTTAAGGACACTTGAGAGTCCATGTTTTTCATTTTGTGCATTCTCCCCACCCCCACCAAGTATCACTGTTTTCTTAAGTTTCCACACACTCAGTATAATTATCATTTCAATGGTTGCATAGTTCAAATTCCCAGAGTGGACTGCCTCCGAGGAGAACCTGGATATCTAGACTAAGAAAATAGTTTCAAAAAATGAAGAAAATTATACATGAGAATGTTTACTGCACACAACCTTTTTATAGCAGCGAAATAAATAAATAAATAACCCCCTGGAAACAATGTTAATGTCCAGCAATGAGGGGATGGTTTAGTAAATCAGAACCCAATGCAATTATGCAACCATTAAAATGATAATTACACAGTTTATGTAGCAATGTGAAAAAAGCATTTGTTCCTGATGGAAAAAGCACAAAATAAAATTGTATCTATATATGTCTACAGTGTTATAAAATAAAGCTTGCCTAGGGAAAAAGATGGCAAAAGAAAATAGAAAATGAAAACTTAACATTAGAGTGGTGGGGTGCTAAGGAATTGCTTTTTAGAAACCATTTGAATGCTGACCTACTATTCGAACAATAAGTTAAAAGCAAGCAAAAAAAAGAAAAGATGTGTGCTTGGGATACAATATGCTAAGGAAGCAAACCAACTTTTCTTCCTAGGATCTCAGACAGGAGTTTTTACTTCTTTCCTGTTTCCCTCTCTGGAGTTGGACTCCCAGTTTCCAGATCCAGTCAGGACACAAGAGGAAAAGCAAGGATTTGATCCCAGGTCTGACCCATGCTTCCAATGAGTATGTCCCAGAAAGACCCGGTATCATAATGGAAAAAACCACCACCCCTGAGTGACTGTGTCCCTGCCACCCCAGCTAAGTGGATACTCTTCCTGTAAGACCTTGCAGGAACCTGGGCTCTAGGAAGCTCAGTGAGTAAGAAGCTCAGTAGCACACAGGCCCAGCTCTTCTTGTGGTCTTTGTGTTGTAAGGCATCCAGGTCTGTACCTTTCCAAAAGATGTGGCTAAGGCTGGAGGACCAGTGAGCATTTCCACTGATGCTTCCGCAAGGTTCTAAGCCTCGTTGGCCTGTGCTGCCTCCATCCTCTCGCTGTGCATGCTGGAGAAAGCACAATGGTCCTCAGCCCCCCCCCCCCACCACCACCACCAAGGTCCTTGTTGTTCAGAGGCCTCTTTAAGGAGGATGGGACTCAAGGGAGGAGCAGGAGCCACCACCACCTGCTGATTCTGTTGGGCAGCCTTCCCTTGCCTGGGTGACTCTTCCCGTGTCAGAGGCCATCTGCCTGGGAAAGAGCAAGCAAGAGCAGCTGGCCAGATGGGGTGCTGCTTGTGCAGGGAGGGAGCCCGTCCCTGCTCCAAGCAGCATGACAGCTGTTCCCTCCCTGACTGCCCCTGAAGGTGAGTGGCTCATGGGTACAGGAGAAAGGAGGGTCCTGCCTCTACAGGTCCTGGGGATGCTGGGAGCCAGATGAAGCAAGTGCTTCCAGCCATCTTTGCAGAGAAGCTGTTTCTCATTTGAGTTCTCAGCTGCCTGAGAAGTGGGATCCTGGCCACTGATGTTTGCTTTAGTTCCTTTGATACTGGGTGGGCCCTGGAATTACTTCCCTCTGGTATTTGGCCTCAGGCAGAACTAGGAAGAAGGGTGACCCCTTTTCTAGAGCCCAGCTGGGCTCAGGGCACAAAACACTTCAAAGATGGAAAGGCATTGATAATGTCTGCTTCTAGTCCTGGGCACGTGGGCCGTGCCCACAGACCCTGTTCCCAGTAGGACAGCAGCCAGTTCACACCAGGAGGCCTCTAGTGACAGGGAACTTCTACTTTCTTGACTGCGCCTGCTTTCTCTATTTGAACATTTCCCTGAGGGTCACTTCTCCCATTCACCTGAGTGCTACCCTTGAGCCAAATCTAATTCCTCCTCTGTCCACCAGCAAATACAAAGAGGGTTATGGTCCCCCAAGTCCTTCTGCAAGTGGAACACCTCAGTTTCTCTGCCACCTTCCTGGTGTGAGGAATTGGGGTTCTTCCATTAGCCTGGTGACTATTCACCCCTCCTTCCCTGGAGCCCGCTGGTGGGAGGCTGGAGCTCACCCACAGAGACTCATCAAGCACAGCTCCACCCTCCTCAGATGCCATTCCTCCAGGGATGTGCCCACTGTCCCATTCACCTTCCTGGAGCAAGTTGGCATTGCCGTCTCTCCCTGGAGCAAGTTGGCATTGCCGTCTCTCCCTGCACACGGCCTTCATAAAAACACTCTGAAGTAGACAGAGCTGCTTCTTAATGAGAGTCATTAGGTCCATTTTTCAGATGGGGAAAACTGATGTCATCTACAACCTGCACATTCAAGTGCAGACAATCCTGTCGGGCCCACGGGACTTCATGGGCTGCATCCTGGGGAGCTTTAGCCAATGCCAGATTTTGATGAGACCTATGGTTCTGGGAGGGGCTGAGGCCAGAGCAAGGAGGAGGGGAAGATCCCTGGAAAGTTCCCCCTGATTGGCCTGTCCCTCTGCACCTGGGTGAATGTCCCCCACCCCAGCTGTGTGCACAGTGGATACCAACAGCACCAGGCAGGCATCTCCCCTTCCCCCACGCTATGGGCTAGGCCACCAGGAAGCCCTTCAAAGCTGCAAGTCCCTGTGGAGGCAGCAGCAGGCCTGAGGCCTGCAGAGGGTCAAAAACCCTGGGAACGGAGCCCTGGGCTGGCCCAGCCAGCACCTCGTTAGGAGGCCTGGAGGGGGGAGGGGGCACTTCAGGAACAATGTTGTTTATTTTTCTATTTTTAAACAAGTCTGAGGTCTCTGGGGGCACAAATGAAGTTATCAGCAAAGACTTGAGTGGAATAAAGCCTCCAGCCAGCAGGCCGAGAAGGCCCTGGGGACCGGAGCTCTTGAAAAGCTGAGATGGGGCTTGTTTGTCTTATGCTCTGAGTGCAGGACTGTGACTGGGTGCTGCACTATTGTGTCCCCAGTCCTACCAACCGGGCCCTCAGCTGCCTGTTCTCTAGGTGCTCCTGGGGAATTTCAGAAGATGATCCTTCAAGTATGTCATGCACACAGTCCTAGGAGGCTCCTCTGGAAGGAAGCCTGGGCTGGAGGGGTCCCAGGACCGCAGGCTGGCCCTGCCACCTTGGACTCTCCTTTCACCTGCAGGCCACCCTTCCTCGTCCCTGTTGCAGGGAAATGCACGTGGTGGTGTGTGGCCGAGTGGAAGCGAGAGCTGTCCTTCCAGGAGACCACACTGCCTCAGCTGTCCCGTGCTTCACAGCAGGATAACTGGCCCTGCTCCAGGGAGTCCTGAGGGAAAGCGGAACCGGAACCATACAGGAAGCAATGAAGGCCAGGGCGAGAGGAACCTCCCGGGAAATGAGGAATGTGGTCAGGGGCAGGAGGGCTGGATCCCTGGTCCCTGGTCCTGGTTTGAGTTCTGGCTCTTGCCAGGTCCCAGCTGGGTGACTGTGGGTGAGTCACTTAGTCACCTCTGGGCCCAAATTTTCCCCTCCCAGAATTGCAGAGCTAATTCCCAGGTTGACCGGAGGGTCCAGTCAGATGTGGCACATGAGGGAGGAGATGGGAATGGTCAAGCTCTAAACAACTGAAGACAAAGTGCCTCTCCAGCTCCTGCCCCCACCCAATGTGAAACATGGATTGAGTCATTGATTGTACCCAATGACTGCAGAGTGGGCAGTTCTATCCATCACCCCCTGCAGCAGGCCCAGGCTGCACAAGCTGCAGGGTACAGAATCCCCCATCCCAGGCTGCACGGTGCAGGGGTGATCCTGTGCAGGCTGCTCCACACACTCCCAGCTTAGAGTGCAGGCCATCTATGCCCTGTCCTGGGGTCCAGGCAGAAAGTCAAGACCAGTAAAGAGGCAGCATTGGCCCCGGGGCCTTTCAGCCAGCAGACCAGAGTGCTGCCTCACCTTCCCAGGTGTTCCTAACTACCTGTGTGGAAGGTGTTGTCACACCCATTTGAAGAAACTGAGGCCCCAAGAAGAGCGCTACATGCCCAGGATGGTGGGGTGCCTTGGAGAGGCCAAGGCTGGAGGCCAGATCCCATCCCTCCACCGCTGCCTGCTCAGCCCAGCACTGAGACTGCCTCCTACATCACTGAGCTTTTTCTGAAACAAACCTCTTCTTAATTCTTTGGCTGAATGTCTAAATAAGGATTTTTGCCAATTCTGAGCCCTGCTAACTGATGAAGTTGTCAGAAAAAGATCTAATGATGCTTGAAAATGCAAGGAGGGAGCCAGCTGCCAAATTGCCCTCACAGCTCTGACTCGGCATCAGGGAGCCGGGACCCCCCCACAGGGCGGGAGGTTGGGGCGGGTTGGGGGGCTGAGCGCTGCCGAGTTCCATCAGCTGTGGGCCGGATGAGTTGCTTAACCCCTTTGATCTGCTTCCCAGATGTAAATGAGGATAACAACTCCCTCCTTGCACAGTTACCTTGAGGATTAAATGAGATGATGTATGGGTGACATCCTGCACAGCGCCAGGCACAGTCACATTTTCAGGGCTGCTGGGAGCAGAGCAGAGGCAGCCAGCTGGCCTGGGCTCTGCTGAAAGGACCGCAGCCCTGCAGCCCTGGGTGAGCAAAGAGCTGAGCTTGCCCGCTCCATCTGGGGGGGTCTGGATCTCTGATCAGCCCCCAGTATTTATTTATCTCAGAGATCCAGCTGCTTCTCTCTGATGGGTGAAGGGCTCAGTGACCTCAGGCCCTGGAGGTGGGGCCTGGGGGTGGGAGCCTGGGAGACCAGGCTGGGCCCTTTGTTCTCTCTTCTTTCTCAGTGGAACATTTGTTCCACTCTGGAGTCTGGGCACTAGGGGTGGGGCCTGGCTTGGGGACTTGGGAATCGGACAATTCCCAGGCCTGCTGCAGGAGCCAGGAAGGCTGGGTGCTGGGAGCAGGAGGGGTCCTGCAGACCTACAGGCCACCCAGCACGGGGACACACGTGTGTGCTGCCTGAGGATGGGTCCTGCAGGGCCTATCACCATCATCAACCACCCAGGCTGTCAGCAACTCCCCATTCTTCATTCTGCCTTTGACACATACATGTATGCATGTGTGTCATCTGCTTGGTGGCCTCGATTCCGTCTTCCCTAGAATATGGAGAAGAGCAAATAGAAGTCTGGGGTTTGAGAGTGTTTTTGCAACTGTGTGGCTTTGGGCCATGCCTTTGACTTCTCAGAGTCTCAGTTTCCTTGCCTGTAGAATGGGAAAACACCTCTGTGTGCCTCACAGATGCTGTGAGATCAGATGAGGCAGCGTGAGAGCAACCTGTGACCAGGAAGCATGTGACTCAGGGCAGGGGACATTTGGGGCTGGAAATGAACTAATGCATCCATTCAATCTGCTGCTTTTTTTAGCAAACAGGGGAAAATATCTAAGGGAGAGAGGAGGGGGCGCTGGGCAGTGGCCTAAATACAGCCTGAGGATTATCACGGGGCCCAGCTGTCCCTGCCTGGGCTGTGGGTGATCAGAGATTCCCCTACCGGCTGCCTCTGGCACAGTTCTCTGCCCTGGCTTAGCTCAGTGCGCCCGGAGGGCTGCCCTGGGCCCCTGGGAGTTAGGGGGTCAGGTCAGCTCTTCATCAAGGGCCAAACCTCAGACGTGGCATTTCCTCAGGACGTGGAAGGAGTTCAGAGGGCAGAGCGTGAATATAGCCTGGGGGCGGGGCAGGGCCTGGGTTCAGACCTTGGCTCGGCCTCTGACTGGCCCTTTTACCTTGAATGGCCCATCTGCAGGCTTTGGCCTTTTTTTTTTTTTTTTTTTGAAGGCCTGTCTACACTTGGGAGGTACAGTGACGTGGTGGCCATGTCAAAGCTGTGACTAAGTTGATCCTTAAAGGCAT
The DNA here is from genome assembly GCF_964194105.1 of Spermophilus citellus. Lineage (NCBI taxonomy): Eukaryota > Metazoa > Chordata > Mammalia > Rodentia > Sciuridae > Spermophilus > Spermophilus citellus. The sequence continues at coordinate 95,963,860 of NC_138193.1, read as the reverse complement.
CAGAAAGACCCCTGGTACCCAGGTGCGGTCTCCTCCCTACCCTCCCTTCCCAGATGAACAGGGACAGGAGGATTCAGACTCTTCAGATGTGCCATCTCCCATGGCACAGAGTTTCGGGAACCCCTTCCAGCCTGCAGTTCTGCAGGATGAAGCAGGACTGTCACCTATGATAGCACTTTCACTGGGCCAGCCATCAGGGTTTTCTTGGGGACAGGGGTCTGGCTGAACCGGGTGCTGTGGGGGAGTCTATATGTGGGTGCTTGGAGCACCCAGCACTGGCCTTGGCCATGGCCTGGCCCCAGGATAGCACGAGGAAGTCCTTCCTGATCCTGCCAAGATATGCCTGGCTCCAGGGAACCTCTCAGCCCAATAAGAAGTGGGAAGGAGACCCTGACTCAGTGCATCTGAGGTGTCTCTAGGAGGGACCAGATTCACCAAGGAGCCTCAGTGAACCCATCCAGGCCCCAGCTTTTGGCCCTAGGGTCCAGAATCTGAGCTCTGTAAAACACCCATGGTGGGTGATTCTCCTGTTCATCACCCAGAATTTCCTTAGAAGAGCCCTGTAAGGCTCCACGACCCTACTCAGTGTACAATCTGCCGCAAATACACAACAACCCCTTCTAGGCGACCAGGTAAGAACCAAGTTCAAGTGCCTCTATTCCCTGGACGTTCTCCACAAAACATCTCTTTTCCATGATATTTTCTCTTGGGCAATGAAAGTGAAGGGAAGAGCGGGGACAAATCCCCAGGGTCCTTGCGCAGGTCCTGCCTGAGGCTGAGGGAAGCTCCCTAGCAGCCTAGCTCCTGGGCATCCCGTGTGGGGATGGGAACGAGGCCCACACAGGAGCTGGGCTCTGAGGATGCCAATCAAGTGGGATGTTAGGGAGCCCGGGAGCCGGGAGCAGAAGAGTTTGGGGGGCCACTGTTGAGGGTACAGAAGATTCTGAGAGGATGACTGTGAGGAGAGGGGGTTTTGTAATGTTTACTGTACACCAGAAACCATGACACTGGCAGGTGACCTCACTCCCCTCTGACAAGCATGAAAATGAAAACAAAGGAATTTCTGGAGGCATAACCCACAGATACAGAGACCATAGGAGGGGACAACAGCAGTAGCACAGTGACACACTTGGGAAGCAGATGGACAGGTGACAAGTGACCAGCAGAGGCGAGAAAGCAGGACCCTAAGCCCACACTGGGGAAGGGTGACATCGCTCTCATGTACACCCTGGAATCCTTTACAGACCTGGAACGGGTGTCCCTAGCCCGGAGCACTGGAAACAGAGACTGGCTACCAGGAGGGCTGGCGGCAAGTGTTCTGAGGCAGTGGGAGTCCTAGAGCTCCTGCCACCAAGCCCTTCTGGAGTGGGGAGGGCTTTTCTCTGGGGAGAGCATAATAGTGACTTTCTACCCTGGGGGACATCTGACACAGCTGAGAACTGGGGATTGAATAAATAAATGGATGCTGAACTTTCAGACAGCTCCGGCCCTTTTTCTGGACTTGGCTCTAGGACGCTGGCATGCAGAACATCACTCCTGTGTTTCTAGGGAATCCTCAATAAATGGCCCTCAGCTCACTGCACTTTGAAACAGCTTTCTAAAGGACAACCATTCCCCACTCTCGATTATGAGATATCCAAGGAAGGCTCAGGCATGGAAGCCAAGGAGCCCAGGAAGCAAGTGGGTAAAGCACCTTGAAGGAGGCCTGGGGAGCACATTGAACCCAGGAAAAAGGGAAGGATGCTGTTCAAAAGAGGACAGTCCAGAGAACAGGGATGAGCTCTTGGAAGTTAAATGCATGATGGCAGAACTGAAAAGGCCACTTAGATGTGACAATAAGGTGGGAGAATCTCCCAGAAAAAAAGAGCAGAGAGATTATTAAAAACTGGAGACGAGAGATGAAAAATAAAAATAAAGGATGTACCACATCAGGATATTAGAGTTTCAGAAAGATAAAACAGAGAAGATGGGAGGGAGAAAATTAACCAGGAAGTTACTAAAGGAAATATCCCTAAACTGAAGGATTTGGGTTTCCAGAGAGAATGAGTCATCTGCGTGCCTCACACACAGGGAAAAAGACCCACACTAAGGAATACTGTTGCCAATTCCAGAACACTGGAATCAAAGAGAAAAGCCTGCAAGTTTCCAGAGAGTGGGGGTAGGGTGGGGAGAAGGTCATATACAAAAAAAATCAGGAAACAAAAAGGTTCTGAATTTCTCAGGAACAATAGTGAAAGCTAAAATGCAGTCGTGATGCTTTCCAAATTCTGAAGAAAAGTGACATTCAACCCCAAATTCAACTCCATCTAAACTTTCTCAGTCAAGTGTCAAAGGAGAATAAAAACATTTTCAGATATGTGAGGTGCTGAAATATTTACCTCCTTTACCCTTTATCTGAAAGCTACTAAAGGATGTACTCCACCAAAACAAGAGGAGTAAAGGGAGAGAGGAAAACAAGAAATGCAAGATCCCTGGGAGAGATGAAAACACCTGAGATAGTCGGGAAAGGAGATCCCAGGAAAATAACATACACCAGGCTCAGAGGGAAACCACGTCCTGATTAGAACCAGTTGGAAGGCTCCAAGATAAATTTCTCTAAGAAAATGAACTGTATAGAAAACTTCTCCCTTATGGATGCTATTGGAGGAGGTTCAGACAGTTGAAGAGGTTTGGTGTTGACGTTAGTATTTGTACATAAAAAAACTAAACAAATATAATTATTATATCCAGAAAGAGAAGGTAAACAGTTTATTTCATGGCCCAGCTCTGAACAGTGTATGCAGTCATAATAATGTAAACACTTGGTATGTTTTGTCTCCCTGATCTCATAGGAGTTTAATTTCCAAAGTTTTATATTAATGGTATTGAGAGGGTGGACTCTTGATCCCATTCTGGTATTTAGAGGTTGGGCCTTTGGGAACTGAATAGATCAGACAAGATCATTAAGGTTGAGCCCCCATGATTGTATCCTGGGGGCTTTACAAGGAGAGGGAGAAAGACTTCACAGACATAAACATACACATGTGCTCTCACCAGGATGGGATATAGTAAAGGGGGGGCCTTGCCAGGGTCTATGTTTAGACTTATAGCCTCCAACACTGAACTCTTTTCTCTATAAGTAGCCTGCCTCAAGTATTTAAATTTTGTTATAGTAACAAAAAACTGACAAATACAATACTGAATGTTGCTGTACTCCAAATTATCATATAACAGCGGGAGGTTATGGGAATGGGTAACTATGTGCAGGATGGGCATAGGGGGAGGGGAAAGAGCTAAACAACTTCTCTAGGGGAAAGTCAAAGGCTGAACTATCAGGAAAAAAAAGTAATATGGTTGTTTCCTTTGGAGATATAGAGGTAAACACCAAGAGAATCAGGTAAGAGCTGAAATGGTTGCCTAACAGAAGGGGATATGGAGCAACCCTCAGAGGGCATCTCAACTCCCAGCGTGCATAAATAATTTTGATTTAAAAACTGAAACAAAAAAATTAAAATTAAATAAAAAAAGATACGAGCATTCCTACGCCTCCTGCTTTGGCCATTTCTTCAGTTCTGAATAAACATGAGGACTTTCTGATGTGTTTCAGTCCTTCGAGTGAGTTCTTTGCAGCTATTCTAGACAGACAGGCCCCAGTTCAGTAGGGCTCAGAAAGGGGGAGAAATAGAACAGAGGTGGAGCTAAAGCCTTAGAAGCCACACCTGGCTCCTCCTCCTACACCTGGGGCAGCTTCCTAACCTCTCGGTGCCTAGACAGGGTTGGTGCTGGGATAACTAGTAGGTCAGGGCCAAGACCATCAGCTCGCCAGAACCTGAGGTGGGAGCTGGGAGGGGCAGGAGAAGGAAGTGGCCTGGTCAGTGTGCAGCTCCTCTTCACCCGCTCTAAACATGAGGGCTTCCTCAGGCCTGCGCTGGCCATCACAGTGGACACAAAGACACTCTGGGCCTGGAAACTCGAAACCTGAGTCACACCATGCCACAGTCATCGTGTTTACAGAAAGCAAGATCATTATTTACAGAAACGTTGCTCTAATTGACTTTTAAAGACGTCAAATTCAGCAGACAAAAAGAACACCAAACTGCGTGGAAAAGGTTGTGGTCCCGGCCACCCTCTGTACCCAGGACCTTCTCTCACCTGGCTGTCCACGGACCCACAGACCCTCCTGACATTAACAACCCCACTTTTTCCACGGAGGAACCCAAGTTAAGAAAATAAAACTTTCTTCCCAGACCACACGAGCCCCTGAGCCAAGTTATATCAGTCCCTGGAGATCCCTGGGGCCCCGTTCCCCACGCCTATTCCAAAGAAGGGTTCTGGGCAATGTGAGTCACACAGCTCCGTCCCCAGGACGCAGAGGACACCCACCCACTCGGCCCCCACCTTCTAGCAAGCCTCTCTTGCTTCTTTGGGGAAGCAAGCTTTCTGCTTAGTCCAGGATTAGAAAGATGCAGAGGGGAACTTGAGTTCTAGGTTTAAGTTGCCCCAAACTAGTCTTAGGGACAGCAACCAGGTCAGTGATGAAGCTGTTAACAACTGGTGACAAAGGGAGAAAAATAAAAACAAAAAGAGATGCGTTTGGAATGAATCGTTCTTACTTCTGGGGTGAGATGCTTCTTACATTTTTGTTTTAAAATGAACATTTAAAAAAAGTGAAATAATGGTGATGGTGGATAACATATTTTTTTTTTAGTGTCCTTGGCAAAATTGAAAGTTGGTATTTCTAGTCCCTCCTCGAAATAAACTTTTTTTTTTTTTAAAGTAAAATGTCAGGGACACACTGTGGTAAATGACAAAGAGAATAAGACCAAGCCCCAGAGGCAAAACCACACACTCCAAGGGTGAGAAGGGCCCTGAGGCATCTCGTCCAACCTCCGTTTGGTACAAGTATGTGCCTGAACCTCCCTGCCAAGGGACTGACTGGCCTTCTTTGGTCCTCTTCAGTGACAGGGAGCTCACTCCCTCTGGACAGCTCTGGTGGTTATAAAAGTGTCCCTTGCATAGCTGAGAAACCAGCACCATGCTGGGACCTGGACCAATGCCTGAGGCCTAGAGGAGGCCTCTCCTCCTCCAAGGGCAGCCTGCATTACACCCACCCTGCCCACCAGTCTTCCTGGGCTGGCATCTGCTTGCTCCTTTGATCCCTGTACCCCAGTCATTCCTCTTATGGAACATTTTGGGCTAACAAGTGAATTTAAGCCCAGTTTCTCCCCTCCTGGCCCATGCCCTGCCCCCTAGTTCTCAAGATGTGGCAGTGACTCGGGGGCCTCAATTCATGAGACAACTCTGGCCGCTCCAGACCATCTGCGAAAGCAACAGATAAACCACAGTGGGGGAGGGGGAAAGCAACATACAAAAAAAGTCCATGCAATCCCACTCGTTATCAGCATATCTGCTTCGAAAAAAGTCCAGAAGGAAATAAGCCAAAATGGCCATGGCCATCATCCCTTGAGGTGAGTTAATGGATGACTTTCATCTCATTTTTTGCTTTGCTGTGTTTTCCAGTTTTTCTACAACAAGTGTTATAAAGTAGAATAAAATAATGTCCACTTAGAGTTTCAAAAATTAAAAAGTAAAGTTAAAATCCTGTAGCCCAGGACCCTATTTCTCAATTGCTCTCCAATGAACAAGCTGGGGAGGGGGGCTGGTGCTCCAGAAAAAGTCTCTGGGCCCAGCCCTGTGGGGACAACCTTGCCCCAATTGCCCTTCTCGAGCCTTGCGGTCCTCCACCCTCCATGGGCTCCCGACCCTGGCCTGAGGGAGGAGTGGGTGAGGAGCGTGAAGGAGATGTAAAGACAAGGCTCATCCTGCCCCTGCAGATCCTAGCCCTCCTGCCCCAGCCCTCCTGACCCTAGGCCAGGGCTCGCTCCTTTGGGGGCACAGAACAGAGTCTCTGGGCCACACTGGGACAAAACTATTGCTGGACCAGGGTCTGCTGAAGTGAGTCAGCCCCCAGGACAGATCTTTCTCCCAGGGTCCCAAGGCACAAGGTCAATGCTTCGCCAAGGCCCAAGTAGGAGAGGAGGCTCCTGGGTCAGAGTCCTGCCTGCTTCCCCATGAGCAGAGGTGGCCTTGGGTCTGTCCTCCTATGGCCACAGGTGAGTCATCCTTCTGGGGCCTCAGGTTTCCATGGGTAAAATTAGGGTGGGGAGCACCCTGTATTCAGTGGACAGTGGCTGGACTGGGTGGACTTGGAGTTTCTTTCCAGTCTTAATATTCAGGTGATGGTGGAAACAGAGCCTGGCACTGACTAGAGCCTGGCACTGACCCATCGGGGTGGGCAGATGCTTGCTATCCAGTCCTGCCTCTCGGGTGACCCTGAGCCCCAGGTCCTAGCCGATGTCCAGGTCTAACTCATGGTGCTAGACATGGGTGTCGAGCACAGGTGTGTGGGAGTGGGGTTGTGGAATTGAGTATGGGGTGCCCCAAAGATGCACGTCCTGTTTAGTTTCTGGTGTAGGCACATTCTTCAATGGTTTGGCTTTTCTGGGGATTCTAAGTTTCACTTCACCCCAGCTTTTCCCAGCTACCCCCCAACTGTCCCCTCTTTCTCAGTTCTTTGAACTTCTCCATTCCGACCTCCATTTGAAGCTCCAGTTTTGTGTTCTTCTATCTCTGTCTCTGTCCTAGAGCCAGGCCTGTCACTTAGGAGCCTGAGTGTAGCCATTGGCTGAATGTCTACGTGTGTCCCCACTCCCGTCCTTCCTTCAGGAGCCAGCCTGCTGCTCCTGGGTCCCAGCACCCTCAGCAATCAGAACCTGTGTCGTTCCAGACAGAAGGGGAGATGGGCTCTCATTGTACAATGACAAACTCAAATCATTATTCTGCCAAGATCTGAATGACAAATTGGGAAGTCTGAGAGCGCTGTGATTTGTTAACCTGCCATCGCCTCTCAGGAGGCACACGTTTTAATTAAATACCAGGAGTGATTTGGGAGTCCTTCTACTGTGCCCCCCGGGGCTCCACTGGGCTGCCCTGGGGAAAGAGTAGTGCCTCTTCGTAATGGAGATGAAGGCTCCAAAAATTGTTCCTAAAGGATTGGGAGGTGGGGCGAGTGCTGGCAGCTCCTGCAAACACTGCCAGCCGGCGTGCAAGGAGCTTAGCAGCACTTGGAGACTCCCAGCCACCCCACCACTCCACCATTTTATAGGTGAGGAAACCAAGACCCAGGGAAGTGCTTTGCCTAGGATGCACCCATAGCAAGGGCTGTGTGTGTGTGTGTGTCCATCCTGGGTGTATGAAATGTAGGATTCATCCCAGGAAAAGTGGGGAAAGTCAGAAGAGGGTATGACTCACCCCTTTATTTAATAGGAACCTCTGGCTCAGGGAGGATGACTAAATTGAGGGAGAGAAGCAGAGGGTGGCAAGAGCAAAAATGCCAATGTCCTCCTTTTCTCTAGTCACACCTGGAAAGGGAAGTAGTCTGATGGGGAGGTCAATCCTGGCTCTAAGTCTTGCTCTCCTATCTTTTGAGGAAGAACCTGAGAAAATTCTTGATTCCTCCAGAAAAGCCCTAGTCCACTGCAGTGGCCTGAGCAGAAAAGGAGAAGGGCTGGGCAGGGCTGGGCAGAGGGCCTGAGGTGGTACCTGGGCTGCCCAAGGCCTCACAGTCCTGCATAGATCCCGACCTGCCCACTCACCCCACTTGGGGGCACAAAGGATAGCAAAGGGAAATTGCTGGTGCGGGGGTCAAGACCACAAGGGGTGGGGCGGGAGCTGAGGCTTTTAGGGAATCCCGGACAGGCCTGGAGGTTGGTGAGCAGGGCCAGCCAGAGCCTCCAGGGGAGGCCACCACCTTCCAACTGTGGGACTTGGCAGGTCTCACATTCGTCTGACTCATCTGAGAGATGACAGGATCAGCACCCCAGTCCCACCCCAGGGCTCATGAGGTGGGGAGCTTAGGTGCAGGTGAGACGTGTTTGGAAGCCACATCCTGCTGGGCCCTCTGCCTGGAGGTCCCACAGCCCCTCAAGCAAGGCTGCCAGCTGACCATCCCTAGCATCAAGGGCCATCTTGCCCCCCCTCCACTTTAGTCCCTCAGAGGTCCCTGTGTCACCACCTCCCTCCTGGACTCACCCTCAGGGCCGGCAGGGAGCTGACCTGGTCCATGGTCAGTGTGGCCTCTTTGTAGTACTTGCCTGCAGGGCAGAGCTTCAAGAAGGTGTCGTGGATGCTGGAGAGAGAGAGGTGACAGGCATGTGACCATTGGGCAGGAAAGGCAATTAGCAGGCCACCTCCTGTCTCCTTGATCTCTGGGAGAAGTGACATAGAAAGGGCAGCAATGGATCTTTCCATCCCAGAGACACCTCTGAGCCCACCCATGTGCCCAGCATGTCTTTGGGGGTGTTAGCTGCGCAGAGCATGAGGGAAGGTGAGCCGTAGTGCTCTGCAACCTGGGACACACTCTGCGGTGTTAGTTCTGGTGGGCCTTCTGTTATGATTTGGTCTAGTCCCTCAGGTAGAGATGAAGACACCAGGGTCCCCTTCTTCCGGCCATCGCCCACCCCATCCTCAGCATATGATGGGCATGAGCAGGCCAGGGGTAGAACCTGTCAGCCACACAGCACACAGGCCCACTGGGTGGCAAGCACCAGACCACAGCACAGATTGTCCCTATCACCCACCTCTCTGTATGAGGCCCTAGGCCAGTCCAGGGGACTTTGCTTGTAAGTGACAGGCAGAGGGTAAAGCGGAACTCTGCCTTAGGCTAAGAGAGGATGACCCCTGGTCCTTTGTCCCTCTCATTCCATCCTGGACCATTAGTCCTCATCTATAAGCAGGCCCTTGGGCCTGTAGGAACAGTGACCAAGGCAGCTTATAGAGAGAAAAGCGTAGCAGCCTGGACTCAGGAGGACTGGACACCAGTCCTGCACTGCCCCAGTAGGACTGTGTGACCTGGGGCAACTTACTTAACCCTTCTGAGCCTTAGCTTCATCTTCTGGAAAAAGGGCAATTAATCACCTCTTTCAAGGGCTATGGTGCACATTCAATGTGAATGAGAGGAAGGGCTAGGGCTGTGTGTGGGGTAGACGGGGAAACCACAGGCTGGTTAAAAACACATTCTCTATAGCCAGACAGACCTAAGTTCAAATCCTGACTCTGCCACTTTATAGCTCTGAGAGCTTGAGGAAGCTTCTGACCCACCTGAGCCTCCTCATCTCTCAACTGGGGTAAGGAGTCCCCTCCCACATTTATAGGGATTGATGGGGGAGGTATGTGGAATGTCAGCATCGCGCCTGGCACCTGAGGGGGCCTGTGGTACAGGGGACCTCAGAGGAGACCCTGAGCCATCTGATGCCCATCTGTGTCCTTTTCCTGTTCTCCAGGTGTCCCCATGCCCTCTGGCCATACAGAACCCCAAATTAGACTGTGATAAGAGGAGCCGTCTAGCCCAAGCTGGGCCTGGTCTCTGGACTCCCTTTATGGTCCCTTTGTGCTTCAAAATTACCCTTCTCTACTTCTTTCCTGTTCCTCTCCTCTCCCAGTACATTTCTGATCTCACCTGAGTGCTAGGAGACAAGTAATCTGAGCAGACCAACTCACACTTAGGAGCGTGAGTGACCGATAGCCCCCTCATGACATTCCTGGGGCACACGGTTTATAAACTCAAATGAACCTTTGATCGGTGGAACTTAGGACACATGACCAAGTGAAGAATTTGGAGAGTTATTTTATAGAGATTCAGGGGGAAAGCAGGAAGCCTTCCCAGGACCCACCAGAAGGGGAACACAGAGCCACCTCTGTCCTCCAGCCACTCCTCTTGTCACAGCTTACTGAACAGAAAAGCATCCTTTAGATCCTGTACCAATTGCTCCCCAGCTTCCTCGCCCTCTGGCTTCTAGCAGGCATTGGCCCAAGAGAAACCCCAGCAGGAAAGAGAGGTCAGGATTCAACCTCCCTCCCCTCCCAGCCTCAACCCTATTCTGGCTATATCCATGTTCCTTCTGCCAAGGACCAAGTGACCAGTTGCCACTACTCTAAGTCCTCAGTTGGGTGCCTCAGGCCCAGGGGTGGTGATGACTAGTGTCTGGATGTCATCTCTACCTCCAAAAGGCACCTTAAATCATCTTCGAAACCTCCAGCCAGGTGCCACCTGCTCCTGCTGGGGTCCTGACAGACGAGGCAGGCAGACCCATTCGGATCCTCTCCCACCGGCTGTGTGACCAGAGGTGAGTTTTGGGAACTCTCTGGGCAGACAGATGTTCCAAGCCTGACTGCAGTAGTGAGGCAGTCTCCTTCAATGGCTTTGGGCTGACTCTGGGGAGGGCCTTACAAGTGGACATGGGACAGGGATGTGAGTATCTGTGGAGAGCATCCTGCTCCTGCTGACCTTGCAAGGGACCCTGAGCCGTGACCAGAGGCTCTGCCCAAGTTTGGGAGGGAGCTGAAAAGCAGGGTGTCAGGCTGAGAGACACTCTCCTCAAATGAGTTGGAACAAGATGTGGGTGGCCAGGTCAACAAGGAGGGAAGGACAGCCATCACTGCCGGGACCCTAGTGGCCTCTAAGGGACAGGGGCAGTGGGAGAGGTGGGTTTCTGTCAAAAGGAGTATTTTGCTGTTGGTATTGTTAGAATTGCCAGTGTGGGATGATAATAAAAAGCAGGCCAACATTCAGTAAGTTTTACTAATTAAAAATAAACTCCCCCCGTGACCCTGCATGTTTCAACTGCACTCACAGTGTGGGGTGCAGCTTGGGGTGCCCACAGCACTGCCAAACCTCGTGGAGGTTTCTCATTTATCATGACAATCTTGCAAGTCAGGGACCATTATTTCCTTTACAGATGAGGAAACAGAAGGCCAAGGAGGTAAAAATCATTTGCCTAAGGTCATACAGTGGAAAGGCCAGGGCTGCTACACCAAAATGTTTTCTTCCCAGGAGCCCAGAGAAGAGGACATGGGATGGACCACTGAGAGAAAGAGAAGGGGCCCACTGCCATTGCCCCCCATGCTTACTGTGCTAGGCACCCTCGAACACATTGCCTCATTGAATCTCCCAAAAGACCCATGTGGGAGCAGCGTACAGGTTACAAATCCCATGGGTGGGTAAACTGAGGCTCAGAGGATGCACAGCCCAAGGTCATACAACTGGGAAGATACAGAGGGGAGCTGGGCCCTCCAGCTGCTCTATTCACCTCCAAAGGGTCCATCCCCTCTGCCCAGGTGAGAGGAGAGGCTCCTGGGATGGAGGACTGGAGAGAGGGCCCTGAGCCCCTTCAGGCCTTCCCAGGCTGCCACATGGGCTGGCTGCCCACAGATGAATCGCGGCTGCATCTCAGCTGCCACAAAATGTTCTTCTCCTCCAAATATGGATCAGCCTGCTCCAAATGGAACTCTGAATTAATCACTAATGGACTCAGAAGTCAAAGCCATTTGAAAAACTCACACATTCAGCCTGCCAGCGGTCAAGCCGCCCAGGCGGGGCTCCCTCCACACTTAGCTCAGAGGCAGGGAAGGGCTATCTGCGGCTCCGGGCTGGCTCCACCGCCGGCCCTCCATGTGACCTTGACCACTGAGCTCCTCCAGGCCTCAGTTTCCCCTCAATACAATGAAAGCCTCAGTGATACCGTGACAGACGCCCCTCTCCCTCGCGCTCCCTCCAGTTTCGGCATCTATGGCTCTTGGTTTCTGGACCACCCTTTTGCCTCTGAGACCCTTAGTTTAGTGGTTCTCAATGTGGTCCCTCTTAGACTCATGGGGGGAGCTTGTAAAAGGATCCAAGCCCACCAGCTCCCAAGATTCTCATTCCAGGCCAGCACAGAGCCCAAGCATCTGCAGATTCTATAAGCTTCCCAGGGTTTACTGTGCCTGCAAGACCAAGAACACAGATTCATTCAGCTCGAGCCCCAATTTCCTCTTCTCTGGTCCTTCCCTGGGCTCAATTCTCTGGGCTTCTCCCCACCCCACGGATCAACAGTTCCTTGATCTGTAGACGGCCTGCAGATACTTGATAAATGGCCCTTCTTTAGCCTAAAAATGTGGCTTTTAGTCCCCTCATCTGCTATTTCCAAGCTGTGTGTACTTGGGCAAGTCTCTGCTTTTCTGAGTCACTGTGCAGAAAGGAATACCATGATAACAGCGGCTGCCACTCAGTGATGAGCCTTGTGCAGGCCTTGCACACACAATGACGCAGATTTAATCACCTCCTTCCAAATGATGACTCTATGAGATTAGGTGCTCTGACTCTCATCTGAGGCTCAGGGAGGGTAAGACACTCATCACAGACACACAGCTGGGAAGGGGCAGAGTTGAGCCTCAAACTCAGGCTTTTAGCTCCCAGGAAGTAAACCTGCAACACTCCACCTGTTGACCAGGTGCTCCGGGAGAAGTCAGGAATACCAGGACAGGGTCAGGTTGGGGCCAGGACAGGGCCAGGACAGGGCCAGGACAGGGCTTGGAGACCGTAAAGAATTGGGAACTTCCAGGGTGCTAAGAAGAAAGGGTGGCCTCATAGGGGATAGGAGTGTAGCTGAGTGGTAGAGTACTTGCCCCAGATATGCACCCTGGGTTATGTTCCCCAGGACCACCACCAAAATAGAAAAGTTGAATTTTGGGGCTGGGAGTGTAGCTCAGTGGCAGAACACTTGTCTAGCATGTACGAGTCCCTGGGTTGGTGTGATTCCAGCACTGGAAAGGAAGGAAGACCTGCCAACCTGGTGACTGGTTTGTCCTGAGCTGGGCTAGGAGCAAAGCTTCAGACCCCAGACCAAACCCACAGTCAACCCAAGAAGGCAGCAGGAGAGATCCCTTGGTGATGTCCCCAGAGTCCAGCCTGAGCCAGGCTGACCAGGCCCCAGCCACAAAGGTCTGGACTAGATCAGGCTGAGCCCTGTCCATGAAGCCACATGTGCTCTCAATGGGACTTGGAGGTTCTGGCCTCAGTCCCTTGGGCCTTAGCCCCAAAGAGGCATCTGGGAGTTGGGGTTTTGGGGACAGCTGATTAAACAGAAGTCAGATGCAGCTGCCTGAAGCTTAGGCAGAAAGGGAGGTGGCCCCTTCAGAGATCAAAACCTGAGGAAGAAAGTCCCACAGCCAGGAAGTTTAGAGCAGAGAGTCCCTTTTTGGAGAGCCAAGCCCCAGCAGCTGTGGTCTGCTCCTCCCAGCAGGTATCATCTGCAGATCTGGTGACCTGGCCTTTATGTCCTTACACAAGTCTCAGATAAGGAGGTAGAAAAATGTTAGCTACCTCCCCACAAAGATTATTTCTACCCATTGGTTTCTTGGTCAGTTTTGTTCAACCCTCTATCCAACTGTACTAACATTCAGGCCACATTTCTCTGTCACATTCATCGGAAAATCATGACATGTCATCAGAAGCCACATAGGAATGTTATTCAAAAGTGATAGCTTGGGTCTGGCCTACCCTGACCTTGGTAGCCCACGTTGGCCTTTTTCTCTCCTAGGCATCATTTCCTGAGTCCCTGCCCTGAAGCTGGGCATCCATGTCAAAGCTACTCCCCTCACAGACAACGCACCCACACTAAGCCTGTGTGCAGGACCCTGGGCACCTCCCAGGGCTACCCTTGCATATGTGTGTCCTTCCAGGGATGATTTCCTTCCCAGTGTATATGTAGGAACAGCTCTTATTTCACAAGTCTAGCTTACCAAAGTCACACGGTTACATGGTTAAAACACAAGCAGTACTCTAAAGCTTACAATTAAAATTACTAATGCTCAGTACCCCACACCACCTCCCTACCCCTGCCCTCCAGAGGCATCATTTTATGAACAGTTTGCTATTTCTTAGCTCTGTTTGGTTTTGGAGGTGTTAGGAATCAAACCTAAGGCCTTGCAAGTGCTAAATACTCTACCAATACTGCCATTTATCAATATTTTTATTGTAGATATTATCCTGTGACATCCTATTATAAAAAAGTATTTCTTTCCCTATATATAATTCTCCTTACCCCAGCCTCCCAATATAAAACAATTTGCCTGAATCAATATTCAGTGTTTAGGGGCTGGGGACACAGCTCAGTTGATAGAGTGCTTGCCTTGCATGCACAAGACCCTGAGTTCGATCCCCAGCACCACAAAAAAAGAAAATCAGTGTTTATATTATTATTATTATATGTATTATTCAAACATTGCTCACAGCTAAGTTCCATAGCACAACATGATTACATTTTCTTTTTTTTTTTTCAAGGCCTTTTGTTTTTCCCAGAGTTAATAATGACTTTGTTTTTCTTTTGCTTAAATTTCAGTGTGTCTATCATTATTTCATTTGTCCCCAAGCGTTTTTCCCTCCCAGTACTGAGGATTAAACCCAGGGACAAGTGTAAAGCTACCACTGAACCACAGCCCAATCCCTTTCCTTTTTTCTTTTCTTTTCTTTCTTTCTTTCTTTTTTTTTGGACACAAGTTCTCACTAAATTTCTCATGCTGGCCTTGAACTCTTAACCTTGGCCTCCCAAGTAGCTGAGATTATTATAGGTTTGTGCTACCACACTCAGATTCATCCCCAAACTTTCTGCAGAACTATAGTTTCCTCTCAACATAGTTATAATATCAACATTGGTAGATTCATTTTGTTTTCTTGGGATACCACTACTGGCACCCTGACTCCTTGGTTCTAATCTGGATAACTGCCTTCCAGCCCCACTGATCATCACTGCCCCTTGGCTTCCCTGCACTATCATGATGGTAGTGCATTTTGTCTTCCTCTATGTTGAAATCCTTTGTTTCCTGAATTCTAATGTCTTCTTTTTCCTTGGCTACTTACTAGTTTGAATGGAGCACAACCTCCAAAAGCTTTCTCAAAGAAAGTCTATAAAACATCTTTTTCAAGATCTCCATGTCAAAAATATTGTTATTCCACCTTCACTTGGGTTCACAGTTTAGCTGATTCTAGGCTGGAAAAATTTTCTTAGAATTTTGAAGGTGTTTAGGCACTGCCTTCCAACCTAAGTCCAAATGCACCATATCAATCAACGTTTTCTCCTCTATGAAAGACCTTCTCATTATCTCTGGCATTCTGAAATGTCATGATGACTGACTTAGTTGGTGTAGGCCATCTTTTATTCCTTCTGCCATACCCAGAGTCCCCTGGTTTTCCTTTCAGGCTTACAGCGAGACTCTGAAGGCCAGGCAAACGCTCCCCCTGCTCACGTGCCTGGTGGTCCTCAGTCAGCAGCCTGTGTGGCTCTCTCTTAAGAGAGTGAGCTCCTGTCTTCCCCTGTGGTAGGGCAGGGCTGCCATGTGGGTTGCAGGGTGAGAAATGAATCCAATGCAACTTTCAATCTACCTGTTTTCACCTGACCCTGGCATCCGGGATTTCAGAGGTTCCTGAGACTCTGGGTTCTTGATTCTGTCACCCCAACCCCTTCAGGCAATTCTCTTTCAGTTTTCCCTCAGTTAAGTCTGGATCATGGGTCATCTGCTTTGAACTTTTCAAACTTTTTTTGACCTCTCTCATCTACTGTTATCACTTGTGTTCCTTTTATCCTCATAGGTTTTTTTTTTCTTTTAGTAGAGAAACAGAAGATGCTGTATTTTCCATGTTAACTTGAAGCTCTCTGAATTTTGCTTTCTTAATTTAATTGGAGACAGCTCTGTATCAAACATCCTGCTCCTCCTCCTTTTCTCTAAGGATGGTGTCCCATGATGCAGTATATTAGCACTTTGTCACCTGGGTCCTCTTGATGCAAGGGTAATGCCAGGTGGAATGTCATTCCCATTTTGAACCAGAACACTTGAGCGTCTCCAGCCTTGCTGGTTTGCCTCCATTCCTCAGAGCTTTTGACAGCAGCTGCACAACCTCAGCCTGTGATCTCTTGGGTCTGGAGCCGCCCTTGGTTGAAAGCCACAGAGATCTCTCTAGTATCACCCCACCAACTTGGAGTTTCTGACCCCCGTGTGCTTGTCTCATCTGTCTTATTTAAAGGTGTCCAATATGGAGATACAGAAGCAAGATAGAAGTTGACCCCTCTGCCTTCCTTAAGCAGTGGCAGTCCCACACCATGCCAGCACTGGCCCATGTATGGTCTCCATGGCCCTGAAAGGTGGGAGCCTCCTAGGAGGCAGAGGGGACAGGCATGGGCCTCTTGTGCTCAGGAATGGAGCCAAAAGAAGGGATGGGCCAGAAAAAGCTTAGAGAGATGCTCATTGGAGAAGTTTGGGCTGAAGTGGTGCCTTCCTTGGCAGCCGGGGGAAGGTCAAACTGCACCCTTCTCATGGGAAGAGATCACAACAGGGCTGGAAAGAGGCTGGAAACAGGATCTGAACAAAGGCCACCTCAAGGCCTGGGTGAGCAGCTCCGAAGAGGGTTCCCTAGGGATGGCTTGCTTCCAAGGACCTTTTTCAGGGTCAGTGCAGAACAAAGGCAAGGGGAGGGCCTTATCCACCAGAGAAAATCCCTCTCTCCTCTCCTTTCTCTCATCAGATCCTTACCTTCCAAAGATGCCACTCAAAAGCCCCTGGGGGTGGAAGGAGGAGCAGCTGGGTCACACTCCATTGCCCAGAGGACAAGCCCGTGCAACCCCTGGGAGGTCTATCACTTTTTAAAATGATCTACCCTTTGCCTAGCAGCTCTGTGCTTACGAATGTCTTCCGAGGACTGACTCTCACCTGTTGGATATTTATACATAAATGCTTAATATAGAATTATTTGTAAAGCTGGAAACTATAAACAACTTGTGTCCATAACAAAGGGGTTGGCGATGAATTATGGTTCATCTACACGAGGGAATGATTCATGGCCATTAAAAAAGAATGAGGCAGATCTCTATGTGCTTTCTGTAAAACTGGCCAAGAGGAAAACTTCAACAACAACCACCAAAAAAGGTGCAGAATAGTATGAATGAGATGAATGCTACAGGACGCATGGGGTAAAACTGTTGAAGGACATGTGCATGGAAAATTCTGGAAACCTGGGGGAGAAACTGCCGGTAACTGGGGCTGTGTCAGGGAGAACAACTGGGAGGAAGAAATGGAAACACTTGTTTTTTCATTGGGGATTTTTATCCTATTTAAATTTTCTAGCCATGCTCACAATATTATTTCCTTTCATTTTATTTTTATTCATGTATTACTTTCTAGAAAATATCAATAAAGGTTCTATGGGTAGGAGAATATGGGTCTTTGGGGCATTTGTGATGCTTTTTGTTTTTGAAAAAAGCATGCAAATATTGTTTTTAAAAGGGAAATAACCCAGCCCTGTGACTGCCCCTGGTCTCCACAGCTCTGCTACCTGGCCACCCCTCATCCTTATTTGTACCTGGAGAGGCTTATGCTTATGGCCACCAGGCTGGACATGGTGCCCAGGGAGGGTTAGCTCAAGCAGAGAAAACAGAGGGATCAAGAGGGAATAGGCCAGGGTTTAAATGGTTTCCTCGTTCCCACCTCCCCCAATTCCCATCCACCCCCAAATGTCCGTTATCCCTCTAACAGGTTTTGTTGAGCACCTGGCTTGGGCCAAGCATGTGCACACCTCTCATTATATCCACTCTCACCACAGTCCCATGGTAGGTGGCACATGCTACATCTCCATGCAGGATGATGGTGGCCCTGGCCAGGAGGCTTCCACACTGGGCAGGGATCTGTGTGAGAACAGGGCCCGACCTCCCATCCCACGCCCACTGCCTCCATGGTGTCTGGCACATAAGGGGCCGGAGGAGAGGCTCGGGCAGGACAGGGAGGGGGATGCACCCCAGTTCACACAGCCCATAGATGGCCAGAATGGGTTTCAGCCCTCCACTTCTTAAGTCCTTTTCTCATTTTCTTCATTGTCCCAAGGAGGCCCTGACAGCTCTGTGATCCTACAGAACCGCTGCCTTGGGTGGCGGCAAAAGCCCTGAAGTCCGATGTCTCTCCATTCAGGGCTTGGGTCTGTCCCTCCCTGTCTGCCCCAGCTGCAGGCCAGGGCCATGTGGCTCTGAGCAAGAATCACACTTAGAACAAGAGGTTGGACGAAGGCAAGATCCCAGCTCAGGGGAAGGGAAAGGCGAACAGGGGCCTCTACTCACCACAGAATTTCATTTCTGGTCAGGAAGGTCAGGGCCTGCAAAAACATCAGAGATGTGGCCGGTCACTCAGTCCAGCCCCTCCTGGTCCCCTGGGGAGTGGAGAGCTTTGGAGCAGGGAAAGAAAAGCCCAGTCTCTCATTCCACCACTGGGGACATGGAGGCACTACAGCCCAAGGTAACAGACACCTCATGTGGTGGCAGAGTCTGAGGTGATGCCTTTCTCTCCTCCTTGCAGACCTAGAGAGGGGATCAGAGACATGGCCAAAATCCTGGGCTCTGGAGCAGGAGATGGGGGTGGGGGTGGGGGGTGCAGGACTGGTTCATGCCACATGGATGCAGGTTTAGCAAAGGCAAGAGCCACCTTCCCGCCTGGTAAACTCTAGCATCTCAGGAAAGAGTTCTCCATTATCCCACCTGCTCTGGGAAGCTCCCACCTCTGGCCAGAACTCCCATCTCCCCACCTGGTACTCCTCCAGGTCCTCCCAATGCATCTGGTATCTCAAACACTGTCCCATGCCAACCTCAGCCTTCTCTCTGCCAGCAGTAGAACCTTGGCCCCAAGGTCTCACCGGCTGGTACACCGGTTGATCTGGTTGCCGTGGTGATCCAAGTTCCACCTTCTGACCCCAAGTTGGCACAGAGACAGGTTCTTTAGGTTCCCCAGGCTAAGAGACATCATACCCCAAACCACAAATAGAAAGGTAGCTCAACAGTGGTCTCGAGATTCACACTGTTGTTGACTCTGGAGTCAACCCGCCTGGGTTCAAATCTTAAATCTGCCACCTGGTGACCATGTAACATGGGGCAAGCTACTTAGCTTCTATGTGTCTTAGTGTCCTAAAGTGAAGATGATAATTAGAGGACTGCTGTGCGGGTTAGTTGAGTTAGTTGAGTCAATACAGATACTATACCTGGCACATAGTAAGCTCTCAATAAATGTGACAGCCAGGTCCCAGTACTGTGCCAGGCATGGGACACAGAGAATAAGGACCTTCCATGCCATCAGTCAGGTCCCTGCAAGAACAGAGGCCACATTCAATTAGGATAACAGGAAGAGTTCTTAATACAGGAGCTCTGCACTGAGGTGAGATGAAGGTGTGGGAAGTCACCCAGGATCATTCAGAATCCTGGGGGTCCTGACAACAGAGTTGTCACCAGCTCTGGCCCAATAGCTGGTAGAAGAAACACCCCAGGTCACTCTCTCTTCTTCCTCTGATCTCCTGAGGCAGGGAGTCAAGATCAGGACTGGGAAAAACAGAGAAAATGACCGTACAGCCATCAACGTGGAAGTTTAGGAGGGTCCTTCCGAAGCCACCTCCCCTCCTCTGCCTCCTGGGTGGTCTGAACAGCCACCCTCCAGGACAGGTGCTGTTTCCCTGACCTGGGGCAGATGCTCCCCATGCTGTCCTAGGTGAAGAGCCCAGGGACTTTCTGGTGCAGATAATCTGTGTTTCTAGAAATGCAGCTGCACTCTGTCCCCAGAGACAGCCTGGCAGGAGAAGCCTGGAGCTCTCGTTCCTTCATTTCCTCAACAGACACCAGTCCAAGTATCCACAAGGTGCCCAGGACTCCACTTGACCCTGGGGAGCGCCGACTGCACACCCATACCCCGAGCACGTGCATATACCCTGGCGATGGAGGCAGAGGACACGGAGGTAACAGTGCAGAGTTGTAAGAATGTGGAAGAGGAGACACTGTGGGCAGAGGGCTTTGTGTACACAGTGGCATTCCAATGACTGTACATGGTGGTTGAGGACATGGACTTTGAAATATGAAAGGCCTGGCTGCGTCTCTCCTTGATGGGTCAGTCTGAGAAAATCCTAAAGCCACTCCAGACCTCAATCCCTCCACCTGCAAAATGGAACTAATAAATCTATGCTTTATAATTATTGCAAGAATGAAATAAAATGATGTAGGTAAAATTCTTTTTTAACAAGATACTGTGCAGGTTGAGAACTCAATGAAGGGCAAATCATATTATTATTTCTAAAGGTTGGGCATGGGAGGAAGAGCAGGACTTCAGCAGGCAAAACCAGCAAATAAATCCCCTCTCCCACTAAACTCTGCCATTAACTGAGCAGCTCCTATCTGCCAGGCTTGTGTGCAGAAGCTGGCTCTATTTATGAGACAGCAGCTCTGGGAGATTGGTGGGGTATCCTTGATCCTTTGATCAGGGGAAAGAGGAAACTGGTGAGGGTAAATGACACCCTTGGCATGGGCAAGTTGCAGGTCTAGGGATTCCCAACCATGGAGTGGGGAACCCAGGAAGGCCAGGGGACTGTTGAGATCACTTCCTTCTTCATTCTTGCTGGGTTCTCCTGATTACATGAGGTGCAAGTGGCTGTTAGACACCAGCTGCTTGTGCCTTTAACAGCTGGCTGACATTTGCTCAAAGGAAGACAACAAAAACCAAGGAGCCCAGAGATTTGAGGTCCTGGCTCAGCTCCTATGCATTGGCCTAGGCAGTGGAGACAGCCCATGAACGGGAGCCCACAGCCTTGGGTGTCATGGAGCTATGAGAACAGAAAGCAAGAACCAAGCTGGAGGGCTGCTGCTGGAGCACCGGTGGTTCTGAGCATCACCTGAGCAGACACCTGACTGAGCCACGATCCAGGTCGAGAAGATGGGGACAGTGTTCCAGGCCCAGAAGGCTGCAGGATCCAGCCAGAATTGCATAACAATGTTTGTTTTTCATATTTGTTTTATAGAGTAACTTCCATTCCGAAAATGATGCAGGTTCATCATTTATAAGTGGTATAAAATGTCCTTTATACATGTATCTCTTTAATTAAAAGAAATAGGAGCCCATTAAAGAAAAACATTAAGTAAATGATTAGACCAGTGGTAAAGAAATGTGCCAGAAATCACAAAGGTCTCTTTCCCCCCTCTCTCCCCTCTGCCCCCCCCCCACACACACACCAAGGTTTGCCAACTCTGCCCCCTCCTCTCTCCTTTAGCTTTCATCCTCTGGAACTCACACACCCCTCCCCGCCCCCACAGGCTTTATGGATTTTGTCCTAGAGAAGGTTTTCATTAGTTCCCACAAATAACAATAGTAACAATAAGAATGTCACCTTGTATTTGCATATCCTTTTACAATCCCCAAATGCTTTTTAATGTACCATCTCATTTGCCCAAGAAATAAAAGCTTATACTCCTTTAAAAAAAAGAAAGAAAAATCCCCCCTGTGATTCTGCCTTTAACCAACCTGCACCCTCCCCCATCAGTGCCCTACATCTCCCGAACTCCTCTTCAACTAGGATTTTGAAAGGGGTGTGATTGAGCAGGGAGCAGGCTTTCTGGAAGGACAGACCCTCTAGGGTCTGCATGGGACAGAATGGATTCTTTGTAAGATTTCTGTCACCGTGCAATGGACTCTACAAACTGCAAACCCTTCTCCAACATGGATTTAGATATCTCTTTCAACAGACACTGAAAAAGAAAATGTATCTATAATATGTAAAGAACTCTTATAAATCAACAATAAAAAGACAAATAAGCAAACTAAAAACATCATTGGCTATCAGGGAGATAGATAGAAGTCAAAATGACAGTGAGATTCCTCTTTGTGCCACTAGGATGGCTGTTTTAATAAAGGTAAATAATGTGAGTGAAGACGTGGAGAAAATGGTCACACATTAATGGTGGGACTGTTAAATGGTGCCACCACTTGGAAACCTTTGGAAGTTTCTCAAAATATGAAGCAGAGTTACCCTATGATCTTACAGTTCTACTCCTAGGTACAGACCTAATAGAAATGAAAGTATAGTATACACAAAAATCTTATATAAGAACAGTCATGGTAGCATTTTTTGCTACAAAAATAGAAACAGCACTCTTTGGTTCTTGCTTCCAAGATGACCAAAAAAGAAGAAGAATAGGAAGAAGGAATTATGGTCCTACCAAAAAGGCCTATTTGCTGCACCAGATACATGCCCAAGGACAAGACCATTAAGAAGTTTGTGGCTGAAACACAGTAGAGGCCACAGCCATGGGATATTTCTGAAGCAAGTGTCTTCAACACTATGTGCTTCCTGGGCTCCATGTGAAGCCACATAAGTGTGTAAATTGTGCCATCCACAGCAAGGTGCTCAGGGGTCGATCTCATGAAGCATAGAAGGACCAACCCTGCCCCCCACACCCCCTATCTCCCCAATCTAGACCTGCTAGTACTGGCCCACCTCCTCCACCAGAGCCCATGTGCGGAGCTGGGTCCTTAAAGACAAAGAAAAAACATTTTCTAGGAAAAAAAATAAATTTTCAGAAGCTAAGGGGGGAGGGAGATTAGGGAGTAAGTGCTAATAGGTAGGTTTCCCCCCCCCCAGCCTGGGGTAATGAACTTGTTTTAAATTAGATGACGGTGATGATGTTACAAATCTGAATATTCTAAAAACCACTGGGGTATATACTTTACAAGCATGAATTGTATGGTATGTCAATCAGATCTCAAAGCTGTTATTTTAAAAATGTCAGGGGGTGTTTAAATCTTACCTTTATGCCTCTCTCACAGTAAGCCGCCATAAATATTATTAAAGAAAAGTGTAAATGAGAGGCTGTGGCCAAGTCCTGTAGCCCTGGGGGCTCCACCCACAGCAGCGGTTCAGCGCTGGGACCAGGGTAGAGCCTGCTGGAGCTGGTCAATGTCTGGCTCTGAACCTAGACTAGACTTTTGAGCTCCCAGCAGGCTGGAAAGCTATGCTTTGTCCATAGAAAGGAATTTCTAAATTGCTTTGGTGTGGAAAGGTACAGGCCTGAGGGGAGAGCACATCCTGGTTTCTCTGGGGACATCCTGGACTCGAGAATGGCAGGGCCACCTAGTAGTTCGGGACAGAGAGGATGAAGACCGCAGAGAGGAAGCGAGACAGCCCTGTGCTCCTTACCCAAAGATGGGGCCATGGTGCTTAGAAACGTCCTGGAGCACAGAGAACTTGGCACTGGAGCCGGCTTTGCAGAGGCAAAGGGACCTCTAGGCTCCTACGCACGCTGCAGCGGCTCCAGCACCATTTGATCGCAGGTGCACAGCGGCAGGGGAATGCCCAAAGCAGGGCTGTTGGCTTCCCTGGCTGGATGGCAGCATGCAGTAACCAAGAAGTTCCCACAACCCCACAAGGGTTAGGGCGCAGAGGGCCTAAACAGGTTGCAGAGCTCACTAAAGCGCTTTCCCGGGGCTAAATGGGACCCGATGGACTCCCATAGCGCATGCGCATATTACCCAAAAGGCCAGGTGTGGAGAATATGGACAGATAATATCCTGAAATTTCAGTCTTTGTGTCCTTTCCCCCACCTTCCCATAAGACACAGTTTCTCTCTTGTCTCCCATTTGCATTGCCTGGGGAAGGGAAAGTAGAATTGTTACAGCATGGGGGGGGGGGCAGGCTGAAAAGCAGTCAATGTTCCATCAATAAACCAGACTTTAGGGAGTCTGAAGGGAAGGCTGAGGGAAGGAGAGACTGGGGCGTATAATAGAAGGACAAAAGGAAGCACCATGCCACCAGGGAGGCTGGCCAGCGTGTCCCCACCAGCAGCATCCCAGTTGCCAGCCCTAGGGAACCCTGCTCACTGCACAGGGGGAGAGGCACATATGTCACCGGCTGCTTCTCTGCTACCTCCACCACAGCAGCCACTCCAGCTGTCACTCAGGGACTGCCTTGCTGTTTGCTTCCCAAGGCTTTGCTGACACAGACTGCCCGACATACATGCCCAAGTTCCAATGGCCCAGGATACAGAAAATCTCCCCAGAAAAGAGGATGCAAGTTCTTGACAGAGAACAGGGAGGACTGGTGGGCATGTGGAAGGAAATGTTCTTGGGCTCTGGACAGGGGTGACCCTGCCCTTTTCATCTTGCATCAGACCCAGGGTGCCCCACGTCACTCTGGTTTCAAGCACTGCGGCTTGGGTGGGTGGGTCCATGTGAGCTTCATCCGCCTCCCACTGACAGTGTTGCCTCGAGGATTCTTGAGCCTTCATTTTCTGGCCTGGTGTTTTCTCTATTAAGACAGCTCCACATCACATGGGTAAACAACATCCCAGAAGCTCAGAGTAACACTCCAGGGAGAGCTGCAGCCAGTGGGGGTGGGAGCTGGTGGAGAAAAGCTTCCTGCCCATACTGCTGGGTGACAGCTCTGGAGGGCTTCTGTGGCTTTAGCAGGTCCAGGAAGAGTCAGGATCTTAGAGGCAGAGGGCACCTGACACACCTGGATGCCCAGCCGGGCTTCCCTCTTTCCTGCCTCTCTCTCAGCCTCCTACCTGCTGTCTAGGGTCAGCTGTCAAACAATCCACACAAACATCCTGTTCCTGGGTCCGTTTTCATGTGACATCATGCTGCATCAGCCCTGGGATTGCTGGCCTCTGCTGAGTCTGCCCTGCCACTTGTGCTGAAAGTGGGGATGGCTATTTGATGTGAAAGGAGACTCCAAACACTTGCTTTCTGGTTCATTTATTCAAAAAAGTTGAGAATTCTTAATTCTAGAATTTCACAGACAGACCTTAGACATCAGTTCACAGCACCTTTACTTTACAGATGCAGACTGAGGCCTAAGAACACAGGCAGGAGACCACAGCTCAACTGGCTCTGGGAACCTGGCCCATCTCCTCCGTCCCTCCAGGTCTCTAAAAGCTGCTTGCTGGAGGTCACAGAGCTGGTCTAATGAGATTCTATCGGTGGAAATGCCTTGTAAACCTGAAGCATTATAAAAATGCTATTTGTCCTGATTTGTGCCGGGCTGGGACTGGAACCCAGAGCTGTGGGCTCCCTGGCCAGTGCTTTCCACCAGGCAATAAAGAACACTGCCTTAGACAGCGGTTTAGAATTTCTTATTTCTGTGGCTACACTCTTAGACACCTGCTAACTAAAGTCTGCTCCCTGCCACCCTCTCTGCTGAGTGTTTTCAGTCTGTCTCTGCTGGGTGGCTGGGATTTGGGGTTGGCCATCTGCTGTCCTTGTCTTATGTTCATTTATTCAAAAAAAGTTACTTAAGACTCTTTTAAAGTGTCCTAGGCACTTTGTTCATGCTGGGGATGGAGTGGTGACAAGGAGATTAGAAGGCAGTAGGGGAGAAATGGATTAAATGATCACTCAAGTGGTTGTGTAGTTTCCCTGCACTGTGACTAAAGAGTGGGGGACACGTGACAGTGAGCTAACAGGGCTATGTCATCTACTCAGGAGTCAGAGAGGCTCCTCTGAGGAGAGGGACATTAAGCCAGACCTGAGGGAAATGTATCTCCAGGAAGGAGAAGACTGGGAAGGATCCCCTGGAAGAAACTTGAGATGCTGGAAAAACAAAGAAAACCATGAGGCCATTGTGTGGGTCAAGAGCTGAGCCCAGGAGGGGGCTGGGGGCAGATCAGCAGGCTCCCCCAGGATCCTTGAGGGTTTATCTTCAAAGCTTTCCTTTAAAAGAATGGAAAGTCATTGGAAGGTGCTATGCCGAGAAATGACATAATCAGATTTTGGTTTTCAAGGGATCACTCTGGCTGTAGGGTGGCTGGAGAATATGTTGGAAGGAGGCCATGTGGCTCTGAGGAGAACCGTGAGGAGACTGCGAAACAACCTGCAGGAGGGGAGCAGTGTGTGGTGGCAAGAAGGCGGGAACTGGATGACTTCATGTGACATCTCAAGGTGGAATGACCCACACTGGGAGATGGGCTGTGGGAGGGGAGGGAGCAGAAACTGTCAATGGTGACCCTCAGGGTTCTGACCTACAGCAGCCTGGGAGGAGGAAATGCAAATTTGGGTGGAAAAACAAGATTCTGGACGTGTTGAGTTTGAGATGTCTGTGTGATAGACACGTGAAAATGACAAGGGGCAGTTAGATAGGTGGGCTTAAGAGCTCAGAACCAAGCTCTGGGCTGCAGACAGGCCTTTGGAAATGTCTAGACACAGGTGACACTTAAAGCTATGGGGATGGGGATTCAGCCAGGGATCCCAGTGGGGAAGGAGACACCAGTTCCTGCCCTCGGGGAGGTGGCATTCGAATGCAGTGGACAGAGCATTTCACTTCCTGGGATGTTAGAGCCCTGTGTTAGAGGACAGTCCTCCCATCAGGAATGAGCTGGACGAAATACAAAAGCCATCTGTTTGAAGACAGCCAGAACTGAAGAGATCAGGAGCCAGAGAGAGAGGAAATGTATGGAGGCGACATTCAATGCTTCTCTTCCCTTCAGATGCTGATTTGGAGACCAAGGGGCTAAAGACCAAGCAGCAAGGAGAGATTAAGACACCAAGAACTTGAGTGGATGATTTTGACAATCTCCTGGGAGCTGGGAGACAAACTTGGAGCTCAAATTGCAAGGCAAGCAAGACCTGAGGGCCAGGGTCTCTGGGAGAAGAGAAGCACACCAGGTCAGTGTCAAGGTTAAAGGCCCCTTTCTTCTAGCACCCACCCAAGTGGTGGAGTATAGCTAAAAGATGGATAACTGAGCACAGTTATTGGCACCAACATGAGGCTTGGAAGACCAAGAATTGAAGGTCCACCCATGAGAAACGACCCTGAAAAACAAGCCAGATTTTCAGTGAGAACCCCAGAGAAGTTATGCATTAGGAAGAAGGATGAACCAGAAATAGAGCAGCCCTCACAAAGTCCAACCGCCAGCGTCAGACCAGCTCAATCCCAGACTGGATTAGGATGACCTTCCGCTCCCCTAACTGCTTTCCGGAAAGCAAAAATAAATCCTCTGTGATGAAAGGTAACATCAGTCGGAGCCCAAAACCATCTCCATAATAGAAACAGCCCCACAGGTGATCCAGATCTTGGACTTTTCTGATCCAGACTTTAAAATAGCTGCGATTAATATGGTCAAGAAAATAGATGACAAGATGGAAAATTTCCAGAAGAACTGGAATCAAGAGAATCAAATGGAAATTAGAGTGGAATGGGTAGAATTTGGAGATTGAAAACCTTAAAAAATAGCTAACAAGGGTTTGGGGATGGGGCTCAGTGGTAGAGCTTATGCCTAGCATACACAAGGCCCTGGGTTCACCCCTAGTACAAAAGAGAGAGAGAGAAAGAGAGAGTAAGGAAAAGGGCTTTTTCTGTATAGCCAGTAGGAAGAGCATCACAAGGCAAATGAAGTAGGGGACCACAGGGTCTCGCAGGCCCAGCCTGCAAACAGGATGGACAGGGTTGGGGGCAGGGCCAGCCAGCAACAGCCTTCAGTGGAGGGAAATTCAGGTTGGAACCACATCATTGTAGAACCCAAATGTTGGAGGAAGAAATTAGAACTCTGTTCTTAGACTAAGAGTGAACAGTAGTGATGTTTGTCTGTTTGGTTTTAGTTTGCCTCAGGATCAATTTAGAAAAAGTAAAAATACAATTCACACTTTTAAAAAATGACTTTTTTTTTTTAAATATCAGCAAATGCAATCACCACGCCAACACTTAAAACACTTTTATCTCCTTCTCCATCCCTGCCGAGGTTCATCTTTTTTGGCTCTTAAAATATAAAGATTTTTTTTTTAAATTTGTGAGGCCCTAAGAAATTCAAAGGGACCCTGTATCTAAATGAAAATATTTTAAAAAAAGAATTTTTTTTTAAAACCCACTATGGAATGAGCCTAAGTTACAGTTTTAGCCTGTAACATTGAACTTTTGAGCAAATTTTGTCATTGAGCAAGACCTTTTCAGCTGGCTTATTTTGTCCTTCCTTTGCTGACCTTGTAAACTACTTAATTGCGAAATGTGGTTTGTTTCAGAGTGCCTCTTAACACTGTTTTCTTTGAAATGGGAGATTTTTCCATTGCATGAAGGACCAACAGCAACATCTTCAACATGTGCTCGTGCGCACAGAGCAGAGCTCCTTCCACTTACCCGGAGACATATGGTTTTCATCAGCCACTTCTTTCTTCTTGGCAGCCACCATAGCACAGATTTACATTTTATTTAGCAAACGGCCCACTCCTCTTACACCAAGCCCCTATTTGCTTTCCTCCCTCGTCCCCTGTCTCACACAACCCCACCTCTAATTCCATTCCCAAAGAGTGCCAATCAGGCAAATCCAATTGATTGAGTTGTCATCTGTCAGCCCTGGCCAGTGAGCCCTGAAGCAGAAAGTCACCCCCCTGAGCCCCTTTTAGAAAAGAGGGTTCTTGGAACTAGATTGGAGGGCCAATCTCACTACCCCAGAGGATGGGCAGCCAGGGAAAAAAAGTGGAGGGCTCAGAGGCTGTTGGTATTTGGGGTGCTCTGTCCCAGCACTGGTCCACTTGGGGGGGCTGGCTCTACTACTTGCCACAGGCTTCCACTCCTCTCCCCCACAGTCCTTCCCCTTCCCAGCACCATTGGGAGCAAGGCACAAGGCTCCTACCTTAGTCCCTTCTAAGTTGGAAGCAAAGTTGGGTGAGCCCTCAATCAACCCAACCCTCCCTCCCCCTGAGGTAGGCTGAATCACTGGTATACATATGGCCAGGTACCTGAGTCCTAGTGAAGTGGTCCTGTCCTAACTAGGTGCTGAGAGGTCCAAGTTTTCCAGAACCCTCACCCCCCATATCAATGGCAACAATTATTACTTCTACCTCCAAAATGTGCCTTGGTTCCATGCACACATCTCCGCTGATCAGCCTGTTCTGAAGCATGTTCCTCTCTCCCCTGGACACCTTCACTAGCTTTCCCACAGGGCCCCCGGGGCCACTGGAACCTCCCTCTGGTTTATTCTCTACACAAAGGCAGCATAATCTTTTTATTTATTAATATTATGTTTATTGTGGTACTAAGGATCAAACTCTGAGCCTGCTAGGCAAGGGCTTTACCACTGAGCTACACCCTTGGCCTGAATGTGATCTTTTAAGAACATGGATAGATCACGTCAAGCTCCCCCTGAAAATTTCCGTGGCTTCCATTGTAGTTAGAATAAATATTGACACCTCACTGTGGTCTCCAAGGTGTCCGCCTATCTCTCCAACCTCATCCTGAGTAACTCTCTCTCACCCACTGCGTCCCAGCCACATAGGCCTCTTCAGTTCCTCAGAACCCAGCATCCTGTGCCTCCCAGGCCAGTAGCTACCCCAGCCCTGACCCCTCTGGAGCAGGCAGCACAGCCTCTGGTCTTGTGAGGCACCTTGCTCCAGATATCATCATGAACTCCAGAGGTAAGATGGTCCCTTCCCAGGAGGGTTTTTTCCCTGGGCCTCACTGAGTCCAACCCCTTAGTTTTCAGGGAGGGAAAGAGGCCCAAGTAAGGGAGAGGGCTACCCACCACTTGAAGGGAGTTTAGAGGAGATCCATCCTGGCCCGAGTCTTGCCTCTGAGGGCTCCCTGCCCTTTTCCAGACTCTCTGGTCCAGCATGAGAAGCAGGGGGACATCAGGTCTGCAGCTTGTACAACATCTTGGAGACCAAATTCCAGCATGACTCCTTCCTTCCAGGGCCCAAGGTACAGCAGAGGCAGGTGAATATTTTTTAGCTTCTCATGAGCTAGGCCCACAGGGCGCTGGGGGCTTATCAAAGTTAGGGGCCCTGGATATGAACCACATGCTGAGACTCTCAGCCACACACAGGTAGAATGGCAAGAGGGACTGACCCCAGGAAAGCAGAGGGCTCTGAGCTGTTGCTGGGAGAGGAGAAGGGCCTTCCTATGGCTCAAGGCTTAAGGCTGGCAGTCTAGCTCAGGAGGTAGAGGAAAGCAGGAAACATGGGCTTGGGCTATTTCCGAAAGGCTGTTCTACAGAGAGGCAGGATGAGAATAGACATGTGATAAGCAAGAAGATGAGGCCAGGTGGGGGTGATGTATCAAACTAGACCTGCAAGGTTGGTGGGGACATCTCTGGGCATCTCTTGAGAAGCAATCAAAAATAAAAGTTGCTATTTAAACAACCGGCAATCATTCTAGCTACTTCTGCCCTCCAAAGGTGTGGCATGATTCATGTCAAAAGGAGGATGGAATTTTTTTTTTTCAGTACCAGGGATTGAACCCAAGGGCACTTAACTACTGAACCACATCCCCAGCCCTTTTTATGTTTTGTTTTGAGACAGGGTCTTGCTAGGTTGCTTACAGCTTCACAAGTTGCTGGGGCTAGCTTTCAACCCGTGATCCTCCTGATTCAGCCTCCTGAGCCTCTAGGATTATAAGCATCCATACTATGGATGGATTTTACGTGCCTTTAGAGGCTGGTAGGGGAAGGAATTAAGACTCATAATTTGATTGTGGTAAAGGAAAAAGTAATTTTAAAACTGGTCCTGAGTGGATTTCTGAGCAGACAGACTGTCCCAGAGTCAGGCTGAGGCAGGGGGTGGGACTGAGCCACTGCATAGGAGAAAGAAAGATGAGGCTCTGGGAGTGTCGGGGTGGGGTGGGAAGAGGCCTGGTGGGGGGAACCTCAAGGAGGGGGAATGGCTAGTGGGAGGGTGGGGACATGAAGAGGGAATCAGCTGATATTTGACTTTAAGGTGTTTTTGTGCTAGGATACACAAGCCCTCCCAATTACAGGTAGGAAAAATGTGCTTCATATGCCTTATGCTGGGGCTACTTTGAGGAAATCAAGGAACAGGATCTGTTTTATACTTGTCCTGACACAAGACAAAGGAGAAAACAGCCTCAGGAGGGAGGGAGGGAGAGGAAGAAAGGGAGGAGGAAGGAAGGAGATGAGTTCAGTAGAAATGGGATATCGAAGTCCCCGCAGTATGACAGGTTGAGGGCTTGGTCCATCTCCTCCCCTGTGTTAAAAGGCATGGTGGCCTTATAAGGCCATAAGACTTAAGAGCACCCAAATGACAGACATCTGATTTTAATTTTGTGGGTAACTGAGTAGCTAGGAAAAGAGCAGCCAGGAAAAAGACAGAGCAGGACTTGTAAGGTTGGGCCCAGCCCCACAGGCCCTGGAGGGTCATCCTCTAGGAGTCTAAATCCAGGTCCTCAGGACACCTTCATGAAAGTGATTACAGAAACCCAGGAGGAAGTGGACATGCCATTCCCTGCTGCTCGCGCGGACACACACACACACACACACACACACACACACACCCCACCTCTGTTCAGGTGGGTCTGATTTTGTACTCCTTCTATCTGCTTCCTCTTGCACTCCCCCCCTCCCTCCCTTCCTTCCTTCCTTCTTTCTTTCCTTCTTCCTCCTTCCCTCCCTCCTTCCCTCCTTCCCTCTCTTCCTTCTTTTCTTTTTTTTTTGGTATGGAGATTGAACCCAGGGGCAGTTAACCAGTGAGCCACATCCCCCAGCCTTTTTTTTTATTTTAAGACAGGGCCTCTCCAAGTTGCTGAGACAGGCCTCAAGTTTGTGATACTCATGCCTTGGCCTCCTGAGTAGCTGGGATTACAGGCATCTGCCACCATGTCTGGCTCTCCTTTTGCCATTTCTTAAAGCTACTTTTAAATTATGGATCAGCTCATTAACAACCAGTTAAGATGATTGAGTAGTTTCATCTCTATTTCAGGGCAGCCCTGGGATCCTCTTGCTCCTTTCCCTCTCACTTAGAAACTGAGGTTGCGCTAGGTGCTGACCCTAGAACTCCCTTGTGCTTTATAGAAGTGTGGTTACTTCAGATAATATGTAGCCATGACTAGAGACCCCTCAAGAGGGCTCAGCAGCATCTGATCACAAGATTCAACCTTATATCCCAGTTCTTCAGAAAAGAGTCCATCATGAACTTTATTGTAACACAACCCTTAGAAAGGTTTCCCCAGGAGCCAGGCGCAATGGCGCACGCCTGTAATCTCAGTTGCTCAGGAGGCTAAGGCAGGAGGATCACGAGTTCAAAGCCAGCCTCAGCAACTTAGCAAGGCTCTCAGCAACTCAGTGAGACCCTGAGCAACTCGGCAAGACCTGTCTCTAAATAAAATATAAAAAGGCCTGGGGATGTGGCTCAGTAGTTAAACATCCCTGGGTTCAATCCCTAGTACAAAAACAAATAAAAACAAAGAAAGATTTCCTAAGGACCTAGCATGGATATCTCCGACCAGAGGAGGATAACAAGGTGGAAGAGATCTCAGATGTCATGTGACTTGAGGCTGTTGAATCTAGGAAGAGCAAAGCAGGAAGAACATGCAAGTACGAGAAATGTAACAAAGTTGATTAAGCAAGAAAAACATTATTGGCTCATGTGAAAGGGAGGATCAAGTACGTTTCATGGATGGCTGAATCTAGAAATGCAGTAATGTCCTTAGGGTCCTTTCCTCCACCTTCTTGTTTGCACCTAGTACTATCCATGGCTGGACTTGTGCCTCAAGCTGTGTCCTTAGGGCTCTGACTCATGCCATCTCTCAAATATCTTCTCTCCATGTGACGGAAAGCCACCCTGCTCACCAGGAACCCTAGATTCATATACTGTCCATTTAGAGACCCCATCAGAACAAGATGGTCTTTTCTAGAATTTCTGTTGGAAAGTTCTAGACCCAGTTGGTTGGGCCAAACTTGAATCACAGTTCTGTCCCTGAAGCAGCACACATGGCCCGATGAGGCCCTCCCAGTGGCCTGGACTGGGTCATGAACACACTCGCTGTTTGGCGGAAGATTTCAATTAGTTCTACCCAAGTCACTCATGGGGTATGTTCCCCATGGGAGAGGGTTCTGTTGTCACCGGAGGGGCAGAAGAGGTGCTGGGCAAATGAAAGCAGCAGACATCTACTGCAGCTGTCTATAAATTTGAAAGAGTCTGCTTTTCCTTTCTATGTAATACAAGGTTGATCACATCTCCATCTCTCTTAATATCCTGTGGTGGCTCCCCATAGCTTACAAGATAAGGCCCAGTTCCTTCAAATGGCCTGCCAAGCCCTGTGTGCTCCAGCCAGCTCCCTGCTCAGCCTCGCTGGCCACCACTCTGCCCAGCTCTCTCCCAGGCCTATTTGTACCCCAGAACCATCAGGTCTCAGTCTTCCTCCCAGAGCACAAGCAAAGCTTTCTCCCAACTCTGTACTACAGCCAGAGGCAAGATAACAAAATTTCTTACAACCTTGGGGAAAACAGGAAGTACTCTTCAGGGTGCATGTTATTTTGTTCTCAGAAGTGGCTCCAGAGCACATGTCCCAGAGCTCATTTCAAAGTCCTTCACAAGCTCTTTCCCCACCTCAGGAGAAAGCTCCTTCCAGGGCCAGGCCTATCCCAACTTCCCCCTCCTCAGAGTCCAAGTCTCAGTCACCCCACTCTATCAGAGGAAGTAGTTTTTTCCTCTCACATCCAAGCCCTCTTGTTCACGTCAGAATTATCTTCTTGCCCATATCATTGATAATAGGAACATCAAGAAAAATACCTATAGGGCATTTCCCCAAAGCTGGGAGGGTCAGGTTAAAATAGCATCTCGTGTGGAATCCTAACTCCCAGGTCCAGGTTGGACCACCTCAGTCAGCTTCAACCTCAGCTGGAGAAGTGAGCACTTCTCTCCCATATTCTTCTCCATCCCAGCTCCTTATCTTGTACAAGCAGAGGATCCCAGAGCAATCCACACAACTTTGTAAGAACACAGTAATTTCAGGCATAGGATGGTCTGATTCCAAATTAGGAGATGGTGATATTCTAAATAGAATGATCCTCAGAGACATAATTTGACCAATTCACAAACTGTATAGTATTAAAGTACTATACCTCTCAGAGTAAGTGATCTCCTTTAGGGCCCATCAGTGAGTTCCCATACTTACCAAGACCAACAGGTAGACTCGTGCTTTGATTAATAGAGCTCAAAGAGTTAAGTGGTACATTCCAGAACATAAGGATATCTCCCATAAAGCAAGTTCTAGTCTCCACCAAAAAGGCATACACAACTTGTAATCCTAAAGTCTTATTTATTTCTCAGTTCAAAAAAACAACCCCAATTTATTATAATTTTATAATTCCAAGACAAAGGGCAAGAAGCAGAAAGAGGGTGAAGGCTGACTTCAAGATTTTGCTGTGGGAGCCCTATTAAGACATCTAATCAAAACCGAAATCAAATCAGATGCAGAAATTTCCCAAGCCTGTTCCAAACAGCGAGATGTTGTATAACTTTTTAAAATTTTATTTTAAAATATAACTAAGCTTAAAAACAAAGAAGAAGGTGAAGGAGGAGAAATAAAAAAAGAGGGGTGATTTAAAAAAAATTTATCTACCAGAAATGAAGCAGAAATTGGTAACCAGAGGGTCAGAAAAAAGCCAACACTCTCCTCCCCACTCCCTGAAAAAAGAATAGGAGACCATAGTGAAATTATCCCTAAGGAGGCTTTAATAATTCAGAGTACTTATAGAACTCACATGAAAAATAAATAACTCCTGTTGAAGACGAGTTCACAGACAAAAATTATAAAACAGATGGGGAAGCTCAATGCCAAGATAGACATCTTATTAGCTAATCAAATGTGATAATTCATATCAGAGAAACTAGAAATTATAAATTAATCTGAAAAAGACCTTAAGTTTGAGTAAGCATTTAAGAAATAAAAGAAATTATCATATAGAAAAAATAGAAAATTATAAAATAAGGACAAAAGGACTTACTATCTCAAACTGATTATGAGTTTGTC
The DNA here is from genome assembly GCF_964194105.1 of Spermophilus citellus. NCBI lineage: Eukaryota > Metazoa > Chordata > Mammalia > Rodentia > Sciuridae > Spermophilus > Spermophilus citellus. Next base: position 95,929,473 of record NC_138193.1, on the reverse strand, counting down.
TATTTCTCCTTGCAGTTCTCTTTTGCCTCATGTATTTTGAAACTTTCTTTTTAGGACATATATATTTGGTATTATTATGTCCTCTTGATGAAGTGTTTGCTTTATCTCTATGAAATGACCTTCTTCATCCTTGGAAATATTTCTTACTCTGAAATCTCCTCTGTATGTATACTAATATAGCTATTTCAAATACTGTAATAAAAAATTAAATGTAATGGTCTAAACATCCCAGTTAAAAGGTATAGTTTTCCAACTGGATTGGATTTTTTTCTTTAAACTGCAGTTCAATTATGTACTTTCTATGAGAAACCCACTTCAAATATGGTTAAAAGTAAACAGATTAAAAGTGAAATTTATTCATATATGTTACTTACTTTTCTCCTGGATTATCTTTTTTTCTTGTTCCTTTATAGGAATTTCTTACATATTAGCAAAAATAACCTTTTGTCTAGGGTGACCAATAAATTCATCTGACCCAATACACTTTTGAGAATGACAAATACTAATCCAGAAGGAACATTAGGACAAGTTTAAACTAGAAGTTTAAGGAACTGAGGAACCCAGAATGTATGATTAATCTACTATTGTCAGTTAATTTTGCTTCTAAATTTTCTCCTAAGTATATTAATTACTTTATAAAATTTTAGTAGATATTATTAGGACAGTACTAGGTTTACAGAAAATCACACCAGAAAGTACAGAATTCCCATCTATCAACTGTACCCCAACCTTGCACACAACAGTTTCCTCTACTATTAATATCTTGCTTTCATGTGGTACATTTGTTATAATTGATGAACCAGTGTTGACACATTATTATTAACTGAAGTCCATAGTTTACATTAGGATTCATTCTCTGAGTTGTACAATTTTGTGGGTATTAAAAAAAATGTATGGTGCCATCCATGTATCCACCATCGTAGTATCATACAGAGTAGTTCTGTCACCTTAAATATGCCCCATACTCTATCTATTCATCCCCTCCCCATGAACCACTAGAAACCATTTATCATTCTACTATCTCTACAATTTTACCCTTTCCAGAATGTAATATAGTTGGAATCATATAGCATATGGCCTTTTCAGACTAATTTCTTTCACTTAGCAACACATATTTATACTTCCTCCCTGATTTCTTGAGACTTGATAACTCCATTCTCTTTGTCAGTGAGTAATATTCCATTATACTTTTGTATCACTGCTTGTTTGACCATCCATCTATTGAAGAATATTTTTGTTCTTTTGTATTGTGTTGGTTATTCCAGGTCTTTTGCCCTCCCGTACAGACTGTAGAATCAGTTTGCTTAAATCCACACAATGACTTGTTGGGATTTTGATTGGGAGTGTGTTGAGTCTGTACATTAAATTGGGAAGAACCGATGTCTAATAACATTGAGTGTTCCTGTTCATGAACATGGAATATTTATCAGAGTTTTCCTTCATCAGAGTGTTATAGTTTTCTTCATATTGATCCTATACATATTTTGTTAGATTTATACATATGCCAGCCTGTTTATCTTTTCTTGCCCTGCACCCTTCTCTTTATTTCTGGTACTAATATAAATGGTGTTGTATTTTTAATGTGAAATTCTAATTGTTTGTTGCTGGTTGTTGAAGCAATTGAATTCTCTTTTCAGGAAGAAAAATCATCACCAATATAACATCTAACTTAATTTTTTCCCAAGTGGGAACTCCATTGTCCTCAAACCAGTTAGTCAGTTTGAACAGTTCGTCCTTTCTTACTAATTTAAAATGTTCCTTTATGGTACACTAGATTTCCATGGATCTGTTTCTTACTCCCGTTCCTTTGATTAAGTTATCTATTCTCATACCAGTAGCACTCTATTGATCACTTTATAGTAAATGTTTATAGATAGGCTATTCCCTTCTCGTTGTTCTTACTGTGTCAAGATTTGCCTAGATATTTTCCCCATTTTTTTCTTCTAGATGACTTTTAGGATTAGCTTGTAAAAATGTAAATTTAGAACCCTTGTTAAGTTTTTATTGGGATGTCACTGAATTTATAGATTAATTTTGGTAAAATTGGATCTTCACCAGGACCTATTTGTATGAGGGGAAGTACGCTAAATAGCTTGGGAGCAGGCCTGGAACTTGAAGGCACTCAGACTAATGAACAGGCAAGTGCAACACAATAAGATTATTGCCTCAGTTTCCAATGCAGCCATCACAGGAGGGAGCCCCCAGGACACCCTGGGAGAGTCCAGGCAGACTTAATAGACACAGAGGCAGCATCTGAACTGAGACTTGAAGATGAATAAAATCTTTCCAGGGAGAAGAATGGGAGAGAGTATATTCCAAGAAGGGACAGTATGGACAAAGTTACCCAGACATGAGAGGACATGAATGGCAAAAGGTGGTGGAGGGGGTGGTACAGAAATGGTGATGGATCAGCTAGAGGGGCTGTTATGGTTTGGATGTGACGTGTCCCCCAAAGGTTAACATGTGAGACAATGCAAGAAGGTTTGGAGGAGAAATGATTGGGTTATAGCCAGCCTAATCAGTGAGTGAATCCCTGATGGGATTAACTGAAATGGTGGGGTGTGGCTGGAGGAAGTAGGAATTGGGGCATGCTTTGGTATATATATTTGTATTTGGCAAGTGGAGTCTCTCTCTCTACCTCCTGGTCACTAACATGTGAGCTGCTTTCCTCTGTCACCGTCTCCCACCATGATGTTCACCTCAAGCCCTGAGGAATGGAGCCTGCTATTTATGGACTAAGACCTCTGAAACCATGAGCCTGTTGAGAGCCATCTGTGAACTCTGTGTGGCATTGTAGCAAGTGAATAGAAAAATCTGGTATCTGGGAACTTCCAGTGGCAATCCCACTGGTTAAGACCTCCCAGATACAGGTGAATTTCTCTTCAACTCTGCCAGGTCCCACACAGCACTGGAGATGGGGTGACCTGCTGTAGCCACACAGCTTCTCAGAGATGGGTGTGGCTTGCCAAGATGCCAATCAACCTGTTGACTGCAAGACATCATGAAGTAAGACTCCACCTCTAAAACCTTATCCCTGCTTTTGATGCTCTCTCTTAAATAAAGAAGGAGCCATTTTTTTTTTAACTTTCAACTCCAGCTCCTGTGTGGGCTGGACCTATCAAGCGCTCTGCATTTAAAACTATTTTTCTGACTTTGTCTTTCATTTCTTCGCTAATTATTTCAGACTTTATTTTCTCAGGTGGCTTATCCCTTCCTGCGCAAGAAAAATTACTGGTGGGGCACTGGCCACTTTGCAATATGAGCCCTCAAATAAACTTTTCCTTCTCTAAAATTGTTCTGGTCAGATTCTTCAGTCACAGCAGCAAAAAAAGCTAAAACAGGGCACTCATTTGCTGGTCAGCATGTGTAGACCTGGGAACATCCTAAGCAATAACTCAATGAGTCTTTACAAGTTCCAATTATGTAACTACTGTTATGATCCCCACTTTATAGGTGAGACAACATAGTTAAAGAGAGATTAAGTGACTTTCTCCAAGCCAAATGGCTAGAGAGTAATCTAGGTAGGACTCAAGCTCAGGCAATTTGGCCCCAGGGGACATCCATCTTCTTATCACTGCACACTCAGGAAGAGCCTCCTGTGCTGAACCATGGAGACTGAGTTTACCATCTAAACAACAAGGCTGCTGAAGCCAGAAGAGAACAGAAATGGCGGTTCCCTTTACAGAAAACTTGTCCAAGCACAGCCACAGGGAGGTGATATCTGGAGAGACACATGATGCTTGGACCAAAACAGCTGCTGGGGAAGAGGAGAAAAAGCTGGACAAGGGGCCACCAAATTCGAACCTTATAATCAGACTCCAAATTGAGTCTTATTCTTTATACCACATTATCATTCATTCCTTCAACATTTACTCAGCCCTTACTGACTACTAGGCTGGCTGCAGGGTACCAGATTACATTCTGCTCCAGAACATGACCCGAAGATAAAGGGGTGACTGATCAGAGCTGTCTCCACACTACCACACGACAAGAAGTCTCCCCTGGCTTCCACAGCAACCTCCCACTACCTTTCCTGTCCATATGGGGGTCACTCTCTCTGTTTTCCCAGTGCAGAACATCTTCCTCCATCTTCCTCTCCTCCCTCCCTCCCTGCTTTCCTTCCTTTCTTTCATGCAATAAACATTCACAGATTGATGACTTCTACCAGGTCCAAATTAAGTGCTAGGGAAGCAGAGATAAATAAGATTAAGTCTTACCCTCATACTTCAAGGAAGAGAAAGAGAAAACAAACATGAGAAAGAACCATAAGGAATCTGTCCAGGGAGCCAAGGGGCTCAAAGGGCACTGTGGTGGTCAGTTCAGAGTGTGAGTAGGAATATATCTTTGTAAAAGAAGCGGTTTCAGAAGCACTGAGAAGGTACAAAATATCCTGGAATGTTCTGGAAACTAAAAACATGGTATTGGGTTTCAAAGCTGAGTTTGGTTTGCAGTCACACAGGCAGAGCTTAGAATCCTGGCTGTGCCACACACGGTCAGTGTCAATGTAGATAAGTCATTAAACTTCTTTGAGACTGCAACCTCATTTGTAAAATGGGGGTGATAAACTTTTCCTTCACAGGGTCATTGTGAGAACTGAGAAAATTTCTTCAACAAAATATCTTGTGGTCACCTACTATGTGACAGACATGGCTCCAGGCATGGGAATACATGAGTGAATAAAATTGATCAAGCCCCTGCCTCTGTGGGCTTGTATTCTAGGCAGAATAAAGGGGACATGGCATCATGCCAAGTACTGACAAGTGGTTGAAAAATAAAAAAGCAGATATCTCAGGTTGGGCTTCCTAGGAGCTGTTCCTGAGATGAGGATGTTTTAAAGAAGTTCTCCCAGGGAGATGGGCAGGAGCAGGGGAAACGGGGCAGGGAGGGCAGGAGGCCAAGCAGGAACCAGATAAAACCCGGCAGTAGGAAGCTTTAGGCTATTCTGCAGGCCCAGCCTCCCACTGCCCCCCACACCCTCACCCACTGGCTAAGGGGTACCCAGGGATGGAAATTTCCAGGCACTTCTGGTACCTGCAGCAAAACTGGCTTCTTCTCCAGAATCCCTAGGAGGGTTCTGGAGAGGAGATGAGCAGGGAGAGGAAGGAAGGGAGGGAGGATTTGCACAAGGTCATAACGATTACAAGGCTGGGTCCAGCCCTGGCCCATCAATCCCAGTACTCTGTTGCTCACAGAGGCCCAAGCATCAGCCCACGGGAAGGCCAGGCTCCTCAATATTTGCTTATTGAATAATGTCAGTGACTATATTTGTAAGTACTTCAACATGTGTGAGACCCTTTCATATAAGTTGGTGATTATTTGTATATGCTCTTTCCCCAGGATGGACATGTGGGGTTACTGGAAAATGTGTAACAAACTGTGTAGAGGGAGGAAAGTCTTGACTTGTAACATTTGCCCTTTTATTTCTTTTTTCTTTCCAGTACTGGGGATTGACCCCTGCAGTACTCTACCACTGAGCTACATCCCCAGTCCTTTTCACTTTTTATTTTGAGACAGGGTCTTAGTAAGTTATCCAGGCTGGTCTCAACATTTTGATCCTTCTGCCTCAGCCTCCTGAGTCACTGGGACTACAGGTCTGAGCCACCACACCCAGCTACCTTTGGTCATTTCTGTGGTAGCCACAGTTCTGCCATGACCTACTTCAAGCCGGCCCACCTCATGCCACTAAACACAGGTTGGGAAGAAACACTCACAGTTGGCTTTCAGGATCCCGAATGAACTGGCCCCAGAGCATCACTGACTACAACCACTTTATAAGAAAATTGAGATCCAGACACTGGACCAATTCATACATTTGACTAGCAGAGGCAGGACTGGAAGCCAAACCTGAAGCCTGCAAGCTCTATGCCCTCCTCTGCTGCCTGCCGAGGTTGAGGGGTGCTGCCTGCACTCATGGGGAGAACCAACTTCAGATTAGAAGATGTGAGCTTGAAGTCTGGCTCCATGACTTTCTAGCTAGACCCTTGGGCACACACTCCGCTTTCCCTACATGAGTCCTCAGTTTCCTCGTCGGTTAAATGAGAGAAATTGAGTACCCAGAACACATAGTCTCTCTGTGGCTCCAACAAACACAGCCCTGCTTTGCAACAGAAATTGGGGCTTCTATCCCACCTACCTTTGCCAAAAGGTTTGTGGTCCAAGGCAGGTAGAAGCATGACTGGGCTTCTGCTGGGGTCCCACCTCGGGCCTCTCTCTTCCTCAGCCCCCTGACTCCCAGCATTCCAGTGCAGTTCCTTGTTTCCACCTCTCCCCATGAGCTCCAGCCCAGAAGAAACCAGAAGCCTTCCCAGAGCTGCTGGAATCCTGTGCTCCATAAATCAGCATGAATCCTGAACTGTGAGACCAAAGGAACACTCTGGAAAAGTAAGTCAATCACCCAGTGATTGTTTTCAAACATCATTCCATTGAGTTCAGACCTGTCCGCTGGATTAAGCTGCCTTCCACCCCCCACATCCAGTAAGAATACTCAGAGCTCAATCTCCCTTTCCAGATACTCAAGCAGCATGGAGCAGCAGAGCCTGCTGCAGGGCTCAGAGCTCCTGGAAGCCATGCCCTGCTCTGTGATGACACAGAAGGCGTTCAGCTGTCCTCTTGGAACCTGTACTCACCTAACCTGGCTAACTCTGGCCAAGGGAAACAGGGGATCTTTGAGGACCTTTGTAAGAGGGAGAGATTGTGCTCTCTTTAGGGGTAAATCATGTGAGTCCACTCATGTGCACACACATGCACATATATATTACACACCTGTATGCCCAGTCCTGTCATTCATCCTAAAGCATCCTGGGATTTCAAAGATACACAGTGTGGTGTTGAGTCTGATCCTCAGGAGGGGCAAGAAAGAGATTTTTGGATGCCTTGGATCCCAGGGGAGGCTGTAGGAATGCAAATGGGGGAAAATATGGGTCGGAAACTGTCAGGGAACAAGGAACAGGAGAAGGGATTTCCTGAGTGCTGGCCTCTTGGAAAGAAAATGTTCCTGGAGCTAACTCCCTGGGAGACCCCAGGTAGCTGGGTTGTGCACAGGGAAGATTTAACCTGGAGCTGAGAGAGATAGACATAAGGTCTGAGAAGGAGATCGTTCTTTTGTTGTGAGTGGGAGAACCTGGAGAAAGAGCTCTAGCCTTAGACAGAAGGATGGAAGCAAGGGGCAGGCTGGGGTGAGGCCTGGAAACCCTTCTGCAATGGACTGGTACAAGCCCCAGCCATAGCAAGTCAGGTGGGCCAGTGTGACCTCGTCCTGATATGCGTGTGACGTCATCCAGAGTTTCCCTTTAAGTACATGCTTGAGAGGGGATCTGGACCAAAACAGGATGAGAACATGAGTTAACAGTCCCCAGGTGGGCAGAAACCAGAAACCAGAAGGAGTCAGGGTTCAGAAGCCAGGATGACCCTGGGAGGTATTTCATGTCATGGCACTAAGTGGGGTGGTGACAGGCAGTGAGAGAGACTTTCTCTATGGGAACCTGGGCTGAGAAGAGCCAATAAGTGGTGTAGGCCAGGTTTCAGGTTAACCAAGGGATTTCCCCTGTAGCATTACCCTGGTGAACTGACCATTTCCCCAGACTGGAAAATGTTAGGGTCTCAGATTGATCAAACTCCCAAGAGATGGAGACCCACAGACCCACCTTATCCAACGTGCTCAAACCTGTTGTGGGCTCCTCTAAATTCTTTCCCCTAGGGATCTGTGCCAAATCTGAGGACCACTCCATCCTAGTCACAGTCAAGCCCAGAAACCTGCCCAGCCCATGTAAGAACATGCAACCTAAATAGAAGGATTGCAAGTTCAAGGCCAACCTCAGAAACTTAACAAAACACTCAGCAATTTAGACCGTGTCCCAAAATAAAAAAATAAAAATAAAAATGACTGGGGATGTGGCTCAGTGGTAGAGCACCCCTGGTTCAATCCCCAGCATCAAAAAACAAAGAAACCAAAAAACACACTGCCTAGGGCTGTGGTACAACTCAGTGGCAGAACACTTGCCTAGCATGTGTGAAGCCCTGGCTCCAATCTCCAGCACTGAGAATAGGAAAACAAACCAACCAACAGAAAAAGAACATGCACCGTGTTCTCTGGAGCATTCCTAGATTCAAAGACCTCCCCCAAAGGTGTTGTACAAATACTGTACCCTGAGGCTCCAGGTTCCCCTTGGCCCTTCCCAGGTCCATAGCCCTCACCCTTAGCAAACCTCAGTGTGCACTGGCAGGAAAGTGTCAGTCCCATAGTTACAGATAACTGTGGCCACTTTCCTCTGACGGACAGCATAAGCCTCTAAGGCATCTGCTGGAGTCTCCCCTAGGATCTGCTCATGAGCGACCTTGGCCTCTGCTGTGGCAGAGGAGGAAGCCCTCTGATATTGGAGATCTGATCCAGCAGGATGTTTGGGCTGTGAGGACTCCGTAGACATTCAGGTCCATTCAATATGCCATAAAGTTAGGGATTCTGGGGCCCACAGAGGGGACACAGCTACTCCTGGGTTACAGAGGTAGGCTTAGGGCAGGCGCCAGGCCTGAGCCTCCTGCTGCCCTCTTTTTCTATCAAAGCTCACCATGCTGCTCCCCGAGCCAGTCCCAGAATCTGAGATACAGGCAGCTGAACACAGGCAAAGACCCCAGACCACCCTACCCCCTTTTCCCAGGAGAAGCCTTGGTGAGGGCCAGGGGGATCTCTGGCCAGGGCAGGAAAGTGCTGTCTAAACATGCAGTGGGGCCTGTGCGTCTGGCTGGCTGTCACCCGGGCCAGGTGGGCCTCTGACACATAGCAGGAATTTTCCATTGGCGCATCCTCTGGCTGGTTGAGATCCAAGGCATTTTTCAGACTTTTTTTTTTCTTTCCTTTTTTTATACTCCAGTTGTCTCCCCTGCCCCACGAAGATACACCCTGGGGCCCAAAGCATGGGGCCCTCAGTTCTTCAGGAGGCATCAGGGGACCTACCTTCTAACACCCAGGAGCCACGGGTCATACCTAAAATACAGAATCCTGGCATGTAGGAGAAGAGAGTGCTTTTTAAAAATCTACACAGAAAATGAAATTGAAGTTCAGAGAGAAAGGTGACATGCCCAAAGTAGATCAAACACAGCTTTGTCTAACCCTGGTTTCATTCTATTTTCACTGTACCAGTTCCCCAAGGTTAAGAGCCAAGATCACTGGAAGGGACCATGAGCCACATGAGGGAGGTCCAAAGATGAAGCTTCAAGCAGGAACTGAGCCATTTGTGGGAAGACTGTTGGGTCACAGAAGTCCTCAGAAGGGACTGCTTAGTGTGCAAGGAGACATGCACCTATGGTCTTGTCAATGACAACTCTATCAGCTCCTCCTCAGGGTCCTGTGTCCCATCATGCATGGTAGGAATGTTTTCTGGGCTGGGGCAGATGCACTTGACCCTGAATCCAGAGCCTGGTGAACCTGTGAACATGCATGGACCTGGTGAAAATGTGTGGACTATGGTCAGGGAGGCTGGGCCTGCACATTGGAGACCAACTGGGCTGAAGCCCACCTGAGTCTTGTGGGATCCTTGTCAAATGGTGCTGGGGGCCACAGGGGACAAGCACAGGCAGGAGGAGGCTTGTTTCCAAGGCTGTATTCTTAGTGGTTAGGCCAATACCTGTGTCTGCAGGGTGAGTTCACAGTTAAGGGAAGAAGAATGACCCTACAACCCGACTGATATCCTGTAGGCTCCTCCCTTGGATCTGGGAATATTTCTCATAGTCACAACCAACTCCCTGGAGGTTAGGCCTTTACAAAGCTGGGCTCTGGGAGACTCCAGCCTGTTCAGGAACATGGGCAGGTGGAGGAGGTAGTGACTAGAAGACCTGGAGCACCACTGGACCTGTGCAACCTTCTACCCTCAAGAAACACCTAGACCTAGGTCCTCAGTGTTTCCCCAAATAAGTCCTGTGAAACTAAGCCAAAGAGCATCAGAGAAAAAGGCTTCCCATGGTTAAATCCATTTGGAAAAGCAGATTAAACCAATCCTGGTTCCACAAATGGATTACAGATTTCCAGCCAATCCTAGACAGTGGTTCTCAACCAGGGGTGACTTTGTCCTCAAAGGGACATTTTGATTCAAAGCCTGAGAGAATGCATCTGGTTGGTGGAATGAGGTCATGGGTCTCTCCTCTTGCTGCAAGAGGGGCTGGGACAATGTAGGTCAGCCACTTCTAGAATCCCTGTCCTAAAGCATTGCAATGGAGATCAGGGCCACAGTGTAAAGAACCCTTGTCATTCTTTTGGGCCACCCAGCTCCTGCTCTCCCTGCCTAGGTCTGAGGATGTCCCCCTATGTTTTGAGGCAGAGGCTGCCTCCCAGTACAGAAGCTGGAAGTGGCTAACCTACTATTGTAAAGAAGAATTAAATACAAAGAAGCAGAAGCCCCAGCATAGTGATGGGGTGGGGCTTGGGGTGTGGCAATGGTCTCCAGAGGCTACAGCAGAGGTGATGGTTCCAGGGCTGGTGGAGCTGGTGGCCCAAGCTAAGGTGCCTGTGTGGCAGTGGGGTCTTCCCGGAACCAGTGCTACAATGTGACTTTGGGTGCTTTTCCCAGTTGCTTTATTCCTGAACTTTATTTTCTGATCCTTCAGGAAATTCTTTGAGCTACCTCATGTCCTTAGAATAACTCCTTTCTAAGCTTAAATTCAGACAATTGGCTTCTGTGGCTTGCAATCAAGGACTGAGTGGGACTGAGTTCCCCAGATGTATCCGAGCAGAGTATTCTTTCCTTTGCAGAAGCATCTCAAGGAAACCTTTTGAACATATTTTGAGGAACATTGACCAAGGTGAGAGTCAGCTAGGGATTCCCATGAACCCTGCTCCAGCCAGAGCCAACGCACTGGCTCCCCATCTATCCCAGGCCCAAGACCATGGAGAAACCCAGCATTTTTGTCCTGGGCCCCACTGAGTCAGGGTTATCCCACAACGACCCTCCTCTCCAGTGCCATCAAGAGTTGAGAATAACTGCAGCTGGCTGCAGCCTCAAGAACCAAAACAAAATCAAGGCATGGAGTGACTGGGCTTGTCAATGAAGGTGGGTGAACAAGAAAAATGTGCATCTAAAATCTGTTGCTTGATTGGGGTGATGCCGCTGGTAGGTCAGAGGAAGATTTAAAAAGAAATGAGGTTTTGAGAATCTCGAAAGTCAGGAGTCAGAGAAAGGTGGGGGCGGGGGAGTGGAGGAACTTTCAGGGAAGGTCAGGTGCCCACCCAGAGGGAGCTATTTCAGGGAAGTCTGTGTTCAGATTACACGGAAAGTAACAGGATCCATCTCAAGTATGTTTAAAGAGCAAATTTCAATGACATTCCTTCATGTATTCAACAAATACCTATTGGGAACCAGGCATTAAACAGGTGCACAGGACCATGTTGAAGAAAATAGGCGTCCCAATCTGTCCCTGCCCACTTGCGGCCTGTGGTCTAGTGGGGAGACCAAACTCTTGGGCTTATAATGCAACAGATCTTTCAGTTCAAATGGTGTTTTGTCACCAGGGGAGAAGGATGACAGCCAGAGGAACATGACATGAGGGACTGAGGAAGGGACCATCACAGGAAGTAGAGTTCACATGGGGGCCAACATGGAGGGAGCATGGTGAGTTTGGGGACCTACAAGAAGGCTCCAAAAACCCAGGGGCAGGGCAGGGCAGGGCAGGAGGGCCTCAAAGTCAGACTGGGCAAGTAGGCACAACCTGCTCCACAAGGGCCTTACAGGAACACTGAGAACCAGGGTTTCACCCTAAAAGCAATGGGAACCATTTGAGGATTCAGATTGGAGCCATGTGACATAGGGCTGAGGGAAACCTGAACCCGAGTCAATCCTCAGGACATTGTTTGAAGTCCCAGTGTCAGAAAATATGAAGTGACATCTTCAGTGGGCAAGGCAGATGAAGGGTAAAAACTGAAAAGAGGGAAGCAAAAGGGAAAAGAGCAGATTTGAGGAAGCCCCTACAGCTGCCCGGGGACGCACACAGTGTCTCCCATGTGACGTCCCATTCGCAGCAGAGCTGAATAGCTATATGAGCAGCGCTGATCATGCAGACCCCAGAGCGTGTGCTTTCCTGTCCGCCTCCCCCAGGTTTGTGTCCCCAGGTTTATGACTATCAGAGAGGCTCTGAGACAAACGGGCAGGGGAAGTAGTACACAGGGGAACCCCATCCATACAGCTGGGACAGCTCCAAAGGGCAGGCAGGACTCTTAGAATCATCCCGTCCAACCATCCCCATTCCAAAGGAGGAAACTGAGATCCAGGGTTCAGTGGCAGAGCTGGAAATAAAGCACAGCTCTTCAACTCCTCTTCTGTTACTCTTTCTGCTGCTCCAGGTGTGTGTGTGTGTGTGTGTGTGCGCGCGCGCGCGCGCGTGCGCGCTAGTGCATGTGCATGTGTGACCAAGACAAAGCCATTCAGCTCCCCATCCGGCTATAATCCAGGCTGGCCATGATGTTGGTATGAATTAAGATGTTTATAGAAATAAAAAAAAAAGCTTAGGAAAGAAGTTAATCTCTATATGGGGGGTGTCCAATTTCAGAAGGTTAATATCTTGATTTTTTAAAAATCCCTTTTCTGTTTTATTCAAAGAGGATTTGGTGTTCCCAGTCCCAGCAGGGAGCTTAAGAAAACAGAACAGTGCTTCTCAGCCTGCTGCCGTCCCTACCACTCGAAGCCTCTCTTGTTGGACCTGGGGACAGGGATGCTGGAACCTGGTCTAGGCTCAGGTCAGAGGCATGCCTCAGTTTCCCCCTCTATATGGAGGCCAGAGGCTTCCCTTTCTGAACCTCTCCCCACTTTTGGAGAGAAGGTTGGTTTGACCCAAGAGCAAAAGGGCTGGAGGTGAAGCAGGCTTTACAGTTAAAGTTATTGAGGGAACCTGTCGTAGTGTTCCCTTTGAGGAACTTTTGAGGCTGCTTAAGGAGGCGTGTGCAGAAAGAAAAGGAAAATGCACAGACCATAGTGTGTAGTGGGGAATAAGCCAGGTATCCCTCCACCCCCATCTACTGTCTGAGAGAACCTTGGAGCCATCTGTCCTCCCGGAGGAATGGAGATGACAGTGTGACCAAATATGTACTATATGTACCCTTAAAACTGAGTTTTGAGGCAAATATGAGAGTATATTTCTTGAAAGTTGCTCAGCAAATGGAGAGAGGCCTTGGTGTAGCCATTTCTCTCCCCTAGTCAATCCTCAGGACATGGTCTGAAGTCCCAGTGTCAGGCAGCTCCCTATCCACAAATTCCAGGTGAGCATCCTCCTGTGCAGAATTTGGCATTGCATAGCAAGAAGTGAGCTGAGGGCCCCACCCAGGACTAAGCATGGTCTCAGAAATTATGACTACAACAAAAATATGGGTTCCAATTTCTCCAGATTCCCAAGGCTGACACAGGTATCTGTTCCAATCCAGTTTCCCAGCCATTATCATTGGTTCCATCATCTCTTTGCTACACAGAGATTATTCTTATCAGAATTTTCAGCAATGGGGGACTTGAGCTGTCAGACAGACCTTAGTGCCAGATCATGCTAACCCTGGGATCTTGTCGTCTGGGCTTCTGTTTCCTCATCTATTAAATGGGACTTTAGACCAGCTCAATCCCCTATCACATACAGGTCCCCTTTGGCACTCATTTCAAGATTTGAACTTCTAAGTGCCTGCTGAGTCTCTGGCTGCTTCTGATCACCCCAGTCCTTCTACAGCTCACCCACCCTCAGCCAGGTACAGGAAACTCTTTCCCCTGCCACATCTCCAAAGGCTCAGGCTGGCTTCCTTCCTGGGCTATGGTATACAGAGTGGGTTTTCCACCCCTTATCCAGGAAGGAAGGAACAGAGGGACACAACACACCAATCCAAATTTAAGGGACTGTAGTTTTCCTTGCCTGACTTGATCCTACCAACCTCCTGCACGAGGAGGATCAGGAGCCCCATCTTAGAAGACAGCTTACACACTGGGAAGGGGAAGGGGCAGGAACCACCCAACCATGCTGACCCCACGACTCTGCTCTTTCTCAGCCTCATGCTGCCTCCTTAGATCTGCTCTGGAGAAACAGGGCAGTGTTCTCTGGCTAGGAGGCCTGTCGTGATTCAATTCATCAAGCATTTATTAATAGACCAGGGGTTTGCATGGCATGGTATTCAGGGGTAGAAAAGGACCATGAAGCCTATAGGGTAAGTCCCTTCTAGCCTGGGGACTGAGGGTCTGTCCCCCCTGCAGGGCAGTGTCAGGCCGTCATCAGACACCCTTGGGCCTCTGGCAGCCGTTTTCCCGCTTGTCTTTTCAGATCCAGCCAGTTACAGCTCATTCCTTTGGTGCACATTGTTCCTTAACGACATCACTTTTTCCATCTCCCTGATGGCACTGTGCCCTTCCGCCTGAGTGCGGTTTCCCAGCTGACCTCCATCTCCCTGACATGCTGTGGTTTCCATGAATCATTGGACAGCACCATCTCTGGAGCATCAGAGAACTACACACACAGAGCCCAGTACCCCCTGCCCCATGCTCCGTTCATTGCCATGATCAACCCTCATCTATGAGACGGCTGATCCCTTCCCCTTCAGATCACCAGAGGCCCTGGTGGAAACAGTCTTCTCCCAGGCACCCAGCTTAAAGGCATTCTTTACTTTGTGCACAGACATGGAAACTCTCCTGAGTCCTTGCCTAGGCTGGGGCCTGGGTACCCTGTCAGGGCAAGGCCCTGGACAGCTCTGGTCCTCCCTTCTGCATCTCCACCATGAATGGTTCCCTAGCTTGTTCACTGGTGGTCCTCTCTCCCAGCCCCTTTTTGAGCTAGGGTTGCTAGGCCCTGTCCACAGTTTCTTCCTGTTTCCTATATGAAGGGAGTAGGGTAAGCCCAGGTGCAGGGTCCTGGCCCATCCCGCTCCTTCTCTGAGCTACTCATTCATTTATGTGACTCATTCATTCTAAACTCTATGAGCCAGCCCAACATTGCTAGCACCGTCTGCTCTCCTCTCCCTGTTGCTGCCTGGCTCTAACCTCCATGATTTTCTAGAGAAGGAATGTGGCAGAGAAGGAAAAGGACAGACGTTAAAGGCAGACTGATCTTGGTTTGAATCCTGGATCCATCTATTTAACTGTTAGAGCTTAGACAAGTTGCTTCACTGTGAGCCTCAGTTTCCTCATCTGTAAACTAGGAATGAAGCCTGTTCATCTATGTCCCTGATATGTGTATTTCTGGTATAAAGACAAGAAAGAGCCTAGTGCATGTGGAAGAACTGCAAAGAATACAGAATGGCAGGAGCTAAGACCCCTAAGGGGAGTCACAGGGATGAGACCTGAGAGGTGAGCTGGGCAGATCATGCAGGACATGAAATGCTGGTTTGGCTTTGAGGACCATGCAAAACCAGAGAGACCATGATCTCATCATCTGAAACCCCTCCCATGCACCTTGCATGTCCCTTACTGCTTCAGCTGGGACTCTAGGCTTTCTAACACTCTCCCAGGCTAGCTTTCTCTCCCATCACTCCCAGAAGGAAGTGCAGAATAAAGTAGTTTTTTTCCTCTATAGCTTCTCTCCGAGGAAATGGTTAACATCAGGCACAGGACAGTCCAGGCCTGCCTCAGGGCTCTGGTATCCCCCATGCCACCTCCCTCCTTCTCTTCTGCACTGAGACAGATCTGGAGAATCTGTTCTCCTCAACCCTAGTCCTGAATCAAGGTTGCTTCTCATAAACTTCCCAACCCCCAGAAAGGCCCAAAGGCTGAATGTGGCCCAGCAAGGTCACTGGTTGCCAATCAGTGCCAGGGCTCTTCTCAGAAGACAGACCAAGGCCCCCATCTAATTCCACAGGCACCGGCCATCTGAGAGCACCAAGGCCAGAGGAGCTGGAAGTCAGGTGGCCCCAAGGTCTGCTCCAGCAAGGCCACCCTGCTCCCAAAGCCACAGTCACAAAAATAAAAACAGAGAAAAAGGCTAGGAGGGACAGGGGCCCTGGGCCCCAACTGCTAACAACATCGTCACCTTGGAATGAGTCACATCTTCATTTCTCATTCACCACCTCACTGGAGTCTCCCAAGCACGGTGTGAGGAAGTCCTATGGGACCTCTCCTGTCTCCTTAGATCCTAGTAGAGGACCCTGAGGTTCAGAGAAAGCCATAGCTCACCCAAGGTCATAGCTGGTACTCTTGCCTTTTGGATGCTTCCTCTGGGATGCCCAGATGATAAGTTTGAGTCACACCAGTTAATTGGTACCAGCCCAAAGAACACAGAACTTTAGCACCAGAAAGAACTGATGTTTAAAATCCCTAATTAACATACTGACAGCTCCAAAAGTCTTTCAGATAGTTCTTCCTCTAGAAAAGGAAAATACTATTTGAATTGTCATTGACAGATACCCCAACCATGGCCAGTATCTCATTTGTCTCCATCTTGCTTGTCCCTAATTTCCAGAACCCCTCTTCCTACTTTTTCATATTCTAACATGACCTAACTTCCCTGACAAATCTGAGACCCAGAAGCTACTAAACCGGGTGTCTTGGGGAACACACATTTCATAAAATTTCTATGGGAAAACTGAGTATCAATAAGGCAGCTATATGTTTTAACAGATATTATTACAATTATTTTTTCAAAGGTAGTCTGAATAATTAGACCCAATAGTATGCATTTCCATGTTTGGAGATTTCAGACATGTTTTTATCTATCTGGTCAGCTTACTTTAACCTGAATGAAAATCCAAACCAACTGGACTGGTTAGACTAGGGTTTCAGGAATGAATCTTCTCTAGTCCACTCTATGCACTTGGCAGATATGGATACTGAGGAAAGGCCTGAGAAGTCCCTCCTCAATGAAATTCAGCTCCTTAGTGGCAAAGCCAAGTCTCAGCCCGGCCTTTGAACTCCCTCACTGCTATTTCCTCAATGCTCTGGCCCCATAGTGGTATGAGATCCACACAACCTGGGAAGGGCCAAGGTCACCACCTGGGAAGCAGCCCTAGTCTTAGATGAGCCTGCCAGGTGTGCCCAGGCTGCTTTGATGTTCCTGCACATGCTTGTGTCTGGCTCAAATGGCTGTCCCTTTGGACTGTTGCAAGGGGCTGATTAGGTGTAATTGCTTTGCTGGGAGCAAGCTATCTGCTTAATAGAATCAGCTACCATTAATTGGCCTGCCAGAGGCCCATTTCCCCTGTTGGAGTGCCAGGGCCTCCAGGGACCCTGCTCTGACCTTACATGCTGGACCCCTGCAGGTGGCAGTATGTAGGGTGTTTGTGAATGGGCTTTGGGCTTGGTTTGGGGGAGCCAAGAGAAAGCAGAGGAGTGGAAGCTCAGCAGCAAGAACCCCAGAGCTGCCCTTCCTGTGGCCAGAGGCCAGGGAATGACAACATTTCCAGGTTGGAGGAACAAAGAGCCTCACATAGACAGTCTGCTCCAAAAATATTGGACTGAGCCCAACGGAATCACAAAGGGCATCTAGTCCAGCCTCAAACTCAATGCATCTATCAGACAAGTCCAAAGGCATTTCTTGCAGACCTACTTTGTGTCAGGCCTGGAAGTAACTCCTAGAATCCTTCTAAAATGGCCTCAACCCAAAGGGTCAACTAGGCTATGTTTTCACATCCATCTTAACCAGGAGCTTATTACCATCCTGGGCAGTTCATTTCTCTTCACGGGCATGGAGATATTCCATCTTCTATTGAAAGCTCTTGGCTGGTTACATCACCCCCACAGATCACTGGCTCCTTGTCGACCACAAAGAGCAAAACTAATCCCTCCTCATGTGGCAGCTCACATGTCCCCCGCATCTTTTCTCCAGGCTGAACATTCCAAGTTCTCTCACCATGCCACGTTCATCATGCTGGTAAGGCCCCTCATTAATTTGGTTGACAGGCCTGGATCCTGCTCCTGTTCGTCAATTTCTTTCTCTCAGCATGGTCTGGAGCCCAGCAGCTGGAACCACAGAACTCAGGATTCCTCCCTTGGCAGAAACAACTGCAGCCCTAGACAGAAATGACACTGCTGAAGAGTGCCATGGTAGCCACCCAAGTCCCTCCGGAGGGAAGGACACCTAAAGCCTGTTCCCTAGGAGCAGAGTTGCCTCTCTTGCCCTCTTCCCTACCCCAAGAAACAAACACACGCACACACACTGACATGTACACTTAGGCACCACGCAGTACTCGCCGGCTGATTAATCATTGCAAGTGCTATTATAATTATTGTGTTTGGTGCTAAGAACAGGCTGCCTCTGCTTGCTTCTCAGAAGCCATAAACCTGCAAAGAAGGATTTCAAGATTTGTGAGGCTGTTGACTATATCTCCAGATTCTCTTTTTTTTCTTTAGCAGCACATGTTTGTCAGGAAAGACAGGCTACAGCCACTCCAGAATTTCTGCAGAGGACAGTCTTAAGGGACATGATTCTTACAATGAGAGGGTGAGTTTAGGGAGCTTACCTTGTAGTTCTGATTGAGAAGTCAGGAGAGCTGGGCATGAACGCCAGCTCCAGCCCATATGCTGCAAGGCCTGGAGGTGTTCGCTCCCCTGGACAGGCCTCAGTTTCCCCATGGGCACTGGGGGGCCTAAGGTTTTCTCTAGCTTTAATTATTCTATGAAACTTGGCAAATGTAGAAAAGAGGACGAGTGGAGGGGAAACATGAAGACTTGGGAGAAATAGTAGAGGAAGGAGACCAGGACTGGCTGGGTACAGTGGCACACACCTGTAATTCCAACGATTCAGGAGGCTGAAACAGTAGGATCATAAGTTCGAGGCCAGCCTCAGCAACTTAGGGAAAGTCTAAGCAACTTAGTGAGACTGTATCTTGAAGTAAAAAATAAAAAGGGCTGAGGATGTAGTTCAGTGGTAAAGCTCCTCTGGTTCACTCCCCAGTACCAAAAATAAAAAAGGCCCAAGGCTCATAGCCTCTTGCACACTCGCTCACACATGCATGTGTACACATGTATGCACCAGGCTGGAGAATAGCAGCTGGTTTTCTTCAGGTCACACTCTGTCACCACTGCTGCCTAAGACCCCAGTAATGTCTTTGTCTGTCCTGTGTCCCTGCTCCAAGTGTGGGGAGGAGGAGGAGGTTTTGAAGAAAGGAAAAGGGAGAAAATGAAGGGAAGGAGTAGAAAGTAGGGAAGCATATAAATGACAAAACCAGAAAAACTGAAAAATAAAAGTTTTGAGAAGGATGAAGTGGATAATCTCACACATTGCTGGGGAGAATGTAAACCAAGACAGCCATGCAGAGGACAACTCAATATACAGTGACCACTGTGCTCATCACAGGCCAGTACTCATTGTCAGAGAGAAGGAGGCCACTTAGGAGGCCCTATCTAGGAGAAGGGCTCCATCAGATGCAGGACATGCAGCTTTGGGGTAAAGACTCGGCTTTATGTTAGTGACGGGCAGGAGCAGGCCTGACCCCACAGCAACTTCACCAAGATCAGTTGTTCCTCTCTCCTCATTAGGAGAGCCAAGCCCAACCCGGGGCTGGGGCTAGCCTCAATCATCTCTGAGTCTGAGCTTTCATTTTGGTCCATAAAAGGACAGCCCTTTCCCCAGGTAACACAGCTCAACTGGGGCAGGACTAAGAGGGCCAGGTGTCCAGCTTCCCAGCAGTGCTCTCTCCCAGCAGCCCACAGAGGCTTGCTTTGCTAACAGTTGTCTTTTGTGTTTGATTTGGGCTTGAGATGTTAAACAAACAGTGTCTCTTGACAAACGCAAGCTGGGTGCAATGGGACCGGGTTATGCTCCGTAAAGCCAGGCTAATCCCCAACTTCTCTCCCTGCAGAGATACACTAAGAAACATCTCAATCACATCCAGAGCACCCTAAATCTCACCAAAGTGAAGCCTGAAGCTGGGGCTCCTGGAATCGTGGTCTGTGTTAGTCATTTCCTGTCTTTCTGCTGCAGCTCCTGGGTCCTGCCCCTCCTTTTCTGGCCTGTCCCTTACTGATGCTGCTGGAGAGAACCATGAGCCCCAGGCCCTACCAACCCTCCTATGTCAGCCAAGCTAACAGGAACAGATAAAGGAGAGCTTGCAGAGCCCTTCTCTGCTCTGGCTAATGGATAACGGGTGCAGACAGGAGTAAGGCCTGTCCCTGCCCTGCAGGAGCTTATACCTGGTCTAGACATAGGATGGACCAGAATTTCACATGAGGCTCTGGTCCAGCTCATAACTGATGGAGCTGAAACTTGAATCTAGCCTGTCTAACTCAGGGCCAGCTCCTCTACTCCCTCTCTCACTAGTATTGCCCCAATCTCCAACAAAACTGCCCATAAAGCAGGACTGAGAAGCAATGAATAGAGGGATCTCTGTGCACCCTTCTACCTTCCATTCTTCAGGCCACATTCTCAGCCATTGTAGAATGAGTAGGGCTCTCATTGGTATTCCAGATCATCAGATGAGAAGGGACCTTCTGACATAGTCAACACTTTTCTCTCAGAGTAAAGGAAACTGAGGCACATATGGGCCATATGGCCCTCCCAATGCCTCCAGCAGCACTGGCACTGAACTCCAGGCCTCTGAACTCCCAGTTTAAGACCCTCTCCTTTGTGTGACATGCTTCTTTGGGCTTTGGGACACTGATATCTGCCTGTACCTTCCTTCTCTCTGACAGGGCTTCCTCCAGCTTTAGAAGTGTCTGTCTGTAGTCACAGAAGCAGATTGCTGAGCTTTTCTGCCTGAGACTCAGCCCTCTGCATCCCTCTCCCACTGATGCTGCTGGTTTTGAACCCAGCAGTTCAGGATTCTTCAAACCTTCACTTAAGTACCAAGGAAACATATAGGGCAGCTCTGATGTGCAAAGCACTGTGGGAAGAGTAGCAAGAGAGTAAGTAGGGTCGCTACCTGGAAGAAACACTGAGCCGGTGGAAGAGAACAACTAAAGAGCCAGATAATCTAATCTACTAGGCAGAGGAAAGGCTGAATTGAAGCTTACCCATGAGTCTGTAGAAGAACAAAAGAACTGGTGGTTCTAAGGGGAGGCAACCAGGGAATTCTTCACGGAGAGAATTGCCTCTGAGTTGGGTCTTAAAGCCTGAATAAGAGATTGACAGTCAAATGGGAGAGGCAAGGAGTTACCAGTATTCCAGTTTATGAGAGCCACTTGAGTCACATGAAGCATTAAAGTACTCAGATGTGTTTAGAACCTAACAGAGAAATGGAGTAAAAGATGAAGTTGGAAAGTAATCATGTATAATGTTTAGTGTATAATTAAATACAGCAACTAATGACAAATTCTAGACTATTGATCTTAACTCTGTCAGTCTTCAAAGCAGTGGCTATTCCTCTTCTTGGCCTAATTCTTGAGAGAACTGGGAAAACAGATGTAAGCAACCCAGGAGGGTCCTCAGATGTTCTAAATGAAAGAAAGGTGCACATTTCCTGGTCTAACCACCCCCTAATTTATGGATGTGCAAGCTAAGGCACAGGAAGATAACCAATGAACCCCAAATGCCACAGCAAACAGGAGGCAGAGACAGGCTGACCTTGGGCAAGTATGGGCAGACCCAGGGAGTCCTGCATGGAAGGAAGTAAGATAGGCTGCTATGTTCTGAGCACAAGCCAACCCAAGTCAAGAGAGCATGCAAACGTTCAAGTCCCAGGGGCCACTCAGAAACCTAAACTGTGCCAGGATGGCTCCTCCACTCTGGTTCCCATTCCATAAGAGACAGGATGGTGGAGAAGAGGGAAGGATTGGATCCAGGCCACCCTCCTGGGATGTCTTAAGTGCTCCCCACTAACAGGTCTCCTGGTCCCATCCATAATGGGTGCTGCATGCCAGGGAGCATGAGCCTTGCTTCTGCCTACTCCCTCTCCCTCACTGTGCAACTTTCAGCAACCCCATCCCTGGGTCTCAGTTTCCTCATCTGTAACATGAGAAGGCTAAACTAGATTATTTCTAAAGGTCTTTCTGGTTCCAAAATGCTGTAAGAACGAGCTTTATCATAATTAATAATGAATGCCCTGCCCCCAAACAGCTTTTTCTTTTTTCCAAAGCTCTTTCACTCATATTATCACCTTTCATCTGTACAGCAATCGGGCTTGGCAGCCAGAAACAAGCAAACCCTGGACACACTGCATTCTCATTCTGACAAGCAGGTCGAGCAAGTCCCTTACACAGGAAGATAGACTTTGGGGGGACTGGTCTCTAGAGTGAATATGACCAAAACCCAATATATCATAAGTGCATAGAGCCTACCTTGTACCCAACCCTTGGGAAGCTGGGAAGTTGAGGAGTTGAGTGACCTTTGGTTATTGTCTACATTGCTTTTAGCCTCAGTTTCTCCATCTTTAAAATAGTCATGAGCATAAGTAGACCTGCCTTTCAGGACTAAGTTGGGGACTAGAGATAACAAATATAGCACACCTAGCCAAACACATGGCAGATGCTTGATGAATACTTGTGGCATGAATGGTTGTGGAATGAATGGTTAGTGGCACTTCTGGGTGCCATTGGAGAAGGAATGTGGTAGCTGGCAGTGACAGGCTGGCCCAGGATGTGGCAGATGGTGCCTCGCTTCTGGCTGGTTGCCTTCCGAGCCTGTCCTCAGTAAGGGGCCTTGGGCCTCTTCCATGTCTGTGTGGCCTATGCCAGGGTCCCATGAAGGACTTTTTGACCCTCCTTGGCACTGGGATTTGCATTCCAATCATTCTGCTCACTCAGCCCATCCAGAGCTGTAGGAGCTGAGCAAGGACTGTGGGCTCATCTGCTATGACACCTCACGGAAGAGATAAAGACAGAAGGCTCAGAGAGAAGCAGCGACACCTCGCCTGAGGTCCCCTGCCTGTCTCTCTTCACCACAACAGTCACAGTGTTGACAAATGAAGATACTGAGGTACAGGGAAACTGCTCCAGTCCTTCCAGTCCCGAGCCACCTGATCTGGGCCCAAAATCCCTGTCCTGCTGGGATGCCCCAAGATGGCAGTGAAGCTATCTCTGGCAGCCCAGAGCCCTGCCTGGCACACTGGCGCAGGGCAAAAGCATGGATGACATGACAGCCTGAAAGCTCCTAAGGAGCAGAACTGGGCTGAGCTACTAGCCTGTTTCCTCACCCAGTTCTGGAGGCTGAACAGAGCTGGGAGGGACCCATTTCCGGAGAGCAGCTCTCCCTTGGGTGTGGGCTCATGTGTACCCAGGTCCCTAGTTGGGCCCTGCTTGTTTCTGAGACAGCCTGAGCCCCAAGCAGGGGAGGGAGTGTGGCCTGTGGGAAGGGAAAGCTTAGCTGAGTCCCAGTGCTGTCACCAACACACAGAGTGCCCTGAATTGTACCTTACCCCTCTGTGCCTCAGTTTCCTTGCCCATATAAGGGGCAAGACAGCAAAGCCTAAGGTCCCTTCCAGTGACAACATGCTATGATCTGGGTGGGCAGTGGGGGAGGGGCTCTCCTGTCTTTTCCCCTTCCTTGCTTTGCTGTCTTTCTGTGGCATCTGCTTATCTCTCCAGCTCTCCAGGTATCTCAGTCTCAAGTCTGTGGCTTTGTTTCTATCCTTTGCCCGCGACTTCTTTTTCTGGGTCTGCGTGTCTACCTCTGGTTTTGCCTCCTCGGTCACACACACCCCTTCCCTGCGTCTCCCCCTCTCTCTGTAGTTATCTGTGTTTCCCGGTCTAGTTTTTTCGCTGGCTCTGGGGCCGGCGCGCTCGCTCTCTCCCTCTTCCCCTCTCCCCCCCGCTCGGCTTCTCCCACACTCCCTCCCCGTGTCCTGCCCGGGCTCTCCCCGCGCGCTCCCCCTTCCTCCCCCTCGCCGGCCCCCCTCCCTCGTCGCGGCTCCCCAGTCCTTATTTGGCTGGGCGGGAGGGCTGGCGGGAGGAGGCGGCCGGCGGGCTGGGGGCGGGCGCGGGGGCGGGCGCGGGGCCGGGCGGAGGAGGGCGGTGGGTGGTGCTGAAGGGACAGCTCCGCGGCCGCGGCGGCGGCGGCGGCGGCGGCCGGGGCGGCGCGGAGCGGGAGCCCGGCGCGGAGAGCGGCGAGCGCAGCCATGCCCCAGGCCGCCTCCGGGGCAGCAGCAGCGGCGGCCGGGGCGCGGGCCGGGGGCGCCGGGGGACCGGCGGCGGCCCGGGGGGAACGATGAAGCGGCAGAATGTGCGCACGCTGGCGCTCATCGTGTGCACCTTCACCTACCTGCTGGTGGGCGCCGCGGTCTTCGACGCGCTGGAATCCGAGCCCGAGATGATCGAGCGGGAGCGGCTGGAGCTGCGGCAGCAGGAGCTGCGGGCGCGCTACAACCTCAGCGACGGTGGCTACGAGGAGCTCGAGCGCGTCGTGCTGCGCCTCAAGCCTCACAAGGCCGGCGTGCAGTGGCGCTTCGCCGGCTCCTTCTACTTCGCCATCACCGTCATCACCACCATCGGTAACTACTCTGCGCGCGGCGGGCGGGGACCCGGGGCTGTCGGGAGCCTGCTGCGGCTGGGGGGTTCTGGCGAGAGGGGCTGGGCGCCAAACCGCGCGCTCCCAGCACCCACGTTCAGCCGGGCTGCTCTGTGGGGACCGCACTCGGAGAAGGCGTTGATTTCTGGCTCAGGACCCGAATCTCCGGCCAGGCCAGCCCTAACTTGGCCCCGCCAGGCTACGCGAGGACCCCCGGGGATTTGAAGTGTGTGAGAAGGGCAGGAACGACTGGCAGAGGCTCAGGAGGAGGGGTGTGGCCGGGCTAGGCCCTGGGGCAGGGCGCCCAGTGTGAACAGCCGGAGCGCGCGACTCCTCTGTGTCCCTGCGGATGGGCTTCCACGCCCGAGTGTCTACACCTGCTTGGCTCCAGGGCGGCGTGCAGATGCCGGTAGGCGACACTCCGCGGCACTCGCGACCACTCTGGGTGCCAGGAACATCCTGTAACTGCGGCTGTGAGTGCTGCTTGTTGTGTATGGGTGTGTGTGTGTGTGTGTGTGTGTGTGTGTGTGTGTGTGTCCAACTCCAGGAGTTTGGGCACCACCAACCAGTGCATGTGATTTTCTTAAGGCAGCAGAGCTGGTGCTGGAAGCCAGATCCAGACCTGCCAGCCTTGCTCTCCCCACTGTCCCAGCAAAACAGTTACCTCACAGGAATGGCTCCAGTTCTCTTTACTAAGCCAGTGCCGATCACTGTGTAGGAGGCCACATGCACACCAGATCCTCTGACAGCATAGACACAGATATACGCAGGGCACACACAGGACAAGGTTGCACACACGTGTGTGCACACACAACACACACAGCAAAGCATACAAATGGATGTTCAGGAAAGGAGTCTCCAGCCAGGCCCTTGATGGCGCTACTCAAAGGTCCAGACAGAATTAAACACTTTACCCTTTACTGAGACCCTACAAGTCCATCCCAGCTCCATCACTTACAGGTTGTATGACCTTGGGCAAGTACCTTTCCCTGTTTGGGACTCAGGCTAATGTCCAGATATGGAGAGTCTGGCCAAAATGATCTCAAGGGCTCTTCCCAGCCCTGATGTACTTAGATTCTAAGTTGGAAACCCACCTTCCCCTCAAGCCAATTGGGATGCCTCCAGGAACTGTTTCCTCCATCTTTCTCCAATCTTTTTTCTCTCCATGACCCCCCTCCTTGCCTTGGCTGAGTTCCCAGGGGCTCATCGCCATTTGGCGTGACCTCTGACAAGATGGAAGTGTTTTCCTGGGAGTCAACAGGAGTCAAAGGGGTAAAAGGCAGAACTGGGCACTTTCTATCCACTGCAGGACTCTGTTCCAAGGCTTTCAGCTCTCTGGAGACCAAAGACCTGCCCAAAGAGGAGCAAGAGAAGGACCAGACCAGGTTTGGTCTGCAGTCCGTCCTCTCGCACCCACTGCCACCTGCCAGAATTCCAATAGATGTTCAGCAGTCTGGAGAATCAGACTAACAGCGGACTCAGGTTTTCCCTCTGTCTTCCCCACACTAAGTGCTTGCTTGCTGCCCCACTTTCTTTCTTAGACCATGGTCCCCAGCTCCACAGTGACCTCCCCAATAATTCACCCTTACCTGGACAGGACTGCCAGAAAAAAATCTCCCCAAACACAGCCCCACTGAACCAATTCCCTCCTCAAACTCCCTCATGATTCCCCACTGCCCACAGGATCTAGTTCATTCTCTTTATCCCAATTTTAAGAACCTTTATACCTGGCTCCAACCTCTCTATCTGACTTTATTTCTCATTTCTTACTTACATGATTGCTCTCTGCTACAGCCGGACTATCCCCCTGAGGATGCATTAAGTGTGCGCTTTTCTAGGTCTTCTCTTTATCTTGTCCAAGCTAACCATCCAGGTCCAGCTCAAATCCTACTTGCTCTGCAAAGCCTCCCAGGCATTGCTGTGGATGACCACAGGATTTATTATCAAGACCACCTGAGAGATCAAGTGCAGGCTCATTTGAATGGTTATTCACATTTTAGAAGGTGTGTTTGTCTCTTTAACCACATTATAATTAATCTCCAAGTGAGCAGAGCCTTGTAGGTCCCACCGCTGTACTCCCAGTTCCAGCTCGGTACCCAGCAGCTGTGAGCACTCAGGAAATGTTATTGATGGGTCTAAGGTATGCAGAAAAGAAAGGGCACCGCCCTTCTCCTCCATTCTTGCCATTTTTTCCCAAAGTGCTTGTGGTCCTCACCTAGAGACAGGCTTAAAAGCTGGGGCTAGAAGCAGAGCGCAGTTCCGGCGATTATTTATTTATACAGTGCTGAGCAAGAAGAAAGACAGCATCAGACCATCGTCCCAGTTCTGGGGGTCCCCAGACTGGCACTCCTTGCCCTGCCTAACCATCTCAGGTTTTTTGTCATCTCCCACTGTGACCATGCCACCTAGCAGGAAACTGTCTGCAGGGATTCTGCTCTAAGCAAACCCTACCTGGGTGGGCAGTGATAGGCCTTGTGTTGGATTGCTATTAAAGTGACCCTTACCCAAAACCCAAGAGCAGCAGCCCCTGTACACCTGTTTTGGGAACTCTCATGGGGAGTCCCATAGGAATGGAATAATGACAGAAACTACCATTAATCTGGTATCTTAGTGATCACAGTGTTTTCATCTCGTGATTGGTTCTCAGCCTTCACCACTTGGTGAAGTTGCCAGGGCAGATACTGTTATCTCCCTTGTACAGATGAAGCTGGGGGGAGGTCAGGTCAGAGAAGAGGACCCCCTGGAGCCACCCAGCTGGTGAGCAGCAGAGTCAGAGCCGGAAGCTGGGTCTTCTGACTCCAGCCTGGTGCTTTTTCCCTGCTGGCCTCTTGGCTGCTTCCTTTGCCTCCATATGCTGTGAAGCCCAGACTCAGCTGGGCCTGGCAGAGCCACAGTGTGCTGGGTGATGCCAGCTTGCAGGGTGCTCATAGGCATCCCTGATTGGTTGAAGGTCAGCCTGGCCGGACTTAGTCATTCACCTGGTTAGTCACAGTCTCCACTGGCTTCGAGGGTTCCTCCCGCTCCCTCATCCCTGGCCTCCCAGCCAGGAAACCCTTCCTTTGTTGTTCTCCAAGTTCACCAAACACAAATGGAAACTCTTTCCTTGGGAAACCTTACCCTCCCTAGCTGTTGAGTCATCAAACTCCTCCAGTGCCCCAGCTTGGTCTATTCATAGCCAGGGGCTGTCAGAGCAGGAAGGGGTCTGGGGATCAGCTGGTACCACCCCCTCTTCTTACAGATAGGAATCAGAGGGGTGAAAAGAGACACAGAGTAGTGGGGGGGGGGGCGAGGGCAAAATCTGACTCTCAGACCCCTGCCCCTTCCACTTTTTCAGGATGCTTCTTTATCTGTTTCATTGCTTATTTACTTATTTTTTGAGTACTAGGCATGGAACCCAGGGCTTCACGTATGCTAGATTAAGCCCTCCACCACTGAGCTCCAGCCCCAGCCCTGTTATTTTATTAACAGCAACAGCACAACAATAATAATGGCAGCCTCCATTTATTATTGACTCTTTGGCAGGCTCTTCCGGACACTTAATTTGTATCCATTCATTTAATTCTCACCAACCTTCCAAGATGGGCATTATTACCCCCAGTTTTCAGCTGAGGAACCACGGGCTCTGCATAGAAATGAGTTTCCCACAGCCTCCAGGCTGGAAATGAGGCACCTGCCCAGACTCAATGGGCCTCTCTGACTCTCATGCCCTGGATTTTTCACCAGTTCTTGTTCCACCTCAAGAATCCAGCCAGACCCTTGTGTCTCCAGGCGCTGAGGAGCCAAAGCTGGACCGTTCCCTGGTAAAGCACCCGGAAGGAGGGAGCCTCTTGCTCTAGCATCATACAGCCAGTCTGCTGCTCCCCTGCAGCCTGGCCCCTGACCAAACCAGACCATGTGCCAGAGCTGTGCCCAGCACCAGGCCCTCCCTGAGTCTTCCACAGACTCACAGGTGCCTGTTCTCCCACTGCAAGACTGGGAATCCTTGGGGCTCTAAGGCAACAAGAGACCAGGTGATCCATCACTGGTTGGAGCTGGACAGGAGCTCTGTCCTGCCCCTCCCTCAGCTTCCAGCCTGTCCCCAGGTGAGCACAGACTTAAAGCTTGCCACAGGTCCAGGGCATCCTGCGTCTGAGAGTTCAAACAAGTGAATCATCAGGGAATGTGAATTTTTTACACCTTTCAAAAGGAGGAAAGTCCAGAAGTGACCTTCCATTCTCCAAATCCTAGAACCCTTTAATAAAAGAGAGAGATATTAGCCATCATCCAAATACTCAGCATAGTCACCAGCAAATGAAGGCACAGTCCTGGTTAGAATGCAGGCCTTTGGGTGCCCAGAGTGGAACTCTCAGTACCACGACTCCCCTGATACCCTCATCTCTCTCAGCACCGAGGCCTCAGCCCCCACTATTCAGAGTCCTCTCTGGACCCTCCAGGGGACAGAGGGGCAACCCAGCTGGCGTAGCCTCAGTACCCACTCAGCACTTCCATCCTCCATGCCTGAGGGCCAGCCACTCTGCTTTACCCCACACGCCTTTCTGCAGGGTGGTGTAGGAACGTGAGCACGAACCTGGAAGCCAGTGTCCCTGGTGTCCTCTCAACCTACTCCTCACCCCCACCCTGCCTTGGACAAGTTATTTAGTTTCTTGGAGTTTGTTTCGTCAGTGATAAAATAGAAATAACAACATCTGCCTCCCCGGATTAAATGGCACCATGCAAAGAAAGTATCTGGTACATAATGGGCACTTAATAAATGGTATCTGCATTTATTATTATATTAATATTATTGTTCATGCTTTATTACTTCCCCTTGGAGGGAACTGCTCTATCTCCTCAGGGTCACCATGGCGGAAGCTACCTCTGCTCCTTTCTAAGAGGTAGGGACACTGGAGTTGAGGACCAGGAAGCTGCCACATCTCTTTCCCTTATACTCCCAATCCCACTCCCCCACCCTAAGTTCCCCAGTTCCTCTCCCATGCCTGATGTCCAGGCTCAGGGGCAGCTCCTCCCACTCCCAGCAAGTAGACCCTGAAGAAAACTAGTTAGGGAGAGAGAGATTCCTTGGAGTAAGAGAACCTACACTGGATTGGAGCAAGGAGGCAAAAGTTCTAATCCCACATAGCTCAGTTGCTGTCCTCTCTAACCCTCAGTTTCCTTATCTACAAAGTGGGTGTATTTGGCCTTCTGGCCCTGCCATGCCTCCTGCCTGCGTGTCCAGTCCTCACACATCATGGTGGAAGCCCGGAGGCATGCAGATAGTGGGGATAAGAATAGAACAAAAATAGAAGACACACGCCTGTCCACAGTGGGGACAGGACAAACACAATAAGTATTTTCAAAGAAAACATAAACAAGCACAGATGAATGTAGTGCAAATCACCACTATAAACAGCTTTCAGCTGGCAGCACAAACGGTGAATCTCTGAGTTGATTTTGTAATTTAAAAAAATGTAAAAATGATTTCCCTGTCGTCAGCCAGCAGCAAGGGAAAAAAACAAGCTCTAACGGAGCCCCTTGTCCGTATAGGCAAACTTCAGCAGAGACCTGGGCCGGCCATGCTCACCTACCCTCCATCCCCACCTTGGCCACAGGGAACTGACATGTGCCTGCAACAGGCCAGGTGCTGCCTAGAGCTCCTCATCACCAGTGTTCCCACCCTGCCCTGCTCAGGGAAGTTTGGAAATTTGCCCAGAACCCTGCAGATATCAAATGAGAGCACAGGGAAGTGGGCTCCGTCCTGGAGGGAGCAACTTTTCACGGAGTTATTCCCCCCCCCCCACTCTCCAGGAAGCCTCTGTGATTCCTTCTACATGGATGTAGCCAGCGATGAAGGATGGGAACCAGGGTTTAGCAGAGGCACTTGCACTATTCATAGAGCATTTAGCCCAAAGACACAGCAGAATTTTAGCTTCAGAACTCTCAGTGTAGACCAGCCTGGAAAAGGGGCGTACTGAGGGCCACACTTACAATTATCATCAGAGCCAGGCTTGGAGTCTGTTCCCTGACCCTTCCAATAGCCTCTAGTCCTCAGAGAGCCACATGACAAATGCCTGTCTGGCAGTGCAAAGAGCAGTCCAGTGCCAGCTGCTGCCTCCCGGTCTGTGCACCCTCCTGTGTTGTCCAGAAACTGCCCAGACCCAGGGCTCCCAGAGGGCTCCCAGAGACCTGCCCCTTGCCTGGAGTCACCCAGCCCCTGGCTAAGGCAGTAGGTCACAGCTTCACTTGCTCATTGACTAGAGCTGCCTCAGCAGCTGCCTACAACAAAAGAGGTGTCCTGGCCCACGGGCCTCTCTGTGTCTGGGATCCCTGCCCAGCTGGGGCACACCTCCCATCTCGCCCTTCGTAAAGGCTGGTCCCTCCTTTACCATCCTTATTTCCCCATCCTGCATCATCCAGTGACCCAGCAAAACCTTCTTAATGAGGGAGTTCATGGTTGCCACAAATGGGAGACAGGAACCTAGCCTTGGTGCTAGACGCTGGGTTCTTTCTGTCCCGCTAAGTGGCCTTAGACAAACTCCACCCTGTGCCCCTGTGATCACAGGAGGAGCAGACACCTCCCTGGTGAGCCTCAGGCCTCAGTCTTCTCTTCCATATGGAGTTAGGGCTTAGCAAGTGGAATTCCCTAAGTTAATGCATCTCAAAGGGTCATCCAGAGAGAGTGACTTGTTTAAATGCAAATTTTTAATCCATAGATCTGGGACCAGGCAAGAGATTCTGCATGTCTACCAAGTTCTCAAGCACCATTGATGCTATAGATCCAAAGCACGCTTTGTGTGTGTGTGTGGGGGGGGGGGTGCTTAAAACATAGTTTTATTAATTAATTGTAATTGATGCAAATATTCCAAAAACATAAACAGCCATGTATTATCATCCTACATTTCAAGCTTTTTGATACCACACATTTATCAAATCATAAAGCAATAGAGTCAGAATTCCAGAGTCTTGTCACAGCAGGAAGCAGATCCCCTCCCCTCCAAATGGCACCTTGAAGTGGGAAAGCAGCACAAGATGGAACATGTCCCATTCATGGTGGCTATAAGCAAAAATAAAATGGACCCAAAGAGAAGGGTCAGCTCCAGGGGCAGGAATTTTAAAAATGGGGCAGCTGGCCAGGTCTCTGTCCCCCTGTCCCCTAGCTCAATGCAGATATTTACTGACATTTTTAAAAAGAAAAAGTAAAATACAAAATAAAACTAAACCCCCATTTTATAAAAAAGGTAACAAAGTGACAACAGTGGCTAAGTCACCAACTGAAGAAGACGTGGGCTTACCCTTCTTGTGCCCTTAACAGGGCACACATTTTGAGTAGCAAGGATCTAAAGAATCTGAAGGCTTGGCTTCTGGGATTAAAACATGAGGTGTGGACTATGGTTTTAAGAAAAAGAATATTTTAAGATGGAAAAATAGGGATATGGTGTACCCACAGGGTTTAACCACACCTGTGGGTAGGGTTCATGGAAAGACTTGGTTCAGTCCAATCTGAGGCAGAAGTTGTTAAAGTTGAGGCTGGCCAAAGATGGATGGTGCTGCTTCAAGAGGTAGTAAGCTCCCCATCACAGGAAACATATAAGCATGCCCTGGGTGAACAAGCTGCAGAGGTCACCGTATCAGCCAGGCTTCAACAAGAGAAGCAGAACCTGTAGGAGATAGGCCTAAAGAGATGTGCTGGGAGGAACTGTGTTGAGGATGGTAGAGCAGGCGAGGCAAGTCCAAATTCCACAAAGCAGGACATCAAAAAGAGCAGGCCATGACTCTCTCCAGGGCTGACATTGCTGTCCACAGAAAGAGTTATTCTTTCATTGGTCTTTTAGCTGGTTGAATCAGACCTATGTGGATTGTCTAGGAAAATCTGTTGAGATTACCCTGGATTCTAATCTAGAGCCAACCTGTGCCCCCTTACCTGAAGTCAACTGATTGTGGACTTCAATCACATCTACAAAATGCCTTTAGAGCAATACCTAGATGAGGGTTTGAATATCTAGGGGCTCTATCCCAGCCTAGTCAACACATCATAAAAACCATAACACTGCATGTGTATTGGACTGAAGGTTACAATAATCAGTTTTTAAGCTTCTTTCAAGCCCTGAGATGCCTTGATTTCTTGATCTTCAGAGGAGCATCCTGGTAAATTGGATCACCCAGAGTTGAACTCAGGGCTGTCCTGGGACTCCCAGACCCTCTGGGTCACCTTCCAAATAAAACTGGCTTTTGCCTTCATTTCAGGTCACTCTACCAAAAAATCATCAAGTTCACCTGCAGTCGCCTGTACACCAAGGACTATGCTAGTCCCCAAGAGAATAGACAATGGAGACTCCAGTCCTTTCCCGGGAAGCCTTGGGTCTAGCGGAATCTTGAAAAGCACAACTGGTATATGTGCTAAATCCAAGTGAAACAACTTAAAAGAGAGGTGTGAAGAGGTTTCTCGGGGGCAGGTGGAGTTTGAGTCAGGCCTCTATGGTGAGCAGGTGATGATCTCAGTGGGTGACAATTAGCAGTGTAAGTTTCAGAGAAGGGGATGCACAAGAGAGGCTGGGAGGGTCTAAGTGTGCCCAGGGAAAGGTGGCCAGGAGCAGACCCTGCAGGGGTCTGGGTTCTGGTGCTGGACTAGAGTTGATAAGCCCTGGAAATGAGAAGTGACAGAGACAACCTGTGTTCTCTCACCTGGATCCTACAAGAGGCTGCTCCCAAATCCAGTTAAACCAGTGGATTATGGAGACCTGAATCCTGATTGCTCGCTTTCCCCCTCACCCTGATCACCCAGCAGCCGGCACCAGCCCTCAAGGAGCACTTGCCCTCCCTCCCCTGCTCATTTCCTTTTCTAGGTCAAAGGTCCCTCTGGAGCTCAGACCAAACAGCCTTATCGATGGTGTGCAGGAGCCCCTGGATGGTGACACTGAGCTGCAGGCAGGACGTTGTCACTCAAAACAGTGTAGATATTTTCTGCAGGGCAACTCCAAGTTCCTGTCTCAGACCCCTTCCTCTACCACACACCCTCTCCCAAGTCTACACTTCTGGACTCCAGGCATCCCTTGCTAGATTTCTGCTTCAGATTCCAAAGCCTGGTGTGGACTCATTGTCCCTTTTCAGGAATGTGCAGGGCCTCTCCTGACCACAGCTCCAATTCAGAAATGACCATCTCAGACACATCCAGAGAGTCACATTCCAGCTTGTCGGCCATAGGACCATCAGGGGGCGGTTTCTCCAGAGATCTGAACTGTAGGTCCTGTGGAGCAGCCTGGAGAGAGCGATAATAGTCTCCCAGACAGGGGTGGCCCTCCTCCAGGACAGGGTCTAGTGCTCTTGCCCCTGCAAAAGTCTCCCATGAGGCCTGGAGCCAACAACAAGGGACAAGCAGTTCCAGGCAGGGCCCAGCCTCTGATCAGTGCAAAAGATGGCTCTCTCCCTGGCTGTTCCATTCAACTCTTAGACCTGATGTGAAGCAGCCAGTGCTCATGGAGCCTGCCTCGGTTTCCACAGTCATGACCCAAGACTGCCATTCATTGGGTGGTTACTCTGGGTTGCCATCTTTATATGTAGTACCTCATCCAACCCTCACAGCCACCCCAGGAGGGAGGCTGTACTCCAATCTCTATTTTAAAGATAGGGAACTGAGGCTAGGGGAATCAGTACTTGATTGCTGCTGCTGGCAAGTGGCACAACAGGGCTGTAACCCACATGCACAGCATTTGGTCATATAGTACCTCTCCTAAATCCCCGTCAACCCCAAGGTGTAGGCATCCTTATTCCTACTTTGCCAATAGAGAACTGGACATGAAAGAAGAGGGTCACTTCCTGTGAGCCAGATAAAGTATATGTGAGGCAGGGGTCAAGTTGAAATCCAGAACATCCAACCTTCTAACTAAGCCCTTTCCCCAGAATGCAATTGCTCTCGCCTCTGGGCAGAGGCTGGGGGTCTCTTCCATGATGTGGGTATAGGGACATTGTAGAGATGCGCATCAGCCTACAGAAGGCAAAAAGGGCAGGTGTCTTAGAAATACATTTGTTAATACCATCCCCACCCCCCAGCAAAGTGGGAACCTGAGTGACAGTTCTTAAGAGGGGTCATTAGGGGGCCTTGTTGGGAGTGAGTTGAGCAACTAACATACTCCCTAGTATGGGGGCAGTATGGGGGGGGGGGTCACCGACAAGTAAGATGTCCCCGTCATGCTTGGTAGGAAGATTGTAGCAACCAGAACAGTAGCAAATAGAACCATGGGTATTAGGGCCCTGCCCCCAGGAGTTCATTCACTAGAGCTAGAGCAAAAACCCAAGAAAGTCAAGTTTAAAACTCCCCAGGTGATGGGAAGCTGCAGCCAGGTGGAAAGTGCAGGGGAGACGAGAGCTTGTTAGGACCAACATTCTGTCCTTGGGAGGCTGGGACACCTGCCAGCCACAGACCTGTGCTTTCTGGATTTCCTTGGCATCTCAGAAACATTCAGAGGGTGGCTGAGGAAGAATCTTCACTAATTCAAAGCCAAAGCTCCTGGGTGAGCCAGGTGGCAAAGTCATCAGGAGTTAGTGGGTGGCTCCAGGAACAGGTCACATTTGCCCTCCCCCCGGGCACTCAGTGGAGGACCTGAGGACAAGCAGTGTCCCCACCATGGCTGAGGCTCTCAGACTGCTCTCAACCTGTGGAGAGTCTCCCCTGTTGAGGAACAAGTCAGATGGCTTGCACTAGACTGACCCACATGACCCCATCTTCATGGCTCAGAACCATGGGTTTTCCACACTGAGAGTCAGACAGAGTGAGACCCAGGGCTCTGGAGCAGGGTCCCCTCTTGTACTTGGTCCTCCTCCGGTTGGTGCCAGAGAAAGAATGAGAGAGAACCTAGAATTCAACTCATTTGCAGCCCTCCTCCTCTTGGAGCACCTCGCTCAGTGCCCCAGAGATCTGAGTACTCATTTCCTGCTGTCCCAGGGTCGACAGTAGACCCATAGAGGCAGGTTACCAGTTCTTTCTGGGAGCTGAAAGAGGATTTGACTTAGTGTAGCTAAGCTAAGGAAAGTGGGGGACCTGGTCCCCTCCACTGTTTCTCTGTTCCTGGAGCAAGTCAGACCTGAACTTGGCTTTGCCTGTGAGGGGTTGGTCTGGTGATGCCCCTTAGTTCAGATGTTCTCCACTGGATCTAGCTTGACCTTCCCTCCCACTCCGTCCTAGGAAGCACAATATTATGAATTATGCTCTTGTCCCGACTTCACCCCATATTGTCCGGACCCTGGAGGGACTTCCTCCGTGGCCAGTCCCAAGAACAGAGATCTGGATATGACTGCCAAGTCACGATGTTCTGGAAAGAGAGCATTTCTGACTGTGGCCAAGGTCCTGCTTATCAGCAGAGCTAGGACACTGCTCCAGCCCCTGGGGTGCTGGAATGCAGGAACCTCCCATCAGAAGGGGAAGGGATGGGGAAGGGTGGGCTGCAGGCTGGCAGCTCCCTCATTAGCCCCTGAGCTGGAGGGCAGAGGGAGTGCTGGTGCTGAGTGCAGGCTGACCCTGGAGCGAGGAGCGAGGCTGCAGCAGCAACTTCTCAGACTGAGCAAACCCAGGATGTGCACAGATGCAGGGCCTACTCTGAGGCTCCAGGGCCCTGGGAGCTGATATCCTGCTCACAGACCAGCCTTCAACATTATACCTGGACAAGTGGCCTATTAGATCTCTGAAGGGCCAGGGATTAGGACAGTGGTTTGTTATCTCAGAATATTCTTAGACGAGGATGGTGAGCATTTGAGGGACTGACATTGGCCACTCCTGCAGAATAAGGCCTCAGGTGGCCATGCATGGACATCCTGAGTCCTTTGGATTCCTTGAGCACTGTCCCCCTTCCTGGAGGCTCTTCTCTCTTCAAGATGAGAAAGGAGACACACGTGAGGATATGGGGAGTGGCTTCCCCAGCCCCAGAGCAGTTCCTAACAAAGCAAGTCCCTGACTCTCTCCACCCCTCTCAGGCACCTGCATGGTTGTTTTCTCCTTCACCTGATTATTTCAAGCATCTTCCATGTGTCAGGCACCATCCTGGGCCTCAGGGACTCACAGGGGGAAAATGGTAGCCCCTGTTCTCCTGATGCTTATATTTCAGGGAATGTAGAAAGTCCATAAACAAAACCATATTGTAACAGATAAACAACAAATGTCAATGGTAGGACACACCAGGAGACAGGAAAGCCAGGGGATATGGTAGAGAAGGAAGGAAGGAAGAGATGGGCAACTAGAGGTCACTCACTACAGTGATCTGGAAAAACCGCCTGCCAAAGAGGGCACTTGGCAATGCAAAGATGGGGAGGAGCCTCCAGGCAGGGGGACAACTAATGCATAAGTCTGCAGGGAAGCTGCAGTTGAGGAATTTGAGGAACAGGAGCAGAAAGAGCAGTATGGCTACAGCCTTCGAGTGAAGATCTGGAGAGGAGGTGGCTAGATCCTCAGGGCCATGGAGGCTGTATGGATTTTATTCTAACTACAGTGGAAGTCACTTGGCTTAGTATGTTCAAGGTGCTATAACCAAACACCATAAGCCAAGTAACTTAAAACAACGAAAAATAATTTCTCTTGGTTCTAGAGGCGGGGAAGCTAAACGAAGCTGCTGGCAAGTTCCAGTATCTGGTGAGGGTCTACTTCCCTGTTTAGAAATGGCACCATCTAGCTGCATCCTCACATGGTGGAAGGGTCAAGGCAGCCTCGTGGAACCTCTTCTATAAGGACAATAGTCCCACTCATGAGGGCTCCACCTCTCAAAGGCTCACTTCCTGATACCATCACACTGGTGATTAGTTTCAACCTAGGAACTTGGGAGGACACTTCAGACCATAGCACCATCGGAAGGACTGTGACATGATTCAACTTAAATGTTCACAAGATCACTCTAGATGCTCAGGTGGACACAGTACAAGAGGGATAGCAGGGTTTCCCAGACTGCAGTACATAGCCCATAAGAGAGGACAATCGTAGTTTGGACAGATGGTGGGGAGGTGGAGAGTGTGGACAAATTGAGGCTGTTTTACGAGCAGAGTGGACAGGACCCACTGATGGGTAAGATGCATGTGTTCCGGGAGAGGAGGGGGGGAGATATCTGTGAGAGTGTGGGGAAGAGAATAATCAAGGATAGTCCTGGATCTTTGACCTGAGCACCTAGGTGGAGGAAAAGCATTTACTAGATGGAAAAATGGAACCTGGAGAGTAACAGTTTTTGTGAAGAGGTTCAAAATTCCTGTTTTAGATGTTCAGGTTGATTTTGAGATGCTCTTGATGAACCCATAAAGGCAGTTGGATAGACAAGTCTGCAGCTCAAGGCAGAAGACAATGCTAAGATATAAACTTGGGGGTTATCCTGGCAGGGTGGCATATCCTATAATTCCAGCGACTCAAGAGGCTAAGGCAGGAAGATCACAAGTTTGAGGCCAGCCCGGGCAATTTAGCAAGATGCTGTCTCAAAATTAAAAAGAAAAAGGGCTGAGGATATAGTTCAGTGATAGAGCACCCCAGTACCATAAAAAATAAATACATAAACTCAGGAATTAGAAAATTGGTAGTGAAATTTATGTGCTAGACAAGGTTCCTGGGGAGAGGGGATAGGTGTCAATAGAGCAGAGTGCCCAGCCCTTCTTCCCATAGTGAGAGGTCAAGCAAGGAAGGAGATAGGGAGGTACCTGGCAACATCGGTGTCCCAGAGACCAGAAGGAGTGTTCCAAGAGAGGGAACAGTCCACTGTGCCAGCTGCAGCTGGGAGGTCAAATCAGATGACCATAGAGGAGCAGCCAGTGGATTTGGCAACACACTGGTCAACAGAGACATTGGCCATGAAAACAGTGTTGCATTTGACAGCTTGTTCCAGGTGCCAAGGAAGGAGGTGGCTGCACAGGGGTTCTCTGTTCTTGCTGGTAGCTGCACAGGGGCTTCTGTTCTTGTTGGAACAGAGGGACCAGGTTCCAGGAGAGGCAGGCAAGAGAACCAACATCATCCTTCCGTTTGCTGGCCTTTCCACATGTGCATCACAGATCTCCCACAGAGCCCCAGACGTAGTTATCATTATATCCATTATGCAAATGAAGTTCTAGGCCAGCCAGGTTGTGGGCTCAGGGCACCCAGCCGGGAATCCCAGGCTAGCTCTGTCTGACTTGCAGCCCTGACCTTCCTCCAGTAGCCCTCTCCCCTGCAATCCTGCCAGCCTGCAGCTCCCCACCTCCCCATCCTCCTTGTCCTTTGATCACTCCTGTCAGCTCCCAGCAGTCTTGGCCTCTGCCTCCCTCCTCTGGGAAAGCTCTTTTTTTTCTTTGATCCCTGTGCGCCTGTCTTCAGCTGCATCTTCAGCTGGGCCCCCACGTCCTGCCCTCCCTGCTGCTGCAGGATGTTCCCGTAATCTCTGCAAAAGATGGGGGCTGCATGAGCTTCCAAGAGCCTTGAGGGAACCTGGGCCTGCAGGACAGGAGTGTTAGCCAGCTCCCTGCCTGCTCTCTGGAGAAGAGGGTCTGG
Source organism: Spermophilus citellus (assembly GCF_964194105.1). Classification (NCBI taxonomy): domain Eukaryota; kingdom Metazoa; phylum Chordata; class Mammalia; order Rodentia; family Sciuridae; genus Spermophilus; species Spermophilus citellus. The sequence continues at coordinate 95,890,703 of NC_138193.1, read as the reverse complement.
CTAAGCTTCGGTCCAGCTCCAGCCCAGCACTGAGCACTGAGTCTGGAGGCAGCCAGGAGTGGGAAGCCAGAGGGCCTCTGTAGTCATCCAAGTGGATCAAGGACCTCAAAGTCCTTCTCAAGAGAATGTTGTAGCTGAGAAGTGGCAGGCAGAGCATTAGAGAAGGTGGGGGCTCAGGACCTCAGAGTTTCTTTTGGAGCCAAGGTGATTGCAGTGGGAAGTCGTGGTGGGAAGATACCCAGAAACAATGTGGGGTCAAGAAAGAAAAATCTGGTAGGAGCTGGGGGACTTGAGCTCTCTGCAGGCCCAATGCTGCCCTGCCCTGCCCTGCCTGGTCACATCCTGTCTATCCTGCCTCATGTCCTGATCTCTGAGTTGAGGAATGTCACCCTGGATGCCAAGAGATGCCTCTGGCTCTGACTCTTGGGGTTGTGAGACCCCCATCTGCCACCAGCTACCCTGGAAGGGCTGGGTACCTGGCTTCCAACTGGAAGAGACAAGCAGAGGGGACTCAACACCCAGATACCATGGAGGCCCAGCTGCACCCTGCAGTCCTGACAGGGGACTGCAGTAGTAATTAGTTCCTCACACATCTCCAGGGTTATTTTTAAGCTTCATTCTTCCACGGTTTATTTTTAAAGTAACAGTGGCACGTGCCTGGCTGGCTGCCCTTCCCAGGTGCCTGTTCCAGTTAGGACCAGGAATGAGCAGGGCAAGATGGGCCCCTTTCCCCAGGTCCCCTCCTAAGGACCAGAGTTAACCAGCCCCTCTCTGGATGGCTCAAAGAAGGTTCCTGCTATGCAGAAACCAGGGCCCCAGCCTGGGGCAGCAGGTAGGCCCACAGCAGAAGACCCTGGGAAGGTCCCATGTCAGACATTACATGACCTTGACCGAGTCACCTTCCCTGGGAGCTCAGCCTCCTCGTTTCTCACTGAGATGAGCAATAGTGACACTTGCCTCACTCTTTGTCAAAACACTCAAGAGTGAACCACAAACGGAAATGGTGCGTAAGCATAGGGAACATGATTAACTCCCATAGACCAGGCTGCCTCCTACTCTCCCACGAGACCCCTCCCAGGCTCATCTTCTTCCCTGGAAGAGTGCCCCCATCTGTGAGAGCTCCTCTGCTCTCATTCATCCCTCCCCATCTACCCAGAGACCTGCCTTCGCATTTCCCTACTGGCCAAACTCACATGGAAATAGTCAGGGACAGTACTGGGGAGAGCCCAGCTCTGCCATGTGCTTACTGTGTGACCTTGAACAAGTACTTGACCTCTCTGTGGCTCAGTTCCTACGTCTTTAAATGGGGATAATAATAGTCCCTACTGAATAGGGTTGTTTGAGGATTAAACGAGGTGCATATATCAGCTTGCTCAGAGCGGTGCCTGGCACGTAGTAAGCGCTGTGTAAATGTTAGCGAGTATTGTTTTGAATTGGGGAGGAGGACCAGTGACAGAGGCATTTAATCATTTGAATAAAGTCAAGTGCAGAGAAAGCCAGCCTGCCTGGATTCTACATTGCCAGTGGGGCTGGGAGGAGGAGGGGAGGCAGACAGTACTGTAAGCAGTGACTAGAGAGAGCTGGTCCTGGGGAGGCCGCCTGGGACCCAGGGAGGCTGCCTGGGTCTCTGGAGAGGTTGCTGAGCTTGGAGCTCTTGGCACCATAAAACACAAGCTAAGGACACCAATGCATAAATGGGCAGCCTCTATAAGCCACAGGAGTCGGGAAGTCACTCTCGTATTCGACCCTGGCTGGGCCCACCTGTTGTCTGACTGTGGCCGGTGAGAAGCAGTGTGGCTGAAGAGCTGGGAAGGCAAGTGGCCTGGCAGAGGTCATTGGGAAGGGGAGGGGTATCTGCCTCCCGGTCTCTGTATGAAGGGCAGCGTCCCCAAGGATGCCGACCAGGAATGGCTGAAACCTTGGTCACTTGATTCTGCATAAAGAACATTTCCAACAGGGCCCAGGGTTGAAGCGTGGTTTCACAGACAGTGATGGAATCTTAATCTCTGAGAAGAGTCTGCATCCCTTTGGGCTGGAGGAGGGCAGAGGGACCCAGAGCTTTCAGGGCCCAAAACTTGCAGGAAGAGTGGGGACCCAGGGGCCAGGTTCTGTGAGGGGCCCTCACACCCTCATTGCACTACAGGCTTTTCTGCTTCCTGGGACTGTGTACTCTACAGCCCAGCAGGTTCTTGCCTTCTGCCTTGGATGGTAGACTGAGCTCTGCCAGGAGTCTTCGGAGAAGTGGGCAGGATGTTGGAGTGTGTGTGCATGCATGTGTGTCAGGGAAAGAGAGAAGGAGAGAGAGAGGGAACGAGAGAGAGAGAATGCACCTGCCCGTGTGTGTCGGAGGTGGGACCCCATGTCTACAGGCTTGCTCAAAGGAGTCAAGGTCCCAGCAGCTGCCTCAAGTCTGAAGTCCCTGTTGCCTGGAGTCCCTCTCCTCCCGGGCACGATGCCAACCTTCACCATCTGAGCTCCTGAGCCCTGGGGAGGGTGCCGAGCCTAAGAAAAGCCTTCCTTCACATCTCCTGGCATCTGCTCCCAAACTCCCTGCCAGGCCAGAGCTGTCTGGGCCACTAGCCATGACCAGGAAGGAGAGTGAGGAGCAGGTGATGGAGATGGGGCCACCATGCTCCAAGGCCTCCCCACCTCACCCGAGCCATCCATCAAGACCAGTTTCACACATCTGCAAGGTTTCCACTATGGGCACAGGGCAAGGCGGGCCAGCAGGAGAAAGACCCACCTCCAAGTTCAACCCAGGGCCAGGCAGAGTGACAAGCACAGAAGGTGTCCTTCTCCCAGCTAGGGGACAGGGAAAAGTGTGCCAGACGAGGCAGACCCAGACCTGTCCACAGAGGGCAGAGGAGAAGCAGAAGGGAACTCCAAGCAACAGCAAGCCCGTGAGCAAGTGCTCAGAGGAGAAGCTGGCACAGGGTGGGAAGCTCTTGGAACAGCAGGAGCTGGAGTGTTGGGGGCGTTGGGAAGGAGCAGGCCAAGCTGGGGTGGGTTGGGTTGCAGATGAACAGCCTGTGTGCTGGACCAGGCCCCCTCCCCACAACTGATTGTGGGGAACTAAAGTTTCTGAGTGATGAGTGGCAGCTCAGCACTATGCTGGAAAACCATGCAGCTATAGTAATAACAGCCCCTGCTTCTTGAGCCCCCACATACCAAATCTTGTTTTAGGCACTTTCCATATTACATTTCTTACCCCAAGGTCATCCAGCTACCTGGTAAGAGGTGGGACCAGGGAGGTGGTATGGGTGGTAGGAGAAGCAGCAGGTCTGGTATTAGGAGACCCAGGCCCAGCTCTGGAGCTGCATCTGTGAGTGAGATGTTGACTTGCCAGACTTCATGTCCCCAAGTGTTGAATGGATATCATCTCTGCCAGTGGGCTGCACAGGGCTACCATGCCCCTGACCACTGTAGAGTGCTGCCCATGTGGGTCTCCTAGAACCCAACCAGGGCCCTCCTGCTACACAGCTCACCATGTGGGGTTTTCTGGGATGCAGAGCATAGAGCTGGGCCCTCCATCTGGCATGGCTGGGGCCTCGCCAGGGAACAGTGCCCCTTTGGACCAGAACAAATAAGAGGACTTATAAAAGGAAACAATACCACTTAGCCAGTGTCAAAGGTCAGCAGCCAGAAGCACAGGCCTCTCCTTCCCAGTCTCTCTGGCTGCATTACTCCTGTCTCTGCTTTGCTCGATTGCTCTCTGGCTTTCCTTCCTCTGTAACTCTGACTTGCATGTGACTGTGACTCAGAGTGACAGAACCTGAGTGGCTCAGGCGAGCCAGCAGCTTGGGTCCTCTTGGGTCAGGTGTCCCATGCTAGTCCAATCCACTGTGATCTGGGCCAGGATGACAAGGTACAGGGTGACTTGTCCACTGTCTTTGGTCCACTATGGCTTGGACAAGGAAGAGGCTACCTATGCCCACCCTTGATGTATTGCAGTAAGAAGGACCAATCCAAAGAGGTAGGCAGGGCCAGGCATACCTCACATGTGCCCGTCGACAGCCTCCTTGGAGCCCTGGCACCTGCCCTCCGGCTTTCTCTCTTCTCCTGTGCTTTCTGACTCAGGGCCATACTGAAGCCTTCTGGTGGTCTCCAAAGAGAGGCTTCAGGGGCTGCTCTCTGGACAGAAGGGACTGGCCATCCAACCACTGGGTCCATCAGCTGGCAGAGAACAGGAATGAAGCTGAGGAGAAAAGGGTTTTGGCCAGAATAGCATCCTATATCCTCAAATGGAGGGTACCAAGACTGTAAGACCAGGTCCTGCCCTGAGGGGGTTATAGTAGTGGAGTGTGGGGGTATTTTGCATACTATATTTCTTACCCCCAAGGTCACACAGCTACCTAGTATGAGATGGGACCACGGAGGCAGTGTGGATGGTAGAAGCAGCAGGTTTGGTGTCAGGAGACCCAGGCCCAGGTCTCCTAGCCGCTAGGCATGTGCTATTGTTAATCTCTGGACAAGGTGGATGGTCCCAGGGACACCTTAGGTGGTCAGAACTCTGAAAGCACCTGATTTTGAAGGCCAAAAGACCTAGGTTAAATTCTAGATTCATCCATTTATGCCTGATGACCTTGGGCCAGTAGTATTGCCCTTCTCTGGACCCTGGTTTCCTCTTCAAACTGGAGCTAGTAATGCCCACCTGGAGGGTCACGGTGAGAAGCAGAGACAATTGACAGGATGCCTGGCCTACTTGACACTGCTGCTATTATTAGTAGACACACTAAGAGCAGAGGAGGCCCGTGTCTGTTCTGGTGTGTGGATGCCCTCCCTTGATCTTCCCTTCCTCGTTACACCCATCATCTGCATTCTCACTGGCAGCCTCAGACTTAGCTGGCATGGGGGGAAGTCCAGAGGTGAGAAACGCCCACCGTGCTAGGGGCCAGCTGGCCCCCCACACTGCACATGCAGATTGGACTAGAAGGAGCATTGCTCATGGAGACTTTGCTGTGATGCTATGTCGGCCAACGTCGCCAAGAGAGGCCAAGTGTGTGGCAGAGAAGGAGGCTACGTGGGCAGTTGGCAGAAGGGGACGCTCAGGGACCCAGAGTAGGAGGAAGGCTTCCTAAGAGAAGGTGATGGCGGGAAGGAGGCGCACACAGCAGCCAGTGCAGGAGAGCTGCTGAGGTTCCAACGTGGAAGGGAGGTCTTGGCCATAATTCTGTAAATCTAAAACTGTTCCAAAATCAAGTGGATTTTGTACAAACAGTAAATGGTGAAACCAAACAAACAAACAACACGGAAGGAAGGGGGAAAGAGAGTATGGCCTCAGACATTGAACTTGATCCAATTTGTAGTTACATCCAGGGCCCAGAGGCTTTGACACACCAACCAGGTGTTCACATTGACCCTAAATGATGTCCAGGGCCATCTCTGGAGGCTGCTGGGAGCAGAGCATGCCAGGCTCCCAGCCACAGAGGCTGGCACATTTGTGCACCTGTTTTCACCTTGCTGGTTTCCAGTCCCATCTTCACCTAATGCCACCCACCTCCAGCTCCCACATAGATTCAGCACATCCGGGGGCAAATCTCCACTTTGGGGCTTCTCCCACCTGCCTGCTGGCTGGTGTCTGTTCCCAAAACGCCAGTCCCAGCTATCCGGTCTCAGCCCTTAGCCTAGCACCTGGCACAAAGTGGTAGGTGCTTAGGAAATGTTGGCTCTATTTATTAATTAAGACAAGCTCAGAAGGAACAAAGTCATGTTTGTCTCACTGACTTTCCAGCAGGTACACTTGGACAATCATGTGTTACAGATTGTCCAAAACCTGAGCCCTTCAGCTCCAGGGGTCCCTGCTCTCTGCTCAGCCTCCCTGGGCACCATAACCCTCTCTACCAGAGCTGGCTGTCTTCTTCCAGGGCCAGCCATGAATTCCCTGACAGCCTGTGGCAGCCTCAGCCTGCCACCTCCTGCCATCTGGCTCAGACCAGTGAAGGAGTCCCAGTGCACTCTCAGGCCCTGCCACTGTAGGAAGGGGCTGGGGGAATGGAAGTGGAAAGTACCTGCCTCCCACCACTCACCCACCCCATGTCACCCCTTTCCCAGGACAGCCTTAAGAGCAGTGATTCTTGAAGGTCATGCTCAGATGAGCCTGATCCCTGACCTCAGTCCAGAGGCCCAGGAGGCCACTGAGATGAAAAAGAAAGAGAACAGGACTTGGCCTAGGAAGGCCTGGTTCTGCCATATGCCTGTGTGGCCTTGTCTGACTTATTCAGCCCTTCAGCTCAGTCCCTATCGCTGGAAACCCAGGATTCAGAATTCAGCCGCTCTCTGCTGATGTTGGTAGGGTTGTCCATGATGACAGGCCCAAACAAGGACTTGCACTCAGCCATTCACCAGCCATGTGGGCTTGAGTGAGTTATGAAAGCTAACTGTGCCTCAGTTTTCTTACCTGTAAAGTGGAGATAATGCCTCTGTCATAAAATTTCCGTGGGGCTGGGGATGTGGCTCAAGCGGTAGCGCGCTCGCCTGGCATGCGTGCAGCCCGGGTTCTATCCTCAGCACCACATACAAAACAAAGATGTTGTGTCTGCCGAAAACTAAAAAATAAATATTAAAAAATAAAATAAAATTTCCATGAAGATTAAATCATGTGTAAAGCACTTAGTACGGTGCCTGACAGACACTGAGGCACCAAGCATTTATTAACACATGCTTGATAACCATGAGCTTTCCTACCTTAACCACCACCACCACCACCACCACTACTGCTACTGTATGCCAGGTATTGAGCAGCTGAGAAGTAGAAGCCAACCCCACCCACAGAAGGCTCAGAGGCCAGAAAGACCAACAGGAGATCAAACTCAGGCACATCAGTCACTGAAGAAGCAAAAGGAAGCAGAAACTCAAGGCCCCAGGAGGCAGGGTCCAGGATCAGAAGGAGGGGCTGGGCAGGCAATAGGGAAAACCTGAGGCCGACAAGATTGTCCAAGTGCCCTGGCCAGCCTTGGTCCTGGGCACCTCAGGCAGTGTGGGGAGGTTGTCTTGAGATGGATCAAGGGGTCGGTTTTGAAGCTAAAACTCCAGCTGCCCCTCTGCTTCAGCTGGGGGAAGGTTGATCAGACCCTCCCAAGGCCCTCACTGACTCCATGGCATCTCATCAGTGCCAACCAGAACCGTGGTCCAATGTGCACCCAAAGGCCCAGTGCATTGCTTGAGCGTCCGACAGGCCCAGGAGCCCTTGACTGACCCTCCCACTGACTCTACTTCTCTCTCCACTGTTGGTAGGGGACAGATGGCAGCACCCATGACAACCCAGAATCCTAGAATGCTGATGGGCCCCAAGGACATCTCCTCCAACCTCTTCAAGACCAGGAGCGGGGCAGGGTTTTGCCTGTGATCACTCACGCAGTGGCACAGCTGGAACCCGACCGCAGGTTTTCTGACTTCCATCCCAGGGCTAAGGGTCCTAGAGCAGCCAAGAACAGAGGAAGGAGGACCGTCTTTGCATTTCAAGTTAACTTTCAGTATTTGTGGCCTGAGATTAAAAAAAAAAAAAAAAAAATGTCGCTCTGAGACTCAATTTTCCACATCCATAGAACAGGGTAAAAATAACATCTCCTGTGTAGGCCTTCCGTGCAAACTTCAACAGTGGAATGCACAGAAACTGCTTTGTAAGTGATGGAGGCTGGGGTGGAGGAAATACGAGGAATGATTACTACTCTACTTAGAGCACAGTACATAGGAAAGACTCAAAAATGTTGGCAAGATGAATGGATGAATGTTTGAAGGATGATGAGTAATGATCAAAGGGCCCCAGGAGCACTGATTTATTTAGATGGGTGAGCTCAGGTAAGGCTTCCCAGAGGGGGTGGCTTTTGAGGTGTGTTTTGATGGAGGAATAGGAGTGCATCAGGTAGGAAAAGAACATAAGTATCCATAATGTGGAAATGGGTCCTCCCAAGAGCTATGAGGACCAATCCCACAGACAGGTTTGGGCTCTTGGCCCTCCTCAAAACTCACCCCTCTCCCATGTGCATGGGACATGGAGGAGCTAACAATTTATTAAATACTAAATATAACTTTCCAGAGAGACCTTGGGGAACTTCTAATCTAATATCCCATCTATAGGTAAGAGAACTAGGCCAACTAGGGCCTGAGGCTGAATCTGGCCCACTGTTTATTTTTGTTAATAAAGTTTTATTAGAATAAGGCCATGTCCATTTGTTTACATAGCCTCTATGGCTGCTTCCTTGATCCAGTGGCAAAGTTGAGTAGTTGTGAGACACTATCATATGGCCTGGGAAACCCAAAACATTTACTGTCAGTTCCTTTATTTAAAATGGTTTGCTGACCTCTGTCCTATAGCAAGACAGAGGCAAAGTGAGGATGGGCACACACCGGGCATCTTGACTCCCAGTTGGGTTCTCTTCAACTCCTGTGCACCATCACCTCTCTGTGACCCAACCCTCCCCCATAACTCTGCCCAAACAGTGAGATTTCAGGCATCCAGGCTCTGGACCCCTACCTGGGCTGCCCACTGTGGCAAGTCCACTTTATATTGGGCTATAGAATTCCTTCTCAATGCCTGGCTGTCCCTGGCAGATTTATTTAATTAAAACTGCACTACATCAAATCTGAATTTGTTGTTCTGAACTCAAAGATACCCTGTCCAGGGCTGGGGCTGGGGATCAATGGTAGCGCACTTGCCTGGCATGTGTGAGGCGCTGGGTTTGATTCTCAGCACCACATATAAATAAATAAATAAGTAAATATCAAAAACTAAAAAAAAAAAAAAAAAAAAAAAGATACCATGTACAACTGGTCATAAGGACATACAAGACACAGGTCTGTGCCGTGACACCATGCCCTGGGGCAGATCCCAAAGGCCCAAGGTCAGAGTCCTTCCCAGGATCCTGCCCTGCAGTGTGTTCCTGCCCACTTCCCTCTGGGGCCTCGCATTCCATTCATCCTCCCTGTTTCCATCCCATTCAAACATCGGGTCCATCTGGGATGCCCACCTCCCCCTAATTCAATAAATCAGCAGAGATTTATTAAGCACCGGCTCTAAGCCAAGCACTCTTCTATGTGTGGGGGACACACCAGTGAACAAAAGAGACAAAAAAATTCCACCCGTAGAGCTGGGAGTTTCACTCATAAGTACAAGGGCATCCCAAACACTGGTTTTTGTTTTGGGGTTTGGGGTTTTGTTTGTTTTTTGTGGGTTGGTGCTTTGTTTTGTTTTTTTGAGCTACATCCCCAGTCCTTTTTATTTTTATTTGAAAACAGGGTTTCACTAATTTCCTGAGGCTGGCCTTGGACTTGTGATCCTCCTGCCTCAGCCTCCCAAGTCACTGCGATGACAGGCCTGTGCCACCACATCAGCAGGTGTCCCCCACACTGTGTGCTCTCTCTCCCCTCTCTTCCCTTCCTCTTTTCTCTCTTTACCTCTCCCCACCCGCCCCCCACTCTCCCCACCTGAACTCTTGAATTCTCTACTTCTGTCCAGCTCACACCCGGGCCCTTGACAACTGGGCCATGCCAAGGTCCCCTAATGAATCCTCCTGCCCCCACCCAGGGGTGCCATGTCATTCATCTCAGCACCTCTTTGAGCACCTACTTCCCTTACTCGGGAGCTGTCAATGGCTCCCCATTGCCTTCCAGGTAAGATTTCTACCCTGAACCTGCCTTTCAAAGCTCCTCAAATTTGAGCCCTCTCCCTCCTCAATGACCTTCACTTTTCAACAGAACTTCTTGCTCCAGCAGGAAGATTTGTATTGTTGTTAGGTTTTAATATTCATCATCTTCTATTTATAAAAGTAATAAAATTTTTGCAAAACATAGAAAGTATAAAAAGAAAATTAAAATTAATCATGAGCCCATTATTCAGGATAAACTCCATGAGCTTTTAGGATATTTCCTCCTAGCTCCTTCTGTTGCGGGTATGCATGTATACATACATTTTTTATATGCATATAGTTAGTATGGGGTCCCACCATACAGAAAGGGTTGTGCCTCCCATCTTTAATGTGATATGAGATTTTCTATGTAATTAAGAGACTCCTCAGGAACAGCACTTTAATGGCTGCACAATATTCTGCCCCATAAATATACCTTAATATGTTTAACCAAATCCTATTGGTGAACATTTGGACTGTTTACAATTTTTCACAATGAAAATGCTGCTATAAACATCCTTGTTCATAAATCTCTGTTCCCATCTCTGGTTTTTTTCCCAGCAGAGATTCCTAGAAGTGGCACCGCAGGGTCCCCTGACAGATGCATTTGTAAGGCTCTCGCGCACCAGGAAGCTGCTGTTCTGAGGTCCTGCAGGTCCCCCCAGCCAGACATATGAAAATACCCCTGCCTGTTTTCTCTGCCCCTACCAATAGGTGTCCTGTTCACAGCAGTTTCCCTGTCAGTCCTGCATCTCCCATCAGCCCCTTGGAGCTCAGGGAAAATGCACCCTCCTCCATGAAGCCCTCCTGACACCCTGAAGTTCTTCACCTCCAATCCTCCTCTGTTCATCTCAGACCCCACCTAAAAACTGATCAACGTTGCCACACATTTGAATAATACGGGCAGTGCTAACCTGGGCTTTAGATGGGACTTTGAAGTTTTCAAAGTGCTTCCACTGAAAGGGTTCATGTGATTTACTCCCAGATGGGAAATGTTTTGAGGTCACCTTGGTTTGATCATCTGGTCTACTTCTCCTGGCCACATCACTGACCTTGAGTCTAGCCTAACCTCAAACTAGCCTTGAGTTCATGGACATTTTAAACCCAGCCTTCCCTATTCCTTGGCCTAGTAGAACAGATTATAGAAGGCTCTCCTTCACAGCATGGGTCAGTCAAAGAGAACAGAGGTCCTGCAACCCAGTCTTTGCTCATCACCAACTTGCTGTGACCAGGGGCTGGTCCCTGTTCCTCTCTGAGCCTTGGTTTACCTATCTATAAAATGGGCAAGTTGAACTGTACCGTCTCCATACTCCAGCACTGATCGCTGCTGAGGTCCCTGTGGCAGGCACCCAAAGCAGCTCTGGGTGCCTCTGAGGTCCCTGCACAAAGCCGGCCTCTGGGACAGGCCCAAGGGAGCTGGCCCAGGAGGCAGGCCTGGCTCCAGGCCAGGCTGTGTCTGCAAACACTGACCTTGGCTGCCGCAGGGATTTTCCATGACACCAGCACCCTCCCTCTCAGCTTCCCCCACTCCACGTGGGCCCAGGGAAGGTGGGGGCTGGGGGCCTTGAGACTGTCCTACACCAGAGGCCCCCTAATCAGTAAGGGGGCACCTGCGGATGGGAGAGAGCTAAGGAGAGAGAGAATGAAATCCGGGAGGAAGGAAGGGGCAGGGACAGACAAGCTGGTTTGGAGTGGGGGGAAGAGCCACGAGAGGAGATGAGAGGAGATGGGAAGAGAGGCCTTGGGAAGGGGCAGGGCTGAGCGAGGGGACGGGTGCTGGGCTTCAGAGCTGTCCTTCCTGGGAGCTCTGGCCTGGAGGGCGACAAACTCCAGACCCAGTTCTGCACGCTGGTCCCCACCCCCACCCCAACTCAGGAGGCTCTGTGGTTTCCCAGGCCCAGCTCTGGGTTTGGCCAAGCCATGGGGGAGGGGGGGTCCTTCTAAGGCCTTAAAGTTGAAGGGGACAGGGTACCAAAGCAAGAGCAGGAACTATGAGTCACCAAAGGACCTCCTGCTGATGGCCACCTCCCCTCCCCCTCTGGGTGTCTGCCGGGAGGTTTACTCTCTGCCATTTCAGACTGCAAAGTCCTCCAAAACCTTGGCCTTTGGGGTTGAACAACATTTCCTGAGCAACTGCCCCCTATAGGCCCTGTGTGGAACTCCGAGGGGACTTGCAGCCCTGGGAGAAAGATTCCAGCAGGTTCCTGAACCAGATCTTCCAAGAGGGAGGGAGAGCACCTGCGCTCCCCCCTCCCAATGCCCCAGACGAGCAGCCCTGCCCTCTGCCTCCAAGAGGCCTGAGCTCCTGTGCCCGATGCCTTCCCTCATCCCCTTTAACACACCAATCAGGCTACCTAGGAGCCCCCAGTCCCACCTCCCAGCTCCACACTGATGCCATCTCCAGACTAAAGGCAGCTCTGCTCCATGCCTCTGTCTGTCCCTGAGGAGGCAGAGCACTTGAAGGCCCTTCCTAGGTGACACTCAGCTCAGGCCTGGCTGCCCTCTGCCCTACTGCAGATGAGCCCAACCCTCCTCTCCTTCCTGGAGCCCCCCGCTCCTTGCTGGCTGCCCCACAGGGCCCAGGCAGCACCCCAAAGCCAGGCCCTTCCCCCATTTCCAGCATCAGTCCAGAATTCAAAGCCTTTGGGTGTCTCAGGCCATAGGTCACCTCATCCATCTTCCCTCAGGACAAACATTAGCCCAGCCAGGGCCATATTTACATTAGATAACTGGGTCTGCAGGGAGACAGGATATGGCAGGGCACCACCAAGCACTGTGTTTCTAATCCACCCCGAGATGGAAATCAGAGTCAGATCTCAAAGTTAGAAATGGGAAGAAGGACCCTACAGGCTCTGGATGTGAAGGAAGAGTGTTTCCCAAACTGTGCTCCAAAGAATGCTTGTTCAGCAATATGCAGTGTGAGGAAAATTCTCCATGATCAAATACGTAGGAAACTTAGCAGCTTCCCCCACCTTCCACTGGCCTTGCACATTAACACATGGCTGGCGCTGACACAGCCTACACTTAAATCAAATGACAAATCCTCTTTAATCCGGCATTTCCCCAATTTAATTTAACCAAGCAACCCTTTTCTCAACCAACAGTTATTAACATCCCATGGAACTGATATTTCAGAGAATTATCCTTGGGAAAGACTGATTGGGGGTTGTTGATGTTATTAATAATTAATATCTATGGATCCCAATGCCCTAAGCATTTTAAGTCTGCTTAAATCTCCCCAGGAACTCTATGAGGTACATATATTATTATGGCCATTTTATAAGTGGGGAAACTGAGGCACAGAGAATTAAGAAACTTGGCCAAGGTTAAAAAGCTATTTAGCTTCAAAGCCTGGGTTCTTATCTACCTTACCAAACTACAGAGATCCCCTCCTTATTTTCAGTATTTCAAACATATAACAATTAATTAAGTCAGTCAGTCTCATGGAATCATTATTATTATCCCATGCCAATCAGATGTTCTATAAGCAGATGTGTTCTTAATTAATTTTGATGGAGAAATACATTATGGCTTTAATAATCATGTATTCAGTGTCTGCTCTACGTAGTATCAACACCATACTGATTAACACATGGTACTTCATTAATGAAACTTTTTGCATTTCAATCTTGGCTCTACAAATGGGTAGGGGAACAGAGAAGATAATACAAGGCATTGATAGCATGAGAGAAGGTGGGAGCCTCCTCTCTGCCCACGACACTGAGATGAGGGGAACTGAGGCCCAGAGAGGGGAAGGCACTGGCCAAGACACCAAGTTAGTCAGGGCCAGGTGAGACCCGCAGTCCCTGCTCCCAGCCCCAGGCGCTTTCCTCCACCCAAGGCTGCAGGTGGCAGCCTGGGCTTGTGACCAGCTAGGCCAGAGGCAGGAGGTCAGGCAGGCAGGCCAGCAGCATCTGAGGCCAGTGGGAGCAGGCAGCCCAGCCCCGGCCAGCCAAGGCCATTGCCAAGGGCTCAGAGTGGCTAGTTGTGCTCTGACTAGGAAACAGGCCACAGAGCGAGGAGGATCAGCGGGGGAGGGGGGATAGTGGATGCACCCCTTCAGGCTCTGCATGACCCCAGAAGATGGTGACAGCCAGTGTCTGAGCTCCTTGCTGATGCCGGGAGGAAAAGAACAGCTACCTGGAGTTCCCGTCCTATCTCTTAGTTTCTCACTACCCTCAAATATTTATACTAATAATGAGTTCTCATACCCAGATATATAATTAATTTTTATATCCAGTCACCTGGCTTCCTCAAGGCAATTTCTATTTCTCCAGCCAGGTTCCAGAGCCATCTCTTAGCTAAGCTGCTCCCAAGTTGGAGTTGCTGGCCCTTGTTGAATGAACTGACTCTGGTTACCCATGAACCAGAGATCAGGGAAAAAAAATATTGGTTTTGGAATCAAGTATCCTGGGTTATAGTCCTGGCTCTATCATTTACCAGCTGTGTGAGCTTGGGCAAGTAGCTTTCTCTCTCTGGTCTTTGATTTCCTCATCTGTATAATATAAGGACTGAACCAAATATCACTCAGAGTCTGTCTGGCTCTGAGAACCTTTAAATCTATGGTGGGTTCAAGGAAGGGAGACAGAGTGAGGGAATGGGAGACAGCCGGGTGAGGACTCAGAGAGGCAGCAGCAAGTGTCTCGTGGTCAATCTTGACTGCCCAGCCCAGGAGGTACTGTGAGAGAGGATGCCCCAGAGGGACAGCAGAGCCCCTCAGCCAAGGCTGGGCAAGGAGGAGATGGGTAACACCTCTTACCCCCTCCCTCGCAAGGCCAAGCGAGGGACCAGGGCGGCCGATCTTCTGGCAACAGATGGGGCTTGCCAAACTCCCAGCTACTTCCCAGAAGTCCGGGGCCTCCTGGGAGTGGCTCCACCCCGGCTGGCTGTCCTCCAAGCTGGGCACCCACGTCAGCAGGTCCTCCCAGATCCCCTGCCCTTTCACCCAGTGACATGGGACAGGCAAAGGGGCGGGGCATGCTCACCTGGGACCCCATACTTGGAGAGGCCTCCGTTCTCCCTGGCCATCTCTCTCCCCTCCCCCTCCTGTTGTGTCCTGTTCAAGTCAGCATCCGAGGCTGAGGCTCCAAGGGTGATGCTCCTCGGTCGCCCTTCCGGTCACCCTTCCTACGGTGCCACACTGACTCCAGTGCCCGGGGGTGCACACTGAGTCAGGACAGCTGGGTGGGCTTGGCCAGCTCACAAGGCCTCTCCGGGCCTCCTGACCCCAACTGTGAAGTGGAGCCGGTCTCGACAATGGCCTCATAGGAAGCTCTGAGGACTAAGTTAACAATGTCCCCGAGGAGTCAGAGCTTCTGATTGATAAGCCCTGGCCTGCAGTGGGAAGTGATACCCTTGGGGACATCTGACCCCAAGGGGCAGGCCCACCCAGGCCAGGGCCCCCCTGGCCAGGGCAGTGGCTCTGTCCTGGGAAGAGCCTTGTTCAGGCCTGCGTGAGTCACTTGCTTTGAGAATTACTAAGTTCAACAGGAGGAGGCCGGGGGCGGGGATTGTCGCTGCGAATGCTGGGCCCCACGGGAATGGGTGCTGGGCAGTAGCGGTGAAGACAAGCAGCAGGACAGGCACTGTGAGCAAAGGTGGCAGTGAGGGAGCCGGGCAGGTGGCCACTGGGTTTCCTAAAAGGTGTTGGGCCCAGAGAAGTCACAGTCTATGAACAATCGCCCAGCGAGGAGGCGGGGATGGTGTTGGTGGTAGATGGGGGTCCCCTACCCTGACCCCGCAGAGAGCCCTGCTCCCTGGACTAGCTCTCAGGCACTCTCCCCCAGGGTCCCATCATGCTGGTTCCAGTGCACACTCTACAATCCCAAAGCACTTTCATACCCAGTTCCGAAGAACTTTCACGCCTAGTATCTTCTTTACTCCCAAGTACAGCTCGAGCAGGCAGCCAGGGCGGGGATTAATAGCTTTAGTTCAACCCCTGCCCAGTATTACAAGGCAAAGAAGCCCAGAGAGGGAAAGGGATTTGCCCAAGACCACACAGCTAGGGCCAGGCCCACACTCCCCACTCCCTGTGGAGTCTTGTCACCAGTGCTGCACCCGCCCTCTAGCCTGTGCAGTGCTGGCCTTGGGGACTTGAAGGACAGGATAAGCAGCAGCTCTGGCTCGGGACCTGCACAGCTGTCGAGGTGAGTTGTGGTCTGGCTGTTGCGGCCGAGCTGGCGGGCACAATCTGTTCTCACCCTGCTGGGCCAGGGATGGGCCAGGACCGCTGCTCAGCAGCTCCGTTGTCCAGGCCTCTGACAAAGGGGACACAGCCACTGGCTCGATGCCACAGTGGAGGTGGGGGAGCCCATTCTAAGGGCAGCCCCACACCTCACACACCCTGAGCAGCTGTTCCCAGACCTCATTGAGCTTTAAGATTCAAATGGCCCTAGGCTGGCAGAGATGCCAGCTTAATGGGAACACAGCTGCCCCCAGACCTGGCGCTGTCTTGGAAATGTGAGAGTCACCTGGCACTTAATCCATTCTTCATCAGTGAGCCATTATTGAGCACTTGATATGGACCAGGCTTTAGGCTAAGTGCACGGCCTACATTATTTCACTTATTCCTCCCCAAAGCAGGTGACTCATTAGCCCCATTTTACAGATATGGAAACTAAGGTTAGAAAGGTTTCTCTCTTCTCTCTCTCTCTCTCTCTCTCTCTCTCACACACACACACACACACACACACACACACACACTCCACAGTCAGGGAAGATCAGATACAAAAGTGTGCAGTCCCCTGCCCTGCAATTTAGACATCAAGTGCATTTTGGGTCCCCATGGGGGCAATGTGGCTGACAATGTGGAGGTGGGAGTTAGAGAGGAATATGACAGGCCTTCCAGTGACAACCCCCACAAGGTAGTGTTTAGATGTATGTCATCCAGGGCCCTAGAGTTCAAAGCTGAACATTACCAATTCCAGTCAAATAAGCAGAAATCACTTTCGGCTGTGAGGAATCCAGGAGGACTGCATGGAAAAAGAAGAGTTTGGTTAAGATTTCTTAAGGCTTCGAAAAAAGGCAAAATTGGAAATGCTGCCAGCATTATTTTATTAGCATAATTCTATTAATAAAAGAAATCAATACCTCCACAGCTTGGTGAAAGACAGAGGTTCAGACCAGTGGACCTCATTTTACAAATTAAAAAAAAAACATAATCAGAAAGGGAGAGTAATTTGCCCAAGGTCACAGCCACTAGTGACAGGGCCCGAACTTGTTTCCAGAGTGTCTAAGTTCCCATCCAGGGTCATTTTCTGTTCAGGTAACCAGGCAATGGTTGGCTCAAAGGGAGGCTTTGCCTCTGCTTGGCTCCCGACTCTGTGAGAACTGGGGGTGGGGGTGGGGTTTACAGAGACTGCCTGGTTAGTGACAGTAACACACCTGGAAGGACACTCAGCTCCTGCTTGGCCAAGGGTAATGTCATATCCCCATGAGGGCATATCCTACTTTGGGGCCAAGACCAGGGAAGACTCCAGGCCCCAATACCAGATTGGGAGCTGCAAAGACCTGGAGCACTTACTCCTCTGTCTGGGAAGGCCAAGGCAGTTGGTCTCCTTTCTCTTGATCCGCCACTGCGGGGCCAGCAGCCCCAGGGGCCTACCACTCCCATAGCTTAGGCTGGCAGCAGGGAAATCATCCAAGGCTGGTCCCTGCCTCATTTTCCCTCCATCCACAGTGAAACCCATTCATCCAAACACCTCCCCTCATAGTCAAGGTCCAAAGAGCTCAGGGAGCATGTCGGGGGTGGGGGCACTAAACTAGAACCCAGTTTTCAAGTGACTCTGGTACTCACACTCCCTCAGCTGCCTCTGGACACAGTTTCCAGCAGTTCTAAGAGCCAGCTCCTTCTCCAGCTACATAAAACCACCTGGGTTTTGAAGCCAAGCAGATTCGAGGTCAGACCCAGGTTGACCTGGGTTGCTCTGCTTCCAAACAGGGTGATCTTGGAAAAAATTACGGGGCCTTTCCAGTCTCTTTCTTCTTACCTGCCTTCTGAAATTGTCACAAGATTATTTGCACAGGCTCAGGGACTAGGGACGCAGATATGCCCACAGGGGTTGAAAGGCCCAGGATCTGCAGGATGGGGAGGGAAGGCGAGGAGGAGGAGGCTCTCCGGAAAGGCAGCCCCACAGCCTGTGCTTTCTCTCCTCTTCCCGCTCTCCCCAGGCTATGGCCACGCAGCGCCCAGCACGGATGGCGGCAAGGTGTTCTGCATGTTCTACGCGCTGCTGGGCATCCCGCTCACACTCGTCATGTTCCAGAGCCTGGGCGAGCGCATCAACACCTTCGTGAGGTACCTGCTGCACCGTGCCAAGAAGGGGCTGGGCATGCGGCGCGCCGATGTGTCCATGGCCAACATGGTGCTCATCGGCTTCTTCTCGTGCATCAGCACGCTGTGCATCGGCGCCGCCGCCTTCTCCTACTACGAGCACTGGACCTTCTTCCAGGCCTACTACTACTGCTTCATCACGCTCACCACCATCGGCTTCGGCGACTACGTGGCTCTGCAGAAGGACCAGGCGCTGCAAACGCAGCCGCAGTACGTGGCCTTCAGCTTCGTCTACATCCTCACGGGCCTCACGGTCATCGGCGCCTTCCTCAATCTCGTGGTGCTGCGCTTCATGACCATGAACGCCGAGGACGAGAAGCGCGACGCCGAGCACCGCGCGCTGCTCACGCACAATGGGCAGACGGGCAGCGGACTGGGCGGCCTCAGCTGCCTGGGCGGTGGCACCGGTGGCGGCGGCGACAGCGCGCACACCACGGACACCGCCTCGTCCATGGCGGCCCCCGGGGGCAGCGGCTTCCGCAACGTGTATGCCGAGGTGCTGCACTTCCAGTCCATGTGCTCGTGCCTCTGGTACAAGAGCCGCGAGAAGCTGCAGTACTCCATCCCCATGATCATCCCGCGGGACCTGTCCACGTCCGACACGTGCGTGGAGCACAGCCACTCCTCGCCCGGAGTGGGCGGCCGCTACAGCGACACCCACTCGCACCGCTGCCTCTGCAGCGGGACGCAGCGCTCCGCCATCAGCTCGGTGTCCACGGGCCTTCACAGCCTGTCCACCTTCCGCAGCCTCATGAAGCGCAGGAGCTCCGTATGAACTCCCGCGCGGGGCCAGTGGGGGCCGGGGCTCCTGACCCGAAGAGCAACGGGGGAGGGGGGTCTGCCAGGAGCACCCCCACCAGCCGCCTTCGGTCCTTGGGATGCCCCCAGTCCCCCACCACCACTGTCCCCCACCTCCCCAACTCCAACTGTGCCTGCTCGCACCAGCCGGCAGGAGACCGGGCTCTGAGGACTCCTGGAGCCCCCATCCGAGCCCAGCATATTCCAAGAAATGTGAAACTTGGGGGGTCTTAGAGGGAAGGCAGAAGCTAGGAGGGAGCCTCCCAACCCTTTTGGAAATCTAAGAAGCTCCCCAGTCCTCAGAGGCCCTGCTGGTACCCAGACCCCCACCTCCCCAGGGGACTTAGTGTTCCACGTTGGTTTGCATCTCTCTATTTATACCTCTGTCCTGCCGGGTCTCCCACAGTCCCTTGGCTTCAAAAGCCAGGGTGTCTTTGTCCAGGTCACCCCCACTCAGTCCCACCCCTCACCCCCTCATCCTCAGCTGTGTCTCCCGGCCTCTCACTACCTTCTGTGTTGTTTTGCATGGCTTCACCTTATGGAGAAAGTGGAAACCTCAGCAGCCCCTAAAGCTAGCCCCCAGAGGGCAGGACAGAAAGAAAGAATAGGCAGGTGGCAGGAGGGGGAGAGGGGAGCAGGGGAGGAAAGGCTCTAGGGCTTTGGGCTGCAGGGCAGTGGCTTGGGTGGGTAGACCTAGTGGCCTCTAGTGCATTATCTGGGGGAAGGGGAGGACTCCAGCCTTCCACACACTGCCCTTGAAATCCAGAACAGAACACCAACTGGCCACCCCTGGCTGCTACTGCTACTCATTACCAACTCTTAAATTTGTGGAGTGGGTTTTTAGCTTCCCCAAACCCCATCTCGTCTATTCATTCGTTTGAGTCTCACAAAACTCTAAATAGTTCACCAGGGCTGGAATTCTTGTCTCTATTTCATAGACGAGGACACAGGTGAAGTGTCCTGCCCAAGGTGACACAGAGAGCAAAAGGCAAAGGGGAACGAGAACCCTCTTGCCTGTCACAGCCTGAGTGATGTTCCTTCCAGCTTAGAAGCAAGGTTCCTGCCCCACACATGCAGCATCCTGTGGGCGGCCAAGGCTTAAACCAGAACCACAAGCCCCGGACAGGGACCTTACTGATGCGCAGCTTCTGCTACTCCTGTCCCAGGACAGGGACTCTGAAGGGGCCCTTGTCTCTGGGCTACCTGCTTACAAGCAGGAAAGTCCTTGGGACCAAGGTAAGCAGTCAAGGTCAGGAACTGCAGCTCTGGGCAGTTCGAAATTGGGCAGAGAGGCAAAGACAGCCTGTCTTTGCTGTCCTACTGGGACATCGTCCTAGCCCCACAGCAGCCATTGTGGGTACCTGTGTCCCAAGTAGCTACAGATAAGCTATGGCCAAAATCATGAATACTCCTCCGAGCAGGAGGCTTAGACCTCTGTGCCCTCTGCCTGCCCCACCTGCAACTCAGAGGCTCAGGTGGAGTGTGGTGGGTGGGGGCATGCCCTCTACTCTCCCCACAGCTAGAGCTGGTAGAGTAGCTGGGACAGCATCAAGGTGGAGGTGAGGGACCTCTCCTTCCACAGCTCGGCCTTCCCGTGCTGCTCCAGGGTCAGCTCCTCAACTCTGCTGAGCAAGGTCAGCCCTGGCATTCAGTGAAGCTGGAGAGAGGGGCCTGAAGGATGGTCAGCCTCAAGCTCCACCTCAGCAATGTCCTCTAGGCCCTGGGAACCCCAAGAGGGAAGAAGTCCGGCCTGTCTGTGATCCTATCTCAGTGTAGAAGACCTGGCCCTGGTGCCAAGTGGGGTGGGGCCCAGGGCCTAGAAGAGTGCCCTCTGTTTTTATGTTGGGGGTGGGGGACAGTGCTAGCTGCCTCTATCCTATGTGTGACCCTGCCCTCGAGGGGTCAAGTCCCGTCATACCCGAGGGAACCACAACCAAAGTTGCAGAGAGATGGTGGAGAAAGAGGCAGAAGGCCCTGGGGCAGAGCACAGCAGCCTGCTGGTCTCCAACTGGGTCTTTCCTTTCCAGGGAACTGGAAGGCCAACGTCACTTCCCCGTCTCACCCCACACACACCGCAGGCAGTCTTTCTGCTTCCCCGATGCCTTATGCCTGGGCACACTGCCACAGAATATGCAATATGTGTGGGGGACATGTCCCCACACCCACACCCCACCCGGGCAGCCCTGAATACCCCAGGCTGTGGCTGCCAGGCCTCCCCTTGGCTCCCCTGCCTATCTGTCTTCACACTGAGAATGGCGCCTAATAAATGCTGTCCATGGAGACCAGGGTCAGGCTCCAGCTCTTCTGTTATCACAAACCCTTACGGCAGTCAGAGGGCAGCCACCCCGTGGTCCCCAGTCCGGGTCTACAAACACACCTAACTGATCGCCTCAGGCTAATCAGACTGGTCTGCGGGCCTTGGGGAGAAGCCTAATGGGGAGCACTCCTCTCCCTTTTGGGACTTCTCAGAAGATCCAGATTTTCTTACTATCATCCTGGAACACACTATGAGAACAAGAGCTTAGACATCTCCCCATCCTTGTACATCAGTAAACTGAGGCTCATAGAAGGGCAGGTCATTCGTCCTAAGTCATACAACCATGAGTGGCAACCTAGGAGAACTGAGAATCCTCACTCCCATGTCCCTCTCCTCACACAGCCTGCAGTGTCCAGCCTGGCTGGACACACCCCAGCTACACTGTCAGCTAGGAATGACATGCCATTCTCTTTCAGTGGACTCCCTGCCTCAATGACCTGATTGACACAAAAATGTCTCTTTCAAAGAAGACATATCACACACACCTTTCTTCAGGGTACATCTTTTCTCTGGATCTAGAGGTTATACCTCAGATTTAGGTCTGGGCCTCAGAGCCCAGAACAGACCCAGGGAGCAGACCCACCCTGGCCAGCTGGTGACAGCACCCAGAGTTAGCTAACTAGTGGCTTCCAAATTTCAAGGAGCACAATCCACAGTAACATCTAACACCACAGTCTACATACCTATCCAGCCCCCATCTAGCTTTCATAAAATAATATTTGCCAGGCGTGGTGGCATATGCGTGTAATCCCTGAAGCTCGGAAGGCTGAGGCAGGAGGATTGCTGGTTCAAAGGCAGCCTCAGCAACAGCAAGGTGCTAAACAACTCAAGTGAGACCCTGTCTCTAAATAAAATACCAAAAAAAAAAAAAAAAGGGCAGCGGGTGGGGTGGGTGGTTCAGTGGTGGAGTGTCCGTGAGTTCAATCCCTGGTACCAAAAATACATATAAATAAATATGTAAATCCTATTCTATTGCATGTTATAAAATGCTGGTCATCACCCACTCAAGTGACTTCTCCATCTGCTAGTGGTTTTGCTATGTGCAAACTGAAGTATACTTGAGAAATAAGGGGATGAAATAGGGACACTTTCTCCAAATTCTCTCTCTTTCACACATACGACAACTGACAGATAAGAGAAGGACCTATATAAAGGGTTCAGGATTCAAGCAGAAAGAGGTGGCACCTGCACCCCTCTGCAGAGACAGGACACGAGGAGCTTCCCCGTGATGGTACTCCTGCCTGCTCCCTGCTGCGATAGGCAGTCTCCTAGCACATGCTCCTAGGTGGATCAGGGTGGCCACAGCAGAACTGGGGCTTAATTCCCCATTGGCTCACCCACTCCCAAGGCCACCTCATCAAAATCCAGGGCTTATGACCTATGGCACAAACAGCCTCTGCCTTTCCTAGAACAGTTAAAGACAGTGAGACCAGAAACTGGTTCATTCTGGAGGTCAGCGATGACAGCACAAGGACTTTTAATTTCTTAAAAGTGCTTGCTGGGCAACATGCTGACCCTTGCCCTCCTTTCTTCATCGCAAAATAATCACAAACAGATCTTGTGAGGATCCCCCAGGGGAACCGCACTCCAGTCCCTGCCCGTGGTGATTAGAGCTCAGAATTGCCCATGGTTCTAGAGTGGGCTCTTTATCCGTGGATGACATTGGTGTCACCCTCCTCACTCCACATGGCATCTGAGGCCTCCCGCACTAAAAGATAGGCACACAGCAACACGAGAATAGATAGCCAGCACTGCAGAGAGAGGATTAGGCAGAAATACACCAAGTCCCCGTGGATTTGGTCACTGGGATGAGCCTCAATGGAGATAGGCACTTCCTGGGAGTCAAAAGAGAAAGGGATGTAGTGGTATCTCTACCCCAAATATGTCCTATGTATGCCTCCTAGGAAAGGGGTTCCTTGGCCAAATCGATTTGGGGAAACACTGCACTCATCATCCTCTCATGGAGCTTCACGAGACTTCATAGTTTAATAAAGGCTATGAAAATCCCGCAGCACGATGCTGCTTGCCTTTGCTTCGCCCAGCATTGCCAAACTCATTCCAGGCATCAGAGCCTCTGTATGCATGACATCTCTCCATGTCCTGGATTTCCTGAGCACACTTTATGGGAAATGCTCATCTCATTTATGAAAAGATCCTTCCCTCTTACCTTGCCCTAGGTCCTAGAAGGAGTTTAGCTTGTCAGTGCATCTGTGACAACCCCAAATATATATGTGATGCTCAATTATGTGCCAGATCAAACTGAGGCTCAGAGCAGCCCATTGGCCCAGGATCAGGCAGTGAATTGTGGCAAAGCTAGTGTCTAAACCCAGGCCCAGTGGCTGCATTGACCAAGCACATGTCCTCACCCTCCTCGCTGGGTACTGTTTCATGATGGCCCAGGTCTTGAGCAGAGGTTTGGTAGAAGTTGCAGACCTCTCTACAGTGGTCGCTTCTTATTCACAATCGTGGTGAGAGGGGACGCTGTGATCTAAACACACCATCCTGCCAAGATGGCAGATTCTGACAGAGCTGAGAAAAGCTGTTCCCCCTCAGGCCCTCTCCCACCTTTAGGGTTATTTAATTCTTTCTACAGCCTCTGCCCAAACCCCAACAGCCTCCTCACAACTCATCTCAGGAAGCCAAGGCAGGGGCGGGGGTGTCTCAGGGCCAGGGAAGGATGTATTCAGAATGGACGTATGGCCAGAGAAAAGAGCAACTACCCACAGATGACCACGCCCAACTCTGGCCTCATCATTGCCACTGAAGAGCTTAAAACTGATGCTCCCTCTCCATCTCAAAGCTGGGTGCTGGTTAGGAGGCTTAGTGACCCTGTTTCCCAAGTAGGCCCTGAAAAGCCTGTTCTAGGGTAGACTCAGTGCCCTCCTCCTGCCCAGCCAGATGGGGCCTTGACAGCCAGATGACATCCCTCCAGATATCATCGCCCTTGACAAAAATCGCAAACACACACACACACACACACACACACACACACACACACTTTAGATTGTTAGTCCAATTCCACTGTATCAGGGGAAGGGATTTGGGTTCACAGAGGGAAAGTCATGAAGCAAGATAAAGGTGCAGCCAGGATTAGCATCCACATATCCTGACTTTCATACACACACACACACACACACACACACACACACACGAGGGCCCAGGCTTCTCTGACTCTGATATCAATGAAAGCTACTAATCTCTGTGGTTGAGTCACTCTGACGCTGGAAATTTACCACATTCACATCTGGACAAACATTGGGAGACTCACACACCCCACCCCCAGTCTCCCAGCTGCAGAGAGGGCCCTGTGGGCGGTGCCATCCTTAGGGTAGATGCTGTGGTATAACTGCATGGCACTCTCTGGTCAGTGACTGACCGAACCCCCCTCAAGAATCTACATTAATGCCATGTTGCTTGTACAGAGCTCTTTCATGCCGTGTCCTCATTAAACCATCAGAACAGCACTGTCATTTAGGTGAGAACTAATGTCCTCATTGCACAGATGACAAAACTACAGTCAGGAAGCCCAAGGTCCTGCTAGAATGCACTGTGTATATGAGGTGCTGAGCAGGGTCCCAAGCATTTCCTTGGTGACTGGTGTGCAGGGCTGGACTACATCCAGGTCCCAAGCACTCCAGGGCAGCCAGTGTCCCACTGTTTACAGCCTCCCAGTCCTCTGGCCATGCCTCTTGGATTGGGAGGGGTTCAGGTGGACCTGGCTCCCAGAACCTGTGAGCAAAAGGAGACATGGAGTTAGAAACATTCCTCCATGACCCCCAGAGCCCTGGACATGAGATCAAGAGCAACAGAATGTCCAGCCAACAACCCCTGCCCTTCAACTGAGGGGACAAAGTTTCCTGGGGAAAGGTCATGCCTTTGACCTGAGCCAGCTCCCCACATCTACACTCTGCCATAGTTCCTGTTCCCTGGAGGAAGGCACATGTGACCAGGTCATCCCTGACTAAAATACTCTGGTTTGACTGCCAGGCCAGAGGGGCAGGAAGACCCATGGCCTTCTCTGGACCCAGAATCAGGTTTCAAGGGACACTGTCCAATCAGATCAACAGGTCCAACCTGGGGGCCTAGAGGCACAACAGGACGAGGAGCTTGGCAAGCCAGTTTATGCTCTGACCTCTCTTTAGTCCCCACCCACACCCCATCTTTGTAGTACAAGCTCTCATTCTGACTTAATCATATGTCCAACTAAAGTCCAAGACACTTTGGCTTCCAGGGTACTGAGTGTCCACGTCCTTGCCCACTTCTCTCTAGAGGAGAGGCCAGAGGTCAAGGGTGTGGTCCTTAAGGACCCCCTGACTGAAGCTCAGTCACTGTGCTGCACCTTGGGCCTGGAATGCAGTCCAGCCACACAAGCAGGGTCCCCCCAGCAGCTGCCCTACAGGGTGGTCACTGTCCTCTCACAAGACACCCACTGAGCAGCCCCAGTAGCAGCTCTAAAAGCCATAATGGCTCCCTTTTCCTGAGACTAGAGCTGCTTCTAGTGTGGATTTTCCTCTGAGGCTGTCACCAGAGGACAGATGGCATCATTCAAAGAATTCAAGAAGCTCTCCCTCCACTCGGCCAGGTGCCTCCAAGCCTTCTCAGGTAAATGCCCCAGCTCTTCAGCCACACCTCCTGTGACGGCACCTATAGACCCCTTCACCAGCTGGTGCCCCTATCAGGAAGACCTTCAGAGTCCTCTGCTCCTGTGGCTTGATATACATGTGATCCAGCCAGTAAAGAGAGGGTCACCATCCCTGCCCTGCTGTGGATGTTGTTCTGTTAATGCCGCCCAAACACACATCAGACTTTCAGGCGGCCAACCCTCCCGCGCTTGCTACTATGGCAGGCATTGTTGGTTACCTAATCAAGAGCTCTTCCTATACTCTTCTGCTTGCTGCTGAGGTCTGACATTTTTTAGGTGTTCGCCCTTCCCCTGACCCAGTCCCAAGGACTCCACCAATCACAGTGGCCTCGAACGCCTGTCCAAAGGCTGGGTTATGTTTCATTCTGGTTTGGGGCTCTTCAGGAATGTCTTGGTGGGGCAGATGCATTGGGAAAGGCTTCCTTCCTCCTAAAATATATCATGGGGGAGGACACACCCCTCTGCTTTGGGCCTTGCCAGGTCTGTGACGTCTGGGAACCGAGGCAGCCATCTTGCAACCATGAGGGGAAACATCAGGGACACAATGAAGATGGCAAAGGGAAGAGATGGAAAGACTGAACAAACCTAGGAAGCCCTGCCTTCCACACCTCTTGTCATAGTGATGAAAGGTGGCAGACAGACCCAAATGGGTTTTCTGTTAGTGGCAGCTGAAGGCCTCACAGCCCACACTTCCTGTGACAGGATTGTCATACAGTCTGAGCCTAGTGGACCCCAAGGAAGAAATAGGTTTTCCCCCTCCCTTGGGATCTTTAACAACCCTAAGTTGACTCTCCCATTCCTGTCTCTTAAATGACACTGAGGGCCACACTCAAAGATTGGTGGTCTCTCTTGGATGTACAGAAATCCAG
The DNA here is from genome assembly GCF_964194105.1 of Spermophilus citellus. NCBI lineage: Eukaryota > Metazoa > Chordata > Mammalia > Rodentia > Sciuridae > Spermophilus > Spermophilus citellus. The sequence continues at coordinate 95,864,122 of NC_138193.1, read as the reverse complement.
TCCAGTCTGACCCACTTAAAAACTTCAGTCTCAAATCCACCAAATGCTAATAGTCTCCCTGTTCTGGGATAGACCATATCACAGTCCAATCAGGGAGAGGGACAAAAATGACAATGGAGCCCTTGGTATGCCAGGGTCCAGATACTGACACCTACTGGGATCTAGAGCCCATGCAGGAGCCCTGCTCCAAAGAGGAGCCACCCAATGCCCCCTCAGCTCTGCTCCTGTTGGTCCCCACAGCCAGTCCTCTGCCACTTCCCAGTGTCCACTTGGCTCACAGACAATGCACACATGCTGACCATCCCAGATAGTGGGAGTGCAGAGAGACCCCAAGGAGCCCTGCCACCTCTGCCTGCTGCTCTTTACCCTCGGTCCCAGGCAGAGGGAGAGGAGCAAGCTCATGTCAGCAGAGAAATCTGCCCAGGGAAGAAGAAGCCACGTGCCCTCCTTGCAGAGTCCATGCCTGGTTCCTGGGTGCCTGCTGCCCCAGCCTGTCTTGGAGTCTTCCCCCGGTGACAACTCTCAACCCCAGTCATCCTTTCTCCTCCCTCTCAGTGATCCAGATGGCAGAGAATTGGGGACACCTCTTTGTCCTTGGCTGTGTGTTCTGGTGGCAAATTCTAAGGCAAGAGAGAAGCTCCGTGCCCATTTACACCCCTTTCAAGCCAGGCCTCTCCCATGCTGAAGCTCAGCAGCGGCTCCTCCCGTGTCGGTGCAACACAGCACACCTGCACACTTATACCACTGCTGCTGTGCCAGGCTTTTGATGACATCCCCGTGTTGAAGACTGGCTCCATGATAAATTGATTTTTCCCCTCTCCCAGCCCCACCTCATCCACTGATTTGATAATCCAGCCTTCTGTGCCATTACTCAAGCCTTTGATGATGAAAGTATCAAAGAGGACAGGATGCGATAGAGGGCCCTTAATTCAGGGTGACATTTATTCTGGCATGTTCTTGGTGAACTGTTGCTGGCTCCATCTACTCACCACTTCCTTTTATCTATGCTCTAAAATTGTCTGTTTAATCAAAGCTGGCAGGTGACTGGGCTCCAGTCACATTCGCAGAGCTCCCTCATCCCTGGGGTGTCAGTGACTTGGACTGAGGATTTGAACTTACTGAAAATAGCAGGTGCTCCCTTGCCTGGCTCTGCCTTCCCCTCCTCCCCACCAACTGCCCCTGCCTTATCTGGGCTGCTACATTTCCCTGAGATCTTCCAGGTGGACACCCCATCCTGGCTCCTGGGCGGGGCTCTGCCTTGCTAGCCCCTTTCCAGCTCAGACTTGTCCAACCTTAAAGGAAGTGTGCAAGGCCCTCCAGGGAGCCCTAAGGGTTGAGATCTACCACAGGGAGCTTGAGGACCAGGGCTCTCAGGCCAGTCGGGGTTGGGGTGAGTGAGTGAAGAATATTTAAGAATCATATGCTAGAGACTGGGCTAGGAATGACACCAAATCCTGCTAACTCCCCTGCAGGCAGAGACACAGTTCTCTGCATCCAGCAGGAAGGACATTGGAGACCAGGGAAATCACCTCACAAGCCCAAATGGCAGAACCAGGTTTTGAACCCAAGGCTACAGTGGCTCTACTTTCCACATGGGCCACTGCATCCTCTGGCTCTGGGGGCTGCCTGTCTGCTTACCTTCCCTGGGTTCTCACATCCCACCCCTGGCAATTAGAGACTCTGGAAACTGCTCAGAAGCCTCTGGAAGAAAGGGTAAGCATAAGCCCTTCCTGACCCGCAGGACAGAGCAGCAGGTTGGTGAGATGACGTCAGGCCAGGAGGAAACCACTCCAGGGTTCCTGAGACCTGAGTGATTTGGGATTAATCTTCCAGATCTGGCACCAGAGCTGTAATGGGAAGCTGCTGCCACCCCACCCCCTTCATCCTCATCATGGTGAACAGATGGGCTGACCCCTCTGTGGGGTCTAAGTAGGGCATGCTGCTAAGCAGGAAGAGAGACCAGCCAGCCACAAGGTGAGTGTCAGTGGGAGAGAGTGGGGGTAGGCACATCCAGCTCCACCCCACCTGCCAGGACCTCTGGTTGAGGGGGTTGGAAGGTCAGCTCTCTGCTGCCAATGCGGGGTACAGCTGTTGCACCAGGCAGAGACACGTCTCTGGGGTAGTAAAAGGGGATTCATGCACATACACAATATTACATGTGCTTTCTAATTCCAAACTCCTTACCCTAAGACTTGCAATGCTAAAAAGTTACAGAGACTCACCCCTCAGGCTCGGGAGTGAGTCTTGGACTGTGTGGTGCTCAGAGAACCCAGGTCCGGACTGGGCCTGCTTCTGCCATCGGCCCCACTGTCATAGGAGTCCCTCAGGCTGAGGTGGGCATGGGATATGGTAACAACAGAGAAACACAAGGGTAGCCAATTGTCAGAGCCAGAAGGACCCTTAGGAACTTGAATTGGATACTCATGTTTCCAAAGGGAATAGGAGGCTGAGAGAGGGGAAGGGACTGGCATCTAGCAAGGGCAACAGAGCCAGGACCTCAGAACTCCCTGGCTGGTGCTAGACAGCTGTATCTGGAATAGGTCACACTGGAAACAACTCATAGGTCCTCAACAGGTAAAAAGATAAGCGAACTTGGCATACATGTTCAGGATGGTTATTCTTTGTATGAGAATGAGCTACAGACATAGGCAACAATGTGGACGAGCCTCAAAGCCATCATCCTGCGTGAAAGAGGTCAGACAAAAAAGAGCACAGGGGCTGGGGACAGCTCCATGGAAGAGCATGTGTTCAGGTATGCAAGGCCCTGGGTTCAATCTCCAGCACCAAATGATAATAATAATAATGTTAATAATACAATTCTTTAAAAAGCATAACTGTAGGATTCTATTTATACAAAGCTCAAGAAAACAAAACCACTCTAGAGGGACAGAGGTGATAGAGGGCACAGGAAGGAAGGGCTCAAAAGGGGAATAAGGACAGGTTTGAGGGGACAGATACATTCACTCTCTTGATTGTGGTGATGGTTTCCCTGGTATATACAGCTGTTAAAACTTATTAGATTCTATATTCTAGGGCTAAGGATGTAGCTCACCAGTAGAGCATCTGTTTACCATGCATGAGGCCCTCGGTTTGATTTCCAACACCTCAAAAGATAATTTACATATTGAATATGTGCAGTTTTTATATGTTCATCTTGTCTCAAAGAAATGTTTATTAAAAAAAATAAGCTACAGGGCTAGGGTTGTGTCTTGGTGGTAGAGTGCTTGCCTAGCATGTGTGAGGCCCTGGGTTCAATTCTTAGCACCACATATAAATAAATGAATAAAATAAAGGTCCATAAACATCTAAAAAAATTTAAAAATAAGCTGAAGAGATATTAAACATACATGGCCCACCAGGCGAGCAAAGCAACCCCACCCACACTCATTTGTTCTGATGGCCAGGGTAGAAGGCATATCTCTTTGTCAGAGGGCCACCAGTCATTCTGATCACCTTCTGCCCCCTCAACCCATGCTGCTGTAATGTGGTGCCACCTGCATCACTCAAAGCTGAATAACTCAAGGTAGGTGGATGTAACAATTCCCCACGAGGCCCCCACAGGGTATTGCTGGCCCAAGTATAGGGTGGCAGGTAGCATGAAACTTTATGCCCATGCCTACCAGGCACAGGGAAATGGGAGATTCTCAGAATCCATGAAACAGTATTTCATTGTTTCTTCTCCTTTTAAAATCACTCTTCCAGATCTTTCTAGGAGTCCCAAAGGGTCTCACACCATTTAAACCACTACGGAGCAGCCACCATTTACCTCCTTGGCTCCTGGGCTGGCACCCACACCAGGGGTCAGGCAAGTGCCATGAGACCCAAGCATCCTGCCACCTGCTGTTTGGGGCTAGAGCTGCTCAGGGTGAAGGGTGGGGTGACTTATCCTCTCCCACAATCATCCGAACAGGTGGGTCATCCATGCTGCTGCTCAGACTGCAGGGTTCACCTACTGAGGACTGTCCCCACACCACAGCCATCCAGTGCCACACTCCATTCTGCATCATGAAAGTATTCTGTCTGATACTCCAGTGTCTCCTGGTGAGTTTAGTGAAATACCTTCCAGGTTTTTAGTCACAGCCCCTCCTATGGCCCAGCCCACTTTCCTGGGGCCATGAGAACTGGGCTGAGTGGCAGGGACCATAAAAACTTCAATGCCATGCTCCCTGGGTATTCCCCTGTGGGCTGGCATCTGCCCTCCAGAGGAGGCTACCAAGAAGCACCTTAGATCCTCAGGTGAAATGACTACCTATGGATTCCAGTTCAGTCAGGCAGCCCTGCACTCCTAAATGAGTCCAGTGTTGGCCCCATGGGGACCCCCACATTGTCATCCATTGTTAGTGGCTGGACCCCAGGGGCAGAATTGAACAGGCATCCCAGTCCTGCTGCACACCAGGACTGTGGCCATAGGGCTGACCACGCTTTGCAGGAAGAGATAAAGGCCTGGGAGAAGGTGTGCAGGCCAAGTACCAAATGAGACAGAGACGGCCCAAAGGCTGGGGAGCAAGGAGCATAGAGGTGCGCTGGCCTGGTTCTGAGTCTTAAAGAAATGGTGGAGCTGAACAACGGACAATGGAGTTTAGAGGCAGGAGAGGAGAATGTTCTCAGAGGTCTGCAGAACCATGAGGAGAGCTCAGGATCTCCTCAGGCAGGAGACAGGGTGAGCTACGTGAGTCTGGGCTGTATGCATCTCCTTGGTGGTTATATTTCTGGAGTGTCACACTATATCTACATTTAATGAGCATCAATAAATGGTCAGTACAGTGTGAGGAAGAGAAGAGGGAGAGAGAGAGAGGAGGAGAATGGAAGGGAGACCTTGGAGGCATCCACCAAGGTAGGAGGTTTAGCTATGTTATCCCACAGGAAATGGGGAACCAGGGAATGTTTCAGAGCAGAGAACAGTGCATGTAATTTAGAGTTTCTGGAAGGTGCATCTGCATCGTTCACTCCTCAGGGATGTTCCTGGGCCCAACCCTACCCTCTGGAAGAGGCACTTTCTCTCTACCCCAGACTAGAGAAGGGAGTGGCAGGGTAGGGGGCACAGACCCTGCTCTGCAATCTGGGAGAGCTTGGGATTCCTTAACTAATGCTTCCAGAGCTTGGACCAAGCTACTTACCTGCCTGGCTGCCAAGAAGAAGATTGTCAAAACCCTGGGCTGGAATCTCTCTGGCTCTCCTTGGCCTCACGTTTGCACAGTAGCTTACAACCCACTAATCAGATTTCCTGGCAGCCACCCTAGTGACCATGGTAGTGGTTCCAGTGGCCCTGCCTCCCGGGCTGGAAGGAAGAGACACCTACAGGAGTGTGCTGAGGCTGGTGAGGGGTAGGCACCTGTCCACCTAGCTCCTGCTCAACTGACAGAAGACACAAGTCCCTCCCCCAGAACACCACCTCCCACATGGTCAGCCCTGGCTGGGAGTGGTGGTGAACAAGCAAAGGGGCCCTCAGGATGCTGAGGCTGGACTCCTGCCCCAGCCAGGCTGCTGTCAGACACTGGGACATAAAAAATGAGCAGCAGCTGCCTTCCCTCCCACTCCATCATGCTGTGGAGGGTTAGGTGGACTTTGGCTTTTTGGCTGGTTGATAGATTTTAGATTTACTAGTGTCGGCATCTCCAGGGGTACACAACCAAACAGCAGCACAATCTCACAGGCACAGGATGGACCTTATAATTCACCACACCTAGGTCAGCACTTTCTAGTTGAGCCTCTCATCCACTCCCTGAGCCTGTGAAGTGAACAGGGAGTCAAAATCATGCCCCCTCAGAAATGAGGGCCCCACGCACAGACAGGGGAGTTATCTAAAGTCCCACAGCTAAAATGCTTAGGAAGGGGAGCTTTGGCTTCCTGGCTGCCTCAAAGGGAGCCCCAAAAGCATGAGGAATGGATCTTCAGGGGAAATTTACAGAGGGTTCATAGAAGGATGGAGTTATCCCTGCCTCGGTGGGTCTGTCATTCCTGAGAGACAGGTTAGGGACAATCTCATCCTATCCCTTCCTTAGGAATGAGGGCCCTCAGGGCAGAAAGCTGAAACAGTGTGTCTAGAATCCCACACACACACACACAAAAAAGTCTGGAGCCAGAAAACTTCTCAGACTTATTTTTTTTAATTCTTCTTATATTTTTGTACCAAGGATTGACCCAGGAGCACTTAACCACTGAGCTACATTCCCAACTCTTTTTATTTTTTGAGACATGGTCTTGCTAAGTTGCTTAGGGCCCACCAAGTTGCTGAGGCTGGCTATGAACTTGCAATGCTCTTGCCTCAGCCTCCCAAGCTGCTAGGATGATTTTAACAGTTATGGAAAGGACCCCTCTCCTTCTTGCCTGTTGGTTCATGGTCAACGTTTTTTATTCCATCTAAACAAAGCGCCATATTAGTGAAGATGCCCTGAGAACAGTCAGGAAGTCACCACAGGCCATGAAGGATGGAGTGCCCCCCACCTGTCCCTGCCCCTGACTGCAGAGGCAGAACTAATCATTGTACAAGATTTCACCAGAGTTAGAAGGAACACTGAGCCTGGCGAGCCACTGTCATCCCAGTGGCTCAGGAGGCTGGGATTCAAGGTCAGCCTCAGCAATTTAGTAAACCCCTAAGCAACTCAGCGAGACCCATCTCAAAATAAAAAATAAAAAGGTCTGGAGATGTAACTCAGTGGTTAAGCACCTGGGTTCGATGTCCAGTACCAAGAAAAAAAAAAGGACCCCAAATTTATCTCAACCTGCATAATTTCCTTCATCAGCACTGGAGGCCTAATAAGGCCCAAGGAGGCAGTAGCAAGTCTATTTTCAGCTGTTCTGATCCGAAAGACTAAGAATAAGGAAAGACCTGGACAGGTTGGCCACGCGGGTCCTTGTCAGGAGAAGGACTGTATATGGGCACCATCGGAGGGGCCCAGGCTTAGTCTGCCCCATCCCCTGTTCTCACCAGAGACTGAATCCTGTGCCCCAGGGGTCCAAGTGTTAATGGTCTGACAGAGGGAAGAAAACAGCTTTTACCATTGCAGAGTAACTGTCAGATGCCAGGCACTAGGCAAGGCAAGAATCACGCTCCCTAATGTACAGGTGAGGAGAGCTCAGAGAGGTTGAGTGACTTGTTTAAGGTCACCCTAGTGGTCTGAAAATCTAGGCTCTACTGTTGAGATGAAATGATCCTGCCTCATCTGCTCATCCACACCACCTGTGGGCCCTCACCTGGCTCTCTCCGACCAGTGCTCTAGGATCCTTCAGTGCTGTACCCTCCCAGCCCCTGTCCAGGCCCTTCAGGCAAGGATGACCCTCATCAGACACTGCTGAGGCAGCCAGAACTGCTCTCCCTGACCTCTGCGTGCCAAGACTGGTTTGCCAGATCCACCCATGGAAAATCCCTGGGTTCTGGGCACTGGGAAGTGCATTTTAGTGGGCACATTCTAGAAGCACTATTTTAGAAAATGAAGACTGGGATCTACTGCTCTCAAGAAAGGCCTTGGGTCTATTTTTGAGAGACACCAATTTCCCCCTATAGGGACCCTGGCCTTGTGGTGAAACTGAGAGGCGCCCTTTCTAAGACATACAATCCTATGTGGGGAATAGGAGCCCCACCAAGCACTCATCTTGAAGGCCTGCTCAGCTGGAAAGGAAGACAGAAGGACCGGAAGGACCCAAGGCTTCCAGCTGACGCCCCTCCCACAGGGTCACTCCTTACTCAGGCAAAAGTGTCCTTGGGTTGCGATGAAGCCCATCTCTGCTATGTCCCGGAGTCACTGAACATTACACATTAACAGCCCTAGTGGTTTCCAACGGCTTGAAATGCTGGCTTTGGCCAAAAACTTCTTTAAAAGGCCATCCTCCTTCTTATTCCATAGCGTTTACATTTTACAACATTTAAACAGAACCACTTCTAAGCAAAGATATGCAGCTCTTTCCTCACATGTCCCCATAAAAAGGAAAATCTGGGGAATATCTACATTAGACGGCAAGAGCATTTCTCTGGAGCCCAGCATTGAGCAGGAGTGAGGGAACCCACTGCCGCAGGCCCAGACTCCTTCCTCCCAGCTGGGTCCTCTGTATTAATCCCCAGAAGACAGTGACTTGTGTAGAGGCAGCGTCCCCAGTATTTATGAGCACTATAGCTACATTTTCTGAGCTAACATGGCCAGGACAAGGGCTACTGAAAGAACTACATCCAATATCATATTTAGCAGATTAACCCTTTGAATCAGCTACGGCTGTTCTACACATTTTACAGCTGGGAAACAGGCTCAGGGGGGTCAACAGACCTGCCCAGCCCTGATTCCACAGCCCACGCCCTTCAGGCTCTCTGCCTCAGCCAAGGAAGTCATCCCAAGTTGACATGGAGTCTGAAACCTCCAGCAGGCCTGCGGTCCTGTTGACCTTGAGCTGGGCACCCCTGCATCCTGGTTGAACAATTTGACTGCCCACCCCCACCCTCTTAGCCCTGGTTAAACTGAACCTTCAGCACTTTTTGTTATTCTGAATCTCCCTGAACCACTTACCCTTCAATGCTCAAGATATCACCACTACTAGGAGTTTGCTCTTTGATGTTAAAATTCCCTCGGGTGACCCAAATTTTTAAAATGTAAATAGCCCCCCCCACCCCACCCCACCCCCCTCGCTTCATCTGTCTTCTAGCAGCAGGATGGGTTCGCCATCTAGTGGTTGTCTAGTGAACCTCATAGTTGCAGAACAGGAGCAGAGCTTGGGAACTGGGAAGCCCTTAGAAGTCAGGTGGTCCTGCTAAGATTCAAAGAGGGAAAGTGACCAGCTTAAAGGAACACAGCAAATTAGAATCCAGGCTCCAGCACCATAACCCATCCCTTGGTCAGAAAGACTATGCTTGTCTAATTTCCTTGGTTCTGAGGAAGCTGGAAATCTGGTAGTTGCGTCCCATTCACAAGGTGACCTCTCTTCCTGATCCTGTGTCTTTTGTTCATTTTATAATCTTGAATAGGTAAATTTATACATCGGATAAAATTAAAAAGTCACAAAAAGGTATGCAGCAGAAAGGGAGTCTCACCCCAGCCCTCCACCACCAAGTTATTAATCAGAGATTTTCTATGTATTTATATTCACATATTTTAATTTTTTACATATATGGTAGCATATTCTACATGAGGCTCTTAGTACCACATCAAGGACATCATTGTACATCAGCTCATGACAAGCACGTTGGATCCTTGGAAAGCAACACATACCCACCCCACCCCCAGGTGCAGTATATATATGGAGCTGCCATAATTTATTTGGATGGTGATTCCCAGTGCTTTTGGTGGACACTAGGTGGTCTTCAACATCCATACCAATTATAAATATTTGTGGGTAAATGTGGTAAAGTAAATTCCTGGAAGTGGGCTTGCTGGGGTTTCCAATTGGGATTCACTTCGGTTTCATATTCTAGAAAACCCCACATAAGGAGACTTTAAATATGTAGGGCCTCAGTATCTCATGCAAATCAAGTATAGAGGCAGATGGTCCAGAGGCACGTGGCAGCTCCACGCCGTGGCTCAGTGTGTGCATAATTTTCATGGACATCACCAATTGCCCTCTTTGGAGGCCATACTGTCCTGTTTTCACCATCAATGTACAGCTTCCCTGCAGCCTGGCCAAATCCCACCAGCATACTTTGTTTAAAATTTCCCAATTAAACAGGTGGAAGTGGCAGTCATTGTACTTGTAAATTTGTATTTTTCTAATTGTGAGCAGTGTTGAACATCTCTTCATGAGCTTAATATGTGCTTCCTTTTCTCTGGATTATCTGGTTGTATTCATAACCATTTTCCTTTAGTGATTATGTTCTCATTTGTATTGAAATTTTGTTAGCTTTATTAAAATACATACCATAAAATCCACCCACATCAAATGTACAATTCAATGGTTTTAGTATATTCTCGGGTTGTGCAACTGTCACCACAATTTAATTATTTATTTGTTTGATTGATTATTTATTGATTTTACAGGACTGGGGATTGAACCTAGGGATGCTCTACCACCAAGTCACATCCCCAGCCCTTTTCATTTTTATTTTGAGCAGAATCTCACTAAGTTGCTGAGAGCCTTGCTAAGTCGCTGAGGTTAGCCTTGAATTTATGATCATCCTGCCTCATTCTCCTGAGTCACTGGGATTACAGGCCTACGCCACCACACCCAGCTCCACAGTCTAATTTTAGATCATTTCATGTCCTCAAAGGAACCCTGTACCTATTAGCAATCATTCCCCACACTCACCCACCTTCACCCCTCCTCAGCCTCCCAGGGCTAAAAAACCATGAATCTACTTTCCATCTCCATAGTATTGCTCATACTGGATGCTTCACACAAATGAATCATATAATGTGGTTCTTTATGTTTGGCTTCTTTCACTTAGTATAATGGTTTCAGAGTTTATTATTTAAATAATCACCACTATTTCAAAATGCCTTATTAAATTTCTATTAGTATTTGGTTGTATTTATAGATTTTTAAATTTTTGTTTCAAGTTATTTATCCATGTACTCGTACCATATTGCACGTTTAACTTTTTTGTTTGGAAATTTTCAAATATGTAAAAAAATGAGAGAAAATAGTACAATGAGTATACCCATAATTCAGTTTCAACAATCATCAATTTTCTTCCATTCTTGTATTTTTTTCTAGGGATGATTTTTGTTGTTGTTGTTGTTGTTGTTGTTTGTATGTTTGTTTGGTTTTTTTTGGTTTTTGTTTTTAGTACCCTGGATTGAACTCAGAGGCACTTGGCCACTGAGCCACATCCCCAGCCCTATTTTGTATTTTCTTTAGAGACAGGGTCTTACTGAGTTGCTTAGTGCCTCACTTTTGCTAAGGCTGGCCTTGAACTCATGATCCTCCAGCCTCAGCCTCCAGAGCTGCTGGAATTACAGGTGTGCGCCACCATGCTCAGCTCTAGTCTAGAGACTGAGCCCAGCACCTCTCACATGCTAAGCGCATGCTCCAGCCCTGAGCTACACCCCCTACCCTAGAGTATTTTAAAGTAAATCATTTTACCTACAATTACTTTATTGTCTAACAGCTAAGGACCTTTTTTAAATGTGATCATGATGTCTCTATCATAACTCTGATGGAGAGAATTTTGGCCTCTCAACAATGTCCCCAAAACCTGTGAATTAATTACATAATATAATAATAGGGACTTTGCAGATGTGGCTAAAGATCTTAAGATGGGGAGAGTATCCTGGGCTATCCAGGTAGGACCGATGCAATGCCAAGTTCTATAGCGCCAGGGAGTCAGAGTCAGAGAAGGAGATGTAACTATAGAAACAAAGGTGGGAGTGAAGTGGGGCGAGGAAATGAGAAAGGCAGGCAGCCTCCAGAAGCTGGAAAAGGTGCCCGGTGTGGTGGTATACACCTATAATCCTCCATGCTTGGGAGGCTGAGGCAGGAGGATTGCAAGTTCCAAGTCAGCCTTGACAATTTAGCAAGACCAAAATTTAAAATATTTTATCTCAAAATAAAAAAACTTTATGCACTGGGGAGTAGGTCAATGATAGAATGCCCCTGGGTTCAATCCGTGGAACTGCAAAAAGAAAAAGAAAAATCACCTTGAAAAGGCAAGGAAACAGATTCTCCCCTGGAGCCTCTCCAAGGAGCACAGTTCTGCCTAGACCTTGACTCTAGTCGAGTGTCTGTATTTCAGACTTCAGTGCTCCAGGGCTGTATGGAAATAAATTTGTGCTGTTCTAAGTCATTATATTGTGGTAATTTGTTATGAAAATAATAGGAAACTAAATAGATTAATAAAATAAGCAATAACTTACTGTCCAGATCATGCTCAGTTCCTCCCAAATACTTCTAAACCCTCTTTTCTGAGACATAGTATTTGTACATCTTTATGGGATATGCTATGTTAATTCAATGCACATAACCCAGCAGGGTTTGCCAGGCTGGGAAATGAAATACAGCGTGCCCAGTGAAATTTGAATTTCAGATCAATAATGAATCACATTTTACGATAAGTGTGCTCCAAGCAATATTAGGGTACATAGCTATATAGTCAAATGCCACATAATGACCTTTCAGTGTTCCACAAAATTATATCACCCAGTGCCAGGGCAGCCACCTTAGTTTGTGTAAGCAGTCTATGATGTTCACACCTGGACCGGATCACCAGCTTTTCAGAATGTGTCCCTGTCATTAAGCAACAGATGACTCTGCTATAAAATGATGCATTGTTTATCTGAAATCAAATTTAACTGGGAGACAATGTTTTATCTGGATCTGCCTTGATCCTGCTGGAGCCAAACACCAGTTTCCAGAATCCACTGATCTTCCCCAAAGCTAGTGATCCGAGCTGATTGGGAAGAGAGGGGAGGAGGGTCTAGGAACAAAAATGATAAGAAAGAAAAGAGAGGAGCTTTGGAAATGACCTTATGAGGGCCTGAAGCTGGAAGGAGCTGGTGATTTTTAATCTAATCATCTCTGGTCACCATAGAAACCAGCTGTAAAGTCAGCCAGGAGCTGGTGAGCCCTTATCCACTGCCCCCCTGCCTTTCTGCCAGTGCAGATGGTCCACACAGTCTACCTTTCTCAGGCTTGATTCACATCTCAGTTTCTCTCCCAGAACCTAATGCAGCTAGCTCTCTTCCTCCTAAGCCCCTTGCTGCCCTTTCCAGCACATTCTCAAAGTGCCACCCTTCAATGCCAGCCTTCGGGGAGAGGGGAGAGGATCAAGGGACACTCAGGTCCTGCCCAAGAGAGGGTCACATCCTAGCCAGGGGACAGGCTACACAGGAGCCCAAGAATATTCAGCAAAAACATGTTTAAAACAAAACAAAATCGTGTCTCACCTGGCCTGACTGCACAAGTATCTCTGTCCTTCCCAGGGTAAAGTAATTCTCTCCTAATGTGATTAAATTGATTAGGAAAATGTTCTATCTTTCAGACATGTCAAGAGCTGGCAGGGAGTAAGCTTTGAATACAAAAGCAGGGCTTGCAGTGAGCATTTTATTTGATTCTGAAAATTATAGGCTCTTTGAAGGTGGCATGCAAATTTGTTCAAAATGTCCCCACTTTGGGAAACAAGGCCAGAAGACAGTATTAAGCTCAACACAAAGCACAGGAAGCACTTTTGAGGTCAGGAGGCCAAAACTTCCACCCTCAGGTCACCATTTTCTGAACATGTGTCCCATGAGGAGCAATGAAGTTTAATTAAGTATGTGAGGACCACTGATAACCCCACCTCCAATCATCTTTCCCCATGCCTCAGATCATCTGCTACTCTTTCCTCAAAGTACCCCCAAACCATAACCTCCAGGAGGTAGGTTTGATGCTTGGATCTCCTACCTTCAGTTTGGCTGCCTTGTGAATAAATTCATTCTCCCCTGCAAAATCACTGTTTCAGTGATTGGCAAAACAGGTATAGTTTGGTAACAGCTGCCCGGAATACTGAAGCCACAGAGGTCAAGGTCTTGGCACAGGGCTGATACAGACTAGGAGACACCTGGTAGGAGATAGTTTTGATTGCCACTGTTACCCCTTGTTTTCCTCCCCCAACTCTGTCCTTTATACTTTGTCACAGGGCTGCGTGATTAATGGAAGCTCACTCAGTCCTCCACTAAATCCCTAAGTCCCAGAGAGCAGCAATCTGCTGGCTATTCTTCAGGACCCTATACCTGGCTCTGGGCTTTATACTTAGTGGGCACAATAAGTATTTACCAATAAATCCTCCTATGTCCCAGAATCCAGAGACAGCTGTTTGGTGGATCATTAAAGACACTGTGATAAAGTAAAATTAATTTTATGATGTGACTATAGAGACAGAGATTGCTTCTAATGACATCATGTCGGGCTGGTGAAACAAATATCATTAGATATTGTTTACTTCAGAACAGTGCCCTTGATCTGGATATATGTGGGGGGGAAAGGTTCACAGCCCCACTGTGTGAGTCAGCTTGTGTGGGGCTGCCCCAGCCTGTCCCTTGGGACAGAAGTTGTTTTTCATTCATCCTACTATCCCAGTTTCTCAGTAAATATTTTTGGATAAACAAATGAATGCCTTTGAAATCACACAAAGTTTCTTGGGGACAAGAAACTCAGAAGAAACCTCATCCAGGTCTCCTATCTTCCTGAGAGAGCAGAATTCAGTGGAGAAAAGTTCTAGAATTGTCTACAGGTCCCAGACACACTTCCAAACTCACTCATGCCTTTGAGCCATCAAACGCACAATTCCCTCTATCTGGTCACCTCCTACATTTGGTCCAAAACCCCACTTATAACACTCTCTCTGTCGGGGCTTCCTGTACTAGAGGTCTGGTGCAGACGCTTGACAGTTTTTGAGTCTATATTGACCAGGTGCACAAGTTCGAGGAAGTCTTAGGGTAGAAAGGAAAGAGGTTCTACCTCTGTAAGTCCAGTAACAAGGTTTGCAGAAATGGGGAAAATGAGTGTGCTGGATCAAAACTGTCCTCCAAGGGGGTTTGCCTCCAGTACATCAGGCATGGGATGTAGACTACAGCTTTGAGAAAGAGGAAAGTGGACAGCAGGTGGCTGAAGACAAGAGTCGGGTTTTAAAGGCTGGAATTTCTCTGCAAACAAACCTAGGAAGGTCTTTCTACCTGGATGTCTCTGAGCATTGTTTAGATGGTTCATGAAAGAGCAGTAACCAGGCTTGGTGCAGCGATTGTACAGAAGGCACGGATTTGGGGAGACTAAAGAATCTGAGCCCAAAGCCCCACCCACCTACACACAACACCGCATCACCAACAAAAACCATTTTAAGCAATTCACTCGGTCTCTCTCAATTTAGTTTTCGCTGTAAAATATTCTCCCTGGCAGCTGGAACTAGATTCCTACGCTGCTTTGCTGGAAGGTGTGAGCAGGCTGGGATCCCCAGGGACACCTCGAGGCCTCCCGGGAGTTCCCTGGGTACCCTAGAGAGAGGAAATTCCCACGCTGGACATTTCCACCTCGCGACTAGTCTCTGGACATCCTTCAGCCCAACCTCTCCAAATGGTTTACGAAAAGCTCTAATACCCACGACAATGCATCCTACCATCGGCCTCCTGTTACAAATGGGGAGGCCACGGGACTGGGGTGTAGCTCACGCTTGCCTAGCGTGCGTGAGGCTGAGATCCCCAACAACGAAAACCAGGGAGGTGGGCGGAGCCTGGGCGCCGGCTCGCCAGAGTCACCCGGTGGGAACCAGCTAGTCGGCAGCCTACCCAGCCGAGCGCCTTAGGCTCTGCGTGCTCCTGGAGGCGGGGAAAGCGGGAGCGGGGCGGGGCCTGCGCGGATCACGTGACGGCCGGACCGGAAGCGCTCAAACCCGAGACCCCCGGGTGACCGGGTGGGAGCTGCTCACTCCGGTGGGTTGCCTTGTCTGCTACCATGGCCTGGACCAAATACCAGCTGTTCCTGGCCGGGCTCATGCTCGTCACCGGCTCCATCAACACGCTGTCGGCAAAGTGAGTCTGGGCCCGGCCCGGCGGGGGCCTTGCTGGGCCTGCGCGCGCTTCCCCACCCACCCTCCGAGTTGTTGCTATGGGTTCGCCCAGTTTATGGACCACCCAAGGGTGCGAGGCTCGGGGTCACATCTCGTCTCCGCGTCTCAGTTTCCTCATCTTAAAACCGGAGTTTGGATCAGTTCCTCTCTGCTGCTGCTTCCCAGGGCTGTGGTCGGAGCCCGAGTCCGAGTCCGAGTCCGAGCCGAGCACCGCCCTCCAGGAGCTGGGGGCCTGCGGAGGAGGCTCCAGGACTTGGGCACGCGAGTTATTGTCGTGGCAGGTCAGGCCGAGTGACTAATGAGAGTAAAGGTTGAGGCAGCAGAGAAGTGGGTGTCCACCGGCCGCTAGTGGAGGAAGGATTAGAGCTGCACCTTGACTTTTAGGTGGGGTTCTGTGTGACCGAGACTTGGAGGCGGGGAACAGAAAGTCCAGATCCAACACCAAATGCTTAGGCTGGATTTTTACCCCATAATCAGAGATGGACTGTTGAGCTGCGAAAAGACATGTTGAAAGTAGTAAGATAGAAAAAAGAATGAAGTGATATGATTAACCTGGGGGTCAATTGAAGATTGTTTGGGGCAGGGAATACCATTCTATGGCTGCTGCTACGAGAGAAGGAGATGATAGTGAGGCAAGAAAGAAAGGGGCAGGTGGTAGAGACCAGTGCAGAATGAAGCCATAGGATCAAGGGTTTCTGCCTGGAAGGAAGATAAGTATTCTTTTTTTTTAATATTTATTTTTTTTAGTTTTCGGTGGACACAACATCTTTGTTTGTATGTGGTGCTGAGGATCGAACCCCGGCCGCGCGCATGCCAGGCAAGCGCGCTACCGCTTGAGCCACATCCCCAGCCCAAGATAAGTGTTCTTAATCCAGACAGGGAGGGCAGGTGGGCATTTCAGCTGTGGTACTCTCTCAGGAGTTTGGGGACTGAGAGCACAGGGTCACCACGAATCTGAGGAGTCAGCATAGCTTCCTCTCTGTCATAGGCAGAAAAGCCATTCCTTCCCGTGGTAGCCACTTTCTCTGCCCCACTGCAGGGCAGGGCCTTCCTTCTCCTTTCTGCTCACCATCTAAAAGCCCCAAAACATGGGGCTTGGCCTTTACTTGAACTGATTCCAGTTCAGTTCAGCTGTTCCTGGCCAGGATCATGCACTGTACATGAAGAACAGTGGACAGTGGTCCTCTCCCAGTCAGACCTCACTTCCATCTGGGCCCTGCCAGGCTCCAGAGCCAGGAGCATCAATGTAGCAATTCCCAATGGAAGCTTTCCTGCCCTCTGAGATGTGCTCCAAGTCCTTTGGGTTTTCTGTTGGGTTCCACACTTTGAGAAACTGGCTGTGAGCCTTCTGAGGGCATGACTGTTTCTTAATAATTGCTGAGACATTTGTATCTCACATACTTCATTAGTGCCACAAGGTGTTTCAGAAGAGAACCTGGGAGAGCAGTATTCACTTCTGTCAGAGGAGTATAAGTTACCTACAGTGTAGGAGGGAAAGAGGCCAAGAAAAGGTCCCCGCCTTTGAAATGCTCACAATCTGAGATGAAGGAGACACATGGCAGTACAGTACCCCCTCTTCTGCTGAAGGATGGCACACTTCTGTCTCTAGTTCGTCTCTGACCAACTATTGTCTTATGGTAAACTTCTGGCCTCCTGGGCACTGCAACCTCCTGGAGTTTACACCACTGAGGTGTAAAGGGCCCCAGCCTGAGGACTCCCCTGTCCATAGCTGACATAACAGAACAAGACTTCCATCCAGCTGTTAGACCATCCAAAGCCTCACTCAAGTGCTCAGAAAGTTGCTATAAGTCTTTCATGGCTGCTGTCCCCAAGGAGAGTATAAATGGCCATTATGCTGACTTGGCTTCTTTAAAAGCTCCAAACTGGTCAGGTAGGGAGACCCAGGGGATCCTCAGTCCCAGGGGGCCTCACCCTTGGAGGCTACCTGAGAGACAGGAAGGAGGCTCCCAAGTCTGTTATAGGACGAAGCCTTTTGTCTTGCTTCTGCCCTATAACCTGGTGTGGGGCCTCTCAGGAGTCTCTACCCTGAAACTGGCCCCAGAGTTGGAACGTAAATAGTATTTAAGGCCAGACTGTGAGACGGATGCTCTTAGAAAGAATGAGGAAGAAGAGCAGCTTGTACTCCCTGGTGTGAATTATTGATACAAAATCACATTTCCATCAGGTGCAGATCATAGTCAGCATAGCCATCGAGTACAAAGAGTGTACCCAGCCCTGCCAAGTGCCAGGCCCTGCTCTCGTCACCTTTCATGTGAACTGAGTGAATTCTTGTAATCACCCAATGAGGTAGATAAACTTTTATCCCCAATGAAGTAAACTGAGGTACAAAAAGATTAAATTACTTGCCAAGTTCAATTCATCTACCAAGTGGCAGGGTTTATATTTGAGTCAAAGTAGTGTGGCTCTAGAATCCATTCTCTTAACCACCTATGGGTAGAGGGGGTGCAGAGACTGGAGACTTCTCTCATCATTCTGGGGGAGAGAGTGTTTAGAATGTTAGAAATCATCTGATCTGATCGCCACGATTTACAGGAGATACCCCAAAAGAAGTTTCAGAGAGAATGGTTTCAAAGATCAGCAGGAGGTGCTGGTGAGGTGGTGAGTCGGACTGGTTGGTGTCAGAATGGGAGCTGTCACCCAGGCCTCAGGACTTTAGTCCGGTCCTATTTGTTAGGACTGAAGTGGCTCAAAAGTCCCACCCCTTCAGCTTTCTTCTCTCATCTCCCTAGATAGGGACAGATGAGCCTGTATCCAAAGAAGGTATAATCCTGTAAGTGACATCTCCCTCCCAGTCCTCAGGGTGCCTTCCCCTTGTGCCTGGGCAGCAAGTCTCTGCCAACATCCTGATTGCCTTGCCCCTGGTGCCAGGGGACACTCAAGGTCCAGACAGAAAGCCTCAGGCAGTCCTTGCAGTGTCTCAGCCTGAAAAAGGAGCTTGGGTGCTTCCCTCCCTGAGTGAGCAAGTGCCACCTGCTGTGCTGTTACCACAGGGCACTCTCCTCTGCCCACTCAGCAAGTTTTGGAAGGCTGCTGGGAGATGTCACGTGCCCTGGGAGGAAAAGCTACCAGTCAGGCGGACCCTTTGGCCCCTCCCTGGGTGTTGGCAAAGGGCCTCTCTCTGGGAAGTAGCTGCTTCTCCTTCTATGGCTCTTTTCTCATCAGCACCTTCTGCTGATCATCTCCTTGAGACCAAACCCTTTCTGTCTACCTGATCCCATACCATGTAGAGCCCTGTTCTGCCTGTCTGAGCTCACACCCATTTCAGAGCCCTGTTCTCCTGAATCTGGCTTAGGATCCACATCTGAAGAGCCAGGGCCAAGCAAACACTAAGTGAGGTGCAGCTCCTTCCTCAGCTTCTGCAGGCTCTGGGCATGCCCAGCCAGGGAGGGCATGTGGGTCTGAGACTCCTCTATCTCTGGGCCAGGGACCCTGCCTGGTAACACCAGCCTCTATTAGAGAGCAGCATCATTGTCAATTCTGTGACAGCTCCAACTTTGCCCTTGGTACCTGCCCCCACCCTTCATGAACTGGCTTGGGAGAATTGCTTCAGAGATTTGCAGGGCGAGCTCAAGGAGGCCTCAAGTTGGAAGGGCAGGGTATATAGTGGAATGAGCATGAGGCTTGGAAGCCGTAGGATTAAGATGAGTCATTCAGCCTCTTTGAGGCCTCTCGATCCCTTCATCTGTAAAGTGGACATGAAAATTCCTGATCTGCCTCCTTTCCAGACACTAGGATCTACTGAGGAAAGTTTTTCTTCCATAGAAATGAGAGGGCTCATTGTCATTTATCATCTCCTAAGCCAGGACCTTCTTCCGGAATACCCTAGAGAGTGGAGAAGCCCTGGTTCTTCTGTAGATCTCCCTTCAGTAAATCTCTTGGCAAGAGGAAGACGCTGACTCACTGGGTTTGACAAGCTGGGGATGCTGGAAGAAATGGCAGAGGTTCTGCAGGAATGGACACACAGTCAATCAGCCAGGGCCAACCACATCAGCTACTTCCTCAGTCTGTGCCTGCCACCCTGACCCGAAGCACTGAGCTATGAGTGTGGGCAGGGCCCACAGGGACTGAGTCACCACCAGCAAGGGTTGCCCACTTCCTAGCCTTCCCATCACACTCAGGAACCCCCTAAAAGGAGCCAGCCTCTGCCAGCAGAGGGTGCTTCCTCATGGGGCCTCAGCCTGTCCCCCAGAAAAGAGCATCTTCAGAGAATAGAGACCTATCTGCAGGGCTGACCCTCTCCTCACCCCAACAGGGGAACAGGAAGAGTCTAAAGTAAGAAGATCATAGGAGAACTTCAAAGCTTGGGGATGGGCCGTAGACCTGGTGTCATCATTCCTGGGTATTACCCTGACTCAGCACATAATGAGCCCTGTGACCCTCAAGCCCTCTCTAGCCCTCAGTTCCTCATGTGAGAGCCACATTTTGTGGCTCTGTGGAGCTGCAGGGGCAGTAGCCTTAGGCCCTTCCAGCTGCCACTTCCTCAACGTAGGGTAGGTTCCAGAGCATGGACTCTTCCAGAAGCTTTCAGGCCAGAGCAAAACTGGAACCACACTGACCCCAGCACAAAGGGAGGGGGCTCCTGCTCAGGAGTGAAGAGGGAGAAGAAACAGAAAATGGTCTGTACTGAATACCTGTCCGGGCGAGGTCTTATAGAACTTATGCTGTTCAGTGCCTTACCCCTTCATCAGTGTTTCCTGATTGTCCCTGAAACCTATCCAGCCTATGCAAGTCAAGACAGCCTTCTATGTAAGCTGCTGCCTCTCCTAAGTGTGAGTTCAAACAGGGTTTGACTTCAGCTCTGCAGGCTGTTAACTCTAAAAGCCTGAACTGTTCTCTGCACCTGAGCCTTGGAGTCCCCCTTTAAAATGAGGATCCTTGTGAAGCTTAACCAGGTCAGCCTACAAGAGGTGCTTGGCACAGGCCCAGCACAAAATCAGTTTTCAGTGCATGGCCCATCCAACAAAACATCTGTGAACATCAACAAACAGCAAAGTGCTCTTCCACCTTTGGAATCACAGCTGTCATCCCCAGACACACTGAGGCTAAATTTGGGCTCTCATCTGTGAGACCTGGGGTCCTCCTGAGCCTGAGCAATGAGCCAAAGCCTGACTCCTGCCCTAAAGTGCCCGCAGGCCTGAGTGTCCCTACTCTGTCCTGAAGAGACAGACAAGGCAGGGAAGACTGTGCTGCTGACACCCAATCCCTTGGGCTGCTGGGCTCTTGGATACAAAGTGATTCCATTTCCCTGTTGGGAACCCTGCCAGGCCAGCCTGTCCAGGCAGACCTACCTTTCAGAGAAAGCCCAGACAACCGTGGGGAGAAGGGAGCTTAGCGCCTCACCGCCAGCATTCCATGAAGCACCCCACCCCTGACAAAGGACAGGCCGCAGAAGAGGTTTCCCCCTCTGGCTAGCTTGTTCCACCAGCTCTGGTGGGAAGTGGGACTCATTAGGGACATGGCCTCTGGGCTGCAGCACTTGATCTCATTCATTAAACCACAAATGTCAAACATGCATAATAGTGTGCTAGGACCAGGGATTTTAGAGGTGTGGAAGAGGGGGCTGGGGTTATGGCTCAGTGGTAGAGCACTCGCCGCCTAGCATGTGTGAGGCCCTGGGTTCGATCCTCAGCACCACATAAAAATAAATGAATAAAATAGAGATGTGGAAGAACTGAGCTCACCCTCAGCCTACAGTGAATGTGGAATCCGAATGTTCTATGGATGTGAGTTGTTACTGGAAACTGCATAGGCAGTAGCACAGGCTGAGTTCTAGGTGGTGGCACCATTGCTATTCTGGGGGAACTTCTTTGGGTGGCACCAGGATGAGAAAGTGGCTTTCATCCAGCCCCCAAATTTTTGCCCTAGGCTTCTGGTTGGCCTTGATGGACTTGGTGGCACCTCTCTTGTCCCTACTAGAGGACCCCTGGCTCCAGCCCTGCCAGTTCCCCTCTCTGGCTTGTTCCCTTGTTCAGGGAGTCTGCTCTACACACTTGGTAAAACTGAGCCTGGGTGTGCTTCTTCTTTTCTCCTCTCTTTCACTCAGTTGTCTCCCCCAGGCTTTCCCAGGTCTATCTGGGTAAGCCATATAGTCTGTCTGTGGCCCCCACTCACCTGCCATGTCCTGTCCTGCCTGGGGACCCAAGACCCAGAACCAGTAGCAGATCAGGCAGAAGAAAACTCCCAGAGAAAAGAACTTTCTGCTCTGTAGTGAGGTCTTTCTTTGCCCCAGTGGTGTTAGAACTGGTTACAGTTGGACCCCTGGCATATGTAGGGCTCCAGGCTTCTCTCTGCTTTCTAACCAGTCATGTCAGAATTTTCCCACTCCCCTTATTTCTCCTTCAACTATCACCCCAACCCTGTTCCCAAGAATCACAAACCCTCCTAACTGCCCCTCTCTCTCTACGCCTTCTGAAGCAGGTGAGTCTCCTACTGGGTGAGGTTTGCTACTGTCCTGTTTCCTTCCCTCATCCTGAAGTGTGTTCAGATCTCTAAGTAGCTGTGGTTATTCCCTCAGATGTCTGTCCTTCAGCCCACAGTTCCCCTGTGTTCCCTAACCAGGAGGCACCACTATCCAGTGGCCTCCCCATTGCGTCATGCCCCACGGTCCAGGCATCATGCTCCAGGGACAGAGAAACCAGGGCTGCTGGGCAGGATCTTTGCCAAACCCAGGCCCTATGGCACTTTATGGGGAGGCACAGGAAGCAAAAGGCTGCCCCTCCCTTCAGGATCTCAGACTTGTTACATGTAAGCCAAGAGTAGGGTGCACTATGATGTGCTGCTCTAGAAGTATATTTCAGGGAAAAACATGTAACAGAAAGAAGTTCCCAGGGCTGGGAGCATAGTTCAGTGGTAGAGCACTTGCCTAGCACGAGTGAGGCCCTGGGTTACATCCCCAACACTGCAGGAGGGAGGGAGGGAGGTCGGTCCCTAGCCTCACATCTTAGAGACTGCTGTCTGCATGTGGGGTGCTCTGGTGAGAGAAGATCATGGCTCACAGGAAACGGCTCCAAAGTCTGTGTTGACTGGATTCAGCAAGTGATCTGCCTGGTGTGGGCTGAGCTGTGCCAATGGACCAAGGATGTCCAACACAAAGAAGGGGTTGCACTTTTGCCAGTCTCTGACTGGGCCAAAGCACATGTTTGGCTCTGGGCCTGGGCTGCCAATACACTTCCAGAAGTTAGCAGCTAGCAGAGCAAAAGGTTCAGAAGGAGTGGGGCTGTTTAGCCATGAGATTCAGGTTGGAAACTCTTCAGATACCTGAAAGGCTTTCTAATGAAAGATTAGACTAGATAACCACCCAGCAAAAATGAAATTCAGGAGAGAGAGCTTTCTTACAAAGATGGCAGACAGTTCAGAATGGCCATGGTAGCTACCCAAAGCCTATGCTTTGAAGGATTCTGGGCTCAGTGGGGAAGAGTGCTATGATCAGTTCTCCTGTCCACCACGGTGCTCTCTGGGACATCACTCCATGACTGCAATGCATGTATCCCCTGCTTTAGGGTCAGCTTTATGACTACATTTCAGGCCATTCAGGCTTTTTGGTGATGATCTGGTGGTCATCTCCAGGGCTGGAGTATCCCTCGAGACCAGAGGCTTTGTGTCCTATGAGTCCCTTGACAGCCTGGCATAGCCTATAGACCTCTTCATAATAATGTTTTAAAATGTGCAAATGAGAGACCAAGGATCAAATTACATTGACAAAGTTGTCAAACATTAAAAAGCAAATTCACAATATAGGGCTGGAGAGGTGGCTCAAGTGGTAGCACGCTCGCCTGGCATGTGTGCGGCCCGGGTTGAATCCTCAGCACCACATTTAAAAAAAAAAACAAAACCAAAGATGATGTGTCTGACCAAATAAATAAATAAATAAATAAATATTTTAAAAATTCTCTCTCTCAAATTCACAATATAGTAATACATATGTTCCTTAATACATTAAATTTCCATTCAAAAAATTGACAAAACAAAAAGCTGGTTCTTTGAAAAAAACAAATAAAATTGACAAACCCTTGGCTATCCTAACAAAAAGAAAGAGAGAGAAAACTCAAATTACTAAAATTTGGGATGAAAAAGGAAATATCACAACAGGCACTATTGAAATACAAAAGACAATTAGAAACTGGTTTGAAAATTTATACTCCAGTAATACAGAAAATCTCGAAGACACCAACAAATTTCTAGAGGCATATGATCAACCCAAACTGAGTCAAGAGGACATACACAATTTAAACAGATCAATTTCAAGCAAGGAAATAGAAGATGCCATCAGAAGCCTACCAACCAAGAAAAACCCGGGACCAGATGGATTCAGAGCTGAGTTCTACAAGACCTACAAAGAAGAATTTTTCTTTTTAAAGAGAGAGTGAGAGAGGAGAGAGAGAGAGAATTTTTTTTAATATTTATTTTTTAGTTCTCGGTGAACACAACATCTTTGTTTGTATGTGGTGCTGAGGATCGAATCCGGGCCGCACGCATGCCAGGCGAGCACGCTACCGCTTGAGCCACATCCCCAGCCCCTACAAAGAAGAATTAATACCAATACTCCTCAAATTATTCTGTGAAATAGAAAAGGAAGGAACCCTTCCAAACTCATTCTACAAAGTTAGTATCATCCTGATATCAAAAGCAGG
The DNA here is from genome assembly GCF_964194105.1 of Spermophilus citellus. Taxonomy (NCBI): domain Eukaryota; kingdom Metazoa; phylum Chordata; class Mammalia; order Rodentia; family Sciuridae; genus Spermophilus; species Spermophilus citellus. Next base: position 95,840,017 of record NC_138193.1, on the reverse strand, counting down.
TAGAGACACATCAAGGAAAGAAAATTTCAGACCATTATCCCTGATGAACATTGATGTAAAAATTCTCAATAAAATTCTGGCAAATCACATACAAAAACATATTTTTTAAAAAATAGTGCACCATAATCAAGTGGGGTTCATCCCATGGATGCAAGGTTGGTTCAACATACTGAAATCAATAAATATAATTCATCACATCAATAGACTTAAAGATAAGAATCATAATTATATCAATTGATACAGAGAAAGCAAAATACAGCACCCTTTCATGTTCACAACACTAGAAAAACTAGGGATCATAGGAACATACCTCAAAATTGTAAAAGCTATCTATGCTAAACCCAAGGCCAGCATCAATTGGAAGCATTCCCTCTAAAACCAGAACAAGACAGGGATGTCCTTTTTCACCACTTCTGTTCAACATAGTCCTTGAAACTATAGCCACAGCAATTAGACAAAAGAAATTAAAGGGATACAGATAGGAAAAGAAGAACTCAACTATCATTATTTGCTGATGACATGATTCTATACTTAGAGGACCAAAAAAGCTGCACCAAGAAACTTCCAGAATTAATTAATGAATTCAGCAAAGTAGCAGGATATAAAATCAATACCTGTAAATCAAGTGTATTTCTATACATCAGTGATGAATCCTCTGAAAGTGAAATTAGAAAAACTACCCCATTCACAATAGCCTCAAAAAATAAAATACCTGGGAATCAACAAAAGAAGTGAAAGACCTCTACAATGAAAACTACAGAACACTAAAGAAAGAAATTGAAGAAGACCTTAGAAGAAGATGGAAAGATCTCCCATGCTCTTGGATAGGCAAAATTAATATTGTCAAAATGGCCATACTACCCAAAGCACTATACAGATTCAATGTGATTCCAATTAAAATCCCAATGTCATTCCTTATAGAAATAGAAAAAGCAATCATGAAATTCATTTGAAAAAATAAAGAGACCCAGTAGCCAAAGCAATCCTTAGCAAGAAGAGTGAAGCAGGAGGCATCACAATACCAGACCTTAAGCTATACTGCAAAGCTGTTGTAACAAAAAATGGCATGGTATTGGCACCAAAATAGACATGTAGACCAATGGTACAGAAGAGAAGACAAGGAGACAGAACCACATAAATACAGTTACCTCATACTAGACAAAAGTACCCAAAACATATTAGTGAAAAGATAGCTTCTTCAACAAATGGTGCTAGGAGAACTGGAAATCCATATGCAGTAAAATGAAAATAAGCCCCTATCTCTCACCATGCACAAAACTCAACTCAAAAGTGGATCAAACACCTTGGAATTAGACCAGAGACCCTGTGCTTAATAGAGGAAAAAGTAGGCCCCAATCTTCATCATGTTGGATCAGGCCTGACTTCCTTAATACGTTAAATTTTAAGTAATGGATATAATTTATTTTGATGAGTAATGAATGTAAATCATATTTCACCATATGTACAGCAGCCCTAACATGATAATATCTGATTTCTAGGAGTTACAAAGGTATAGGTACTGTAATCCCATGTTTCTAAGTTGAGAAAATGGTTAAAACCACTTTCTATGGAGACCAGCCCCTTTGGGAGTCCCACCTGAGGCTGAGGCTCTCAGTCTGGACGTCCTGGCCCTGGGAGGAACAAGGCCCTCCACAGGCATCAGGCTGGCAGAGAATCCTGCCATACTGCCAGGGTCTGACCTTTCCTTTTTGCTGCAGGTGGGCAGACAACTTCATAGCCGAGGGCTGCGGAGGGACCGCAGAGCACAGCTTCCAGCATCCCTTCCTCCAGGTACGGGCTCTAGCCCTCCCACCATCTCCCAGGCCTCAGACCAGCACCCTTGAAGCTAGGCTGTTTCCTGGCCTAGGGATGGAGCTCCCCTGCTTTTTCCTCCCCTAGAGCAGGGCCAGGATCTAAGGGTAACCCTGGAAGCAAGCAGAGGGCACAGTCCTATAGGAGGCCTACATGAGTCTTCACCATGTCCAGTCAGAACACATGGAAAGAAACCCGTTTTCCATCCTCCAGGAGCCCAGAATACCACTGGGTCAGGGTAGACCTCATTATTGGAAGATACCCCAAATTGGACTGGGGGTTGGGAGACTCAGATTTCAGCCCCAGTCTGTTAGCAGTTTGCTTAGTGGCCTTCCATCAGTCTTTGAACCTGTCTAGGCCTGTTTCTTCACCTGGAACTTCACAAGGGGTTGGCCTGGATGAATGATCTTCACACAGGTTACCACAGTCTTAGGGTATTTTAAGAGCCCCACAGCAACTTTTTTTATTGGTTTGACAGTTTGGGGTTCTAGGTAACCTCCTATTTGAAGAAAGATTACATAAAAAACAATACTGCTACTGGTGGTCCCCTAGTTCCCTTCAGTGCTAAGTCTGTGGGTTCTCATCCCTGCAGGCAGTGGGCATGTTCTTGGGAGAGTTCTCCTGCCTGGCTGCCTTCTACCTGCTCCAGTGCAGAGCCACAGGGCAGTCAGTCTCCAGTGTGGATCCCCAGCAGCCCTTCAATCCCCTTCTTTTCCTGCCTCCAGCCCTCTGTGACATGACAGGAACCAGCCTCATGTATGTGGGTGAGTAGCCAGGTCAAGAAGGCTCAGTGAAGGCTATGGTCTGAAGGGGTCCCTGGTCAAACAGCCACCCCCACCCCACCCTGCTGTTCTGCCACAAACTTTTCACATGCACTTGCATGTGCACACACATGTGCGTTTACACACACACACAAAAAGCAAGATTTATTGAGCACTTGCTATGTGCTCAGCTTTTCTCCAACCCTGAAAACCCCTCAGTGGCAGGCAGCCTTGGCCCTCAGGAGCTAACAGTCTTGTCTCTCCTTGTCTAGCCCTGAACATGACCAGTGCCTCTAGCTTCCAGATGCTGCGGGGTGCAGTGATCATATTCACAGGCCTGTTCTCAGTGGCCTTTCTGGGCCGAAGGCTGGTGCCAAGCCAGTGGCTGGGCATCCTGGCCACCATCGCTGGACTGGTGGTAGTGGGCCTGGCTGACCTTCTGAGCAAGCAAGACAATCAGCACAAGCTCAGCGAAGTGATCACAGGTGTGGACTTGGGGGTAATAGGGGTCCTCTGTCCTATCATACCTTCCCCAGGGAGCCCAACATGGTTGTCCCTCAGACTTATACAAGCTCTGCCATATGCAGGAACTGGATAAGGGCACACAGTTGCTCTCAAGGGATTAGTCAGTGTGGAGGAGACCGGATTGGGGTATAATTCACTAAGGAAGAGTGGCAAGTAACACAAGAGGAGCAAGAGACCCAAGGAAGGGGCTGTCCTGTTCTGTGATGCATAATCACAAACTGCTGGACAGGGACAGGAAGAGAGACCTCTTACTGAGCACTTACACATGCCCAGCATGACACTGAGCTCTGTGCCATCCGCATCACAGGAGCCCTGCCACATCTCCAGAGCGAGCCATCACAGCCCATTTTATAGTGAAGTGTCTGCTCTGGGTCACTCAGAGTCAGGATTAAGCCAAAAACAGCTGTCTCAAACCTGTTGCTCCATAAGAGACCTGCTTTCCTGGGATGCAGCTCTCAGGTACGTCTCTGGGCTTTCTGGAGTCTCAGCCCTGCTTGGCTGGCCTATCCTGCCCATCAGGGGCCAGGGAATCAGGCACAGGTAGTTATGACTAAGCCTAGTGAACTATATTGGGCTTGCAAAGTCAGGAGCTAGCACGTCATGTCCTTGGGGCCCTTCTGTCATCACCTCCTGACCCAGCCCCGGAGCAGCCCTGGTTTCACCTGGCTTTCTTTCAACAGGGGACCTGTTGATCATCATGGCCCAGGTCATCGTTGCCATCCAGATGGTGCTAGAGGAGAAGTTTGTCTACAAGCACAATGTGCACCCACTCCGGGCAGTGGGCACTGAGGGTGCGTGTGGGCACAGGCCTGGGAGGAGTGGCTGGAAGGGAGGACACAGTGGGGGACAGCATGGGGCATGAACTGCACAAGTGGATCACAGGGCAGGTGCTATTGACCACTGAAGGGATGAGCCTCCTGCTCTCACACCTTCCTCCCTCAGCTGATGTGAGATGACGGATCCTCTGACACCTGCTGTGTCAGGCAAGGGGAGGTCAAGGACAAAGATGAGTAAGATGCAGGCCCTCCCTAGAGGAGCTGACCACCAGGAAAAAAGGGACCTCAGCGTGCCTGAGCTTGGCCCACTGATGCTTCAGTGATGTCTCAATCACTGAGCAAGGCTAAGATTCTTGGGACAGGGAAGGTGGCTTTTGAGCCACAGATTCCAACAGGCAGGATCTGAGAACTCCAGACAGGGCAAAGGGCTGGGGAGCTGGATTTGAGTGCAATATAGGTTTCCCCAATATAGGTTGGGGATAATCGGGAATTAAGTAAGTCAGGGTCATGTCATGTCAAGCAACTAAATGACAGGTAGGAGGAACCACCAAAGATTTTTGAGCCAGGAAGACAACTACCAAAATTATGCTGTAAAAATACAAGATTAGCAAGATGGATTAGAGCTGTGCTGTCAGAGTAGCCAATGGACAGGTACCTGTCAGGTTATTTGTGTCTGGCTCAGTGAGAGCCAGAGGATCTAATGGCAGAATATAGATCAGCTGCGTCACAAAGTATACTGTTTGTTTCCACTCAGTTTATTTTCTAGCAAGATTTTATGAATGAAGCAGTGCCTACATTCTGGCACAAATTCTTTTCTACAGACCAATCACATGCTAAATTAGGGAGCTCTGTATTTTCAAACTTGTAAAAACAGTGTAGTGAATTGGAGCCCACAGCTCTTTCTTAAATGAATAGAATAGAATTTAAATGTCAGAGAGCATTGTATGTAGCAAAGCTGTTGTTTAGGGAGTGCACGCATGCGAGCCTGTGCACATGTATCCCAGATCACAATACAAGATGTATTTCATTCTCAGTCCCATGAGATGCCAATGGACTAAGGTGGAGAGGAGGCAGCCAGAGCCCACCTTTAAAAGAGGTGAAGGGACAGATCCCAGGAATGGGCGACAGGAGCCAAAAGGCAGTGCATGTGGGCTAAACTGGGAGGTGGTGGGCAAGGCAGAGTTTGTGACGTGCGTCCTCACCCCTTCAGGCCTCTTCGGTTTTGTGATCCTCTCCCTGCTCCTGGTGCCCATGTACTACATCCCTGCCGGCTCCTTCAGTGGAAACCCCAAGGGGACACTAGAGGATGCCCTGGATGCCTTCTGCCAGCTGGGCAAGCAACCATTAATCGCCCTGGCTCTGCTGGGCAACATCAGCAGCATTGCCTTCTTCAACTTCGCAGGCATCAGTGTAACTAAAGAATTGAGTGCCACCACCCGCATGGTGCTGGACAGTTTGCGCACCGTGGTTATCTGGGCCTTGAGCCTGGCCCTGGGATGGGAGACCTTCCACCCTCTGCAGATCCTTGGCTTCCTCATCCTCTTGACAGGCACTGCCCTCTACAATGGGCTGCACCGCCCACTGCTGGCCTGCCTGTCCAGGGGCTGGCACCCTGCCCCAGAGGCCGAGCGTGAAAGACTGCTAGATGGCAACCGGACTCCCATCAACGAAACCAACTGAGCCTTTCATGGGGCCTCTGCTACCACCCAGTGTTCTCTCTTCACCCTCTTCTCCCTGAGGCTGAGGCCACATGGGCTGGTGGGCCTTGAAAGCCCTGTCCCCAAGGCCTTACCCTGCCCCTTCCCTACTGACCCTCTAGGGCAGCTATTACCATAGAAGGCAAAAGGACACCCAGCTCCTTTTCTCCCCACTACCTGCAGGATGGTGTGACCCAGTCCCCACAGGCCTGAGTGTCACTGACCCCAGCCCTCCCAGCAGTACTAGAGCTAAATCATGAATTTGAAAGGCAGGGATTTATAACCATAGTATTTCTGAATCATAAACTAGATTGTCATGATAGATTATCTAGCTTATGAATTATAAGCTTCGAAGAAGAGAAACCAGTGAGCTGGTTCAAACCAGAACTAAGTACTATATTTTCTGAAACTTTTAAGATATTCCTTAAACCTGTCTGGAGATCTGGGTTTCATCCCAAACTGCTGCAAACTCAGTATGTGCTCCTTAGCCTGTTAGCTCTGGAAAGTTGTTTTCCATGCTGTGGCCTTTGGTGCCTTCTGGCCCCAGCATCTTATGGGCCTCTGATTTTGACCAACCCAAGGAAAGAGAAACAGCCCCCTTACACCTCCCCTCCCTGTGCCTGTTCCGTTCTCATTCACACTCCACAGGCCTCGCTGTCTGGGAAAGACTACAAGGGAATTCCAGGCAGTCCTTGATTATCATTTTATGAACTTGTATTTTAAATATGAGGAAACTGAAGCCCAGAGTTATAAGTTTGAAAAGGGGACTCTCCTGCCATTAGCTCTGACCAAGGATGTGGGGGAACCCCAGGCTATGCAGGTGCATAACTCTGCCACAGGTGGGACCTAGAGCACATCTGCATCTCAACCCCATCCCAGCTGCCTAGCCTTGAAGAGAACCCGTCAGGGTAAAGCATTTGCCGAGTAATTCCAGTACCCTGGGCACTGTGCAGAGTGCTTAACTTGTTGTAACAGCCTGCAGAGGTGGCACAATGGAGAAATCTGGCCCAGAGAAGGCTAAGTGGCTTCCCATGGAGCCAGTATTCTAGCCTAGTTCTGCTTCCTGACCTGAGGCCTCACCTACCATAGGGATCCCTATGGAGTCATTGGGGTAGAATTCTTTGGCTGCCTCCCCCAGGTACCCCCACCTGCAGAAAGGTATGATATCAGGACCCCCAGCAAGCAGGCAGCCCTTAATTCCAATATTGCTCTTTGGAATGGTTGAGTGGTGCCTCAAACCATTTTTCTAGGTGACTCAGACATGAAACACTGAATGCTGAATGCCTGCTAGTGTGGAAGGGGGCCTTTGATGAGCGAAACCCTCAGGTTGGGTCTGATTTGAACCAGTTATCACGATGTGTCAGAGGCCTCTTGGGTCCACCAGCTCTAGGTCCTAGTGGCCTTTGCTTCTCTCAACCAGTATGTCACAGAAAGAAGGAAATGAACAGAGAGTGATGGAGACTGCAGCTGCCTCGTCTGAAAAGCTAGCACCTTACAATGTTGATTTGGATTTTATTTTTTAAAAGGGGAAATGAGCAGTATTGAACTTTTTTTTTCTTTCAGAAAAGGGAAGGGGCACAAGAGGGTCCTGGGGGTAGCAATCTAGAATCTTGGAGTGGAAAGCTCTAATGTACCCAAAGCATAGAAATCACCTAATCCCCTATTCATTGTCTAGATGGAGATACCAAAGCCCAGAAAGTGAAAAGAACTTCCTATGTCACAGCCAATTATAGGCAAAGCCAGATTTCCTGGTTTTGCCTATCCCATTCTGCCACAGATAGAGTTGCCTAGAGCTAACACTTAGATTCTGGCACTACTTGCCTGCTGTGGGCTGCCCCACCAGAGTGCTCAACTGCAGGCTGCTTATGAGGGTGTTGGGGAAGCACTTGGCCTTCATTTGAGTGCTGCCCAAGGGGGCTGTTAGGTTTTTTTGTTTGTTTGTTTTGGTACTGGGGATTGAAACCAGAGATGATTAATCACTGAGCCACATTCCCAGCCCATATATATATAATTTTTGTTGTTGTTGTAAATGGATACAATACCTTTATTTTATTTTTATGTGGTGCCAGGGATCGAACCCAGTGTCTCATGCATGCTAGGCAAGTGCTCTACTACTGAGCCACAATGCCAACCCCCATTTTTATATTTTATTTAGAGACAGGGTATCACTGAGTTGCTAAGTGCCTCAGTAAGGTGTTGAAGCTGGCTTTGAACTCATGATCCTCCTGCCTCAGCCTTCTGAGTTGCTGGGATTACATGCATGCACCACATTGCACCCGGCTGGGACTATTGATTTTTATGTTTGAAGGGGTGGAGGGATTATAGTAGGAGCTTGTGGTGAGGAGTGGAAGCACATGAGGAGGGAGCTGCTCCCCCAGCCCCCTACCCCCAGTTCCCCACAAACTCGGGCAAATCACTTTCCCTCTGAGAGCCTGCTTCTTCCATCTGGTGTGGGAAGCCAGCCTCCATCTCACAGGAAAGGCGGGAGCATTACCTAAGAGAGTAGACTGGAGGGTGCTTGCCCTTGCCATGGCACACAGAGTAAGGCTGTGCTCTCACGGGCTGCTGCAACAATGGCTCTGAAGAACCAACTTCATGCAGAGGGACAGAAACATTTCGTTCCAGCACACAGTTGTGAAATACCAAGTGCACATCGATTATAGATTAAAACAGGAAACCTGGAGAAATATTTATGCTGAAGGTAGGTGTCTCCCAGACCCCTGGAGATTGCTCACCTGGACATGGGGCTTTGGGAGGTGGGTTTGAGAGGCCTTGCAGTGTCCTCCTGGTCATCCTCTACTCTGCTGCTGAGTCTGGAAGATTGAGGAAGTATCTGGTTGTGGCCTACCATTCTGAGTATGTAAGGGAACCCTACATAGTAGAAATTAGGGTGCAGGCCCTAAGCCTGAAATTAGAATGGACCGATGACAGACTGTAGTTCACAAGCAGACAGCACTGGGAGGAGCAGGGCATTCATGTTCTCACCTCTGCCCAGCCTTGACGAATGACCTTGAAGTCAAATGTTAACTTCCAAAGCACTGGCTGCCTTGGAAAGGGGTAGGTTCTTTGTATTCCTGAGCATGTTCACCTCCCTGGCACACTTGTAGGATGTTATTCTTGGTTTTGCCTTGACTAAGTGCCCCTCTAGCCTTTTGCTGACTACATACTTGCAGCACCCATTTAGCAGGAGGTTTTGTGTGTAGCTGTAAAAGTTTATAAACCATCTTTCTTCATTGGGAACACTTGTCAATTTTTTTCTTTTCCCTTTTTTTTTTTTTCTTTTCATTTTTTAAGACACAGGGCATTTGAGTCCCACCCTAGGGCAGTGAATCTCAATCTTACCCCCTGAAATAGCCCTAACCCTAGATGAGAACAAGTGGGAGCTGGGTTTGGGAGGGATGGTCTGGAAGGGCAATGTAGCCTGTAATTATTTTTTAAAACTGCCTTATTTTAAAAAAGTGAATGTGAAATTTGTGATGTGCTCTGTGTTTCTTTTAGTGTACACACAATTTTAAATTAGTTGCCATGAGATAAAACTGATGACCCAGGAAGTCAGGACTTGTGCCTTCTGTGCTTTTGTGTCCCCCTTGTTCCTGTAGGATTTTAGAAGGGCTGTCCCAGGGTTCCACATCCCTGAGCCTGGGATGACTCTAAAGGTCCAGCTACCCCATGGACTTCTTGGGCCTCACCCTGCAGCCTTGGACTCATCAGGAAGCTCCACCATTGCTCTTAATCTTCACACAAGAACCATGAGGAGTGGGGCACAGGCCTCAATGTAACAGTTTTTCCTTCTGGGTTCATTTTCCTTTCATGTTGCCCACAGCATTCTTTTTATAATTTCCCCTTCAGTACTCACCCTGAAAAATTCAAAGCAAATGTGTCTCCTTCAACCTACAATCAATAAGTTTAAGGTGGGTTTCTCCCAAAGGCAGTAAAAAGGGAAGATGCACTTGTTGCTGGGGGTGAAGAAGCTGAAGCAGTTCTGAGCCCCGCATGCTACCTGGTCCCCATCTCCACCTTGGCTTCCTATCCCACTGTCCAGGCCAAAATTGTGATCTGTTCCAGGACTCCTTCCCTCTCTGACCTGTCACTCATGAAACACACTATTACTAACATCAGGACAGATTGCTTAACTCACAAACCCCTGCACTGTCCTTTGGAGAAAAATGATTGACACACGTCTCTCTTCAATTTTATCAAACAATCCGCTCTCTTGGCTTATAGGTTTATTCCCCAACAGCTACTGATTGTTCTGGCTCCTTCACAGGCTTCATTACAACCAGTCCTCCCCCTACTCACCTCTGCCTCCCTGGAAATCATTCTGTCCCCCAAGGCAGGAGGTGGGGGCTAGGAGAGAGACACCATGGCAGAGCAGGTGATGAACCTGGGAAGCTGTAAGGGGAGGTGATGGAGCCTCTCCAGTAGACTCTGGTACCAGCACCGTCAGTGCCTTCTAGTGCCAAGAATTTCCCTTGTCTATAATGGCGTGCTTTCCAGTTCACAAGTAGCAGGTGAATGGAGTTCAGGCTTCAGGCAGTCATGCAACTGAGATTCACTGAAATCTACCCAGGAAACCCTTTCAACTCTGCTGCAAGAAGCCATGTGTGGCCTGCAGGGCCTCACACAGCTCCACCTACTGGACCAAGGCCTCTGGCACCAGGCCACGCCCTTTAATCCTCAGCCAGAACCACACAGGAATGACACAAGTCTCCAGGAATCCCAGCCCAGGACAGCTGCCTTGTCCCTATGCACATCTATAGGAACCTAGCAGTGGTGCGGGTCCTAGGGCTGCTGCGGGCAGGATGAATGTGTTATGCTCGAATTCGGGACCTCCAAAAGACCACCATAGACCAAGATCGATATAAACAGCAAAGAGGTGTTTATTGCGAGCTAGCTCGGTCCTCCGCACACACACACAGCAACTGGTGATGCTAAGAGGCCCCAAGCCCAGGGTTTGCAGCAGTTTTATACATTCTTTGGAGAAGGCAGGGACCCCCCACATACATCATAGCATCTCTTAGCAAATCATCACACACCGCGGGAAAATCAAATAACTCTAAAACATGATTAGCACATTCCCTGGCGGGAACAAGTTGGGTAGGGGTAATTGGTTACTACAAAAGGGGTATTCATCTGAACTGATTGGTTTAAGCCAAGAGGGTTGTTCCTGCTGAACTGCATGGTTTCCCAACACGTTATCAGCCACCATAAACTACTGGGAGGGTCATCTGGCATCCCAGGTATTTCCCTGTCTCATGCTGATTGGTGGTTGCTAGGGGGTTGCTATGGGTCCCCACCTAGCCTGACTGAGTCAGGGACACCTGGCACAGTAGATCTCTCCTGTTATTTGTAGATAAATAACTTAGCAGGGTGGGAATGTGCCTAGGAGTGCTCTGTGGGTCTTTTCAAGGACAAAGGTCATGTCCCTTCCTTGGACAGGCTTTGCTCTGAGGTAGAGGCTGTTTTTTCAAATGTTTAGTCTGGGAGTTCCACTCCCTCTGCCCACCTCAGCCTCTCAGATGTCTGTGCCTGCCTCCAAAGGTCTCTGAACAAAGCCAGGTGACTCACTCCTGTCCAGCACTGTTTACCCTGTTATAGCACTAGATACCATTTCAGCTGTCCCCATGCGACCCTGTGAAGAACTGATGTCCCCTAGTAACACCCTAGGTACTAGAGGCTCAGAGAGCATGAATGTGATCATTTGCCAGAAAAGAAAGCCAGAGCTCAAGATGATAAGAAAATGCTGCTACTTGGTAGTAGTTAACCCTCCCAATGATAATGAGCCAGGTGTCACTATCCCTGTTTTACAGAAGAAAAACTGGCACTTAGAGCAGGCAAGTGAATCCCCAAAGTCACAGCACTGGCAAATGGAGAACTAGGATTCAAGCCCGCATCTGTGTGACACTGAAGCCCACACTCAGACCATACTCCAGTGTTGACCAAAGTCAAGGTGGAGACATGGCCAAGCCAGAGCCAACCTCTGATCCTGAGAGTGACCCTAAAATTCCAGTTGATATGTTTTAAGTCAGACATCTTTTAAGTAATGGTAAAAAAAAAAAAAAAGTAATGGAGAAAATACTGTTTAAAAAATTCATTTATCTTTGAATTACCTGGGATTAAAATCATTCTGCTTCTTTCCCTTTCCCCTTCCCCTCCTTCCTCTTCCCCTCCCCTCCCCTCCCTTCCACATCCCTTCCCTTCCAAGGGTCTCACTGTATTGCCCAGGCGGGTGCACTGGCTGTTCACAGGCTTGATCCCACTTGATGAGCACATGCAACCTAGTGGCCCCCCACTCCTGGAAGGTCACCATATTGATGCTAAATATAGTGCAGACACTTGATTAGCATAGGACACAGCAACCCTGAACACGTGGGCTTAAGCAGTCCTCTTGCATCAGCCTCCAGAATAACTGGGACTATAGGTGAATGCAAAGGCACCCAGTTTCACTCCGCTGTTTTCAGTAGTTACTACAGATCACCACCGGAGAAGCAATAATGTGGTGACTCAGTGTAGCTGACACCATAGCCAGGTAACTGGATATATTAGTCAGGGTTCTCTAGAGGAACAGAATCTCTACAGAACAGGAAGTATGAATTACACTGGGTTTAAATCCTGACTCAACAACTTAGTCACTATGTGATCCTGCGGGTCCTTGGTTTCCTTATTTGCAAAAGAGAGATAAAAATAACTCATACCAAATAGAGAAGGTTATATGTTGAGAGGGTTGTAGAAATTATTCCATTTAAAGTACTTAGCTGTAGTCCAACTATTCTGTAGGTTCTTGAACGCAGAAGTTGGAGACCAGACTGGACAATGTAGCAAGACCCCATGTCAAATTTTTTTTAATTAAAAAATAAAACAGGGAAAAAAACCTGCCAAGAGTAAATAGTCAATACATTTTAGCTATATAATTTCTGTACTCTAGAGTGGTCGGTACATATGACATATTTTCCCCTGACAGAGATAGGAACCACACATTCCCAGAACCTGGGGTAATGCTTTGCTCATAATAGATGCTCAGTGTACCTTAAATGGATCAAATATACAGGTTTTCATAGCTTTCCCCTTAAATTAGCCTACAGTGTGCTTCCTTCCATTAAGTACAAGAGTCTTGGTTTTGCTCTATGCACAAAAAATCAAACTGCAAGGCTGGACATATAGCTCAGTAGTAGACTTAGTATATGCAAGACTTGGTTCAATCTCCACCACCACCACAAAAAAAAAAAAAAAAAATGGTTCAGACAAGAAGAAAGGGGGAAAGGGGGAAGATGTAGAGGGCAGATGGTTGAGTAAAAACTTCAGGTTAGTGGGCCCAATGCCAAGGCAAGAACAGATGAGGGTTAGTACCAAGCAACAGACTAGCCTGGACGTCCCACCCTAGCTGGGATCTGGGGCCCTATCTTACTGTCCCCTGCTGTGCCAGGTGTGTTCTCATCCACATGTTGGAGAGTAAAATTGCTGTGCTGGAATTCTCCCCATTTCCCTCCCTTCCTCACCTTTTAAGTAGGAAGGTGTCATGCCCAGAGCCCTAGCTGGGCTCCCTCTCTCTTGTAACCACAAGCTGTGCCATGTGCATGACCTCACTGAGATACAGCTGGAGTGGGGGACTGCTGTCTCACCAACACACACACACACACACACACACACACACATTTTGTGTCCCCTCCTACACACACACATGCACACACCAGCCTCTCTATCTACTATGGAGACATCACTTCCATCCTCCATTGATCCAGACAGGAACTGTCATAGGAGAATAAGGAAGCCCAAACTATAGACCCACCAATGATGACTCCAAAACACATCAAGCCACCCCCGCCCATTTCTTGACCATCAGAGGTCTCAGAGGAAGTCTGGTTTTCCTTCTTACATGTTTGAGGAAGAGAAAAATGATAAGCTGCAGGCAAAAACAGAAGGAACTAAAGAATTAAAAAGAAAGGTAAGGGTTGTAGATAAGGACATTTCCAAGAGCATAACAGAGGGAAGAATCAAGAGTCTTGATTCTTTGGAGAAAAAATAGATTGAGCCATGAGGGGCTGGAGAGAAGATGTCATAAGAACTGAGATGGGTTGTTGTTGATTGAAGGAGTAATGTATAAGAGCAGGATCAGAGAGGATGAGAATTAGGAAAGGGCAAAGCTACTAGCTTTGGCTTGGAGGGTGGGTATTAGCTTTTGTGAATAAAGCTGCTATGGACATGACTGCACCAATATCTGTTAAAGTGCCTGCCTTCAATTCTTTTGGACATATAAGCATAAATGGAATTGCAGGATCATACAGTACTTCTGTCATTAAATTGAAAGAATCTGTTTCTCTTACTCCCACTGGGCCTCCATCCTGAATGCTGATACCTGTTAGTATCACCCTCATATCCTTCTAGACTTACTTAAGTATTGATCCTGGTCATGTAAACATCTAGAGACCACAAGCATAGTGCCAGTGCCAGTATGAACTCCTGGAGGAGAAGCCAAGGATAGACCAGAGCCACCTACTTTCATGCCAACTGCTCAGGAAGAGACACACCTCCCTCAGCCTCCTAAGGGCTACTTCATCTTATAGCTTACAAGTCACCACAATCTTCTCCTAAGCCCCAGAATCAAAAGTTAAGTGAGTTTCCTGGAGCATTGGTTTGTCTCTAGAACCAGAAACCAGCAGAAGTAATTGTCTTGGCTATTTTCATTTCTCGTTTCTTCTGAACTGTTCATTTGCTGACCAGAAGCAGGAGCACTAGGAAAGTTATTAACAGTTGTACAGAAGCTGACAGGTGAATCAGGTGAAACTGGGATCCCCAAGGAGTCATCTAGACTATGCATCATCAAGAAGAGCCATTGTACTCCTGACTGAGGTGGGAATACCAAGCCAGCAAAAAGTTGGCTGCTGGGTAATCTGGAGAATCATCTACTTCCATTTCATGCGTTTCAATTTCTCTTCTGATTTTCATTTCCTTATGTGTGGGCTTTGACCTTGACCGTTAGGTCTTCTGAGCAATCTTATAAGGATCCAGAATGCTGAAATTCTTGGTCCTGAGCTCGAAAGGAAAGCAGGAATGCTTCTTCTAGAATCTAACCCTATTCTTCAGGAAGATTTAAGAGAGTAGATCCACAGGAGCTTTGGCTAAGGGAGTCTCTGCATTATTTGTGATGGTACAACTAATTAACTAGTTTCCTCCCTTTTCTCTCTCCCATGCTGGTTTATTTACCCACTGTCAAGACAGTTAGTTGGTGGTAAGTATGTTTCTAGGATTGACAATTTGCTACTCTGTTTCATTCAACTCCACTGGACTTCAGGGTAGTCTAATACTATTCTTGATTTCCTCAACCCATTTATTATTTTTATTTAATTTTATTATTAAAATAGATTTGCAGTTCAACTGGTTTAAAATTTAAAACAATATATAAAAATGTACACATTGGGGGCTTGAGCTATGGCTCAGTGGTAGAGTGCTCACCTAGCACATGCGAGGCTCTGGCCTCCATCCCCAGCACCACATATAAATAAAATTACTGTGTGCAACTACAACTAAAAATAAATAAATAAACATCTTTAAAAAAAATAAAAATGTACACATTGAGAAACACACTTACTCTTCTGTCTCCACTCACCCACCACTACTTTATAGGTAGCCAATTGCATTAGTTTCTTGTGAATTCTCATTTGTTTTCTACCTAACTTTCTACTTTTTTTTTTTTTTTTTTTTTTTTACTGGGGATTGAATCCAGGGGTGCTTAACCACTGGGCCATATCCCTGCCCTTTTGTATATTTTAGAGACAGGTTCTCACTAAGTTTCTTTAGGGCCTCACTAAATTGGCAATCCTCCTGCCTCAGACTCCTAAGCTGCTGGAATTACAGGTGTGTACCACCATGCCAAGTAATTATCTACTTTCAATTGAACAAAAAAGGGGCTGAAATTAAAGCAGAATTAATAAGTGAAATTTTGCTTTGTCCGATTAATGGCTATTGAGGACTAGTATCTCTGGATTTCTTCCCTCTGTGTTGACCTGGATCTTTCTGTGATTATAACTATGACTCAATGGATTTAGTAAAAACTTTCCTTTTAAAAAAATAATTATAGTAAAATAGACATAACACAAAATTCACCATCTTAACCATTTTGACATGCACAGTTCAGTAGCATTAATTCATATCATTGTACAACCATTACCACCCCACGTCTAGAACTTCTCTCATTTACTCAAACTAAAACTTGGTCCCTATTAGGTAAGAACTCCCTGTTATCTCCTCCTCCCAGCCCCTGGCATTCCGTTTTCTGTCCCTAAGAATTAACCACTCCAGTACCTCATGTAGGTAGAGTCCTACAGTATTTGTCCTTTTGTGACTAGCTTATTTCAGTCAGTATAAAGTCTTTCAAGGTTCATCCATGTTCATAGCATGTGTTAGAATTTCCACTTTTTAAAGCTAAATAATATTCCATTGAATACACCATATTTCGTGTATCCATTCTTCCATGGAGGGACATTCAAGCTGTTTCCACCTTTTGGCTATGGTGAATAAAGCTTCTATAAACATGGCTATACAAATATCCATTTAATTATCTGCCTTCAATTCTTTTGGATAGATAGGCAAAAGTGGAATTGGTGGTTCATTTAGTAATTCTATGTTTGATTTCTTGAGGAACCACCATATTATTTTTCACAGCAGTTGCACCACTTTACATTCTCCCCAGCAACGCACAAGTGTTCAATGAAATCACTGATTTTATAACTAACGATTTTCCTGATTACAGTACATGTTCACAGAACATTTAGAAAATTCATAAGAGCAAAAAGAGGAAGTTAAAATTCCCTTCATTCTAAGTACGACAGCATGACTTGAATTCATATTATTCTGAATGGAAAATGGAAGAGATCCTCTGTTTCCCTGGTATGATTCTATCCAGGTGCTCGACAGCCCATCCAAAAGTAGTGCTGATGATTGCCCTGCCTGGACCTCATCCTCAGAGCCCACCATGCTGGACGTCCCAAATCCTAATCATCTGAAAGTTCATGCAGTTAAACTAGCTTCCTACTCTTTTTCAGGGCATCCTCAAGAAGGGTGTCACCCTCTCTGTGTGTAACCAAAAGCTTGGTCCTTGTCCCCGATGCCAATTCAATAATGTGGGCATGGTTTTGAGAAAAAGGAAAAATAAGTTTTGTTGTTTTGCTAGCAGAGGAGAAACATAGGAGACTCCTGTCCCAGAGGCTGTGACTCTCCCCATCAGGAAGAAGGGGCATTTTAAAGGAGATATTCCAGGTATGCCCTGACAGCATCTCTCACCCCAGCCTGGGCACCCTGATGGTACGTTAGGATTCACTTGTTAATTTGAGAGATATTCACTTCCTAGATCCTCTGGCAGACATTTCCTTGCTGTGGAGCACAAATAACTCAAGGTAATCTTGTGCCCCTCCTCAGATTAGGGAGGAGGAGAAGGAAAAGAGGAAAAAGAAAACTTCTCCGTTTTAAAAATAAGCCTCAGAGCTATATTCAAAAGGCGAAGTGGATCACTGTCACGTGTGGGTTTGTTTCCTCATCTTTAAAGCCACCTCACGGTTGATAGAGCTACATAAAATATGAGGAAAATGACTTGTCAATGAGAAATACATTCTTCAGCCCACGCGGTGGCGCACGCCCGGAATCCCAGCAGTTTATGAGGCTGAGGCAGGAGAATCGCAAATTCATAAACCATGTCAGCAAAAGCGAAGCGCTAAGCAACTCAGTCTCTAAATCAAACACAAAATAGGGCTGGGGATGTGGCCACACTGGCTCAGTGGTCCAGCGCCCCTGAGTTCAACCCCGGATCCCGATAACAAACCGCTCCCGAAAAGAGAAACACGTTCTTCAGCACTGAGATTTCCTTTTTGGCCAGAGCTCACCCATAGGCATCTGTCCTATGGGTCAAACAGCCAGCCCCGTCACAAGCCAGACGCCATTCATTTCTCCAAGTGCTCATTGGCTGACTCCACCGTGGATCCGCCTTTCCCCCCGCTTTCCTCCTATCACCGCCGCGGTCCTTCTGTCGGCCCGTGCCCTTATTGGTCTTTCCTGCGGTCGCTCTATGCCGGGCATTCAGAGTTAGCCACTGGGAGTCTCTGAATTGGGGTTTTAAACAACGCCAGCCGTGAAGTAGGCGGGGCGGGAGATTTGAACGGAAGGCGACGCTGACTGGGTGGAGCACCGGCTCCTCAGTGGCCCTCCGCCCGGGTGCTCTCGCGTCCTCTGTCGGTGACCAGCCTTCAGCTACGGGACCGCAAGACCGAACAGGATCCGTGGGGCGACCGGGAGCCGGGACCCTTTGTGGCCGGCGATGGGCCCTCGCCGCCGACGCCGCAAGCCAGAGACCCCGAAGAGGCGCAGTGCGAGTCCACCTCGCGGGACCCCGCGGCGGGAAGCCTCCTTAGGTAAACCCGCGTGGCCCTTCCCTTGCAGCTCACCCCGGAGCGAGGCATGGAAACGGAATTGCCACACTTCTCAGATGAGAAGGACGAGGCTTGTTGCGGAGCTGACAGAACGGCTGGTCCCGTGGCCTTCCGCTGCCAGTGGACACAGCCTCTGCCTTCCAGCCTCTGCTCCGGGCACGGTCCAGTGCTCAGCCCAACTAAGGGCTGCAGAAGGGGGCAAGGACTGGCCAGACAGCCTGTTGCTAAGACCAGTTCTTCTTGTTACTACACACATTTATCGCGCGCTTACCACTAAACTCTTTTTCATGCATTATCTCATCTTTGTATTGTGCCCATTTTACAGCTTGTGAGAGAACTGAGGCACAGGCAGGCCTGGTAACTTGAGCAGTCACACAACTACACAACTGGTTCTGGTAGACCCAAGATTTTTAAGCATTTGTGTTTGAGGTTTGTGTGTGTGTGTGTGTGTGTTTTATTGGCTTGCTTTGGGTGACAATTTCTAACTGCAGTCCTACTCTTAAGAGCTGTCTTTTCAGGTTTGTTTTCCTTCAGTGAGTGTTGGGCCTTAATCAAGACTCCCTGCACTCACCTGCTTCCCTTTCCTGGGAAGTAGGAAGAGTTTATGGTCCTCAGTTTCTTGATTTGGGGCTGGAGTTGGCAAGGGTGGGGACTGCACACAGGACAAAAATAGCTGCTATACTTGTCTTCTGAGAGCAAGGGGGAAAATGTATTTTAGGTGATTTTAAATATTACTGTTGTAAAAAATGTAAAGAAAAAATATTTTTCTTTGCTAAAACATAAGAATTTCACCTTTGCATACAGCCAATTTGCTAAATTCTTTTTTGGTGCTGGGGATTGAACACAGGCCTTATAGACCATGGGCTAGCCCTTTACCCCTGAGCTGCATCCCCAGCCCTTCATTAATCCTAGAAGTTCTTCTATTGCTTCAATTGTTTTTGTTTTGTTTTTGTTTTTTAGTTTTTAGTTTTTGGCGGACACAACATCTTTATTTGTATGTGGTGCTGAGAATCGAATGCCCTGGCCGCATGCATGCCAGGCAAGCGTACTACCACTTGAGCCACATCCCCAGACCCAATTGTATTTTTTTTAAGCAAGCTATTATATCATCCGCAAATAATGATTTTTGACTCTTTTGTGTTTTTACACATTTTACCTCTTATTGATGGTGCCGCAGTTTTGGCTGGGCACAGAATCACGAGCCACTCAAGCAGGAACAAAACTTTATTTTGAAAAAGCCGCAGATACTTTCTAGGCGCAGGCAAGCCAAACCCGGTCCTCCCACGCGGGCCTCCACCGGAACCGGGCGTCTCCGGGAACCGGGGGTCCCCTGGACCTCCCCCGGAATTCCCTCCTACTATCCTTCCCCAACCAATGGGAACTCTCCATGAGTCCCTTAACATGAGTCGGTAGCAGGCCAAGGTGAACAGCGGGAGTCCAATTTCCATATGAATGTAAATCTTAACATAATCATATCTCAGTGGCTAGCTGGCATCACTTTACAACCAAAGGTGCCATACATGGTATATTTGCTTGTGGCTCCTAGCAGATGGTATTAGTGAGACTCTAAGACTGGAAGAGTATTATCTTGGCCATCTTTGTCTTGTTCTCGATGTTAATGGGAGTGTTAAATATGATGTTTGCTGTTGCTTTCCAATGTAGAAGCATCCTTTCTACTATTTCTGATTAAATGAAAAGTTTTGCCTCAAATGGGCACTCATACTTCTTTTGGCAGTCCTGTTGCTCTTGTCTGGTATTGTTGCTTTTCCATTCTCCCCATGACAATTCCATACTTTTTTTTTTTTTCCTTTTCCTTTTTGACATAGGATCTTGCTGAGTTGCTCAGGCTGTTCTTGAACTTGTGATTCTTCTATCCTTTTGCCTCAGACTCCTGAGTAACTGGCATTACAGGTATGCGCTACCATAGCCTGCTCCCCCTCTTCATACAGCTTCAGTCTCCTCACTTACTCTTAGGAAGGGGTGTTTCCTTGACCCCACATTTCCAGCTTCCTAGACTCCCCATTTCTTTCCCTTTTATAACTATCCTTTTAAGTAGTGATTATATTGGCCTTGCCTAGGTATCTGCCTTCCTATCAAAAGCTGCTCCAGTTTCTTCAAGGGCTCTTAACCATGTCTTTCTTTCACCTGCAAAAGGGCTTTTTTTGGTCCCCTCTACCTGCACCTAGAATTAAATCCAAATATTAGCATTGGCAAATGTGCTCCAGTATTTATGATCCTCAGAAAAAGGGCAAGGGGATTTCCTTGAGCCCATATTCTCAACTCCCTATATTCTCCATTTCTGTTTCCCTTTATAGCTACTCTTTTAAGTAGCCAGATTCAAGTGTACACATTACTCCCCACTTCCCAGTCACCCTTCAACCCACCTCAATCCCACTTTCTGCAGCTACTAACCATACTTGAACTACTACAGCAACTTTCATTTGCCCAATCCAACAGGCAGGTCTATGTCCTTTCCTACTCTGTCTCAGAAGCATTTGACACAGTGGGCCACTTTCTCCTTGAAACATTCTGTTCCCTTGGCTTCCACGACACCATGCAATCTGGCAGTTCCTGCTTGGTTCTCTTGACTGCCTGTGTCACCTCTCTCCAACTCCTTGATATGGGACTTGGCATCTTTTTCTCTTTTATCCCCTGCCTGGTGATCTCATCTATCCCTGTGATTCTAAATACCACTTTTAGAGGCTGGGGATGTGCCTCAAGTGGTAGCGCGCTCACCTAGCATACTTGAGGCACTGGGTTCAATTCTTAGCACCACATAAATGTAAAATCAGGATGTACTTTTTTTTAAAATTTTATTTATTTACTTATATGTTGTGCTGAGAATCAAAACCAATGCCTCACATGCTAGACAAGTGTTCTATTGCTGGGCTACAACTCCAGTCCCTATTTTTTTTTTTTTTTTAAGAGAGAGAGAGGATTTTTTTAATCTTTATTTTTTTTTTTTTAGTTTTCGGCGGGCACAACATCTTTGTTTGTATGTGGTGCTGAGGATCGAACCCAGGCCGCACGCATGGCAGGCGAGCGCGCTACCACTTGAGCCACATCCCCAGCCCTCCCTATTATCTTTAATATTTCTTTTGCTCCATGTTCTTTTAATTTTTAAAATAACTCTAACAATGACTTTTTATAATCAGGCCTCTGGACAAATTCTTTTTTTTTTTTTTTGAACTAACGGTTGAACCCAGGTGTGCTTTTCCACTGAACTACATTCCCAGTCCTTTTTATTTTGATATAGGGTCTCTCTAAGTTACTTGTGATCCTCCTGCTTCAACCTCCTGTCACCAGGACCACAGGCATGTACCACCTGAGATGAACTTAGCCATCTTTTAATGTCAATGTTGGAACTAGAATTTGAGCCAAAGGCTGTGACTCTATAACCTGCATTCCTGACACTGGCAATGACTTATGCTAATTCTAAAGCTCATTGGCCTCTAATGAACTGTGGCCAACTGTCTTCACTTCTCTAGGCCCCAGGATAATCAAGACAAGGGTATTGTAGGAGACAGTATCTGATTCCTTCCAGCTGTTAACAAAAAGGCCTAAAACCAAAATAAATGAGTTTTCAATCTAGTGAGAAAGATAAGAGAAATACCAAGTACTGTGGCGCCCAGAGGAGAGAGGCAACCCGTCTGTTGGGAAGGGTTTGGGTTTCAGTTAGCACTCAAATCTCAAAGGAACATCCATATTTTTTTTTTTTTTTTTTTTTAGTAAATGTTTAGCAACTATCTGCTGTTTTCTAGTTGCTAAAGAGTAGTGAATGAAACATTCTGCCCTTGTGGAGCATACTTGCTCACAGTCACAGCCTAGTGACTTGACAGTTGATCTGTCTCAACCAACTGTAAGGCATCACCCATTTTCTACTGCACCTTCTCTTCATGATCCATCTGTTTTGTTTAGGTTCTTCCTCTCGTCAACATAGTCGGAGAAGAATTCGCTGGATTAAGGAGATCAAAAATCTACAGAAGAGCACAGACCTCTTGATAAGGAAGTACCCCTTCAGCCGCCTGGTAAGCTCCAGGGAGCTTCCCACCACTCCATGCCACCCTCTTTCCTTTAAATTTCCCAGATATGTAGGACCCTACCATGTCTTACCTAGGTGACTAAGTTACATATTCTTTAACCTGGTAGAGGACTCCATCTTCTGGAAATATGAGCCCTCCAAAGGCCCTCCATCCTTGCAGTTCTCTCTGGAATTGATACCCCCACTACCTCTACTTTGAAACTGTACTTTGACTATAGAAGTAAAACACTCTCGGGCTGGGGTTATGGTTCAGAGGTAGAGTATTCGCCTCGCATGTATGAGACCCTGGGTTCGATCCTCAGCACCACATAAAAATAAGAAAGTGAAATAAAGGTATTATGTCCAACTACAACTAAAAAATAAATATTGAAAAATAATAAATTGATGTTTAAGAAAAAGAAAAGAAATAGAACTCTCTCATCCACCTACCATTTGATCCCTTTTCCTAACCTGGAGATTGCCTCCTTATCTACCTACCACCATTTTCTAAGCTCCCAGGAGTCCATACCTGCTGCTGGTTGGGCCCTAACATTAAGGGCCAGGACAGATTGATGGAGATGAGAATTCATTGGAGACAGTTGGAGAGAGTCTGTCTTCCCTTTAATCTCTCTTTTGTTACTCTACTCCTCCTGATCTCTGTCCCACTCCTCCGCAGGCAAGAGAAATATGTATGAAATTCACACGTGGTGTGGACTTCAGTTGGCAAGCCCAGGCCCTGTTGGCCCTTCAAGAGGTAAGAAGGGGCTCAAATACCACTGGTGAGTGCTGAGAGGGGGAGAAAGAATATTCCAGAATCCCATGGGACTGCCTGTGAAATATTACAGGCTGGTCTGACCTCCTGAAGACAGTGACATTGATGAGGGTTTGGAGGAGATTCTGTGTGGTGGCAGCAGAGCTCTTTAGTCATTCCCTCTGTCCTTTTTGAGCTCTCAGAAGTGCAACAGGTCTCCAAAGAGCAGCCTGTGCTTTTTGTCTGTGTCTGTCATTTTCTCTTTTGCCCAGGCAGCAGAAGCATTTTTAGTTCACCTCTTTGAGGATGCCTACCTCCTCTCTTTACATGCTGGCCGAGTCACTCTTTTCCCCAAGGATGTGCAGCTGGCCAGGAGGATCCGCGGCATCGAGGAAGGACTTGGCTGAACTCCTACAGCACTGTCTCTGTAAGTCTTTGTGGCTCACCAGAGAGCAAGTACACTGGGGGAAGACACCCAACTGCTCAGCCTTGGGGCAGGAATTTCTCTGAAGGGATCTTCCTTCTCCATCCTTAGTTCCCTGCCCTCTCATCTTGCCCCGTTCCCTAGTAATACCTTGGCCTTTACTTGACTGCATGGGAGTCTGTGGCTCATGCCCTTTTGAATAATGTCAAATATATTTTTCTCTCATCCCCCAAATCTCAGATAGAATTTGACAAGGAACAGATCTCCTCCTTTTTATTTAAAGAAAATGTTTTCTTACTTTTGAAAATGCCTTTTTAGTAAATGTGACTCCTAAATTTCAGGGATGTTACCTGGGACTCTCTGGAGCTACAACTAGACCCAGTGGTGTCTGAGGTGCTACCTGGATTTTGTTGTCTCTGAGCGGTGTGTGACTGTTGCCCTTTAAACTTTCTTTATGAAGGAGAAGAATGCATGTTTCCTCTGTAGCAGAGGTGTTATAGGAGACAATCAACACAGTTCCAAAGGCCTGAAAAGACTTAGTTGGTGTGTTACTCATATGACTCCTAAAGGATTTTGAAGACATCACATCTGTCATGTTATAGGAAAAGGATATTTACTTTGTTTTAGATCTTTCTGTACTTTATGCATTTTTTAACCATGTGTATATTTTTACTGTTATTGAAAATGAAAGGGAAGAATAAAAATAAATAAATTTTTTTTTAATGTAAGGGAAAAATAAGAGAAGAGCACTTCCATTTGTTACCTTAAAGGACCCAACTCTCCTCATGTACAAATCTCTGCCTTCCAGATTAATATCATTAGTGACTGTCAACAAATGTGTTGCTTTTCAAAACTAAATTGGGAGTTGGAATAGAAATAATTTTTGTTGTTGTTTGGTTTGGGGACTAGGGATCAAATCTAGAACCTTATACATGCTAAGCATGCACTCTACTCCCAGCCTGAAATTTTTCTGATTCTTTCTAGCAAATTTCTATCAAAATAATTCAGAAATTCTCTCATAGAATTTAGCATTTTATTCTTAGTTGTAAATCATAGAAATATCATCCATCCAAGATTTTGTTTTATTCTAATTTTTTAAAAAAATTTGGGGTACTGGGGATTGAACTCAGGGACAATTAACCACTGAGTTACATTCCCAGCCCTTTTTATTTTTTATTTTGAGATAGGGTCTCAGTAAATTTCTGAGGTTGGCCTTGAACTTGTGATCCTCCTGCCTCAGCCTCCCAAGTGTCAGGAATTATAGGCATGTGCTAACAAGGTACCCGTCATAAATCCAGGATTTTAAAGTTTTTTTTCAATGCTTTTATAGGTGTTTTTATAGCTTCTTTGTGGAGAAATAATAAAAATAATTCTTTAATGAAAATATTAAAATGAAGTTATTGTTTTAGCACATGGAGATTATACCATATTTTTGTATTTTAACATTAAGTTCCTCAGTTGCACACCATTTGCAAACACCCACAATTAAAATGAGAATCAAGGGATGTGGTTTTGCCTCTGAAGTAGAAATGAGCAGGTAAAACCCTCGTCCTGTTTCTAAATGCAATTTAAGAAATTTCCTGAGAAATGAAAAATGCCACCCAAAGATCTGAGAAATGTGAGTGATGAAAATGAGCAGTGAGTGCAGACTATTAATAATGATGTGTTGGTCAGCTAAATTCAGAGACAGACCAAAGGGAAGCGCTGAATTTTTACTGCTTAATAAATTTTAGCCCTTTGGAAAAACTTCTTGTTTGACATCAAGTCATATTTATGCAGACATTTGAATAAAGCTTATCTAACCATGAATATATTTAGTGTTCTTGTCAGAGTATTGTTGATTAGAAGATTATAGACTTTCTGTGGTTTTCTTTGACATTTCTTTGCTCTTGAAATTGTACTTAGCCGTATTTCACTAGGCCAGGCAGGACGGTGCTTTCTGTATCACATGGTATTTGTATGATAACATGAGAATAAGTAATTTACATCATGATAATTAATGTTATACAGTGTTACAATTTACTGTAAATTTTGAATACTTCTGTTGTTCAATTTTTTGTGTGTGTGCTTCTATACTTTCTGCGTGATTTTTATCAGCATTCTTACCTTTCCACTGAATTTTTTCTGTTTTTATATTTTTAATATAAAGTATTTTTTATTATTTTTTAAAAAAAATGCCGGGCACTGTGACATAGGCCTGTAATTCCAGCAGCTCCAGAGGCTGAGAAGGAGGATCATGAGTTCAAAGGCAGCCTCAGCAACAGTGAAGCACCAAGCAACTCAGTGAGACCCTGACTCCAAATAAAATATAAAATAGGACTAGGGATGTGATTCTGTGGTCAAGTGCCTCTGAGTTCAATCCCTAGTACAAAAAAAAAAAAAAAAAAAATTCCAACATTTTAATCAATTAGTGGTTCACTCAACAAAACAGAAACCACTTGAACTACTTCAAGCAAAGAGGAATTTAAAGAAGGGATTGGCTATAATCACTTCAGGAGTGAAGGAGGAGCAAAAGGAAAGAGGACAAGGATCAAACAACTGCCAGGGCCCAAAGCCCATCCTCACTGCTGCTTTGCAATGCAGGCCCCTGCCACTACTACATTGAACTGTATCAGTGCTACTGAGGAAGAAGTCAGAAGCCCCATTTTGCCTGCTTCTGCTGGTGCTACTGCTGCTGCCACTGCCTCCACCAAAGGCACTTCCAAAACAGGAAAGAAAATGTCTCCTTTGTTCCTCCCACCTTCCAGGACCCCCTAGCATCTCACACTGGCAGAACCTAAACAGAAGCACCTTCAAGGGAGCCTGGAAATGTAATTGGCTAGCTTCTAACCCTGCTGTGTTACAGAGAACTTGAAAAGGTGGGAATGGGGCTTGGAGCCAATAGATGGAATTAGCACACATCCCACTCTTGTTTCATGAGTGCAATACCATTTTAAGGGCATTTTATTATAAGTTCTTGTTTTGCTACATAGTTTGTTTTCCCTTAGTTGCCTTACCCCTATGTCCTACATTTGTTCTGGTCTTTCTTTTACTTCTGATGTGTTCCTTTGATTTCTAACCAGCCTTGTGGGTAAAATGGAAAGAAAAAAAAAAAAAAAGCTCATTGGGAGTTCTGAGCAGTTTAATGGGACTTGTTGACTTTGAGATTTGCTGTGAAGTGATCAGGTGAGCCTTTTGAATGGGAATCCCCTGTTATCTTAGACTAGACACATGCACAGAGAACAGTCATCCAGCCTTCTTGGAAAGCTAAAGCCTAACTGCTTCTAGGGGCTGAGTGCAGAGGGAGAGCTGAGAATACCCATATTCAAAGTTTACTATGCATAAGCCTACTTACTATCCCTGGATTTGGCCTCCATAAGTCCACAGACCCTCCATCACGTCATCTCTTGAACAAGGACCCATCTATGGGGATGGAGAGGCAATCATCCAGTGAATGAGTGGTAGGGGAAAAATGTCCAAAGATTTGTTTTTTTCCTAAATGGCTTACAACCAATCTACTTTAGCCAAACATTTCCCCCAGTTGCAAAAGTATTTGATAACTCTCAGTTTCTGAACATTATGAAGATTTTGCAGTGTGGATCCTGATAATTTTCCATCATCTACTGCTACCTTAGGATTCTATAGTCTATGAAATCAGTTTCTACTTGTTTATTTGCTTTTTAAATTTTTTACTGTTTTGCATCTCTTGTTCTCCCCATCTTTGTGAATTGATGTTGATATTCTTACTCTGTATAGAATTACATATTGGCAGTATTCTTTTTTCACATGAAAAAGTTAATTTCTTGGTTTTTTGGATTCTGTTTTTGCTGTTGAGATGTTAGTTGTCAATACAATTGATTCTTTGAAATTAATATTTCTGCAATATCATTTTGTTATGTCTAAGTGTGGATTTCTTTTTAATCTTGCTTGATATTCACTAGGCTTCTTGAATATGGATTGATGTCTTTTCACCTATTCTCAACTGTTACTGTTTCAAATATTTCCCCATTCTCTCTTCTCTCCTCTCCTGAAACTCTAATTGTTGGCTCTCTAGTCCTTTTTGTTATGTCCTCTGATTTTCTTTTCTTTGCCATCTGTTTGTCTATCCGTGGTAACAGATTATTTCTTCTACATTTATGTTTCTTCTACCCTTCTTTGTAATAAATTGATTTTTCTCTTCAGCTATTTCTAACCTATTTTTAAACCTGTTTTCTTAATTTAATTCATTGTATTTTTTAATTCTTCAATATCTTTTTGGTTCTTTCTAATTTTTCCTGTTATTTTTATAGTTTCCATTTTTCTGCTGAAACTTTGTTGAATTTGGCCTTTATTTCCTTTAACAGAATGAGCATCATTGTTTTCTAGATCTGATTCTTAAATCTGATGATTTGAGTATTTTCAATTCTTATGGGTCTTTTTCTCTTGGTTCTTGCTCATGATCTATTTTCTCATTAGTGCTCAATTACCTATCACATCTGTATGAAGAAATAATTTGAGGCCTACTCTAAAGAGGAAATATGACATACATATTCCCTTGCATCTTCCAATCAATGTTTGCAGAATTCACATTTCTTCTTCCAGATTCCTGGAGGCACTGAACATTCAGAAACATCTTAATTCAACAGCTTCTTACTCACCTTACTCCTAGGGATTGCCAGCCTTCCCAGGGCAGCTTCCCATGCTTACTTTGGAGGGTCTGTATTCCGCTGTCATCTCCCTAGCTACCCAAGGCTGCCAAAAACAGCTCATTTCTCAGCTACCTTTTCAGGGCTGGCACAAAACCCCCTAAAGAAAATGTTGCACCTAATCTGCTGTTAAACCCATCTCAGATTTCCATTCTCTCTCCACTCTTGCATCAGTAATTACTAATAAGTAATCACTAGCTTGTTAGCAATTTAATACTCTTAAGTTATAGACAAAGATAAATATTTAATACTCTTAAGTTATAGACAAAGATAAATATTGTCCTACTTTTTCAGTTGTCCTCAGTAGGAGAGTGGTCCTGATGGCCTAGTCTACTATTCCTGAAAATTGAGGTTCAATGTGTTTCTTGATTTTCTTATTTTCATCCTTACTTTAGTATGTACTTATTAACATTAAAATAAAACAAAATAATTTAAATTTATTCAGTATCAAACATACCATGCTATCACAAGTAACATCAAAACTAAGTTGTAAGTTTGGGGAAACCAACCCAAACTGACTTGAGGGGAGAAGGTTCACGGGACTTAAGAGTCAAAGTATTCCTGACTTAGCCATAGCTAAATCTAAGGAGAGTACAATGCCATCAAAGTATGATCCCTCTCCACTTTTGGCATTGCTGCTTCTACTGGTGTTCCTCTTAGGCAAGCCTTTGGATCCCATGACTATGTTTTATGGCTAAAGGGAATTGAGGTTGCAGATGGAATTAAGAGTGTTAGTCAACTGGCATTAAAATAGGGAGGTTATCCTAGATTATTCATTGGGCCCAGTGTATTTAAAAAGGCCATTAAAAGTGGAAGAGGGAGCCAGGTATGCTGGCATATGCCTGTAATTCCAGCTACTTAGGAAGTTGAGGCAGAAAGTTTGAGCCAGCCTGGGCAACTTACCAAGACTATCTCAAAAAAAGGCAGGGGCGGGGGCCTGGGTTATAGCTCAGTGGTTGAACACTCCTGTGTTCAGTCCCAGTACCAAGGAGGGCTGGGAGCATAGGAAGTAGAAGAGAGAGACAAGAGAGTCAAACAAGACAATAGAAGAATGATCAGAGATACATTGCTGGCTTTGAGGTGGAAGAAGGTGACTACTCCAAGGAATCTAGGCAACCTCTGGAAGCTGAAAAGAGCAATTGACTGTCCCCTAAAACCTCCAGAAATAAGAATAGGCCTGCTAACACCTTAATTTTTAGTCCTGTGAAATTTGTGTTCAGACTAGTTCAGAACTATAAGAATACATTTGCATTATACTTAAAATACTAAAAACTTTTGGTAATTTGTTATAGCAGCAATAGAAAGCTAACACAAGTTTGGCTTCATTTCAATGTTATTTCCAAGAATTAAAAACTTCTATTTTTATTTTTTTTTAATTTTAAATATTGCATATATATTCCAAACTACCACAAGTCACAATTTTACAGCTCAGTTTTCACAACCTGAAGCACTAATGTAGTCAGTATTCAGGAATCACATTCCTAGCATCCCATAAGCCTACCTTGCACCTGACTCTAGTTGATAGTTCCCTTGTCTAGGATAATAATATTCCTAACTTTTAATATCATAGTCTAGACTACTATTTTAATATCAGATTAGTTTTGACTATTAAATGGAATCATACAGTATATTTTCCCTTGCATCTTCCAATCAATGTTTGCAGAATTCACATTTCTCAGGTGTTAATTTTTACTGCTGTACAATCAGCCCTCTATGTCCATGAATTCTACACCTCAGCTTTAATCAACCTCAGATCAAAAATGTTTGAAAAAAAATTACATCTGTACTGAATATATACAAACTTTTTTCCCTTGTAATTTCCTCAACAGTATAGTAAAACAACCATTTACATAGCATTTCCTTTGTGTGAGGCATTATATGTAGTCTAGCAATAATTTAGAATATATGGGAGGATGTATGTAGGTTATATGCAAGTACTATGCCTTTGTATATGAGGGATTTGAGTATCCATCCATAGAGGGTCTTAGAGCCAATCTCCTACAGATAGCAAGGGACAATTGTGTTCCCTTGTATAGTAGATCTAAATTTACATGTACCTCCCCTTTTTTTTTTTTTTTTTTGGACATTTGGGTAGTTTAGAGTTTAAGACTGTAAGAAATATTGACCATTTGTATTGCCTGTTATGGTTTAGATATAAGGTGTCTCCTAAAAGCTCATGTGAGAGACAGTGCGAGAAAGTTTAGAAGTGAAATGTTTGGGTTATGATAGTTTTAACATAATCAGTGCATTCATTTTCTGATAGGAGTTAAATGATGGTAATGAGGTAGGTAGAGTGTGGCTGGAAGAGGTGAGTCATTGGAGCGTGCCTTTGGGATATATAGTTTGTCCTTTGTGAGCAAGAGCTCTCTACTTCTTGGTGGCCATGTCTTGAGCCACTTTCCTCCACCACACTCTTTGCCATATGTCAGGCACAGAGCAATGGAGTTGGCTGTCTATAGGTGAGATCTCTGAAACTGGGAGACCCAAATAAATTTTTCCTCCTCTAAAATTATTTTTGTCAGGTCTGTTGGTCACAGCAGCAAAAAAAAAAAAAAAGGGTGGGGGACTAAAACATTGCCTTAAAAAATTATGAAAATCAGAGATGTAATTCATTGTAAAGTTTTTGCAAATGTTCCAAATATTTGAAAGAAACCAATTTCTAATACATATGTATGTATAAATTTTGTGTAATCTCATGAATATATGTTTTGCACTTTTCTGAAAAAAAGCTGTGACTTTCATGAGGTCCACCACCCATGAATGATTATGAACCCCATTCTGGAATTACTTGAGTTATTTTGGCTTCAAACTCATATTAATGATTATAAGTGTATTGTAAAAGCACACTGTAGTTTTCACATCGATTTTGTTTTTAATGTTCAAAGCCCACTTGACATATTTTTGTGAAAGTTTCCACCCCTCTACTAGCATCAGAGGGATAATAATTTCTTCAGTGGAAACAGCTTTTCACTGACAATGATCTGTCAGCATCTGGCTTGGTGCTTACAACTACAGAGAAACATCATTTATGTTAGATGGATTTGGAGCTCAGAGACACTGAGTGGAATAAAAATCAACTTGGTCTTAAAGGAGCAGCCAAAGCATTTTGATTGAGGATTTCTCCTTTCCCCTCCCCATCACTGGGCCAATATTGCTGTCCCATATGATTCCCACAGGGGAGGAATAGATCTGTAATTTTTTCGGATCAATTTAAGTTCCTCTCCATTCTGCAACCTTCATTACTGCAGAGCTTTAAGTCCATGTCCTCTGCAATCTATTTAGGGAAGCAGTCTTACTACTTAGCATCTGCCACCATCCTTTTCCTGCTAATTGGCCTGACCTAGCAAATCCAGTTGATCTCAAACCACACTTATTTCCCCAACTACCTATCCTTCCTCTAGTCCTAACCAGCACCCACTGGGGTTTTAGCTGCTTAAACTTTACTGATCTTTTTTTTTTTTTTTTAATTCTTTGCCAATCCATCCCTGAGCACCATGGAATCCTCCACTGGGCTGGTATCTTCATCCCTGCGCTTTGGCATAAACTGTGGGGAGGGCAGGCTTCAGTTATGACAGTACCTGGCATTCTCCAGGGCTGTAGTCCTGGGAGGCAAGGTTGATTTTCCCATTCTCAAGGTAGTTGAGCCTCATGGGAAGGACACCCAAGTCTTGTCCACCTATGAGCAGTGTGAAAGGGGATCCAAGTGGTAAAAGGAACGGCCAAGGTGCTTTCCAGGGTGGTACTACATCCAAAGCAATAGGTCTAAAAGTGCTTTGGATCATTATTTTCAGCTAAAAGGACCTTTCATGTGACTCCTTTGTTTTCGTTTTTTAAACCTTATGTTTAGCTTGGATTCATCATAGAATTTCAGGGTCAAAAGGATTCTTAAAAAGTCATTAACCCAGACCTATTTGAATCTCTTCTGTACTCTCTGCCACACCAACCTTTCTTCAAATACCTTCAATAATAAAAAACACTATTTACTCAAGGAATTAAGTTTCAGAAATCTCTAATTGTTCAAATCCAATTCATTGGCAATTTAAATGCATTTTACCTGCTACATGTAAACATGATCTATTTAATATTTCCATGGTAAAACTTGAGAAGACCAATGTGGCTATACTCAAAAATGTAAGTGAAATGTTGCTGTTATATGAAGGGGGAAAAAGGGTGGGACAGGAAGCTGTAGGGCTAAATTGACAGCCTCAATATGAGCATGGTTTTTGTTTTTTAATTTTTTTTTTTTTGCTTGAGCATGCTTTTTGATAAATGGAGCAATAGAAGCAGCAAGAATTTTCTAAGCTGTTTATATTTCTTTCTACAAAGTAACACAGATTGATCATACTGATTGAAAGTTAAGAAATCTTCTAACTCCTCCTAAGATAATAGCCGCCTTTGCTTCCCACTCTTTCAGGAGGAGAGTTCATAGGGATTGCTAAACCAGACTCAGAAATGTCCCTCTTCTGTTTCCATGGCAATGAGGTCAGCCAGGAGAAGCAGCAGAAGATACCAGGAGAAAACAGACTGGTGGGGTCAAAGTCTTTGTCAAAGCTTCAAAAACTCATCACACTTGGAGACCCTGTTTGCCCTCCCTGACTCTTTCCCCTTTCCTGGCAGGACCCCACAGGAATGTCCCTGGGTCAGGGCTCCTCAGAGACCAGACACTGCTGGGAAATCAGGGAGCTTGGTCTTAGTTCTGAAGCTGATATTATTGCCAAACCTACCTCACACTTCTATTTCTAGAGTTAAACTCAAAGGGCAGGGCTTGTTAAGTAGTATTGTTGTTCAGAGAGGCCTGAGCTCTCTGGTGACAAGAATCTTCCTCAGGAAGGCATCAGTGACTGAAGTTTGCTCTTTCTGCTATGGATCAGAAAGTGTTCAGTAGATGTTTCTGGAATGAATTGACAGATCCATAGAACCTTAAAATTTCCCTTCTGAATAGAGTTTGCAGCCAGGTTCCTTATTTTGCCTAGGATCTGACAGGGTATGACAGTGCATCTGGAAGTCTAAATTTAATAAATGTGGAATTTTAGAATCTTTTTTAAATACATGGAATTTTTTTAAATACATGGAATGCTTTACAATTCTTATTACACATAGAGCACAAAGTTTTGTATCTATATAAAAAGTATGCCAATTTATGCCATTATACATGTACTTTTTTGCATTACAATTCTTAATATACATACATACCATAATTTTTCATATCTATGTTTGTATATAAAGTATGTTGACACCCAACTCAAGTCTTCATTATACTTTGTATAATGATGGCTATCACATTCCACCATCCTTGCTAATCCCCTTCTCCCTCCTTTTCCCTCCCACCCCTCTTCCCTATCTAGAATTAATCTAATCCTCCCATGTTCTCCCTCTCTACTCCACTATGAGTCACCTCCCTTATATCAGAGAAAACATTTGGCATTTGTTTTTTTTTGGGGATTGGCTGACTGAATTTTAGAATCTTAATAGTTGGATTTTCAAGTCTTTATTAAAAGCAAAGAACAGTCTCTACTAAAAGCAGAGAAGCTGAGTTCCAGAGATAGGAAATGACTCCCCTAAAGCTAGAGAGCAGCTCCACTGGATTCCAAACTCCTGGAACACAGAGCCTCTGCATGCTGTATCTGCCTTCTCAGTTCCTAACCCAAGATCCAACTTGGAATAAATACCCATTGAATGAAGATATGAATGAAAGAGCAAGTGAATAAATGAGTTGTAGCTGGAACACACATTTGCTATTGACATTAGAGGTTCTGGGTTTCCATATGTCTGGGCATCTGTTGGCCTCTGGAAGCCCTGCTAAGTCTCAAAACTGAATTAGACTTGTTTCAAAATCAGAATATTTGAAAATCAAAGTATCCAAGAGGGTACTGGAGAGATAGGAGTTGACAGTTCTTACTTCTTGCCCCTATGGGCAAAGCAAGTCATCCATTATAGAAAGCTATATACAGAGGGTCCCAGATCATAGCATGGAAAAAAGAAATGCTATTGAGTGTCACTCATGAAAAATACTGACAGAGAAAGCGGACTGGACACTCAAAGAGAGCCCATGGCTATTGTTCCTTCCCTGCCCAGCTCTTCCCACCCCTTGCCTACATGAAATTTCCTCTAACCCACCCACCTCCTCCATCACTACCACTACCCCAAGCTGCAACCCCATGGAATTTTACACATCTACCCATGCCTGTGGATAGTAGGTTGGAGATGTCTTCCATCTCCATTGTATTGGAAAGCAATCCTACCCCATTTCACTCATGACTTCCCTCCCAGAATCCACTTTACCACCATTGCTGTTTGGGTGATGAACCAGCTTATGGGGAATCCACGATAGACACTTGGGGGCACCTCTGAGAATGCGACCCTCAGGCTTCCCAACTTGGCCCACAGGTAGGGATTATTTTACTGAGCCCATCAAGTAAGATGAACTAATGCTAAGAAGGGCACTTTGAAATAAATAAAAATAAATGACATCCAATGCTGTTCCACTCAGCAGAGAACCAAGAGAATTTCCTAGCAGAGTATCTAATTGAATTATAGAGAACTCACAAGGAGGTTCCCATTGTGCTTTAAACAGTTCCCCTACTCAACCTCTGCCAAAGGTGTCAGTATGAACGCCCTCTCTGGTCCACTCCCATGCAGAGAGGGATCAGAATAGAGGGTGGAGGGCAACATGCTGCTTATGCCGGGATAGGCAGTGGCCCACCCTTTGAGCTTCTTCACCAGTGTCCACTGCCTCCACTCCTGCAGGACTCTGATTTGGGGGACCCCTGTAAAATATCCCCTTGGTCCTTGTTATGGGCTGGACTGTGTCCCCTAAAAATTCATATGTTGAGAGGCTGGGGATGTAGTTCAGTAATAGAGCACTTGCCTAGCATGTGCAAGGCCCCAGCTTTAATTCACAAAGTAAACAAATACATAAATAAGGTCCTATTTTGAAGTCCTTACCCCCACCACCTCAGCATGTGGCTGTATTTGGAGACAGGTTCTTTACAGTGGTTAAAAGGATGGGCTCTAATCTAAAAGGACTGGTGTCTTTATAAGGAGAAGAGATTAGGGCACAGACACATACAGAGGGATGACCAAAGGAAGCCACAGGAGAAGACAGCCATCTGAAAGCCTTAGAAGAAGTCAACCTGCCTGCATCTACACCTGGGACCTCAGCCTCCAGAACTGAGGAAATAAATTCTGCTGTTTAAGATGCCCAGTCTGAGGCACTCTGTTATGGCAGCCCCAGCAGACATACACACCTCTCATCTGCCACCTGAATCTCACCACTTTAGAGGCACCCACAGAAGATGGCCCATCTCAGAGAACATGACCGTGAATGAAGGAAGCAGAGAATCACTCATACATGGGGCTGCAGCCGGGATCCAATGGGTCCCTGAGCCCTGTGAGTTTGGGAGGGAGTCCCAGACTCTCCCTGGGGGTGGCAGCTTTCCTGCTGGAATTCTCAGAGGGGGAGTCCCAAGTCCAGTATAACTGGTGGTGGGGGGAGAGATTCAAAACCCCACTGCTCACCCCTCCAGGTGAGATAGAATAGGACCTGATTTCCATCTTTAATGAGAAAGAGTTTTATTTATTTATTTATTCATTCACGGTGCTGGGGATTGAACCCAGGACCTTATGCATTCGAGGCAAGCACTCTACCAACTGAGCTGTAGCCCCAGCCCGAGAAGCATGTTTTTTGATAGCCCTATCTATGCTCCCTGCTTCCTGTAAAACTTGCAAAGGGACTTCCTGCAGCCTCTGGCTGGGACCACTACAGAACACCTCCATGAGCTCAGAGCTTAGCAGCAGACAACCATGCTGTGCACTGGCCCAGCCCCAAGAGCAGAAGATAATGTATGCAGAAGTCCCGAGTGGTGCTCAATAGTTGCCAGTATGCTTGTGCCAGCCACCTGTCAGACCATGGAAGATTTACTTCCTCAGAAAGTGAGTGTGAACTCTTACGGTGCACCATCTCTTATGCTCAAACAGAGCCCTAACAAAGCCTCATTCAGATGTAGCTCTTGCCTCTTCATGATTTCTATCTCGAATGTAGCAAAAGAACCCAAGGTTACACTGATAATGCTAAAAGCTGGAGACAGCAACGGCGGGGGGGGGGGGGGACCCAGGAGGAAAATAAACCACATTAGACCTTCACACTGGCAGCAGATGCTTAAATTAGAAAAGAATCATAAGAATGAGACATCGAGCACATTGTACTAGAACCTTCTGTGTTTTGAGGACTTTCAGGTGGCTCCATACCTTATGATAACTATGTGAGAGGATATTATGACCCCCATCTTCCATAAGAGGTGATAAAATATCAGCATGAAAGGATCTAGGCCTGGTGAGGGGCAGACCAGGGAGAGCTCAGACTTTGTCCTGGTTAGTCCATCCTCTGGGACAGTGCTCTTCCTCTTAGCTTCAGCCACCTGGTCTAGAAGATGTGGAGAAGAGACACCCCTTCCCTGGAGCTGTGAGCATTGGACTTATTGAGGTTGAGAAAGTGCCTAGCACCCAATAAATGACAGCCATTGTTTTTATTACTGCTCTATATTAATGCCACACTGGAAGGTTGAGTTTCCATGGGGCAGAGCCAGGACATGATCACAGCCAGCAGACTCAAGTCACAGCAATAACTATCAGAAACAGATACCCTGATTCCAAGTAAAGAATGCGGCAACATAGGGTGTCAGTTCTCAAATCACCTTCACGGGGAGCCTGGGTCCTATTTAAGGGGCAAGTGTGAGGATTCCGGGTCAGAAGGAGGAACAAGAGGCCAGTCAGGGCCAGGACCCAGTGGGGATCAGGGTTAAGTCAGGGCTAAGAAATCCCAAAAGATTGTCTCTAGCTATTGAATAAAATTTGTCACCCTCAGTTTCAAAGCAGAAGGATTAATGTGCCATGACACCTTGAATTTATTTGGTGTCTTTCTGCCAAGCAGATCAAAGCACTTCAAAATAAGTTTCTCTAAACTTTTCTGAAAAAGAAGCCAGTGAAGAAAAAACCCATTTTACTTATGAATTACCTTTGATATCAGCCACAAATGCTGACATTTTATAATTCTTTCTGTTTTCCAGAAGGCTCTCATTTATGTCCTCAGCTGCACACTGGGAAACCAGCAAGAGGGATGAACCTCTTAGCTACTGCCCCTTCCTGTCCCACAAGCTGCCCCTGGACTTACCTATGACTCTTTACCTTTCCTATCCTTACTTTCCAGCCATGGTTCCCATTCTCCTAAGTAATGAGAACTGTACACTGAGGGTCTATCTGCAAGTGCTAGGCCTTCCCCCCACCCCCCTATCCCCCACCAACAGCTTTGTGAAATGGGTTGTATTATCCCAGTTACAGATGAGGCAGCTGTAAGCGCCTAGGCCCAAGCTTGCAGCAGTGCATTTTCTGCTGTGTCACAACCCCTTCTTGTGCTGCAGTAGGCACCCGGCACCAAGTAGGCCTCACCCTTCCCGTTCCCCAGCTGCTGTATTTCCCCAGCCTCTTCCTGTGTCCCTCAGCACCTCATTTTATAACCTCCCAGGCTTCAGCAGATGATCCCCAAATCCATCCCTCTGGCTCCAGTATCCTCCCAGATTTGGTTCTGTTTCCGGTTTGCGGTTCCAGCCCCATGCCTGCTCAACTCCCTGGAGTATTCTGATGCAATATTTCTAAACTAAGACCCTCTATTTTCTCCTCAGACCAGTTTCCATCTTGCAGCTTTCCCTAGTAGCTTCTTGCTTCATCTGCCCAGGATGCTGGAATCCTCAGTCATCTCAGGCTTTTCTATAAGCCTGGCCTGTCCACGTCCAGGACAGTCACCAAAGCATGATTCTTCCCATTTCTCTCCAAACCATTGCTTCTCCCTCTCCCCTTTCCCCTCACAGCTGATCTACTGTCCTCTTCTCACTGGTCCTGCCTGTCCCTAGAAGAGCCCCACCCTGGGCCTCCAAGTCTCTTACATGCATCTGGCATTGACTTTCCTTGAAAGGGGCCAAAGGACCCACTCCTCAGTCCTGGCTTCCCAATGTGACCCTCCTCCCCAACCTGGACGACACAGCCAGCCATATCCCACCAAAACCCTCTATAGGTCACAAGAAAATCCATCTTTCTTGGGTGGCTTCACTGAATTTGTTTCTCCTGACCCCAGTGGCCTCACCATGCATGGCTGGCCAGGACTCCTTCGTCTGCCAGAATCTACTGGAAGGGAAGAGCTGAACTCACAGATTCACTGCTCCAGAAGCACTTACTGGGCTCCTTCAGCATGGCAGAGGGGCAAAGTCTACAAGAAACTTATGTGTGGGCTCCTGTAGGACCCAGAGAAGTCTGGTATCCGCACAGGTTGCCTATGAGCTGCCTATACCCTCCCTGTTCCCACTCTTGCTCTCCTCTGCCCATATCTGAAATCCTTTACCTGGCCCCCCATGTGAAGACTCCTCCAGACTCATGAGTTCTCCTGAATTCGTAATTAATCCTCATTGCTTTTTGCCATCATCTCCCTGCCATCTCCCAGGACTTGGAGGGCACAAAGTAACTAAGACAGTGACCTGGGGAAATAACAAGAAAAAATGGATTAGACATTCCAAAATAATATCCTTTCACACTCTGTTTCTATTTCTATTACCTTTTTATTATATGTGAAAGCATACAATAATGATCAGTAAATCAAGTAAGCAAAACCAGAATAAATGATTTTTTTCAAACAGGTAAAATCATGACTCATACTATATAATTATTATGTGTTAAAAGATTTTATTTGACTCATTAATTGCTGAGTCATGAATAATTTATAAATGAATAAGTTATAAAAATTGTTTCCCAGGAAAATCCAAGAAAAAGCATATACATAAATAAGAAAGGATGCCTAATGAACTTACTAATAGATGCCCTCTTTGGATAAAATAAATTGCATATATAATGAAAAATACATTTGTATGTCTATAAACAGGAATCATTTGCAATCAGAGTTAACAAAAAGTATAGACCCTATAGAATCAGATAACTCAGAAAAATTCGTGCCTGGCTTTCCATGAAGAAAATACTGGATTAGTTTCTTAGGGGTGATTACAAAACACAAACTGGGTGTTTTAACACAAGAGAAATGATTGTGGTTAATTTGTTGTTTTATAAATAATTCAGAATGGAGGAGAGAAAAATTCTCTATTGAAATATAGAACATGACTATTTCACAGGAGTTTTGCTTAGTGATTTCCTTGAGGATACAAGTATATTACAGACAATGGGGATATTTAAATTTTTCCAGAAACTTTCCATAGAGAATACGAATTTCTGCCAGGTATGGTGGCACAAGCCTAGTAATCCCAGCAACTGGGGAGGCTGAGTGGGAGGATCGCAAGTTCAAAATCAGCCTGTTTCAAAATTAAAAAATTAAAAGAGCTGGGGATGTAGCTCCATGGTAAAGCAACCCAGGGTTCAAGCCCTAATATATAAAAAAATTAGAAATATTTATATATTTTCCATACAACTCAAAATAGCAAGATGTCAAGAAAAGAAAATTTAATTATTTAAATAATTAAATAAACTGAAAGTCAGACAATTTTTTTATAAACTGAAAGTCAGACAATTTTTTTGATTTTTCAGAATGTCTTCTGGGAAATCTTGAAGATAGTTTTAGGTATAGAAGACATCCTGAAAATTTTCCCTTATTTATTTCTAAATTTAGAGTCTTACTTGGAAAGAAAAAAAAATTCAGATTTGTTATAGGAGATGTGGGCACCTGATTAAGGTACAATCATGGGCAACTGTGAAACCATACTTGCTTATCTGTTTGATCAAAGTGACAATAAAACATTGAAAAACAAACACAGAAGGTAACACAATTGTAAAGAACAATTGTGAAAAATTTTAGTTTTTAATAAATGAGGACTTTGTTTTTTCCCTTATTTTAAGTAATCAAGGATACAATAAAATCAGCATGAAGCTCACAAAATTATACTGGTGAGACACAAAATCACTCATATTTAGGCAGATTTTACAGAGATAAAGAATTACCTTTTTATTATATGTGAAAGCATACAATAATGATCAGTAAATCAAGTAAGCAAAACCAGAATAAATTTTGTCAAAATTTTAACATATCTCCTATGTTCATTTAACATCTTTCAAACATAGCTGTAATAAACTAAGGCAAATAAAAGTCCCTTTCTGAATTTTATCCTTCATAATGATCTTTCTTATTCTAAAACAAATGGACTCTCTTTAAGACACCAGTTCTACAACTATGATCAGGGGGAACCCCAGGAAGTCCTCCAGACCCTTTCAGGGAACTCATGAGATCAAAACTATTTTCATAATCATACTAAAACATTTTTTCTTCTCTCTCATTTTCTCTTGAGTGTTGAGCAAAGTTACATGGCACGTGACAAACTGGAGATTGAATGCAAAAGATTTGAGAATCCAGCTGTCCTCTATTCAGCTGAACGTGATCTGCAAATACAAATTCTTCTCACTGGGCAAGGTGGCACATGCCTGTGATCCCAGCAGATCAGGAGGCTGAAATAGGAGGATCGATCGTAAGTTCAAAGCCAGCCTCAGCAATTTAGTGAGGCCCTAAGCAACTTAGTGAGGCCCTGTCTCAAAATAAAAATAAAAGAGGCTAGGGATGTGACTCAATGGTTAATCACCCTGGGTTCAATCCCTGGTACCAAAAACAAACCAACAAAAACAACAGAATGTTACCTCCATTTTGGTTGAAAATATATTTATTTTTCATACAATATGTTAGCATGTAGTTATTTCAGCATTTCTCATTTCAAACAAATAGATATTTTTTAAATTCCATTTTAATGGAAATGTCTGGGAATTATTAATATATGTAACTCATATAAACAAGTGCCCTTTGGGATCCTCAATAATGTTTTATATGTAAAGGTCTCTAAGACCAAAATGCTTGAGACCTGCTGCTTTAGGAAAACTACTCTTTTTCCTTGAAAAACAAAAGGCACACAGCATCAACAATGCTTATTAATTATAACTGTTACATAAAGTAACTAATTTCTATTTTACACACACAAAATTAGTAAACAAGTGTTGAATAATTGAGAAATGTCTGTTACCCATACATATTTTTTGCAGAATACACATAACAACTTCATGTAGCCTTTTATATCTTTTTTAAGGAGCAAAAATGAACACCTTCATTAATATGTCCCAAAGATATAGTTTCCCTCTGACATACTAAACATATAAAAACCTCCATTTAACACATAAAAAATAACAAATGCAGCATTTAAATGTAAAATTACCTTAGTGATTTGTTTCAGTATTTTATCTCATTTGAAGATTTTCTAAGTATCCAATGATTATCAAGTGATTCAATTTAGTTTTAGCCTGAAGTTTTAAGACACCTAAATATCTTGATAATAATCTTCAAGAAGATATATGATAAAATGTAGTTACTGTGAACTTAAAGCTTATCAGGCATGTAGATAACAGACACAGAAAGTTCTCAGAGTAGCTGCTCAGTAGCTTTGCCACAGGTGGGTAGCAAACTCAGGGGGTGGGAGTGCAGGGTGCAACTTGCCCAACGAGCACCAAACCCTAGGTTCCATCCCCAGCATTGGGGTGGGGGTCTAATTTAGCCTGAAACCTAATTCTAACCTCGAAGAGATGTTCTTCCCAGTGGGCATGATAGTCTTATTTGGTTTGAGCTCAAAATAGACCAAAAAAAAAAAAATTTTTAAAAACCCTCTCATTTGTCACCCAGAAGGGAATAATTTCTGAACAGAGATTCCCAAATTCTCAGACCATAAATTCCAGTTGTTGCTACCACCCCAGGAGAAAAACACTGACTCTGGGCACCCCAGTTTAAGCAAAATATAAAACTGTAAGGTGTGGGGGGCACAGAGAGGAATAGAGAGCAAAATAAAGTTCAATTACAACTTGGGGGTCACTCTGAAAGCCAAGGGAAATACCTGACTGGGCATAAGCAGCCCTCAGGTAAGCTCACTTGGGTGAATTCATTGGGTGCCTTGATGGGACCTTCACAACCATTAAGGAATAATGATCAAATTATGACTTTGTATGTGCACGCGTGTGTGTGGTGTGTGTGTGTGTGTGTGTTTGTGTGTGTGTGTGTCTGTGTGTGTTGCTAAGGATGCACTTAGGGCTTTGCACATACCAGACAAGCGTTCTACCCCTGAGCTACACCCCCTGTCCAGTACATTATTGGAATAAGTTCCTGTCAGAACTTATTCCAAGAGGAATACAAAAGACAGACAAATATATAGACAACTGGACAAGCTAAAAAAAAAAAAAAACTTGCTAATAAGGCAAGACTGGCTTCTTTCACTGGACAGAAATCCATTTCATCTTTACCAGACAAAACCCATTTGCCTTCCTATAAATAGGAACCATTTGCATCACCATCAGTCATCCACAAGTTAATTTCTATTTTTTAAAATATTTTTTTAGATGTTGATGGACCTTTATTGGATTCATTTATTTATATGTGGTGCTGAGAATCGAACCCAAGGCCTCACACATGCTAGGCAAATGCTCTTACCACTGAGCCACAACTCCAGGCCCACAAGTTAATTTATCTCCAGAGTTGCAAAGTATTCAATGACAATGAAAGATACAAGTTCCTTACAGAATCAGACAACCTAGATAAGGTCCTCTGAAAATCCCAGTAGAAATAGAAATACAAGACAAGCCACAAGTAAAACTAAATTTTTTCTATTGCCATATTTTAAAAAGTTGAATGACAGATGAATTGATTTTAATGATATATTTTATTTAACCCAATATAACCAAAATAACATCATTTCAATTTGGAATCAGTACAAAAATACTGGTTTGTTTAATTTGTGGTGACTTTCATTTTTGTACTGTCTTTAAAATCCAGTGTGTATATTGGACTTCACACTAGTCACCTCCAAGTGGTCAAGTGTGGTTAGTGTCCAGCATCTCAACAAAAGGATACTTGATCATTATTTTAAAAGTCCTTCACAAAGTTTTCTGGCAAAAAAAAATAATGATATCGGGGCTGGGGATGTGGCTCAAGGGGTAGCGCGCTCGCCTGGCATGCGTG
Organism: Spermophilus citellus; assembly: GCF_964194105.1. Classification (NCBI taxonomy): domain Eukaryota; kingdom Metazoa; phylum Chordata; class Mammalia; order Rodentia; family Sciuridae; genus Spermophilus; species Spermophilus citellus. The sequence continues at coordinate 95,797,142 of NC_138193.1, read as the reverse complement.
CGGCCCAGGTTCGATCCTCAGCACCACATACCAACAAAGATGTTGTGTCCGCCGAAAACTAAAAAATAAATATTAAAAAAAAATCCTCTCTTAAAAAAATAATGATATGAATTAACACAGAAAAAGGCTAGGCTAAAAAATTACATTTTAAATATAATCTCATCTTTTGTAGAAAAAAACCCACTTAAAAAAACTTGGAGAGATATATGCCAAAATATTTACTGTGATTTTCTCTGGTGATGGAATCGTGGGTGGCTTTTTTAAACTCTTTTTTTTTTCTTATTTATCCTCTTCAATTTTCCACAGCAAATACATCCTGCTTCTACCATTAAAAAAAATCAATAAAATGCAATTTTGAAAAGACATTTAAAAGCTCTAACCTAGATTTTATTTACTGTGAGCAAATTTTGATGCAATATCAAGCCAAGTGCTCCCAGCCCATTGATATATCTGGAACAATCCTTATTCTTTTGTTTTTGGAGGCAGGTACTGGGAATTGAACTCAGGGGCACTAAACCACTGAGCCACATCCCCATTCCCATTTTGTATTTTATTTAGAGACAGGGTTTCACTGAGTTGCTTGGAGCCTTTTGCTGAGGCTGAGCCCCACCGCAACTGGCCTTGGGGTTATTCTTAAACCCAGGACTTGCCAGGCATAGTGGCATATACCTGTTATCCCAACAACTCAGGAGGCTGAGGCAGGAGGATCATGAGTTCAAAGCCAACCTCGGCAACTTAGTGAGAATCTAAGCAACTTAGTGAGATCCTGTCTCAAAATTAAAAAAAAAAAACCAACATAATAAAATAAAAAGGGCTGGGGATGTTGCTCAGTGGTTAAGTGGCCTTGGGTTCAATCCCTGGTACCAAAAAACAAAACAAAATAAAGAACCCCAGGACCTTATGAGAATAATAAAGGCTCTGAGAAGAATGATTAAACTCTTCCTAAGATGGAAATCCAATGTTTCCAGCAGATTGCCGCAAGATCTTCAGGAATTTTTAGTAAATGTTATTTCCTTTCTTCTCTTTCTATACCTTCAGCCTTGACGAGGTACAGATCAAATGGCCTTTGAAGGTCAATGCTGTGTTGAACATACCTTCTTGGCTTCTTTCTCTCTCTTTTTCAGTACTGAAATCAGAGTCTCTTGCATGCTAGGCAAGCAGTCTACTGCTGAGCAATATCCCTAGTTCCTCCCCCATGTTTAAAAATTATCTTTGAGAAAGGGTCTTTATAAATTGCCCAGGTTGGCCTTGAACTTGCAGTCCTCCTGCCTCAGGCTCCGAGTAGCTGGGTTTACAGGTCTTAGTGGCTTCTCTTGACCACTGTCCTTCATGAACAGTCTATGTGCCTTTGTGGTCTAGAATCTGATCTTGGCTCTCACCTGGACCTCTCCAAGTGATAACCACTGAGTCTGGGATTTATTTTATACCCCAGTACCCTGTCCTTCAAGCTAAGGTAATAAAGGACGTACCCAAGATCCCCCATGGGTCCTGGCAGTTCCTTCCTTATAGAGAATCTGCCTCAAGATGGATGTTAGGGTTCACTGTGCCTTTAAGTACATCAAGCACATTTGAACCATTGTCTGGGGAGTCCCAGGGTCGATTTTTACATCTCTCTCCCTATCCAGCTGCTGAGAGCCCTTCTCCCATCATGGGGAAAAAAAGGCCCCAGCTCTCCTTGGCCCTGGGGCAATGCTTGGGAACTTGGAGCAGGATCGTCTGGGTTCAAGCTCCGTCTCTACTATTTCCTGATCTCAGGCTGGTGACTCAGCCTCTCTTTCAGTGTCCTCACTGTCCACATTGTTACTATGGGAAAGTGGAAGCCTGGAGGCCAGAACAAAGACAGACGCAGCAGCATGGGTTGCTGTGAGGGAGAGTCAGTGCTGAGGACAGGTGCTTGCTTACCTTTTCCTGCCATCAGCAAACGGAGCCCAAGTAATTGCTGGGCAAAGCAAGGCCAGTGGCTTCTTTCAGGCTGAGCCAGGGTTGGCATCACACTCAGCCTGTGCCTGGAGGGCAGCTTCTGAGTAAAGGAAGAGCTGTTCTTCTATCCCAGGATGCCGGAGGTGACAAGGTTGATCATGTTGGGTAAACTGACCCTGGACTTTACACTTTTCACAGCAGGGCTTGGAGTTGCCCAAAGTTTACACATTGGCATCTTAATCCTCAAATTTAGAGATGGAGCCTTTGAGAGCTAGTTGGGATTAGATGAGGTCTTGAGGGTGGGGTCCCATGATGACATTAGTGGCTTTATTAGAAGGGAGACAGGAGCTAGCTCTGTCTTGCTAGGTGATGCCTTTGTCATGATATGATGCAGCATTATGGCCCTGACCAGATGTCAGCACTATGTTCTTGCACTTCTCAGCCTCCAGAACCATGACACAAATAAACTTTCCTTCTTTATAAAGTACCTTGTTTCAAGCATTTTGTTATAGCAACAGAGAATAGACTAAAACAGGGTGTGTGTCATAATCAGGAAACAGCCAGAATCCATATTCAGAACAGCCCCTAGATGGCCCTTGTGAGTGGTTACTCCCAAATACCTCAAATATACTACTAACATGGGAACTGAGTTTCAGTGTTGACTCATGGTGCCTCTCAGTCCTGACACGGGGACCCTTTCTCACATGGTCAGTCTGACACAATGCTTATGTTTATGGCACGCCTGTAATCCCAGTGACTCCAGAGCTGAGGCAGGAGGATTACAAGTTTGAGGTCAGCCTTAACAACTTAGCGAGGCCTTGTCTCAAAATAGAAAATAAAAAGGGCTGGAGATGAAGCTGAGTGGTAAAGCACCCCTAGGTTCAATCTTAATCATTTTTAGATTGTATATCATTCTTGATATAACACCTATAACACTGTAGGACCTCAATAAATGTTTGACTGAATTCAATGGAGAAGAATCTTTCCCATATCACATCTATATTTGCTGCAGGAAATAATTACAGAAGGATTAGTAAAACATATGTGTGAGAAGCTCTTCAAGACTTCATGCCAAATATAGATTATAGAGATGGACAGGAGACCTGAGCAAAACAAGACCAAGAACAAAGAAGAAAAAAATGACCCTTGAGGGCTACAGGGCTGCTCCATCCAGTCATCATGCTGGTCAGAGGGCTAAATCCTTGTCCATGTTGGCCCAGCATCTAGGCTGGGGGCCTACACAAGAGTATGGGGCCTGTCCCCCTAGGTGGCTCAACATGTGAGTGCGTTTCCTTAGAAGAGCTAGTGACTGATGGCACTCTATAGTGTGAATGCCACCTGTCCGTGCTGGCTGTGGGGAAGGGGGCCCTATTCTGTAATAGGAACCCACCTAAAGAGTTGACCACAAGACTTGTTATGTGAATAAAGCAACCACACACATGATTAGCTTTCCTCCTCAGAGCTTTTTCTCCTCATGCAGAGTTCTGACTCTCCCTCTAGTTAATGGCCATTTCTTTCCTGCAGACTCAAGAGGAAGGATTCCCATACAAGCAATGAACCTCCTTCTCCATCTTTTTTTTTTTTTCATGCTAGGGATTGAACCCAGAGATGCTCTACCACTGAGCTACACCCCCAGACCTTTTAAAATTTTATTTTGGAACAGGGTCTTGCTAAGTTGCCCAGGCTGGCCTTGAACTTACAATCCTCCTGCATCAGCCTCCCTAGTCACTGGGTTGTAGGTGTGCACCACAACACCTGGATCCTCTATCTTAAAGCAGTTTGAAGTTTAAATTGGTGTTTGCAGGGAAAGTTATACCTGTCTTTGTCTAGAAGGGGTTTCAGTAAATTTATTGATTCTTTAACTCATTTTGTCTATACTTCAGCCCAGGAGAAGAACAAACTTTACAAAAGACACCCCTTCTATCAATCCAGGTAGTGTGTAATCCTAAGGCTAGCACCTGCTGATCAACTCCCCATACATAAAAAGGGAACAAAACCTGGTGACAATTTAGGCTTCAGATCAAATCACATGACAGTAATAACTGGCATCAACAGAATGCTTTATATTCAATTCAAAACAAGATCAGGCTATTTCCTAAAAGTCACCTTATTTGATCATGTGTCCTAAGGCATTGTCTGATCCTTAGGTCCTCTGCCTGGGCTCAAGTGAACACAATTCCCAGCACAAACATCTGTTGACATGGCTCAAAGAAAACCTTAATTTTAGCCAACTGGAGCACAGTGGCCCCTTCCCAAGAGAAAACAGCTCAAGTGAGTTAAAGGAGATGACACGCTAGTCCCCTTCTTATTCTGGCCTTAAGGTGGTTGGGGTAACAGCCCCATTGTTTGGCTGATGGTTCTCATTTTCATCCTTCTAATGGGAGAACCTCTGGCTGGGCATGGCCTGGCCCCCTTCAGGAAGTGTGGCCTATTGAATGACAGGCACAATAATCTTAGCTTATGGTGTCCATGCCAGAGAGGGGGATAAGAGAGTGAGACAAGTGGAGGCCTCTGCTTGGGTTCTTGATGCACAGAACAAAATCTCCAAAGCTTGTTTGAAGGACTTCAGCCCAACTTCAATTCCTGGACAGGTGCCCAGACCTTGTTAGGTACTGGCTGAACACCTAGCAAGTCTGGTGTGTCAAGATTCCCAGCAGAGCATGGCAAGGATCTCAAAAGACTATTTCCACTCCAAATACAATAAAGCCAAGTAGACTTCTCTTATTCTTATCAGGACCAGGATCTATATACTCTGTTTCACACTTGGTGGGCATTTGGTTCACTAACAGATAATAATGGTCGTAGTTACAATTGCTGACATCTTTTGAGAATTTACTTGAGCATTCTGACTTATTCAATCCTCATCACACTCTGCAAAGTGGGTGCTCTCTCCTAACAATAATTTTTGGTTGTATGGGCTTTACTGTGACAAAAGTTGTAGCTTATTAAAATGAATATATATCAATGAATCTATATTGATGAATCTATATCAAAGATTGACACTGAACATGTACTGTATACACAAGCACCTTATGTACACATCCTTATTCATTCCCTGCAGCCTCTTTGTGGGTAGGTACTGAACTGGCCTCCTTTCACTGAGGAGGACACCAAGGCATAGAGAGGCTGTTTAACCTGACATATTTTCACAGGGGAGTGAATGGTTCAGGCAGGTGTCAAATATAGTCCACCAGCTCCGACAGGCTGGGACTTGTCCCTTCTCTGTTGATCCTCAAAATAACAGAACCACAGATCATGGACCTAAGTGGGGAAGAAAGCATCCACTGGGGGAAGTGACCCCTTCCAGGTCATTTAGGCACTTTTCTCCACTGACCCCAAAGTACAAGTCTCTGGAAGATGGGAGGATTTAACAGCAGGACACCTGGTTCCCTGGGGACCTTACTAGAGGCTTTTTAATTAAAACTGGGAAATCAAATCCAATAAAATCACCAAGCTCCATGGGGAGCCCACTGCCTTGAAAATTACAATATGAATTCAAAATATCAAAAGGGCAAATACAAAAGGAATAATGATCATGAGAGGCAGTGTGGTGTAATGGAACCTGAAGTCAAACGGGGGCTTTGATCTTGGCTCTGCCCCTTCAAATTGACTAGGTGAGTTACCAGCCTTTAAGGACCCATTTCCCTCTTCCATAAAGTGGAAGCCATATCTGTCTTACAGGTGCGCTGTGGGGTTGAATGAATGCCATACATAAAGGACTCAAGAAATGTTCAATAAATATTAACTTTAATTGTTTTACTTATTCATTTATTTTAAAATGGGGTTGCCCCGGCTGACCCTGAACTCTGATGCCCAAGCAATCTTCCTGCTGTGATTACAAACTAACTTTAATTCTTATTGAAAAAGTTCTGATTAATGCAACTAAAAAGGAAAAACCAGATCAACAAATGGCTGGCCTCATACTATCAGAAATAAAAAATCAGGTAAAGGCAGCAATGGGTGTTTCTTGCTATTTTATTTCTTTGGATTCATTTTATTAAAAACTCAATTTGAGATGAGGGACTTCTTTCCAATGTCCTCAGCTCCTCACATTGGTAGAGTTTAATAAGGCATTGTGTTGTACAGTGTGACTGGTGGGGGCAGAGGAAAGATGATTAAAGATCTGGTTCTGGGGCTGGGGATGTGGCTCAAGTGGTAGCGCGCTCGCCTGGCATGCGTGCGGCCCGGGTTCGATCCTCGGCACCACATACAAACAACGATGTTGTGTCCGCCGAGAACTAAAAAATAAATATTAAAAAAAAATTCTCATTCTCTCTCTCTCTCTCTCTCTCTCTCTCTCTCTCTCTCTCTCTCTCTCCTCTCTCACTCTCTCTTTGGAGAAAAAAAAAAAGATCTGGTTCTTCGCTGATGTAGTGGCCTGTAATCCCAGCAGTTTGGGAGGCTGGGGCAGGAGTTCAAAGCCACTCTCAGTAACAGTGAGGTGCAAAGCAACCTAGTGAGACCCTGTCTCTAAATAAAATCAAAATAGGACTGGAAAGTGGGTCAGTGGTCGAGTGCCCCTGAGTTCAATTCCCTGTACCAAAAAAAAAAAAAAAAAAAAAAAAAAAAAAAATCTGGTTCTTAAAGTTCTTGTTCTCTGAAGGTGATTGTTTATCAGAGTTGTGTTTCTTGCCCTCATTGTTATTCTTGCTAACACGCAAGTGAATTTTACTAAAGGAGAAAAAAGCATAAAACAAAGCATCGTTATCCTCATCCATATAATGTTGGCATTGTGAGACTCTGCAATGTCTAGGTTCCCTTTGGCTTAAAGAATTGTTATATGTGTGTGAAATAAATGCAAATTGAGAACTATGGGTTTCTGTTATGGGGCTCAGGCAGCTGCATCATCTTGCAATTCCTCCCTTATGCTGGTGTCTGGCCATTCTAATTCCAAGAGAAGACAAATTCTTATTTTAAAATCAAACTTGCCAGAAGGAATGATTTAAATTTGGGGGGAAGCTGGGCACAATGGCACATGCCTATAATCCCAGCAGCTTCGGAGGCTGAGGCAGGAGGCATGTGAGTTCAAAACCAGCCTCAGCAACAGTGAGGTAGGTGCTAAGCAACTCAGTGAGACCCTGTATCTAAATAAAATACAAAACAGGGCTGGGTGGCTGGGTATGTGGCTCAGTGTTCAAGTGCCCCTGAGTTCAATCCCTGGTACTTAAATAAATAAAATAAAATAAAATTGGAGGGAGTTCATTGGCCTTTCAAGGGTAGTGATAAGCCACTGGAATTGATTCTGATGTTTTCTGCTGGAGCTCCCACCTCCCAGCCTCTCCAGGCTCCTTCCCTATTTTCTATGTGGGACTGGGTAGCCACAGGTCTGGGGTCTAGAATTCTTTAGATCTCATTTCCCCCGTCTCAGTTTCTGCATCTAATTTTCTCTATCTATCTATCTATCTATCTATCTATCTATCTCTATTCTATCTCTATCTCTCCCTCTCTTTTTGGTACTGGGGGGTGAACCCAGGGCCTCATTCATAATAGACAAGCTCTCTACCATTGGGCTAGACCCTCAGCTGCGTTTCTGTTTGTAGAGCTTCTTTGTGCTTCCTCTGAGTCCTGTTATCCTCTCCCAATGTGTGTTTGTCTGTCTTCTAGTCCATTTTTTGGCTCCTGATCTGTGGAAGTGACCTGGATATAGAGGTTTGCTGTTGACTCATGATGATTTCAATGGCTAATGGACTTGACAATGTGTTCCCCGTATTGGTGTTGGCACCAAGAAGTATGAGAGGGGCAAATAGGTGAAAAGAGAAGTCTGAGGAAGAAAACAATATAGTTTCTCAGCATGTTGGAGACCCTTTTCCCTGAGGGCACCCAGGGGATGAATCCGTCCACACAGCAGAGGAAGGAACATCTGGGGGCTGATGGCTTGCCAATAGCCTCTCCATGAGTCATCCACTATCAGGACAGTCTCTGCACTGGAGATCCAGCCCTCTGGAGGGAGAAAGAAGAAGGAGTGAGCTGAGGCAGAAGAGCTGTGTAATTCTAAGCTCTGCACTCTTTTTGATACTCAAGAGAGAACCTAGACTGTATGTATATGTATATGTGTGTATATATATATATATATATATATATATATATATATGTGTGTGTGTGTGTGTGTGTGTGTGTGTTGTGTATGTATATATATATAATTCAATTTTGGGGATATTTGCAATCTTGGGTTTGGGTATGACCTTTATCAATTTCTCAAGCCAACAGATACTCTTAAGCCAGCCCTTTCTTTGGTCAGGGCAGGTAGGACCAATTCAAGGTCCACTAAACACTGCAGAAAACATTTCCTGCCACTAGAGGACTCCCTCTGCCTTAGGCAAAAAGCGCGTGGTGGCACGCGCGCGGTAGCGGGCGGACCAGCTGCAGGGAGGCGGCTGGTAACTCCGCTCCACCTGGCAAAGTAGCTCACTTGGACCCCGCTTTGGCGGGCTTTGCAGGCCGCTTGCCAGAGTAGATTCGGTTGTGATGCCGGGGGCGAGGACTTGCCCCCAGGAGTCGTGAAGTATGCTTTTCCTTGAAAGTAACCTGAGGTCACCTCACGAGACTATTTCTTGAGTAAGGCATTGGGTGGTGGTGCGGAAGATGACTCCCCACAGTGGAGTGGGGAGGAGAACCCGGGACAGGAGGGTCTTCTTCAGCAACCGGTTAGGGGGTCCCCGGATGGGGTTAAGATGCTTCATTTTAACGCGTTTTGAAACACCTCTGAGGTGATATTAAGCGAAAAAAAGCAAATTACTAAACCATATCCAAAGTATCATTATAACTACAGAAAATAACGCAGATGTACAGCAAAGGCTTGAGCGGGGATAACGAAGTGAGGAACGGGGTGATGATCCTCCTACTCCTTTTATAAATTGTTTTTGTTAAATGATGCGTGTAAAACATGAAGAAAAAGGTGAAGCGGATGGAAATTGGGTTACAAAATATTTCCAGTGGTTTCACCATCCCTTGAAAGGAGATGCCAGAAATAGGACAGTCAGCCTGGGCCAGAAAGCTCTGGATGCGGAAACCCCAGCGCAGGCTGGTCAAAATCGTCGCCGTCCGAAAATGAACTCTACCAGACCTCAAAGGGGCCAGCTGCGAAATCAGCTGGCCCCGCTTGGCGAGAAGAGTTTCCCTATAACGACTACCCTAGCCCTCTGCAGCTAGCAATTCCGCCGGCGTCGCACCGGGTCCGGGCGCGAACTCGGAGGCCTCGGTGGGGCCCCACAGGAAGGGGCAGCTCGGTAACTGCCAGGGAGAAGCTGCAGCCTCATTGTTCCAGGCCCTCGGGTGGGGTCCTGCAGGGGGAGGGGAGGCAGTGTGTCCTCGGAACCCTCCCCCGTAGCCCTCCCAGGAGACCAGTGCATCAGCGCGTTCCAACGCCCGGGCTTTGTGAAATGTTGCAAGTCACCATGGAAACCCAAAGGAACGCGGAGAAGGGCGCGCGCGGGGCAGGGGGGGGGGTCAGCCGGGTTCTCGGGCCGCGCCCTCTGTCCCCTCTCGGACCCCGGCTCTGCTGCAGGGTCTGTCGGGAGTTGTAGTCCCAAGGCGGCAGGCGCCGCGCGGAGGGTGCGGGATGCCTCGGGTCCCAGTCTCCCCCTAACCTGCTAGCTAGAGGTGGGGAGCGCTGGGGAGGAGCCATCTGATCCGTGATTGGCCCAGGCCTCTCCCAGCCCCCACTCGCGTCCCCTCCCCCGCTCGCCACTTCGGAGTCCAGCGCCAAGCGCGCTAAGGCGGCCACCGAGCGAGCGCGCTTGCAGCCGCTGGCGCCCCAAGCACCGGCAGCTCCCGCGCCGCGGCGAGACCGGGAGACAGAACGATCAACCAACCATCTCAGCAGCATCACGGAGGAGTGGGTGAGGGCGGTGGGCACAGGGTAGAGGTGGGCATAGTCTCCCCAGGCTGGGACCTCCATCTCGCTCCCTCCCTGTTTTTCTCTGAGGTGCACAAAAGGGAGGGAATGGGGTGCGTCGAGGGGCCCAGCTGCCGGGGACGCGGCGGAAGGTTTGGAATTGGGGGCGGCCAGCCTGCTGAACGGGAGTGCTAGGCAGGTCCTCTTTGTACGCCCACAGGATATCGTGCCTTGGCGTTTTATGTGTTCGTGGGATTTGCAAATAATCGGGGTGAGGAGGTGGCTGGGTGGAAGGGATTCGTGCTCAGCACACAGTAGGTGCCCTACCCTTGTTGATCCGCGTGCAGTGAAAGGCTGGAAGGCAAGGGGCGAGGGTGGTTTCTCCGTTCGCCGTCTCGTCCTGCCAGCGTTCCTGGATCGGCGCTGTCCCCGGTCCCCACCCACCATCCAGATACACAACCTCAGTCCATCCCACTTTATGCCAAGCCTGTACCAGACTCCGCGGTCCGTTCCATCCGCCCGGCTAGCGAGCGGACGCCTGCAGAAGACTCCCGCCATCGCTTTGAGGCACCTGCGGGAACCACAAAAGGCCTCCTGCCGCTACCCGACCCCTTCCCGGCGCGTATCTGCGTCCCTTCCTTGAGCCCTGAGCCAGAGCTCAACCCGCAATTTAGATCCCGGCGGGCGAGGACCTCGACGCCCTGGGCTAGGGGAGGGGGCTAGAGTCTGAGCTGGAGAGGAGCCGGGAAGGGAAGAGACAGAGGCAAAGGCCTCGTTTTGAGCAAAGATGGGGAAAGCTGGAGAGTTGGGTGGGGACAGGTGACCGAGTCTGAGGGAAGACTGCAGGGACCAGGGTTTGAGAAGGGAACGGGATGGGGGGCGGTGAGGGAGGTTCGGAGGACAGAGGGAAGGAGCTCGGTGCAGGTGGCGCGGGGCGAGGCTGATCGATGAAGAATGAGAAGTGGAGGAGAGATGCGGGAGGGTGGAGACCGCCTGGGTTTGAGGAGGGAAGCCCGGAGGGGGTTGGAGCCTAGAGCTCTGCGGGGGAGGGGTCTGCCTTAGGAAGGGGCGTCTTCCGGGGGGAGGGGCAGGCAGCTGAGAGGCGGGTCTCGGGCCTAAAGACCCTCAGTGCTGGGGAAGGGGCGCGGCGGCCCAAGTGGCCGGCTGGGCGTAGTCCTAGGACGGGGCAAGGGACCCAGGATGGCGGCTCTCGGGACGGGTGTGAGGCTGTCCCCGCGAGGAGCTTTGTTTCCCAGCTTGGAACGTGCCCGTAGGGACTCAGTTAGGATTTTGTGATAATCTGCAGCGCCCCCGGCACGCCCTGTTCTGGCAGAGCTGAAGGGCTTTGCCCGGAGGCAAATGCTGCCTGGGAGGCGGTGTGGGGGGCGTCTCCCGCCCCGGAGAACAATAGCCGACCGTGGTGTTCGCCCGACGTCGAAACAGGGCCCCCCCAGAATTTAGGTGTGTAATGTTCTGGTATGGAAAATGCTCGCGGAGAAACCTCAAGGCACGTGCTGTCTCGTTGGGGTTTGCGTTGGGGCCCTCGGCCCCGTTGAGAATTCCGCTTGGGAGTAGAGCGTCCCCACGCTGTGAGGCTGGGGCACAGTCGCCTCCCCAGTGTAGGGTGCCTTCAGGCTGAGGCGCCGCCGTCTGCCCCAAGCTGTTGACCAGCAGCTCAGACGTGCTGTGCTTAGCGGCGCGCAGCGGACGGTTGCAATGCAAGTCCCAGAGGCCAGAGGTCTCCTGGGTATAGAGTCTGCTCTCGAAAGTAGCTGGCTTTGTCTGACCAGATTGCCCCGGTCTAGGGACTGCTGTGCTTCCTAGGGGTAGTCATCAGGGCTGGTGTTAAAACTGGGGAGAAACAGGCTTGGGGATTACCCGCCAAGGGTGCGGCTCTTGGTTTTAGAGCCTACAACCGGGGGATCAGTGCTTTCATTTGCCGGTGACCACACCCAAGCCAGTGCGTTCTTTGCAGATTTCGCCTGTATTGTCTGCTGACCTAAGACTGAGATGGCTCTGCGATAGGTGGTGGCTGCTTGCCCATGGGAAAGCAGAAGAACAGAGTGGAAACACAGAACAGGGATTCAGCTGAGCTTTAGGTGTACTTAGTCTTGCCAGCTATCTAAGCACCTTGCGTGTCAGAGCTGCAGAGCCTTGACATGTGAAATGTCAGTCAAACAGGATTCTGTTATGTAAGTTTTCTGTGATAATTGTTTAACTGATAAGTTAAAGGTGAATCTTTAAAATAAAGTTAAATTGCCATTGGTTTAAAAAAGAAAAAGCAAAGTAGATGCATTATTGTTTCAAGAGTGGGGAAAACTTGTCTAAATAACAAAACAAAATAGAACAGATCGACCTCACTTACGTTTGCCATTAAGTTAATGGATGAACCTTATGGCTGTCTTATCGTAGCCTTGAAACCTCAGGAATTTATTTACTAACCTGGTTAGTAAAGTAAGGGACTGTGATGTCACTGTTGGTTCTTGCCCAGTCCAGACAGTACTTATCCACATTAAGGTCTCTTGTCCAGGATCAGCAGTAGGTAGGTCTTGTTGCTTTTAAAAGATGGTGCTTTAAGGAGGTGCCTCCCAGAATTTACAAAATTGATCTGAGAGGATTAGCTGGAACATTGTTCATTGGATGTTTTTAGTTGTATTTTAGTTAAGAATGAAATACAAATGAATATACATGCATGCATTCATGTATACACTCATGTATGTTTGCATACTTGCATCCTAAGCGTGTAAAACTAGGAATCCCAATGTCGGAAAGTCAGAAATCTAAACGTGGAGTTTTTCTTGTATTCTTGTGAAAGAAATGTTTTCCTGTCATTGTCCGAAGAGAAAAGTTTCAAGAGGGACTGTTTTATAGGCTTATTCTTTGTGTAATAATTGAACAGATTTTCAGGAGGGTTTAATTATATGAAAACATTCTGAAAAATCCAGTAGAAACCCATCCTCATGGAGGAGAGTCTAAGGATGAAGACTGCAGTATGCCAGCTCATTTTTACAGAGAAGAGGGAGGGAAAGCAGCAGCATCCCCATCTCTTCTGCTGAGGCTGCTCCTGTGAAAACTTCTGGGACACAGAACCCAAGAGGGGAAAGACAGGTGGCCTCAGAGAAGGACTTCATACCTCTAGGATTCTAGAGTGCCATTCTTAACTCTTTGTCTCCCTGACTTTGGGGATCTTAGCTAAGTCTACACAAAAATGTTCATGGACCATGAAGCCCAAGCAGTTTTCAACATAATCTCTCCCAGATGAGAGAGGAGCCAGGATAGTTCCATGATTCTCAATGTGCTGCTACATGCTTCTATCTCTGGAAGCAGTTGCACAGCAAGGCACATTTACAGTTTGGAGACTTAGAGTAGCCTTCACTTGTAGTACTCCACCTGTCTCCATACTCCTCCTGATGTGGGTATCTGAGAATATTCCCTCCCTAATATCTCCTCTGATGCCGGATTCAGCTCAATCCTGTGTTAATGCCATAGAACTATGGACCAAAGGATATTGTAATTGTGGACAAATCTCTGGGACAAAAAGTAAACTGTTTTTATAAGTCTTTTTCTTTTAAATTTGGGCTTAGAAAAATATTGAGAGCCAGTCGAGTTGGTATTATTAGACAAGAGTATCTGAGACCCAGTCTATCTTCCTGGTGTAAAAAATTATCACTTTCTGATAGAATCTGATCCTGTATATCCTTTTTTTTTTTGTTTTCTGAGCTATAAAAAAAATAATTTGAGGGGCCGGGGTTGTGGCTTAGTAGTGGAGCGCTTGCCTAGCATGTGTGAGGCACTGGGTTCGATTCTCAGCACAGCATATAAATAAATGAAATAAAGGTCCACTAACAACTAAAAAATATTTTTAAAAAAGAAAATAATTTGAAAAGTAGTTCACAGGATCCAATAGGAGAACAATAATACAGAACATCTTTTGTCAATGTGAAATCCTATAGGAAGAAATTGGTGTAATAGGAGAGCAAATTAGAATAAATGTGTTTTATTATTTTTCAAGAAAGTGGATGTTTGATTTTATTGCACTGCTAGTGAATAAATGAGAAGTAATTTCAAAATGGCCTTGCCTTATGTTTTTTTAGATAAAGATGAAAGACTCGAATAGTAAAGTATGAATCTTTTATGAACTTTGATATTTATGTATAAAAATGGGCATAAATTATATATTTCAACAAAAATCCATGAAGGAACCTGTTTATAATTTCTTCTATTTCAGTCTTGAGACTTGTTTAAAATAGGTTGACTTAACCATAGCACCGCCTGAGCATGTCAAATGCTGCCATCAATCAAAGCTCAGTTTGTGCTTCCTCTTGCTCTGTGGACCCCTCCTCACAATCCAGGCTCAGAGTGTACACAGAAGGGGAAACTAGACCTTGGGCCAGAAAGCCTGGGCTCAAATACACCCCTTTCACTTTCTCTCTGTCCTTAGGTGAGTTGTTTGTCTATCAGGGACTTAATTTGGTCCTCTGCACAATGAGCATGGTTGGTGGGTGTAGCATCTACCTGGAGAGCCCTGACAGCATTTATTGATCATCTAATGAATGATCAATAAAGGTCAGCTATCATCATCATCACCATCACCATCATCATCCTCCTGTCCCCCCAAAACATATGCCCACAAAAACAACACTTTAATTCCCCATTGAATTTTTCGGTCCTGGGGGTCAGGGCAGGTTGCTGTGATAGAATATCAACAGTGAGGACAGAAAGAATGATGAGGACCCCTTTTTGAAAACTCCACCCTTGCAAATAGTAGGAATAGCTCTGTGCTGGGTCTGTTCCTGGGTAACCCTGTTATCCGCAGCTGCTTTGAGCAGCTGAGAACTTGGAGAGTTAGGAATGTTCCAGAAGTGCTTTGACCCCAGCTTTGCCAGATTGTCCCTATGTGTGGGGTTAGTCTGATGTCTCACTCTGCCACCTGTGACTGGTGAGGGTCATGGTACAAGGCTGTTCTGTTCTTGGAGGGGAAAGGAATGACTAGTTGATGACAAATTATTAGAAATATAACATCTGTAGTTTTCCAGCTAAGAAATATAGATGCTACATCTTTCACAAACACTTTCAAAATACCTTCTCTGTTCTGGGGGGGTTTCTAATTCCTATGAGTTAGAAGGCTTTTATTATTCCCATCTTACAGATGAGGTAATGGAGATAGAAGGGTCATCGAAGGAGGGAAATGGCAGAACCAGAGCTCTAACACTGAAGCGTGCCCAGGATCACTGTCAGTTTATCTTCCCCAGAAAAGCAGAAGCCTATAGGGTTTGTGTGATGGAGGAGACTGGCATGTATGATATTTGGAGGACAGGCAGGCAGGAGCTGATGTTTCCATCTTAAACTAGAATTTCTTCTTTCTTAGGGACATCTCAGCTTTTCACTTATTCAACGTATGAGGCTCACTCGAATCACTGAAGGAAGTTTCCTTTATGCTAATCGACTGTGGATATTACATCTACAAAATACCTTCTGGGCAACACTTAGATGAGTCTTTGATAACTGGGTACTACAGCCTAACCAAGTTGACACAAAAATACTAATCATCTCAAGTTCCATGCTTTCAAACACTACCCCAACCTGAGAACTTCAGTAGTTGGGTATTAGGTTTACAATAAACTAAAGAATTTAGCAGTGGGTTATCAAATAGCAGCTCATCATGTTGAAAATAGAATTTGTACCTCTTTTCTCAGCCATGTAGTTTCTAACACAAAATATTGCTCAGAGCAGGCATCCAATAGATAATATTGAAAGGATGACTGAATGATCTAGATATTATTTTTATGGGATTTTTCCAGCCATTGAGACCAATGGGTTCCCCTTTAAATTTAAAATCATTTTGCCCTTGTGAAGTTGAGGTTTTATGAATGACTAGATTCTCTTGAAAAAAGGAGCATTTCTGCATTCCAAATTGATCCATGTCATTCCCCGCCCCCTGACATCTGTCCGTTTTCATTGGCTTGGCAGAGTTTTTTGGGTCTCTCCGGCTTGGACTGCGTGTGAATGTGTGTCTTCCACACATTAGCAGTGCCCTCAATCACACTATCTTTGTGTCACGCCAGTGTCCATTCCAGGCTGCCCCTTTGTTGCTTTCAAATCTGCCATGGGCTTACTCTCGTTTCTCAGGCCTGGGTCTTTATTCTCACTTCTTTGTCTGGTCCTGTCCTTCCCTTTGTCCTTCTGCAGAGCAAGACCTGCTATTGATGCAAAAGCTGTCTTCTTTCTCATTTTTACCACTTTGGATTTCCATCCTTGTGGATTGACGTACTCATTCTGTTGTTAAACCAAAACACCACAGCTGATTTTAAAATTTCAGATCATTTTGGTCTTGTTTCCAACATCTGTGGAATCCTTGTAACCTTCGTGAAGTTACTTGGACTGATTTAAGCATACCACATTACCAAGTGGCAATACATATACATAAAATGCTGACTTTGGGGGAGAGAGATTGGCTGAGGGTATATTAAAATATGTATGTATATGTATTTAATGTAAATATATAAAAATATGTATAGATAGACTGATAGATAGATAGATGATTTTTTTCATTACTGGGGATTGAACCCAGAGGCACTCTATCACTGTGCCACATCTTCAGCCCTATCTATCTATCTATCTATCTATCTATCTATCTATCTATCTATCTATCTGATTATTTATTTATAGTGGAGATTGAACCCAGGGGTACTTTATCACTGAGCTACATCCCCAGGCCCCCCCCCCGTCCCCCCCCCTTTTTTTTTCTTTTTTTTTTTTTTTTTTGATACAGGGGCTTCCTAAGCTGCTTAGGACCTTACTAAGCTGCTTGGGACCTTGCTAAGTTGCTGAGGCTGGCCTCAAACTTTCAGTTCCCTTGCCTCAGCCTCCTGAATTGCTGAAGTTACAGGCATGTGCCAACATACCCAGCTTATTTTTTAATTTGAGAACAGAGTCTAAGTTGCCAAGGCTGGCCTCAAATTTGACCTCCCACCTCAGCCTCCTGAGTCGCTGGGATTACAGGCATGTGCCACTGAGCCCTACTATAATTAACTATAAATAAATAAATTTACATTTTAAAAATATGTGTATTTGGTGCTGTGGATCAAACCCAGGGTCTTGCATATGCTAGGCAAGCACTCTACCAATGTTGGGGTAGGTTTCCCTCCAGCCCCCAAAATATGTTTAAAAACTTTTTAGTGAGATATAACAGATACATAGAGAAGTATGCAAATCATAAAAGCATACCTTGATGAATTTTTGCAAACTAAATATACCCATGTAATCAGCCTCAAGTCAAGAAACAGAAGATTACAAGTACCCAAAGCCCCTGTATCATCTCCCAGTGACTAATGTTTCCTTCAAGGTAGCTAACCACTATCCTGACTTACAGAGTCAATCAACTTTGCCTGTTTCAAACTTTTTACAAAGGGAATCATAGGCACTCTTCCTGAGTGGCTTCTTTTGCGGTTATGTTTGTGAGATTCCTCTTATTGTTATATTTAATTTGCTCATTTTCAATACAAAGCATTGCATTTTATAAACATCCCACAGTTTATTATGTTGTTGACAGGTGTTGGGGTAGGGTTCCAGTTTGGGGGCTATTAAGAACACTGCTGCTATGAACGTTCTACTAGTAGGTGTCTTTGGTGAATATGTGTGTTTTCCTCTTGGATATATACTGATGAGTGGAATTGCTGAGTCAAAGTACACATGTTCTGTTTTAGTAGATTGTGACCCCCGCCCCCATCAGCCTCCAGCAACTCCCTACTCTTTACTGTGAATTTGACTATTTTGGTTTCTTCATGTGATTGACACAGGCAGTATCTGTTGTTCTGTGACTGACGCTTTTCACTTAGCGAAATGTCCTCCAGGTTCATCCATGTTGTTGCAAATGAAAGGATATTTTCCCTTTTTAGAGGCTGAATAATATTCCATTGCACATGTCTGCCTCGTTTTCTTTCTCCATCCATCCACTTAGGGACACTTAGTTTGCTTCCATATCCTGGCTGTTAAGAATAATGCTGCTGTGAACATGTTCAGTGCACATAAACATGATACCTCTTCAAGATGTAATTATAACTCCTCTGAATGTGTACTCAGATGTGGGGTTGCTGGATCCTATAGTAGTTTTATTTGATTTTTAAAGGAACCTCTATTCCATGTTCCATAGTAGCTTCAGTCCCACCAAGAGTTCCCTTTTCCCCACATTCTCCATGATCCTTTTTTTCTCTCCTCTCTCTGATGATAGCCATCCTAACATGAGTGAGGTGATCTCTCTTTGTGGTTTTGGTTTGCACTTCACTAGTTAGTGAGGTTGAGAACCTCTTCTGTATCTTTAGGCCATTCTTTGAAGAAATGTCTATTCAGGTCTTTTATCCATTTTCAGTCAATGTTTATTTTTGCTATACATTAGTGTGTAACTTACATATTTTGACAATTTACTGTTTATTGGATATATGGTTTGCAAATATTTTCTCCTACTTTGTAGGTTGTCTTTTCATTTGATTATTTCCTTTGTAGAAGTTTTTAGTTTGGTATAATATCAAGTTGATTTTTATGTATGGTGTAAGACAAGGGCCTAATTTCATGCTTTTTCATAATTTATTGAAGAAACTATCTTTTCCCCATTGTGTGTTCTTGATACTCTTGTCAAAGATCAGTTGATAGGGGCTGGGGATGTGGCTCAAGCGGTAGCGCGCTCTCCTCGCATGCGTGCAGCCCGGGTTCAATCCTCAGCACCACATACCGGCAGGGATGTTGTGTCCGCCGAGAACTAAAAAAATAAAAATATTAAAAATTCTCTCTCTCTCTCTCTCTCTCTCTCCCCTCTCTCACTCTCTCTTAAAAAAAAAAAAAAACAAATTTAAAAAAAAGATCAGTTGATAGTATACATGTTGGTTTATTTCTGGGCTCTGTCCAGTTCCATTGGTCTATAGGTCCCAGGTTTTTTGCTAGTATCACATTGATTTGAATACTTTATAATGCATTTTGAAATTGGGAAATGTGAGTCTTTCTGCTTTTTTGTTTGCGATTCAAATTGCTTTGACTTTTCAGAGTCTGTCAGGTTTCATATGAATTTTGGGTTTTGTTTTTTTGTTTTTGTTTTTTCTATTTCTGTAAAAACTTCATTGAGATCTTGATCAGGATTCCATTGAGTCTTTAGATCACTGTTAGCAGTATAGACATTTTAACAATTGTAATTCTTCCAATCTATGAACAGGAAGTCTGTGCTTTTATTTTTTTTTTTTTATCAGTGTTTTTTAGGTTTCACTGTACAAGTCTTTCAAAAGGAGGGCAGTGGTTTCAGAGGTCTCAGTCCAGGGTCCACTGACTGTATTGCTCTGGGCCCACGTGAGGCAGAGCATCATGGCAGAAGGGTAGCAGTGGAGGAAGATTGTTCAGCTTGTGATATCCAGGGAGCAGAGAGAGAAAGAAAGAATATATCTCATTTTTTAATGGACTTCTGAAAAGACTTAAAACAGATATGATTCCTCCAATTGAATTATAATAGAAAGAACCTCTGCGACTAATGAAAAGCCATAAAGATCAGGCATGGACACTTGAGCAGTAACCTTTAGATTGTGGATAGAAGGCAAAGCCAGTTCATCTCCGTGACTGGTCTTCACTGTGTGGCCCAGGAAGCATGGCAGTGATAACTATGGCCAGTGTAGACACGGCAGTGATTTAGGAGTAACTAGACAATGGCGGTAATGAAACATGTATACCAAAGGATTCTAACAAGGCAGTCATGAATTCAAAACTTGGCTGTTTTCTTTCTTTCTTTCTTTCTTTCTTTCTTCTTTCTTTCTTTTTGTCGTTCTTTTTTTTTTTTTTTTTTGGCTGTTTTTTTCTTAGAAGATCTGTTCACATCCCAAGTTATTCCTGAGAAAGATTTTTTTTTTTCTTAGCATGAGCCCTGTTTGGTGTTGGTCCTCCTACAAGCAAATATGTAAGATCAGTTCATTGCTCTAAAGCCTAGACTTAATGATTAAACTCTGAACCCTGTAAGCACTTAGATATTTCATGTTATTTATATATAGGATTTAATTTTGTACACTAAAATGTATAAATCTAATATTCCAATATTTAATCAATTAACCGTTTACCAACCCAGCCAATGTAATTTTTGCTTGTTCCATTCAAATCCTTGTCCAAATGCTGGTCTAATTCTTACAGAATTGTAAACACACTGGATTCTAGTTCATATTCTCTTCTTTCAGAAATCTGACATTAGAAAATAGTTTTGCTCATCTCTACCTGATTTACAGATGTAAGCTTTTAAATGGCTGTCTACCCTTCCATTGGAATGTACTGTCTTCTATTTAAACATTTACTTATTGATGGACATTTAAACTGTGTCTGATTTTTTTTTATTATTTCAGAAAAAAATAGCAGGGAAAATCCTTGTTCATTTCTCGTGACAATCACAGACATGATTTTACTACCCAGCTGATAAGACTTTTTTATTGTGTTTTGAGACAGTGTCTCTCTAAATTGCCCAGACTAGCCTTAAACTTGTGCTCTTCTTGCCCCTATCCCTCCAGTAGCTGGGATTACAGGGATGCACCATCATGTCAGGCCCAGTAATATGTATGTTTGTTTGTACTGGTGACTGAACCCAGGGACACTTTACCCCACTGAACCTTATCCCCAGTCCTTTCTATTTTTTATTTTGAGACAGGGCCTCTCTAAGTTGTTGAGGCTGGCCTGAAACTTGCAGTCCTCCTGCTGCAACCTCCTGAGTCACTGGGATTATAAATGTGTGCCACTGTACCCCGCCAATAATAAGGTTTTAAGAAAATACACACACATACACACCCATACACACACACATAATGTGTTAAGAAATATATATCTTTCTTTATATTTGCTACTTTTTTCTTTCCTTTTTCTTTTTCTTTGTTCTTTTTAGATATACTTGACAGTAGAGTGTATTTTAACATATTACACATATGTAGAATATAACTTATTCTAATTAGCATCCCATTATTGTGGTTGTACATGATGTGGAGTTACACTGGTCATGATTTCATATATGAACATAGGAAAGTTATGTCTGATTCATTCCACTGTCTTTCCTAATCCCATCCCCTCCCTTACATATATTTCCCCCCCATTTTTCCCAAGGTCATATAGCTACCATATAGCAAATGGCAGTCACTTTTCCCCCCCCCTGATTCTTCTCAACAGATTAGTCTTTAAGTAATCCGATTATTTTTCCTTCCCTTTCTCACTGCAGTTTCTCATCTCCTGCTTTTATATGCCTGATTTAGTTTTTAAAAATGAATTCATTTTTAAATTTCTATTATTTGAAAATGACTTTTCATTCATCACTCTGTTCCCCCTCCCCATGCCTGATACAATAAACAATATAATAGTGGTTTCCAGAAAAAGGCATCTCTCTCTTTCTCTTCAGATAAGCAGTTTAGGGAATTTTCTTCCAAACTGAGCAGAAACTACTTCTTCTTTGAAGACTCCACCATTACCTCCTCCCTGGCTCTCCCTGGGTCAGTCCCTGGGGATGGCAGCTATCTGCCTGCCTTTGGCCCTGGTCAGGGTAGAGGTGCCTGCATCAGGACCTGAGAAAGTCACAGGAAGATTATGGGGCACTGCCACCTGTGTGGCCAAGGAGGCAGAGCTGATAGCAAATTCCAAAGAGGGGCTGCTAAATATTAAGTCATTCTTACTCCATTAAGCATCTTTGCCCTACAGCTCCCAAGGCCCCTGTGAGAAGGGAGAAGGGCTTAGTCTGCAAATACACACACACACACACACACACACACACACACACCATTCTCTTAGCCAGACTCAGCCAGCCTCATCAGTAAGAAGCCCTGTGGCTTTGGAACTAAGCAGGTCAGTGGTTGGATTGTCATCTCCACCAGGATGGGAACTGTATACATCCCTTCTCCAAAAAAGTGCCCTAACTAATACTGTGACTAATATAAGTGATTGGGTAGAGTCAGAATATGTAATTTTTAAAATTGCTTTGATGGATTTGCATATCTAGACATATGTAAATGAAATCATGTATGTATGTGGTCTTTTATGACTGTTAAAGCCTCGTGTTTTAATCTTTAAAAAATAATGCAATGTCTAGTTCACAATATGCTCTTTTTGCTTTAATATAAAGATATAAAGTAGTTTGGAAATTACATACAGTTAAATGGTTAGCCCCACCAGCATGCTCTGGGAAGAAGTGCCCTTTTGTCCTTAAGGTCTCAATTAATGCCACACTTTTGGACCCCTATCTGAAAGAAGCAGACATAGACAATTCTGAGGACATCTAGATGACTTTCCATCTAGAGCAGGTGCAAATCCCAGAGTAGAATTATTTGAATAGATGATGGGGAAGATAGCTGACATTCTCTGAGCATCTGCCAATCTCAGGCCCATCAGAGTACCATGGAAAGGAAAAGATGGATAGGAGCCCCAACCATTAAGGAGGCTCAGCTGCTTCCTGTCTGGAGACTATGCAGTGGGCAGTGAAGAGGCAGAATGTAGCTAATGTGGGGCAGGGCCCATGGGGCTGCAGGCAAGAGAACCATCCTAACCATTGGGATCCAGCCAAGGTCTTCACAACCAGGTGTGTGGGTGGAATTTGGGGGATAAGATGCCAGACAGAGGGATGGGTATGAAGCTGCAGGGCAGGTTCCAAGGACCTGAGGGATTGGCTTGGAAGGTGTGTGGAGGAAGAGGAGCAGAAACAGAGGGAAAGATACCCAACGCAGCCCTGGCAACTAAGCATGTTGCTACTCTCCAATTTCATCTCTTCCTGGATCTTTTTAGTTGGAATCTGTGTGCTACAGGGAGTACAAGTCTGGGACCCAAGGAAGGGGCCCAGGAGGGTGGAAAATTAGCAGAACCTGGCTTTATCTGTATTAATTAACTCAAACCCTTGTTGTCCTGAGCCTCCTGACCACGCTCAGAAATTTTTCTTTGCTAATTAAAATCAGTGACAAGCTTGAAAAATATAGATTCGTTTCTGTGTGTGTATAAGAAAATTGTGTGCATGAATGCAACTGTTTTTCTCCTTTGAACTTGTATTAAATTAACATCTTTTGTTCCTCCTTCCTCTGGGAACTTTTGTGCATGCTCCAAATAGCCAACAAAAATACATAAAATATGGATTTTCCTCCTAACTGTAGAGTCCTATTCCCAGTTAAGATGTGGAGGTAGGGTTTTATGTTTGTTTTTAGGTTTAGGGTGAGCTTGGAATAATTGGAGCATATTAAATATTATATAAAAATTATATTGCAATGGGTGAGGCCCATGAGAAAGACACTATGGGTGAAGAGAGAGTCAAGAGCTGGAAAAAACAGCTCATGGATTCTTCTGCTGTGTTTTCACTCTTCAGTTAGTAATCAATGATTCAAACATGTACAGAGACCTGCGCCAAGACATCGATACTACACTGTCCTTGCCTCCTCAAGCAGTCACAGGCTGAAATGCTAATGGCCTTGAGATTCCTGAAGGCCAGGACCCTGTAGTACTTGTTTTGAACCCCAGCATCAAGGATAGTGAGAGGTACCTGCCGGGGGTTTATATGCATGGTAAATGAGGGGACACACGGGTTGGCCAGATGAGGGAATAAATGCCTTGTGAACTACAGAGCTCCCAAGGTGAGAAAGCAGTGCAGGAGAATGTCTTGGAGTTAAACCTACATTTAGACCTTGTCTTGCCACACTTACCAGTAATCTGTGAGACACAGGCAGGTTACCTAACCTTTCTGAGGCCCGTAGGCCTCCTCCATTATAGTGTTGCCATAAGGATTAGAGAAAAAGTACTGTGGTATCCATGTCTGCCAATTCTGCATCCTCAGATTTAATCAACCATGGATGGAAAATACTTGGAAAAAAAATTTTGTACTGAACACAGATAACATGCTTTTTTGTCATTATTTCCTAAACAATATAGTATAACAACTATTTACATAGCATTTACTTTGGATTGGATATTAAAAGTTATCTAGAGATGATTTAAAGTAAGCAGAAGAAAAATAAAGTATGCAGGAGGATATATATATATATATATATATATATATATATATATATATATATATATTCTATGCAAATAGAGGTCTTGAGCTTCCACAGATTTTGGTGTCATGCAGAGAGGGGTGTCCTGGAGCCAACCTGTGGATATAGAGGGACAGCTGTGTATAAAACTTCTGTTCCTACTCATGGCACACAATAAGGCTCAGTGAATTTGATAGGCCTTAAAGAATGAGTAGATTGTTTTTGCCTCAATGAAAATCATTTCATTGCTTTTTTCTTCTGACTTTATTAACAATACATATCCACTTCGAAAAGTTAAAACATAACATTAAAAATGTATAAGGAAGAGAAAGGCACCCCAAATCCCTCAACCCTAATATAGCCACCTAGTAATTTGGTGACCACTTTCCTCCATTTCATCATGCAGATACACATACTCAACATTCACTCTGTTTTAATTATTGGTAGCTTTTGTTTCTTTTTTTAAATAATGAAGATTTTTTTCTATCATTATCTCCAACTTCATGATTTGAATATGAGATGTCCCCCAAAAGTTCCTGTGTTAATGCAGGAATGGTGAGAGGTGAAATGATGATTGGGGGAGCAGAAACCTAATCAGGTCAACCTAGTTTGAATGGACTGGGTGGTAACTGTAGGAAGGTAGAGTGGGGCTGGAGGAGGTGGGCACTGTGGGCTTGCCCTGGTAGGCTCTGTCTTTCCTGTGGCCCCTCTTGCCCCTTTCTCTTTGCTTCCTCTGCCCCATGTTGGGCCATGATATGATACCTCATCTTGGTCCCAAAGCAATGGAGTCTCCTGTCTATGGACTGAGATCTCCGAAACTGTGAGCCTCAAATAAACTTTTCCTCCTCTGAGTTGTTCTCGTGGTATATTTTGGTCACAGTGACTCAATAGCTGACTAAAACACCAACTAAATATTATGTTGAGGAAATCAACATCAACAGGGGGTTCCCACCCATACTTTACTTCATTCACAAGCCAGTGAATATAAATACATGTACATGGGTAGGTTTTTTTTTGTTCTTGTTCATTTTACCAAAATGGGATCTGGTTATTTATGCCTATATATGGGGAAATATTGGATCTTACTTGGGTAAAATGTATCTCTGCAACCCACCTTGTCAGTGGTGGAGATCTAAATTTTAAAAATTGCAGAACATTCTAAGGCATGGATCCCACCAGAGTCTATTCAACCATTGTGTATTCATCCACATTCAGTTTATTTCTGGTTGTTTGTGTTTTGCCCTACCGACAGTTCTGCTGTGGCCATCTCAGTAGCTGTCTCCTAATGTTCTGTTGCTTTTATTTTTATGCATAGAGCCCTAGCGTAAGGACTTAAAAGGACCTTAAAAAGGGTCTTTTTAACATTTTAATAGAGGTCTCTTCAGATCTTTCCTGAGGGGTGTAAGACTTGGTATTTCCATCAGCAGTGTCAGACCATTCTCACAACCCGACCTGCACCTTTCCCAAGTTTTGCCAGTGTCAGGAATCCCTCTTGAATTTTGCCATCTAACGAAAGTGAAATATGAAACCTCATTGCTACTCTCACGTGCTTGTCCTTGGCTACTCAGAGTTTGAACCTCTTTTCCTACACTGTGGTCATTTAGATTTGATCTGCTGTGTATCATTTGCTCTGTCCTAAGCTCCACTTTCTCTTGTTTCTTGTTTTTTTCCAGTTGATAAATAAGAGCTCATAGCTGTCAAATGCACTGCACATGTTTTCCCAGGCTACTTATTACCTATTAATTTTATTTCTATGGCGCCTTTTACTTTACCAAATTAAAATTATTTTATAGTATCATAAATGTGTCTTTTCTTTTATGGGTTCTGGATTTCCAGGCTGAGTTTAAAAGTCTCCCTTGTTTCTTTGTTGTGCATGTAGTTTCCTGGAACATCTTCTAGTATTTTTCTATGGCTTTTTGTTTTACATTTAAATAAATTTCAGATAGATTACAGATTTTGGTGCATGCTGTAAGACAGGAAGCCAATTTTATTTTCTTCCTGATGAATAGCCAGTATTTTATTGCATAAATCATTTCCACTGAATTGAAATATCGCTTTCGTTGTATTTAATTTAAATCTGCCACCCGAGCAGTCTGTTCTGCTCTTCTCCCTTTGTCTAGTCTGATGCTGATGTCATACAGTTTTTCATATGATTTCATATAACATATTTAATATTTACTAAGAAAGTCAATACTAGTCACCAAAAGTGTATAATTTACTGATTAGATATTTACAGTTATGTTAGTCTAATTTTAGGAAATTTCCATCACTTCAAAAAGAAACTTTGAGGGCTGGGGATGTGGCTCAAGCGGTAGCGCGCTTGCCTGGCGTGCGTGCGGCCCGGGTTCGATCCTCAGCGCCACATACCAACAAAGATGTTGTGTCCGCCAAGAACTAAAAAAATAAATAAATAAATATTAAAAATTCTCTCTCTCTCTCTCTCTCTCTCTCTCTCTCTCTCTCTCTCTCTCTTCTCTCTCACTCTCTCTTTAAAAAAAAAAAAAAAAAGAAACTTTGAGCCCATTTGTCCTCAATTCCTATTGCAACTCTCAATCCTAGGCAGCCACTAATCAAATAGATCAAAATAGAGAAGATACGCTCTATCTAGATGTGCCTTCTCTGAACCATTCTTAATGTTTTATTCCTTATAGTAAAATGTGTTTCATTATTGTGAATACATTTTTTTCCTATTTCTTGCTAGCTATTTGCTCATATACAAAATACTGACTTTATTATATTTATAATAACTATTATCTTACCACTTTTCTTAAGTTTTCTAGGTATATAGTCATAACACAATTTATCTGTTTTCAATGTTTATTCGGAAGATTTTGTTTTCTTATGTTACTATATTTTCTAGTAACTTACAACATTGTTTAGTAATAGTGGTCAAGGGAAATCGTCCCTGCTTTTTCCTAATTATAATGACTATGACTTCACTGTTTTAGCCATCAGGATGATTTTTTTTTATTATTATTATTTTTTTTTCTGGTAGCTTGTTCTTTTTACACGTGAGCAGTGAAATTCCTTCTAGAGCTGACTCGAATTCACTAAAATATTCTGACTGAAACCTCTTTCTGACATTCCAAGCAGATAAATGAGAAACCTCCCTTTTATCTGACCATAATGAGGGTTTCTTTCTTTGCTTGAACTGCCAGGATGCTTACAGCTAAATGTAATTCCTACTTTCCTCCTCCTCCTCTTTGTTTTCTTTCTACTTCTATCAACTTTTTTAAAGTTTTAAATTGCATCCAGTAAACAGCCTTTTCAAAGTATGTTTATTTTAAATATGTAAATATGTTTTACATATTTATATACTTATATAACCACTACCATAATCAAGATATGGCATATTTCCATTACCCCAAAGAGTTCCCTTGTGCTTCTTTCAAGCCAATCTCCTTTCCCCTTCACCCCTACCCCCTTCACCCCTACCCCCTGGGCAACCATGACCTGCTGTCCCTGTAGATCAGAGATTCCCAACCAGGGCTGATTTTGCCCCTCAGGGGATATAGGGCAATGACAGGATACATTTTTTGTTTTTCACAATAGAGCAGGTACCCACTACCTGGATGGGTAGAGGCTAAGAACTTAACAGTGCCAAGATTGAGAAGCCCTGCCATAGATAGAGATTGGGGTATGAAAATGATGGCCTATAGACCAAATCCAGCCTAGCTGCATGCTTCTGTGTGGCCTGAAAGCTACAAATGGTATTTGTATGTTTAAGTGGTTGAAAAAAAATCAAAAGAATGATACATCATGACCAGTGTTCTATTCTGGCCGTAGACAGACTGGTTGATGCCTCTCCACGCTGGTAAGGGTGAATCTTCGTTTCTCAAGTCTACTGATTCAAATGGCAATCTCTTCTGGAACACCCTCGCCAACACACCAGACAATAATATGTTGACATTTCTCTAGGCATCCCTTAACCCCCACTTAACTTGACACATAAAATTAGCCTTCACACTATTCTAATGGGCCTATAGTGGTATTTCATTATGATTTTAATTTGTGTTTCCCTGATAATCAATGATGTTGAACATCTTTTCACGTGCTTATCTGCCATTTGAATCCTCTTTGTGAAGTGTCTCTTTAAATCTTTGGCTCATTTTCCTGTTGCATTTTTTGTCTTATTGAGTTGTAAGAGTTCTCTTTATATTCTGGCTATAAGTCCTTTATCAGGTTTACGATTTGCAAATGTTCGTTTCTGATCTGTGACTTACTTTTCATTTTCTTCACAGTGTCAATTGAAGAGTAAATTTTAAATTCATTTTCTTATTAGTATTTATTGGAGAGCAAACATTTAAATTTTGATAAAATTCTGTTTTTTTCAGTGTTATCTTTTGAGGTTCATTTTTTTTTTTTTTTTGGTTTTTCTAACTCAAGGTCCTAAAGACTTTCTCTTTCTCCTATGTTTTCTTCTTCCATGGAAGCATATATTTTACATCTATGATGAGGTCTCTGATCCCTTTTGAGTCCATTTTTTTTTCCTATATGGACATCATTTGTTCAAGCATCATTTATTAAAAAGACTACTCTTTCCTCCATTGAATTACTGGCACCTTTTTCAAAAATTAATCCATCAAATTGCCTAGCATGGGTGAGGCACTGGGATGGATTCTCAGTACCACATACAAATAAATAAAATCAAGGTCCATCAACAACTAAAAACATTTTTTTAATTAATCCATCATATATGTGTAAGTACTTGGACTCTATTCTGTAATATTCTTTTCTCCTCTGCCTCCCAGTGATACTGGGGAATGAACCCAGGACCTCTTGCATGCTAAGCAAGTACTCTATCATTGAGCTACATCCCCAGTCCACATGTTTGCCTGTTCTTACACCAGTACCACAACCATCTTGAAACTGGGGATTTATATTAAGTCTTGAAAGCAGTAGTTTATCTTCCAACTTTATTGTTTTTCAAAATTGGTTTGCCTCTTTTAGGTCCTGTGCATTTTTATGTAAATTTGGAATCAGCTTATCAATATCTACAAATGGCCTATTAGGACTTTGAGGCCATATTGAATCTAGAAGTTGAATTAGGGAGAAGTGATACCTTAATATTGAGTCTTCCAATGAAAAGTCTTTATTTTTTAGTTCTCAATTTTTTTAACAACATTGTATAGTTTATACAGATTTCTCATGTATTTTTAAAATCCATCCTGGTTTTTGATGTTATTTTAATGAGATGAACATATTTTAATATTGAGAGCTGCCTCATTCTGTCAGTTCACAGAAAAGCAATGATCACTTGATTACCTGTGACAAAATAAGGCAGATTGAAAAGGGCTAGGCCTGGAATGGGTGGGGCAGGGTGAGGGGACCACCGGTCACAGACACTAGAGCAGCTGCATTCCACTGTACACACCTGTGATGGCAGGGAACAGCTGGGGGTGACCCATGAAAACAGATGGGTAGGGCACAGTGGCAGGAGTGTAGGCACAGGTAGAGGCAGGCAAGCAGCTGGAGTCCAGTAGTCAGAAGTCCTCAGACACAGCTGGGTAGGCTTCAGCACCTGGAGAAAGCAGTGGGTAACGATGGAGGGGAGTTTCACCTTTATAACCGGGGCTGGAGCACAGGGAACTGGTATATAATGTGGAGTCCGGGGTCCAACACTCAGGTCCAACCTTGGAGCAGGCAGAGAGGGTTTAATCTAGCACTAGGTGTCCGAACCTAGAGTCTCAACATGACTCAAAACTTGCCTTCTGGTCCTTGGCCTGGATCAGGAGTTGCCTGGAAAGGAGGCTGCCAGGGACTGGGAACCAAGACAATCTAAGCAGCTTCGCTGGGAGGTGGAAAGAGATTAATTGAAAGCATTTATAAAAAGAATTTGGGTATCTGTCATCAGTTCCAGCTTTTCCTGTCCTCTAGCAGGAGCAGATAGAGAAGAGGAAGTGCAAGCAATCAGGATGAATGAATTAGATGTGCAGACAGCCAGACCTCTATTCCTGCCATTTGCTTGCTTTCAAGATGTAGCTGTAGGCATCCCTCTTGTTGGGAGGCGCTCTGCAGTTGCTCAACAGCACAGCACAGTCTGGAAGGGAAGGTTCCCTGCCTCTTTTTATTAAAAGTAAATGAAGTTGTCTGCATTTTTTCGGACTCAACCACTAGGAAAAGCCTTGGAACCCAAACAATCTGTTGAATCTCTTCATCCCCTTGTTCAAGGAAGGTAGCAGCCAGGCTGGCCAGGTCACACAGGGTATCTGCTTTGCAGCCCTTTGAGAAGATGCTGCCATATCCAGGGCCCAATAAACAGAATGAAGGAAGGGGGGCTCATGGAGTTGGACCTAACATTTGCTCTTCTCATCGAAGGTGACCTTGCCACTGGTCCCAGGGCAGAGTAGGGTGGGGGCATCTTTCACTTATGGGAGACACTGGAACAGGAGCCAGGTGGAGACTGAGCTTGATGAACTTAGTTTTAGACATGAACCAGTAAGACATCAAAATAGAGAGATCTACACACCTCTAGATGTGCAGATGAATGGTTGTGTATTTATATGTGACGTGTGGGCTTGCTCATGAATTGCTGGCCCTGGCACTAACTTCCTCAGCACGTACTCCAGCGCAGTAGCTCCCTTGCAGGGCTACTGCTGATTCCATGGCAATTTTATTGTAAAGATATTTGAACAGTGCAGAGATCCAGTCCCACAGCAATTCCCTTTCTCTGGGACAAGGCAGTTAAAGGTTTGTTGGAAAACCTTCCCAGTATTTTATGCAGAATTATATTTATATAAATAAGATTTCACATATATGAAATACACTCATAATACACATATAATTTCTCTTACATAAATACACACACACATGTACCATGAGTTCTGTTCTGGAACCTACTTTCCTCACCTAGTATCAGATCACCTTCCAAATTGAACTTAGGGATCTACATAGTCCTTTCCAATGACTGTATAGCCTTCTGTTGTGTGAATGTACCATCATGTATTTATTTTTTATTTTTCCACCTTTTTTTTTGTTGGTGCATTATAGTTGTACATAATGGTGGATTCATTGTTACATACTCGTACATGCACACAACAATATAATTTGGCCAATATCATTCCGTAGTATTTCCCTGCTCTCTCCCTTCCTCTCTCTCCTGGTCCCTTTCTTCTACTCTCTCCCTTTGATTTTCATGAGACCCACCCCCAACCTTCCTTTTCATATGAGAGAAAACATATGACCCTTGACTTTCTGAGTCTGGTTTACTTCACTTAACATAATGTTCTCAGATTCCATCCATTTTCCTTTAAATTACGTAATTTTAATCTTCTTTTTGGCTGAATAAAACTTCATTGTGTACCACATTTTCCTTATCCATTCATCCATTGATGGACACCTAGGCTGTTTCCATGGTTTAGCTGCTGTGAAGTGTGCTGCTATAAACGTGGGTACGCATGTATTGCTGTAGTATGTTCATCATTTATTTGCACTGTCTTCCTGTCACCAGACCTTGAGCTTCTTGTACAGATACTTGCCATTATAAACAACAATGCAGTCAGTGCAATAACTTCACAATGCATCTTTGTACAGCTTTTCTTTCTTTTTTTTTTTTTTAGAGAGAGAGAGAGAGAGAGAATTTAATATTTGTTTTTTAGTTTTCCGCGGACACAACATCTTTGTTTGTATGTGGTGCTGAGGATCGAACCTGGGCTGCATGCATGCCAGGCGAGTGCGCTACCGCTTGAGCCACATCCCCAGCCCTGTACAACTTTTCAATTATTTCCTTAGAAGAGATTCTTAGACATGAAATGTACATTCTGAGTTTTCATTATAGACCTATAGATTTCCTTCTGGAAAGGTGGTACCCATTTGAATTCCCGTTAAGAGCATATGCTTTTCTCACTTGCTCTGAACATTTTTCTCTTCCATTGGTGCCATTATGACGGGTGAAAAATGTGATATTGTTTTGATTTGCATTTCTTTGATGATTAACAAAGGTGAGCATCTTTTATTTGCCCATGACCATGTATTTCTCCCCTCCTCCAGTGAGTTGCTTATTTATCCTTTGCCTAGATTTTTCTAGTGAAGCATTTGTTTTTCTCTTCAGATTCATAAGCGCTCTTATATACTACAGATATTAATCCTTGGTTATGTTACAAACCAGTTTTATTTGCCTTTATTAAAAATAATTTATAGTATCTCTTGCTATATCACCATTTTTCACTATTAAGTAGCCTCATCTAAGTCAGTCTTATTTTTTATGTTTTCGGGCTTTGGATTATGCTAAGAAAAGCATAACTCAACCAAAGTTATAAACCTACCCTTCTATGTTTTCTTCTAATACTTTATACTGTTATATTTTTATGTAAAAAATGCAAACCTAATGATGCCACTTCTTTACTTGAATCCCCAGAAAGCCTTCCCAATACCCTCAACATCTAGGTCACACTCTCAAATGGCATGTCCCAGACCTTGGAGACCCACACTCAACCATCACATCCCCAGCCCTCCTGAAAGCACCGAGCACGAGGGCACCATGCAGCTCTGTCCAGCATGCCTTTCTTGGCTTCCTCGTCATGCTGGATGAACTCCTAAGCCTCACCTCAGTGGCTCTTCTGAGGAGTAGTCCTCTACCCCAATTCGTGTTAATGCTTCCGCACCTTTCCTGTCCTGACACAGCCCTCCCACCTCTTTGTCTTACACTGAAATGTCTGTGCTTTCCTTTCCACTGTGAACTTCTGAGCTCCTTGAGAGTTGGCTCAGTATCTGGCAACCGATGCAAGGCAAGTCGTAGGTGCTAACCTGCTTCTGTGATCCGATTGCCCTTAGCAAAGCTCAATCTGCTAACAGTGTGGAGGCCTCAAGATTGATTAGAACAGCCACGTAATGGTGCTGTCATAGTGTCTAGGAAGGAGATAAAGGCTAGAGTGAGGCCGTAGGTGGAGACAAGAGGACGGATGAGAGACAGATCAAGTAGGTAGAACTGACAGTGTGAGCAGTGTTGGGTTGTGATGTCCCCTAACTATTCAGCACAGGAGATCAGTGAGTTAGCCCAACATCACAATCCTGATCTTTGATTCTTGTTTTTTTTTGTTGTTGTTTTTTTTTTTTTTTTTTTGTGTGTGTGTGTGTGTGTGTGTTTAGAATTACCCCTATTCTTCCCTTCCACAAAGCTGTGTGACTTTATCTAGCAACCCTCCGTGTCATCATCCATAAAACGGGGCTAGTATATCCACCTCCAAGACCACCTGTGAGGTGGTTTCCTTGAAGCACCATGTTTAAGAGCCCTCCAGTCCCTGACACACAAGGGTTTTGTGCTTTCCTCCACCCAGTTACCTTGGGTGATTGGATTAGCGCCATCTCCTGACTGATCTGAAGAACTCCTAGGGAGAGAAGGCAAAATCCGCTTTTGTTAATGGGTTTCCATAAGTCATGGGTGCAGCCTGGCCAGCAGGTCCTCACCTGTCCACGTGGCTCTATGCTCTGCTCTGCTCATCCTTGCTGCCACTGTCATCCCAAGCTATTCTCTTTTTCCTCCAGGGACATCCCAGCATTCTGTCCTTTCTGAGTTCTGCTTCTTCCTTTTCTATTCTGCGGGCACCACCTAGTTAGCCCAGTTGCGTCCTCATGCCTGGCTATCGCAGCCATTGTTCTGCCTGCAGTCAGCCTGGGCCAGGTAAAAGAGTGGGAGATCAGCCCCCAAAGCATGTTTTCATCTGTGAGCAAACTCAGGCTCCTGCTTTGGCTGCTGCAGGGCATCATGTGAGCTGTGAGTCTTTTGGGGCCTCCATCTCTGGGCCCTGCACCCCTCGACTTTATCTCCTAGCTCTCCAAGCGCCTTTCTCATCCCCGGCCCACCTGTCACCCCAAGGCAGAGAGCCTGCCCACCACCCCCAACTCATACTTGCTGATTTCTGTAAGAGCAGTAAGAGAGAGCCCTCTGGTCTTCTGACCCACTCCATGAACAAACACTCAGATCCTGCACCAAGGGCTCTTGGGAGAATCCTTCCTGCCCCTCCCTGTTAGTGCATTCCTGCGGCCACACTGTCACATATACAGAGCTCTTCACACCAGCTCACTGTCCTCCAGGGCCCCAGAGCATGTCTGCCTTCACCAGGCATCTAGTGAGACCCCCCTCCATGGGCCAGGCCCCGAGAAGGATGATGTGAGGCAAAGGCTCTGCTCTCGAGGAGCTCCAGTGTGAAGGGCAGGAATTCCAACCCGAGTTTCCTGGGCCCCAAGGGGATGGTGTTTGATTAACTCAGAGGCTGTTGTAGGATTTATGTGAATTGTGTGTGGGCCTGACACATAAGAGTTCAAAGTGATGACGATGTGCTGATGGTGTGGATGTCACCCGACAGCCACAGTCACGTGGCCAGAGGGCAAACAGAGCCAAGTGGGACGGATGCTCCTGGCTCTGCCCCACCCTATCACCCTTTCCAGTTGCCCTTCATACTCCTTCTGCATCCTTTGCATCCCCACTTCTTCTAAGACAGGACACATAAATGTTAGAGGCATCAGCCCTAGTCTAGGGAAAGTTGGACATTTTCATCCCAAGGCCTTTTTTAAAGTGTCCTGAATGCTCACTTGGCCTGTTGCTTCTGGTGGGCCCCATGCTCCCCATAGGAGCCTAGGTGTCCCACACAAGTGACCCAGCTCACAGTAGCCCATCCACCTGTCACCCATCCCATCAGATTTGAGTTTCATTAGTTGTGTGTTTCCACTTGTACTGAAGGGACTTGGCACTCAGGCTCAGGAATTCTGGATTGGGATGAGCGTGTCTGTTTGCCTCAGTGAGGGAGGTGACAGAGGCCCTTGAGAAGGCAGTAGCAGAGAAAGGCACAAGGGATAGGGACATCCTTGATTGGGCAGAAGCAGTCTTGGATCTCAGTAACTGGCAGGTAAAAGCAGCTTCAATTGGGGGAAACATGTTTTAAGCAGAAGATGAAATTACCTGGTACCTGACACTCTGAAGGAGTTCTATATCTCAGAGGAGATGGCAGGTGCCCTCCTGAAATCTACTTAATTTCAAGAGTCAAATAGCCCTTTCTCAAAACCTTCGAGAAGGTGACATCATGGTGTGGGCAAGACTTCTTGAAAAGAAGAGGGGAAAATTTCCACTTTATTGCAATTTTTTCCCAAACAATATAAAGTACCAGCATGGCTTAAAATAGTTACTATTTTTGTTCCTTGCCACATTGGGGGTTGAATCCAGGGGTGCTCTACCACCCAGCTACATCCCAGCCCTTTTATTTTTTTTTTATTTTTAAAAATATTTTTAAATTTCCAATGGATTTTTAACTTTGTTTATTCATATGTGGTGCTGAGGATCAAACCCAGGGCCTCACACATGTTAGGCAAGTCCTCTGCCACTGAGCCACAATCCCAGTCACAATCCCTTATTTTTTTAAGACAGGGTCTTTATAAGATGTCAAGACTGGCCTTGAACTTGCCTATCTTCCTGCCTCAGCCTCCCGAGTCACTGGTATTATATGCATTTACCACTGCACCTGGCCACAATATTTTCTTGGGGGAAACATCACCTGTAACCCCTCAATATAAACCCTTGTTTATTCTCATGGGGTCTGTTTTTGCACACATATTTTGGTTTTGATAATACTTGACATGTATTTGTATAAACATGCAATTATTCCAAGATTTAAAAATTTTTAAGTGTTTGATGAATTATATATGGAAGAGTGAAGAGGATATATGTGCAGTTTAAAGACTAAAGCTGTCTGCATCACTTCTATGTCCTCTCTTGTACCTGACACTTGCAGCCTTTGAGAGCTCCCTCTGCCCAAGAGCCCCTCCCTCCCCCCAGATGGAACCCCACTGTCCTGACTTTTCTGGTCATCACAACTTTTTCTTCATGATTTTACCATTATATGCTAAAACTCTATTTCACTTGTTGTCTGGTCTTGATCATTATCTGAATGAAATCATACTTTTATTTACTATTTCATGTCTACTTATTTCAATTATTGCTTGCAAGATATTGCAAATGTCTATAGTTAGTTGATACTAATTTTTAGTTTAAAAGAGAAAAAAATAGAAATTTTATATTCATGCTCAATTTTTTCCCAAATCTAGATTTGTCAAGTGGCCCGGACTTGTAGTACCTTTATACTTGGGAAAAGGTGTTTTTTTCTCCTATTAGTGACTCACAGAAGAGTGCAGAGGATATATGCGCAGTTATCACACCCCATCTGTGAACATAGTCCCAAGCTGAGAAGAGTCTGCCCCATCACTTCCCACAGTGGGGGGCCGGCCCCTCCACCCTTTGGCTGGCCTGCTGGGAAGCAGCCACTCTGGGCCACTGGAGCCTTGGAGATGCAGCTGCTCTTCTTCCAAGGGAGCCGATGGAATTCTTCCTGGGATCAGGGACAGCTGGCGAGGGCCTGGAAAGCTTGGCAAGGGTGAGGAATCTGCCAGGGGATCGTCAGCGGTGGCGACTCCACCGGCCACCTGGTATTCTCTGGTTAAAACTTTTGCCAACAGCCCGAAGTCCTCATCACCCCTCTATGCACACCCCTTCTGTCGTTCTCAGGGTTCTGCAGGAACTGGCCTCGTGGAAGTGGGATCATTCAGACTTACATTTCCCAGTATTCAGCCTCCCTGAGCCTCAGATGTAGCCTCCTGATGGTGATGAGTGAGTAACACCTACAAGGAGCCAGGTTTCTGCACAAATACCAAGGTCTGCACTACACACCCCTGGGATCGGATGCACACCTAGGTACCCGTGCACTAACACACAACTAAACCTGACCTATTCCAACATGTACCACCACGCTGACTCAGCTTTGGCTTTCCACAACGACAACTGCCAGTTTTTCTTCTGCGCCTCAGAGCTAATCTTGTTGAACAAGTGGTCTGTGGCTCCATTTCTTTCCCCTCTCTCAGAGCTAATCCTTGGGAATTTAGCTTTTGTCCTGTGCACATTGATGGTGCTTGCTCTTTACGTCCTGCCGTGCTGAGCCAGGCCAATCCAGATGAACCCGTGGGATTAAAACCTCTTACTCCATCTTAGCCTGTGAAGGACTCAATCCTTTGGATTTACATTCTCCTTCCCAGAAGCTGTTTGTTTCACTCAACTCTGGCTGGGCCCACCAGGCGCCTTCTCTTGGGTGGGCTTGTAGCAGTCCTTTGTCCTTAAGTTTGTTTTTAAATTTTCCTCAAGAACAAGCCCTTGTTCACTGTGTTCACACCCATCGTGCAGACAGGTTGGGATGGTGTTTGCTTCTCTCTCCTCTGACAGTTCTGAAGAGGCTGTTCTGGTGCTGGCTCCAAACTGTAGTCCTGCCCTCCCCTGACCAACTTGGTCCTCTCCACCTTCTATGCAGCACAGTGACAAAGGTGGTGGCAGTACTCTGGATGGAGATGCTTCATGATCCCTAACTACAAACACTCTTGGCCAGTCCTCCCCAAGAATGATGCAGGCCATCTTATAGGTTTGACCTTGTTCAGCCTCTGGGTTAATAAAAAGGACCTGGTGAGACATGAAGAGGCCTCCTGACTAGCCAGTTTGACATGGAACTATGCTTATGGACCCAGGGTGTGTCATGGTGGACATAGTATAGGCCACAGCCTCTCTGTAGCCTCTGTCCATGTGCTATTCTAACATATGTTGGTCCATCTTCCTGTTCCAGGCCCTGGTACCAGGTCCCCCACCAGGTTGGGTTGACTCTAGGAGGAGTTCCAGATTTCTGGGGACCATGATGGTTGATAGTGGGGTTGTTTTTGGACAGGCTGAATTCCTGCTGCCTGTGGAACATCCTAAAAAAGTGGTCCAGTGGGCATTTGGACAATAGTAAAATGCCCCTGCTCTGTCAATAGGTTTTCAGATTTCTGCCTGCTTTGGAAAGTGGAGGAGAGGGTAGTGAAGAACTTGCTCACAGAGCAGGTGGGGTGGGTCTCTGGGAGAGGAGGTCATAGGGGAAGAAATAGCTACAATCTATTTTTTTTTTTTTTTACTGGTGACCTGATTGTTATGAGTCATTAGTTTATATAAATGCACTAGGGAATTGAGAAGGAGGACATGAGGTTAGTTGAATAAGGTGTGGGGACTTGGATGATAACAATGCTGAGTCCACAAGTCTTTGTATTATTATTCTGTATGCCTTACTTGGGTGTTAGAAATATTTTTTTATTCTATTTTGTTGATTTGTTTGTGTTTGGTGCTAGAGTTTGAACCCAGGGCCTTGCACGTGCTGAACACAGGCTCTCTACTACTGAGTTAACATCCCCAGCCTCATAAATATTAAATCTACTCAATAGTTTGATTAAAACAATATAGAGGGCTGGGGTTGTGGCTCAGTGGTAGAGCACTTGCCTAGCATGTATGAGGCACTGGGTTCAATCCTCAGCACCACATTAAAAAAATATAATTGAAATAAAGGTTTAAAAAATAAAGAATTAATTATAACATTATACTGTGTGTTAATATTAGTTAAATATTATTTAGTGCTTTCTAAATTTGGAAAGCAATTTACTTTTTTTTAAATTAAATGTATTAACCTAGACCTTCAACGTCTCCCACTCATCTCAGACTCCCCTTTGATTTGGGGGATCTGTTGAACCTTTGATTTGCTGTCATGTTTTATCTCAAAAGAGAATCCCTTTCCTGAGTGACCCTAGGGTGCTACAAGTGCCAACGTTCCCCTCCCCGTTAGGGCTGGCTCTAAATTAGAACAGAGAGAAGGCTTCTGAAAGCTGCTGATCAGAAGAAAAATAGCTTCGGGTTAGGGTTCCCAAACAAGTGTGCCGAGTGCCTTTTGATCCTTTAGAAGTGTCATCTGTCTGGAGCCAGCCTGTGTCCTCTGCCACTTGTGCTGACTTCACCTGCCCTTCACGTTGCCACCCAGGTTGCCATTAGGCTTGGCTTCATGTCACGTTAGTTTTGTAGCTCTCCTCTCGCAGGACATCACAGTGATAGATTATATGTAAAAATCACACATTTTTCTCTGGATTCGATCCAAAGAGGGAATTCGAGTCAAACTGTGCCTGTTAGAAAGAGGAAATCCATGTGTTAAACTAATACCTATCAAGTTTATTTTCAGGTCTTTATGCAAGAAGGGTCCCCTTTGCACCTTTCTGGCCCCATGTGTCTGTGCAGACTCCAGCTGAGCTGCAGCAGGGCCAGCTGTGCAGGACAGACCGTTCAGCTCCCCTTGTCTCACACCTCCCCACAGGCCCGGGAAACTGGGAAGGTGATGACAGAAGTAGACAACTCCAAAATGCGGTGTTGGGGTTGGCATTTCCTTGGCAGAACTACACTGCATGCCTTGTAGGAGGGTAGGGTGTTCGCCTGTCATGGGCAAACAGCGGTAGCCGGCATAACCTTGACTGTCCCCTCAGCACGATGCTCCCTGTGCTGTTCTCTGCATGGGAACAGCTCCAAGGCAGTTAAAAAGGGTTGGGGAGCTGGGATTTGTTATCCAGCAAAGTTGTTGTTGGGTAGCAAAAGAGTGTTACTATTTTAAACATGAAGAGGCTCTTTCATAAAAGACCTGGTTATAGTGTTGTCCCCACCTGGAAATCCCAGTTTCAGCATCGCACATCACCTTCACTCTGAACCATAACTGGTTCAGGAGCATAAGAACACTATGCCACAGAACTGGGAAATCATGGGATGCAGGCTGTGTACGGTTGGATAAATCTTGGCATAGCAAAGATACCCACCATCTTGCCATGGAAGGCATCATTGCTTCCCTGAATAAATTGTAAAATCCTTCAGGTCCCTGTATCTGCCGTGTACCACCACCCTGCTAGTCCTGGACTACTGCCCTTCAGTTCAAGGTCACTGTTGATAAAATCTGGGGACTGGAGGGAAAGTTAGGGCAAACTGGATGAATCTGCACAGTGCTAGAATTCCTTACTTCTGACTTATTCTTATAGCTTTAACTATCAAACATTTTTCATCATTTCTGTCTGAGAGGATAGACATGTGTTCTGGATTCTTGTTTGCATAGACAAAATAGCTGAATGATTAAAATTTTTCGTTAAACATATGGGCATGTGTGATATAGCCAGACGTCTTTAATGGAAGTGACATTTATTTTAAGGCCCAGTTGTTCCTTAGTGATGATTTGATTATAGTGTTCGTTTCTGTCTAGTGTAATATCTTGGTGCGTTTGACTGCTGTAACAAAAATAGCATAGACTGGGTGACTTAAACCACAAACATTCATTCCCTCACAGTTTTGAAGACTGGAAGGTCAAGGTTCCTGCTGATTTGGTTCCTGGTGAGGGTTCTTTTCCTGGCTAAGGGACAGATCTCTTGTTGTTTCTTCATGCTGCAGAGAGAGATCTCTTCTGTCTCTTCTAATAAGGGCACTAATCCCATTCATGAGGCTCCACCCACATGATCTAATTACTCCCAAAGGCCCTGCCTCTAAGAACCATCACATTGGGGATTAGGGATTCAGGGCATGGGGTGGGGGAAGAGCACAAACATGTGTTCATAGCATGCAGTGACCCAGTGGGCCAGATGGCTGGCTCTGTCTTCACAGTTACTGCATTTTAGAATAAACCAGGTGACTTGAAGCATCATAAATTGGTAAATCTGCTACTGACCTTCTGGAGAGCTTCTATTTCCTTCTGACCACAACCTCTGGTAAGAGTGTTCTCTGGATACATGGCCTCCATCAGAGAGCAGAGGGAGAAAGGCAGCCGGTGGTCTTTATCGTTTAAGAGCCAATGTTACAATTGCCCTTAAATCCTTCCCTTTGTGGGGACTCTCCTGAGAGGTGCAGAGTATCCACCCCACCCAGACACCCCCAGCTCCATGCACAGACCACATGTATGCTGCAGAGAGAGATGCCAGGGACATTTGCTTTGTCTAGTTTAGCAAAGACTAACAGGGAAAGCTGTAGGGAGGAGGTGCTAATGAGGT
Organism: Spermophilus citellus; assembly: GCF_964194105.1. NCBI lineage: Eukaryota > Metazoa > Chordata > Mammalia > Rodentia > Sciuridae > Spermophilus > Spermophilus citellus. The sequence goes on along the minus strand of NC_138193.1, from coordinate 95,756,552 downwards.
TACAGGGGGAGGTGGGGAGCAGAAGAATGAAGGTCAACAGTCAACAGCCAGAGGGGATTGGAAGCGGTTGGGCATAACTTGGAAATGTAGAAATGTGTGGGAGAATATTGATGACCACAGAACTGCTGGTGTCACCCTTGCCGGCTCTGGTCTCTGAAGGGAAAGACCCCATTTTAAACCAACACCTGCCAAATTAGTTAGTGTCCGGCTCATCCTTCAATCCCTTAGTGAAGCAGTTGCCTCTCTCCCCCAATAGGCTGAGTTTCTTGAAAGCAGAGCCTGTGTTTTTGCCAGAGTTGTCTCCAGTGGAAAGGAATGAAGTTATGAACTATTATACCACACACAAATGTTCATTTTCAAAAGCTATTCTCCAAATGCACATAGGTAGGAATATGTTAAGCAACTGTGCTACAATATTATCCACATAAGCCAGCGAAGCCTAGAGGGTCCCAAGGCTTGGGTGAACCGGACAAGTTGAAGCCCCACAGGTGGTTCTGATGACAGCAGGCCACATCATTCCCTGTAACTAGAAGTGGCCCAGGAGGCAAGGGTGGAGCTCACCATGCCAGGTTCAGTCAGGCCTCCAGGGTGGGTTATGATTTACACTGAAGTATTTCTACTGGGTAGCTGAAGATCTGGGGACTGAGTGACCCTACTTCCATACTGGCAGCATGGTTCAAAGCTAAGAGTGTAGGCACTTGTGTTCATCTGTAGAGCTGGATGACAAAATGCCATAGACAAGGTGGCTGAACAGAAATGTTTTCTCACAGTCTGAAGGCTAGAAGCCTAAGGGTCCATTTCTGGTGAGGACTGTCCTCCTGACTGGTAGATGACTGTGTCCTCAGATGACCTTTCTTCTGTTCACATTCATGGAGAAAGAGAGAGGATACTCCAATGTCGCCTCCTCCAAGGTCACTACTCACATCAGATCAGGGCCCCACCCTTAGATTCATTTAACCTTAAATTCCTTAAGGGCTGCATCTCCAAATGTAGCCAACTGCACTGGAGGTTAGGGATATTCAGCATATGAATTTGGGGATGAGGAGAGACAAACCTTAACTGCTCCAAAGACAAACTCTCTTTCCATCTCTACTCTTATAAACTTTATCTTAAGGAAGTTTCTTAACTTTCCTAAGCCTCAGCATCCTCTTGGTAAAAAAATGGAGTGGTCATGGTGCTGTCCGGGGCATTGTAAGGATTAAATAAGATAGTGCATATATGGGCTTAGTGAAAGGTCTCATGAGTAGATGGTGCTTAATGACCGTAAGTTAACATTATTCATAAGGTCCTCTCTGCTTTGAGATGAGTTACTTCTGCACTAGTTACAGGAGTGCAGTCCAGCCTGGATTTCTAGGACTAGTCCAAGCCTGTGGGAATGGGATCTCTGGGCCAGGGAGGTCCCAGAACTTTCCTCTATTCTTTAGGGGAACCAACCCTCTTCTGCGCCAGGTTAACCTTCTGAGATTTCCGGCAGGAGCTGGAACAGGTGGTGGCAGTGCAAGGGCCAAGAGAAGGGGAGTAAGTGCTGGGACTGGTGGAGCAGCTCTGTCTCCTCCCAGAAAGGATGTGGCAGAAGGGACGGCACCAGTTGGACCTGAGTGAAGGCCATTGGATTCCTTCTGGTTTCTATTTAGCTTAAAAAAGGGAAAAGCTCTTTAACATAAATGCTCAGACTAACCCAAGTTTATTATATAAATTTTTGAAAACATAGGAACTTATGGCCTGGGGATGTGGCTCAAGTGGTAGTGCGCTCACCTGGCATGTGTGCGGCTCGGGTTCGATCCTCAGCACCACACACAAAGAAAGATGTTGTGTCCGCCGAGAACTAAAAAGTAAATATTAAAAATTCTCTCTCTCTCTCTTTAAAAAAAAATAGTAACTTATGAAGACCATAACAATCACCCCCACCTCTTTTATGCAGAGTTCACACTTCCAACTTCCTTTGCAGCCAGACAGACCTGGTCTGAAGCCCACACCCCCTCCTGGAGTTGTGTGACCCTTAGTTGGCTCTTATTTCCTATTACTTTTCAAATTCTGTTTCCTGCTCCTCTAATGATGCGAACATTTACCCCCCTCCCTTGTTCCCATTTTGTAGAATTGCTGTGTAGATAAAATGCATGTGTAGTGCTGGGTGTGTGGTACTGAGAGCCATTGCTCTTGCTTCTCTTGAAGATGATGCCTTTGTCTTGGATTGGAGTAGCAAAACTCAGTCATTACTATACCACACACTTCCTGGTTCTGCACCAGGCATGTGCTGTGAAATGGAAGCAAACCAATGTTGTTATTTCCAACAGGGACTTAAGAACTATGCTCCTTTTACCCTGAAACTGTTCTGGAAATGTAAGGATTCATATTTGCACAGAGGATCAGATGTGTGTCCTCTTTCAGCAACCCCTGCCACTATCATCACTCCCCTCTTGTGATGCAAACTAAGAACTTGGACCTGTGTTTTCATAGTCACACCTGAGCATGGCTTTGGAATAACAGGGGGGGGGGAGGGGGGAGAGGGAGGGGGAGGGGAGAAGGAGAGGGAGAAGGAAAGGGAGAGAGATTTGGTCAGAGTAGCTTTGTCCATCATCTGAGAACCCAACCATTTCAAAATTATTGCTTCTGAAATTAAGTCTCTGGTTTTCAGATCATGAGACAAAAGATCCTCAGAAATATGCCCAGTTTTCATCAATAAACAGACTTGTGGCTGTGGCCATCCCAATTCTTCCCAGTCTCTCCAGCTCAACTCCTCCCATGGCCTCTCTGCCCTTCCACACCAGGGAGCAGATCTCTTCTCCCCAGAGGTCAGAATGATACCTTGCAAAGAGCAGGTGTTCATAGGGTACAACTATCACTCCCAGCTACCTATCTTGTTTCCCAGAGCTCCCCTGAGCAGTGCCCCAAGGGCCAGCCTGTCTGAACTGCAGGAGCACCTGGTGCTCAAGGCTCTGAGGGCCCTGAAAGCTTCTTGGTCTTGAGATTCCATGCGCTCCAGCCTGGCCCACTTGGCAAAAGAATAAGCCAACTGCTTAAGCCAACTGTGTCCATGAGAGCAGGCCGAGAGCAGAGAGATGATGTGTCTCCTTTCAAGAGGAGTCCCTTCCACAGGTCCTCAGGCCTCTTCATCCTGGACACTTGCCTGGTGGAAGACAAAATGAAGTGACGAGAATGAGAGACAATATGTTCACAGTTATTTGTTGTATTCAAGAAGTTGACCATTATCCTAGACAGAGATGCCAAATAGCCCAGGAAACAAATATGGAATCGGCCTACTCAGTGCCTTAATATTTTGATTGTGTCAGAGTGCAACAAGAAGATGAGGTTATTCATTTGATTATTCATCAGTTTCAAGTGTCTTCTGAGAGAGGCTGGGGATGAAGAGGAGGTGAAGGCAAAGATCACTGATACCATTTGGCCTTGAGGGTCCCAGTCACTTGGTGGGGACAGAATCCAGAGCTGTAGAAGCATTTAATCCCATGAAGACCCAGAGAATCAGTGAAAGCTGCTTAGAAGAAGAGACGGTTGAATTGAGTCCTAAAGAATGAGAAGTTTGGGCTGGGGATGTGGCTCAAGTGGTAGCACGCTCGCCTGGCATGCGTGCAGCCCAGGTTCGATCCTCAGCACCACATACAAACAAAGATGTTGTGCCCGCCGAAAACTAAAAAATAAAGATTAAAAAATTCTCTCTCTCTCTCTGTCTCTCACTCTCTCTTAAAAAAAAAAAAGAATGAGAAGTTTGCTGTGTATAAAAGTGGCCTTCATTCAACCCCCAAATCTCTGGGGGTGGGGCTTGGCCACAGGTGTTTTCAATAGCTCTCAGAAGAGCTGACCATGCAGCCGGCTGTGGAGCCCCATGGGCGAGGGCAGCCTTCTGGAGGCCCACCCTGAGGCGTGAACTGAGAGGGTCCATCTGAAGAATGCTATGAATTAGGCAGCTGGGAGGGCTGGAGGATCTGGCTGAGACTCGCCCCAGGAGCCTCTGATGTCTCGGGACACCATGGAGCATAGTAGAGACACTGGTCTTGTAAGACCTGCTCGTTGGCTTGGCTACTTGGTAGACATAAAGTCCTTGGCACTTTGACTTTCTCATCTGTAAAATGCGACTCCTGGAGTTATTGGGGAGCTAAAATGAGATAGTGGATATGAAAGTGCTTTAGAACTCACACAGCATTTCTGGAAGGTAAAAATGGTATTTTTGTGGGCCCCAGCTTCCCCTTTACTGCCACTGTGTCATGAGTCCATTGTGAGGTCATTGGGAGGCTCATGACCCCCAGTTGGCTGTAGGACCAGTTTTCTGAGGCTCAAGAGTAACTTTCTCCCCATTTCTGCTCACCTTGACCACAGAGTTTGGCTCTAGGAAAGGGTGACTGAAGTGTGGCTAGGAAGGAGTGGGCCTTAGTGACTGTGAAAGGAACTTTGACCTTGACTGGTTCCCCTGTCACCTTCCATAGGAACATGCTTGCCAATTCAGCCAGCGTGCGTATTCTCATCAAGGGAGGCAAGGTGGTGAATGATGACTGCACCCATGAGGCCGATGTCTACATTGAGAATGGCATCATCCAGCAGGTGGGCCGAGAGCTGATGATCCCTGGAGGGGCCAAGGTGATTGACGCCACTGGGAAACTGGTGATCCCTGGAGGCATCGACACTAGCACCCACTTCCACCAGACCTTCATGAATGCCACCTGCGTGGATGACTTCTACCATGGGACCAAGGTAATGCTCCTGTTTGCCAAAAGTGGCTTCTTTATTCTGCTCCTGGGGCTGCTCCAGATGGAACCCTGATACCATTTGGCCTTGAGTCTCAGTCACTCAGTGGGAACAGAACCCAAGAGTGGATGCTCCCACTCTGTTACTACCAGAAGAAGGGTGTCTCTAGGGGCTTTTATGGCAACTAGGGTAGGGATTTCCACCTACTTATCTCAGACAGTTTAAAAGACAGAATTTAAACCTGTTTGTTGATTGCATTACTTACCCTTGTACCCAGGCCAGGAACTGATTGTATTTTCATATATTTAAAAAAAAATTTTTTTTCACAACACTGGGAATTGAACCCAGGGCCTCATGCATGCTAGGCAAGTGCTCTAGCTCTGAGCTACAACCCCCCAACCCTTTTTAAGTTTTATTTCATAAGAGGATCTCACTAAGTTGCTGAGGCTGGCCTTAAACTTGCAGTCCTCCTGCCTCAGCCTCCCAAATAGCTAGGATTACAGACAGGCGTGCACCCAGCTATTTTTATATTTTTATGTTATGTTATACAGAACTAGAGAAAGAAGAGGATCAGCTGTGTTTATTATTGTGTAGGAGGGAAGAGTTGGCTTGGTGGACTTGTTTATGCTTGATAAGCTAAATTGAATCCCCAAAGTGTGACAGATTATAAAGTCACCTCTCTAGTTGGTTTTGATAGCAGAAATCGTGAAAAAGCCATAGTTATCTTCTGTTTTCTCTCCTAGCTTGTTTGTTGTTTGTATAAATGACTTAAAAAATACTGATTGTTCTCTTTTTAGTGTGAGTTATCAGGAACAATATTTAATTGGGCTGTTCCTGAATGCAGAGGACAAAAATTCAAGCCTGTGAAACAGGAATCAGGAGCCACACAGATGGGTTCTTTCACTCTTTCTCTGTGCTCCAAACCTATCATTGATGTCATTCCTCTTCATCATAATGATCTGTCACATTCCAGCCTCTTCCTGGACGTCAGACAGCGGGAACATGCAGGGCAAAGCCTCTGCATTCGTCAGCTTTTCTGGAGCTCACACTGACCTGGAGCCTAGCTGCCCGTGAATATTTGTAGAATGAATGGGCAAATGCTGCATATCCAGATGGCTCTCTACACCCAGGGGGCGTCAGATTCATCTAGGAAGTTGTTTTCAAATACAGAACTGATTCAGAATCTCAAGGGCGCAAGTCTCCAACCCTGGCAGCAGTTCCTTATGCTGACTATTTACAGTGGGCTTGGCCTCTAATGCTCCCTGGGTGAGAGGAATTCACCAGTTCTTGGTCCTACATAGGCTGACAGACTCAAACCCCCACCCCTCGTGGCCCTAAAACCTAAAATCCTACTAGTACTCTATCTGGGGTTAGGGGCGTTGTCAGAGAACCCTTCCCCTGTGCTCAGGGATTTCCCCCTGGGATTCATTTCTTGGGGGCTCAGGTGTTCCTGATGCTAGGCAGCAGCTGATGAGGCCCCTCAAGGCCACCCTTGAGGAGTCTGGCTGGGACTGTATGTATAGGAGAGGCTGGCCCCTATGGACCCATCTGCCCCAGGTAGGTGGCCTGACAGTCTCCCTGAGGTAAGAACACGTTCTTCCCCTGTCCAGGATCTGCAGAATAGACCCTTGGAAGGTTGAGCTGTGATGAGTCAGGACCCAATAGCCAGAAACCAATCTGAGTTGGATAAGGATATTCCCTGGCCTCCGAGAGCACACCTGCCCTCTCTTGTCAAGCCCAGGGAAGTCAGGCAGTGGGAAGATCCTCCTACTCTCCTCTGAGAACTCCCTTGGACCCTGCAGGTGATGTCTTGCTAATGAAGTGGATAACCCCATCCTCATAAACTGGGGTCCTCTTGCATGGTACCCAGGTGGTAATCAGTACCTTTTTAAAGTGAGTAAGCCTATCCAGCTTGCCGTCCTATGCACCAGGACAGGACAGGACAGTTTTATTTGTGGTTATTTTTGATGTCATTTTTGTTGAAATGTAGCCTGCATATGGAGAAGTGCACAGATATTAAGTATACAGAATTATCAAAACTGAACACACCCTTGTAACCAGCTCCCTGTCGATTAACCAAATGTTATTAGCATCCAGAAGCCCCTTCCAGTCACTGGTCCCCACCAAGGGTAACCACTATTCTAACTATAATCAGAATACTGTAGTATTTTTTTAAATACCATAAGTTTTTGAAATCTAATTCACATATTATATACACCCATCTAAATTGTAGGAGCCAGGGATTTTTAGTACATTCATTACAGATCGGTTTGGAGTATCATTACTTTATGTGAATGAAATCAAGCCAGGTGTGCCTTTGCATTGACTTCTTTTGCTCAGATTCACCCATGTTGTTGTGTGTGTGTGTTGTTTGTGGTTCTTTCACTCTAGTTGCTCTGTAGTATTCCACTGTGTGACAGATTACATGTACTTACCCATTCTGTTGTCACTGGGCATTTAGGTCCTTGCTGGTTTGAGGTTAAGACATCGTGCTATGAACATTTTGTATACATCTTTGGCAAACATGTATGTGCACAATTTGTTGGGCATATTCCTAGGAGTGGAATTAACAGGTCAAAATATGACACAAAATGTTCAGCTTCAGTGGATACTGCCAAACAGTTTTCCAAACTGTGACGGTGTATGCTCCCCACAGTATGAAAGAAAGGCCACAGTATTTCACATTGACATGCCTCTGATAGTGAGTGACACAGGTCTATGCTGGGGTGGTATGCTGAGGCCTTGTACCAAAAAATGGTTAGTGTGCCTGCTTTGGGGGGCCTTTAGTTCAGGGCCAGATGCCATGCTGTCCCTATGCTGACTGCCGGCCTCATGGAGGGCAGCCTGGCCCTCTCAGTCTTATTTTCCACATTGTCATCTGCCAGAGCCTCATTAGCCAGGAGTTACAGGTTTTCCCCTGAGAGCCTTCAGCTCTTCAGAGCCAAAGAAGAGCTCTGCACACAAATCTTTGTGCAAAATGGAGGGTAACTCTTGATCTTTTACACGCTTCTCCACTGTTACTGGGGTTGGCTTCCTCCAGAAAACATCTGAAGGACCCTGTGTGATTAAAGGCTCCAGACCTTCCAGTTTCTGCAGGTTTGGGCTGCCTTCATATCAGGCACTAGTTGTGCTGAATTTAGACCATAGACCACCCCCACCAAGCCACCTGATTGGTGGTGTCACCTAAACAGACTCTATTATATCCATCCCCTCAGCAAGATTGCATGTGTCTTTACGCCCCAGCCTTCCTGTTGCCCAACCCCTGAGCTAGCCTCCTGGACCCCTTTAGTAGACCTGCCCAGAGTCCTCCTCAGGCCTCCAAGAAGGATTCCTGCCCTTGCACCTTTCTGCCCTCCACTCCCACATGGCTGCTCCTACCGCTCAACATTTTGTCTTCCCATTTCCTCTGGTTCCTGAAAATTTCCTGGGAAGAGAAAATGCTCTCCTGTTAGAACACTGGCTGACAGGGACGTGTGGGTTTAATTATTCACTCCACCTTGGCACTTGTGCAGAGGCCATGTGCCCTGATAGACCGCCTATTCAGCTCACACCAAGAAAGTCTGGCTCACTTGAAGCATATTATTATAATAGAAGAATGATCCCAAGGAAGAGCTCACTGAGCAATTAGCCAAGAGAGATGGAGGGATCACATTGCGTCTTTTTGTGCTTATCAGACAGATCCTCCGGGTCTTGAGCCTTGCACCCCCTCAGCTTTCGAGTACTTGTGGATTTGGCAGCAGCAGGCAGGGCTAGAAAAACAAAACAGTTGAGAGCCTGGCTTTGCCCAGAACATCTGGGTCTCCATTGTACTCAGCCTGAAGGGATTTCTCTCCAGCACTTTAGCAAACGCCTTCCATGCCGCAGCAGCCTCTGAGGCTGCGACAGGCTCTGCCTGGCTCCCCTGCTCACAGCCTGGTCACTTGATCGTCCGCCCTGCCCCAGGCACCACCTCCCTCTTCACCTCTAACCTGCAGACCTCGTCCTCCAAGGCCAGAAGCAGTGTTTACCGGGAGGTGCCAGGACCACCTGCTTGCTGATAATATAGACTCTATTCTATAGAGTGGGGAGACAAAGAGAGGGGTACTGAGGGGATCCAGTGACCCACCTGTGTTGGTAAAGGCCTGGGATTACAGTCAGGTTGTGGGGACTTGACCTACATAGAAGTTAACATTTATTCTTTCCTACATATTTAATATTGCATCACAAAGAATGTTCATATAGGCTCTCGACCAGGGGTACTCATGGCCAGGTGGAAATACAGAATCAGTCCTTTCAGCTAGAGGCACTAGCCCCTTCACTAAGTCAGTAGAGAAGGAGCAGCCATAGACAACTGAAAAAATTCTGCATCCCTTCCCTGCCTCCCTCTCCTCCAAAAATATTTTAAGAACCACAGTTAGGCCAATGGTTTTCAACCCTTGGAAGCAAATTACATTAGAACGACTTGGGGGATTTTTAACAGATGTCAGTGTCAGGCCCCAGCCCAGATCAATTAAATCCATGTCTCTAGGCCTGCCTCCTCCCCCATAGGTATTTTTTAAAACATCTCTGGTGATTCTGATCACTGGCCAGAAGATTATTCAGAAACTTTCTTGGTGTTTGGAATGGCCTAACAACCTGGCTGTACTATGGTGCCCATCTGACCCTCACCTTATATGCCAAGACTGACACCTGAATCTCCTTTGAAAGTATAGGCCTTGCCTGACCTTTGCCTGTCTTATTTGCTTCTTTCTTTTCATTCACATTCCAAGACCCAAACCCCAGCCTAGGGCCTAGATCCCTTAGGCTTGCTAAGTGTCCCTGGCATGACGTTTGCCCTTCTTCCATACCCCCATGGGTTCTTCATGGTGAGAGAAGTTGGCAGTGGTAGAGGTGTCATCAAGTGGAAGATTGACTGGGGTTGGCCCACTTCCTGGAGGGCCAGAGACAACCTCTATCTAGTCTGTGCCAGAGGTTTACAGTCTTAGAGACAGACAGCCTCCCAGGAACTAAAAAATCAGCACCAGTAGGAGATCTTACAGTCAACTTATAGAGGAAGCCAAATCCAAAGCAGAAGAGTGCTTGTCCCGCACGGGATTGGCCTGGTGGACGTTCAGTGGCATAGACTAGAATGACGTGCTGGGTCCCAACGCAGCTGAGGATTTTGGCTCTCCCTTTCCTCTCCCACTGCAGAGGAGCCTCTGTGGTGGAATCCTAAGATGTGCCACATAAATAGATGTAAACACAAACTCCCTTTGGTGTGCAGCCCTGCCAGCATCCTTACAAAGGATCCCATCCATCCATTGGGCACACTATTCTTGCCTTTGAAATTTGGCTTTAACCTTTAAATGCTGCTCATGTCCTTTCTTCTTTTTCTTTGACTCTATTTAATTCTGGCCAAAATATCTTTCCAGTCTTGAAACTCTGCTGTGTTTTCCAGCCTGTGGTGACCCATGCTTATGTGGTCTTATTTATTGATTGGTGTTCCCAAGTTCACATATTCCTTCATTATTCTATAATGTTGGAAGGGACCTTAGAAATCATGAACCCAGGGCTGGGGTTGTGGCTCAGCTGTAGAGTGCTCACCTAGCATGAGTGAGGCCCAACACCACATAAAAATAAATTAAAAAAAAAAAAGGTATTGTGTCTAACCAAAAAATAAATATTAAAAAAAAGAAAGAAATCATGAACCCATCCTCCCAGAGGAGGCCCAGAGAAAATGAATGCATTGCCCCCAGTCCCAAAGACAGCTGGACCTGAATGCAGGTTTCTCAGTATAAGACTAATTCTTTCACCAATCCATTCAGGGTCTTCTGAAACCCCAGAACTGACTGGATAGTCATTCCATTAGACAGCCTGTGACCTCTTGGCTGGCTGTATACAAATAATTTCCTTCACCCAATATGACTCTAAACTTGCCTGGACCAGATGAGGGTGTCAAGAAACTGAGACCTCTCAGGCAGAGGCTGACAAACTGCTTGCCCACCCAAGATGGTGGCTTTGAGAAGCAGCATTTCCCCCTGCAGGGCTAACATCGCACGCAGTTGGTGCCTCAGAACAGGACCATTGATAAATGGTGATTGTGAGGATTAACGAGGTGGTGTGTGACAAATACTTCAGAGTGCTTGGTGCAGAATACACGTAGAATAAATATTGGGGTCTGCCTACTTCCACCCCAGGCCTGTCTTCCAGTTTCTTGAGTTCCTTGAGAAAAAATCTGCCCACTTTGGCTCCACAGTGAAATTGATCTGCCACCCACCTGTGCCCATGCTGCCTGGGTCCCTGGCCGTACACCCTGGTGGGTCTTCTCTGGACATTTGTCCTCACCTCCCAGCTTGTTTTCCCGGTTCAGCTGCTATCACATCCTTTCTGCTCACTCTACCCCTCTGCCACTGGCCGTGCTGGTTAGGATCACTTTCTTCTCCGAGTCACCCACAGTCCCACCAGAGAGTGCTATGAGTGCTTCATGACTTGGCTTTCCCTCCCCAAGGGGGAAACATCCCTTCTACCCTTCCCTGTGTTATCTGGTCCACTTGCAGGGTGTGTGTTAGTTTTCTTCTGTATAACTAAATACTGAAAATTTAGCTATTTAAAATACCCATTTATTAGCTCATAGTTCTGTAGTCTGAAGTCTGGGCATGGTGTGACTGAGTTCGCTGTCCCCACATGGGACATCGGGGTGTCACTGGGCTTCATTCTCATCCAGAGTTCAGGCTCCTCTCCCAAGCTTATGTGGTGGTGAAGTTCGGGGCCTGAGATCTCCATTTCCTTGATGGCTGTCAGTCAAGAACGGATCTCAGCTTCTAGAGGAGGCCAGCAGGCCATGCCATGTGCCACCTCCATCATAAAGCCATCACCTGATGCTCTCACCCTGAATCCCTCTCCCACATCAAGCCCCTGGCTGGAATCTCTCTCAGCAAGAAGAGCCCCTTCGGGCTGGGGATGTGTCTCAAGTGATAGCGCGCTCGACTAGCATGTGTGAGGCACTTGGTTCAATTCTTAGCACCACATAAAAATAAAATAAAGACATTGTGTCCACCTAAGACTAAAAAATAAATATCTAAAAAAGATTAAAAAAAAAAAAAAGAGCCCCTTCCCTGTGTGAGCTCTCATGACTAGTTTAGGCCCACTGAGGGTCAGCTCCCTTATTTGAAATCACTGTGCCACACAGAATATGACCTTTTCATAGGTTGAGTTTCACATCTTATTCACTGGGTCCCTTCCTCACTCAACAGGAAGGACTGTAGAGGTGGCCGTCATGGGAGTCATCTTAGAAGCCTTTCTGCCACCAGGGGCCACATGTACTAACATGGCCACCCTATAGACATTTTGCCCTGATATGCCTCTGCTCACCAATTTTGCTTTAACTACTTAAATCTGTTTAAGATTCCATTTTTAAAATAAAAAATCACCTTAGCCACTGTCACCTCACAGCTCTCTCTGCTTTGTACCATGTCCCCACCTGAGCACCTGCAATGGTTCTCTGTTATCTAAGACATCAAGTTTGAATTTCTGGACCCTCAACCTGGGCAACTCCTGATCTGACTTTGTCCTGGCCAGGCATCCCTCACAGCCAGCTGCTCTCTGCCTGTGCCGGTACATCAGGGAGACGGTTTTCTCAGCCTGCCCCTGTGAGCATCCCCTCCCCACCTGTCCACAGAACCCCTCCTTCCAAGCTCAGTCACCCTTGTTGCACTTCTTTGGCAGATTCAGCCTAGCATCTTGCTTCTCACCAGCTAAAGTCATGTGTCATCCCGGGGCTTTCAGATTGGTTCCCATGTTAAGTTTGTCTCTAGGTGAGGGTGAAGACTCCAAGGGGCCGAGACCACGATTTATATGTGAGTCCCCACAGACACACAGATGGTATAGTCTGTGCATATGGTAGACATCCATGCATTCGCTGTCAGCTAAGCCTGATGGTTAGAATAGAGCCCTGGACAGGCTGCCGGAACTGAATTTCAACTCCACTTAACTAGGTGTGTGATATGGGCAAGTTAATGTCTCCTGGACCTCCATTTCCTTATCTGGAAAATGGAGACTATAACGGCACTTTCTGTGGATTTGTTGAGCCGCTATTTGTAGAGAACTCAAACTAGTACTTAGTACTTACTAAGCATTATATGGATTTTTAAAAATAAATAAATGGATCATATTGATCAAAGACAGACCCCTTAAAAAGCCATTTGTGCAGTTTCCTCCCGAGCATACATATTAAACTGTTAAGCATCAAATAGTAGCTGAAAAATTGGATTCCATTTCTACCGTAAGGGTCAACTCTGTGTATTAGATTTCAAATGGAACCTATTAGTAATGGTGAGAAATTCTAATGTTCTCTGTTTTCTCTTTCTCCTAAAAGCAGACAGAGCCGGTTATAAATTTTGCTGGCATTTAAAGACGTCCACTTCAAACCACTTATCTTGCTTAACTCGATGGCAACTCTCCTCCTCCCTGTGCGTTAATTGGCTGCCCAGAATGTAAGCCAGGTTGATCCTTCCTGGCGGATCTAGCTCTTTTATCAACTTTTGCATTTATAGTGGAAATAACCTCCTGTGGTGACAAAGCAGCTCCTCAGTTCTCAGAACAAAGAGTATTTGCAAAGTATCTATCGACAGAGAGAGATCTTTGAATTTTTAAAATCTTGAGTTCAGAATAGAAACACCTGTATGCATCTTGGAAACCATTCATGCCTAGGACAAGAAACCTGCATTTTGCTCTTGTCCTTGAGTCTAAAAAGAAAAAAGGAAGAAGAAAAGATATCATGTGTTGTATGTGCACTTCCGTGATACATATGGCATATGAATTATGTATTTTTCTTTTTCTTTTCCCTTTTCTTAAATTCCTACTTTTTTTAGTTGTAGATGGACACAATAACTTTATTTAATTTATTTATTTTTATGTGGTGCTGAGGATCAAACTCAGTGCCTTACATGTGCTAGGCAAGTGCTCTACCATTGAGCCACAACCCCAGCCCATGATTACATATTTTTTAGAGTTTCAAAAAATTTTTTCTGAATGTGACCTTATGGAAAATTTCAAAAAATCTCAGTTGAAAGTATCTTTTCTCCCAAACTTTTCTAAGTTGCCATATTTCTGTGTTGAACACGAGGTATATGTCTTAGAATGGTTCATACCAGGTGGACCTGAGTGTAGCTATTCCCTCTCCCCTGGGTGGTTTCAGCCTCCTCCTTCCCTTGGGTTATCACTGCAGCCAACTGTGTTTTTCTCTCCTTCTGATCCTTTTTTTATTTCTCATTAATTAAAACAAAATCTATACTTAATGACTATATGAAGATAAAACAAAGGGCCAACAATAGTGAGAGCTTTCTCGCTGACCAGTGTTTTCCTCTCATTCCACATCTCTCATTCGGACATCCTCTCACTTGCACATTTATGCACCCGTTTTAGATTTAGAAGTACCATTAGAGATGAATTAATCCAACCCCTGATCCAGAAATAACTTTCCTATTTGATTCAAATTCTCCAGAGTAGTCTCAATTAATATTTGAAAATAAAATTAAAATTGATATAAGGTGGTGAGCTCTAGAAAAGAATATGTAGAGAAAGTAAGAGGTCATAGCAAGGTGCATGCCTATAATCCCAGCTGTTTGGGAGGCTGAGGCAGAGGGATCATGCATTCAAAGCCAGCCTCAGCAAAAGCAAGGTGCTAAGCAACTCAGTGAGACCTTCTCTAAATAAAATACAAAAATAGGGCTGGGGATGTGGCTCAGTGGTCGAGTGCCCCTGAGTTCAATTCCCAGTACCAAAGAGAGAGAGAGAGAGAGAGAGAGAGAGAGAGAGAGAGAGAGAGGGGTCAGAAATAAATAACTTGGGAAACCACTCTTTTTCTTTTTTAATATACACCTTACTTTAAAAAAAAAAAACTTGGTTGAAGTATCACTGATGTACAATAAGTTGCACATTTTACATTATAAAGTTTAATACATTTTGACATGTATACACCATGAAGTCATCACAATTAATATAATAAATACATCCATCTTCCCCAACCCCAGTTTCTTTATGTCCTTGTAATCATCTCTCCTTCCAACCCTGCTCCTGTCCCAGGTAATCCCTGATCTGTTTTTTATGGTTTTTTTTTTCTTTTCTTTTGGCTTTCCTTCTGTTTTATTGTCATTTTTCACTCATCTGTTTTCTGTCACTACAGATTAGTTTGCATTTCCTAGAAGTTTTATGTAAATGGAATGAACAATACAGTGTGTATTCCTTTTTTGATCTGATTTCTTTCCCTCAGCATTAGTAAGTCTGGGGCTAAAGCTTCTCTGAATGCTCATGTACACGTGTATGTGGACATAAGCTGTCATTGCACTTGGGCAATTATCTAGAAGTGGAATGTCTCAGTTGCTGGATTATGTTTAGCTTTTTAAGAAATTTCCATACTGGTTTCCAAAGCGGTTGCAACAGTGGATATTCCTAGTGGTAGCTGCTCGGCATCTCTGCTGTCTTGTTATGTTCAGTCTTTTCCATCTTAGCCTCAAGTGGGTGTGAAGTGGTATCCCATTGTGCTTTTAATTTGCATTTCCCTCATCACTAACATTGAGTATTTTTATGTGCTTGTTTATCTCTGTGTCTTTGGTGAAGTGTCTGTTCACGCTTTTTGCCCATGTTTTAATTGAGTTGCTGGTCTTCTTTTTATCTAATTGTAAGATATATAGTCTGGTTATAAGTCTTTTGTTGATTATATGTTTTGCAAATAATTTCTTCCAGTATGTTTAATTTAACCTTTTCATTTTCTTAACAGTATCTTTTGAAGTATAAATTTTTAAATTTTGCAGTGTAATTTATTGTTTTTTTTTCTTTTATAGTTCATGCTTTTTGTGTTATAATCAATTTTTTTATGATATCTGAAGTCATTTAAAATTTTTATCCTATATTTTCTGTCTTAGTCCATTTTCTGTTGCTATAACTAAATATCACAAACTGGGTAATTTATGAAGAATAGAGATTTATTTGGCCCACAGTTCTGGAGACTGGCCAGTCCAAGAACATGTACCAGCATCTGATGAGGACCTTCTTGCTGCATCTTGGCAAAGCAGAGAGCATCATATGGGCAAGAAGTGCAAGGGTGCTAGCTCTGGTCTTCCTTCCTCTTCTTATGGATCCAGCCCACCCTCATGACTTCATCTAATCTTAGTTATTTCCCAAAAGCCCACTTCCAAAACCATCAACAGGAAGTTAGAGATTAAGTTTTAACACTGGAACTTTCGAGGGATACATGAAAACCATAGTAGTTTTCTTATGGTTAGGTCTACAATGCATTTAAGTTTATGCATGTAAGCATCTTAAGTTAATTTATGTACAGCATGTAGGAAGGGTTGAGGTTCCTAATTTTTTTGCATAAGACTATCCAGTTGTCCCAACACCATTTGTTGAAAATATTATCCCTTGTCAAAAATCATGTAGGCCTGTTTCTGGAATCTGTTTTCTCTTCTGTGGATCTATTTATCTATCTTTGTACAGCAGTACTGCACCTGATTATTGTAGCTGTACAGTAAGTCTTGAAAGCAGGTAGTGTAAGTTCTCCAACTTTGTTCTTCAATTTCAAAGTTGGTTTAGCTAATTGTTGTCCTTGGAAACAACCGCTTTTAGTGCAGGCTCTAAATCAAAAACTGTGAACAGAGCTCATGAACCAGGCACCTAATAAACATTCTCAGTCATTAGCATGGTCCCTTTCAGTTGGCTAAGAGTAAAAACTTTCTCAAGTTACTTGGAGGAAAAAAAAATCTATGACATGATTATAGATATTATAGATACATAATCCACATCTTAAAGTGCAGTGTGATGACATCATTGGGGACAGTTGGTTCCATACCCTCTTTGCCTTAGGGTCAGCGGAGAGTAGTGATAAACGGGGGTATCCCAAGCAGACAAGATTGGGATAAAACTTTTCCTGGACTGAAATTCTAACCACAGTGCCATTGCCACCATCTGCCGTGTCAGGTTTCTGTTCTTTTCGGTTCCATTCTTCTCATGGGGACTGGGCTGTAGCTTTCCTTTTTGGGTTTACTGTCTTGACTCCGTTTTGCCAGGCTTAGCACAAGCCAGGACTTGTGTTCAGGAGGGTGCTCTGGCTCTGAATCTCTGTGCCCTAGACTCAGTGGCCATCAAAGAGTAGATTTTTCCTTCCTTGTGGGAAATGTAGTGTCCTGAGTGTGGGGCACACTCAGTCCCTGGCCGACTCGGCATTCCAGACCCCAGCTGGCACCTGGTGGCGTGTGACTCCCCATGCGACCTGAAGCCTTAGCTTCCACCCCCCTGCTGTCTCCCCCTGTAGTGCGGCTGCACCTGAGCACGGAGGCCTGTGCCTTGGGCCTACTGATTAGAGTGCTCCTGTATCCATTATGTTTGTTTTGATCCTTGAAGCCCTGCTCAGGTGGATCTCATGATCCTTCCCTCACAGGTGGCAAGCTGGGTTGCAGAGGTGAAATAACCCACCGGGCGGATAGGTGCAGGGCAGGTCTGCCAGCCTCCCTTGGCCTCGTAGCCCTGATTCTTCAACATCAGTTTCCAGGGAGGGGGCTTGGCAGCCTGCCTCAGCAGCTTCACAGCACTGTCACCACCTTGCCGTGGGACTGGAGAGGACCTTGACAGTGCCGAAACAAATGAAGAACAGAAAGCAAATGGGGTCACACGTGTTTCATTCCAGATTGCTGATGAGTCCCTCCTCTGTGGCATCTGTGGGCAGCCCGGACACTCAATAAACATCACTGTGGCCTGCTGGCCCGTAAACTTCCCCACCACGGGATCAGAAAGAGCTTTGTCGCGGAGTTGAGTGACAAAGGACCTCTCTGTGCAGCTCTATTTTAGAATGGCTTCCGCAGGCCCCTTCGCCTGGTTCCCTCTGCCACCCAGCTCCCTTTGAGGATCATCTGCAGTCTCCATGGCAACTGCATGTCGGGAGACAGTCTGCTCTGGTGCTGGGGCTTTGTATTAAACACAATGAATTTAAATTGGATGCTCCGCAGTGAAGATAATCATTCTGGATTAGAGGGGAGCATGGAGCTCCTCATTTCATAATTTTAAATGTTGGCACAATTCTCATTTTTAGCCCCATAATTCAAGCCCCAGCCACACCTACTCTTCTGGGTCTAAGCTACAGCTAGGTTTCTTTTCACGTGGAATTTCTCCATTCTTTGACCAAGAAATCTTGGAGATGGGGACACCTTGGTCAGGCCAGGGGTACCACAAGCTCAGAAGGCGGATGGCCTAATGTAAAGGAACGTGGAGCTCTGAAGTCAGGTGGACCCTCTTTCAGTCTGGCTGTGCGATTTCCTTTGTGCCTGTTTTCTTGTCTGTAAAATGAGAAGAGCGGTCCCTACCCTACAAAGTCCTTTTTTAAAATTTTTATGTTGGTTGAATATTCATAACATGAAATTTTCCATTTTAATCGTGTCTAAGCATACATTCACTGGGCTTAAGCATATTCACATTATTGTACAGCTGACACCACCACCCATCTCCAGAGCTGTTTCAGCTTCCCCAACTGGAACTCCAAACCCATTAAATACTAACTCCTGCTCCCTCTTCCCTCTGACAACCACCATTCAACTATCTTTTTCTTGGTTAAGGGTGGGGTTGCAGTACTAGGCATTGAACTTGGGACACTCAGCCACTGAGCCACATCCCCAGCCCTATTTTTTATATTTTATTTAAAGACAGGGTCTCACTAAGTTGCTTAGAGCCTCGCTTTTGCTGAGGCTTTGAACTCTCCATCCTCCTGCCTCAGCCTCCCCCAGTTGCTGGGATTACAGGCGTGTGCCACTGTGCCCGGCTCACCATTCAACTTTCTGAATCTATGAATATGACTCTAGGTCCTTCATATATGTGGAATCATATAGTATTTATCCTTCTGTGACTGTCTTGTTTCACTTAGCATAATGTCCCCGAGGCTCATCTATGTTACAACATGTCAGAATTGCCTTCCTTCTCAAGGCTGAATAATATTCCATTGTGTGCATAAACTACATTTTTCTCTCCCATTCATTCATGGATGGATACTTGCATTGCTGTTTTAAATGCTGAGACACGTGAGTGTACATTTATCTGTTTGAGTCCCTGCTTTAAATTACAAAGTCATTGAGAATCAAATAATAAATATTAAGAACCCTGCACATAATAGGCCATTATTAAGTGCTAATTCCTTTCCTGTAGTTAAACCCAGAAACTCCTGGTCTGATGATTTTGGTGAGGGACGTCAATTTGTGCTAGCAGGCTGCTTCTGTACCCCTGGGATTTGCTGGCCCGACAGCCTGGAAATTCATTCATTCTGGGGTTTAAGGATATATGTGTCTTCACCATGGAAATGGCCATCATGTCGCACCATAAAAACAAGCATGCTTATATATTTCTCCTACCAATTGATACCCTTATATTCCTACTTCCAAAATGAAAAAAGGAAATGTCAGAGCTGTTGTGTACACTTCCTCCTCATCTGTGGCTATTTTAAGTATACCCTCTGGGAGACTCCGAAGCTGGGCTGGATGGCTGCAGGCTGCGAGGCTCAGTGCTTAGCTACTGGATCAGACTCAGTATCACAGGAGAGTGTGAGGCTTGGAGTAAAAATACCTGGATCTCAGACTTGACTGATCATTAAAAAGCTAAGATGATGGCAGTGACTGCCACTCATGGTGTCTGAAGGTTAAAAGGGGCAAGTACTTTACTGCACTGACCCTGCATTCCTGGAATGCTCCATGCATGTGACAGAAGGGACAGGGCCTTGGGCTGGTTTTGCAAATCTCTGGAGATTCTCTCTGGGTCTAATTCATCTGAAAGCATCCTTTGGGGAGTATCCATCCACCTGCTGCCTGGGAACCCTCAGAGGTGAGGATCCCAGGCCTTGGAGCCATCTTTCCCTGTGGGTGCTCTGTAGTGATCTTTCCAGGCTCCAGCCAATGTTTCTGCTGCCAGCCCTGCTGCCTGTGCGGTGGAGAGAGCCAACTGTCTGTGTAGAGGAACTTGTGGCAGAAGGCAGAGGCAGCCTCCTGACCATGTAGGCCCGGCTGCTCCACAGCGCAGCCATCGAGCCTGCTCCTTGTTGGCAAGGCTGTTTGGAGGAGGTGGGGGGTTTCACACAGCCTCACAGAGCTTTCTCTTACTTGGCAGCCACGGCTGTTGCAGGTAGTGTGGTACGCACCTGGAGTCTACCTGTTAAGCAGGCCTTCCTGAGAAGATGTGCTCATTGTCCTTGAAACACAGAAGGAGCCCTGGTCTGCTTATCTGTGGGGGGTGAAGGCTCAGGGGTCCCAGGAAGGTGCTGCATCTTGACCTCCAAGTTCCCCTCTTCTTGAAGCTCGTGAGCACAGGGAGTGTCTGTACCTTGGCAAGAAGGTAGCTTGACTTCCATAACCCTGTGCCAGCCTGGGCTTCCTCTTGGAGATTCCTTCCCATTCTCCCTCCTGGTCTTGTCTTCATCTTGACCCTTACCAGATGGTCTTTTCCTCAGCCACTTCTCAGGGAATCAGTTGCTGATGATTCCCATGTTTATAGCTACAGCCTAGACACCTCCATGCACTTCAAAAGACCCTCAAACTGAACACTCCCACCACTGGGATCCTCTCCATCATGGCCTGCTCCACTTCCAGAGATGGCACCCCCAATCACTCCATCCAGGGCTTCCTAGCCCAAGACAGAGGGTACCTGAGTAATTCAGCCAGGACTGCACTCCAGGTCTGCCGGTCTCCTTTTCATGGCGGTGACAACTACCTGAGAAAAACAACGTAGAGAAGGAAAGATTTGTTTTGGCTCCTGGTTTCAGTCCATGGTTGACCAACCCCATTGTTTTGGGACTGAGTTGAGGCAGAACATCATGGTGGAGGGCCATGGTGGGGGAAAGCTGCTCAGCTCATGGCAGCCAGGAAACAGGAAGAGACAGAGAAGGATGGGCTAGGAACAGGTATAGTCTCCGTGCACCCAGGGACCTACACCGTCCAACCATGC
Source organism: Spermophilus citellus (assembly GCF_964194105.1). Lineage (NCBI taxonomy): Eukaryota > Metazoa > Chordata > Mammalia > Rodentia > Sciuridae > Spermophilus > Spermophilus citellus. Next base: position 95,735,924 of record NC_138193.1, on the reverse strand, counting down.
CCCCTGCCTACAGTTTCCACTACCTCCCAGTAGTCCATGTGGCTTTCAATGGATTAACCCACTGATGAGGTCAGAGGCCTCAAGATCCATTTACTTTCCTCCAGCCTCACCTCTGAGCTTTGCTGCATCAGGAACCAAGCCCTCAAAACATGAATCTTTGGGGGAGACTTCCTAGCCAAACCATAACAGACAGCCTCCAAACTTCCCAGCTTCTCCCGCCATCACCTCCCGCCCCTGCCCACGATCACAGAATTGAATTGCATTTCTAGCAAACTCGAGAGTGCAAATATTACTTTCAACCCTCAGCCCCCACCAAATTCAGCCTGCCTTGGGACCCCTCCCCATTCTGGAACTATGCTGGACGTCTACCAGGACCCCTTTGTTGGCCACCCCTGCTCTCAGCTATCCCAGCCTAGTTCTGCCTCAGCTCCTTAGGCCTCAGCTCCTCAGCATCCATTTCTTAAGTCACAGCATACCACCTTGGCTTGAGCCAAGGTGACTTCCCCTCTTGTTAACTGTGCAGGGCATTTTCCATGTGGTTGTCCTAAACTTCATCTTGACTCACACCAATACTCCTGGTTGCCCAAAACCTTCCCTTCAGGAATTTGGCTTCTTTCCTATTTTGCTTCTTTTTTTGTGTCAGTACATATTAATTATACAGAATAGTGGCTTTCGTTGTGGCATTTTTGTGCATGCACGTAACATATTTTGATCATTTCCATCCCGCCCCATCACCTGCCCTTATCCTCTCCCTTCCCCTCCCTCTCATCCCCTTCCTCTTCACTAACAATCTCTCTCCTACATTCAAGTCACCTAACTTCCTATTTTGCTGAGAAGCCTAGTTCTCTCAGCTCTCTTCCATGTGACCTGTGACTGTCTCCTGTATCCACATTCCCTCAATGGATGGGAAGAAGTCTCCCAGCCTAATCCATATGAATGTCAACCCTCAGTTCCCTGTCTGATCAAGGAGATTAAGGGCATCCATTTCATAAGGAACTATAAGAAGTAAACACACAGAGTAGGTGCTCAGTGATGGTACTAGTTATTAGTTTTCTTCATCTCTACTTGAGGTCTCTTAATGAGCTCATATCTCAATATATCTAAAAACTGCCCACCCGCTAAATTTGATCTTCCTCTTGTGAGACTGTTTTTCAGACACTGTGAAAACTCTACCCCCTTATTTATTTTCACCTCCTCCTCTGTTACCAAAACTTGCTTCTTCCAGGAAATATGCCCCTTCTGTCTCAGTCCCCAAATTCAGGTCTGTCATCCCAACGCTGCCATTGAACTTGCGCCCACAGCCAGAGTAATGTTCTTAAGTCTGATTTCCATGGTCTTCCTCTGCCTGGAAACCTGAGGTCCATGAGACGGCCATCCCCGGGAAAGGAGCTGTCCCAGGATGTGGCCAGGGTCCTCTCAGCACATGAACTCCTTGGTCCACACCTCCTGAACTCCCTCATTACTATACTTACAAGTGTCCATACTTACAAGTTGACAAACTTGTGGATTAGATGGAATCCAGGTTAATCAAAGTCTACACACTTGGTCTTAATCAGATTTGCCTCAGCCCAAACCAAGCAGGTCCATTCTCTGTCCACTGGCTGTGTCCTTGACTGTGCCACATCGCTTCCTGACCTGGATGTCATGCTCACCTTATGGCTCACAGCCTTCTGGTCCTAATGTGGTCTTTCCTTCCTCTGGTTTTCTTTTGAACTTGATGTTCTCCATCATTACTGAGGAATATTATCTTGTACTCTCATAGTATTCAGAAGTCATTTCTATTAAAAAAATTAACTGCTTTCCTGTCCTGTTTGTGAGTTGGACTCTAAGCTTACATTTCTCACTTCTTCCAGAGCACCTGGTACTCAGTGCAGGGGCGCACAGCGTGTGTGTTAGTGCTGCCTACCAGTTATGCTGTAGTCAACAATCACCACAGTTTACTGGGCTCCTACTATGTGCAGGCACCAGGTTGGATGCTTTCCATGCATTGTCTCATTAGGTTCTCATAGAACCCCCTCAAGGAATATGTTATTATCCCCATTTGTAAAATGGAACTCAAAGCGATTAAGTAACTTGCTCAAGGTCTTACTGCTAATAAGTGATGGAGCTAGGATTTAAACCTAGGTCTATCTGCCTGACAGTCTCATTCATGTCACTAGCCTAGTTTGCTTCTACATAGCACTAATGTGTTTTAAATAGCAGTCGAGTTAAGTATGGGAAAATGTGACTTTACTAAAGTATGTTGTGGATTGAATGCTGTCTGTTTACCCCCAAAACAGTTGAAAGAATAAAGTGTGAGTTTTAGACCTGGTAATGCTTAGAGTGACCACACTAAGATGTCAGGAGGTGAGACCTTCCCTAGAAGATATGGTAGAGACTATAGCTCCAGAAGGTAGGAGTGGAGAATAAGAGGAAGTTCAGAAGAGCAATCAGCTTGTTAGTACACAAGTTAGAGAAAACCCATCAGCTGCTGGATAAACTCAATAGGCTGCTAATTATCACTCAAGATAAGACTTGAGAGCTGTATGTGGCCAGAGGGGACAGTGAGAGTGGCCTTGAGAAACTGATGATGAAGTACTTGGGTGCCCTAGAAGAAGCTTCAGAGAGGCATTTGATAAAAGAGGGTGGGAGAGGGCTGGGGTTGTGGCTCAGTGGTAAAGTGCTTGCCTAGCTTGTGTGAGGCTCTGGGTTTGATTCTTAGCACTGCATATAAATAAATAAGTAATATAAAGGTCCATCAATTACATATATATGGGGGAGGGGCTCAAAGAAGGTGGAGCAGGGGTCAGCATCCCAGCAACCTAATTAGGGAAATGATTGAGTGTCCACAGCTCCAGTGTGTGCTGGTGAGTTGCCTGGTCACTGTGTCAGCCCGTGTAGATGGTGAGCTGGTGGAAGGAATGACTATTTGCAGAGCCTGTGCACAAGAGAAATGTGGAACTGCTTTTTTGGTTTGGTGTTTGTTTGTTTGTTTGTTTGTTTGTTTAACTGGGGGTTGAACCCAGGGGTGCTTTACCACTGAGCTACATTCCCAGCTCTTTTCATTTTTATTTTGAGACAGAGTCTTGCTAAGTTGCTTAGGCCTCACTAAGTTGCTGAGGCTGGCCTTGAACTTGTGATCCTCTTGCCTCAGGCTCTTGAGTTGCCTGGATTATAGGCATACAGCACCATGCCTGATGGGAATTCCTTTTTTAAAGAAAAAATAATTAAGAATTTCCAGAGAGCGACTGCAGAACATTAAACCAAGTGAGTACCTGAGGTCCATGAAGCTGGCCTGGCTGTGGGCTTGTGGTCCAGGATGGGAAGGGTGTTTGCCCCATGTCAGGCATGGTTCTGTCTGCCCTGTATGTATCTTCTCACTTAGTGATAATGCTTGACCCCTCTTTCTGGAAGCTACTTCTGTTACAAGACAAGATGGTGCTAAAACCAGGTCTCCTGGAGGACCAGTAAGCAGCAGACAGCTGCTGAAGGTGAAGGAAGTTACCCCAAGAAAGAGAAAAACTACTGAGCTGGTACATTTTCTTCCCCTCTTATATTTAAGGATGATGTGAACAAAAAAAAAAAAAAAAAAAAAAAAAAAAGAAGATAATTTTAATATGAAAAGAAAAAGATACAGTTCAGCAATTCTCAGAGAAACAGCACCATCTGAACAAATGATGGATTCCCTAACCACATTAAGAGATGCACATGTTTTCATTTCACTGACTAGTTTATGAGGCATAACTGTATTCATCTGCTTTCTATTGCTGTAATGAAATACCTGAGGCTGCATACTTTATAAAGAAAAGAGGCTTATTTTGACTCATTGTTTTGGAGGTCCCAGGCTGAGGGACTACATCTGGTGATGGCCTTCTTGCTGGCAGAGTCCTGAGACAGGGAAGAGCATCACATAGCAAGAGAGAGAGAATATGAGTATGAGTCTGTATATCCTCTGGTCCCTCCCTTCTTATAAAGCCATCAGTATTTAATCGGGGGCTCCACCCTGAAGACTTTAGGTAATCCTAATCACCTCCCAAAGTCTCCACCTTTGATCACTATAATAGGATTAAGTTTTCATCTTAATAACCTCACAATGGAGATTAAATTTCAACACCTGAACTCAAACTATATCCAAACCATGGCAAATCTAAATACTTGTCATTTGATTCTCAGTGCAGTATCCCCCTTTAAAGATCGCGTTGCCCTTAATCCATGCATCTGGATAGTAGCAGACCCCGCTTTTCTGATTCCAGTCACCTCCTCAACACACACCCCTTTACCATGCACCTGTAGGAAAATGTGCTCAGAAAGCCCCTCCCCTCCTCCAGTGGAAGAGAATCCCACAGATTGGTTCTGGCCCAACTGCTTTCTCAAAGCGTAGCACAAAGTTTGTGCCTTGACCCATGGGTTCTTGGCTTTGGAGTAAGACAACCGCATGTGGCCGGAGGAAGGGAGGTTGCAGGAGGAGGAGGAAACCATGGCTACAGGAAACTCAGAAAAGCACGATTTGTTCCGTGGCAATATGGAAGATGGTAAGATCAGAGACCTCTGCCCTGATAAGAGAGGAAGTATCAATACATTGTTTTCTCTAATATTGTGAGGTTGGCAAGTAAATCACATAGGAACAGACTTAATATCTGAAATTTCTTTCCAATTGCTGATCGAGTCCTGCTTGACCTAAAGACCTGCTTGTCCCACAATGGTCTGATAAACTTCCGAAGCATAAAGATGACATTTAGGAAAGGTCTAGGTTGAGTTCTATATAAGATCCTGCTCTTTGCTAAGTATGTGCCTGGAAATTGTGTCATTTGGATTACCATTCTATATATTGGGTGTTTTTAGGGAGCAAATTGGGCAATACTGAGTATCAAACAAATCCAGGTTTATCTAGCAGTGCATCATAAATGTCAACAGCAAAAAAGAGTGACCCTTTGAAATAGTAAAATTAAGTTTTGTACCCTGCCCCATGTGTAGAATGGTGTACTGTGACTGTTGGTTAAACAAACAGTCCTAGTACCCAGATTAAATATTCTGGGTATTCACAGACATGTGAAGTCCTACATGAGGACAAAAACATGCTCGCTTTCATAGTGGCGAAGACTTAGCTGGACAGAAGTTTAAATTTAAAAAATAATAATAAGGGCTTGGGTTGTTGAGTGGGCAGTTTTGGTCAGCCACAGGCCCCAGGACGCCCTAGCAAGGCAGCTTCTCCTTGGAGGGTCTGGGGTAGTTGGCAGTGTGCACGCCACAGACTGCAACCCCACCTCCTGGCAGAGTGTGGGCTCTGCTCATAGGTGCACAAGAATGTTCAAATATCAGGTTAAGTGTCTATGAACTCAGGAACAGATAAATTCGTGGAGGGATGTTCAGATCTTGAATGAATTAAAAGGAATGAAATAAATTTTAATAAAGAAAATATTGAGTAAGAAAAAAAGCAACTTGCAAAGAGATAGACAGTAGGATACCTTTTGTTTGTTTGTTCTTTGGGTACAGAGATTGAACTCCGGGGCACTCAGCTACTGAGCCACATCCCCAGCTTTTTTTTTGTATTTTTTTAGAGACAGGGTTTCAGTGGGTTGCTTAGGGCCTCACTTTTGCTGGCTTTGAACTCATGATCCTCCTGCCTCAGCCTCCCGAGCTGAGGCATGCACCACCATGCCCGGCAGGCCTTTTGTGTACATTCTTTTAAAAAAAAATAGTAAAAGCATAAAAACATAAATGGAAGGAATTTATATCAACCTCAGAGAAGTAGGGGTGGGAATAGGATGGAGAGCTTCATCAGAATTATTTCATTTCTTTTTTTGTTTTGTTTTGTTTTAAGCATCAGGCTGGAGGGATTAGATGTTTTTTGTTTTTTTTTTTTTAATTTCATTTTAAATTTTTTTCTGTGTGTTGGGATCCAGCTCAGGGCCTGGTGCACACTGAGCATACCCTGTACCACTGAGTGCATCCCCAGCGCCCTTCCCCCACCTACACAGTTGCATGGTCTTAACACAATCCTTTTGAAAGCCTCAGGACTAGAGCTGGGCCGTGCTCCACGCATGATCTCAGGTTGGCTGTGGGGCTGACACTGAAATGGTCTGTCGCATCCGTGATATCATATTCCTGTGGAGACAGCGCCTGCAGCATTCATCCAGGGGTTGGAACTGCACATAATTTAAAAGCCAGCTCTGTGTGTCTTATCTGAGAGAAGATGAGCACTGTGCAGCCAGGCTCCAGGCTGGGCTCCCAAGCCTCCAGCTGGGAGAGTGTGCTGACCCTCTCTGCACCCTGGGGGCTGAGGTGCAAAGCGGGCACATGGCTGTTCCTGGATCTCAAATGATTTGTGGAGAATTAAGACCCACCCGGTGTCCCACACTCCCTCCAGAACTCCTAGACCCAGGAAGGAAGGGACTCTGCCCCAGGTGCTGAACTCTCAAGGACGCTGCTTGGACCTTTTGACAATTTGTTCCCCTTCCTCCCGGGCTCAAGAGCCATGCCTGCCCAGACCCCCACAGCCCACTCCCAGGCCACTGGGATCCCTGCAATTCCCTGACCAAGGTCCTGAGCCCTTCTAGGGCCTGCACAAATGTGAATCTCTCCTCCAGGGACCCAGACCACGAGTGTGTGCACGCTAAGCCCGGGGGCAGCATTTTGCAGGGTCAGACAGAGCTTAGACCTGTGGGCTGCAGGGCAAATCCGGGGTGGAAAGTGAGGGCTGGGTGGGGCAGGCATAGAGGCTGAGGCCAACTTCCCCCTCAGTGTAGCTAGGAATTTTGAAGACCCCCCCCAAAAAATTCTAGATGCAAGCCTTGCCCTCTCGATCATTATAAGGATATATTTGTCAAAGGATAGAATATACTCTGTGTCACAATTCATTAGCTCGCTCTGTGTCTTTTGAATATTTATACTGGCACATGCACCTCCTTTTCCACTCTCTCCCTGGGATCCCCAAATATCAAGGACGGTCCTGGGTCTTTTAGCACGCTGTATTGTGGTTTAGGTTCCCTTTTTTCTCTCCAAGCCTGCGGATGTACTGATGGAGAATGCAAAGGAAAGCAATCTGGAACCACAGAAAAATAAAACAATTTAGTGTGTAAAATCCCAATATATCAAACACCCCCACTTGCACATGTACAAGCAAGAAATGCATTTCAGGACAAAATAGAGTTTTACAACCACCTGCTATGCAGATGAATCAGCCTGGCAGCATCCAGCAGAATCAGAAATAGAAGCCAGCGAGTAAGCTACAATCTGCCTCTTGCTTCCCTTCTCTCTCTCCCCCACCCATCTCTATTCCTACTGTGTCACAGAACCACCACCCTCTGTTGGTGGCTTGAAGTCATGCCACTGAGGCCCCCAAGAGGGCATGGAGAGTATTCTCACTGCCCCAGTCACGTCAGTGTAGACAACCAAGGTTGCAAAGTTTTATTTTTTCCTTTTTATTTGGCCACGAAACTAGTTGTCCTCAGTGCCTTATTTCCTAGCAGTATTTCTGAATTGTGATCAAGGATTTAACTGAATAGAGAAGCATGAAATCATGAAGACAACTCCATTATGTTTTTTACCCATACAGAAAACAGGTGAACACCTACATTCTGAATAATTAAACACACACATCAGGACACTTTACCAGATCTATTCCATAAGTGATGACCTATTTGACTTTTTACAGCTGTCCAGTAGGAAGCTGACCCAGGTATAGACAAAGAACCTGCATCTCAGAAGTTGCCTGGGTGCAGTGATCACCTATGAGGTCGCAGAGCAGGACTCCAACCTGGAGCCCCGATTCCGAATCACTCTGAGTTATTTTCATTTTAATAACAAAGTGTTGTTTGGGAACAACACATTACCTGAAACACAAACTCGGATGTCACCTGGCCAAATTTGTTTTTTAAAGTTGAGAGGAACTTGATATATGTTTAGTAATTTTCCCTAACAGTGTGTTTTGTGATTGCAAGTAAGGCTTTTTAAAAATTTCTTTAAAATGTAGAATTTTGTGGAGATTGTGAATTGGATTATTTTTCACTGATAAATTAGAGTCAGCATCTAAAAAGTACTCGATCTAAATAAAGCTAATGTGCTTGTAAAAACTGAAGATAGAGACCCTGATGTTGAAGATCCGGTTAAAAAGATAGAGTAAGATTCTTTGGCGAAGTGTGAGAGAATAAAACAAAACAGTATATCCCAATTAACATTTTATACCTTGTGGTTTAAGTATTTGTGTATAACTAAATTAGCAAATGTTACCGATGGTCATTTGGTTATGCTTTATATTACATTAAATTATATGATAGCATTTGATTGTGTCATCTTTGTATTCAGGTTGACAAAGAGTCATCTGGGGGAGATCCTACCTGGCAAATAGAGATTGCTCTGGGCGTGGTGACACACTAAGTTGTTTCCCAGGATAGCACATTGAAACCCGAATGGGGAAGAGACAGGCTTGTGTGCTGGACCCACAGTAATAATAAGGCGGATGGCAGTCAGTCACACACTGGCTCTGTTCTTGGTGCAACCACTATGGTTTCCCAAATCTTGCTGCCTTTGGTCCTCACAGCCTCTTGGGAGGTAGGCTCTGTGGTTGTCCTGAGTGTCCCTCAGGACCACATCTCGCCACATCAGTGACTTGGGTTCAGGTGGCACCGTGCCAAGACTGCTTTTTCCTCTCTTCCTCAGGCAGCACTTGTTGGAGGCACCACCATGATCATCGGCCATGTCCTGCCTGACAAGGAGACCTCCCTTGTGGATGCCTATGAGAAGTGCAGGGGTCTCGCCGACCCCAAGGTCTGCTGTGACTACGCCCTCCATGTGGGGATCACCTGGTGGGCACCCAAGGTACTTCTGCTGGTAGAATCTTCAAAGAAGGCGTGAGAGGTCTTGTGGGCAAAGGGGCCATCAGGACTCAGCCAGCTGGGCCCTGGTGCTCTCCTGCCTGGGTGGGGAGGGATGCCCACTAATGCCCCCACTTGCCAAAGCAACTGACCTGGGGTTCCACAAGGACAGTGGGTGGGCCTACCCTGCTTTACCCATATTGCAGCAGACACAGGGAGTGCCAGGCTGCAACAGAGTCCAAGGCTAGGGACCAGAGGCCAGGCCTCAAGAGCACTGGCTCCTTGCTCTGACCATAGGCTTTCAGCATATATGTCATATGAGGTGTCACTGATGTCTAATGGGGAGCATGCCAATTGGCTGGCTGAGACAGCTCAGGTGCAGAGGGTGGTGTCCTGTTTGTACTGGAAGTTGATAACACTGAGCTGAGGTCTCTAAACTGAGGGTCATTCATGTCCTGGCTCAGCATTGCCTGGGACAAATGGCCCAGGGGATGCTTCTTTCCTACAGGAGCCTAGCGTTTACTGGGAGAAGACTTGAACCTGTCCTGGGCTGCCCTGAGGCTGGTTGCCTCTGAGCCCTTTCTCAGTCCAGCTTCTGAGCCCATGTTGTGTCTCTGCCCTTGGCCTCTGGCTTTCCTGTCCTCCCCCTGCCCAGGACCAAGGGCCAGACCCCAGGCTCTCCTCCCTGGATTCCTACTTCCTTTTTCTTCCTGAAAATAGTATATAGGCATTCAGGTTTTGCTTCATTGCTGGAGTTTTATTGCTTATTACCCAGGGAAGTAGACTGTGCATTCATTCTTCCCTTATTTATTAAGCTCAATGTGCCAGTAGTTTGGTGGATGCCCCATACCATAACTAACATGTAAGCTTCACAAAATGTGCAATTGTGGACCCTAGTCTAAAGGGTCCTCCAACCCCCTTCTGAGATGGTAACTAAAAGCCCCATGCTACCTCTGCCCTTCTGGTTTTAGCCTTGAGTTGGGGGCTTGCCCAGCCTCTCCCATCATTTCCTACCTGTTACTTATGGAAAGTGAGACCCTCACACACGAAGGCCCCTCTGATTGTACCAGGCTAATGGTGCAGAGCATGCTTATCTCAGATGGGAGTCTCCTTTCTGGACACCCTTCTGGGCTGTGACCCCTACTTGGAGCCCCTCTGCCTCCCCCTGGAATTGGCCTGGAACTGAGGACCCATGCAGATTCCCAGCAACACTAGGGCCAGATCAGCTGTCCCTAAGTTGCCAGAGGTTGTGTAGACATTCATTTATCTAAAATTCTAAATTCTTTTTTTTAATAACATCATTTTTTAATCACGTCTTTTTTATAAAAAAGGAAGCACATCATCCATTTAGGCTTATTTCTTTCAGTCTAGTCCATGCTTTTCCATAGCAGCTCTGTGAGCACTCTCTATTTTTGTTGCACAGTCTTTATGAGCTTTGATGTTAATGGCCACCTAACATTCTAGCAAGCAAATGAACCTCAAGTTGGTTTCCTACCATTAGAACAATGTTGCTTCCATTTTTTCCCCCATAACATAAATAATGTTCGGATGAATGCCCTTATTTGCATAGCTTTGTTCATGTTTTGTTTTGTTCCTAATTTGATTTTCCCAGTCTCTGGTTTTTTAGTGTAAGTATGCCTTCTTTGTGACCCTACTTCCACTCTGGGGGCTGGGGAACAGACCACAAGAATAAAAGTTGTTTTTCCTACATTTATCAAGGAGGCTGGCTTGGAGGTGCAGACCCAGGACAAGTCTGTGTGATGGGAAAAGCATGTTGATAATCTAAGAACACAGTTTATAATCTAAGTTCAAAGGATTTAGGCATCCTCTTGGTCAAGTGACCTCACAGCAGCCTGGGGTGGAAGGACAGTGAGACACTGCGAGGTTGAGGGGAGTCATAAGGTGATTTGACCTGCCGAGCTGGGACTGGCCCTGAGTATCCATGCTGGGCCAGTGCCTGCCCCATCGCCTCTGGGATCTCAGTACTCACCTGGCATTACCTTGCGTTATACTCTCCAGGTAAAAGCAGAAATGGAAACCCTGGTGAGAGAGAAAGGCGTCAACTCGTTCCAGATGTTCATGACCTACAAGGACTTGTACATGCTTCGGGACAACGAGCTATACCAAGTGTTACACGCTTGCAAGGACATCGGGGCCATCCCCCGAGTCCATGCTGAAAATGGGGAACTTGTGGCCGAGGCAAGTGTGCAGGAGAGGGTGGCAGATGGGGTGGCACCAGTGGGGACAATTTGTTGGGGGTGTGAGGAGGAGTGTCCTGACCACCTGTCGCTGATACTGCAAGATTCAGGCAAAACAAGTTATAAAAAATGAATTGTGAGATGCAAACACTGTAGGTGCCAAATGGTAGTCAGAAAATCCAAACTTATATACTGTATATAAAAAGCAAATACCTCTTTTTTAAGTTCTAATGGCAAGATGTTTAAAGTCCATTATCACAAAAGAGTTTGGAACACCTCTTAGAGATATTTTTCATGAGATTTGACATACAGAACAAACAAGAATCAAGCTTTCTACCTTCCTATATCTCTTTGGAGGAACTGAATTAGTATAGAGATCTATTCTCTGATGCCAAGAAGGATAGACCTCTGGATTCTCCTGGGTCTTGGGATAAGGGTTGGTCTAGGAGTTGCTGAAGCTAGAGTATCTAGACTTCCAGTGAGGAAATACTGACTTTCAAGCCAATCAACAGTGTTTGTCTTTGACATCCCTGTCCTGTTGGATAGTTATGGAATTATATTTTTAACAGAAAAATGTATGTCTGCCATTAAGAAGAAGAATCGGGGCTGGAATGTAGCTTGGCAGTAAAGAAGTGAGAGCAGGAAGGTCCTCAATTACTATCTGGGGTCCTGGGTTTACTCTTCTGAAGACAAGCGTTATAGAAATAAGGGCTGTGGCCACCCTGTGAGGATAGCAGTGTCTAGCATACGTTTTGTCCTTTGGATTAGGTATTTTCTTGTATTTCTATGATTCAGTTTTCCTTTGCTATTATTTAGGGTGCTAAGGAGGCACTAGATTTGGGTATCACAGGCCCGGAAGGAATCGAGATCAGCCGTCCAGAGGAGGTAAGGAAGAGTTCCTGTGTCCTCTGTCAGCTTCTCTCCTGCAGGCTCACAGAATCTTGTAGGATGGAAGAGGGGTCAAGAATATAACTCATATCACTTCCTCCCTGGGTGAAATTTCCATCTGGAAGCTTCCCAGGGTTCAACTTCCTCCATGCTGAGGCCAACCTGATCTCGAGCTTCCTTAAAAGAGATAGTTGTGGGGCATCATAAAGACCCCACCCCATTTGATTCTGGGGAAAATGTCATTGGTTCCAGGAGTTGCTTTGCCCAAAACTGAATCAGGAGACAGAGAGACTGAAAGGGACTTTAGATGCTAGAAGGAAGTCCAAACCATGAGTCAGGGACTTAGCATGTGGGGAATCAGATCCCATCTGAGGAGCACCTTGGACCATTCCCACCAGAAACGAGGGGCACCTGCCTGTCCGTGCTCTTCTGCCCTGCTTACTCATTGAGATGGAAATTAAAAGCGCTGACAGCAGAATCAATTTGACATAACTTTCCTATGTTCATATACTAATACACCACCAGTAAAACTCCACATCATGTACAACCACAAGAATGGAATCCTAAATAGAATAAGTTATACTCCATGTATGTATAATATGTCAAAATACATTCTACTGACATGTATATCTAAAAAGAAAAAATTTTAAAAAATTTAAAGAAATAAAAGCCCTTTCTCCTCTGCCCTCTGATTTTTATCTTTGCATACAGTTTTGCAGGGTATTGACACACATAGTGCCCCTGCTACAGAATTCTGCTCTGGAGGTTCCGTATCAGATAAACAATGCCTTCTTGCCCCATGAGTGTTCCGACATCCTCTACTATGTGTAAGGGAAAGTGCTTTTCCATTCCTCAAATGCAGAGTGGTGGTTGGATATCAACAATGTCAAGGAGATGGGATTTGTGGTCCCACTATCACCCAGGAGCCATGGTGGCCCGCCTTCCTCCTGCCCTGCACCTGTCTCTGAATAAAGGTCCTGTTTGGGCACCTCAGAATCGGTAGAGAAGGATGCACCAAATAACAGTCAATCCCCTGAGGGTGCCCATGAGAACTGGTGAGCAGGGATGTGCCCAGGCCTGTACTTGCTTTGTTAGGTTACATGAGGAAAGAGCAAGGCTTTCACTGAGGTGATGACAAACAACATCTGCTGGTTAAAGGGAACTGCTGGTACCAGCCGCTGGGATTACAGCGGTGCCTTTTAACTATGCCCTGAGTAGCGTCCAGCAAGGATGTGCATAGTATTCTAAGTCCCAGGACCCTCTCTCCATTGGAGCAGAAGTTTTTGGAGCCTAGTGGCCAGGCCTTACCCTCAACCCCCAACCCAATCAGCCCCTGAGGGTACAACCAGCCCCTCCTGGCATCCCTCCAAGGCTACTGTGGCTCAAGGAGATGCTGAAGCTGAGTTCCTTCCTGTTCTTTGTTTCTAACAGCTGGAAGCAGAAGCAACTCACCGAGTCATCACCATTGCCAACAGGGTAAGTAGCCCGGATCCCAGAGTGGCCTCACTCTGCTGTGGCCCCAAGGACCCCAGCTGTTTGCTGAGTGGAGTGTTATTGCTCTCTGTTCCACTGACTTGAGCTAACTGAAGCCCTAGTTCATTGCTCAAGGGTAAATGGCCCAGGGAGGCGGAGGAAGGTGGGGAACCCCGAGACTCTCTGCAACTGGAATCTATTCCTTTTGGAGGAATAGGTAGACTTATAGCTTAGAAAATCACAATTAGACCTCTGCTGCTACATCGTTGTTTTTGAACATTTTTCCTTGGTCTAGTTCAGGTAAAGCCCCCGAAGGGTTGAGAAGGCACTGGTGGAGGGTGATGACGGGATGGTGATGTCAGAGTTCCAGACTCGGCCTTCACCTAATCACAGCTTTTGACCACATGCCCTCTGATCTGCTATCTCATTATATAAAGTTGGAATAATAGTGTCACTTGCTTTTCACAGGGGAGTTGTAAGATCAAAGGAGCCCAGGAAGGGAAAGCACTTCACAGACAGTAGAGCCCAGGCAGGTCATTGCCCCCAAGCCAGCGCTGAAGGAGTCGATTTGCTCAGATAATCTGACTACTGCCTCCAGAACAGCAGCTTTCACCCCATGGTCTCTGGACCTGCAGTCTCAGCATCATTTATCAGAATTAGGGACTTGGAAGCACAAATTCCCACTAAATCAGAAACTGAGGGTGATTTCCAGCAATTTGTATATAATAAGCCCCCCAGTGATTCTATAGGACCTTCCCTTCTGGAATGGCCTGGGCCACCCAAAGCCTATAAACAGGGAGATGTGGTCTTAAGAATTTGGTGGCAGGGGGAGGGGGGAGACAAAGAGGCTGTAAGTCATTCAGCCCCAGAATTAGTTGACTTGTAACATGCACATGATATAAAGCCAGTTCCTAAACTCTTATATCCTCCTAATTTGATTAGCAAAGAAAGCATCCAAATAACATTTGATGAAACAGTTTCTATTAGCTCTTTATAGCTCTGGCAGTTAGCCAAGGACCTTATTTCATTTATTGTGACAGTAGTTACTTTAGCAATTACCTCCTGATGGGAATTTACCCCAGAATAAGGAAAGACTAGAACAATGAAAAGGCAGCTCTTTGGTTTCTAGCTCAAACGTGTGCCCAGAGAAGGTAAGCCATGGGCCATAGCCACACAGTTCAATAGAGGAAAAGCTAATCAATTTGACAATCCAGGTGTCCACTCACAAGATGGGTCTTGTCTGTCCTACACTCTGAACCCTGACCCTCTGTTGTATTTTGTTCTTCCCCAGGGTACAGCTGTCTCCTGATAAGGCAGCCCATAGACAGCAGGCATTGTAATTTTAGATATAGGATATAATACACTACTATCTCTAGGTCATCATGTTTATAAACAGGAAGTTAAAATAGGAAAAATAGTCCCTCCCTTTAAATTACAGTCCAGGCCGTTGGATGGGAGAAAATGGGAGGTTCAGACTCGACTGTCTTGACCTGAGGTTGCCTCCGGGGTTGGCCTCCCTGGCAGATCTGCTGCTGGCTGCCACCTGCTGCCTCCTTGCTGCCAGCCCTGCATCCCAGCATAAGACTGTCACCTGGACAGTGGGGTTGAGTGACATGGGCCAGTGGTGATGCCCATGCTGGGACTGATTGTGCCAGGGTTAATTTGGTGCTTGTTACCTGTTTTGGGGTTGATGCTCTACTTCCTGCATTTCTTATATTTAGACTCACTGTCCCATCTACCTGGTCAATGTGTCCAGCATCTCTGCTGGTGACGTTATTGCAGCTGCTAAGATGCAAGGTAAGTGCTCAGGCTTGGGTGCATGTTGTGTTGTGGGATTGGAGAACTGCAGGGCACACCAGCTCAGTGCACTCTAAGGTCTGGCTTCTGAGGTCGGGATGTGTACCCACTCTTCCCTGTTCTGTGCTCCTGTGGGCCTCAGAGTGCCCCGCCCTCGCTTGGGTTCATTCTGTGAAACAGGAATTTTCTCCTCCGCACATTTGTATGTGTAACAGCTTTGTAGAAATGTCTGTCACCTCGCCTGGGTCTGATAAAATTATCTAAGTTTTAAATTGACTCATTAATTGGTGTCTTTTTGGCCTCAGATTTTACTAACAGTTTCCTTGACAACTACCATAAAACCCTGGGCCAATTCCAGTGGGCATTTCCGGGGGTGTAAGGAAGTCCCTGGAGGAATGACAGTGTGTGAGCCCAACTTCCCTTTCCAGCCGTCTGGAGCCCTATGTGCAAGCCCTGCAGGGCACTCGTGTAGCTCCCTGTGCTGATCCCCTGGCAGTACCTGCTTTATGGCTGTGTGTGGTCCACCCAGCACAGGATGCTGGCAAGGGCCTAGTAACGGGGAAAACAAAGTCATGATCACCACCCTAGGGATGTCAGTCAGAAGCAAAATCACCCCAGAGTTCCACAGTTTTACCTTCTAGGCCCCACCCTTTGCCTCTCCCCTAATTGAAGCCCCTTGTTGGGGTCCCACTGGATTCTTGCCCCACCCTGCTGGGTGGATCCCCCTCATATCTCCCTGCCGTCTAGCCTTACTACGGATCCCACCCCAGCAGTTCTTTTGGAGCTGCTCACAGCATCTGCCAGCTCAGAAACAGGCCAGACTGCCCCTTAGCCCAGGTTTCACGCCCTGCATCCTGCCAGTCACCACCAAGCCTCAGCTCCCTGTGGTACCCTACACATACCCTGGCCAAACTGGGTTCCTCAAAGCGTTGCTCAGTGCTCCCTGGCCTCAGAGCCTATGCCCTGCTGTTCCCCTTGCCCAGAGTTAGTAGGACAGTAGGGAAGTCCCTGGGCTTGGACCGAGCCAGGCTTTCAAATGCCCCAGCAAGCTTGGGGAAGTCCCTTCCCATCTCCGCCTTCAGCTTCTTCAGCTCTAAACGAGATGCTCAGGCCAGTGATCTCTTGGGCTCAGTGGCTTCCAAGTTACAATTTTGCCCCTTTTTCTTCCAGGGAAGGTGGTGCTGGCTGAGACCACCACCGCACATGCCACACTGACAGGCTTGCACTACTACCACCAGGACTGGTCCCATGCGGCCGCCTATGTCACCGTGCCTCCTTTGAGACTGGACACTAACACCTCCACCTACCTCATGAGTCTGCTGGCCAAGTAAGACATTCCAGCAGGATCACACAGCCATCGGCCCACTGTGCATGCCCCGCAGGGGATTCATAGGTCTTTAGGAAGATGTCCCAGAGTCCAGGAAACAGACCTGACCTAGGTTTGGTTTTGTTGTGCCCGTGAGATGCGTTTCTTGTATTTCCCTCTCCTGAGCCCATCATAATCCCTTGGGCTTCTCTGACCCCTTGAGAAGGAGCTTCTGGGGTGTGAGAAGGAAGAGTGTGGAGAGCTGAGGGCAGTGGTGAGTCAGCATTGCAAAGGACAATGACACTCCAAAGCCCAGTGAGGAGCTGGAGGATGTGGCCCATAAGAAGGGTCCTTTTTTTCTCCCCCTGCATCTCTCTCTTCCTCTTTCTATGTGTTTCTCGCTTCTTTCTTCCCTCTCCTCCCTTTTTTCCTTTTCCCTCTTTCTTCCCACCCTCCCTCCAGGTCCCCTTCCCTCCAGCACCTCTCTAGCACAGCCTTTCCCTGTTCCGTCCCAAACTGAAGAAGATGGTCCAGTGAACAGTCAGAATTCAGTAAGGCAGAACCATGAAAAGGTTTTGAGAATCGCAAGTTCAAGGCCAGTCTCAGCAACTAGCAACTCAGAAAGACCCTGTCTCAAAATAAAAAAGGGCTGGGGATGTGGCTCAGTGGTTGAGCACCCCTGGGTTCAATCCCTGGTACAAAAAAAAAAAAAAAATGTTTTGTCCCAGTAACTTCCTGCAGCTTCTTTCTCTTTTCTAGTGACATTGGGGGAGGAGCCATTGCTTTCTCTTCACTTTTGGCGGTTAAAGTGACATCTAGTTTAAAAGACAATCTAAAAAAAAGAAAAAAAAAGTTAGTCTCCTCCCCTTCCTTTCCCAGCTCAACTCAGGTTAGGGTAGGTGGATGAGGAGGAAAGAGGGCTCTCCCCCATGCCCAGGCCTGCATCTTTCCTTCCTCCCAGTGCTATCGAGGACCCTGGCAAGGCAGCGTATGTGTGGAAGCTTACAGAGCTTGGCCCACCCTCCCCAGCACTCCTCACCCAGAGGTTGGGGGCAGAGCTGCCAGTCCACTGCCCCAGCAAGTGCCCATCACTGTCTCCTCTGCCCTCTTGAAATGCTCCTCCTTGACGCTGGGGTGGAGAGTCTGGGAGCAGAGCTGCACCTGGAATAGGAGGCAGGGCAAGACACCAGGCCACTGCATCCAGTGGACACTCTGTCTCCCACAGACCAGGGGCTGGGGGAAGGCAAAGGTACCTCTTCTGGGACGATGAGAGGGAGTTGAAGGAGATGATAGGCCCTAATGGAAGGTGGTTCTCTTTAGATCATGCGGCACTTAATTCATCCCTGTCCTTGATTTTCAGTCCTGGTTGCCAACAACTGGAATCTCAACACTTGACATGTTAAGGCCTTAAAGAGAAGTGTGGGGAGGGGGCTCTCTGTGGGGTAAAGTCTGGGGTAGAGGCCAGTGTGCACCATGGTCTAGTGGCAGTAGTTAGACTCAGTCTCATAGTTTGGGTGTGGTACTAGGCAGCAGCAGCAGCAGTTCTTACAGATTCATTAGACAAATTCAGAGGGTAAAGAGGTAAAGAGAGAATGCAGTAGGTTTGCTTTTCCTTGGGAGAAACCAACCTCCTTTTCATAATTATTAACAACCCACCATATATAATAACTTGGGCTTGGTTCCAAAGTCAGAGAATTTTTTGAAATGCCTCCACTTGGTACAAGCAAATTTACTGCAATAGCAAAAGATAATAAGTGCCCCAAACCCACACAAATCAAGAATTATTAATTGAATAACTGAAGTTTTTATATCTAGCCTATTTTGTCCCAGAATTTAAATTAATTCTATTCATTTAAGAAGAATTGCAATTTTATTTGTTAGAATTATCTGAAACCCTTTTTAATCAGTACATATTGTAAAATGTGTGCTATTTTATAGGATTTGGAGCATACTTTTCACATTTTAATTATTTATAGGAATTTGTGGTTACTATAATTTTGACTATATGATATATTGTTGGTATAATTTCCATGATGCAAAATACTTGATAGAAAACCCAGACACCAATTATTATTGCTAAAAGAGAATAAGAGTTACTCTATCATTATCTATTTTAAGATGTGATGTCATATGCTAAATAGGAAAAAAAAAACCACAATCTATACATATGAGGATTTGTCCTTTATTTAAATATCTGTCTTGGGGCTAGGGTTATGGCTTAGTGGTAGAGCACTTGCCTGGCATGTGCAAGGCTCTGGGTTCAATCCTCAGTGCCGCATAAAAATAAAATAAAGATATTGTGTCAACTACAACTAAAAATATATATTTTAAAAAATCTGTCTTCTTAAAAGGCCCAGAATTTTTTTTTTAATTTGAACATGTAAAACATTGAAGTACATCTTTGTCAAACCCAGTCTTGTTTTTAAGCTTTGAAGATTTTGGATGGGTATTTTCCGTCTCCCAGATTTGGGGCAGTATTAGGAGAACTCAAATGCTCTTCCAGAAAGTAATGCATTCATTCTCACCTTCCTACTTGTTGGGGAGCCTTCTGAGAAAGTTTGGCGTCGATCCCATGCTGCAAGGTCCTGACCTGCAACCCCTGACTCTGTGGTGGGGTCTTTCCTGATTTAAGCCGTCCCTGGTATCTGGAGGCTCCTAGAGAGACCATGAAAGCCCTGGAGATCCCGCTGTCTGGTGGGTTTTGCAGGTGTGGAGAACACGGGGAGCCATGGGGCTCTAGAACACACCCTCTGCTTGGTGCAAGAGTCTCTTCTGCTGTCTCTGAAGCCCGGGGGATTGTCAGCCTTAGTGGCAGAAAGGGCTATGTCATCTTACTGTGGACTTGACCAAGCACATTAATCATTTGGCAAGAGCTGAAACTGATGAGCCTGCCAGGCCCCATGGAGATAGCCCATGCGTGATGTTGGCTGGCTATTGTCTGAGAGCCTCAAGATTATGCCTCCTGACCCCACCAGGGAAGGCCTTCTGCTCCAGATTCCCCTTCAAAGCAGGCATCGTAGGTGGCCTGTGCACACTCACCTTGTGCCTCCCACAGGGCAAAATGAGGCTCCTGCAGCAGACCCACGAGGGCCCCACTGTGCACTCCAGCAGTTCCCCGGCCTCCTGCCCTCTTAGGGCATTTCCTCCCAGGGTTGCCTGACCTTGGTGACATGGGCTTTCTCTCTCTCTGCTCCTCACAGCCTCTGAGCCCTCTGCCCACAGATATCTCGAGTAGGAGCCAGCTGCCTTCCTCCTCCTTTGGCAGAGGGCAGGCCACAGTGTGAATTGTCCTGCCCTGAGTCTTAGTCATCCTGCAAGCCATTGCAAGCCTGACCTGTGCCTTATGCATCCACAACCCTAATAACCATCTGAGGACTGTGAGCATGGACAGCATTAGTGACGAACCAATCAACTTTCAGACCATATCAATTAATGATGTCCCTTTCTCTTCTGTTGTCCCTCTTTCTCTTCTGGGTGTTTAGAGCCTCTGCATCCACGGAAGACTGTGGCTCCAAGCCACTCAGCAAAGCTTCACCTTGAACTTGTGAATGTCTCACTGGCACCCGTTTGCTGCCAACAGGGTTGGGGGTCTCAGGGGGAACTGATGAGAGGAACTCTAGCGTTTGGTTCCATGATAGAAAACCACCTCCGTCATTTCATTTCAGCTGAACCCGAAGTTTGGTTGTTCTCTGCCCTGTCTCATAAAAATCGCCTTCTCAAAAGCTGTCACTAAAGTCTCCTGTGACGCATAGTGCACATATTCCCATTCTGTAGATGGGTAAACTGGAATTCACTTAGGCAAACTCATTATAGGTCACACAGCTACTAAATGGCACCGCTAAGATCGGAGTCACCTTAGCCTGGTTCCCAAGCCCAGGCTTTTCCCCTGTACCTGTCCCTCCCTCTGGGGACCCTGGCCTCCCCTCCCCTCATTGGTTGTTTGCTTTTCTTTCCCCAGTGACACTCTGAACATTGTGGCATCAGATCACCGGCCATTCACCACGAAGCAGAAAGCTATGGGCAAGGAGGACTTCACCAAGATCCCGCACGGGGTGAGCGGCGTGCAAGACCGCATGAGCGTCATCTGGGAGAGAGGAGTGGTACGTATCTCGGGACCTGGCTCCCGGGGGATGGGGGCAAGTTTTCACTCTTGAGGACCCTGCCAAAGACCATCCTCAGGAGGGCTGCTTCAGCCACAGCTCCTTATTCCACCCAAAAACAAAGTTCAGGGTGGGGCTGGGGCTGGGGCTCAGTGATAGAGTACTTGCCTAGTATGTGTGAGGCACTGGGTTCGAGCCTTAGTACCACATTCAAAAATAAATGAAATAAAGGCATTCTGCTCGTCTACAACTACGAAAAAAAAATAAAAAGAAAAAGCTCAGCTGGGCGCGGTGGCATACGCCTATAATTCTAGTAGTTTGGGAGGGGGAGGGAGGAGGATCATGAGTTCAGAGCCAGCCTCATCAATTTAGTGAGGTGCTAAGCAACTCAGTGAGATCCTGTCTCTAATTAAATACAAAAATAGGGCTGGGGATGTGGCTCAGTGGTCAAGTGCCCCTGAGTTTAATCCCGGTACCCAAAAGAAAAAGAAAAAGCTCAAGGTGAGCTCGGTGGTAGAGAATATGCTTGGCAGGTGCAAGTGCCCAGGTTCGATCCCCAGCTTCAAAACAAAACAAAACAAAAAATCCATGACACAAAAAAGGTCTTTTCTCCCCTGATTAGAAAGGTGATAAGACTTATTATAAAAATTGGGAAAATACAAAAAAGTATAGGAAAACAATTCCTGTCATTCCAGGCCTAGAAATTAAACTATTAACATTTTGGTGTATTTCTTTCTAGTTTGAGGTGTGTACCATACATTGTTTTAAGAACTGAGGATGTATTTTCTTTGTAATTAGTATATCTTGAATATCTTATATCAGTAAAAGGTCTTTTAAACATCTTTTGAAGGCTGAATAATATTCCCTCCAGTTGAAGTACTGTGCTTTATTTAATCCTTCCTGGTATTCAGAACTTGGGCTGTTTCAAATTTTTGTACTTAATAATGCCATAGAGAACCACTTTGTTCATGAGTGTGTGTCAGTATTTCTAATGCTCCCGTAGGACAGATTCCTAGAAGTGGATTTCTGAGCCAAGGGATATAACATTTGTAAGGTTCTTAGTATATTATATCTAATTGAATTTCAAAAAAGATAGGGACTACATTTGAATACCACCTGTTCTGCCCATGAAGAATAAGTTATTTTTGGTCTTGATCTATCACGGATTAAACTCAACACAAAATATGAGCTGAAAGAGATTTGAAGTCCACCAGCTCAGAGGAGGCCCAAGAGCTGGCTTAGGGCCCCTTGAGGGGAGTCCGCACTTCAGGGAGGGAGGGTTGGGTAATAGGATGCTTCTCCAGAGCACAGAAATACACCTCATTATGTACTCTCTTATCCAGTGCCACTTTCCACCATTTTAGCTACATTCCATCAACCTCAGTCCAAAAGTAACAAATAGAAAATTCCAGAAATAAGTAATTCATAAGTTTAAAATAATTTTATTACAGTCTATTATTATAATTGTTGTTTTATTATTGGTTATTATTATTAATCTATTGTTGTTCCTAATTTATAAGTTAAATTTTTTTCACAGCTTTGTATGTATAGGAGAAAGCACAGGTTACATAGGGCTCAGTACTCTCTGCAGTTTCAAGCCTGCACTGGGGAGTCTTGGAACATCTCCCTCACAGAAAAGGGAGAACTACTGTAACCCGTTTGCAGATAAAGGGAGGCCCTGACACGTCCCTAGTGGGCACAGGAGTAGACTACGCCTGGCTCCTTGGCTGATCTGAGACGGTGCTCACGGCAGTGTCCTCCTTGGGATCATAATTCTCATACCCTGATCTAAAAGGCCACAGGGCCAGGGTCAAAAGTGACCAGGATGAGGGGTGCCCACCTGGAGCCTGGTTGATGTGACTCCTCTACAATGTTCCAGGTTGGAGGAAAGATGGACGAGAACCGTTTCGTGGCTGTTACCAGTTCCAACGCGGCTAAGATTCTCAACCTGTATCCCCGCAAGGGCCGCATCATCCCGGGAGCTGATGCCGACGTGGTGGTGTGGGACCCGGAAGCCACAAAGTAAAACTTGCTGCTGGTCTCCAGGGCTAAGGGGACTTGGGATTTCAAAGAGCTTGTATTGGAGAACTCCCAAAGCAGATGGTCTCCGCACCACTTCTGGCCTAGAGAATGTGACCCTGGCTTACTGATGGCCATCTTCTCCCTCTGTTTCCTCTGGGCACCTCATGTGTGGTGTCTCCTCTTTTTATAAGGATCCCAGTCAGACTGGATTGAGACCCACCTGTCCTGTGAGCTCATTTTTGCCTTAGTTACCTTGCTAACTGCCCTGTCTCCAAAGATGGTCACATCCTGGAGTCCCGGGGATTAAGCCTTCAAAATGTAACTTTTGAGGGGTCAGAGTTCAGCCCATGACAACCAGCCTTTGCAGGCCATCCCTTCCCATGCTCTGTCATCCCCTTCCATCAAGGGGTGGCATCTTGACCTCTTCTCAGAGCCTTTTCTCCCGCCGTTGCCTCCCACCAGGACCATCTCCGCCAGCACCCAGGTTCAAGGAGGGGACTTCAACCTGTATGAGAACATGCGCTGCCATGGCGTGCCGCTGGTCACCATCAGCCGGGGGCGTGTTGTGTATGAGAACGGTGTCTTCATGTGTGCCGAGGGCACCGGCAAGTTCTGTCCCCTACGGTCCTTCCCAGACACTGTCTACAAGAAACTGGTCCAGAGAGAGAAGGTGAGGTGGGCAGGGCAGGAAGATGGGTGGGAAGAGGTCAAAGCTTCCACTGGTGGACAGCTCATGTGACTGTTTTAAAGTCCTGTTGCCGTCTAGCCAGTGTTGAGAAGGCAGGAGAAGGGAGAATGCTAGAGTTGGAAAATTCTGGTTTCCATTTCCCATCTTTGATTACGAAATAGAATTTTTTAAGAACAGGCAAGCAGGGAGTCCTGAGTTCCTGGACACACTAGGGAAACGTGTGTCTGTGACCGCTGAGATCCTTTTATACACAGGCTGGCCCTGGAGTGACAGCCTTTGCTTCCTCCCACACTTTCTATGTGTGAAGGCGGGTGGAGCGGGCATTCGAAGGCCGTCATCCAGAGCATAAGGGTAAGCAGGTCTGCTGACCCTCAAGACCAAGACTGCTGGAAAGCTCTCCACATGAGACGGCCCGAGCTCCCTGAGTCACCAAGGCCAACGGTACAGAACCCCATCAGTATAGAGCACTGGGGGAGGAGGCTTGGGCTGCCAGAAACAGGCGTGACTTTAGTTACCGTAGCATTGAATCCAAGCACAAACTCAGGGTATCTCAGGCAGGCAGGCAAATAGTTTCATCTTAAGGTGCTGATCCCCATACTTAGACAGTGGGCAGGAGGAGGCCTCAGCCGTACCTCTGGAGAAGGTGCCAGAAAGAGCTGGAAAAGCAGGGCATCTGCACTTAAGATTGTCTGACCGAGGGAGGCCATATTCGGAACACAGGAGAATAACAAGTGTGGGCGAGAATGTGGAGAAACTGGAACCCTCAGTCTTTGCTGGAAGGAATGTAAAAATGGTTCAGCCACAGTGGAAGAGTTTTGCACTTTCCCCAAAAGTTAAATAGACAGTTAGCATATGACCCAGCAATTCTACTCTCAGGTATCTACCTAAGAGAAATGAAAACATGCACATAATCATTCATATAACACTATGGATAAAAGCCCAAAAGTAGCAACAACCCAAATGTCCATCAGCTGTTGAAAGGGTAAACTTGTGATATATCCATCCAGTGAAATATGATTCAGCCACAAAAAGGAATAAAGATGGATAAAAACAGTACATTCAATGTGGATAAATCTGTTATTCTAAGTCAAAGAAGCCCAATACAAAAGATAACATATTATATGATAGTATATGAAACGCCCAGAAGAAAATACAATCTGTAGACAGAAAATAGATTAGTGGTTATTTAGGACTGGGAGAAGGGGAGAAAAAGGAGTGATAAGTTTTCTTTGCAGGATAATGAAAATGTTTTGGAATTAGTGGCAACAGTAGAAAACCTTGTGAAATACTAAATCCCACTAGATTTTATACTTTACATTGTGAATTGTGTAATATTCTGATTATGTCTCAACTAAAAAAGAAGAATCATCTCTGACAAGGGTCCATGGCAATTCCTGAACAAATATAGTCAGGAAATAGGATGAAAAGAGCCAAAGACGCATCTCAGACTTCTAGGAGCCAGCCTCACTGTGGGCCAGTGGGTGGGGGAGCAGCCCCGGGCCTCAGGAGGAAGCTCCCCAGAGCTTGTGGGCCAAGGCCAGTGACAGTTCCAAGAAGCAGCAAGTAGGGGGAAAGGCACAGACTGTGTTTGCAGGTCAGACCAAGGGATGGAACCTGCCCGCTGGGAGGGCACCTGAGTCCCCATGTTCTCAGAAATATACTACAGAGGAAGGTCTGCCGATCTTGAGGATGTTCTTGCTGTCTCATGAATGCAGCGCCCCAGCTGAGACTCAGGAAGCCTTGAGGTCCAGACCCTGCCAAATGTGCAGTGTGACTAAGTCCCACTTAGACCACAGAGTCCTTAACGCTGCCCGTTTAAGGAACCTGATCTTCCGCCACAGGCCGGGTGTCTGGAATTTGTTCTGCCTGCCCAGCAACCTAGGAAGACCACATCTCCACTTTTGAGCAACACTTCCTTCCTCCACCTTGACCTTGGGACTTCAGTGAAACTGCAATCTCTGATGTCCAGCTGGTCAGCTGTGGGGAAGGTGGGGCCCAGAGCAGCCAGAGCGCTGCTCAGGAAACCTGACAATGGACCCAAGGACAGAAAGCCCTGCTGATAGCAAAGCTGGGATCAAGCTACCTTCCCCCGTGGAGGG
This sequence comes from Spermophilus citellus, assembly GCF_964194105.1. Taxonomy (NCBI): domain Eukaryota; kingdom Metazoa; phylum Chordata; class Mammalia; order Rodentia; family Sciuridae; genus Spermophilus; species Spermophilus citellus. The sequence goes on along the minus strand of NC_138193.1, from coordinate 95,710,561 downwards.
TTACTTTTGCAAAACATGATACAGAAAATTGGGCAAAGTGACAAGACTATAGATAGATGGAGAAAGTTTTTAATGAACAACAAGAAAAAGAAAAAAAAAACAGGTTTGGGGTAAGGCTGCAAAGGCCTGGAAATCAATAACAAGTAGGATGTCACCCAGCTTGTGTAGCAGCCAGTGTTGGCCAGCAAGCCCCAGAGTTAGACTTGTGTACTGGCTCTACTGTTTAACAGCTGTGTAACCTTGAGCAAATTGCTTAACCTCTCTGGAACTCAGCTGCCACGTGGGGTAATAACAGCACTTCCTCATAAAGTTGTGTGAGAATTAAATGTGTTAATAAATATCAAGTCCTTATAATGGCATCTGAGTGCTTGATACATATGATCACTCTCTTTCCCACTTGGAAGAGGAAAACAATCTGTTGTCAGAGAACATGAAGGAATGGACTTTGAGAAATCACCCAGATCTGTTCTCTCTTAACAAGATTGTCAATAAGCATTAAGCAGCAATGCAGTTGACGCTGCATCCCTGAGGGGTGGCAGAGTGTAGATGGTCTCTGCTGCTCCTTCACATTTACGTGCACACACCCCCACACACATCTTCCTGCCCACAACAGCACTTCTGAACACTGTGAAGCACCAAAAACAACCTGGGCTGGAGCAGTTCTAAGAGCTTTACTCCTATTCATTTATTGTATCTCATGACAACTCTTGTGATGTAGGTACAGTTACCATCCTAATGTTGCAAAAAGAGGAAGGAGAGATTAAGTGATTTACACACCGTCACACGGCTTACAACTGGCCGTTAGGATTGGAACCCAGGCAGCCTGGTTGCTCTTAACCCTGCTGGTTTGGGGAGTATAGGATTAACTAGCCTTCCAACTCAGGGTCTCCAGATCAGCTCTAGAGCCTCTATTCCCACAGTTATCAGACCATAGTAAAAGGCATGGCCCCTTGGGAGCCCGGCACAGAGGGGTAGCATTGTCCCATGCTAGACTAGTCACGAGAGTTCCGCCAGTTTTGAGGGGAGCCTTGGGTCTCTCTCTAGCACACGACCCCCTGAGCACATGCAGATAGGCGCTGTTTAGGGGGAGCAAGAAAAGAACCCCCAACCTCTGAGCTGAGGCACGGGAAGCCTCGCTGACGCCTGACTCAGGTCCCCTCGCGTTTCCCTCGACTCTGACACTACTGTCCTTTGCCTTCACCAGACCTTAAAGGTGAGGGGAGTGGACCGTACTCCCTACCTGGGGGACGTCGCTGTCGTTGTGCATCCTGGGAAAAAAGAGATGGGCACACCGCTGGCAGACACGCCCACACGGCCGGTCACCCGGCACGGGGGCATGCGGGACCTTCACGAATCCAGCTTCAGCCTCTCTGGTAAGGGTGGGATGGCGGGGCCAGGGCCTGGAAGGCCTGCTGGTCCTCGGCATCCCTCCTCCCCCGGGAGGAGCGCTGGGCCTGCTGTAGACACACAAATATGGGGAGGGATGAGCAGCACCAGGGCTTCCCACACACGGGTGCCCCAGCGATGCGCGGGCCGCTGCGGTTCACGGCCCTCGGCAGCTCCTCTGGGGGCCGGTCATCCTGCTCTTTGTTTCTCTCTGACCCTGCCTCACCATCCTCACTTTTCCTCTGTTTCCATCTTTAAAAAAAAAAAAAAAACAGGAACTATATTATATATATTTAATTCTCTCTCTCTCTCTCTCTCTCTCTCACACACACACACACACACACACACACACACTCCATTTATTTTAAATATTTTCTGTCTCTTGACCTCTGACTCCCAGTTCCTTTTCTTATCTCTCTGTCCCTTGGGCCATGTCCTAGCCCCCGTCTGTCTGCAGAATCTCTGAGCTCCTTGGCTGTGTCCTGTCCTCATTCTTTTTTTTTTTTTTTTTTGTTTAATATTTATTCTTAAGTTTTAGGTGGGGGCTGGGGATGTGGCTCAAGTGGTAGGCGCTCGCCTGGCGTGTGTATGGCCCAAGTTCAATCCCCAGCACCACATACAAACAAAGATGTTGTGTCCGCCGAAAACTAAAAAGTAAATATTAAAATTAAAAAAAAAAGAAATAAAGTTTTAGGTGGACACAATATCTTTATTTTACATTTATGTGGTGCTGAGGATTGAACCCAGTGTCTCATGCATGCTAGGCAAGTGCTCTACCACTGAGCCACAACCCCAGCCCCAAATTCTTTTTTTTTTTTTTTTTTTTTTTTTTTTTTTTTTTTTTTTGTGGTGCTGGGGATTGAACCCAGGGCCTTGTGCATGCCAGACAGGCACTCTGCCAACTTAGATATGTCCCTAGCCCTTCTGTCTCCATTCTTTATGCCATAATCTCCTACCGACACCAACAGCAGAGCCCTAGGCTCCCCTCAGCCATGGCCATGTGTGCACAGGGACCTCCCTGTATGGAACTGGGATGCGATCACTGCCTCATAAGTGGTAGCCTTCAGTGGAGGACAGGTAGAGGCTGTGAGATGTCTTGGTCCTTCTGGAGACTTTGGTGGAAACTGTCACCACCGCTTGAAAGGAGCAGGGGGCTTGGGTCCTCCCAACCTCGGCCCAGTAGCCCTCAGGACCAGCCCAGAGAGAGTCCTCTCTGCCAGGGCTATGCTTGGGGTGGGGACAGCAAGAAAAGTAAGACCCCCATCATCCCACCCAGAGCACAGACCACTCCCTAGGACAGGCAGAGGCTGAGTGAGGGCTGGCGAGGGAACCTGCCTGCAGAGGCCCCTCCTGCACAGTAGGAGCAGCCTGCGGCAGCGCCGCCATAAAGTTCCCATCAGAGGTAGTGGTGACCTGTGGGTCAGGGTCCACACACACAAACACGCTGAGGGCCACTGCCACTTCCACCTGTGACAGGACATGAATGTAGGGAGTCAGAAGCATCTGTGCCTGGAGGACTTGTCCTGGCACCCTCAGGCCTCACTGGAGGTGTGAATCCCCCAGGCTGCCTGGGTACAGTCCTGCCCCCAGTTCCCAGCCCCAGGAGAAGGAACACGACCTCAGGGCCCTGTGGCCCCCACCCAAGAGCCACATCTGGGCAGAGCTCTGCTCAAGCACTGCAGGCTCAGGCAGCCCATCCTCACCTCTCTTGTCTACTCCAAATGGGTCAGGCCAAAGACTGCCCGCTGCCCCACTGTGCTCCCTGGGCCACTTCTGTCTTTTTTTGACTCTAGGGATTGAACCCAGGGGTGCTCTATCACTGAGCTACACCCCAGCCCCTTTTCCTTTTTGTTTTTCATTTTGAGACAAGGTCTCACTAAGTTTAGCCCCTCCCTTTCTAAGTAAATTTTGGAATTTCAGATAGGGGGCCTTTGGGGTGTGGGTCTTTCATTTTCCAAAACAATGGAGCATCTTCCCTTCTCCCCCTCTCACCTACTCACTGAGGCACATGTATAGAGGTCCTGGCTGAGAGGCTGATCCGTGGTCTGCATGGTGACAGACTGTGCCCTGGCTGCAGGCCACAAGCCCACAGGGAGGGGGGCAGCTGATAGAGTAGACTGAGTCAGGAAAACCTAGGTTCGAATTCAGGCTCCACTCCTTAACAGGGACAGTTACTCACTGTCCCTGAGCCTGAGTCCTCATCTGTAAAATGGGATGGTGTTGAGATAATACCTACAAGGGGCTTAATTTAGTCGGTTGTCTCCTGGAGGCAGCCGTGGCCTGTTACCCAAGCAGGAGCTGCGTGGCTCACCCTCGGCTTCCCTCCCTGCAGGTTCTCAGATTGATGACCATGTTCCAAAGCGAGCCTCAGCTCGGATCCTCGCGCCCCCTGGAGGCAGGTCCAGCGGCATTTGGTAAAGGCCCTGACCGGCCCCCCAAGTGAGGATGCGCCACTGCCACCCACCTGCACACCTTCCGGCCACAGCTACAGGGGGCTGGAGAGGCTGGGCTGGCAGCACCACCTGCGGGGGGGGGCCCCCCCCAGACCAGGGAGCCTCCCCACATCTGAACGTGATTCGCTGGGCTTCGAGCCACCCTAACAGGCACTTTGAGCTATCCCTCCTGCTGTGCTCCCTTCCTGCGGCAGGGGCTTCTCCGGCCCCAGAAGCCCACACTATGCATGGAGGGGAGCAATGCATAGCCCTGGCCCAGCCCCTCCTCCCACCACTGCCACCTCTGCTGGCTCTGGGAAGGCCCAGACTCTAGTGCCCTGCCCCTGGCCACCCCACCAGGTGTCCAGAGCACTTTAGCAAATGTGTTTTATAAGTAATGGCCTCCCTCCCCCACCCTCTTAGGCCCCTTGGTGACATTTCCCAAGTCAGACAGGTGTCAGCTTCCCAGCCACGCCTAGGACATCCTATCTCTCCTAACACACCTCTAGTCCTGTGTGGGTGTAGTCGGGACACTCTGGGTGTGGGTGTGGTTGGGACACCCTGTGCCCTTTGCCAGCCTCTTTCAGCTCCAAACCCATACCCTCTGTGAGACCCAGGCCCCAAGGGGTAGCTGGGCAGGGGTGTAAGGCTGGTGCCAGGCGCGTGTAAATGGTTTTGTTTTGCACGTTTGGTTTGCGCAGTGGTTTGGTTTGACTTGTTTGTGCATCCTGTGGAAAATAACGGTGCTTCGTGTCACTAGCATAGCATAGAAACAGGAATAGATGTGGTCCTTAGGAGATGCTGCACTCGCCACCAACCAGACAGCACAGGGCAGAGTTGATGGGGCCAGGCCCCATGGGCCCCTCCCCCAGGCTTCCTGGGCCAGGACCCACTTCCCTCCTTCATTTGTATTTTCTTCATTCTAAGAGGGGACCCGGACACTGGCCCTTGAAACCTTCAGGCAGCAGGTCAGCCCCTCC